>NC_045786.1:147375557-148610928 GCF_009873245.2 Balaenoptera musculus
CATGGAAACAATCTGATGAAACCATTTGATGAACTCATGTTAAGGGACAAAATCGGTACAAAAAATAGTAGTAGAGGTGGACTTATCAACTATGTTAAAACTTCCATAGGAACATTAGCAGCAATCAGGAGAGAATTCTGAACAATGCAAATTGCTAAGGTGTAATGTTTATTATGTTAAGTTGATCAAGATGGTTTAAATAATGATGATGATGATGATACAGACGATGTAAAGGCCTTTGAACAGGATCTCCTCATAATAAAAACACCCCAACCCTGGTCCCGGGCGCAGGTAGGCCCAGGGCCCTGGCTTGATGAGGAAGGAAGAAGGAATGTAAACTGGGAGAGGAGGGGTTATGACTGTAGGTAGGGGGAGGGCCCCAGAGCTTCCCTTGTCAGAAGGGCTCTGAAAGACACCTCCACCAAAAGAAACAAAGTTACACAAATAAACCCACACCATTTATCTATTTGTAATAAATACAAATACCATTTGTATTTATTACACAAATAAACCCACACCATTTAACCTCCAAAGTCCTGGGTGCTAACTCTTACTGCTGCATTTGCGCTCTCAATTTTACTAATACCTTATTTCAGCAACTTCGTAGGTGACACTAGGGCTCTTTGTGGGCTAGCCTAGGAACCCAACTACCATTTATAGCATTGTTTCTATGGAAATGTGTTTCAAGCTTCAAGAAACTGAGCTGCTGACAACCCTGGGGCACGCACGTGGTCTATAAATTAGGGAACTGAGACGAGCAGTTATTGCTGGGTCCTGGGCTCAGGAAGACAGCATGTTACTTAGACTCTGTGTCAGTTAATACACCACCAGCAATGATCCCGTTGGAGCTGGCTGGCGGTCACTGTAGAGGGTGGGGATGGGACCACGGCATCTAGGAATGAACACGATATTCTAGGGAAGCACATGGATATTCCCCACCCCTGCCTCCAAACCCACGCACAAGCCTGCGTGTCATGGAAGACATGAAACCGGCCTGAGTACCCTTCATGAGTATCCAAGCAAGCCCTGTGCCCAACACGCTCTCCAGTTTCTCTCTGACTCTGGCAAACCGCCAGCCACAAGGCCCTATTTCAGTCTGATCGTGGAACAGCAAACTCCAAATCTTTGACAGTTCTGGAATTTGGCTTTAGCGGATATGTGCTTGCGATAACCCATCTCCCCACACGTTCTGTTGCGGTGGCTTCTGTGTTAGCAGGCTCCAACCTGCCCGCTCGAGGTCTGCCCAGGGCTCTCCAGCTCCACCCACTTCAGGACGCCAAGCAACACAAGGAGTCTCCATTTCCTGCCTTGGACTGTGCTAGTCACAGGGAAAGAATGATCATGGGCCCTCCAACAGACACTCCACGTGACAAGAAAGTTCCCCACTAAGAAGAAAAGGCTACACACAGGGAGGCAACCCAAAGGGGGAGTGATGGGTGAGACGGCCGTGTACTAGGTGTCCCAAGGTTCTGAGATGCCAGAGATACAAGGTGGTCAGAAGGCGGTCAGAAGACAGTCAGCTGCTCAGCCACAGGCCACACCTGCAGCTGCAAGTCCCAGCAGAGCTCATGGCAAGATGGGAGGGGTCAGAGGGCCCTGCAGGCCAAGCCAGAGGTAGGCTGGATGAATGTGGAGGGCTTCATGAGGCTGGCTAAAGGGCAACTCTAAGTTTCAATACTATACTGAATCTGTGCAACACTGTGCAGGAGGTCATTTTGCAAAGCACACCCTCTCCCCTGCCTGTGTGAACTGCAGAAGAGAGAATCTGCCTCCCGCTGCGGCTGGGCCAGCAGGACCGGGCAGCCTCGAGGTGAGTGGGCGGCTTAGAGCCAGAGCCTCAGGGCCACATGTACTCACTGGGCTGGTTCCCCAGAAACCCAGGTGCAAACAATCATCTGGGGCTCTGAGGCCACTTGGGGGTCGCCTGCACCAGGCCGAGTCCACTGGGAGCCCTGAAGTTATGTAGTTAGCCAGCCTATGAAGTCAGGCTCAGCCAATCTGAACTCTCCAGCCCCTGCAGTGCAGGGGGCTGATAAGACACAGCAGTTCCTTCTTTCAGGTGGTAACAGATGGGAGGCTTGGAATTCCTCCCCCTGGCCTCCTTCCCACCCAGATCCAAAGATGTTGATAAGTTAAGGTCCTTTTTTTTAAAAAGTATATAATATATAAGTATATACATGTATTTATTATATAAGTATAGTATATATTAAAGTATACTAATATATAATAGAAATGTTATAAAGGTATAATATATTCAAGTATATTAATATATATTATATAATATATATTAAAGTATTATATAAAAGTATATATATAAAGCAATTTCAAACACACAAATACTCCACTCATAACCACTTCACCTAAATCTTGTATTTACCTTATGCCAATTTATACCATAGCCAATGTAATCAGTTTGTATGCACTCACCAAGTGTATGTACAATTTGCCTGTTAAAACAGAAGCCACTTTTTCACCAAAATTCTTCGGCACTTTCGCATGAATTAATATCATCTTCATATTAATTTAACAGTGGCACAATATTCCACTGAGTCTAGGTATCACCAATTATATAGCCATGTGGAACACTCAGGCTGTTTACAGTTTTTTGCTATTTTAAACAACGATGCTATAAATATCTTTGTGTGTATAGCTCTTTTCCTTTCTAGAATTATTTCCTTAGAATAAATTCCCAAGAGTAATACTAGTACGTAAAAGGAAATTAACATTTTTTATAGCTTCAAGTTCTACATTTAAAAAAATATATTGGGGGCTTCCCTGGTGGCGCAGTGGTTGAGAATCTGCCTGCCAATGCAGGGGACACGGGTTCGAGCCCTGGTCTGGGAAGATCCCACATGCCGCGGAGCAACTAGGCCCGTGAGCCACAGTTACTGAGCCTGCGCGTCTGGAACTTGTGCTCCGCAACAAGAGAGGCTGCGATAATGAGAGGCCTGCGCACCGCGATGAAGAGTGGCCCCCACTTGCCACAACTAGAGAAAGCCCTCGCACAGAAACGAAGACCCAACACAGCCATTAAAAAAAAAAATATATATATATATTGGGGCTTCCCTGGTGGCGCAGTGGTTAAGAATCCGCCTGCCATTGCCGGGGACATGGGTTCGAGCCCTGGTCCGGGAAGATCCCACATGCCGCGGAGCAACTAAGCCCGTGAGCCACAACTACTGAGCCCGCGCTCCAGAGCCCGCGAGCCACAACTACGGAAGCCCGTGTGCCACAACTACTGAAGCCCGTGCACCTAGAGCCTGTGCTCTGCAACAAGAGAAGCCACCACAATGAGAAGCCTGCACCCCGCAACAAAGAGTAGCCCCCGCTCACTGCAACTAGAGAAAGCCCGCGTGCAGCAGCGAAAACCCAATGCAGCCAAAAATTAAATAAATGAATAAATAAATAAATTTATTAAAAATATATATATATATTGTTCTATGTGAGTTACCTGGACTATCTTTTTCCAAAGTAGTTTTCCTGACACCTCCCAATCCTACCAAGCAAGGTAGGATGGCTCAGAGGTAGCTCCATTGATTTGCTGGGGAGGGATGAGGAAGGAGGACAGAGATGGGAGTAGGAAGGTGGAGGACTGAGTTGGACAGGAGGAGGGAGCAGGCCCCCTGGAGGCAGAAACAAAGGCAGATCCCTCCCAAAACGGGCCAACACCTCCCTAGGACATCAAACCCACCCCACCACTCAAGTTTCCTCTGAGTTGATCTTCCAAGGGCCAAGAACAAAGACACACTTCAAGGGGTTCCTAAAAGAGATCTTAGAAATACGATGTGATTCCAGGTATGGAAACATATTTTGCAAACAACAGAGGCCATGCACTCACCAGCAGTCAAGCAGGCCCATGCATGTGTGGGTTCAACTTTGAGAAAGAAAATCTCTTAAGAAAGAAAGTCCACCTCATCAGGTATGGTGGGAAATATGCTCCTCCACGGCTCTCTCTAGGTGGCATGCAGACCGCGGATAACTATTCCACACCAGGAAGGCTCTTGTGAGGTAACACAGGTCCCACTGTGAGGCACCATAAAGACACCGTCTGCCAGGCTCCGTTCACAGGCTTGGGGAATTTCTGAGCAGGAAAGAACCACATGTGGTGTAAGTGTCTCATTGTATAGACAAACTGAGACCCCAAGTGCCTGCTCTGGGGCTCCTGCTGCATCCTGCAGTCATTGTCAGGTGGGTGCTCCTCTTCCTCCAACAGAAAGAGCCACAGCCTGTCCTGACGGTCACTCGGCTGAACAGCGCTTTCCATTTTAGAGCCTCAGTGCGTCCTCTCATGGTGTGCTGACTCGTTCTCCCTAGTTCCTTCTCCGTGCAAAGCCAGCAGACAGAGCCAGGCATGGACACTAAGGGGTCCTCCAAGGGCAGCTGGTGTTTAGCCTTCTTCAGGGGTTGGGCTGATGGGGTGGAAAGTCTCTGCAGCCTTTAAACCAGCTCCTCACCACAGATGCCTCCTCAGAGTCATCCTCAGGGTGCGGGGGACCCAGGTGCTGGGCTTTGTGGCCCTAAACCCCCTTCCCACCCTCACCAGGGTCTCCCTCAGGTTCAGAGAAACAGCAAAGCCACCAAGGCAGCAGCTCCACTAGCAGGTGCAATGGGAGGCTGTCAGCTCACCAACCACGCGTGCCCCCTGACCGAGGCCAGGTCCTGGGCCTGCCCCTACGCCCTCACATCCCCTCAGGCCGCCCTTCCGGTCCCATCACGGGACACCTACTGTGTGCCAGGCACAGT
This sequence comes from Balaenoptera musculus, assembly GCF_009873245.2. Lineage (NCBI taxonomy): Eukaryota > Metazoa > Chordata > Mammalia > Artiodactyla > Balaenopteridae > Balaenoptera > Balaenoptera musculus. The sequence continues at coordinate 147,380,301 of NC_045786.1, forward strand.
GCTAGGCCAGGGAGGAGCCAGGCACACCTGCAGCTGATGCCAGCGTCCTCCTGTGGGGAAGCTCGATTGCAGAAACGCTAAGCTGGCAGCTCAGGAAGGCAGCAAGGAAGCAGGTGACTTCTGGCCGGGTCTGTGGGCTTCTGCCAGGAAAAGGGCAGGGAGGACGGCTCCAGGCAGGGGGAACAACAATGCACAAGGCACAGAGGCCTGGAGGAGTGCGGAGGAGCAGAGAGAACATACAGGGCGGCGCTAGGGAAGGGGGAGTGGCAGGAGAGGAGGTGGAGAGGTGGGCTGGGGCTCTCAGGGCCTTGGGTGCCTTTCTGAGGAATGTGAGGTTCCTCCTGCAGGACTTGGGCAGCCCTCAAAGGTTTTTAAGAGGGGTGACGTGATCAAAGCTGTGTTTTAGTAAAAATAACTCAGATCCTTCCAAGACTTCTTTTCTGCTTCTGTGTTGTTCTCAACACGATTCTGTGTCATCTGGACAAAAGTGGGCAAATCAGTGCAAACTGTGCCAGAGCCAATACTGGCTAGGAACACTCCTGCTCCGTCCGTCCCGGGGGTCACCCTGACCCCACATTGGTGAGCAGGCCTCAGCCTCAGGAATCACCTCCAGTCCGGGGTGCAAGAACCCAGCCCTTGACACACCCAGCTTCGTGGAGGCAGCAGCTCCCCACTAACGGGCACCAGTGGAAAAGACCCTTGAAATGCTGGTAGCCACCACAGCCATGAGTCCAGAAGTTCAAAACCGCATTTTTCTCTTTAAAGCAAATTAATCCCTTCGTCTAAGGTTATTGGAACTGAACGGCCAAGATTTCAGTCAGGGTGCCCTGATGTCAGAGAGCTATAACCAGAGGATCTGAGGGCAAGAAGGGAGCTGGTGCTCACCGAACAAACACCCTCTTGTTTGGATGAGGAAACTGGGCAGGGATGCGACTGGCAATGCTGACAGCCCCAGGCAGATGAAGCCCTACCTCCTTTAGCTCTCTCTCAGGCAGGATATTGGATAGGACATCTCCACCAGGTTGACATCTTTGGAAGGTGAGAAGAGCCTACTCCTGTCACTTTGGACAACTTCGGCAGCAAGCCTGAAGCCAAACCCCAGTCAAAAGCAAGGTAGCACCTCCCAAACACCTCATGGCCCTGTGGGTCTCGCCCAACCCCAGAGGAGAAACAGAATTTGCATTGTAGCTGCCTTTTAGCCAGAGAGAGCCAAGCTCTGGCCTCTGTCCTTACAAGGCAGCGCTGAAGTTTTCCAAGTGGAATCAAATGTGCAGGGAGGATCCAGATGCTGGGATGAGCTCTCTTTTCCACTGGAATCCTTCAAATTCCAGAGGAAAAATCCAACTGCTAATGAAATGCTCAGATCTCCAGAGCATATAAGAATCCTAGGACTTCCCTGGTGGCTCAGTGGCTAAGAATCCTCCTGCCAATGCAAGGGACATGGGTTCGAGCCCTGGTCCGGGAAGATCCCCATGCCGTGGAGCAACTAAGCCCGTGCGCCACAACTACTAAGCCTGCACTCTAGAGCCCGCGGGCCACAACTACTGAGCCCACGTGCTGCAACTACTGAAGCCCACATGCCTAGAGCCCGTGCTCCGCAACAAGAGAAGCCACTGCAATGAGAAGCCCGCGCACCGCAACGAAGAGTAGCCCCCGCTCGCCGCAAGGAGAGAAAGCCTACGCGCAGCAGCGAAGACCCAACACAGCCATAAATAAATAAATAAATTTATTTAAAAAAAAAGAATCCTAAAGTTTAGCTGGAGGCTAAAGGATTCAGAAAGATGTCCAAAAAGATTAAGATCAAAACGTGGACATTTTCAGTGGCCTATGGGGGATGCCCCATCTCCACCTCATGTCCAGCACTGCCCAGTCATCCCAGTCTGAGGGCTAGAACGGGCTCTGGCTTCTATGGTGGACACTTGTCCACCTGGCATGCATACCTGTCCGCAGGTTTGAGGAACCTGGCATTGTGAGTCCTTGTGGGAGGGAGAGTTCCACCTGCAACTGGGGAAGCTGTAACCTCCAGAACCTGTGAGAACATGAGCATGTGACCTAAGCTGGCCAACCAGATGCTCAGCCTGGGCTCTGCCTGTGGATTGAGTGACACAAAGAATCAGGGAGAGTTCAAAATTCATACTGGAGGTGGTGGCAGCAGTCAGGTTAGCAGGCAGCGGTGATGCCAGGCCAGTGGCATCATCACCTTGTCTTTGGTTTCAGCTACCCAACTTCCCGCAGGTCCTGATTGATTTCTGAGCCTCAGTCTCCAGATTTCCAGGACATTCAGTGAGTCACCAGATATCCTTCCAGTACATTCCTTTTCTCATTAATTTAGCCAGAGCCAGCTTCTGCTGTTTGCAGACCAAAGACCTAGACTACCCCAGCATGTCCTTCTACCTCTACACTGACTCCTCTGCACTGCCCCCCCCACCCCCCCCAAGACAACACCTAGGCTCAAGCTTCTATCTTTCCCTCCGGGAAAAGAGTCTCATCTAAATACTCACACACCTGAGAGGATCACAGCCACCTAATAATCGCAAATATGAACAAATGACGTAAATGCTGAATATAACAATTCATCCTGCCCCTGGTTCTAACCAGATGTCCCAATTTGGAGCATTAATATCAGAAGTTAAAAGCATTATCACTCCCTTGGACTCTTCCCTATTTCCCCATCAGTTCAGGGAAAGGTGGACTTGGAGTCAAGAAACCTGCGTTCTAGAACTTGCACATGTCACTCCAACCCTGGGGCACCTGGTGATACCTGCACCATCTATTTCTCAGGGAGATTAAATCAAATGAGAAGTCCCCACCCATGGCAAAGACCCAGGAACCTTCTAATTCCTAAGTCAATCATTCTTTTCAGTCCTCTCTTTCTTGACGTCCCCAGTGATTAACAGTTGATCAATTTCAACTCAGTTTAATAAAGACTTATGGAAAACTTTCCATGTGCCATGTGCTGTACTAGGTGCACAAAACCATGGTCCCTGTTATAAAATGCAAAGCTCCCTCCTCCTTTGACATCTATGACATCATGCTCTCCTGGTTTTCTTCCTTCCTCACCATTGGTTCCTTCCTGGTCTCCGTTGCTGACTTGCCTTATATACCATACCCCTTAAACGGTGATCCCCTTGCCTCCTACTGCATGCTCTCCATGGGTGATGCCATCAGCTCCCTTACCTCCAACCACCTTCTGTGTTCTAGTGATTCCCAAGTGTCTGTTCCAGAGTGTCTGACAGACAGAGGGGGCTACTGGGAGGTAATTGGGTTTGTCTGGAACTTGTCTTGAAGCTGTAGCTGCACAGTAAGTAATCATTTTTACTTAAATGATGTTTATTTGGGGTAGCTTGGTTAGAGTTCGTGGAGGGGGCAATGCCGCCCATTGCCATCCCTTGGGGGAATCTCCTGCCCCAGACCCATATGTCCAACTGCCCACTAGAACTGCTTTCTTGGATGTCCCGGAGGCACCTCCAACTCAACATGTACAAAATTAGACTCATTTTCTCTTCCCTAAAAGCTGCTCCTCCTTCTTTGTTTCAAGCAGAAACCTAAGGAAACACTTCAACTTCTCCTTTGCTCTATTCATTTGGTTGGTCCTCAAGGCCTGTCAACCCAACTCCCTCGACACCTTCCTAATCCAGCTTCTCCCTCCCCCACTGCTCTGGCTCAGACTCCTCCATCTCGCCACAGGGACCACTGTGACCTCACTCAATGACCTCCTCACTGGTCTCTTTACTGCCCATTTTCCCCCAGCTTCAGTCAATCCTCCACATCACAGTGAGTGACCTTTTAAAAAGAAAATCTGATCCTCTCTCTCCCACACACACACACACACACACACACACAAACACAATCAGTCCTCAGTGGCTCCCCACTGCCCTCAGAGTAAGGTCTAAATCTCTCCACTGACACAAATGGCTGGCCCGTGATGTGGCCCCTGCCTGTCCCTTTCTGCACCCCCCTCGTACAAGTGCTCCATCACAACCGCTGCTTGCAGTTGCCGGAGAAGACCCTGTCGTGTCACGCCTCCACTCCAGGCCCTGCCTGAGCTGCTCCCTGTGCCTAGAATGCCCTGACCCCCTTTGCCACCTGGTGGACGCCTACTCGTTTCTCAGGACTCGGCTCAAACACCACCTTCTCCAGAAAGCCTCTTATTCATTAATTCCCCAGGCTTCCCTGAGCACAGGGACCATGCAAGGCACTGGGGCCGTCCTAGACCTTTGCTAACGGTTCTCTCTCCTCCGGCCTGGCAGAAGCGACCTGTCCCTCCTCTGAGCCCTGCAGACCCCTGAATAGTTTCACATTGACATCCGTGGCACTAATGGCTCTTGGCTTTTGTGTGTGTCTGTCTCCCTCACAGACCATGAACACCTTGAAGGGGGAGGCATCCCCAGTACCTAGCACAGAGCTAAGCACACAGTAGGGACTCAATAAATGCATACAGCATGAGTGAGTAAAAGAAGGAAGAATGTAGGGGAAAGCACTCTATAAACAAGGATGGGCAGGGTTCCACTGCTACTGCTGTGGCCAGGTTTCTTTTTCTCCATAACTGGGAATTCAGATCCTAAATGCCAGCTGGGTAGGTCAGCACAGCCTCCTTGGAGGAAATCTTGAGCCTTTCCCCACCTCTAGTGCAAGTGGAAGTGGGAATCGGGGAGTGGATTTGGCTCCTAAGTTGCCCCAAAGCACATGCTATTGGGAAGCTACAGAGGAAGTAGACACAGACTCATGAGGTAGATTCCTTGCAGGCCCCTTACAATGGCCTGCAATAGGGAGGCTGGGGAAGGGAGGCAGGGGAAGGGGAGAGGAGAGCGGATGTGGAGGGCTAGGGCCTTAGAGCAGAGAAAAGTGTCTGCTCCACATGGCACTGTCCTCGCCCAGCCCCACAGCAATGACAGGTCACCCCAAGCATAAGTCCTTCCTCTGCAATCCTGCAGTTAAAACCCACTCCATGGATCTCTCCTTTACACCCTGCTCACCTGTTCGAAGAGCCTTTTTTGCTTAACCTCCTATGGTTATCTCCTAACTTATAAACCTGCCGTCTATTCAGGGGTGAGCATGGGCTAAGAGCCCTGAGCCTGCTGCCTGCTGCCTGCGGGATATCACAGTATAAGTATCTCGGCATGCTGAGTGAGACTGCAGTATTTGAACACACACATATTTCATACTACAGAGCCCCCAAATTCAAGCCACTTCATCTGCTGCTTGACCTTGGAAACTGCAACTTCTTCCAGAACTAGAGGAACAGCCTACGATGAATTTAAGTATCAAGAGCCAGTATGTCTGCCGCCTACCTGGTGCCCTCCTAAGGGACTTTCAAGGTTAATCTTGATTATATTCTTATTTTTCACTTTACACAGTGACTTTAGAACCTGACCTCCAGAAAATGCAACTCCACCAAATTCCGTTCTTAAGTGACCGATCCACGTTGAGTCTGTTTTTCCCTCTGGCTACAACCTATCTCAGAAGCTGACTGTCAGCCTCCTGGAGAGAAGGGGCAAGTGGGACCCTGCTTTGCACCCCTTGTTGTGCCACATGCAGTGTTGAGAGCACTGCAGCTGTTCTGTAAATGCCCAGTGAGGACAGTCAGCCTTGCGTTAACCGGCTGCCCAAGGGGTGCTGAGTCTGTGTTCCTGGGCCTTCTAGCATCCCTCTTTTTAAGGACCTCACTCCAACCCTGGTTTTTGGTTTCGTTTTTTGTCAAGTTTCTTCTTTTTAAATCTTTGTGTACTGCCTTAAGGAAACTAAAGAGATGGAATTGTAAACAAAATCCTTGGTTCACAAATAGGCTGGAACTGATGATTATGATGACTAAGATGACCAATGCAAGATGGTGAAAAGAAATGGAATGTGGGGTTTGTGCCTGACTCTTCCATTCTGCACCTGTGCGACCTTAGAGAAGTCAATTATCGTCTCTGACCCTTAGTTAAAAGTGAGTTACTGTACGTTCCCTTCCCAGATTTAAATTCTCTGAGATGCCGTTACTGCAGTTACTATAAAACAGAGGCGGGGGACTTCCCTGGTGGCACAGTGGTTAAGAATCCGCCTGCCAATGCAGGGGACACGAGTTCGATCCCTAGTCCAGGAAGATCCCACATGCCGCGAAGCAACTAAGGCCATGCACCACAACTACTGAGCCCGTGTGCCGAGAGCCCGTGCTCCTCAACAAGAGAGGTCACTGCAGTGAGAAGCCCGCGCACCACAAGGAAGAGTAGACCCCGCTCACCACAACTAGAAAAAACCCATGCAGCAACAAAAACCCAACGCAGCCAAAAAAATCCAACAAAAAACAAAAAGAGAGGCGGGATGATAGCAGTCCCTAAGGTCCTAAAAGTTATAGAATGTTCTACAGTTCTAAAAATTGATTATTTTGTGAAACAGCAGATTCTAGACAATATTGGTTTATTAAGTGCAGTTTATGCATAATTTTTCAGAAATAGTTTTCTAGGTAAATTCCAGTTTCACCCCTTTTATGTTCATCAAGAATTTTCAATTAAAAGTGAATTCAACATATTGACTGCAACATTGTATGTAACAGCAAAAGACTGGGAACAACCCAAACGTTCTTCAGTAGTAGACTAGTTAAATAAATGATGGCATTTTCATACAGTGGAATACAATTTAGCCAATGGAAAAAATGAGGTGGCTCTATGAGCACTGATACAGAATAACTTCCAAGACACATTAAAAATGAAAAACACAGAAGGCAGAATGCTGTGCAGAGTATGCCAGCATTTGTTTATAGATTCATACTTTCTTCTATGTGCAAAAGCTACATCTGGAAGCATAGCTGAAAAATGACAAATTGTAGTTGCCTAAGACGGGGACACTGACAGAATGAAGAAATGGGGAACAATAGAGGATGGAAAATTTATTTTTTCAAAGGATTATGTTATCAAATTTATCAGTATTTTCTTATGAGTTCTGTTTTGTCTCTTTCTTAAGAAGGTCTTCCTTCTCTCAAGGTTAAAATACACATTTATTTTTCTAATTCCATTGCATTTTTATACGTATGTATTTATCTGTTTAGTAATCTATTGTCTATATTGAAATTATTTTTTTTTTAATTTTTATTTATTATTTATTTATTATGTTTTATTTTTGGCTGTGTTGGGTCTTCGTTTCTGTGTGAGGGCTTTCTCCAGTTGCGGCGAGTGGGGGCCACTCCTCATCGCGGTGCGCGGGCCTGTCACTATCGCGGCCTCTCCTGTTGCGGAGCAGAGGCTCCAGACGCTCAGGCTCAGCAGCTGTGGCTCACGGGCCCAGTTGCTCCGCGGCATGTGGGATCCTCCCAGACCAGGGCTCGAACCCGTGTCCCCTGCACTGACAGGCAGACTCTCAACCACTGCGCCACCAGGGAAGCCCCTGAAATTATTTTTGAGACTTACTTTACACTGTATAACTTACCTCTTTTGAATTTTGAACTACAGGTATGTATTACCTGTTTTTTAAAAATTGAAGTACAGTTGATTTACAGTATTATATTAATTTCAGGTGTATAGCATACTGATTCAGTATTTTTACAGATTATACTCCATTAAGTTATTACAAGATAACAGCTATAGTTCCCTGTGCTATATAATATATCCTTGTTGCTTATCTACTTTATACATAGTGGTTTGTATCTGTTAATCCCATACCCCTAACTTGTCCCCCTCACTTTCCTCTCCCCTTTGGTAACCACTAGTTTGTTTTCTATATCTGTGAGTCTGTTTTTGTTTTGCATATACCTTCATTTGTATTATTTTTCATATTCCATATATAAGTGGTATCATACAGTATTTGTTTTTCTCTGCCAGAGTTATTTCACTGAGCATAATATTCTCTAGGTCCATCCATGTTGCTGCAAGTGGCAGAATTTCATTCTTTTTTATGGCTGAGTAATATTCCATTGTATGTATATACCACGTCTTTATCCATTCATTTGTTGATGGGCCTTTGGGTTGTATATTACCTTTTTGAGAAGAAAACTGGGGAAAAAAGAATCTACCAGATTTTATTTTAAAAAAATCTTTTTTAAGGAATCTAGTGTATAGGGTGCATTTTACAGCATGTGAATTATATCTCAATTAAAAAAGAAAGAACCTAGCTTATATGGCAAGGTTGAGATTAACAGCATAAGAACTGGGTGGAGACAACAGAATCCTCCTAGTTAAACCTGATGTTAGGGTCTAGCAAGGATCTCCCCAAGACTCAGTTTTATAGTTTAGCCTAGTTTTATAAGTCAGTACCTATTTGGGCAAATCTAAGCTATGGTCAACCAGGAAGCATCTCTTTGCCTTCCTCACAAGTGTGTCTGAGAGTTGGCCCTACCTCCTTCTATCAGTCTGGTTCCGTTGGAGGACCAGGCCAACCCAGGTAATGGATGCTCTCCCCACAGAGCCAGTGCTCAGGCTTAGGACACCCTGGGGCAGATCAACTAGGCCCAAATCAAGACAAGGAGGAGCCAGTGCTGAAGCTGGGCAGACACTGTCTCGCAATCAGGGGGAAGAGGTGCTGGAAAAGAAGCTGACCAAGAGGTACAAAGCTAGGAGGCACCAGAGAGAGGCCAACAGACAGAAGGAGGCAGGGCTGGGTAAGTGTTCAGAATAAAGACTGGGAACCAACTGGGATATATGTATAGGTATAGCTGACTCACTTTGTGAGACAGCAGAAACTGACACACCATTGTAAAGCAATTATACTCCAATAAAGATGTTAATAAATAAATAAATAAATAACCCCCCCGCCCCCGCCAAAAAAAAAAGACTGGGAACCATGGTCCTTGGTGCTTGGCTTGGGTATGTGCCTATGCACAGCCAACAATATTTGAAAGCCACTGCATCTGCTGCATCCTCACCATCATCACCGTCATCCTCATCATCCAATATTCACCAGGAACCCCAGGGCTGGGAATACAAAGATATATAAAACAAGGACTTCCAGTTTAGTTGAAAAGTGATAACACTGATCCACCCAAAAGCACATTTAAGAAGCTAAGTGAAGGGTATGATCGGAGCTATGGTCCAAAGGAGAAGTTGAAAATCCTTTAGACCAAGTTTCAACGTTTCTTCATCAGGGGCCCCCAGTGGATGTTTCTGGAGTTCCAGGGAGAGGTCCACAGGGTGGAACAGGGGACATTCTTAAGGAGGGGAACATGAATAGGGCTAAAAAGGAGAGCAAGACTGAGCCAAGTGGGAGAGAGGAAAGAGGAGGCATTCCAGACTTCCGGGGAACCATGAAAGGTAGGAATGCTTGCCACAAGCAGTTTGGACAAACACACAGAGTGGGTCACCAGGTCAGAGCAAAGGGCTAGGGCAGGAGAGCAGTGGAGGCCAGACCCCTGCGTGGGAGGCCCTGACTGCCATCCTAGAAGTTCGATCCTTACTGTGCAGACAATGGGGAGCCACTGAAGGTTGCTGAGCAGGAGGCTGACCCTTGCAAACAGGCGTTTTAAGTGAGATTACAGAGGAGCCCTTTATCCCAGGCTTTTTCAAAGAACCTGTGTGTATTTCAAGTGGCACTTGAGAGAGAAAGTCGTAAAGCATTGCCCTGTGTCATGTAGACAAAGAAAAAAAAGGTTTAAGGGTCTCACAAAGAGATGCTTCAGTGAGAATGAGAAATGAAGGGGGGCTCATTTTAAAGAAGGAAACAAATTTGCAGGACAGAACTGCCGGGCATCTGGAAAACGGCAGCACTTTCTGCAGAGTCTGGAATGCCCTCTTTTGGCTGGAGGTATTCTGCCTCCTTTTTTGGAGGTTAGTTGTGATGTCAAAACATGGAATTGCGGTGTAGGGAGGCAGCTGGGAGGAGGCAGATGAACAGAAATATAAATACTGGGCCCGGAGAGCATAAAAGGCCTCCATACTAAGACCATCCTCTTGCAGAGGACTTTGCCATCTGCCTCTCTCAGTGGAGCCTCGGAGTTTTTGTCAAAGTTGCTGGAAGCTTCCTAACTACCCAAATAGTTTTTCCTCTTAAAACAATAAAATGATTTTTTATAATCTGTCACGTTTTGATTCAGAGCTTTTTCAATATTGTTCCTACTTGTGCATAGTGAGGCAGTAGGCAGGGCTGCTCTGGGGCCATGAACTGGGCAGTAACTTTAGGCCATAAATCAGCATTTATGTAAGGTGGAAGAGGAAGTCAGGATTAAATTTCCGGTCTTAAACTGGGCTGGGTACAACTGCAGGGCAAGTTCTGTGAATACAGAGGCAAAGCTGAGCAAGCCAGGGGAAGGGCATGCATGAGTTATGCACAAGAATCAGCCAGGCTGAACTGATGACATGGACGGGAAACTGCTCCAGGTGGCTCCACAATTCCGGGGGGCGGGGGGAGGGGTCTGAGTCCTTCCTTCCTTGGCCTTTGCTAGGGGTCCCTCTCCCCTGCTCTCCTGCCCACACTCCCTGGGGCCTTTGGGCACTTTTAGTCTCTGCACGGTCTACATGAACACAAAGGATTGTAAACTCAAAGCTGTCTTTCTGCTGGAGTCAGAAGGGAATGCTCCCCTCCCCGCCCCTCCAGACTAGTTCTGGGTACCAGCAGGCTCTTACTAAAGCAGCCATGGTCAGGTGATACAGCTGACCAGGACCTTGACAGTCAAGTTCAGTGAAAACCCAAATGTACCCAAAACAAGGAGTTGTGCAACTCATGGGAACTCCTACTTCTGTGGTGTTTTTGCTCTAACCCTCATTCCCCTGTGGCAACTGTGTCTGAAGTCCCAGACTTTCCAGAAACGTCCTGATTTCACATGCTTTTCCTTGAGTCTCTGGAAGCGCATAGGTGTCTGCCAGGGATTATGCCCTAATGTTTTGGTTTGACAAATGGTCACTGTGCCCGTGACACGCAGCTGGCATGAGGTTGCAAAACAGCATTTTCCCACCAGGTGAAACTCAGTTACTAGGCTGGGGAGAAGGCCAGGCATGGGGAAGGTCTGGTGTGCCAGGCTATCAGTACCTGCTGCAGAGTCACACAGTCCCCTTAGCAGGGCTGAGTGCTACCCTGGCAGAGTCTCGACCTAGGGCAGGGAGAGAGGGGGCTGAGATTTGGCACGTGAGAAGAAGGACCCAGCATGCATCCTGTACATGTTTTTGACTGTGTTTTAAATCCCTCTACTACAGTTAGCCACCTCTGAGGCCCTCAAGGAGAACCTGTTTGCCTTCTTTCCACACTTGAAGGCTTCGCTCCCTTCCTGCAGCACAGCAGTTCAGGAGGTGTGAGGACACCCACCCTGGTCTGTGCAGCAGGCCTTGCTCAGGAAGGGGGTGGGGGAGTTCCTCTGGAGAAAATGAACATGAGTCACTCCTCTGCCTCCGCCACCCCCCACCCCCGCCACCGGCCCCGTCGGACCCTCGCCCCGACACTGGCACAGACACACAGCCTAAAGCCCCAGCACTCTTCCCTTTGCCCAGAACACAAAGAAGGAATTAGGACCCACCTACTAAGTTTCTGCAGCTGACACTTCAAGGCTCAAAGTCTAGCTCACCAGCACAGTCACACGTCTGACGTGTCCTCTTTGCAACCAGGCCCCAATCCAGTTGCCATGCAATTTTGCTAATTCAAACTGCTTTCCCGTTTAGGGATGTTGATAGCCATCTCCCATCTCCTTTTCCTGCTGACATCATCCCACATTTTCTACAGGCACAAATAAGGGTACAGTTCCTGGGATAGTTTTCAGGCTGCCTGAGGTGGAAGTGAAAGGATCCTGCCCTCCCGGGTCCACTTCACTTCTCTGGTGTTTGGCAAACTGTCCGAGTTTTAGGGAGAAACGAGGAAATAAATCACCTAGCTAAGGTGAAAGGCCAAAAAGAACTTGGTGACTGCAGCTCAGACCCAGATCTGTTCTGGGCATCTGCAATGCAAATCTGCATTTTGTTCTCTGCCCCGAGGTCTTGCACAATAGCCTGTGTATAAACATCCACGCCAACAATGCCTGACTGTGCAATCACGCTGTAATTACAGGCCGCCAGGAAGCTGCTGCTAGGAACTGCACCATTCAACTTCTAGACATCCTATGTCAAAGGAGTCTCCACAGCACGGACGTACATTCCTGCACACACCAACGCGTCCCGGCCGCCACCGCCGCTGCTGCTACAGTTGAAGACTCCAAGCCAGGGAGCTAGAGCGCCACCCGCCCGGCCCGCCAGTCCCAAGTTACTTTGCAGGGATGTCATAAACTTCTCAGCTGTTCTTAAAAAAAAAAAAAAAAAAAAAAAAAAGCCTTTTCCACGAGGCTACCGAGGGCGGCGGGAACCACCATCAAAGTTCCCAAGCACATTCCTGCAGCCCTAGCAGTTTTCGAAAACAGAGAAGAGCGAGATGCCTCAAAGAGTCCACTGGAAGCGGGTTTTGGAGTTTTATATAGAAAACACTCACATATGTAGGTGGGTGCGCTGACAGCTTTTATGGCTAAATTGCAAAGTGTTAGGCCTTAGTGATTACTGTCAGGCTCGGGACGTGCCGTGGGAGGAGAAAGGGTGGGGGAGTCAGAGGGATTTGTTCAAAGGGCGCTTAGGGGCAATTCTGGTTTTGCATTTTGGAAATGCGTAGGGTTGTTTTCCCAAACTTCCGAGTTGCTCTGCTCTTCGTCATTGTCGGGCCAAGCTAAGAAAAATGGGGGGAAAGTTCCTTTAACTTCCTTCCTGCGACCTCAGCGAGGGCTACGAAGAGGAAGAGCACGCTTCCTTGGGAAGCACCGGGTGGGAACTGGGGGACCGCTGCGCCCAGCCTGTCGCGATGGGGCGCGCCGAGCGGAGGACTAGCCTCGGACGCAGGACACGGGAAGCCCCTTCCCTGCACCCCTCCGCTAGCCAACGGCGCGCGGAGCGGCCCGGCTGCAGCCCTGGCTGGTTTAAGTCCCGCGGCAAACCGCCGACTACAGGGGCGCAGCCCAGGGCCCGGATCCCGGCCGCCGAGCTCCCTCCGTGCAGCGCCCCCCGCACGCAAGCCCAGCGCAGCCGGCCCTACCCGTCCCGCCACATCCCCGCCCGCGCGGCCAAGCCCCTGCCCCGAACGTTTCCGGGCACCGCGTCGGTGCCCCGGCTGCGGAGGGGCCGCCGAGCTCCGCGGCTCACCTGCGCGCTGGATCCCGGGGCCGCTCGGAGGGGCGCGGGGCGCAGGCGAGCGCGGGGCGCAGGCGAGCACGGCCCGCAGACTCAAACTTTGTTGCTCTCGGGACGGCGCAGTCGTCACTTCCTCGCTGAGCGGGTGGCGCGGCCCGGGCCGTGACCCAGCAGCTCGCGCGGTGGCGCGCCGGGCCCTGCAGCCGCCCGCGCCCCCGGCTCTGCGCGCCCTCGGCTGCGGGGGGAAGCGGGCTGCAGTCCGCCGAGCCTGCAGCCCTCTAGGGGAGGCTCGCTCCAGCAGGGTGGTTTCCGCGCCGAAGAAGTGCGGTCGAGGCTGCTCTCAGGCTGGATCTGGAAGATGGTGTTGGGGTTCAGGGACCCAGAGCTGGGGTTCCGGGAAAAACAAAGGATGGGGAAGGAGAAAGTTTTTCAGTTTGGTGTTGCAGCTAGAAGGTCCTGTTGGAAAGCACAGTGCTCTGTGTTTGTTTTTGCTTTATTTTTGGTTTTTTTCCCACCAAATAATGCCTAAGCTGGGCCTTAAAACGCGGGTCCCCTCTTCCCACATTCCCTCAAAAGATCTGCACACTTGTCCTTCGTCATTTCCACTGATTATAAGGGCACAGGACGTTCAGCGTTTATGACTTCAGGGGGCTATTTCAGCGCCCAAGTTGGGGCTGAAAAATAGTTTCTGTTCTAATCCTCCCCCGCGATTTCCACCTCCTCCTTTACAGGCAACTCACAGGTCTCTTTGGGGCCTGATGCATTCCGTATTTCGTCACGGACCAAAAGTGACTTGGAGGGTAGGGTGGAGTCCTGACAAAAGGAGCTTCAGGCAGTAGTAATTCTGAAATTTATCGTTGCCCGAAATAAATTTGCTCACCGTATTCAAAACTACAAAAACAAAAAGCCATCTTTTTGGTTTCTGATAAATAGCAACAAAGTAGTTAAACAGCAGTCTTTCGGGAAGAATTCCTGATCCGGTAAAGCTGGAAAGAAAACGGGTTAGCCTTTGCTGTGGTTGAGGAAAAAAAAAAAAAAAAGCAGACATTTGAAACTGCAGTGGAGGGCTTTCGTAACAGAAACGTTAGCTTCATTGTAGCTTGTGAAAGCAGGGACCTTTTCAAAGGTGGTTCAAAAGCATCAGTTAAGGGTCAACAATTTTCCCTTTTTCCCCAAATACTGCTTCTACAAGCACATTGGCCAGATCACAGAATCTCCCGTTCTAATGCTTCATCTTTTTACTAAAGCACAGGAAACCACAGAGTTGAGTGAAGGCTTTGTCCAGAAAGGTGGACGTAAAATTGATAGAAAGTAACATCTGAGAAATGATCCCCAGGTCTGTGTTAATACCTAATGGGAAGCCACAAACGCAGACTTCCCCAGGAGTATGAAGATAGAAGCTCTCCTAGCAACATGAAATCCCCCACATTGCAGCCCTTTATGCACAATTATGATTTCTACTGAGACATTATTAATGGCACATTATAAATACAAAATGTATCATGTAAGAAAAATAACATTGTTTTGAGAAATAAGTGCATTATTATACTCTCAATAATTATAATTCTCTGAAGTTTTTATGACATCACACATTGTGGGCTGGTGGTGGAGGGATTGTCCATTTCAATTTTGAAATAGATAGAAGTAATTACTTAATGCATTCCGCTTAAGGCAAGCAATGCCATAATCAAGAGGAGTAGAGAGAATATGCTTCTAAAAACAATCATGTGATACTCCATATTTGCTAGGACAAGAGCAGAATATTTCTTTGTTCACAATTGTGATTCTGAATTCTCAGTCACAATTTCATGAATATTCAGTATTTCTGCATGCCCAGGAATAATTAGCAGACGATGTAAATGTTTGAAGGCCTGATATTTATGTATGCACAGACACACATTGCTTTTTCTCTGTGTAGGGTGGCATTTGCTGGAGTTCCACAAAGTGTAGAACCTGTGGTAGGCACACTTGAAGACAGCCCCCAGCTAATAGTGATCCCCTTCCTCCTGGTATTCATGCCCTATATAATTGCCTCTTCTTGAGTGTGGGCTGGACTAATTGACTCAATTCTAACAAATAGCATATGGCAGAAGTCATGTGATGTCACTGCTGAGATTAGGTTATAAAAAACCTACTGTGGCTTCCATCTTGGGTGCTCTATTTCTTTCTTTCTCTTTCTTGGATCACTCACTGTAGGGGAAGCTACCTGCCATGTCCTAAGGCAGCCCTGTAGACCGGAATCGAGACCTGCCAACAACCACATGAGTTAGCTTGGAAAGGCATACCTCCCCCTTCCCCCATGCCAATCAAGGCTTCAGATGAGACCGCCAACCCCAGCCAACAGCTGCCTCATGAGAGCCCTGGTAGCAGAGGCATCCAGCTAAGCTGCCTGGATTCCTGACCCAAAGAAAATGTAAGATGATAAATATTTGTTGTCTCAAGCTGCTATGTTTTGGAGTAATTTGTTACACAGGCATCGATAACTAATGCACAGGAAAAAGAGAAGGAAGTCATGTGGACCCGATGACAACCCCACACAGACTTCCTGCTCCCTCACCTGGAAAGCAGAACATGGAGAAAGAGGCAGGGTCCTGGACCAGATCTAAGAGTAACATGTAAATCCTAAGAACAGAAGACCCAGCCCTTACCCCTTCCGCAGAATAAGGGTCATCCTTGAATTTAAACTAGGTCAGAGGGTGTGTGTTGCTGCTCGGTCCCTGGCAGCCCTGGTATTGGATGCCATCAACCTGATAGTATGTGCAGATGTCTTTATGTCGCAAGGATTGACATCTGTCCAGGTACCCTCTTCCTCCTCCTCAGGACATCTGCCCTGATCCCCAAGGCTCTGGCACAACCAGTGACTGTGGAGTCAGGCCCTAGTCCTGGAAGGGGCGCTTGAAAGACAGAACTTCAACCCTGGCAGCCAGAAGGGATAGGTGATTTCAGTGAGGGTCCAAATGTAAGCTTGTGGTCCTACAGTCGAAGAGCAAGCTGTGAACTATCTCTGATAAGAATCACCTCCACACTGCTTGCAGGGCTACAAAGAACATTCTGTCCACGTGGTGGTTATCTTTCTCTCAGCATCATTTCCTCTCTGACTGGAGCTAATTATTTACTTTAAAAACACAAAACAAAGTTTTAGGAAGCAGGAAAGATATTATACTCCTTCATCCCTTACCAGGGCAGGCATCTACTTATGGCTGCCCGCCATGTCCACCTCCCCTCAGCCAATCCCATAGAAGCTGGCAACTGTAGAGCCCATTTCTGTTTTCCCTCCAGAGACGCTAGGCTCTCATTTTTCTCATGTACAGTGGCTGCAGCTGCTGTGTTGCCATGCTGTCATCTGGTTGCTATGACTTATGAGGTTGTGGATATGCCAGAACGTGAATCTATTAATTTAACAGGAACTGGGCTCAGCACATATATTCCTTGTTAGGTCATTTGCTTTGCTACCTAAACCACATCCAGTGTGTTCGGCAATGGGAACGTTTCCTAGAGTCTGGCTTTGCAAAAATGCTAAATGCCCTGAATTTTGAGTCTGCACAGTTTTATATTATTAAATTACTATGGGGGACATAAGACATTCTAGCAGGGGTGTGCAAAGAAATTAGCTCAGGGGAAAAAATTAAGGGAAGGGAAATAGTCAAAGTCTCTGGTCTTCATTCTCTACACATTGAGGCCCTTTCTGCAGGAGGTGTCTGTCCTAACTTCTGTAGAAACCCTGTGCTGAGCCCAGGCTGCTCACTGACAAGTCTGAGCTCTGGAACACCAGAACTAGGTGATGTGTGCCACGGTAAGAGAAACCACTGTCCTCTTCTGTGGTGCATGCAAGCAGGCATTTTTCATTCAGCCCTTCAATTAACACTTACTGAATGTCTACTAGTGGGTGTGCTAGGGATGCAAAGATGAAAAGGACAAAGTCTTTCCCTAGTGGAGAGAAAGACACATAAATTACAATGCAACATGAGAAGTATTATAATCGAGTTTTGCCTCAGGCACTATGAGCTTCCAGAGAAGGAAGCAAGTAGGTCTGTCGGGAGAGGGGCGTTATGGGTCACCACCAGTGTTTTTCTTTAAAAAAAAATTAAAAATTATCAGATGCATTGCATTAAGTAATAATAAGTATTGTTTTGTGTAGCTTTTGTTTCAGTTGTGTATAATATATGTGTATATTTGTATGGGGTCATAGTGTAAAACATATTTCCTACATGCAGGCAAAGAAGTGTGAAAGTTCTGGGTTTAGAGAGTAATAACTAACTACCATACACTGACAGCCTAGGATGGGCCAGGCCTCAAGGTGTCCCACTGGAGAGTTGAAGAGACAAGCCATGACTTAAGACAGTTTCCAGATCCTTCTGAATTCTCCTTCTTTAGTAAATCAAGGCCAAGCCTAAAGGACCAGCTCCTTGAATCCTCTCTGAACAGAGCAGAGGCCTTCCACCCAGGCCAGATAGGCCAGCTTTAAGGCAGTGAAAGAGTAGCCACCCCCTTTCTGGCCTGCCGGATGGTGGGAGGGGAAAGAGGAGAGAGAAGAGGGTCAGAAATGCATCATGCTTTTTCCTCCGCTCCAGGTCTCGGATGGAAGCAGGAAAGGCGCATTACCTAATGAGTGCACTGCAAACACGAGGTGGAGGTGCAGTTCTCACCCAGTTCCCCACTGGAATTCTGGGATGAAGCTGCCTCCAAAGTGGTTTTATACCAAAAAGAGGGCAGCTGCGTCAAAGTGAACCTGGTGGTCAAGCTGGGTAGGCAGAGCGAGTCCCTGAGGCTTAGCGCTCCTGAGTCCCCATGGTTTCCACATGGCATGACTATCACATTTAGAGCCAGCAGCCTGCTGTAGCACTGCCCTGGTGGGGCAAGGTGACCCTGCAGCAAGCTCAGGGGAGTCAGGGGTCTGCACTAGTGAGAACACAGGGGGAAATGAGCACCAAGTTGCAAAGGGGAGAAGCCAGTGCTGGGAGGTAGGGGGTGGCTCTGCTGAAGAATCCACAAGTTCATGTGCCATAACTGGTACCAGCAGGGGCCTGCACAGCCAGCAGAAAACGAGAGGATGAGGCAGCTTGGTATGGTGGTTAGGAACAAGGATTCTGGGCTGCCCACACACTGCCTGGCTTCAAGTCCCATCTCTACCACATACTGCCTGTGTGACCTTGGACAAGTTACTTAGCCTTTTTTTCCCCCAGTTTCCTTGTCTGTAAAATGAGGATAATTGTATGTACTTGATAAGGTTGTTATAAGAATTAAACTAGTTTGTAAAGCTCTTATATATGTGTTCCTTAAGTGTCAGTTAAATCAGGAAATCACTCACCAACCAAAAGGATTCTATATGGATATCATACAACTCCAAGACCTCCAAATTGGACTTTTAGTAAAAATCCCCCCAACCATCAGATCATGGGGAAAGTTGGATCAGCTATAGACTGTACATTTAAGATATGGTGTAAGTTAAAATGTTTAGCTCCTCTACACAGTCCGGCTTGGAAGATAGACATTGAGCAGCTCTTTTTTTTTTTTTTTTTAATATTTATTTATTTATTGGCTGCATTAGGTCTTAGTTGCGGCATGCGGGATCTTTTGTTGTGGTGGGCTCTTCGTTGCAGTGCTCCGGCTTCTCTCTAGTTGTGGCACGCGGGCTTAGTTGCCCCCAGGCATGTAAGATCTTAGTTCCCAGACCAGGGATCGAACCAGCGTCCCCTGCATTGGAAGGTGGATTCTTAACCACTGGACCACCAGGGAAGTCCCTGAGCAGTTGGGACTATGGTTGACAGAATAACAGTCCTCCCCAAAATGTCCATGTCCAAATCCCTAGAACCTATGAATATATTAGGTTCATGACAAAGGGGAATTAAGGTTGCTAATTAGCTAATCTTAAAATAAGATTATTCTGGATTGTCAGGGTGGGCCAATGTAATCACAAGGATCCTTAAAAGTAGAAGAGGGAGGTAGAAGAGGAATCAGTCAGAGGGAGATGTGACTACGGAAGAATGATCAGAGAGATACAAGGTTGCTGGCTTTGAAGGCGGAGAAAAGGGGTCATGAGCCAAGAAATGTAGGTGGCTTCTGGAAACTGGAAAAGAGAAGGAAACGGATTCTCTCATAGAGACTCCAGAAAGGAATGCAGCCCTACTAACACCCTGATTTTAGCCCATTAGATAAAAATCTGTGTTGCTTTAAGCTACCAATTTAGTGGTAATGTGTTACAGTAGCCATAGAAAACTCATGCAGGAGCATTTTCTAAATGTAGTATTTTCTGAGAAGTGTTTGCATCATGTATTAGATACATGTGTTACCATGTGTATGAGAAGCCCCGGTTTTCAGATTACAATTTGAGCAGGAAATCTGGCTGGGTGGGCCAGGCACAATCCCAGAATGCCAACACACGGGGAGGTTTCCAGAGTAACAGGCCGCTAGAAACTCTGAGACAGTACTTTGAAAGCACAGTTGTATACAGTCCCCTGGCTTAGGGATGAACTCCAATACGCACACTGTTTCTTGGAGCTTCTTCTCAGACTTGGTAACTGTTGGTGCTAGCAGGCCAAAATGTGGAGGCCAAACGTGGAAATGCTTAACAAAAGTAAACCAGAGTCAGCTGTCAAAAGCTGCTGTGGAAATTCTCTGTGCATTTGATGACCACACTTCCCCAGCACGGTTGTATAACCACCCAGCGTTTGTAAATGAATCTTTTCACAATGAATAGAAAAACACAAACCCAAGAGTCAAGGCAATCTACACAGCATTCATGGGATCTGGGTCAGCCAGCATGCTGAGGTTTAATCACTCTGTGCAGGTTGCTTTTTCCTGTGCATAGCTCAAAGGTTAAGCTTGCTGCACATTGGGAGGAAGTCTTGTCACAATCCTCTGCCAGTAATAAATATTGGTCCTGGGACATCGGTCTTAACATTGACGTGGGAGGTGTCATTTGAGTTCTCAGGCCAAGAAGTCACTAGACATTCATGACCCAATGCAGCCAAAAAAAATAAATTAAATTAAATAAAAGATCTAGATAAAACATGGGTTACATTGTCTCAGGTTTGGGTTTCAGTGAAAACACTTCTTTCTACTAATAAAGTTATTTGCTGTTGAAAATAAGAAAGAAAGAAAGAAAGAAGCCTGAATTCCAGGCCCAGGCTGTAGCTACCCAGCTATATGACATTGGACAAGTCACTTAGCTTAGCTTGAGGAAGCAAGATGATTTTAGGTCAAGGATGTGCATGAAATCACACAGTGAAAAAGTAATTTTCTTTTCAATTCTCTTTTTTTTAATAAATTTATTTATTTATTTTTGGCTACTTTGGTTCTTTGTTGCTGTACCCGGCTTTCTCTAGTTGCGGAGAGCGGGGGCTACTCTTTGTTGCGGTACGTGGGCTTCTCATTGCAGTGGCTTCTCTTGTTGTGGAGCACGGGCTCTAGGCGCGCGGGCTCAGTAGTTGTGGCTCACGGGCTCTAGAGCACAGGCTCAGTAGTTGGGGCGCACAGGCTTAGTTGCCCTGTGGCATGTGGGATCTTCCTGGACCAGGGCTTGAACCCCTGCACTGGCAGGCGGATTCTTAACCATTGCGCCACCAGGGAAGCCCTCAATTCTCTTTTTGTTTTTCTGATTATGCCAAAGAGAGGGTCTCAGTTTACCGCTAGTGTGTCTTTAACAGCTCATTAATATGCGCTAGTCTCCCTTTTTGCAAAGAGAGAGGTCTCAAACTCAGACACTTCACAGACAGCACTTTTCCCTGACCCATGAAGTGGGAAGAGTAATATTTCCTTCGGTTTGTTAAGAAGGGGAAGTAACATAGCACCCGAAACCCTTGGCCCAGGGCCCAGCTGGTAGATGACTTCTGATAAAGGAGAAAGGTTGACAACTTGACTCAGCACCCACCCCGGTGCAGCCCTGGCCATTCACATGTTAACTCCCACATCCTCACAATAACCCTGTGCAGTAGGCGCTGTTATTCCCACTCAGTAACCCCACGATGTAGATATTGTTCTCCTCATGTTACAGATGAGTGAGCTGAGGCTCAGAGAGGTTAAGTAACTTGCCTGGAGTCTTAGAACCAGTGGCTCCAGGTGAGATTCAAACCCCAATCTCTCCGACGTCAAAGCTCTCTTTCCCCTTCACCACATCGCCCCTCCCACCAACTTTGAAGCCAGACCTGATTACATAGGAACCACCTGGCTAGAGGTGGGGAGAGGGGGACACAGAAGGAACCCTGAATCCCTGTCTTGCTGGTGAGCATCCTCGGTCTCACTGCCAGTCTGGGACAGCCTCAGGGACCCTGGTTCCTGGTCCTGTTTTCCCAGTGTCTCCCCTGTCCCCACTTGCCCAGGGGAAAATTCTCTTCTTCATTCAGGGACTGGAGCCCTTTCATTGGCCTCTTATTTCTGTTGCTGGGTCCCCACCACCTTCTGCTGGCTTTTTCTTCTACCACCCTCTTGCCTGTTTAGACTTTGGACAATTGCCTGACATTGGACTAGTGCTGACCCTTGACCCTCTGGGGCTCACCTAGGTGTCTTGGTCTCCACCAGTCTTCTGGCTCGATGGTGACTTCCCTACAACAAAGCAATTTCTCTCACACAGTTTGTCCTCTCAGCGCCTCCACTTCCCTTTGCTCTAGTTTGTCATGAGTAGGTGTGTGGGCAGCACTTAGGCTGCTTCTCTCTCGGGCCGCTGCCAATCCATGCTTCAGGCCACCATCGGCTCTTGACTGAACAACTGGAACACACTCCAGTCTTGCTTGACTCCATTCCTTCTCCAAAGTACAGTTAAAACAGAGCCTTCTGAAGTGCCACCCGATTGTGAAACTCTCCTGCTTATCCTTCGGCATTTCTCCACTGTCCTTTGGATAAAATCTTGACCCCTTAGCCTGGCTTCAAAGACCTTTGTGAACTGGTGCCTACTGAACCCTTCAGCCTATTCTCTCTGCAGTCTTCGCTCCCTATGAGCCAGTCATGTTAACACTAGTTGCAGTCTCTGAATGCTTCTGGATGTCCTTGGCACACAGTCGGTGCACCTTTACGTGTTCCAATAGTATCCTGCATCATCTACTATTGTAATGAGGCAGAACTATTCTAGTGGAGGAGCTAGGAGCATAGGCCTTGGAGTCAAGCTATCTGGATTGAAATGCTAGGTATGCCACTTACCTGAGCTGTGTGACCTTGGGCAAGTCACTCAACCTCTCTGTGTTTCCATTTCCTCATCTGTAAGATGGAGATAGTAATAGTACCTACTAGAAGGGTTCCTGTGAGGATTACATGAAACAAGGCATGGCCAATGGCTTAGTGCAGGGTCCGGCACATAGTGAACATTCAATAAATATTAGTTATTGTTATTTCAGCACACTCCCTAATCTATTGTAAAGACCAGTCCCCTGTTTTGTCTTCCTCACTCTAAGCATCTTGAGGGCAGAGAGTGTGTGAGAGTGTGTCTCATTCACCATTAAATCTTTGGGTGCCCAGCATAGAACCTGACACATATGGTACTCAGTACGTATTTACTGAACAAATGAATGAATGAATGAATGAATGAATGTCTTGCTCCCTGGTTTAGCTAAGTCAACTTTGCCTGAACCTGATGTTCTCTTTGGATTCCCAAGACCAGTTGTCCCTGCTCTGGCCTGGGCAGGCCACAGCCCGAATCTGCCTATGGCAGCTCTAAATAAGTGGTGTCAATCAAGTTAGAAATACCCCCAGGTAGGGTAGAAGGAAACTCTCTCACACTGTTTGTCCTCTCAGCACCTCCACCTCCCTTTGCTCTAGTTTGTCATGATGAGGTGTGGGCAGCACCCAAACAGAGCAGGACATGCCTTCATGCCTTCAATGAGGGTTTGCTGGGCCACGCCCTATTGGGTACTGAGGATACGGGGGGGCAGGGGGGAGGTGGTAGGGTATGAGACCTGCCTTCAGGAGCTTCCTGAGGGGTGGCCGGGTCCAGATCTGGCTGGCCAGACAAGGAGGTGGGCAGTTCTATCGCAGGGTGCACTCAGCAGACGTCAGGATCTAACCTAGCCGCATGACTGGGAGCCAGGGCGTGAATGCAAGACCGGGAAATCTGGTTCCTAGGATTTGGAGCAAGTCAAATTAGGGCAGCAGGTTAGCCACACTGAGAAGAGGCAGAGTTGAGACCAGCAAAGGTCGGAGTCCAGCAGGTGAAGCCTAGCACCAGCATGGAGGCTTTTATCTGCTTGTTCTCTATTGTTTTCTTCTTCTCTCCAGGAAGGAGGCTGAAGACAAAGAGAAAGCCACTCAAGATTTCTCACCCCAAAAGTAAGGGTGAATAAAGGAGCAGCAACAGCCACAGGCCTGTATTCAAAAGCAGCTTTGGGTCTCCTGTCAAGACGTGCCTCAGGAAGGCAGCAGCTGTGGGGTTGGATGGTCCGGCCTGCTTCTGGGCTAGCTGCTGGATGCATGGCAATGTGAGAATACTGAGGACTAGGGCATGAGGCCTGGAGCCTGCTCTAAAGCAGCTGTGTGGCCTTGCATAAGTCACTCTATCTCTTGGGCCTCCATTTCTCCACTTAGAAAAGGAAGGTTGGGACAATGTTAAGGATTTCCAACCATCATATCTAAAGACTTCTTTTTCAAAGCAAAAAATTTCAAAGACTCCACGGGATGGCAGTGATCATTTTGGTATCTGCTGATCAAAAGAAAATGCAAAATAATAAAAACAATCACTTTTATATCTTTTAAAGGAATTTGCATTTTATCAATCACAAGAGCATCTGCTGTCATTTACAAAAATTAGGGGTGCAATATCCTTAAAGGCCCAGAGTCGCATCTTTCATGAAGAGCTTCTACCCAAACCCACCAGCAGAGCTTTCATCTTCCTTAAGACTCGTAGAAGTTAGTCACCTATACCTCTGACTTGAAAAATGTGAGGGACACCACAGCACTGGGCAAGTGTTTTTCAAACTTTTACTTATTATAAAGTCCATCAATGATGCTAACATGGTGGAACAAAAATTGAAAGCAGAGGTGATGGGTGACATTTGTCACTTTTTGGCTGCCCAGCTTCAGAATCCCTCCCCAGGTGTGTAGAAGACTCCATCTTAAGTCCTAGTGGAAGTTAGAACCCACCGCTCACCTCTCACTACAGAGACTGAAAACGCCAGACACTTGCTTCCCAGCCTCTTTTATAGGCAGGACTTAGACATGTGACCTGGACTCAGCCAATCAGGTGCAGTGCCCTGGACTCTGAATAAGAGACCACAGGGCGAGCCCCTCAGATAACCTTGTTGCAGTGGGGTGGCAGCAGCTGTGGCAGCCATGTCCAGATCCCAGGGCATCAGCAGCAGCAGGGTCATCACTCAGGCTCTGACCATGGTCGTGGCACAAGCTTACCAGGGTTCTGAGGCCAGGGCAGGACTCTCTGGATAGCTTCTGTGCCACCATTTTGGCCATGCTCCTGGCTGTTTCCCAGCATCCTTGGTCTCATTCATGCCGTGAGCCTGCCTCTCTCGCCTTCCCAGATTCCGTGGGCTACTCAACATCCTTCCCATGAATTCCTCTTCTGCTTAACTCATCCAGAGTCAGTTCCTGTTGCATTTTAAAGTCACAGCCCTGGCCAATTCACAGTCATATGTCAGTCTAGGCATCCAACTTACTTTTGTATTTTGCTTCGGTCACACAGTTCTGAGAAAATTCTGATCATACAGGTGGATGATGTCTTAGTCCATTCAGGCTGCTATAACAAAATACCATAGACTGGGTGGCTTACAAACAACAGAAATTAATGTCTCTGGAGACTGGAAGTCCAAGATCGGAGTGCCAGCATGGTTGGGTGAGGACCCTCTTCTGAGCTGCAGGCTGGCAGAAGAAGCTAGTGAGATCTGTGGGGCCTCTTTTATAAGGGCACAGATCTCAATCATTAGGGCTTTAGCCTCATGACCTAATCACTCCCAAAGGCCCCATCTCCTAATACCATCACCTTGGGAATTAAGATTTCAACATATGAATTTTGTGGGCAAACAAACATTCAGACCGTAGCAGATGGTTATAAATAATAGCAATAAACACCATTACATAGCACCCACCATATGCCAGGCCCTATTCTAATCATTTTAACATATATTAACTCACTTAACAGACCTTCGAGGTGGGTCTGTTAAAATTAAATTTCCCCTTTTACAGATGAGAAACTGAGGTACCAAGGAGTGGCGTAATTGGCCCAAGGTCAAGGTTTTAAATCAAGGCAGTCCTGCACCAGGGTTTGTGCGCTTAACTCCTGCTAACGGTGTTTTTTCAGTTTGTCTTTTGAGATTAGAAAAGTCTTCAATTAAACCACTTTAGAAGCTAGGAAGAGAAGTGAAAAGTTTTGTTTCAAAGTTGAATGAGTAACTGTCAAAATATCCAACAACTGCTCTTCATCCTCATTGTAAACATAAAAGTCAGGCAATAAACAACTAA
Source organism: Balaenoptera musculus (assembly GCF_009873245.2). Classification (NCBI taxonomy): domain Eukaryota; kingdom Metazoa; phylum Chordata; class Mammalia; order Artiodactyla; family Balaenopteridae; genus Balaenoptera; species Balaenoptera musculus. Next base: position 147,405,731 of record NC_045786.1, read on the forward strand.
AACTTACAGCACGTACTAAACAAACAAGGCAGTTTTATCACTCTGTATTCACTGTTACAAGCCTGGTGGTTTATGGAGCCTCGTGGATCCAGTGCAGGAAGTACTCAGTTCTTCATTGCTCTGACTTTGTAAGCAGACGTGCCCAGGCTGGCGCAAGGCACACCCACTATCAGGGCCGGGCTGTGCTCAGAGACGGCAGGAGGAGCTTGTGCCAAAGTCCACACAAAACTGAGTTTACTAAAAAAATATCACATTGATGGAGGTATGTCACAGGGCACAAGAGTCAAACGAAAGAGCTCCCAATGGCCAAAGCTGGAACAATTTGAGGAACAAAATTAAGTAGCATCAAATTATAATCCAAAATATAAAATAAATATCCATGAGTCCGTATGTACATACAATTTTTTAAAAACAAAACTTTAGGGAGTTCCCTGATGGCCTAGTGGTTAGCATTCTGGGCTTTTATTGCCATGGCCTGGTTCAATCCCTGGTCAGGGAACTGAGATCCTGTAAGCTGCGTGGCACAGCCAAAGAATTAAAAGAAAAAATAAATAAAAAAACTCTACAGTGGGGAAATCTGATAAACACTACTTCAGGCAGGTGATCAAGGTCAACATCACCAGTCATAAATCATGATGATAGCTTGTACCTTTGATACGATATGATGAAAATTGTACTTTACCTCTGTGAGCATCCTCCCCAAAAACCATAACTCATGAGAAAAACATCAGACTAATCCCAATAGAGGGATTGCAAGTAGGATAAAAAACTTAACTAGTATTCACAAGGTCATGAAAAACAAGGAAAGTCTGAGGAACTGTTACAGCCAAGAGGAGCCTAAGCCATGACTCCTTAATGTAATGTGGTTTCCTAGATGGGATCCTGAAACAGAAAATGGCCATTAGGTAAAAACTAAGGAAATCTGAATCAACAATGGACTATACTTAATAACAATGTCTCAATATCAATTCATCAATTGTGACAAATATACCATACCAATGTAAAATGTTATTAACAGGGGAAAGTGAGAGCTGGGGAGGGGGAGGGTAAGATGAGAATTCTGTACTATCTGCTCAATTTCTTCGTAAATCTAAAATTTTTATTTTAAAAGTCTACTGTTTTAAAAGAATCATAAAATTGACTGCCCTCCCCTCAAAAAAGTTAGCTTACCTGATGATGCAGCTTATACAATTGAAGTCTTGGTGTGCCAAAATTGTCTATTTAATGCATTCACGTTATTATAGACTAAACACTTTATAATAGCAGTTTTTGAAATACTTCAATACTTTTAAAATGAAATTCACATCTTCACATTGCATCCCTGAATCTCCTCAGAGTAGCTGCGCACAGTTTGCTCTGAGTGAGGGGAAATCACAAGTAATGTCCTTTGTCCCTGTCTCTAAAACCCTCTGGATCTCTGAGATTGAGGGAAAACTCCATACCTCCAGGCAAAGCATTTCAAAACAACGCAGTAACTTCCCATCCCCCCAGCTCCACCCAAGACACTGTGTGAGCAACTGTTTGAAGCCAAGGCTGCAGTTGTCTTTGTCCTGAATTTGCCTGACAAGCCCAGTGCTTCTCGGCAGCGGGAAGGGCAGAAGGCTGGTATGAAGCGGGGCAACAGATGGCCGGGACATGTCCTCTTGAAGCTCAGCTGCCCTGGCCAGCCTGCCAAGCTGTGTACATTTCAAACGTTTGAGGTTCAACCAAGAGACGAGTAATGATTTTAAATCACTTGTTGAAACACATGGCTAATCCTTGGGTAGCCAGAGAAGAGCACTTTAAAAACTCCCTTAAATCCAGTGGGGGGACAAGGAAACTCTGTGTGCTTTCTTGGCTTTGAACCCAAATCAGGCCATCCTGGGGGCAGTGGGCATTTGTCCAGGATCCCAATATGCACCCTGCTTTCTCTGCTTTTGGAAAGGGTGTGATGTTTCGGTATGTGTGTTTGTTTGGGGTGATGGTGAAGAGGGCAAAGGCTGTTAGCAGGTAGGTTTGGATCCTGAGAAATTATGCACCCTGGCATTTGCCTGTGGTCTGAAATTGGGAGATCTCTAGGTTCACTTGCTTCATAAGTTCAGTCAGCTCTATTTTCCTGTCTGGGTTCAGGTCTGTCTTATTTCTTGACTGGCTTACACGAACAGTCTCCTACAGTTGCTTTGCAGTCCTGTGTCGTTAGAATCTCCTGCTACATGCGTCATCTCCACTATTATATACAGCATCTCCCATCTTGAATATATCTTTCCTTGCCTCCTCATCTCCCTCTAGCTACTGCTCCCATTTCTCCCTTTCACCACAAAGCTTCCTGAACTAGTCATCTGTTCTCCATGGTTCAAGTCTTCACTTCCTGTTCACTCACCCGCTCCTACTCTACTACTGAAACCTCTCTTGTCAAGGTCACCAGCAACTTCTATGTTGTAAAACCCAATGAGTCAAACTCTGTCCTCATCAAACTTGACCCATCAGGAGCATCTGACACAGGTGACCACTTCCTCCTCCTTGAAGCACTCTTCTTTCTTGGTTTTAATGGTGATACTCTCTCCTGGTTTTCCTTCTATTTCTTTAGCCTCCTCTTCTCAGTCTCCTTAGCAGGCTCCTCCTCCTTCTGGTTGCTCCGTGTTGGGGTATCTCAGGGATTGGTCCTAAAACAGCTTCTAGTCTCTTTCTAAAGCTCTCAAGATGATCTCATCAGGTCCCAGAGCTCTAAATACCACCCGAATACTGACGACTCCTGATCTTACACCTCCATCCTTGAGCCCAGACTCAACTGCCTGCTTTACATCTCTACCTGGCTGTCTAATAGACACCTCAAATCATATATTTCCCAGATGGAGCCCTTGATTCTCTTCAGTCTTGAACTCTCCCCCTCATCTCTCCCCTCTCACCTCTTTAGCATCTTTATCCATCCTTTTGCTCAGGCCAAGATTCTAGAAGCCACCTTTCATTCCTCCTTTTCCCTCATCCCCCACATCCAAGCCATCACTGTGTTCAGTCAGTTCTACCTCCAAGACAATATACCTAGTCTCTACTCCCCACTTTTTCTCTCCATCTCCACGGGCACCTTGCTAGTCTAAGCCGCCATCATCAATCACCTGAACAACTGAAATAGGCTCTTGCCTGACCCCTCTGCTTCACAGTGGTACCTCCCAAATTCACTCTCACATTCTCATGTGAGAATTAACATGTAATTCAGTGATATTCAGTCATTCTTTCATTCAAGAAATAGTTATTAAGTGCCTAATATGTACAGGCAGTGAACAAATAGACAAAAGTCTCTGCCCTCAAGGAGTTTACAATCTAGTGGTGAGAGGTGGGCAATAGATATGATAAAGTAAATTATGTGATATGTTAGAAGATTGATAGATGGTATGGAACAAAATAAATCAGAGTAAGGGGATCCCAGGAAGCATATGTTTTTGTTATGGGAAGTTGTTATAATTTTAAATAGGGGAGTCAGAAATATTGGATCTCTAAATATCATTTCCCACTAAAGGCGTTTCTAAGAGAAATGTCTGATTCCAAATCTGGGCTAAAAAATGTGTAAGATGAGTCTTGAACATTTTGTTACATCAGAAAGCGAAGAGGCTAACAAAGACCTCAGGGACGGCATCACAAGGACTCAGAAGTCAAGTTCAGGAGGCTCCCACTGGCCAAAGATGGGACAATTTGAGCGTCTAAAAGAATAGGGCTTCCCTGGTGGCGCAGTGGTTGGGAGTCTGCCTGCCAATGCAGGGGACACGGGTTCGAGCCCTGGTCTGGGAGGATCCCACATGCCGTGGAGCGGCTAGGCCCGTGAGCCACGGTTGCTGAGCCTGCGTGTCTGGAGCCTGTGCTCCGCAACAAGAGAGGCCGCGATAGTGAGAGGCCCGCGCACCGCGATGAAGGGTGGCCCCCGCTTGCCGCAACTGGAGAAAGCCCTCGCACAGAAATGAAGACCCAACACAGCCATAAATAAATAAATAAATAAATAAAAATTTAAAAGAATAATGATAGCAAGGGATCAAGATACATATGCGTCAAAATCTCTGAGTCCATAATGATGCTTTGAAAGGAAAGAGCACAACTCATTGGTTACCTCTGGGGGACGCTAGGGAATCAATTATTCTGAAAACTAGTAAATGAAACTGGTAAATGAAAGAACTGCCTTTCCTATATGAAAGGTAAATGACCAGGTAAATAGTTGGTTTCCTATATGACCAGGTAAATATTTGGTAAGGGAAAGTTTCTCTTTATATACATATTCCATCTAAGAAACAAAGAAAAAAAAATAGGATTAGAACATCACAATTTTACAAGCTCTAGGGAAATAATCAATCTAGGCCATGATCATCAACAGCTGCTAACGTTGCAGATACAGAGCCAGGAAGATATTACATGCCTCCTGTTAGATGGGCACACTGCCTCTTATAAAGTAGTTAGAGATGAACTTCAGATAAATAATAAATAATGTTTAGTATAAATAGGTATCAAATAATCCATGAGATATACTAAAAATTATTCATTATTTATCTGAAATTCAAATTTAACTGGGAATCCTGTATTTTTATTTGCCAAGCCTGGCAACACTAGAAGTAGTCTAGCCAAAAAAGTCTAAATCTGATTAAGTCTCAAAATCTAACTACCAGGAAACATGATGAGACAGTGAAATATGTTAAAGGACACCACCACGGCAGTGTCATCAGCAATATGCAGACTGTGAGGACAGACTGCCCAATTTTTTTCAACAAATAGGTTTTCAACAAATAGGGGAGAATGGGGGAGGAAGGAGGGAGGCAGGAGAGAAGTTTATTGGATTCTGATTCAAAAATCTAGGGTAGGTGCAGCCACTATAAAAATGATCTGGCTTATGAAGTCCACATTACTCTGACTCCCGGCTTGGTCTCTGGTCTCACGTCCCCTGCCTTACACTTTACAGTCCGGCAGCACCAGACACACTGAATCAAGGCAACAGAAGCAATCTTGAGACACTTGAGATCAAGTCTTGTTTTACTAAGCCAGGTTGCAAGAGGAAGGGTCATGTGGGGAGGAGAGAAAAAGCTAAGATCCTGCTTTGGGGGTGAGACGACATGAGAGACGGTTTGGGAAACAAGCAGAGATGCTTTAAAGAGGGGGTGATCAGGAAGTTTTATTGGTGATGAGTGGTGTATGCCCCTCCTTGGCCTGCTTGTAGAAGGCCTTTGGAGCACGGTGATTTGGATGCTGGCCTAGGTCTTCAAGGTATAGCAGGGTGGCTCGAAGTCCTGGTTACATTCAGGCTATATCGCACCAGGTTCTGTTTCTATCTCTTTCCCTACCATGAGCCCCTCAACGGTAGAGACTGTGTTTCCAGCTTTGGTTTTCCCACTGCCTGTCAAAGTGCCTGTCATTTCATACATATCTGGTGAATAAATGATTGAATGAATGATTGAATGAATGAATGAATGAATGAGTGAATCCCCCTTCACCCTTTGCAGAGATGGTTGTCTTCTTCTGATATACCAAAATGTGGTTAATAGATAAATTGCTTCATGAAACACTGAATTTAATATTTGCCATTTCTATACATCATAAAGGAATATTTTATTTTTTATAATAATATTTATTCTTTTTTAAAAATTTATTTATCTTCCTTTTTTTTGGGGGGGGGGGCTGCATCGGGTCTTAGTTGCGGCACATGGGATCTTCATTGAGGCACGCGGGATCTCTTCGTTCCAGCGCTCGGGTTTCTATCTAGTTGAAGTGTGCGGGTTTTCTCTCTCTAGTTGAGGCACGCGGGCTCTAGAGTGTGTGGGCTCTGTAGTTTGCAGCACGTGGGCTCTCTTGTTGAGGCTCACACACTCAATAGTTGTGGCACGCGGGCTTAGTTGCCCCGCGGCATGTGGGATCTTAGTTCCCAGACCAGGGATCAAACCCACGTCCCCTGCATTGGAATGTGGATTCTTTACCACTGGACCACCAGGGAAGTCCCATAAAGGAATATTTTAAACTGAGAGGTAAGGGTCAGCTCACCGAGGCAGAAGCTCAGGACATTCTCCCAGACATATTGAGATATTTTTCTCAGTGATGAAAAGCCCAGCTTGCTTCCTGTTTTCACTTGCATCTTCAACTCTGAGCGTTTGCTGTATATATGTCTTGTGACATGTTATGTCAGCTGTGATGAGGCTCACATCACAAGTAGATGACAACCTTGGAAGAAGATCCCTGGACAAGTTCTCACTCTGGGAAGTACTGGCTGTTTTGAAAGTTCTGAGCCTTGAACTAGTCACCATCTATTTACTCAAGAGTAATATCAAGAGAAAGAAAGAAGAGATAAGGAGAAAGAAGAGAGAGAAGATCCTGCTCCTTCACCTGCCCCTTTATCGAGGGCAAAGGAAAGACAAAGAAAAAAGATGAGGGCAAGGCTATTGAGTGTGGACCTTAAGCTTGAGATAAAAGGGTCTCCTTATTACGACCAGGATGTCATAAGCATTTTTAAAAATATCCAAATAACATTGTTCTTCCACATCATCACCTTCTGAGTTATGAAAATATCCCATTGGTATTGTTAGTAAAAAAATTTTTTTCTGAGGTTTTTAGGGGAAAAATAAAGACCTAGACTTTTTTTTTTTTTTTCAGTTTAATCATACACCTCATTCCCCAGACATGGCTGTGAGGACTCTGGGTTGTCCAAAAACTCATCTCTTCCTTCAAGGATAGAGGTTTGTCACCACTGAGGATATGCTATGAGTTAGGTAGGCGTGACTCAGCGAGGAAGCCTGGAAGGGTCAGCGGCAGTGGAGCCATGTGAGGCTGCCCCTGGACAAGCAAAGTCCTATCTGTCCATCAATGACATGCAGCAGGTATGCAGTAAGGGTATGATGAATGAATGAGTGACTGAGAAAGACTACCAATGCATATGGAAGTGTAAGTTGGGCAACGTGTGTGAAAAACTAGAAAAAAGAAGCCCAATTTTTTCATTCTTTTGGTCTCACGTTGAACCTGAAAATGGCATTTCCAGGTGCATCTCCAGGAAGCCATACCACGGGAGTAAGAGGATTAGAGCCAGCACCTGACTCTATCCGGACACTCCAGCACTTTCAAAAACAGCACCAGAGTCCCAGTGGATTTGAAAAAAAATTTAGGGAAAAAAAATGCCAAAATTCTGCCCTTCAAATAAAGACTACAAACTGTTTTTTGTGCACACTGATAAAACCTCAGCCTTGGGAGGTTGTATTAGTTTCCTAGGGTTGCTGTAACCAAGTACTACAAATTTGATGGCTTAAAACAAGAGAAATTTATTGTCTTACAGTTCCAGAGTCTAGAAGTCCAAAATCAAGGTCTCAGAAGAGCCACAGTCCCTCTGAAACATGCAGGAAAACCCCTCCTTGTTTCTTCCTAGCTTCTCGTGGTTTTCTGGCAATCCCTGGCACTCCTTGGCTTGCTGCTGCATCTCTCCGATCTCTGTCTTCATCTTCACATTGCCTTCTCCCAGTGTGTCTGTCTTCACATGACCATCCTCTTATAAGGACACCAGTCATATTGGATTAGGGGTCCTTCCTACTCAGCTATTACAACTTAACTAATCACATCTGCAATGACCTCTTTCTAAATAAGGTCAGATTCTGAGGTGCTGGAGTTAAGATTTCAACATATGCTTTTGTGGGGAACATAACACAATTCCTAACAGAGGCATTTTTGGAACATGGTACAAGTAAAACAGGATTCAGTGACTCAATTGACCCAGAGAACCAAATTGTTACCTGCTTGGCCACTACCTTCTGAAAGTCAATACAAATCATCAGGCTCCAGTTGATCCAATTTCCCAGTATATTAGCCAAGACTGATTGGCCAAACCTTTCTGTCCTGCTGGTTTTTAGAACTCTAACTCCAGGGTCGTGCTAACTGTGGGTCACTCATTTCCGGGAGACAATATTTCTCTGCCTTTTCTTCCTGAGCAGAAACTCTATGATCAAAGATGCATCACTAGGGCAAAAAAGTCATTTACCTGTCAATTTCTGGCCCTTTGTGGTAAGAAATAGTTTGAGTTCCAGGGTTGGCAATGCCACTGATGCTATATCAATGCTTCCCATTTTTATTTACATCATGACACACAGTAGGGGTTGGGGGGAAAGGTAGGATTTATAAAGCCTGGGGAAAGGGACAGGGCCCCTCTAGCCACCGCAGGCCCTGCCCAGCTTTCTAAAGACTAAGGAGATCACCACCTCAGGCCACCCGGCACCTAGCTACTCATGGACACTGGGAGGGAAGCCTGGGTCTAGACAATTGTACTCAGATGTCACCTTAGAGGCAGGACTCTGACTCCACCACCACCATTCCCCCCTCAGTGGATCTTCATTTGGTGTCTCTAGACTTTTTCCTCATATGCATGAACACCTGACTCAACTGAATAAAAGGAAAGAACTGACCTAAATTATATCACCTCCATGAAGAATGACCACAGTTCTAATTCCTTAGGGGAGGAAATTGTTCACAGGTAGAATAGATCTAAGGTGTCTAAGATGACAAAGCAGCCCAGTGCCTGGTCCAGGATCAGAGCTAGAACCCATGACCACAGTCTTCTTCTCCAGGTTGGAGTCCTTCCTCACAGATGATGGATGTCTCAGCACAGAAGAGATGGCTGGTTTGTGAGCATGGAATGGGCTCTTATGAAGCCTCTATCCTGGATTGTCAGCTTCCCTAGGCTGCAGTTTCCTGAAGTAGCAATATCTCCTGAAAGGCACGGATACCTCTCAAGTGCCTCCTCCCCCAGGCAGCCCTCCTTGACCATCTAGTCTGAATCTGGTGACCCTTCTCTGTACTCTGGAACTCACTTTCACCATGGCACCTATTGTGCTATAGACTGACTGTCTCTCTTCCCAGGCTGCAAGCTCCTGGCTCTTACATTCCTTTTATTGCCTACAATTAGTCCCAGGTAGGCACACAATCTTACTGAATAAAATGAGTGTCACAAATCACTTTGTGGGCAGTGGATGACTACTTCCACAAGCCAGCCTCCTTAAAAACCACACAGTTTCTGCTTGGTGCCCTTAACCTCTCCCTGTCTGCTCACACCTGGTTCCAGGCAGCTATAAAATTGGCTGTGCTCTTAAACTCAGGAAATACCCTGGCTCCTCCTCCTTCCTGCCAAGCCCTCTTGCTCAATTCAGGTTTCCTCAGTTTCCATGGGTCGCCACCTACCAGGATCTTCCCACTGAGAAGTGACTGTCTTGAAAGGCACTGGTGACACCTCTGCCCATGGGTGTCTCCTCCTGCTCGTTCCTCACTCCTCCCTTGCAGCTCGTATGTGGGCCAAGCCTGGCCACCCCACCCAGGTCAGTACCTGGGGCCTCGGGCTCCTGCTTATCAGGGAGAGGGTATCGGGCTGTCAGTGACCTCCATTCACCTATTCATTCATTTATTTATGTCTCTCCTAATTTATTTATGTATTTACTATAACAGCTTTATTGAGATATAATTCACATAACCATAAAATCCACCCCTTTAAAGTGTGCAATTCAGCAGTTTTAATATATTCACAGAATTGTGCAACTATCACCACTACCTAATTCCAGAATATTTTCATCAACCCTGAAAAGAATCCCCAAACCCATCCCCTTCCCATTCCCACCCCCCCAAGGCCTTGGCAACCACTAATCTACTTTCTATCTCTATGGATTTGCCTATTCTAGACTAGCTATGTCATATAAATGGAATCATATAATATGTGGCCTTTTATATCTGGCTTCTCTCACTAAGCATAATGTTTTCAAGGTTCATTTACCGTAATATTTATCAGTAGTTCATTCCTTTTTAGAGATGAATAATATTCCACTGTAGAGGCACAATGCATTTTTATTTATTCATTCATTAGTTGGTGGACATTTGAGTTGTTTCCACTTTTTGGCTATTTGAATAATGCTACTATGAACATTCACGTGCAAGTTTTTATGTAAACATATGTTTTCAATTCTCTTGGGTATATACCTAGGAGTGGAATTGCTGGGTCACAAAGTAACTTTTTGTTCAACTTTTTGAGGAACTGCTAGCCTGTTTTCTAAAGAGGCTGTACCATTTCACAGTCCCACTAACAATATATGAGGGTCCAGTTTCTCCATATCCTTGCCAATACTTGTGATTATCTGTATTATTTTAACCATTCTAGTGGTATGAAGTGGTATCTCATTGTGGTTTTGATTTGCATTTCCCTGATGGCTAATGATGTGGAGTATCTTTCCATGTGCTTATGGATATGTCTATTTAATTCCTTTGCCTACTTTAAAAATTGAGTTATTTGTTTTTCTATTGTTGAATTGTAAGAATTTTTAGGGACTTCCCTGGTGGTCCAGTGGCTAAGACTCCATGCTCCCAATGCAGGGGGCCCGGGTTCGATCCCTGGTCAGGGAACTAGATCCCACATGCCTCAACTAAAGATCGTGCATGCCACAATGAAGATCCCAAGATCCCGTGTGCTGCAACTAAGACCTGGCACAGCCAAATAAATAAATAAGTAAATAAATTTTTTTAAAGAGTTTTTATATATTCTGGCTACAAGTCCCTTATCAGATATATGATTTGCAAATATTTCCTTCCATTCTGTGGCTTGTCTTTTCACTTTTGTGATGTTCTTTGAAGCACAAAAGTTTTTTTGTTTTTTGGTTTTTTTTTCTGAAAACAAGTTTTATTTAAATAAGGGTTTAAATACATTACATAACATTAAAACTGAAGGGGAAAAAACCCCCCAAAAAAACCAAAAACCAGTTTCTTACTTCACATGGCATTGGGCAGCTGTTGCTAGTAAGTTGCGAGCTCTACAGCTACATGACTGATACATCAGTTTGAAATTTGTTCCCTTGTCAAAAGTTTAACTCTGTTAGAAGGTTGGCCTCACATTCTAGTTTGGACATCGATCAGCTAGGATATGTCTGGTCAAAAAGACCTTGGTGGCAAGCCAGATGTCCTCTCACCTCAATAGAATGAAGGTGGCTGCTCTAAGCTCTGCCCACCTGGTCACGTTGGAGATACCAGGGGATCTTTCCCCTGATGATCAAAGACTCCCTCTAGCAGTACAGCTGCCGTAGCTGCCTCACCCCATCCTCCACTCTCAGCTTCACTGAGGGCTGTTCAGGTGGCGACATTCTCTTAGGGCAGGGAACTCTGTAGAGGGATTGCTGAGGAGCTTCGGGCCAGACATAGCCATCTGTGATCTTGGGGCTCTGGACTTGGCTGAAACATCACTGTTATTGCTTTGTTTCAGGCTGGACACTGCCAGGTGCCTACTGCTTGACCTCTGTTTAAATGAGGGACTTCAAGACTAGACAGCATGGCTCTTTTCAGTTTATTGCATGAAGGAGTTTCACTAGTCCAAGTTAAAAGCAGACCTCAAATGGTTACATTACACAGACTGTGAGGTTTTTAAACTTGTGACAAGGGACAGAAGGAAAATTCTACTCATTGCAAGGAAATCCTCACTTAAGCTTCAGTGAGCCAGAAGCACTTAAAACCCATGAACCTTCAGCTGATCGTCTTTAGCCAGTCCAGTCTCTACGAGGAACTGGCATATGTTCTTGCGCTGGTCACCCTGTAGCTGAATTACTTCTCCATATTCTGGATGCTCAATTACAGTACCATTGCTGGCAAATTTCTTCTTAAACGCCTTCACTAGTTTCTTTTTATTGTAATCATCAGCGATCCCTTGGACAGTAGTAAGGGTCTTCCTGCCGTTCCTCTGTTGAATTCTTATATGGATATAATCCTCAGTGCCAGCAGGAAGCAGATCATCACCCTTACTTGCATCAGCAAAGGGGTCGAAAGAGTGGAGGTTCTGGATAGCGGACATACGATACGATTCCTTTTCCTCGGTGGAAACGGCCTGCGGAAGGCGGTGGCTGGAGAAGGCAGGCAGGGGGGACGGAGCGTCGGGAAGCGAGGGGGCTCAAGGGGGAGGCTGCTGAGTCCTGGGCGGCGGCTCAGTGACTGGGACCAGCACAAAAGTTTTAATTTTACTGAAATCCAATTTATTTATTTTTTTCTTTTGTCACTTGTGCTTTTGATGTGATATCTGACAAACTATTGCCTAATCCTCAGTCATGAAGATTTACTTCTGTTTTCTAGTTTTATAGTTTTTAGCTCTAACATTTAGATTCACAATCCCCTCCCTTCATTGGTTTATCATCTCCCAAAGATATGCATTTTACAGCACATTTGTTTGGTGTAATAGTCTCTGCATCATCTGTTGCCTTTATACTGTGATGAGACACTTCCTTAATAAGGTTATTCATATTTAGTTGTTCTGTGAAACTGACATTTACCTTCAACAACCTTTGGCTTCCATTATGTCAAAAACAAACACATATGTAATAAAATATGTTTTCCAGACTCCAATCAGGCTTTGCCCTGCCACAGAACAAGACTGGAGACATCCTAGACATTGAAAACTTTGGAGGTAGTTGGAAGCTTGGTAGGTTAAACCAGAACAGATAATCTCCTGTGACCTCAATCCAGAGGAAGAAGGAATATAAGTGCAGAACTCTTCAGCGGGGGGCTTGATGCTTGGCAAGCTGTTACCTCACCATGAGCCCGACCACCCAGGGCCCTTTCTGCATCTGTGGCTCATTGTTCCAGTGGTTTTGATTATTCAATTCAGCCATTATCTGAGCCATTGTCTGCCAAGATGTTTGGGTTTGGAAATCCCTCATTATGCCTCTGAGCAAATGACAGCACATTTTCTCTCAAATCTTGCATTCGTTGCTCTTTGACAGTTGGTGACAAAATTAGTCTTAGTTTCCTTGGACGTTGGTTTTGTATGGTTGTTGATCTTCTTCAAATGGTATGTTTGTTCCCCTACTTGTCAGCGAATCCTTCAACTTATTATTTATTTGAATCCCTTCTGAAACAAGAAATAAATTCATTAAAAAAAAAAATCAAACTCTACTTTTCATCTGGTTAAATTTCCTGGGATTTAGATTTAGCACAACCGGAAGAATAGTGCCAAAAAGAAAGACAGTTTAAATCCAACGTATCTTTACTTTACCCTTTTTTGAATCAAACCTCCCCCAAATAATGTAATTAGCAAGGGCTACATTTATAAATTTCTACAATGAGATAATTACCTTCCCTAGGGAGAAGCAGCTAAAATCTGGCCATCCAAAGTCTTCACTTTCTAGTAAGCCAGCCCACACAATATGCAGGCAGACAGCTTGGTCATTCTTCCAAGAGAGATTTTGAAGCTGATCTGTGATTATCTTCTGTTATCCAATAAATGGAAATAACATCCATCACCCAGGAAGCCACGTGTGGGGAAACCTACAAAAGACCACAGGACACATAAGCTCTTGGCTGTCAAAACTCCATGCCATTTCGAGGTGTGGATCCAAAGATGGGCTTGGCTTCCTCTGCTGTTGATTTGCTCCTAGAAATGCCAGGCCCTCCTGGTCAGAACAGAACCAGACCCGAATCCCAAACAATAGTATGGAATCTTGTCCCCTCTCACTCGGCATCAGGATGTTCTTTAACAGAAATAACTGGGTTAATAACATGCCTGTAAATATCATTTAATATTGAGCCCTTAAAAGATACCTATGAGATATTATTGATCTAATTAAAAGGAGCAGCTATAAAATGGTATGTATATACGATGGCCCTTTTGGTAAAGTGTTTATATATGTTTTTAAAAGTCTAGAAAAGAGATACATTAAAGTATTTTCTCCAGATAAACTACAAGTTTTCCACTTTATACTTCAAAAAAAATTGTAATGAATACATTTTACTTCCATAATAAAAAAAATAATTGGACTAAATCTATTTTTTTAAAAAAATAGGTCTTACCCTGAACTCAAATGCATGTTCAGAATTTTTGAAACATGTGGCAAAGATTACATATTCGAATCTGCTACTCTGCAGGAAAACTTAAAAATAATCAGCCTTTAATGGTGGAGAACCAAGCCAAATGTCTGCTGCTCAAGCAGGCAGGGCCCAGCCCTAAATTCCAGGTCACAGGGCAGTTTGCCAGGGCAGCTGGCTCATGGTGCTTCTGCCCCCTGCTGGATAACTTAGGAAAGGGCAGTCTCAGGTCTAGGGAGTTTCTCCAGGGCTAAGGCCATGGAGAGATGAATGTTTAAGAGCCCAGTGACACTTGGAAAAACTGGCCTCATTCCTCAAAACTATTCTGGAAGGTCTTGCCACAGGGAAACTAATCATGTAGCAACCCATTCATGCTCCCTCCCTCCTTTTTTAACACATATATTTATTTTTTAAATGTCCCAAACCTCATTCTAAGTATTTACATGTGCATAGAACTTAGATTTGTTTTTGTGCCATGCTCTATTTTATAGTATAAATTGTATTGTATTGTACTTTTATTCTTTGACTTGCTTCTTTCACCTATCAGTATATCCTGGCAGGGTCAGGACTAGGGTGAGGCAAGAGAGACCTGTATGACCCTGATAATGGCTTCCACATTTTGTGCCCTTTGCCAGTACATACAGGCCAGCTTCACTCTTTTTGACCCCTAAACAGTATTCTATGGTATGAATAGGCCATTATTAACCATTTCCCTCTTGATGAACCTTTAGGTCGTTTCCAGTTTTTAGCTATTACTGAAATACTATGTTGAAATCCTTATAGATGCCTCCTTGTGGATATAGTCAAAGTTATAATTTTTTATTTTATGGTTTGTGTATTTTATATCTTGTTTAAGAGGCCTCACCTACTTTATGGTTACATAGTGTCTTCCTATATTCCCTTTTCTTTCTTCTTTTTTTTTTTTTTTTCATTTTGGACCTCAGGTGCAGAGTTGAGTTCATCATATTCCTCACCTCTTCAATTCATACTCCACATAGTTGTCATTAGTCCATATAAGACATTTTTTTAAAATTCCCTTTTATCCCCATTTTCCACTCCCATTCCCCCTGCCCACCCTAGACAATCCTTCTGATGTGTTTAATAGTTATGATAGTGTTTGTATGTTTCCTTCTAAAATATGTAGTATATATATGGAATATTTATATAAATGATATTGTGCCATAGACCTTATTCTATTTCTTACTACTTTCCTTCAACACTGTTTTACAGGCTGTCCACATGGCTGTGGTACATGCAATTTCTTTTTTTTTTTAAATTTTATTTATTTATTTATTTATTTATTTATTTATGGCTGTGTTGGGTCTTCGTTTCTGTGCGAGGGCTTTCTCTAGTTGTGGCAAGCGGGGGCCACTCTTCATCGCGGTGCGTGGGCCTCTCACTGTCGTGGCCTCTCTTGTTGCGGAGCACAGGCTCCAGACGCGCAGGCTCAGCAATTGTGGCTCACGGGCCTAGTTGCTCCGCGGCATGTGGGATCTTCCCAGACCAGGGCTCGAACCCGTGTCCCCTGCATTGGCAGGCAGATTCTCAACCACTGTGCCACCAGGGAAGCCCCCACATGCAATTTCTTGCTCCTAATTGCTCTACTCATCCCTTCCCCCAGTAGTGAGCCCCTGGAGCCTTCAGATCCCATTAGCACAAACAACCCTGCAAGGGACAACCTCATGTATGGTTGGTCCTATGTGAGAAGTTTTCTAGGGTGTATTTCCAGATTGCTTACCTTTTCTTCTAATACGTTTTTATTTATTTTTTTCTTCTATTCACATGTTCATCCACATTTGGTTAGTCTGTCTGAGCACATTTAGCTTTTGCTATGATCTTGACTCGATTCATTCTTGAAATTTTCTTTTAGCAAAAAACATTCCTAATTTCCATTTTGATCATGTTTCTTTGACATTGTTTGAGCTAGGGTTTGGGGTGGGGACGTGTTTGTTTTGTTTGTTTGATTTGTGTTAGATGATAATAATGTGACTTGGTTTGGGTCCCTCCTAAGGCAAAAGTGAAACAAGGACTTTGGTGACAATAGTTTGTTTGGGAGGATATTCCAGGAAGACAATGAGGAAGAGGGGAGAGTGATACAAGGGAGAAGAGAAAGCCAATGAAAGATGCATTACTGAGCTGAGATGCATTCACTGTGGACAATTGGCACAATCTCCCTGGAGACCCTTTGAAGAACCATATAAAAACCACCTAGAATTGTCCCTCTGAAGAATGGGAGGTTGGGACATTTATCCATTAACCTTCATTCTCCACTGGCTGAGAGTTGCCCCTTGGGACAGACAGAGACACACACACACACGCACACACACACACACACACACACACTTTCCTGCTGTGGCCGTGCCTGCGAGTAGACTGAGCAAGCTTCCAAGCTAGGAGCAAAGCTGAGTGACTCGCTGGTGCTTGAGATAGGAGGCCATCAGCATTCACAGGAGCCTTGACTTTCGGCTGCCCTGTGGGTGTGCACGTCTTTGTCTGCCAACTGCTCTCTGACCCACTTCTTTCCCTGAACTTGCTATTCATGTATTGACTACATCTGACCTCTCTGTCCTGACCCAGCAAGACCCCCTCAAACCTCTCCCTGGGCTGGACCTATTACAGCATTCCCCCTGCCTCCCTGGCTTCAGGCCTTCTGCTCACCCCACTGTCTGGCCTTCAGCAGAACCCTCTGAAAAGTTGGCACTTTCCTCCCGCCCAGCAGATGTGCCCTTTTCATTTCTCTCTCTGGCTTCACTTTTACTCTCTTTCCCTCCTCTCTCCGCTTTTACACTGTAAGCCTGCCAGGATCCCCAGTAGCATCAGTGAACCCTACTCAGATCATTTGCTTACCTGCTCTCACAGAAAGTGCCCATGCTCAGCTTCAAATAATAAAAGTAAACAGAACAATATCTAATACTATTTGAGCACTTACTAAGTAGCAAACACTGTGTGAAATGCAATTTAGTCATTTCCTTATTTTATCTTCACAACAACAATCTCATGAAATAAGTACTATCACCATGTTAATTTCACAGACAAGGAAGCTACCTTGGAGGAGACGACTTACCTAGCTGATGGTGATGGTCTTCAAGTGTGGACATCTGGCCTTGAGGATTTCTTTTTGACCACTCCAGTTAGCTCAGCCATTAACTTCCAACTGACCCTGGGAGAAGGGACTTCACTTCCTGTGCCTGGTTTTTGACTTTTCAAATAGAACTGTCTTTATGGTTCCTTTTTTTCCCCTCACAAGATTATTGAAAGTATGAAGTGATATTTTTTTAAGTAATCAATATAACAGCTTGGCTATTTTTTCTTATTTGTTTTGTTTTGATTTTTGTTTGTTTTTTGTTTTCTTGGTTCATGGTGTTACCACTATGTGACACTTTCTTCCCAGGGCCAGCCCTAATGGATTTCTCCCCCAGCCTCCAGATACCTGAAATTCTACAATTAGAAATTTATTCATTTGATGTCAGCACACAGTTCTATGGGAGAGGATAGGGAATAATACTTCTCAGCCATTCCTACCTTAGCATGAGTGAATTTATGACCTTTTCTGAGAGCTAGTTTTGAAAGAGGAGATAGGGAAGAAACATGAATGCACTAAGCCTGGGTTAAAGGGAAGCCACACTAGGTCATCACCCTAGAAAAGCTCTTGCACCTGTGCACCAGGGTTTACATACAAGAATGTTCTTGGCAGCTTTGCTCCTAGTAGTCTCAAATTGGAAACAACCCTATCCATCAAGAATAGAATGGAGAAATGCATTGTAGTGTATTCATACGAGGGAATACAATACAGCAATGAAAATGAGTGACCTACAGCTACAAGGCCAATGACTTGTTTGAATCTCACAGACATAATGTTGAGGGAAAGAATGTTGACCCAGAAGTATGTATTCAGTAGAAATCCATACATGTAAAGCTTAAAGATAGGTGGTAAGATTATAAAGAATAAGAGGGACATTACTATCATTAATGTCAGGATAATAGTAATCAATTCTAATGGGGAGGGAGGGGGTCGTGACTACCACGTGTCAGGGGACACACAGGGGCTTCTTGGATGCTGATAGTTACTATTTCTTGAACTGACTGTTGGTTACGCAGAGAGTTGCTTTACAGTTATAGTCAGCCCTCCAGTGTCCATGGATGTGGAACCACGATCCAGAGAGCTGACTGTACTACACCATTTTATATAAGGGACTTGTGCATCCACAGATTCTGGTATCCGTGGCGAGTCGTGGAACCAATCCCCAGCAGATACCAAGGGACGACTATTAGTAAACTGTTTTATCTCCCTCTTTTGAAAAACAAAAAGAAAGGAAGGAAGGAGGGAAGGGAGGGAGGGAGGGAGGAAGTGCAGGAAAGCCAGCCCCCCAAAGCAGACCTCATTTCTTTGTATAGCTAATCCAGACAGGTTCTAGGAGACCTGGAAAAGAAGTGGTCGGGTTTGGGACAGGTGGCAGAAGGCTCTGTACTTAGCATCTGTGGATATTCAACTGCACTAGATACTGCCAAACAGTTTTCCGAAATGACTTAACCAATTTATTCTCTCACCAGCCAAGAGTTCCCATTGTTTTGCATCTTCACTATCATTTGATATTGTCGATTTTAAAATTTTTGTTTCTTTTGTAAGATGTTTATAGGTATCGCATTATTGTCTGAAGTCGCTTTATTCTAGAAATTAATGTACTTGAGCATCTTTTTGATATATTTTTTTGTCTTTTGTGAAATGCCTATTCAAGTCTTTTGCCCATTTTTTTCTATTGGGTTATTTGTCTTTTTCTTATTGATTGATTGGAATATGTACATTTTAAATATTAGGGCTTTGCTAGTTGAAAATATCTTTTCCCATTCGATGACTTGTTGCCTGTATCTTTCTAGGTGGGAGGGACAGAGGCAGCAAGTGTTTACTGCCTCTGAATTCCTTTGCCTACTGCTTGGGTGCCTCAGGGAGTTTGCTCAGCCTTCATGGGCAGTGGCTGCCATTTCTGATGCAACTTAGAGTTCCTGTTCCCAAAACCAGTGGCTCTGCTGTCCCTTCCAGAGGCAAGCTGCCCAGGAAGCAAGTGACCCCTGTGAGAATAACAATGTGAGCCCTGTTTCATGTTTTCTTTCCTCCTACTCTCTTTCCATTAGCAGAGAAAATGAAGTTTTGGCACTGTCTCCACCGCATAATCCTTTACTTCATACATCAGTGCCAAAGAGAATAAAATAGGAAAGGACTTAGAAGTCGGCCAATTTCTGAAGCCCTTTGTACTGGCCTGGATTTTACTGTCAGGACAATAGGAAATGCTACCTGAGAACAGTGAGCATGGCTGTGCCCGGGCAGATCGAGGCGCTCACACCTTGCCAGGGGGCAATGGGTCACATTACCTGCGTCAGCCTGTGAAGCTGACATAAAGAATGTTTCTAATGGGCTAGGAGGTCATTAGCAACCCTCCCTGCACGATACCTATTTGAACTTGGAACTGGCTTCCAGAGAAGTGAGAGGTACTTGAGTGGTAGATGTACTATTATTCTATGCTAATTCTCCCTGAGAGGAGGCCTGACTTTCTGGTGAGGAGTATGTGGTGGATCCTGAATTTATGGTCAATTTAAATCATTAATTTTCACACGTGACAGGGACAAAAATTTTTGAAGTGTAATTCATCAGCCCCCCACCCCTTAGTCCTCTACAACATTACCCCTTCTCTCACCCCAAACTCTTGAGGACAAGTCTTGGTTTATGTGACCTGGAAATCCAGTGCAAACTGTGGGGTGGGGGAGAGTGGAGAGAGGCCATCACAGGCTGCTGCCCTGGAGATCTACTTCGAGTCTGGAGAACTTGCTGTCTTTCAGGCCATATGGACAATGTTAGTCCTTCCTCAACTGACCTCTCTGAGGAGGTTTAGTAAAGGCTTTGCTGACCTCAGAGATATTTAATAAAGGTTTTGTTGCTTTCAAGGCTGTCGAGAGTCATCTTCTTTTTTTTTTTAAATAAGCTTCTTTTTTTTTTGGCCACACTGCACGCCATGCAGGATCTTAGTTCCCCGACCAGGGATCGAACCCGTGCCCGCTGCAGTGGAAGCACAGAGTCAACCACTGGACCCCATGGGAAGTCCCTTGGGTTTCTTTTGACCAGGATGTGGCGCTAAGGTAGGACTTAAGGAAGGAAACGGAGGCTCAAATGTATCTGGGTCGTACTCAGGTGCCTCCCTTTATCTGCACCAGCAGATCCTCTACACAAACAACATGCATTCTTCTGGTACAGCTGGACAGGATGTAAAATTCTTGGAAACTGGGGCCCATGGGGCCCCCTGGACTTCCCCACAGGCACAGCCAGAAGTCTGCTCCAGCTCTGAAACCTGCAGCTGCCCTGCTGGCACCCATGCTGCAGCAACAATTAGACCTGTGGGTCCCCCATACACATGTGAATTGTTTCTGAAACCTTAGGACAGAACTTTACATTGAGCCTTATCAGATTCAGTCCATCGTTCCATCCAATGAGGTCTGTTTTAGGTTGGTTTTTCTCAGAAGCCACCCCTGAGATGAGAATTTGAGTGCAAGTACTTTATTTAGGAAGCATCCTAGGAAGCACCAGCGGACGCTAGAGGAAGTATGGGCCCAGCTGCTGCCCCTCACCAGTGAGGTGAGCTAAGGAGGTCAGCGATGGCGGGTGTGTGCCCAGCGGCACCCAGAGCCCTAAACCGACCTCCAGAGCATCTTGGCCACTGCTTCTCTTCTGCCTTCCAAATCTCTTGTGATTTTTCTGTCATGGCTAAGCCTAACGTTTACAATACAGGGGAGGGAACTCTGGAAAATGTAGCTCCAGCTGAGCTATGTTGACAGGGTACAAAACCCTCCACAATTCTCCCAGTGACTACAAAGAAGATACGGTTCTGAGTCCACAAAGTCTGACTTGAAGAACAGCATTTTCTTTGTTTTCCATATCAGTTGAGTTTCTGCCTCTGAGCCCCATTCTGATAGACAAGCAAAATACAGTCGTCCCTCGGTATCCTCGGGGGATTGGTTCCAGCACCCCCCGCAGAACCAAAACTCTGTGGATGCTCAAGTCCCTTTTATAAAATGGCTAGTACTGTCAGCCCTCAGCATCCACAGGTTCCACATGAGGTGAAGATTCCATGATCTGTCCCAATTCCAGTCAGTGACAATTGAAGGTTAACACG
This sequence comes from Balaenoptera musculus, assembly GCF_009873245.2. Taxonomy (NCBI): domain Eukaryota; kingdom Metazoa; phylum Chordata; class Mammalia; order Artiodactyla; family Balaenopteridae; genus Balaenoptera; species Balaenoptera musculus. Next base: position 147,426,688 of record NC_045786.1, read on the forward strand.
TAGACAGACATTGTGCCTTTCCCAGGACCCTTCGGATCTGGTGACAGCTTTGTTCCCATGCCCCACTTGGGACATGGGACTTGTTTGCACGGCTAAGGGTCCCAGTGCCTTTCCTCTCCGGGGCTTTGCCACCTCCCTGGGGGCCCTACCAGGAAGCCAGGACTAAAGGGGATCAGTTCCCTTCAACTTTCTTATTAAAGACATTCCACTGTAAAACGAAAGACTCTGCCTTCTGCCCTTTCATACACCTTCTCTGAGGTAATAAAGCATAAAGCTCCCTGCTTGATGGGAAAGAGAATACCCAGGGAGAAAAAATTCATCTTTTAAAATGCTATCCAAGCACCTGGGGCTGCGGTGGCTCTTCTTCTGTGTCTGGACAAGGACACTTAAGTGGTAACAGCAGCTGGAGCTGGAAGCCAGTGTTCCCCTTGGCTGTCACCACCCTCTCTGCCTTGCCCCCAGCTCAGGACTATTCTCCTGGTTGTGCTGAGGCAATGGGCTGGGAAGGGAGTGGCATCAGAGTGAGGCCTGCAGTGGGTAGGCGACTCCTGGACACCCTGACCCTGAGGGACCGAGAGACACATGCTGTTGAGGAAATGATGTGTCTTGCTGCCAGCAACACTGCTCGTGGTTTCTATGGGCCTGGCAAGCCTGCCTGTTCCCGTGACCCCGCCGTGAGAACTGCTGATCACTTTGGTTTATATTCCCCCCAGCAAAGAAAATGCTGCCACTCAGTCAGCCACCATCGCAGGGCTTGAAAGAAGCAAGATCTGCTAAAGGAAACACACTTTCATATGATAACTGACAGAAGCATAGAGATTTTTAAAAATGAATTAAAGGAAAAAGCCCATCTCACTGGATCTCATAAGTGTAGCTACCTGGATGCCTGACCCACACAGGCCAAGCCCTGGGAACCATCAAAGCAACTGGATATAAGGCAGACCTGTGGGTCTCAGTTAAAACTGCAGAATTAAAGTTAGTGCAGGGAGGCCTCCAGGGGAAAAAAGCAGCAAGTTTCAAGCATTCCAATGATGCTGATATGCAGTGAGCTGGGCCTTATGCTGTTCTTTACAGTAAGAAGTGATGCATTGTATGTACATACATACATACGTGGTATATGGAGCCTGTGTGTGCACTGGGGACCTCTGTAGCATTGCATGCACCACAGAGCACAGAGAACAGAGTTGCGTGATTCCATCACCTATTGAAACATCTGTCACTAAAGAGCTACTTAATGAGAGTTTCTTCTGGCTGAGCCTTAAACTATAAAATTCTTGTTTTAATTAATTAATTAATTAATTAATTTGGCTGCACCAGGTCTTAGTTGCAGCACTCGGGATCTTCGTTGCAGCATGTGGGCTCTTAGTCGCGGCATGTGGGGTCTATTCCCTGACCAGGGATCGAACCCGGGCCCCCTGCATTGGGAGCACGGAGTCCCAATCACTGGACCACCAGGGAAGTCCCTAAAATTCTTAATAATTTACTCAGAGCAATATAACTTCCAACACACAAAAATGCTTACATCTTCATTCATATGTTCATCTATCCACTTTGACTACGTAGCTGTCATTTAGCTGTTTCTCGGGGTGACGTTCAGCAGTCTGCTGCTTAGCCATCCTTTTCCAGCTAGCTTCTGAAAATAGTTGCTTAACTGAACGTTCTCTCCGAGAGTAATTTCATACCATTGTCAAGGATTTGGCTGCACACTGTGTTTTAGACTAGTTACACTTGACACCCCTTTCAGCTTAATTCCTGATTTTCTTACACATACCTCTTCCCCCTGCCCTTCCCTAGGTGCATGCTCCACACCCCCCATGCCCCGCACATGTACTCAGTGGCGTTGTGCTGTCAGAAGATACTACTGTAATGTTGGTTTAATGATTTTGTGTTCAGGTTGATGAACTCCACTAAAGGATGTTTGTTTATAACAATGTTTTTATTAGTGATATCAGAAAACAATGGAGAACGGCTGTAGTTGTGAAGGGATAACTGATTAAAAACCTGAGTTTGCTGCTCAGGTGACACGTGTGCTATTCACGTGCACACCAGTGAGCATCTCCTGGTTCCAGTACAGCACCATTTGGAGCATAAAGACACCTAACTGGTACCGTAAATACAGTCTTTAGCTATTTGTATTCCTATATAATCTGTACATCTCTACATCTTTTATGACACTGTCTCTTGCCATGATAAACGCTGAAGCAGCTGTTGATTGCCTCACCATTGAGTCTGGTTCTGATGAGAATACATGCTGAGGTGTGGATTGGCAGCTCTTAATACACCAGCTCTTGCCCACTATTTTCCCAGCTGCAAGGAGGAGTAGCTGGGCAGTCCTCTCCAGAGTATCAGAAGGTCCATGAGAGGAGCCTCACAGGATTGGTGGAGCAGCTGGGGGAGAAACGAGAACTATTTAAAAGAAGTGTTTGACAAATGAACTTATCTATGAAACAGAAACAGATTCACAGACATAGAGAACAGACTTGTGGTTGCCAAGTTGGGGGCGGTGGGGGAGGGATGGAGTGGGAGTTTGCAATTAGCAGGTGCAAACTATTATATAGAGAATGGATTGAAAAACAAGGTCCTACTGTATGGCACAGGGGACTATATTCAATATCCTGTGATAAACTGTAATGGAAAAAAATATGAAGAAGAATGTATATGCATATGTGTGTGTGTGTGTGTGTATAACTGAATCACTTTGCTGTACAGTAGAAATTACCACAACATTGTAAATCAACTATACTTCAATAAAATAAATTAAAATAAAGAAAGAAATGTTTGAGGCTAAATCATGCTGGGCTTCCTCTTCTGGATTCTCGCATATCGAATGTGGAAAAGAAGAGGAAAAAGGAAAAAGCAAAACAACAGCATGTAAAGATGTTCCTGTGGCACATGTTTTTTTCTCTGAAGTTCTCCCCTCTAAGCAATAATTCAGCCAAACTCTTGTTTTAAGATTCTTGTGAAATGACAAGATCACAGTGAGGATGTTATTACTGCAATAATGTATGCTTCATTTTTCCGTTACTGAAGGAGAAAACTCTCTGGGGAGTGAAATTCAACACTTAATTTAACAATAGCATCTCATACTAATTCACATTGAAATGTGAAACCAATCCAGTTAAGAAAACGTACAGATAAAATGAAATGAGCCATGATAATGGTATGGTCTTTCAGTTATGGGTCTCATGTTGTGAGGATTACAAATTCTGTCCTAAATGTTAAGTAAGGTTCTCAGTATCTCTGGTGGTAAATATAAAGGCAGTCACTTCACAGATGAGAAAATTAAGACAAGGATCTCTGTGACTGGTTCAAGATGAATGAGAAGTCGCAGAAAGGATGCAGACACTGAATTCCTGGTTTCACCTCCTAGCCTCAGCTGCTTATCTAATGCTGCAAATTCTGACCACAGAGTTAGGTGATTTGACCGAGACACTGCAGGCAAACTGAATTGGGAAAAGAGCCCCTAGACTTTCTGCTAAATCATAAATATATGTCGCATTCTCACTCTTTACATATGCCAAAGATTGTGCTAGCCACTGGGCTTCTAAAAATGAATAAGATCCAATTCTTAGGTTCAAGAAACTCAAGTCTAGTAGTGGGAGAAACATGCAAATAATCGTTACTACACCCATCTGCTCACCCTACCCCCACTCCTGGCCTAACTTGGCCTAAGGTCTTTCTGATTTCAGTTGAGATAGCCCTTCCTCCAGGAGGTCTTTCTAGATCCATCCCCCCCACCCAAGTCAAGGATAGGTTGTCCTCCTATATACTCCCATAACATCCTGTACTTCCCCTATATATGTAGCCCTGACAACGCAGTACTGTATCTGCCTGATTACTTGTCCTAGTCCCTTCTAGACTAAGTTTGGTAAAGGGAAAATTTGTGCTGGTCTTTTTCACCATGTATACCACAACACCTGCATGTAATGGACAATAAAGAAGTATTTGCTCAATGAATGAATGAATGAATGAAGCATTTATCACCAATCTCACTCCTTTTGATACTTATCACATACTGCATATACTGTTACTTCCCTGTCTTCCAAACTGGATTGTAAACTTCCTGGGTCAGGAACTCTCACTTACATATGATATACCACTGAGCACCTACTCTGGTGTTAAACACACAATAGGCATCCATTCACTCGCTTTTTAATTTGACAAGTGTATATAGTGTGTTTACAATGAGGAAGATCAATGTGGAGTTTGGGAGAAGGGAGGTTGGAGAGGAGGAAGCTGGAAATGAGTCTGATTGAAACCCCCTAACTACTTAAATTTTTTGTATCATACAGTGGGTGTAGACGTGGCCTTAATCACAGAAAAAAAACCTTATATATTACCTGCTTAGTACAAGATGTTTGTTATATTTCCAGTTGCTAAGGGAGCAAAGAATCAACGTTTAAAAATAGATTTTTGAAAAGCGTCTACCATGGAGGAGCAAAAAGAAGAGAGCAGGAGAGAAATAATAGCACCAAATAATTCCAAGGGACCAGCGTCTTAGCAAGGGAGGAGCTGCCTCGTGCATTCTGTAATATGTGTTGTTTGGCAGAGATGAGATGAAAGAGTCCTCTTCCCTCCTGTTAAAGGATAATTATTTTTAAAAAGTAAAATCATGACTCATACAAATGGAAAATTAGTGTGTGTCCAAGATTTATTTAACTCATTAACTAATGAGGGTACCAGTAAGATACTACAGCTGATTCAAAAGATAATCTGGAGAGTAGACACATATATATTTCAGCAACGCTGAAATTAATTTGCTTAATAGACACAGCACTGGTTTCTTAGGTGAGTGGGAGAGAGATCAACTGTACTCCAGGAACAACTTGCATTTATATTTCTATGGACAAGGGTCATTTGCACTGCTATCAGTTTCTTTGCAACACACAGAGCTGTAAATTAGCTCAAAGACAATGAAAGGTGGAGATATTCTGCTAGACTGAGCACCTAGTAATCTTTCCCACCAAGTTCCAAGTCTTTCACAATTTTTCCCGACACTAATAAAGCCTGCAACTTGTCCTCCAACATAAGGCTTCACTGTGTGAAGGCTTAGTGTTCCTCTGAAAAGATTTCAGAAAAATAAAGGGTTTTTAAAGATTAACAATAGGAAGCTAAAATCTCTGGGCTACACGGATAAAACCATTGAGTGGAATAAAAATCTCAGTTCTATATAGATGCTTGTGTGTTCCAAAAGCCGACCTGATCTTTTTTTGGGGGAATGTAACTCTCATGTCCTCCTAAGATAATATATCTGGCATTTAACTTTTTTGTTATCATGAAATATTTTATGAATACAAAAAGTTTATAGGATACTATAAGAAACGTCCAGGGAATTCCCTGGTGGTCCAGTGGTTAAGACTCCGAGCTCTCACTGCTGAGGGCCTGGGTCTGGGAGCTAAGATCTGGCAAGCTGCGAGGGGCAGCCAAAAAGAAAAAAAAAAAAAAAAGAAACATCCAGATACCACTCAGTTTGAGAAATACAGTTGTATTTTCCCACTTCCTGGATCTTATTTCTCTCCCTCCAGAAGTAACCATTCTCAATGTGGATTGGCAGTTTATCATTCCCTTGCATGTTTTTACGCTTTTACAACAGAAGTTGTATCCATAAACAACATACAGTATTGTTTTGCATGTTTTTAAACTTTATATAAATGGAATCATACTGTTGTTTCCTTCTGTAACTTGTTTTTTCTGTTCAACATTATGTTTCTGAGATTTCAGATTTGATATTATTTTTGTTAAAAATGGTGGCTTAGAAACGAGTGCTTGGTTGGGAACAAGAATGGGAACCAGGTATAATTTTGATCCATTATTCATTATTATAAAAGTCCTGGTCATATAGGCATAGAAACAGTACATGGAAAGGACAGAGGTGATCAACTGATGGCAGTATTTTAAAGAATTTCGAAAAAATGTTCTAGGAAAGGTAACTTTATTCACTACTATTTAAACAAATGGTAGCTTAATTTACTACTATTTTAAAAACTAACCAAGTTGTTTGATCTTGGGAAAATCATATAGTTTTTCTTCTTCTGTACAATGAGGGAGCCGAGTTAGATCAGAGTTCCTCAGAAGGTTTTTTTTGGTTTTTTTTTTCCCCATGCCTCTTTTGATGCACACAAAAGTCTCAAGTCCTTCTCTAAAATTATTTGGAACTAAAAAATAAACTAAATAGACTTTCAGTAATGGCCAAGTAAGGAGACTGGCAAATCCACTCCCCCCAAAACCAAACTATAAAGAGGGACAAAATTAACATAAACAACCATTTTACACTCTGGAAATTGACCAAAGGCACATAACAACCTGAGAAGCATTTATGCTTGACATGAACTGCTGAATTTCTGGTAAGAACAAAGGGAATTTGAGATGTTTTGGCCTGGAGCTACTCCTATCCCCACCACCCCCAAGGGAGATGTGTTTTTTTGTGTTTTTTAAAAAAATTTATTTATTTTATTTATTTTTGGCTACGTTGGGTCTTCGTTGCTGTGCTCAGGCTTTCTCTAGTTGCGGCGAGCAGGGGCTACTCTTCATGGTGGTGCGCGGGCTTCTCATTGAGGTGGCTTCTCTTGCTGCGGAGCACGGGCTCTAGGCACGCGGGCTTCAGTAGTTGTGGCATGTGGGCTCAGTAGTTGTGGCTTGCGGGCGCTAGAGTGCAGGCTCAGTAGTTGTGGCACACGGGCTTAGTTGCTCCGTGGTATGTGGGATCTTCCCGAACCAGGGCTCGAACCCTTGTTCCCTACATTGGCAGGTGGATTCTTAACCACTGCGCCACCAGGGAAGCCCAGGGAGACGTTTTATCTGGAGCTTTATCTGGTCCACACTCAGAGGTACTGTCAGTGGAAGCGACATCTCCAGTGCAGGTGAGCAGGAGAAGGTCAACAGCTTGGCCCCACTAGCCTGAGGCTGCAGCTGTGGTTGGAGCAAAGCATAGTCTTAATTGAGGCTGCATACACCCAGAGTGGAGACCAAATTTAGCTCAGGCAGGAAGAAAGCCAGTGAGCAAGAAGGAAGGAAAGGAGGCAGGAAAAAAAGGAAAAACAGGAGAGAAAGAAAGAAGAAAAAGAGAAGGGACGAAACAAAGAAATAAAAACGGCAGAAACAACAGCCCCAGGGTGGAAAATTTCAGAATCCATGTTTGTTACAATATATTCTCTAACATGTCAAATTTTCAACAGAAAATTATGGGATCTGCAAAGAAACAGGAAAGTGTAACCCATACTTAAGGGAAAAAAGCAGTTAATAGAAATGGCCTCTCAGTGTTCCCAGAGGTTGAAGTTAGCAGACAAAGACTTTAAATCAGCTTTTATAAACATGTGCAAAGAACTACAGAAAACTTTATTTAAAGAGCATGACAACAATGCATCAACAAATACAGGTTCTCCAGAAGGTTACAGAAAATTCTAAAAACAGAACCAAATGAGAATTCTGAAACGGAAGAGTACAATAACTGACAAATTCACTAGAGGGGCTCAACAGCAGGTTTGAGGTGGCAGAAATGAACTGGAAGATAGATCAATAGAAATAACTCAATCTGAAAACAGAGAGAAAAAAAGACTGAAGAAAAATGAACAGAACTTCAGAGACCTGTGGGATAACATCAAGATACTAACATACATGTAACGGTGATTCCAGAAGGAGAAGGGAGAGAGAAAGGGGCAGAAAAAATTTTTGAAGAAATAATGGCTGAAAACTTCTTAAATTTGATGAATGACATTAATCCACACATCCACAAAGCTCACTAAGGGAATACTAAGATCTTTCAGATTTTTCTACTGTATAATCACTGAGGCAGGAGATAGGTGGGCCCCAATCTGAACAGCTGGTGTCTCTCCCCTGTGGACAGGTACTCAAAAATAGCAGGAGCTAGAGAGGAGCTGAGCCCGGCCCAGAAAAGAGATAAAAGACCACACATTTCTCATTCTCGGAGTCAAAGAGACCTTCCCGACTACACACACGCAGAAAGGCTCCTACTGAAGGTCAAAAAGGGAGGGGGCGCCACCGCATAGTAGGTGATGTAGAGGCCTACCCATAGGCCTCTTTACTAGAATCCATCTTGGCTAAGAGATGCACACGCACACATGGGAGGACCCTGAGATATACCAAATACGGACTCAGAATAAGATGACTGGCCAAAGGAAACCCAGAAGAAATGCCCCATAATAGTGATTCAAACGACCATGAGGGCATGACTCTCTAAGTCTGCCCATGTGTCTATCCTCACATACCCTTTTTCCTCCTAATAAATATCTTACTTGTTTCATTACTTTCCGTCTCTATGTGTAAATTCACTTCTACACAGCTGATGGGCCGGAGCCTTGTCACTGGCCACTGGTCCCTTGTGGTCTAGTGCCTGGGATTCGGCACTCTCACTGCCACGGCCCGACCTCAGTCTCTGGCTGGGAACCAAAATCCTGCTTCAAGCCACTGCAGGCTGAGGTCACCTGAGATCATTACCACTTTTTTTCCTCACTTGCACTTTATTTCAATGCAAGTATCCTGCTCCTCAACACAATATCCCTGTTATATTGTGATTTATAATAACAAATACCTATTTGGTCTTTACCCATTTCTGGCACTAAGCTCCTAAAACCCTTGGAACTTCAAAAGTGATGAGGGAATCAAGGTATCTTTTGTTATGTTCATGAGGTGACTTTTGGAAAGCTCACTGGTAACCTAAAGATGGGAGCCAGTTGCCAGGGTAATTAACCAAGTGATTAGAGGGTTGGAACTTTCAGTTTTCCTACCCTCCCATCTCCAGAGAGGGGAGAGGGGCTGGAGATTCAGTTCAGTCGCAATAGGCAATGACTCAATTGATCGTGCCTATATAATGAAGCCTCCATAAAAATCCAAAAGGACAGGGTTTGGAGAGCTTCCAGGTTAGTGAACACATGGGGAAGCAGGGAGACTGTCCAGCTTGGAGAGGGCATGGAAGCTCTGCACCCTTTCCCCATACTTGCCGTATGCATCACTCTTATCTGACTGTTCCTGAGTTATAGCCTTTTACAATAACTGGTAATCTATTAAGTAAAATGTTTCTCTGAATTCTGTGAGCTGCTCTATAAAACTGATTGAATCCAAGCAGAGGATCATTGGGACTTCCAATCTATAGCCTGTTTCTCAGAAGCACAGGTGGACTTCGATTGGCATCTGAATGTGTGTGTGTGTGTCGGGGGGGGCAATCTTATAGGACTGACCACGTAACCTGTGGGATCTGATATTATCTCCAGGTAGATAGTATCAGAATTGAGTTGAATTGTAAGTCACCCAAGCTGGTGTCAGAGCATTGCTTGGTGGTGTGTGGGAAACTCCCCTAACTGGAATTGGGTGCAGAATCCAAATTGGGTGCAGAATCTTAGTCCCCCTAGATTTAGCATCCACTGATAATTCTCGTCTGATCCAATCTTTACTATGAAAGCTGTACAATACTCTAATATTTTACATTTAGTATTTATGATACTCTAGTACTTCCTCTACATTTATCAGCTAGCTCTCAGCATCCTACTGTAAGGAAGAACACTCCATTCTCTCTGTTTGCTTATTATTGGTTTAGATTCATAAATTTCTATGCTTATGATGTTTGTAAAGCATTATTGTAATTAATTATTTTGGTGCTCAAGTTGTCCCAGATTTGGCCAACAGGATCCCCTTCAAGCTGGCTTCTGTGTCCCTGTGACATACTTCATCATTTTTGGTGGCAAAAAGATGTTCACTGGACTTCCCTCGCCATTCAGTGGTTAAGACTCTGTGCTTCCACTGCAGGGGGCGTGGGTTTGCTCCCTGGTTGGGGAACTAAGATTCCACATGCCGCGCAGTGCAGTCAAAAAAAAAGATGTTCAGGCTCATCTGGTTTGGGCTTACCCTGACCCAGCCCTGGAGTCTGCCATTTCTCTCCTTTTTTTTTTTTTTTTTTGGCCACACCATGCAGCTTGATCTCAGTTCCCCAACCAGGGATCGAACCCGGGCACAGCAGTAAAAGCCTGGAATCCCAACCAGTAGGCCACCAGGGAGTTCCCTTAGTGGACATATTAGGTTATCTACTGCTGCATAACCAAATACCCCAAAACTTAGCAGCTTAAAACAATGAACAATTATTATCTCACACAGTTTCTGAGGTTTAGGATTTGGGGAGAGGTTTAACTAGGTAGTTCTGGAAAAATTTCTCTCCTCTCATGAGGACACAATTAATACACTCATTTCTTGAATTTTTGGAAATAGGAACTCATTCTGGGGAGAAAAATCACACTTGTTACAAGGAGTTCACAGACCCTCTATCAAGAGAGTCAAAATTAATTTAATATTGCAGGGTTTCTTTTCTACTTTGAGAGAGTCTTTTAAAATCAAGTTCTAGACTATCTTTATTTTATGCTATTATTTTTAGTCTGTTATTTTCGTTTCCATTAGTTGGTTCAATTTATTACAACAAAACGTTATCGAAGGTCTACCTGTACAAGATAGATAAAAGAAGTAAGTTTCTCCTCCTGCATGAAGGAGTTTGCACAATAGTATAATCCTTCTAGTCCTTTCCTGAAGCTTTTCCGAAGAAGTAAAAATTTCAGAGGTGAAGCTACGAGGAACTCCAGGCTGTTAATGATTCTTACCCACTTGCTCACAATCCCAGTCGCCTTTCAGCTACTGAGTGCTATGATTTATGCTGAGCTATTAGCTCTGACATGAATATAATATAAATAGCAATTATTTCACCTGCCTAATTCAGAATGGTCTCCCTTAGGGTTTGAAGTCCCTGGGGAATCCCAGCTATCCTAGGAGTAAGCCTTGCTCAACCTAGTTCAACACAAAAGGAGGCAATTAACAATTAAGAAATTGAGATGCCAGGTCACACTGGGTAATCCATCTTTGAGGAAGTTGGGATTCTTTGCGAAAGAAAAGACAGCCCTGTTGTAAGGGAAGGAGTCCTGGGCCAGCAGTCTGGAGAGACTATGTAACCCCAGCACTTCCCCTAACCAGCTGAAAGGTAGATGGTCCAATCACAGCCGTTCTCCGAACCTCAGTTTCCTCGTCTATAAAACGAAGGGTAGGCTTGTCGGGCCCCTAACTAACTGTAATTTTCCAACCTGAGGCTCAGGGAGAAATCCATAAAACAAAATTCCTTCAAAGTACTGCTAGAAGTGAACTCACTGGTCAAGGTTGAACGATTTGTTCTTTGGGTCCAGGTAGTAGGGGCAGTCATAGGCCACCAATCCCGGTTAACTTATTAATACACTTTGCCCATATATGTGACTAGTCTTTAAATCTCCGCACCTTCCCAACCTTCCACGGAAACGCTGTGACGCAGGCAGGTCTGTAGCCTAAACTTCAAAAGCCCGCCCCTGGGTGGGGCGGGGGTGAGGAAACGAGGTCTAGTCGTGCGCCTGCGTACTGAGGTCGGACGGCAGAGGTCTCGCGGCGACCCCTCGCAAGCTCTGCAAACCGCGCGAGATTTCCTCCCGAGCTCCTCGGTGGTGAGTGAAACGCGGGGCTCCGCCGGCAGGACCTATTAGGGCTGGGGAGCCCGAGGCTGGGTCGGGTCCTTCAGGTGAGGGAGGATCAAGGAACCAGGGTGACCTCCCGGCTTCCTCCTGGAGCTGCTGGCGACGCTAGCATTATTGCCTACGTCACTGGGATAGGGAATGCTCGAGAAGAAGCAGAAGCAGGGCTTTTTTTTTTTTTTTTTTTTTAGAATTGGTGGTAAGCAACCTCAAGTTTGGACATAATTGTGTTTAAGGTGTCCTTGGGATGTTCATTTAACACATATTTAATGGGCACCTACCATGTGCCAGGCATAGGGGGTGAACATAAATCACTGAACTAAACAGGCACGAGTCCCTATCTTGGTGTTTACATTCTGGGAAGTCAGTCTGAAATTCTGGGTTGTAGACGCAGATTTTTAGTAATTTACGTATGAGTGGTTGGTAGTAGGAGCCATAGAAGGTGAAGCCACTGAGAAATGGAAGAGCCATGCAGGAATCCCCACATACTAGGGGAAAGGAAGGAAAAAAACAGAAGTCTCAAAGGAAAGGAGAGCGACCGTCCAGAAAAAGTGGAGGAAATCCCAGAGATTTACACGTTTTGTAATAAGGCCGTGGGCAACAGTCATTTGTGGCAGAATAATTGAGCAAGATCAGGGTAGAGAAGTTTTGTTTTGTTTTTTAAAGATGTTAGGAAGCTCACGTTATGGCAGTGGTGTGTGTTGTGTTTGCCTGTAGGGTTCTAGTGCAGTCATTTCATTACCAGTTGTGCGACCATGGGCAAGTTATTCAACCTCTCTGTGCCTCGTTTTCCTCCTCTATAAAATGGGAACAGTGACAGTACCATCCTCAGAGTGTTGTTGGGTGGAGGGGTTAAAGGAGACAATGGCTATTAAATCTTTAGCCCAGTTCCTGGCACTTAGGAATATTCAGGAAACAGGCTGAGAGAAGGAACTTTCCCAAGATCCCGCGTGATTAGAAGCAGGACATGTACTCTGCTTTTCCTAGTTGGGTGCCCTACCCCTTATATTAAGCTGCAAGGTAGACATTCAGATAACACACTCTTTTTGACTGGCACTAGAATTTTTCAGTTGATCATTGATCTGGTATTATTTTGGAATATTGCTTACCACCAATTTGGAACCTACGGGCAAATATGGTCTGCTTGATGTCAGTCAATAAGGACTCGAGTTTTTTTTTCCCTCCCATTTGGGATGAATAACACCACCACCACCACACCTCCTTTCAGATCTAGAGCTGATGTATCATATTGTATATTTTAATTTTGTGACTAAATTTCTTTATGTTTTAAATGTGTTGTTTGTTGTGCTATGGAGGGATATTGCACGATTATCCTACATTAGTTAATTGTAGTGTTTGATAGTTGAAAACTTTCTAATTTGATACAGAGGGAGAAAACTTTAATAGTGTACTTTTCATGCTGATAAGCAGTATTTGGACAAATCTACAGTGTGCATAATTTCAAGTAATAAAGCATACATTGAAAGTAATTAGGGAAAAGGGTGGCAAATATGAAACTTCATTTGGAAAGACTCCTTTGAAAATTTAGCCATCTTGGTGCTGTTAATCACCACTTAAGGTCAGTTATCTTTGGATCCAGCATCAATTTGGAAAACTTTGCCTATTAACCCTATGTAATTTACACCCATGGTGATTCAATAGGAGATTTTCTTTAAAAAAATACATTTAGCCCTACAAGACATTATGGACTTCTCGCTGTGATGAAATAGGATGCACACAGCACCACCTTTAAAGATTCTTACCTAAAAAGTCTGAACCTGCATCTAATCAAACCTCTAGATCTAACTACCTGTGAAGGATAAGAGGGGAGATAGAAGAATGAAGTAAATGACATTATGAGAAAAAACAAATAAAAATAGGGATTTCCCTGGCGGTCCAGTGGTTAAGACTCCGTGCTTCCACTGCCGGGGACATGGATTCTATCCCTGGTCAGGGAACTAAGATCCTGTATGTTGCTCAGCCAAAAAAAAAAAAAAAAAAAAAAAAAAAAGGACACTATGAGGATGCAGTCAGAGGTCATTCAACAGACAAAGGAATGAAGAAACATGTTTTTTCAACAACCAGTGACATAAAATAAAAAAGGGGAGACTCAAAAATACAGTATATGGACCTTGATTCTAACGAACCAACTGTAAAAAGACGGAATTTGAATGTGCACTAGGTATTAGATAATGTCAAGGAATTACCTGGACTATTAATTCTGTTATGTTAATGGCATAGTGTTTATGTTTAAAACAACCTGTTATTAGAGATGCATAACTGAGGGATTTTTGAATGAAATAGGATGATGTCTGGGATTTTGTTTTAATGGGAAGCTGGGGAACGCAGTCCTTAGCTGGCAACATTGTGTCCGAAAGGACAGAGTGGATATTGGGAGCAACCAGCCATTAAGGTCACAACCAGTGAGATTATAAATATATACATTATAAAAAGTAAGGAAGCAAATAGGATGAATATCCATGTTCTTCATTCTATTTTATGGAATGCCACTAACATCAGACATTTAGTTCTTAATTAGGAGCAGAATTCCTCTCCTCTAGAAAAGGGTACCTACAGAAGAGTTGAACATTATTATGTGGCTATATACGTGCAAACCATGTTTGGAGGTGATTGGGGGGCAATAGTGGAAAGAGTGAGGACAAGTGAGATCTGGGATGAGGAGATTTATGTTTCAGTCCTGACTCCTCTGCTTAACTGCTATGTGATCTTGGGTACAAACTGTACCTCAGTTTCCGTTGTAAAATAAGGATATTACCTATATACTTTGTTTTAAGAAATAAATAAATCTGTGTGAAAGTTCTCCATAAGTTATCTCCATATAAATACTATGTTAAGCAAGATTTGAAAAATACCCCATGATGATTATTTAACATTTTTCTGAGAAGTATACATAAATCTCAGGTCTATATAAGAAACTCAGGTACTATATGGGATATAGAGAAATATGAAGAAATTCAAGAGTCCTGCAAATTTAGAAACTAGATTAGGAGTAGAGTCATGGGTAAATGAAATTACCCAGTGATACAAGGCAAGCATTATTAAATATCAAATGGATCTACAGATGGTTGTCAGATGTGTAAGTGTGCTGCTGTATAAACTTAGAAATGATGCTAAGAGCTAAATATATTGCAACTGTTGATAAGCAACAAGGATATATTGTATAGCATGGGGAATTATAGCCACTATCTTGTAATAACTTTTAGTGGAGTATAAGCTGTAAAAATGTTGAATCACTATGCTCTATACCTGAAACTAATATAATAATGTAAATCAACTATAATTTAATAAAAAATATGTTGCAATTGTAAAAAAATTGTCATTGATATAATTGTTGTTCTTGGGCTTCTCAATGTTATTAGGTACTAAAGAGGATGAAATAAAATATCTAATGAGAGAAGACAACTAGTAAATAATTTTAAAAAGGATAATATTTGCTTAGTAACTTAAAAATCAAACAACTTAGACATATAGGATGGAAATTTTTATGTAGTAGTTAAGTGATTGGAATGTCAGACAGCTTGGGTTTGAATCTCAGCTCCGCCACCTTAGGAAAGTGCTTAAACCCTTTAAGGCACACTTCCTCATCTATAAATTGGGGATAATAATAAAATATTTAATAGGATTGTTAGATTAAATGAAATATATATAAAATATTGTTAAATACTAAATGAATATATATGTGCATATATATATATATGTTTCATAGCACAACAGTCCTTGGTACAGAATAACACTAACGGTCTGTTCTCATTTTTAGTGATGGATAAAGTAAGCATGCCCAAGTCAGATAGTGCTAGCACTGGAACTTCATTTTGCTTCTTTCATTAGCTCAGATTGTAAACCCACAATAAATTGATCCTTTTTTACTCACTTGGCCATTCTATATTACATAATTTCCTAGAAGGTGAGGATTTTGAAATGCTTTTGATGTATTACTTTTATAATCAGCAGAACTATTAAGAAATTTCCATTTTGATAAATAAATAAAAGAACTTTTGAAAATTTGGTTACATCTCAATTAAACGGCTAGTGTTTTATTTGCTACTAGACTAACTGGCTAACTCTGGAGGAATATATCATATTGTTTTCTTTTAATCAAGCTACAGTAGGAGCCTTAACCATGATGGCTTGAAGATGAATGTGCTTGAATTATGAGGCCAAAAACATTTTGTTCCACTCAATCTTCAGTGAATTTGTTCTTATTAGCCAAATATTCTAATTAGATTTAGTCTTTCTTCATATATTTGCTTTAGGAGGCAAACTCTAACAGGAGACTACATCTTTTTTGGATCCTAAATATGATTTTTCCTCTCCTTGTTCAGAAACACAAATGTACTTTCTTTTTTAACTTTTAAATTGTTGAATATTTCATAACTTGTGATTTAAAACTTTTCTGTTTATAGGAGTTATTTTATACAGAAGTCTTGTGAGACCACTGTGCAAACAAGGTGATGATTGTACAAAGAGTGGTATTGAATTCCCGACCTGGTATGTATTTGTCTGTGATGAATGAACAGCTGTGGTCTTTAATAATTATTAATGCAAATGGAGGAACAAAAAGTAATAATATGATGTAAATGTGGTAAATTAGGTAGGAAGATATTAATACTAGTAGAGATATTAGAAGAAACTCTTTAAACAATATAATATTCATTTTAAAATTTTATTTATTTATTCATTCATTCATTCATTCTTGGCTGCGTTGGGTCTTCGTTGCTGTGCGCAGGCTTTCTCTAGTTGAGGTGGCTACTCTTTGTTGCAGTGTGCGGGCTTCTCATTGCTGTGGCTTCTCTTGTTGCGGAGCACAGGCTCTAGGTGTGCGGGCTTCAGTAGTTGTGGTGCATGGGCTTAGTAGCTCCGTGGCATGTGGGATCTTCCCGGACCAGGGCTCTAACCTGTGTTTCCTGCATTGGCAGGCGGACTCTCGACCACTGCACCACCAGGGAAGTCCCAATATTCATTTTTTTAAATGATAACTTATCAAGGCCACTTGTTGAGGAAATAAGGTATTTTAAAATTATTATAATTTTTAGAAGGTTATATTACAAATATATGTGGCTTTTGTTTTTTCTTTATAATGTGTATTGTTGATTCTTAAGATGTGCTTTTCTGTTTTATGTGAAAAGCACTGACCTATGTCATCCTAGGTCATCTAACCTGACATCTACCCTGAATCATAGAAGCGTAGGTATGGAAGTAACCTGAGAGGTTTGGGCCCATGCTGCCTTGGTTTTGGTGCTTACCTAGCATGTGGCCTGGGAAAGACACTTACCTTTTCTCAGTTTTAGTAAAGTGAGCAATTAGATTAAAATGTCTACATTCTGTTTTCACCTTATAAATTTGATGATTCAATGAATATGAAGTTTTAATTATATTCATTTAAGTTTCTCTTTTCATCTTAAAATGAGGAAGGATAGTTTACCTGTTTACTTTGGCTAATGTGGTGTTTCTGCTACTTTGTGAATTTTAATTTTCATAGTTAAAAAAAAAAGCTGGCTGTGCTTTTTCACTTTTTGAAATCCTTCTATAATTTTATAACAGATGAGGTGATTTACCTGTAATCACCTTAAAAAAGAAATTTTTACATTGACAGCAATATGCCAAAGGAAATTCTTGGAAAAACCAAGAGCAAGTGAAACTATTTGAAGAATTTATGCTGAGTTACAGAAAAATTACAAAACAATGTGGATTTATTCATGTGTGTATTCCAGGAGTGCTCTAAATCTTAGAGTGACCTTTTAAAAATAATAAATAATTCTATGGGAAAGTGACTTTTTGATTTTATATTTTTGCCTAATATTCTAGGAAAAAATGGTAATCCAGTGGCGGAAAATTTCCGAGTAGAAGAAGTAAACTTACCAGATAATATCAATGAAGGACAAGTACAAGTCAGAACTCTTTACCTTTCTGTGGATCCTTACATGGTAAGAATCAGGATTTTGTGACTTAGTGAAAATAATTTTATTTTCATATTTTTTCATGTTGCATCTGAATTTCATTGTGCAAGCCTCATGATTAATAAATATTTGAGGGACTTCCCTGGTGGCGCAGTGGTTAAGAATTCGCCTGCCAGTGCAGGGGACATGGGTTTGAGCCCTGGTCCGGGAAGATCCCACATGCTGCGGAGCAACTAAGCCCGTGGACCACAACTACTGAGCCTGCCCTCTAGGGCCCGCGAGCCACAACTACTGAGCCCGCATGCCGCAACTACTGGAGCCTGCGCGCCTAGAGCCCATGCTCCGCAACAAGAGAAGCCACCGCAATGAGAAGCCTGTGCACCGCAACGAAGAGTAGCCCCCGCTCGCCACAACTAGAGAAAGCCCGCGTGCAGCAACGAAGACCCAACGCAGCCAAAAATACATAAATGAATAAATAAATTTATAAAAAAAAAAAACACTCTGAACCCTCAGACTAGTCCTTTCTGTTATATTTTCTCAAAACAGTACCTTGACCTTCAGCCTAAATTAATAATTATTTGTGTTGTTATTAGATATTTATTTTCCCTAATAAAAGCTTACTATGACAAAGATCTTATTTATCACTGTATCTCCAGTGACAAGCGTAAGTGCTTATTAAGTATTAAAGGAAGGAAGGAAGAAAATTACTTTGGTTGCTTTCACTTGACACTGTTCTAAAAAAAAAAAAAGGACATAAGCATCTTTAAAGGGGAAAAATGAAATCTGATGAACATTAAATTATTGAAATTTTATATCATTCCAAATTCACAAGTAATTTTAATCACTATGTATGTACTGTACTTTACATGGTTATATTTAATATGTATATACTATTTTGATTTCATATTTGTGATTTTATATTCATACCTTCATATGAAAAACTAGTCCAGATATTATTATTTTGGTGGTTGTATAACATTTTCTTGTGTTGACATCATTCGCTTACCTATGGGGAATTACTCGTTCCCACTTTTTCTATTAGCCTTAAGAATCAGGTTCTTGGTGTGGCCAGTATCCAGTGGCTGCTGCACTTGCTTTTCAAGAGTATATGGGAGGGGCACACAAGCAGAAGTGTAGTGTACTCCCATAGAAGCTTCTGCCTCAATTCCCTGTGTGGTCTTTTCCCCTGGTGAACTGAACCAGACCATGGGGGGCCCCTTGATCAAGCAGCCTTCCATCTATTCCATCTCCTGGACCACACTGTAGGCTTGTACATCTTGGCCTTCATGAGAGAGGCAAGAGTGAGCCACAGAGAGGAAGAAAGCCTAGATTACTTCCCAGAGAAATCTTTAGCCCTAGTCCTATGGAAAGGTGTGGTGCTATTGTGACATTATGTCTTTGAGGAATAAAGAACATCCAGCTGAGGTTAGGGGGAATGTTGTAGTGCTTGGTCTGAAGTTGTGATGAATAACTGTATAAAAATTGTTTCATTTTTCTTTTGGGTTATTTCCATTGAGGAAGCAGTATTGCTTGGCTGAAGAAATGAGCAGTATTATGGTCTATATGTTACTAGTTTGTTTTCTATAAAAAAATAGACAGTTTTATAATATTATCAGCAACAGTAAGTATACCTAATTTGCTACAATCCATTGAAACCATTGACACAGTATCTTGTATTATTTTTGCTAGCATAATGTATATAATATTACATAAATTTCTTAAGTAATTAAGAATTTTAACAGCTTTATTGAACTATAATCCACATATACAGTTTACACATTTAATGTGTACAATTCAGTGGTTTTTAGTCTATTCACAAAGTTGTGGAACTATCACCACAATCTAATTTTAGAACATACTTAAATTCCTTTTTAATTTCACTTCTTTACTTGTTAGAGAGGTGATACTTTTTTTTCAGGATAAAAAATAACTGAAAGGAAGAGAGAAATTAAGGTAAGTTTTGTTTGGCTAACACTGTACTTAACATTACTTATTACATACTTTCTTTTAGTCACTGGGTAAATTAGTAAACTATTTCAGTATTATCAGAGAGAATTATCCTAATCTATGTTTTCTTTTCTTAGCGTTGTAGAATGAATGAAGACACTGGCAGTGACTATATATCACCTTGGCAGCTGTCTCAGGTGGTTGATGGTGGAGGTATTGGGATTATAGAAGAAAGCAAACACACAAATTTTACTAAAGGCGATTTTGTGACTTCTTTCTATTGGCCCTGGCAAACCAAGGTTATTCTAGATGGAAATATCCTTGAAAAGGTGATGTATAATATAAAGTATCTGATTTTTTTCCCCCCTGTAATTCCTTCTTTATGCATTTGGTGCTCAGTTCTGTTTGTTATCAGGGAAAAAATAAAAGCACATGTTTTCTTTTTAGATAGCTGTCAGAATATGGAAAGCCTTTTATTCCTCTTCCACTGTTGGTTGTAACTAGGTATGACAGTTCTTAGATTGCCAATGAATGATGTTGTTTTCCATATTTAATTTCTCAAATTTTACATAAATGTTTTATACTAAGAACTAGAAGGCCCCTTATAGTTGTATGCTTTAAAGTTTCCTGAGAAATTACCACTTGACTTAAGAAATTCATTTGGTTTGTTTGAAATTCCATCTTGTGTAAGAAATCTTGAGTTCGGTTTCTACTGTTAGGCTGAACCATGTGGAATTACCAATATTTGTCTGTGTTTGTTTTTTTTTTTAAGTATTTGTTTATTTATTTATGGCTGTGTCGGGTCTTCATTTCTGTGCGAGGGCTTTCTCTAGTTGCGGCAAGCGGGGGCCACTCTTCATCGCGGTGCGCGGGCCTCTCACTATCACGGCCTCTCCTGTTGCGGAGCACAGGCTCCAGATGCGCAGGCTCAGTAATTGTGGCTCACGGGCCCAGCTGCTCCGCAGCACGTTGGATCTTCCCAGACCAGGGCTCGAACCCGTGTCCCCTGCGTTGGCAGGCAGATTCTCAACCACTGCGCCACCAGGGAAGCCCTATTTGTCTGTTTTGACCTACAAAAACTGGCAGCCTCATGTAATTCAGCCTAATATTTGTCATCAAGGAAGTTACCTTATATCTCTGAACCTCAGTTTCCTCATGTGCAAAATGAAAACAATAGCTACCTCACAAGTGAATGTGAAAATTAAATTAAATTTAGCTATGATAAATGTGATTAAGGCTTTGTAAAAAGCTTTATAAAATTTTAGTATTTTTTATGATTACAAATTCTTATAATCAGTTAAAGATGGCTGTTAAGATAAAATGAGATGCGGGAGACATTACACAATCATTTGCCAACTTAATGGTACTAGTAAAATATATTTAACTAGAAATTTCATAGCAGGAAGTGAAAGAGAAACATTCAGCACTTTCTAGTTTTCCCTGTCATTGTGCTATAGTGGGAAATTGAGCAACTGGAGAAAGCTTAAAAATGTTTGGGGAGTAGGTATTAGAAATGAGGAAGAGGAATTCAGAAGGGATAGAAAAATGATCTTTGCTAAAAGCAAACTTATCTCACAATGTTTTTATACTGGCTTTACTAATAAATGACTATTAACTATAGGATACATTTCTGTGTAGTGTACGGTAGACCTTTCTGTATATTATAGACTTTAATATCTCCATTACCTTTATTCACACACCAGACTTAACTGATAGCCATTTAAAACTGCTGATTACAAACTGCCATTTTCTTTCTTTGTGGCAGAGCAAGGTGGCGAATCTTGATTACTTTTGGTGGTTTATTGAGTTTTTACCAAAATTATTCAATTCCTTAAAAACGATTATAAAACCTTTATGGTAGGGAGTCTTTCTATATAATTTTTTTTCAATTCTCCCTAATGTTACAGATAAGAAAACAGGCACAGAAAATGTGAGAGAAGTATAATTAACTATTGATTGGGCCTGGTAAACATATAAATGTAAAATGCTAAAAAGCTGACAGAGACCTCATTTAATTCTGTAATTAAGCTAGAAGAAATTGTATCACACCTTCCTTACATTTCCATGGACCATTTTAAGCATCAGTAATGAGAACTGTTAGAGTTTGAGCTCATTTTTATATAGATAAATGTTTACTCTGGAATTGCGCAGAGATTTTTAAACCTTCCAGTTTTGCCTAGTGTTTTCCTGTTAAGTGTTTCCTCTCTTTTGAAATATTTGGGACATTGACAAGAAAGAACGTTTGGTATCTCTTATGTGGCAATTCTTTTTTAAAGGTTTTGTAGGTTTTTTTTACTATAAAGAGAAGTAATATTCTTTTTTTTTTTTACTTTGTACAAGTAAATTATAGAATTTTAACAAGACTGAAGAATGGTTTACTGTTCTTGAAACTATGTTGGGTTGTTTATTAGTCCACTTGAACTGCCATTACAAAATACCATAGACTGAAATTTATTTTCTCACAGTTCTGGAGTCTAGAAGTCTGAGGTCAAGGTGCTGGAACATTTGGTTTCCTGTGAAGCCTCTCTTCCTGGCTTAAAGATGGCTGCCTTCTCACTGTGTCCTCACACAGTATCCAGCCTTTCCTCTGTGCACCTGCATAGAAAGAGATCTCTGGTGCCTCTTCCTCTTTTAAGGACATAAGTCCTATCAGATTAGGGCCCCACCTTTATGACCTCATTTAACCTTATCTCCTTAAAGGCCCTATCTCCAAATATACTCACACTAAGAGTTAGGTCTTCAATATATGAATTTGGGGGGGACACAATACAGTACTTTACAGGTTGTCTCTACCCTGTTGACTTAAAACGGAAATTCCTAGTATTATTTTTAAAAGGTATGTATATGTTTTTTAGGTAGACCCACAGCTTGTGGATGGACACCTTTCATACTTTCTTGGAGCTATAGGGATGCCTGGTTTGACTTCCTTGATTGGGATACAGGAAAATGGTCATATAACTGCTGGATCTAATCAGACAATGGTTGTTAGTGGGGCTGCTGGTGCTTGTGGATCCTTAGCTGGGCAGGTAAACTTTTGGAGAATAATCTGATTTTCTAAAAAACTAGTCATAACAATCTCTGGATATGTGTATATAATTTAAAATATAAAATTGAACAAATTTATAATATGAGTATTTTACACATTTTTGGTAGAAATGATGTTATTGCATGCTTAGACTCTCTTCTTAACAATATGAAAAATGTTATAGATTTTTGTATTTTGTTCTCTTTTAACCAAAAATGGCATGGTAAATGCTAGAGCATTGCTCTAATCAATATGAAAAAGAAAATCACAGAGTACCTGTCTGGAATTACATGAATTAAAAAACAAATTTATATTTAAAAAAAATCATCTTCAAATAAGAAAGCACTTATTGGGTTCTAGAAGTATAGTAAATATTATGATAGAAATTTATAAAGTACATTGTTTTATGAAAGCCTTTATAGTGTGAAACCATTGAAACAAAACATTTTATCTTAATAGTGATTTTAGTTGCTCACAGGCCTGAAAAATATTGAATTGCAAGATAGAGATATTTTGAGTCTGACTATTCCTTTTATGACATCATCTTTAAATTGCGAGATTTTAACATTCAAACTAACTCTAATTTTATTCAATCTTAATTTTTTTTTTTATATATATATTTTTATAAATTTATTTATTTATTTATTTTTGGCTGCATTGGGTCTTCGTTGCTGCGCACAGGCTTTCTCTGGTTGCGGCGAGAGGGGATTACTCTTTGTTGCAGCGCGCGGGCTTCTCATTGCGGTGGCTTCTCTTGTTGCGGAGCACGGGCTCTAGGCACACGGGCTTCAGTAGTTTTGGCTCGTGGGCTCAGTAGTTGCGGCACACGGGCTCTAAAGCACAGGCTCAGTAGTTGTGGCACACGGGCTTAGTTGCTCCGTGGCATGTGGGATCTTCCCAGAGCAGGGGTCGAACCGGAGTGCCCTGCATTGGCAGGCAGATTCTCAACCACTGTGCCACCAGGGAAGCCCCTCAATCTTAATTTTTTAAAGAATGCCATTATATCTGTTCTCAGTTCTTTTGGTTTCAAATTACTTTTAGCTAAAAGCCTTATAATCAATCTAACCTCAGTTGTGATGAACACTTTCATATATGTACTTGTATTAACTTTCATACTTTCACATTCTTACATTTAAATTGTGACAGTAGAAAGTTGTTTAATTTTCAAAAATTTCCCCTCTAGATTGGCCATTTGATGGGCTGTTCCAGAGTTGTGGGAATTTGTGGAACACCTGAGAAGTGCCTCCTTTTGACCTCAGAACTGGGCTTTGATGCTGCAATTAATTATAAAGAGGGGAGTGTGGCAGAACAACTCCGTGAATTATGCCCCTCTGGAGTGGATGTTTACTTTGACAATGTTGGCGGTGACATCAGCGATACAGTGATAAGTCAGG
Organism: Balaenoptera musculus; assembly: GCF_009873245.2. Classification (NCBI taxonomy): domain Eukaryota; kingdom Metazoa; phylum Chordata; class Mammalia; order Artiodactyla; family Balaenopteridae; genus Balaenoptera; species Balaenoptera musculus. Next base: position 147,450,458 of record NC_045786.1, read on the forward strand.
TTGTTTTCTGATTTGTTTGTTATAAATTTGAATACTACAGTTTATTTGATGTGATATCTTTTTACCTGATACTGAGAGAGAAAAAAAAAACTTTATAAAATTGTAGGGTTTATGGTGAAAAACATGATGGTCAGTATTGTAAGTGATACAGAAGAGCTTGCTGAAGCTACTTCCATTTGTTTGTAGATTTGCACTGTGAGCATCAATTTCAGTTCTTTGCTAGCAATGTTATATTTTCACCTGTAATTTATTTTTGTGAAAAAATACTGTTGTATTATTCAAATGAAATTCTGACCTTTAACTCACTTCTAACCATCAACCAACTTACATCAACCAACTTACAGCCATGACTTTGGGTAAGGAAAGGATTTTCACAGATTGCAGGTATTTACATATTTTAATTGACAGTGTTACAATTTATCAACATTAGCTGTTAACACTGCATTGTCCTTTACTATATGTAAAATTGTTTTCAATTGAGGTTAAATTATTTAAATTCTAAGAAATACTTTACCAATAATAACAAAAGTAGCATCAATGATGACAATGAGAACTAATGCAATTCTTTTGCTGATTACCAAACTCTTATTTACCGCTGTGTTCCTTTGGAGTAGACTTATTTTCTAGCTAATTAAAGCTCTCTAATACATATAATGGGTAAGTCTTCAAAACAAAATCAATTAATTGGCATTATAATTATATAATACTAATTATATAATACTGTCATGCCAATTATAATTGGCATTATAGTATTAAATACTATAGGGAATTCCCTGGAGGTGGTCCAGTTGTTAGGACTGCGTGCTTTCACTGCCCAGGGCGCAGGTTCAATCCCTGGTCGGGGAACTAAGATACCACAAACCGAGTGGTGCGGCTATTTGAAAAAAAAAAAAAAAAAGGATTAAATATTACAGTCAAGGAGGCTTTCATTGAGGCAGCCATAAAATTAGTAAACATAGGGAAGGTGTATATCTTAGGTTATAATCATCAATTTTCTCTGAACAGATGAATCAGGACAGCCACATCATCCTATGTGGTCAAATTTCTCAGTACAACAAAGATGTGCCTTATCCTCCTCCACTACCCTCTGCTGTAGAAGCAATCCGGAAAGAAAGAAACATCACAAGGTGTGTTCTATGCTTTCCCCTTATTACCAGATTCAAGGGGTTTAAAGATCATGGATGTATACAAAATACGTTGTTCTTCATATATAATTTTTCTTATTAAATAAAACTTGAAAATGTACATTTTAAGGTGGTCATTTAGGTTTTGGTTAATTAGGTCCCTGGCAGAAAACTTTTTGAAAAATGCATCTGTTCAATCAATCTTTTGCAAATCTTTTTTGTGAGTGTTAGAAATTCAACTCATATTGGCTTAAGTGTGAAGGAAATTTATTGGCTCATGTATCTAAGAAGTTCAACATTAGTACTGGCTTAGATTTGGCTGGATAAAAGGTTTGCATAGTGGTGTCATGACTCAAGTTTTTTTTTTTTTTAATTCTTACTTTTGGCTGTTTTGGATCTTTGTTGCTGCGCGCGGGCTTTCTCTAGTTGAGGCGAGTGGGGGCTACTCTTCGTTGCGGTGCACGGGCCTCTCATTGCGGTGGCTTCTTTTGTTATGGAGCATGGGCTCTAGGCGCACAGGCTTCAGTAGTTGTGGCGCACGGGCTTAGTTGCTCCGCGGCACGTGGGATCCTCCCGGACCAGGGCTCGAACCCGTGTCCCCCGCATTGGCAGGTGGAGTCTTAACCACTGCGCCACCAGGGAGGTCCCATGACTCAGTTTTTCTTCACCCCTGGGCTGTGCTTTCTTCTGGATTGTCTTGGCTTCCTCGCAGGCTCTCCTCTTGCAGCAGCAGGAGGATGACTGTTATCTTTACTCTTACATTTTACCAGATTAGCAATCCAAGCAAAAAAGAGAACAGCTCTCTTCTTGCAGTTTTATTACATCTCCAAGCTGATACTTAATGGCTCAGACTGGCCTGGCTTTCTTTTGTCACATGAGGGTGGGGAAAGGATGTCACCCACAAAGTAAAATCACAGTGTTACTACCAAATGGGATTGTAGATGCTGGGCAGACAATACAATAGAAGTCCATTATACTTAACGCTTGTAACTACACCTAAAGCTATATCTGACCAGACTCTGTGTGATTAAGTCCTAATGTTTGAAAGATTAACAAATTTTAGAGTTCTGGAATGATTTGATTTGGGCTTTCTCACTCCCTCCCTAGTCTCTGATCATTATCCTTTTCTTCCCCACTACAGAGAAAGATTTCTGGTGTTAAATTTTAAGGACAAATTTGAGTCTGGCATTCTCCAGCTGAGTCAGTGGTTTAAAGAAGGAAAGCTAAAGGTAGAACTTGCTTCTGTTCTTTATCAGTATTATTCTTCCTGCTACTTGATATACTTTTGTATTATTTGAATTTAATATTAGTTTCATAATAAATATTTCTACAAAAGAAAAGTATACTGAACATTATAAATAAACTTTACCTCCTGAGTGAGGATAACTCTCCTGATTGAGAAACCCTCTCATTAGTCCCTTTATCTAAAATTTTATTAACGTTTACTTTTCTTAGACTATATTACAAGATCAATAGGTTTTTGTTTTTTTCCAAATTGTAATATTCATTAACAAATATTTATGGAACGCTACTATGTGTTAGAAGCTGTGCTTTCTCGAAAATCTTATAAGCACCTCCTAGTACCTCTCCACCACCATACATGTTTCCTGCCCTCCCTGGACATTCTGATAGATCTCTTGGCTATGGCTGAAAATCAGGAATTATCGATCTGGGGTCCAGAGACCCTGACCTAGGATGTTCTTGAAACGTGAAAATGATAGGCAAAGTTGTATGTGTGTGTGCTTATATACTTTGTTTTTTGAAAAGAAGGTGTATAGCATGTGATATTACAAACTGAAGATTAGACAATGGGAAAATAGGATTGTACTTAAAAAAATGAATTGATAGGAAACTTTTCTGGACTACCTACACAAAAAGAAGAATCTCTCTTTTTAGACAGAAAATGCTAAATAGTATTGCTGCCTTTTGCAAAACTGAAAACTTAAATAGAAACACTGAAGTCTAAAGAATATAAAATATACCTAATTTGATTTACAGATTAAAGAGACTATGATAAATGGATTGGAAAACATGGGAGGTAAGATGAATGTAGATTTTATTATACACATGAGTTCAGCACAAATACTCTCTTTTTTCTTTTAATTCTACTTCTTTGTTGTTTTTTTCTTTTTAAATCATTTCTTTCCTGTAAAGTCTTAATCAAACTTCATGAAGTTCAACTTAGTGGTATTTAAGAGCCATTGTTTTCTCATTTCAAATTGTAAAGTAAGTGTTTCTTTGGTTTTGTAAATAACTTATGAAAAAAAAATGTAAGAATTGTGAAAGTCATTTAGCCTCTAGGTAACTTTTTCAGATTGAATGGTTCTAAGCCATCATAAGATTACATGAAGCAAATTTTCAATATTTGGGGGTTGTTTTTTTTTACATACACAGATTTCCACACTCTCTTTTGTTTCAAATAAAGAGGATTAAACTGATAATTTTTCCTTTTTGAGAAAAAAATTTAATATATTTGGAGATGTATATTTCACTTACTTAGTAAAACTTTGACTAGATTTCTAATATTTTTAAGTTATTTAAAAATTGTTATTGCTGACATTTATCCTCATATTTATTTGCCTCTAGTCTTCAGACTCTGTAACAGTGAACATGGATGTAGACACCAATTAATAATTTCTAGTTTGGGTAAAAACACATTTTTAAGATGTTAATTGGGTTAGTTTGTCCTGTAACTTTGCCAGTGTTTTACTTGAGGTTTCTTTTCATGACAGTTTCCTTCTGTACTTAAAATCATTGAAGAAATTATTCAAATTAATTCTATGTGTCTGACCTACTGATAAACATGTACAATGGTGACATTTATGTTTTCAGATAACCTAGTTTTTTTTTTCTTTCCAGCTGCATTCCAGTCCATGATGACAGGAGGTAACATCGGAAAGCAGATAGTTTGCATTTCAGAAGAAACCTCTTTGTTATCTCTATAAACATCTTCATTATGAAATACATGGATTGCTTTCCGTTTTGCACAAAGATTTCAAGATACATTAAAAAAAACCCTTAAGAGTACAGATAGCTTTTGATTTAAATGTGATCATAGGTGATATTTTCTTAGCTGCATAATTCTTTCCTATATCTTCAATATCGTATATGTATTCTTCATCCAATATGATTATTTACAATAATAGATTGAAGTCAACATGACCTATTTTTCCTTCTTTTGCTAAAACTAATATTACATGAAATTTATATCAGATATTCTGAAACCACTGGAGATTTGATGTAACTGTTTAATCATACAAAATATTTTTTAAATTAATAACTTTTATTAACTTCATAAGTTGTATTTAAAATAGAATACTTGAGAAGGCACTTAGTAAATATTGAACTGGACATGCTTTACGTAATTCTTGAACTGAAGCTTGAAGAATAAATTGGGATGGTCTTTCCATATTATAGATGGAAGAGGGACTTAATTGCAGGGTCTGTGTGTGTGTAGGGGTTTGGGGGAATTCAGAGCTTGTGGAACAGTTTTTGGGGTAGGAGAGCAGAGGCTTTGTGTTGGGAGTAGTATGAGAAGTTAAATAACTGAGGTTGGTTAGGTTGATGGAGGGACTAGATTTACTACAGAAGACATGTGTTTTGCCAAGTAGTTCACAGTATAGCCTAAAAACTCATATATATTGATAAAAGCCTATGTTTATTTTAGGTTAGCAGGCACATACTGTCAAATAGTTACAGAGATTTCGAGGGCAAATAGATATAGACATCAATTCAAGTTTTAAGTGATGAAAAAGATTTAAACAACAAATACAGCTTCAGAAAATGACAGGACTGAGCAAAGTAACAAATGGTCATAAACATGGCTGTTCAAGACCTATTAATGTACCTCTAAATAAGAGCATTTGTTTTATTAATTGTAATCAACCCTTTAATACAGTAAAATTGAGGATATTTTCTGAGTGTTGTGCTGGCTTATGGTCAGCTGTTTACAAATTGCAATATACTTTTGTGTAGATTCGAACTGTGTTAGTAATCAGTCACTCCAGTTGACCTCAGTGGCCTTCGCTTCTTTCTTGTTTTATATACTTTTCCAGAGAGAGCTTCATCTCTTGTCTGTGTGTTGATAACTCCCAAATCTGTATCTTATTTCTGACCTCTTGAGCTAGGTAGGGACCTTTACCTCCAAGTAAATATCCCATAGGCACCTGGAATAGATAAACTTATCTTATCTAAATCCTATCCTATCTTAGCTTATCTAAAGAGGAATTATCTTTCTCTGAAACATGTTGCTTCTTTGTTTTCAAATCACCATCGTTTGTGTACTGAACTACTTCCCTGGTTTCTTCAAACTTGTCTCTGTCCTTGAAAATGCCCTTCTTAGAAAACATCTTTAGGGCTTCCCTGGTGGTGCAGTGGTTAAGGATCCGCCTGCCAATGTTGGGGACACGGGTTCGAGCCCTGGTCCAGGAAGTTCCCACATGCCGCGGAGCAACTAAGCCCGTGCGCCACAACTACTGAGCCTGCACTCTAGAGCCCTCGAGCCACAGCTACTGAGCCCACGTGCCACAACTACTGAAGCCCGCAGGCCTAGAGTCCGTGCTCTGCAACAAGAGAAGCCACCGCAATGAGAAGCCCGCGCACCGCAAGGAAGAGGAGCCCCCGCTTGCCACAACTAGAGAAAGCCCATGTGCAGCAACGAAGACCCAACGCAGCCAAAATAAATAAATAAATAAAATAAATCTATTAAAAAAACGAAACAAAACACCTTTAATTCCCACTGCCACTATCTTAGCTCAGTCCCTCCTTCATCCTTTGGCACACAGCAAGTATTAAAAAATTAGTAATTTCACAAAGTCAGTCAAACACGTAAAGCTCTAACAAGTTGCGGCATCTGGCCTGAAACTCAAGTGTTCTAGCACCGGTGTGGACATCGGAGAGCTCTTCACATTCTACTGTACTGACGGAACCCAGACTCTAGGGACTTCACCTTCCAAAAAAAAGTTCTACACCGGAGTCTCAATTCTTACCCCACCTGGTATGCAATGCAGAACTAGATTCTGCAAGTTCCCTGCTCGGGCAGTGAAGCTTCGAGGTCCTCTTCACTAAGAACTTTGATAAATGTTTAAGTAGTGATCTTTTCTTTCTCTCTTGCCTCCATTGCAACATTTACTGACCTCAGCTGACAGGAGATAACTACCCCATCCACTGCAGCAGGGAAGCAGTGACGTCACGCCTAGAATTGACTGACCCCGTTTTTGGGGCTTCGCAGACCACGGAGCTACAAAGGCCGAGAGGGAATGAGTGGGAGGCAGGAGACCGCAGTGCCTTCCCTCTCCAAGCCAAGCCTGCCTGGCCCGCGCAGGCCAGCGGCCCCCGGGCCGGAACCTCGTGCGGGACTGCAACAGCCCGGCTCGGAGGCGAGCGAGTGGGTGTGTGTGGCGGGGGGGGCGGTCAAACTTCCTGTCCCGCGCTCGAGCTGCTTCCGGCGGGAGCCGGAAGACGCTCTGTGTGGACAGAATTCGGGACCGACTGACGGACGGACGGCTGCCGGGGACGGAAAGGTGAGCTCCGGGGTGGGCCTAACCGACCCGCTCGGCTAAGTGGTCCCCGAGAGGGAGGGAGCCAGTGCTGGCTCCTCGGGGGCTCGGGCCGAGTTTGCCCCCGGAGAGGACAGGGAAACCGCCCCGGGGCACCCCACCCGGATCTGGAGCGGCAGGTCTGAAGCCCTACAGCTTCGGCTCTTCTCCTCGCGGGCTTTTGGGGCAGATGTTTCGGCTCCTTCGCTTGGTTTCGGGGCCGGGGGCATGGGGACAAGACCAACCTGGAGAAAGCTAGAGTCAGCGAGTCCCCGCGGCGGGGGCTCCCAGACTGCACCCTCCGCGAGACCTGCCTGCGGACCTTGGGGCCCTTCACTAGGCTGTTGTAATGGGGGAACGAGGATGCCAAGGCGACTCTGACCTGGACATTTCAGCCCAGATCTACCGTCTTCTTTCATACGTCCACTTACTTTCTCGGTCTAGAAGAAGGAAGGCTGCCGACTCGGAGGGTCTGGGCCACTGGTTTCTCCTTCGCGTGTCATTTCAAGGCGAGGGTGTGGGCTATGAGAGTCTACAGCCTTATGCATTTCGCAGGTTGAAGTTTCTTCAGAGAAAAGAATTCAGTTAGTTTATTAAAGTTTATCTCACTTGCTCATGAGGCTCTGAAATGCATTTAGGAACCATTTGGCAGTTAAATATTATTAACTTGGAACTTAAGAATTTGTATTTCTTCCTCACTTTGGCACAAGGACCAACGCAGCGTATTTGCAAAGAGAATAAAAGAAACATTTAAAAATAAAGCCAGGGGCATTTTGTTATTGTTAGGGAGTGAGAAATTCCACTTTGTGTTATCTTCGTGTGAGACAAGGTCAACTAAACTCGCAGTCAAAAGATTTAGGTTCTAGTTTTTTAAGTTTTACGTCTAAGTAGAGGTCTAATTTTTGGCAAGTTAATCTCTAGCTTTGGACTTTTTTTTCCCTCTGTAAATGAAGGGGGTTACCTATTCATTCAGTAAATATTTCCTGAATGCTTAGTTTGTGCAAAACATCAGTGGAGAAAGGAGAAGGATGAATAAATTCATTGAACCTTAACCAGTGAGAAAAATATGCAGGCAGACAACTAACTCCCAAGGCAAGCTGAAATAATTGCTAAAGAGAGGTTAAACTGTGCTGTGAGAACACCAAGGGAAGGACAGATTTGTTCTGACTGGAGGGAAAGGGGTCTTCATGGAGGATGGCGTATGAGTTGGATTTTAAAGACTGGAAAGGATTTCAGAAGATCACAGCTGGATTGGAGGGTTTTATTACTGGAGGGTCTTATTACTGAAGAACTATCACAAGGGAAAGGGACCTTGAGCACTAAAATAGGTTGGAGTTTTCATTTAGTAGCCAGTCCAGTGTGTACTGGAGAAAAGAGTTCATTGAGGTATATAGTGGATGCTGCAGTTGGAACAGTATTTGAGGACATATTGTTGAATATTTAAAACGCCATACATAGGGATTTGACTGTTAATTCTGAAGCACTGAACTTTGGGTATGGGAAGTGACGTAAGCATTTCTGTGTTTTGGAAAGATAGCTCGAGTGGCTGCATAAAAGATGGAATGGAAAGGGGAATTTTAAGGGCAAGGTGGCCAGTTAGAAGCCTATTTTCATGGTGTAGTTGAAAGATAATGAAAAACCTAAACAGGGCATTATGGTAGGAGTAAGTTTGGAGGAATCAGAACCACTGGGATTATTTAAATATGGAGGATGAGAGAGATTGTTCAAGACCTAGAATTTGTAGCTGAGTGGGAGAACAATTGGGCAATAACTGAAATGGATAATACAGGAAGAAGAACAGGTTTGGTGGGGAAGGTGACAGTCTGGATTTTGGACATTGTTAAAATTGAGGTAGATATCCACATGGGGATACCTAGCAAGCAGTTAGAAATGAAAGTTTGGAGTACAGAGAGAGGTCAGAAATAGAGACAAAAATTTGGGTATCATTCACGGAGTCATTCATTCGTTATACAAATATTTGTTCAGTGCCTACTAGCTGCTTACAGGAAGTTTGTATAAAAGCCCTTTAAACTCATAGTAAAGACAATCTCAGAGCTTCACAGTATCAGAAATGACTCTTGGAGACCTAAATTCCTTATGAATTACCTACAATACTTTGCCAGGCACTAGGTGATGGGTTCTGGGTTCTGGGAGTTATAGTAGTGAACAAGGCAGGCTAGTTCTTGCCCTTGTTTATGGAGCTTACAATTTAGGGGGTAGCCAGACAAAAAGTGAATACTGTATCAAAACAAAAGAATTAGAAATTGTGGTAAGTGCTGTAATGGAGACAGCAGAGATAGAAAATAAAAGTGGGGGTATGAGGAACCTTCTTTGGATAAGGTTATCAGGCAGAGCCTTTTTGCATGAGTTGATAGTTAAATAGAGCCCTGAAGAATGAAAAAGAGCTAACCAATGGAAGAGAAAGCATTCCTAAGTAGGGGAAATGATGTGTGCAAATCCCTAACATAGGAAAGAGCTTAATGTGTTCAAGGAACTAAGGGAAAGTCATCTGGCTGGAGCTTGGTGAGCAAGTAATAGAGCACAACTCTGGAATGTTTTTGGAGAGGAAGGAATGGATCACATAGGTCCTTATAGGCCAGGATAAGGAGTTTGGATTTTTACTAGATGCATTGGGAAGCCATGTGAAAAAAAATGCGAAAATTCACATTTTAAGATGGTATTAAGTGATGTGAAGAGAACAGAATGGAAGGAGGCAAAGTATAGAAGTAGGGAGACCAGTTAGGAGACAGTAACAGTACTTTAAGGCAAGGTTGATGGTGGCCTGGAGTAGAGTAGTGGCAGTAGATATAGAAGTACGTGGATTTGCGATCTCTTTTGGAGATAGAATCAGGTCCAGACTTGCAGCTGGACTGGATACTGGGAACAAAGGAAAGAAAGTAATAAAAGTGACTTCTAAATGGGGTGAATGGTGATCCTCCCTTGAGCGGAGGGTTGTGGTCAGAGGGGCTGGCAGGGGAGGATGGGAAATAGGCTTGGGAGAGAATTCATTTTGAACATGTTAAATTTGAGATATCAAAACATGAGGTAGAGATGTCAAATAAGCAATCCTGTGTACAAGTTTGCAGCTCAGAGGAGATATCTGGGCTATAGATAAAAATTTTGGAGACCGTATCATTTAAAGCCATGAGTTCACACTAGGAAGAGAGTCTAGCAAGAGAAGAGAGCCTGGCCTGCAAACTATCCTGAAGAACATTAACATTTAGAGGATGAGTGGAGGAGGAATATAGGAGTTATCGAAGGAAACTGGAGGAATGACCAATGAGGTAGGATTAAAATAAGGAAGAAGTATCTTAGAAGCAAAAGAGAGTAAGTGAAGTGTTTGAGGAAGGAGGCAGTGCTTCTAAGGGAAAATATCAGTTATGACTCTGGTTGAAAATGACCAATTTACTTGAGGAGAAGAGGAATTTATGACAAGGATGTGGGCAGCTGACAGGATCAAAGGAAATGCTGAAGGCCCTGGCTTTGAAAAGGACAGGAATCTGAGCAGCCCCAGGGGGAGGCTGCTAATTGCAGTACTGGAGTGAATGGGCTCCTATAGCAGTTTTCACCTTAGTTACTTCTTTTAGAATTCACCTTCTGAGGAAAAGTATCTGATTTGTTCATCATGGGTTGCGTGTCCAACAGTTGGTCAGGATAGAAAAGAACACCTTAATCTATAATCGCACTAAGAATATATCCAGTGGGGGAGGGATAGATCCCCAAACAAAACGTGCATCCTGTCACCCAAACGGCGGAATGAACGTGGAACAGTCAAAAATAATAGCTGTCCCTTGCAAAGGTCAAGTAAGATGAGGGCAGCAAAGTATCCATTAAATTTGGCAGCATGAAGATGCCTTAAATTTGTCTCTGAAGGATTGCAGAGAAATGGAGAGGTGACTGGAATAAAAATCAGGGCTGTAGGAATGGAGCACCCCAGAAGATCCTGGGAAGAGAAGAGGGAAGGCCCAGGATGAATGCTACAGTTTCTGAGATTCATTCTGGCTTCACAGTTCTATATTCCAAATGTCTTTTATCAGTACCCGTTACCACTTTATCATTAGAATTTAATTAACTCTCATGCTATATCATATACTAGATATGATATTAAAAAATTACTTGGTTTTTCTATTCCTTTCACTACCATTTTATGCCAGAACTTAAACTGCTCTTTTTTAATTTTAATTTTTGGTCTTTGGAATTCACTAACATTAGTAGAATTTTGTTTTCATTTTTTAAGTATTACTGAGTTTTGTTCCTGTCTGTATCTGTGGTCAGCCACAGGTAGAAGTTGGGGGAGCTGAGAAGCAGATTGGCCCATGGTAAGAGAGACTAGTCCTCTTGGTTGAAATTATGTGCTTTATTTTAACCTTTGTGAATAGTGACCAATTGGGGGAGCACAGTGTTTCTCAGTTTCTTCCCTCTTTTTTCTCAAGCCTCCCTCAGTCTTCCCCTTCTTTCCAAAACCGGGTCAAGGTCAAGGCATTTTCTACCTCCCTCAAGAGGATAAGAGCAATACTGGTATTCTGGGCTTTGTATTCTAGGGTGGAATCACATTGCTTTTTGGAGGTTGACACAATGCTCTTCTGTTTCTTTCATGATGCAGAGTATTAAAAGCCCCTGGTCATCTTTCTGTTTGGAATACACTCCCTTCTGTATGGCAGTCAGGACTAAGGCAAGAGACCTGTATCAGCTCTGTTCTCCTTTTGCTTGCTTAGTTTACTTTGGATTGGTTTTTCCCTCCCGGTATTTCTCCATGTAGCCTGCACTGGTTTTAGGCCATACCTACTCTAGGGAAATGGTGTTACCACTAATTCCTGTCTAGTATATGAGAGTTCTTCATTGGGGTGTGGGACCAAAGACTGGTTAATTAGAAAAACTACTTTGTCTTTCTTTGCCTAGTGTGTAGTATTTTCCTTTGCAGACCACAAGGAGGTTTGAGGTTTAAGTAATCTCAATTTCACCAAGACTTTTATCAATGGTAATTGCTGATTGTTTGTAATATATACTTATAGCAGATTTATATCTATGGCTTTATATATTTTAAGACTGATTCTGTGTTAAACATATGTATTTTAGACACTTGAAAATACTTATAGTGTTTTTCAATCTGTGAGACATAACCTGTTAATAGCTGTGAGAACATTTTCATGGATCTTATCATTTAAAAAAAAATTCAAAGTGCATGAAATTAGTATATGTTAGTATTTTATTGTTTTATGAAAATATGTTATTTGTGTGTATCTCTGTGTGTGTTTCATTCTCTGAGTTATGATGGAAAATGTATCTTACTGTGGGTTGCAGTCAAAAAAGTGTGAAAACCACTGCTCTATAGGAAATTTGGACTCAGTAACAAAAAGCAGATTTCTTAACCTTTTATAGTATACTAAGCGTTTGATAGATTTACTTGTTTCTTAAGCACTTATGCAGAACTTTGTTTATGAAGAATTTTGTAATTATTTCTATTGACTGATATATAAATAATCTTAGGGTAGACCTATTTCATTTCTGTATTTCAGATAAGTTTCCCAGGGCCAAGAAGATGAATAGCTTGCCCAGGTCTCAACCAACGAGTCAGAGGCAGAATTTAGATTCCTGCTTAAGAGACCTTGGTTTGTTGTTTTTTTTTTTTTTAAACATCTCAACTTCTTTATTAAACTTGTTCAGCTCCTTAGTGTTAATGCATAATTTGCTGGATGATGTTGAGTGTACTGTAGAAAAAGAATACAGTTTATCAAACTTCAGTTCCCAGGATTTATTTATGTGGCTAAAAACAGAAAGAGAGTTGTTCTCAGGATGGTCATAGAGATTGCTGTTGTCCTAAATCTACTTTGCTGTTGTTAGGCGTTCTCTCGTTACTTATTCCCAGAACTTTTCAGGGCTTCTTGTGTTCTTTGCTTTGGTTCATTGCAAAGGTTTGTATTGCCTGCATTTTTTTTAACCCTTAGGCTGACTATGAGGTAATATATTCAATAATAGCAGTGGCAGGGTCAGTGGATTTCTAAAAAATATAATATGTGTTAGACCAAGATTGTTCCTTTAAGCAGTCTAATATGCTTTTGTGGCCATAGGGAACCATGCACACAGTAAAATTTAGTTGTTATGAACTCTTCATCCGGAGCCAAGATTCCTTATTTATGATTTGTGGAAAATAGGATTTGATGTGCCTGGCCTTTGTTGCTGATAGTTAAATATCATTATCTCTTTTATTTTTTATGGAGCTAAATTAGTAATTTTTCTATTTAGAAGGAAATAAGAATACAAATTTTGTCTGTCTGGGTAAAGATACAAAATAAAAATGAGCAAATATTACTGTCCACATTAAAGGACTTTGGGTGATGTAGGCGACTGCTTGGTATTGCATCTCTAATCTCTTATCTTAATTAATGTAAGAAAGCCTGGGAAGAAATTTCCTCTGAGACCCATAATTATCTTGAAAATAGCTTCCCTTTGAGTAAAGCAGTGCCTTTCACTCTAGTGTCATGTAAATTGCATTTGAAGGAAAGACATTGCATTGGACACTCCCCCCCACCCCATACTGGTAAATTATTTTTATTATAAATACTTTAAATATACTCAAACGAAAAGCTAGGTAGTCCTTATCCCTCCTGTGTTGAACCCCTATACCTTTTAATCAACTATAAAATCAAAACAAATTTACAAATAATTTAGTACTAGCAATGGTAGGGTCAGTGGAATTTTTAAAAATATATAATATATGCTGAAGCAAGGTTGTTTTCTTAAGCAATCTAATATGTTTTGATGGCCATAGGAACCATGTATATAGTACAATTTAGGTTATCAGTGTTATGTCCGTTGTTACCATGGATTTATATCTTTATGAGTAAGTATATAGATGTAAACCATAGCAAAACCCAAGAAAATTCAAATTAACATTCATATTATGTTGTAGAGATGTCGTTTTACTGAAATGAAATAATGTTGATCTGAATAGTGGAAAGATTTAGTTTGGATTCACTAATATATATAATCCGTTTCTATATTTTAACTTTAGTAATAGCAATGTAGAGAATATCATACAAGGTACTATTTGTGATGTGAAGGCATGGTGAAGCAGTTTACGAGAATCAGATCTCATATTCAACCAAAACTGGCCAGAAGTCCTTGAATGCCAATTTCAGTGATAACTTTGTAGAGTTAGAGTTACCTTATTCAGAAGAAGATAAGATTTGTGTTGCAAATAAAAAGGTAACACAGAAAGGGAGAAAGTTTGGGCAAATCTTATATCTGGTAAGGGACTCGTATCTAGAATATATAAAGAATTCTTACAACTCAATAATAAAAAGACATCTCAATTTAAAAATGGGCCAACGATCTGAATAAGCATTTCTCCAGTAAAGATGTACAAGTGGCATATAAGCACATGAAAAGATGCTCAACATCATTAGCCATCAGGTAATGCAACTCAAAACTACAATGAGTTACCACTTCACACTCAATAGGATGGCTGTAATAAAAAAAGGTGTATTTTAAAAGGAGAGGATAGGGAGAAATTGGATCCCTCATGCACTACTGGTGAGATTGTAAAATGGTGCAGCCACTTTGGAAAATAGCCTGGTAATTCCTCAAGAGGTTAAACACAGTTACTGTATCACCTATCATTTCCACTCCTAGATGTATACCCTAAAGAGTGAAAACATATGTCCACACAAAAATTTGTACATGGGGCTTCCCTGGTGGCACAGTGGTTAAGAATCCGCCTGCCAGTGCAGGGGACATGGGTTCGAGCCCTGGTCCGGGAAGATCCCACATGCTGCGGAGCATCTAAGCCCGTGCGCCACAACTACTGAGCCTACGCTCTAGAGCCCGTGAGCCACAACTACTGAGCCTGCATGCCACAACTACTGAAACCCGCGTGCCTAGAGCCTGTGCTCCACAACAAGAGAAGCCACTGCAATGAGAAGCCTGCGCACCACAACGAAAGAGTAGCCCCCACTCGCCGCAACTAGAGAAAGCCCGCACACAGCAACGAAGACCCTACACAGCCAAAAATAAATTAATTAATTAATTAAAAAAAATTTTTACATGAATGTTATAGCAGCATTATTCATGATAGCCAAATTGTGGAAACAACCCAAATGACCGTCAACTGATAAATGGACAAATAAAATGTATATCCGTGCAATAGAATATTATTTGACAATAAAAAGAAATTAAGTACTGGTACATGCTATAACAAGCATGAACATTGGAAACAGTATGCTACGTGAAAGCAGCCAAGCACAAAAGATTACATATATAATTCCATTTATATGAAATGTCCAGAATAGGGAAATCCATAGAGACAAAAAATAGATTAGTGGTTGCCTAGGCTTGGTCAGGGGAAGGTTTGGGAGGAAATGGGGAGTGATTACTAATAGGTTTCTGTTTTGGGGTGATGAAATTGTTGTAAAATTGATTGTGGTTATGGTCGCATAACTGTGAATATACTAAAAAAATTTAGTTGTACTTTTGAAGTGAGTGAACCGTATGGTGTGTGAATTACGTCTCAGTGAAGCTGTTAATGTAAAAACATATTTGAATTGTAGTTTTTGAAGTTTGTTAAGTGGGTAACTTGAATTGGGAATAGAAATTTTTAATTGCATATTTGCCATCACACTTCCAGCTAATGTACATAGCAAGTTGCTGTGTTAAAGATGAGATCCACCCAATACACTCGATATGGTACCGAGTGCTCCAACACAGATTCTTTTGAGGTCATCCTGCCTATTCTGCTGCATCCTACTCATCTCTCTCTTGTTTATACAGCAAACATACAAACCACAAACTGGGCACCAAAATTGTGTGGTAGAACTCAGTTATAATATGGTTACTGATTTGTTCCAGAAAAATGCATGTGTTAATTTTTAAAAAATTATCATTGAAATGACTAAAATGAAACATCACATATAACCATGAGCCTGAGAAACGGTGATCTAGAGGTATCTATTAAACTGTAAGAGAGGTGGCAGCTCCCTTCTCTAAATTGTTATTACAGATTTGCAAAAATGTCTAAAATATAGTATATCTGATTTTTTCCCTTGTTTGGTACACATGTTCATATACTTAATTTTTAAAAATTTTCATTAGGTAAGGATATCAGAAATGGAGCCAGTGCCATTAGTTTCTAAGAAAACTAACAAATATAAAGGACAGTAAATAGTTGTCTAGTTTCTTAGAGATTTTACAGTCCTGGAATCTTAAAGTTGGAGGAACCCTAAGGTTAACCTAAACAAACATTTGGTAATTTCTTGGCTTCTTGAAATGAGCTGGAATTGGGGAAAAGGAATTCTTAATTCTTGAATCCTGATGATTCAAGATCAGACCTAGAGAGATGTAATTACTATTCATGCCAGCCTGCTCTGTGGGTGGGAATGCTGGCTCTGCAGCTTAATAACTTGAGCAAGTAACTGTACTAAGCCTTGGTTCCTTCCTCTCTGAAAAGAGGGATGGGTAAACTACATTGAGCAGTTATAGTGCTTGAATAAGAAAAACGTATGTGAAAGGAAAAGTCAGGTATTTATGACAGCTTTATGTGGTAAACTTAAAATGAGCCTTTTCATTTACATCTTAATACATTTTTTTTATGATGAAAGTGAGGATTTCTGGAAGCTAGCAGTGGGGAGAGGTTTAACCAACAGGAGAATAAACATTTATTCACGTACTTCTAAATGCCCTTTTTGTAGAGTAAGTCTTTCTTATTCTAACTTTCCACTCTACCTCGGTAAGTATTGAAAACTCCCATCCTGGGTATATTTTACACTGTATGCTTACTTTGTATATAATAGTGCTTCCAATTTAAGCAAAAATTGTGCGAAATAGAGTGGACTCATTTGCCAAAATCCTGAAAGAAAAATTAAACTTTAAGAAATTAAGAATTTAGAGGATGGGAGGACAAGATGGCAGAGTAGAAAGACCTTGAGCTCACCTCCTCTCATGAGCACAGCAAAATCACAGCTAACTGCTGAACAACCATCGATGAAAAAGACTGGAACCTACCAAAAAGATAATCTATATCCAAAGACATAAAGAAGAAACCACAGCGAGACGGTAGGAGGGGCACACTGGTGATATAATCAAATCCCATACTCCCCAGCTGGGTAACCCACAAACTGGAGAATAGTTATATTGCAGAAGTTCTCCCATGGGAGTGAGCGTTCTGAGCCCCATATCGGGCTCCCCAGCCTGGGGTGTCTGACATCTGGAGGAGGAGCCCTCAGAGCATTTGGCTTTGAGGCCCAGTGGGGCTTAATTACAGGAGCTCCACTCTTGGAGGGTGCATACAAGGTCTTGCACGCAATGGGACCCAGGGCAAAAGCAGTGACTTCATAGGAGCCTGGGCCAGACCTACCTGCTGGTCTTGGAGGGTCTCCTGGGGAGGACGGGGGTGGGGGTGGGGACGGCTGTGGCTCCCCTTGAGGACATTGACACTGGTGGCAGAGATATCGGGGAGTATTCATCAGTGTGAACTCTTGCTGGAGGCTGACATCTTGCTTGGGTCATTATCACCAAGACCTGGCCCCACCCAACAGCCTGTAGTGCTGGGATGCCTCAGGCCAAACAGCCAACAGGGCAAGAACACAACCCCACCCATCAGCAGACAGGCTGCCTAAAGACTTCCTGATCCCACAGCCGCCTCTAGACATGCCCCTTGACTCGGCCTTGCCCACCAGAGGGCCAATACCCAGCCTCACCCACCAGGGGGCAGACACAAGAAGCAAGAAAACTACAGTCCTGCAGCCTGTGGAACTGAGTCTGTAAACACAAGTCAGAACCTACCCTGTGACCAGATGGTCCCTGGCTCTTGGGTGATGAGAGGGGAGTATACTGCTGGGACACCTGGACATCCCCTACAGAGGGCCACTTCTCCAAGGTTGAGAAATGTAACTAACCTACCACATACATAAAAATACAAATAGAAATTTAGACAAAATGAGACGGCAGAGAAATATGTTCCAGACAAAGGAACAAGATAAAACCCCCAAACAACAACTAAGTGAAGTGGAGATAGGCAGTCCACCCAAGAAAGAGTTCAGAGTAATCATCATGAAGATGAACCAAGAACTCAGGAAAAGAATGGATGCACAGAGTGAGAAGTTACAAGAAGTTTTTAACAAAGAGTTAGAAAATATAAAGAGCGACCAAACAGAGTTGAAGAATACAATAACTAAAATGAAAAATACACTGGAAGGAATCAGGAGCAGAATAAATGAGGCAGAACAGATTGGTGAGCTGGAAGAAAGAATGGTGGAAAGCACTGCCACGGAACAGAATGAAGAAAAAAGAATGAAAAGAAAGGACAGTTTAAGAGACCTCTGGGACATCAAACACACTAACATTTGCATTATAAGGGTCCCAGAAGGAGAAGAGAGAGAGAAAGGGCCTGAGAAAATATTTGAAGAGATAATAGCTGAAAACTTCCCTAACGGGGGAAAGGAAACAGTTACCCAAGTCCAGGAAGTGCAGAGAGTCCCATACAGGATTAACCCAAGGGAAAATGTGCTGAGACACATAGTAATCAAATTGACAAAGATTAAAGATAAAGAGAAAATACTAAAAGCAACAAGGGCAAAGCAACAAATAACATACAAGGGAACTCCCATAAGGTTATCAGCTGATTTTTCAGCAGAAACTCTGCAGGCCAGAAGAGAGTGCCACAGTACATTTTAAGTGACAAAAGGGAAAAACCTACAACCAAGAATCCTCTACCCCGCAAGGCTCTCATTCAGATTTGATGGAGAAATCAAAACCTTTACAGACAAGCAAAAGCTAAAAGGATTCAGCACCACCAAACCAGCTTTACAACAAATGCTAAAGAAACTTCTCTAGGTGGAAAAGAAAAGGCCACAACTAGAAACAAGAAAATTACAAAATGGGAAAGCTCACTGGTAAAGGCAAACATACAGTCAAGGTAGGAAATCATCCACACACAAACTAGTAGGGAGGTTAAAAGGCAAAAGTTTGGAAAAAAAAAAAAAAAAGGCAAAAGTAATAAAACCATCTCTATCCACAAGAGCAGTTGAGGGATATGCAAAACAATTAGATGTAAAATATATCAAAACCAGTAATCATGAGAGGAGGAGAGTGAAAATGCAGGATATTTAAAATGCATTTGAAATTGAGATCAGCAACTTAAAACAATTGTGTATATATAGACTACTATACCAAAATTTCATGGTAACCGCAAACCAAAAATCTATAATAGATAAATACACACAAAAAAGAAAAAGGAATCCAAACACAACACTAAGGATAGTCATCAAGAAAGTAAGAATTTAAAGTAAGGGGGG
This sequence comes from Balaenoptera musculus, assembly GCF_009873245.2. Lineage (NCBI taxonomy): Eukaryota > Metazoa > Chordata > Mammalia > Artiodactyla > Balaenopteridae > Balaenoptera > Balaenoptera musculus. The sequence goes on from NC_045786.1 coordinate 147,469,406, forward strand.
GAAACAGCTTCATGAGTGTCCCGAGAATACTACTTTGGGGAAACACTGTTCAAATTTTGACTGTGTAATTACCTTTTATAAAAAATTGGGAAATTAAGAAAAGAAAAACGTCACACCAGCCTACCACCCACCCAGTACAGTGACTATCATGGCTGTGTGAATTTCCTTTTACTTTTTCCTGTGCTTATCTTAACTAGTTTTAATAACAGCAAGTGTATAATTTTGTGTTTTGTTTTTGTAATTTAATGTCATTAGCATTTTTGTTGTTGCATTGTTTTCATAACTGTATTTTTGAGTCATACAATGTCCTACTATAATCAACCATTATCTAATTGAATATATATGTATATTTATATGTTGCTTACAGTTATTTATTATCACAGATGATAAGGTGAAATTCTTTGGGCATATAGCTTTTTCCATACTTAAGACCTTTTCTTATTTTTTATTTTATTTATTTATTTTTAAATTTATTGAAGTATAGTTGATTTACAGTGTTGTGTTTCTGCTGTACAGCAAAATGATTCAGTTATATCATTACATATATATGTATGTGTATACTTTTTCATATTCTTTTCCATTGTACTTTATTACAGGATATTGAATATAGTTCCCTGTGCTATACAGTAGGACCTTGTTTATCCATTCTATATATAATAGTTTGCATCTGCTAATCCCAAACTCCCAATCCATTTCTCCCCCACCCCCTTCCCCCTTGGCAACCACAAGTCTGTTCTCTATGTTCTTAGAATAGATTGTTAGAAATTCTACATTAAAGTACATCTTTTTATGGGTTTTGATATCTGTTGGGCTTGTTCTATTTTAAAACAAGTGTTTTGGGCTGAATTCTTTATTTGCTTGCTTGTTGTGATTTTTGGATATGTAAAGAAGTGGCTTTGTTTTTTTAGCTACATTTTCCTACTGCTCTGAATTCTCTCTCTCTTTCTTTTTTCCTTTTTTAGGCTAAATTAATTACCCACCCAGCACAGCATCTTACAGGAAAAGCATAGCACTTCCTAGAGGAGTATGAGCATAACAGGAAGGTGTCATTGACTCTGAATTAAAATTTTAACCTGTCCCCTGAACAGCTACAGGATTTGGAAGCTGAATCAATGTTATCAGATGAGTTAGAATCCAAACCAGAGGTGAGCCCAGGCAACTGGTTTCCTTTTCTTTTGGTGGGCTGTATTCCAGAGTTTGTTCTTAGTTCAGGAGTCAGCAAACTTTTTCTGTAATAGTGCCAGGTAATAAATATTTTAGGTTTTGTGGGCCATATGGTTTTGGTTGTAACTACTAGTTTATTATTTTTCTGTTACTAAGTACTTTCTCAAAAATTTAAAAATTCAATTCTTACCTTTTATGACTTTTTATACTTGTTATTTAAATAAGTGTAAATTATTATCCATTTACATAATTACATAATGACAAAATTTATGTCTATGACATATATGTAATATTTACTACCACAAACGATTTTTTATTAATTTTGTGTATATCTAAAAGTGTTTTCTTTTTAAATGTGATTAGGGGATTTAAACATTTAAAATTTTTATTCATTTTTCTCATTTTAATTTTAGAACATTTGTGTTGCTTAGTGGAAAGATCACTGAATTTGGAATCATGTTACCTAAGTATGAAGACTGACATTGCTCCTAACTAGTGATGTGACCTTGGACTAGTCATTTAGTGTCTTCAACTTGATTCCTTGTCTTTAAAATACATGTTTAATCTTACTAAGTTACAGTGAGGATTAAAAGAGCCAATACACAGAAGAGTGCTTTATAAAATATAATCAGTACAATGCAGTTGAATTTGTAATAGCCACCATTTAAAAATATAATTATTTTTATCATTTCTCTGTTTTGTGGAAGGTGATAGAAGTTAATTATACGATTCAATTTTTATCTAGAACACTTGATAAAAATAATTTAAAATATTATTTTGTAGTTAATCTAGTTTTTCTATGAATAAGGTTGAGACTAGTGAGCAATCAAGACTTAATTACATCATTGCCTTTTGGTAAATTCAGAGGTTTAGATCCATTCATAATAACCTGTATTATTTGTTGTCTCCACATCCCCCCTTTCCCCTTCAGCTGCTGGTACAGTTTGTTCAGAATACGTCCATCCCACTGGGACAGGGGCTAGTAGAATCAGAAGCTAAAGACATTACTTGCTTGTCCCTCCTTCCAGTGACTGAGGCCTCAGAATGCAGTCGGCTAATGTTACCAGGTAAAAATTAAGATCACCAGAGATAAGATAAACAAGTCTTAAGAGCTTAGCCTTCTCTGTGGTACTGGTGGAATGTGATAACTGACTTTATAACTGACTGGTAGAAACTGTAAAAATTAGGACTGTGGAGAAAAAGCAACCATGGGAGTCATAGGTGCATTGTTAGTTTATTTATTTATTTAAAAAAAATTTTTTTTTGGCCATACCACGTAGTTTGTGGGATCTTACTTCCCCAACCAGGGATTGAACCCGGGCCCTTGGCAGTGAGAGTGTGGAGTCCCAACCACTGGACCGCCAGGGAATTCCCTGCATTGGTAGTTTAAGTCATAGGAATGGATATGAACACCCATAGAGTGAGAATGAGAAGAAAAGGAGGCCAAGGCAGAACTGCATGGAACTCCCTATTCAAGGTATGGGGTGAGGCAGGAGAGCCTGTGAAGGAGGGAAGAAAGAAAGGCTAGAGCAATAGGGGGAATACTGGCATAGAGTGCAGGCATGGAACCCAAGGGAATAGTCAAGTGTGACAAATGCTTCTAAGAGGCCCAGTGAGGCAGGGACTGTCCCAATGAGATAGGGTCAATGAGGTCATTGTTGACCTAGGCAGGACCTGTTCCTTGGAGAGGGAGTGGAAAGCCAGGCTGCAGTGGGTTGAGGTATCAGTGCAAGTTGAGGAAGTAACTATACTTTCTAAAGGCTGTCTTGCTATGGGAAGGAAAAAGAGAAGGACATAAAGTACATTAAAGAGTTCTTTTTTAAGATCTGAAATATTAGAGGGTGGTTTTATACTGAGAGGAAAGAGCCCATTAGAGAAGCTGCAAACACAAAGAGTAGATAATTGGTGAGGAGGCTCCAGGAGAGGTAGAAGGAAGTAGAATGCTGAGCATGGGTAGTGAGATTAGCTTTGGATGAGAAGAAGGAGATCCTATCACTTGACTATTAGGAAGGAAAACATTATTTTTGGATGCAATGGATTCTTTATTTTCTAGAAATTGAAATATTTAAAATTTGGAATATTAATGTTAAATCAGGGGATGGTCACCTGTTGGTGACAACTTATTTGTTATAAAGTCTTCTGGTTACTATCCTCTAGTGGTGTTCTTTTTTGATTTTTGAAGTGACTTAAGGGCAGATATATTCAACCAACCAGTGTTGATTTAAGGTTTCTCTATCTAGCTCCTGTCTTTCCCACATCTTCCATCTCTCAAGTCCCATTTTTCTACTGGTGTATTGGGAGTGTTTCCAAATCCATGGATTTTCAATATGTGAAAATTTCCATGTGTTAATAAAATTTGATCTTCATTAGGCTTTTTTTTCCTGAATTTTCTCCCCCAGTTTTAATTTATTGAATAAATATTTTGACAATAATAAAGGAAATGAAAACAGGAACAAAAGCATCCATCTTCTTTTCTACATTACCTTCTTTTAGTTTTAATTTTGATTTAAAATATTTTAGACAACCGGTTATAGATAATAGTAAATGAAAACCCATGTACTCACTTCCCAGCTCATGAAACGTAGTATTACAAGCACAAATGTATCTGTACATACCTCCCTAACCTCATTCCCCTTCCTCCCAAATATGTGTGAATCATTCCATGCATGACCTACATATTTTCTTTTTAGTTGGGATATGTGATAGACACAGAAAAGCACAAAACTATATGGATATACCTTTTGAAGAATTATTATAAAGGAGATAGCACCACCCAATCAAGAAGTAGAACGTTGCCAGCTTCCAGGCCCTCCATGGGTTCCTCCATGATAAAAGCAACCTCTTTTCTTCCACAGGTCACCACTGCCCTCAATTTTTTGAAAATTCGTTCTTTGTTTTCCAAGTTTAATCACCCAAGTCTAATTTTAGCTGATTTTGGACTTTAAATGAGTGGAATCATATGAGTGTATCTTGTATCTTTTATGTTTGTGAGATTCATCCTTGTGTGTAGCTCTGGTTTGTTTGGTTTCATTGCTGTATAGTATTCTGTTATATGAGTGTACCACAACTTCTTTTTCCATGCCACTGCTGATGAATATGTAGTTATTTTCCAGTGTTGTATTATGACAAACAGTGCTGCTATGAACTTTAAGAACGGTTTTTTTGTGGTAAAGTGTATATAAAATTTACCGTTTTAACCAGTTAAATTTACCATTTAACCAGTTGTGTGGCGTTAAATTCATTCACTTTGTTGTACAACTTCATTAGGCTTTGGAATGGCAGTGCTGTCCCTAGGCTTCCACTTTATAATCTTACCTGTTACCTCCTTGAAAGAAGAAAATAATGTAACCTGCCTTCTATAAAGATGAATGAAACCCCTGAAAACATCAGATGCTTTAGCACTGTAGTGCAATTCTTCATTATATTGCAACTAAAACCTTTGGAAATTCATCCCCTCCCTTAGAATAAAGTTCTAGAAGCAAGTCTTCTGAATTATTTCTTTACATCTGGTGTAAACCCAGAACCATAATGAAACACACTCATGATTCTATACAATTTCAGTTATATCCCAGGCTGTGATTTTTCCCCTAATGACTCACCAGAACTGTCACATACATGTTATAAAAATTAGAGAGAGGTATCTTTTCCCAAGAAAAATAGTTTAAAATTTAGATCCTGTTCTTGAGTTCGTATTCATTGTGTAACTGTATTTTTCAAGGGAAATATACTGATTTGGGGCCTCAAAAGGACAAAGGTCTATAATGTCCAAATGTGGATGGTTCGTTATTAGTTACCACCGACCATCAGAGGAGTCTGCCCCTCACATTTTGGTTGACACCCTTCAGCTGCCTTTCACTCTCTCTTCTTTTCTGAGGCAGATTTAGTATTTATAAAATGAAAATGCTGTCTGCTCCTGTAAGGGTGTTAGATACCACTAAGGGATGTTACAAGGGTGTTAGGTACCATATATCAAAATGGTGAACTCCTTGGTGATAGGTGCTACATAAAGCTGTGGTATTTTCCCTTTACTAGATGATACTCCAAATCATACTAACTCCTCCAAGGAGGTTCCTTCCTCGGCTGTGTTGAGAAGCCTTCAGGTGAATGTGGGTCCAGACGGAGAAGAGACGAGGGCTCAGACTGTACAGAAGTCTCCGGAGTTTTTGTCCACTCCAGAGTCTCCTAGCTTGTTGCAAGATCTACAGCCAAGTGATAGCACTTCTTTTATTCTTCTTAACCTAACAAGAGCAGGTATTCTTTACCCTTTTCTGACTTCTGCTCATGCTTAAGAAAAAAAACTGGGGAGCAGGGAATAGTTAACTTAGTCATACTTAAAGTGGAAAGAAACTATTATTTTATTATTTTGGAGAATTGGTGTCGTTTGGTGATCAATTGGATATGTAGAGGGAGAAGGCAGACTCTAAGATGACTCAAAAATTTTTTGTTTGGGAAATTTAAGTGTTGTCATTCACCAAGATAGTGCACACAGGAAGAACAGGGCTGTGGGAGAATGATTAGTTCCTGTTGATATTGAGATTTCACAGGGACATTTAGGAGGAGGTGTCCTTTAGAGAGTTAGAAACAGGAATCCAGAGTTCTAGAGAGGTCTGGTGTGAAATAAGTAGTTTTAGTGCTTATCAGCATTCAGGAAGTGTATGAAACAATGAGCATGGATTATTTGATTCAGGAGTAGTCTGGAGCATAAAGAGAAAAGAAGGCAAATCTGGGACCCTGAAAAAAAATTTTAAGAGGGTAACAGAAGAATGGGAAGCAGCTTCTAGAAAGAGGGATCTCAAGAAAACAGAATGAGAATGATGTGCGGGGAGCCAAGGAAGGAAACGTTTTAAAGAAGAAAAGGTACAGAATCATGCCAAATACCACATACTGGGCCAGTGAGATGAGGACTGGAAAGTGTATGTCCGGCAAACTTAGCAAGAGCAATTGTTATTGAGGTAGTAGAGGTGGAGCTTAGGGTTAAAGAGATAGGGAATGGACAGCAGGTGAGAAAGTAGATACACAAGTTAGAAGTTAAGAAACTTCAAGAAACATGACTTTGAAGGAACAGGTGAGAAGGTGATATTTAGAGACATACTTGGGATTTTTCTGTTCTTTAAAAAAAAAGATGGGAGAGACTTGAGCTTGGACAGATTGAAAGGCGGAAAGGGAATCTGTAAGGTGGCCACTAAGGAGGAATGGGTTGAAGTTGGGAGAGAGGAGAAAACTAAAAGATAGGATTGGGATCCTAGAGGTGAGGGTTAGCCTGGTTGCTGGGAAAGACCGTTTTGCCTCTGAAACAGGAGTAGGTAAGATAAAGAGCAGCCTGTCAGCTGGGAGTGGAAAGGTGATAACCTAATCTTGTATGAGAACACAAGCTTGAGGGGAGAGGTGAAGGTCTGGAATAGCTGATCAGGACACAGAGTTTCTGAGCCAGGGCCAATCAAAGGGTTACTTGATGGCTAACTTTCATATATCCTCTTGTTTCCTCCAGGTCTGGGCTCTTCAGCTGAACACTTAGTATTTGTACAAGATGAGGCAGAGGATTCAGGGAATGATTTCCTCTCCAGTGAGAGCACAGACAGTAGCATTCCATGGTTCCTCCGGGTTCAGGAGTTGGCCCATGACAGTTTGATTGCTGCTACTCGTGCACAACTGGCAAAGAATGCGAAAACCGGCAGCAATGGTGAGACCCCTGTGGTGTTTTCCTTTCCGGTATTCTGTGCAGAGATTTTGGTAATACAATGGCTATATTTTGAGTTGCATATAATCCAAATTACTTTATTGGTAAGAGCAGAAGGCTAGAAATGTGTAAATTGTTTTTCTTATTTTCTAAAAAATAACTCGGCCATGCCAGATTCATGTGCAGAATCAACTAAACTAGCACTCTCAATTGTCAGCTTTAAATAATACTGAACCCCTTTTAAAGGAAAAAAATTTTTTGCACATCTTGGTGTTATCTTGAATTGTTTTTATTGTGATGGTCCTTATACTTAGAGCTTTTACACCATTATGAAATTAAAACAGTTTTATCAATTAATAGAAATAAAACTACAAAACCAATAAAAATAAAATTAATTTTAAGTCAGTGTGGCAGATGATAATGTTTTGCTGAAACTAAATTGCTGCTCATGGCGATTTAGCAATTAGCAGCTACCATAGTGCTGCTTTTTTGGGGGTTGGGGGTGGGCAGGGCAGGGCAGGGAGGGTGGAACCGATTCACCAGAAGACCTAAATATCCAAATAGGGTATAGTGTGGTTTCTTTTGAGTTCAGCATGCCTGTACTATTTACTCTGTGCCACTTTTTTTCTATCCAGTAATTTTCAAAGTGTGGTCCCTGGATCATCAGCATCACCAGTAATTTAGAAATGCAAATTATCAGGTCTCATCTTACTGAATCAGAAACTTGGAAGTTTTTAGTAAGCCCTCATTGTGGTTATGATGCATGTTAAAGCTTGGGGAACATCGCTCTATTCACACCACTCCTAAACCACTGCAAAACCTTTGCTTGTGTAGCATGCCATAATATTTTTTGTTTTAGGTCTGTCTCTGTATTTTCTCATTAACCTGTGACAATTAAGGTAATACAAAAAAATTATTGAGATAAGGTACATAGTGTCATTACCACAGACATACTATCACTTCCATCTAAGTTGAAATACAGAAATATTTTAATTTTGTGTGTGATGCTGTATATCAGGAGTCAGCAAAGGACCAAATAACCACCTGTTTTGTAAATAAAGTTGTATTGGAACACAGGCATGCCCTTTAATTACTAATTGTCTATGGCTGATCCTGTGGCAAAGTTGAGTAGTTGTGACAGAGACCATATGGCCCTCAAAGCCAAAAATATCTGCTCTTTGCCCCTTTACAGGAAAAGTTTACTGACCTGCTCTATACAGTACTACTTTCACGGGAAATTATATCCCAAATGCAAAGACCTTGCCCACATAACTGTAGGATCTTTAATGTGTTTACAGTGTTATTCAACATGTACCATATAAGGTGTTGAGTTTCTTTGTCTCTCTTGCTCTCTCTTTTCTTGGGGGGTGAGGGAGGGAGAAACCATTTCATCAGATGACCTCTAAATATCCAAAACTATCATTGGCTGAGGTCATTTTAAGCTAATCTGTCTTCTGCAAACAGTGCTTTGTTTTCAAAAACGAAGTAATTTAGGGAGCACTTTGAGAAATTTTATAATGACTCAAAATACGACAGGTCACTCTTTTCTGAAGGATTTTTTCCCCCCCGTTATATGATTATATCAATGTTCTCATTGTATTGATATCTACAAAATTGAATGCATGAAGCCCCAACTGTCATCAGTTTATACTTTTTTTTTTTTTTTTAATTTCATTTATTTTTTGGCTGCATTGGGTCTTGGTTGCTGCGCGCAGGCTTTCTCTAGTTGCAGCGAGCGGGGGCTACTCTTCGTTGCAGTGCGCGGGCTTCTTATTGCGGTGGCTTCTCTTGTTGCATAGCATGGGCTCTAGGCGCACGGGCTTCAGTAGTTGCAGCACGTGGGCTCAGTAGTTGCGGCATGTGGGTCCTAGAGCGCAGGCTCAGTAGTTGTGGCACACGGGCTTAGTTGTTCTGTGGCATGTGGGATCTCCCCAGACCAGGGCTCAAACCCGTGTCCCCCACATTGGCAGGCGTATTCTTAACCACTGCGCCACCAGGGAAGTCCTGTCACTGGTTTAAATCTCTGGATTAGCATGGGTTTCTACAGACCTTTCATTAGAAATTAATTAGCTGGAGCTCTTGAGTTAGTGGGAAATTTTCCTTACAGTATATGCACTTCTGTGCTGTTTAAAATTTACCCATGTTTCAATTAAACAAACAAAAAAACTATGTGGGACAATATTTAAAAAGAACAAGTTAATTAATATTAACTAGCAAAAGGCATCTTAGGTTCCGCTCTGACCTTGGAGCAATTAGTTTTATGATTAGCGTTTGGTGAAGTACAGCAAGGAGAATGTAGGGCAGGAAGAAAGTAAGGTTAATAGATGGGACAGAAACTGCCTTTGACCAACTGTCAGGTTCCCGGGAGTGTGATAGGTATAACATATTATCCTACTCTTGGCTTTTGAGAGGGAAATTTGGAAATATGAATCTTATTCCTAAGGTATATGTAGTGGAAAGATAAACTCCATATGTTTATAACAGAATTAAGTGGTTGTGAATGTTTTTCTCTATTGATGTCCAACTATGAATTGAAGAAAATGAAAGAAAGGGTGCACCACCTGCTAATCCGGAATTTATTTAAAGATTCAGTTAACTGATTTCGTTTAAATTTAAGGAAGTCACTGCACCATATGCTCCTCTCCTCCCCTCCTTTTATTCTATTGAACAAAAAACTTGAGCAGGTATTATCTCTAACTTTTAAAAATGTGGTAAGAAATTTGAAAATGAGCTGAGTTTTTGCATTCTTAGATATTTTGTAACTAAGGAGGGGTGGTACAGGAAATTAGAAGGTGATTCTTATTCTCTAGAACGATAGAAACAGCCAAATTGACTTCAGAAGATAGAAATCTAAGAATGGCCATCTACAAAAGAAATTACTACTGTAAGTTCACAACTAAGCCAGACTGGCTGCTTCTCCTTAAAATACAAGTTTTTATTACCTAGAGCTTTAAGTCATCTTCTATTGGACCCCACTCCTGGTGTTGACATACCTGCTCCCTTACCAATCTGTAATGCAAAATAGGTTGAACTCTGCTTTTTGATATGAAACCATTTTGGATATTTCTTACATTTGCCAAAGAGGCCTAGTCTTGTGGCTTTTTGTAGTTCTGTGGATTAAGTAAGGGGATGGGGATATAGAGCCCTCTCACTTCTGTTAAATGAATGCAAAGAGAGCTGGGGAAGATGAAGATCGATATGTGATTAATGATCACTAGGAGTGGCTTTATTGTTTGAACCAAAGTATCTGAGTGGAATCCTTCCCTAGATTACAAATATGTGACTCTGTTACAGGAGAAAATGTCCACCTTGGTTCTGGTGATGGGCAACCGAAAGATTCTGGGCCCCTTCCTCAAATGGAGAAGAAGCTCAAGTGTACAGTTGAAGGCTGTGACCGGACGTTTGTGTGGCCAGCTCACTTTAAGTACCACCTCAAAACTCATCGGTGAGCAAACCTGAGATTCCATACTTGGAGCTTAAGAAAGTTGATGCTTCTGAAGGAACTTGACAGAAGTCCCCCCACTTGACAGATTAAAGGAAAGCAGGGGCTCCAGCTGACTTGTGGTTAAGATGTCTTTTGTTCTTTAATAGAAACATTTGCATTGTCTCATTTACCTTGTTCTTCACAAATATTTAATAAAACATTTGGCACCTAAATATCTTAGAGCAAGAGTTCTCAAATCTCATCATAAAACATAATGTCTTGGAGAACTCAAAAATTATACATAAGCTTAAGCCCCACTCTAAACCTGTGAAATCAGTATTTCAAGAAGTAGGGCATCTGTAGTTTTAACAAACTTCAGGTGATCCTGATACATCTAGATTTGGGATTTACTGTCTGCCTTGAGAGTCAGTAGGAGCTTTGACTTGTCCTCTCTAGCAAAGAGCATTTTCAGGCATTGTTGCGTATGTGATTTTTTTTTTTTCCCCAGAAACGACCGCTCCTTTATCTGCCCTGCAGCAGGTTGTGGGAAAAGCTTCTATGTACTGCAGAGGCTGAAGGTGCACATGAGGACCCACAATGGGGAGAAGCCCTTCATGTGCCCCGAGTCTAACTGTGGTAAGCAGTTCACTACAGCTGGAAACCTGAAGAACCACCTGCGCATCCACACAGGTGTGTGCCTCCCCAGCATTCCCGCAGGCCGTCTACTGCTTGGCTCGGGGCCTGCTGGCTGTCCTTAGGAGACGAAGGTTGGGGTTGTTGCTAGAACTCTGAGGATGAAATTTCTTTTTTTCAAATGCCTCATGGCACTTTTCAGTTCTTTCAGTAACATTTATTGTCACCTCTGTGTGAGAATGGACAGTTTGATTTCTGTCTCTGGTAGCCTTAAGTAGGAAGGGATATAAGACCATCACTGATAACGATGATATGATCATATATGGACAGAAATGAGCCTTTCCAAATATCTTCGAACTTAACACAGTTGTAGTTTTGGTCATTACCATTTATTGAGTTACACAAACCACACAGATTCTGCTCTAGGCACTAAATGGGGGGTAAGGTGAGGGGAAATACAAAAGCTAAGATTAATCCCCGACTTTGAGTTTACTTTCTTGTTAAGAGCCTCACAACCTGAGAAACAGAATGGAGAAGTGACTTGTCCTGAGTCAAACAGCATGTTAATATCAACGGAGCAAGAGAAAGATATCCTGATTTCTTAATCTAAAAGCTTAAGGGTGACTTTCCAAGCCACTTGGCCCAGCTGTGCTAAGTCTCTTGCCAGAGCTTAATCACTGAACCCAGACTACTACCGTAGGATGTGTAACTATTCTTCCCACTTTCTCTTTCTCTTCCTTGTTTATCCTTGCATTGCTAAAATGACAGCAGGTACAAATAAATGGCATTTAAAAAGTGAAACCCAAGCTGAAGCCACCTTTGTTCTACGCATGTCCCTATGATTCCCTCTAGATTGACATTACCACTGGATATATTTTAGGGCAGAATAGCTCTGTTCTCAGCTCTTTCTTTCTTTCTTTCTATTTATTTATTATTTAATTTTTGGCCGTGTTGGGTCTTTGTTGCTGCACTTGGGCTTTCTTTAGTTGTGGCGTGCGGGGGCTACTCTTAGTTGTGGTGCACGGGCTTCTCATTGCGGTGGCTTCTCTTGTTGCAGAGCATGGGCTCTAGGTGTGTGGGCTTCAGTAGTTGTGGCACGCGGGCTCAGTTGCTCCTCAGCATGTGGGATCTTCCCAGAACAGGGCTCGAACCTGTGTCCCCTGCCTTGGCAGGCGGATTCTCAACCACTGTGCCACCAGGGAAGCCCCTCAGCTCTTTCTTGAAAGAGTATTCTTGCTCCAAGAAAGCAGTTTGAATAAAAGAACAGGAAAAACATCTAGCTGAATAGTTAAGGAAAGTAGTAGAATTCACTGTGCCTTATTAAATTCAGTAACCTCTTCATCCTTGTGCCACTTGTCATCTTTGTAGCATTTGATAAAAGTGAACATATTTTAAAATGCTTTCTTTTATTCAGAGTGTGACCTGATTTTCTCTCTTCATTCTGACTCTTGCTAGCTCTGCCTTGTTAATCTAATTGTTGACCAATTTCAGAATTTTGGGTTTCTCCCATTTTACTCGATGTGCTGTCTCATTGCAGTCTCAGGCTTCAATTTAATCATTTCTTCCTGGATGTCTCACAGATCTGAATCTCAATAATTAATATAATAATAAAAGTTAGGACTTCCCTGGTGGTGCAGTGGTTGAGAATCTACCTGCCAATGTAGGGGACACGGGTTCGAGCCCTGGTCCGGGAGGATCCCACATGCCGCGGAGCAACTAAGCCCGTGCACCGCAACTACTGAGCCTTCGCTCTAGAGCCCGTGAGCCACAACTACTGAAGCCTACACGCCTAGAGCCCGTGCTCCAGAACAAGAGAAGCCACCGCAATGAGAAGCCCGCGCACCACAATGAAGAGTAGCCCCTGCTCACCGCAACTAGAGAAAGCCCACGTGCAGCAATAAAGACCCAACGCAGCCAAAAATAAATAAATTTAAAAAAATAATAATAAAAAGCATTTATTAAGGCAATTTAATATGTACCAAGCACATATACATTATCTCATTTAATCTTCAAGGTACCTTTATGCTTTAGATACTGAGTTTATTGATGGAGAAACAGAAGGTTAGAGGGTTAAGTAACTTGCCCAACATTATGCAGCTAGGAAATGGTAGAACTGGCATTTGAATTCTGATCTGACTCCAGAGCTCTTGCAAGGATTTTATTTTCAAGTGCTGACAACTCATTTTATCTCAAATGTCAAAATTGACCTCAGATCTTTATTAGTAGTAACAGTAGTAATTAAAGCTGCCAATTTTAGTGGCTTACTGTGAGGACTTACTGTGTGCCAGGCACTATGCTTAAATATATTTAACTTGTATCATTTCATCTAATCCTCAAAATAATCTTTTGAGGTTGTATTATGTTAATTTTATAGATTAAAAAACTGATTCTCATAGGTTTTAAATATCTTCCCCATACTGGTAAGTGGTAGTGCCAAGACTTGAACTCAGGGCTAACTGGCTCATGCTCAACCATTATGTAGCATTGCCTCCTGACTCCTCCTCTTCTTTATCGCAGCAAAATCACCATCCTCTCAGTTTCCAAATAGGAAGGCCATCTAACTTAAGGCAGCTTGATGAGATTCCTGCCACTAGATTCTGATGAATCTTTTTTGAAATCTTTTTCTGAGGTTCTTGAGTTCATCTTGTTAAACATTTAACCTTATTTATTAACTGCAATTTTCTGTTTTCCTGATGTTTATTCTATCATATGTATGAATATATTGTTCATTCATTTGGTGACTTTTGGAGTGCCTGGCATTCTGGGGTTAGTGTGAGTATACAGATAACGCTTTCCAAAAAGTTACAGACCACTGGAAAATCACAAACATTGAACTGTGTGGTATAGTCTGAAAGAACAGTATCATCTAGAGCTGTGCTCCTCCCTCCTTCAGGGCCCAGCTCCTGTATTGTCAGCATGCCAGCCTTACTTGCTGAGTTTCTGTTTTTCTCCTTTACTGTCTCACACTGTCACACTCATAACAGTTCTGACACCAAATGTGTTTTCCCACACCAAGCAAGTCTCTGTGACACCAGGTGGGTGTCTATAAGTTAACTGAATTCTGACACTATCTGGAAACAGCGTCAGATCCCACAGGTTAAGGGCTCAGCCCCACAAGACTGCCACCTACTTCAGATGTCTATTGCAAGTAGCAAGTCCCCAGGCTACTCACAACCTCTGACTTGGCTACCAATTGGAGTTCCCATGACCCCGCCCCAGATTCAATTATTTGCTAGAACAGCTCACAGAACTCAGGGAAACATGTTTACCAGTTTATTGTGTAATAAAGGATATGATAAAGGATACGGGTGAGCAGCCAGACACGGAGATACACAGGGCGAGGTCTGGGACGGTCCCAAGCACGGGGGCTTCTGTCCCTGTGGAGTTGGGGTGTGCCACTCTCTTGGCACATAGACATGTTCACCAGCCCAGAGGCTCTCTGAACCCTGTACTTTTGGAATTTTTATGGAGGTTTCATCACGTAGGCATGATTGATGATTAATCCATTTCCAGGCCCTCTCTCCTCTCTGGAAAATGGGGGTAGGGCTGAAAATCTCAAGCTTCTAATCATGGCTTGGTCTTTCTGGTGACTTGCCCCCATCCAGGAGCCCACCAAGAGTCACCTCATTAGAAGAGACACTGCTGTCACCCAGTAAATTCTAAGGGGTTAGGAACTCTGTGTCAGGAATCACTGTCAAAGACCAAATATTAGAACAACAGATTATCCTAGTGCTCATGTCACTTAAAAAATTACAAGGGGTTCAGGAGCTCTGCATCAGGAGCTAGGATCCAAGATTAAATGTTAGAACAAAAAATTCTCCTAGCACCCCTGTGTACAAGGGTTTTGAAGCTGTGTGTCAGGAAACTGGGGCAAAGACCAATATATATACTTATTTCACACTTGTCGTTTTCTGAACTTGCTTTGGGCGCTCTCAGTTTCAAGGCTGTGCTCATACTAGTCCTTATGCCTGAAATTTCCTTTCATCCTTGTCATCTTTAAAGAGCAGCTTAAATTCAGCTTCTTTAAAAAGAGAAGTTACCACAGTAAGAATTCCTCCCCTTTATAATTGCATATAGCACTTTTTTATACCAGAATTAAAGTCATTTATGAATACGTTTATCTCTCACTAGGTTGTGACCCTTGGGAGATATGGACTGCATCTCTGATTTTTTTCACTTTTTATTTTGAAACAATTATAGACTCATGAGAAGTCACAAAGAGTACAAAGAGTTCTGTATGTGCTTCACCCAGCTTCCACTCAGAAGTGACATCTTATGTAGCCATAGTACAATATCAAAACCAGAAAGTCAACAGTACTGTCAGTTAGTCTACAGACCTCATTCAGTTTTCACCATGCATCTTTGATTTTTAAAATAACAAAGTAATACTGTAGAAAATGAAAATTACGGAAAAGCACAAGAAGAAAATAAATCATAATACCACTATCAGGATATAACTACTGTTAACACATTGTGAGATTTTTCTGTGTACCTCTCACTAAACAGCTGTTTGCTTTTTGTTTGCTTTTATAAGATGGGATTATGTAATACCTATTTTATAACCTTTAAAAATCTGTACTCTTAAATGGATCTAGAAACTCAACCTTAAAGAGAATTGATGTAAGGTAAAAATCCTGAGAGCGTATACACTGTTTTCCTGATATCCTCAGAAGGGATGGGATCACCAAAGAAGGTAGCGCAGTGCAGCTGGGGCTCAGCCCGTGAGGAGGGAGAAGGAAGTATTATGCTCAGAGGCAGCTACTCTAAAGTAAAGGGGAGGGCTGTCTGCAGGGCTGTGTACTAGGAGATCACTGAGAGGTGACACCTGCTGGATAGTCCGGTTGAAATTATATAGCATGAATTCAGGAAATCAGAGTAAGTCGTTGGAAACAGGAAAAGATTGATGGGAAAAGAGAATA
Source organism: Balaenoptera musculus (assembly GCF_009873245.2). Taxonomy (NCBI): domain Eukaryota; kingdom Metazoa; phylum Chordata; class Mammalia; order Artiodactyla; family Balaenopteridae; genus Balaenoptera; species Balaenoptera musculus. The sequence continues at coordinate 147,485,223 of NC_045786.1, forward strand.
ATAGTTCATCAGAAGACTGAGTCTTTATCTTATTTTCTGTCTCTAGGAGAGAAGCCTTTCCTTTGTGAAGCCCAAGGATGTGGCCGTTCCTTTGCTGAGTATTCTAGTCTTCGAAAACATTTGGTGGTTCACTCAGGTACTAGAACCTGTGCCATTCATAGATTTCAGGGAAGATGGAGAGCCAAAAGGGTAAAAGGTTAGGGTAGTGGTATAAAGAAATCTAAAGAGAAACAAACTGTTCACTGTAAAGTTTCCTCCCTATCCTGACAAAATCAGAAATCGAGGCCCTTGATGCTTGCATTCAAAGGGCCATATAATCAAGGAGAAAGTATCTAATTATTATTATTTTCAGCTGAGCCATTGAACTGCTTTCTAATTGAGACCTTTTTCTGAGGGAATCAACAAATTTATTTGGCACTACACTGGGTACTTTGTAAGTTACGTCAGATATGGTCCATGGAGTTATTCAGAGCAGAGACTTGCCAAGGCAGAAGTGAACTCAAAGTGGAGAGAGATTCTAAAATGGAATCTGGTAATTGTTCAAATGGCTAGCCATGGGAAGCAAAGGGAAGCCAGAATGGGAGGAGTGGGGAGAAGGAACTAGAAGTTATTTATCATGAAGACAGCAAAACAGTTCAGTGGGAGCAGGGGAGTTGGAGAGGTATAATCAGTCAGGGATGTGAATTTCAAAGCTGAGATCCTAGGGGTAGAGCAGTTTTTTAATATGATGACAGATTCTAAGCAGAGATAGCAAACTGATAGCCTGTGGGTTAGATGTGGACTTCCAGATGTGTTTTGCTTGGCTTGTAGAGTGTTTTCATTTTACTGTTCTTTATTTTATTATGTAAAATTTTGTCAAACATACATAAAAGTAGAGAAAAATACTTTTATACATAACAATAATGCTGTTATCATATCTATCAAACAATAACTCCTTGGTTTTATCTGAGATTCACTCCATGTTTAATTTTTTTCCAATTGTCTCAAAAATGTCTTTTAAAGTGGCTTTGTTTAAATCAGGATCCAACAAGGTCCACTCGTTGCACTTGGCTAGTAAGTCTTCTTGAATCTAGATCTATCTGTACTTTTTGTTTTTCATGCTATAGACTTATTGCACAACAGAGTCAGTTGGTCCTGTAGCTCATCCCACGTTCTGGATTTGTTGGTTTGCCTCCTTTTCTGTCATTTAACTTGTTCCCCTGTATTTCCTAAAAGCTTCAAAGGTTCAAAGATTTTGGCAAGGTTTTGTTATAGGTGGTTGTGTTTCATTTTGCATCACATCAAGAGGCATACAGAGCTTAGTTGTCAAAATTGATCAGTTGGTTCAGGTGGTAACACCCTGATCCCCACATTGTAATGTTCCCTAGCAGCCTTATGGTTTCATCTCTGAATAACGCCTGAATTCGTTATTTCAGCAGGGTTGTAAAATGTTATTTTTCTAATTCTATTATTCATTCACATTTGTTAGCCGGAATTCTTCTGTATAATGGGTCTCTATCAACTAGGGCTATTTGGTAATTTGTACACGAAAGGCAGGATAAATGTGTAATTCTTTTAACTGTGAGTTTTCAGAGTAAGAAATTGGTACTCTGGTTACTTCTAGTAGTGTCATTTTCACTGCTTTTTTCTCTCTCTCTCTCATTAGTATTATCTTGAATTCATGTGTTTCTACATATTCACTGTATTTCAATCCATTATAGTTATTTTTTAACAGCTTTTGGACCTATAATGCACATACCTTAAAGTTCACCCATTGTAAGTATACACATCAGTGATTTTTAGAAAATATATAGGATTGTACAATCACCACCACAATCCAGTTTTAGAACACTTGCATCACACCAAAAGTTCCTTTGTGCCCCTTTGCTGTTAGTTCCTGCTCCCACCCCCAGATCCAGGCAGTCAATGACCAGCTTTCTGTCTCTATATATTCTGCCTCTTCTGGAAATTTTCTGGTCATTTCACTTAGTTTTGCTATCTACTAGTCCCCTGTAGGCATAAGGGTTTTTTTTGTTTTTGTTTTTGTTCTTTGGCGTAAGATTTTGACCCCGCTCTAAGTGTGGTTGTCTGGGTAGGTGGGATAGAAGTTGAGGGTTTCAGACTTGAGGACCTAAGGGATAGTTCAGATCATTGTGTAGAAGAACCACCAGTGTGAACGTTGAAGACTGAGAGTTGTGGCAGGAAACGGGATAAAGGTATATTATGAATCCAGGGTTGGAATCCTTGAGGCTAGTGCATGTCCTTGAGGTCCATGGAAGACTGTATCTGAAAAGGGAAGTAAATATTCTGTGTGTCTACCATGATCTTATACCAGAGAAGTTGTTTTGTGGAAGCAGCAGTACAGTGGGTCTAGAGAGTACTGGAGGCTGGGAGCAGTGAGTGTGCTAAGCCCTCCTGGTGTACTTTCCAGCCTTCCCCTGTGTACTGAAGGTTGAGAGGCTGGGGGAAGGTGCGAAATGGGAGAAGGAGTAGCCTCTTTATGTTTAGTTTAACATCCTCTGGGCTTCTCCATCTAGGGCTTGAGTCCATTCTCTTGCTGTCAGAAATGTACCTGTCTTTTTGGCTCCCCTGTCTTAACCTGGTCTGTGTTTCAGGAGAGAAGCCACATCAGTGTCAAGTCTGTGGGAAGACCTTCTCTCAGAGTGGGAGCAGGAATGTGCACATGAGAAAGCATCACTTGCAGATGGGAGCAGCTGGGAGTCAAGAGCAGGAACAAACTGGTAAGGAGAAGAGGGTATAGTGGAGGGCTATATTTTGGGGGTTCCAAAAGCCAAATAACTGGCCTGTCTGATGTGGAAATTTTCTGATTCTATTTTGGGTAGAGAGATTGGTCTCATTTGATGGACTAGTGGTTTCCAAATGTAACTATACAGTAAAATCGTTTGCAAGCTTTTAAAACATATATTGTGTATTGCTTGTCCACCCCTCTCCCCCAGCAAAACAAAACAACCTGATAAATGAGATTACTTGGTAGTAAAATCCCGGAGTCTATAGTTTTGAAAGTTCCTCTAGTGAGTTTGATGGTAACTAGTGCTGATCCATGAACCATCATTTGATTGTCACTGTGATGAAGATTTCTGTATGACAAGAGTTTAAGCATTTTTTACTTATCAGTCATGACCCCCTTTTTACCCTAGCTTAAATTTGATAATACGTTTTTATTATTATTCCTTTCCATGTCTTTCATTAATCAATTATTTTATTCTAAATACTCCTTTCTAAGGATGCACCCATCCCATTTTATATGTTTGTTATCCAGATGCTGATCACAAGCAAGGGTATTTATCCATGAGGCTCAAACTCTTCCCTTCTAGGTTTATTTTTGCTTCCCAAAAGTAAGTGAAATAGAGGAGGTGGCATCCAAGATACAGGTTAACTTTTAGTTCTGAAAAAAAAAGCCAGCTTCTCGTGAAGGAAAATGGGGACCAGGCACAGCCTTGACTGCTGTATGTCTCTCACATCCTATTCTCTGTGCAGCTGAGCCACTAATGGGCAGTAGTTTGCTTGAAGAGGCTTCAGTAACCAGTAAAAACCTGGTGTCTATGAATTCTCAGCCCAGCCTTGGTGGAGAGTCCTTGAACCTACCAAATACCAATTCTATCCTAGGAGTTGATGATGGTAAGACTTTCAACTCTCCTTTATTTGGGGAAAATGGGCTGCAACTAGGGACTAAGGAATGGGGTTGTCTCCAAAATGGAGGTTTTAATTAAGTTCATTTCTTGTGAGTAGAAATGGTATGATTGAGTAGCATTTGTGTTGTCTCTGGAGTAGATAAGTGAATATTTTAAAAAGTTTTTTCATTGAAAAGATAATGTTGCAAAAGAATAAAGAGAAAAAGTTTTAAGAAGAAAATTATCCATAATCCTAGCATCCTAGCCCAACTATTTCTATCTTTCCTATTGCAGTTATGGAAGAACTTAACTTTTAAAATATTTAAACAGAACATAACCAGGTTTTACAGAGGAGAATTAAAGCAATTTCTCCATACCTTCAAAAGCCATATCTTCTGGAGAAAAGAAAGGGCTCTCTAGGAAACAGTTGCTCCTCTCTGGTATAGAAATTTCACCCAAGTTACACAGGCCAGGCCCTCTTCTCTGAAAAACTTAACAGGTGAGGTCAGCATGCATTTATTCAGTGCCTACTGTGTACCTGGCACCATGGGAAAGAAAAGTAGAAGACAGGGACCTTAAAATCTAGTTGAGAAGTCAAAACTTACATATGGGAAACAACATTGAGTGAGAAGAAGATAGTGTATAAGCAAACGTTAAGTTATGTGGTATCCTGGAAGAGCAATATAAGCTAGAAAGCCCCTAGAAGATACTCTTAATTTATTTGAGAGCTAAGTGGTTTATGTGTAAGCAATTTCCAGAAGATCTTCGTGGTGATTCTGCTGATGAACATTTAATAAGTCTGAGATCCTTTGTTTTCGTTACTCATGTGGCAGTCAGTCAGTTTTGGGTATAAAGACCATGTTTGTGTAACTTATATATGGAGCCTACAAGGCCCAGAGTGTGCTTCCACAATAAGCCTCTTCTGTTTCATAAATGATACTAAGGAGAAAAGTCTCAAGGGAGGAAGAGACAGTGAGAAGGAACTTTGGAGCCAGGTTTAAGCTCTTGACTAGCACGTATTGCACTATTTCCATCACTGGTGACTGCTTTAAGGGTTGGCTCTGGTTCCCTGATTCATAAGCAATTTTAATCCAGTTAATAGTGCTAAAGCCATATTACTCTAAATTGGCATACTGAAAAATGGTCAGCTGTTATATCAAGATTTCTTGCCTTTTCTTCCCATCCCCCTTTTGTAATACTTTCCAAATTCACTGATAGTGATTATCAGGCAGGAATTAATTTGGAAGAAACACAGGAATGTGGGATTCAGTTTTTCAGGGAACAGTTTTAAGAGTTCTTAATGAGAGATTTGATAATGAAAGTAGGTAGGTAGATCTGTGGATTCACTTTGCATTGAAACATTTTTCTGCTGTTTCAGAGGTGCTTGCTGAAGGATCCCCACGTCCTCTGTCTTCAGTGCCTGATGTGACGCATCATTTGGTGACCATGCAGTCAGGGAGGCAGTCATATGAGGTGTCTGTCTTAACTGCCGTAAATCCACAGGAGGTAAAACTATCTCTTGCCCTTACTTTGTTTCTGTGGAGATTAATGTGGAGAATGATTGGGAATCTATTTCAGAGGATCTGAAAAAATTCTCCAATTTCCCTTTCCTGGAGACTTTGATTAGAATATCTTACCTTAAGCTAAGCATGAGTCCAGGTTTGAAAGGAACCTGAGTATTAGGGTCTGCTGAATTGGGAGATTGGTCATTCACAGCTGGGACTCTGAGCTCTAGTTTCCTTGATACACATGCCCTAATTAATGAGATCGGCTCCTCCTGTTCTTGCCTCACTTGCGATGAAAATGCTGCTTTTATTTTATAAAGAAAATAACATCCTGGGACAAAGTAGTCCTTGAGCAAAAAAGATAGAGACAAAATCATTAGAAATAATTATCATTCATTTTGCTAGGGCCAGTTGTCTCAGAGATACCAGGCTGAACCAACTGGGCATATGAGAATGTGTCCACTTGCTTGTTGAGTGAGAACCATCATGTAAATCAAAGGGGCTTTTAGATTGATTCTAAGCACCCCTTACTCTGTTTTTTTGGCTCTGACCTGGAAAACAGAATGAAAACCAGTTGGGCTTCTAGAATCTTAGGATATTTTATTGGCCTTGTGTCGTGGAGGTAGATGACTTCCTCATGAGCTCGTTTCATATGCATAAGCTTTTGCCAAAGCCTGTATATTCTGGCTTTGGTGTTATAGTATCTTTCACTTTTCCTTTCATTATAGCCTGTAGACCACAGTCCGCTGTTACAGCATTCAAATGACTCTGCATCCTATATTGAATGGTCTCAACTTTTCTGTAATATTTCTGAGGATATCCAGGATCAGAAGGCTCTGGGCATGCATGTTAATGTTTCTTCCAGGACCTTTCCTTGTATTCATCGTTGCGACCCATTGTCTCAGTCTTGCTTATGTTATATTGAAAGTTTTTGCTATTTGGTATCATTGGTTCTTCCCTAAGTCACCTTCTCCTGGTAACCGCTTTGGAACATGTCTCACCTGTGGAGTCTTCCTTTATTTGTTCCCCTCTTCGTTTATCTATTTAAAATGTTTTATTATGGAAGTTTTCAAAGAGTATAAATACTGAGAACGAGAATAGTATAGTGATCCATGTACTTGTCACCCATCTTCAACAATTAACTGTCTACTGTTCTTATCACTTCCTTCCTACTGTTTGCTGTTGATGTTTTATTTGTAGTGCAGTATTTTAAATCATAGACATTTCATCTGCAAATATTTCTCTAACAGATATTTTTTCATAACTATATCTTTATCATACCCAACAAAATTAACAATAATTTATTGATATTCTCTGATTCTTAGCCTTCTAAATTTTTTCTCAGAAAGAATCTTTTTATGGTTGGTTGGTTTGAATTAGAATTCAAACAAAGCCTATACATTGCATTTGGTTAATAATTCTCTTTATCTCTAATAGTCCTCCCCCTCTTTTTTTCAGTATGGCTATCTATTTAAGGAATTGGGTTGTTTGTCTTATAGCATTTCCCACATTCTGATTTTGGTTGATTGACTCCTTTTGTTGTTTGATTTCTTTCTCTATCCACAGACTTCCTGAAAACTGGTAATTACATTTAGAGGCTTGATTAGATTACTGTTTGTTTTTCCTCTTGGCAAGAATTTTTTTTTTTTTAATATTTCTTTTTTTTTTTTTTTTTTTTAATTTATTTATTTTTGGCTGTGTTGGTTCGTTTCTGTGCGAGGGCCTTCTCCAGTTGTGGCGAGCGGGGGCCACTCTTCATCGCGGTGCGCGGGCCTCTCACTCTCACTGTCGCAGCCTCTCTTTGCGGAGCACGGCTCCGGACGCGCAGGCTCAGTAGTTGTGGCGCACGGGCTTAGTTGCTCCACGGCATGTGGGATCTTCCCGGACCAGGGCTCGAACCCATGTCCCCTGCATCGGCAGGCAGATTCTCAACCACTGCGCCACCAGGGAAGCCCGGCAAGAATATTTTATAGGTGGTACTCTTGCTTCCTACTACATCTCATCAGGAGACACATGATATTTGGTTGTTCTCCTCACTGATCTCAAGATTGACCAGTGGGTTATGTAAAAGTTTTGGCAACCATTACTGATCATGGCCTAGATCTGTTTTTCATTAGGGCTTGCAAAACAGTGATACCTTATTCTCTTTTTCCTTCTGCTTTTATTAACTGTGATTCTTCTATAAAAGAAATACTTTTATTAACTATTGGGTTGCTCTGAAATAGTTCAGGAAAGTCATCCCCTTCTTTTTGTACCTAGTACAAATTATTATCCTGATATACCAATCCACAACACTCAACGTTTTCTTTTTTTTTTTTAATTAATTAATTTATTTATTTATTTTTGGCTGTGTTGGGTCTTCATTTCTGTGCGAGGGCTTTCTCTAGTTGCGGCAAGCGGGGGCCACTCTTCATTGCGGTGCGCGGCCTCTCTTGTTGCGGAGCACGGGCTCCAGACGCACAGGCTCAGTAGTTGTGGCACACGGGCCTAGTTGCTCCGCGGCATGTGGGATCTTCCCAGACCAGGGCTCAAACCCGTGTCCCCTGCATTGGCAGGCAGATTCTCAACCACTGCGCCACCAGGGAAGCCCATTTTCTTTTTTTATATTTGAAACTTTGGAGTTTTTCTCTCCCATACTGCTAAATACCTTTTTTTAATTGAAGCACTCCAGATTACCCCAAATAAATGCCAGATGAATAAAGATAATTCATTCAACAGATATTATGTACCTGATGTGTGCAAGGCACTCTGCTGGGTACTAGTTATACAGTAGTAAACAAAATATAATCTCTGTCTCAAAGAGCTTAGAGTCAGAGTTAGGACCTCTGCCTTTTATAACTCCATAGCTATGTAAATGGTGCCCCTGGAGTTGTGCTGTACAGAGAGTTTAGAATGGGAAGGGCAACAGGTCAATGAACTGGCAATTTTTATACAGGGTAGTAGTGCTAGTCTTGGGGGAAGTCAGGATAAGTTTTAGAGTTTAAGTTGAGACCTGAGGGATGAATAGTAATCATCTTGATGGAGAAGTGGGAGGGATTGGAAGAAGTTTAACAGGCGTAAAGGTAGCAATGTGTACAAAGGAGAAGGGAGCACACCCGACTATGGAACCACAAAGGGTTGAGTGTGATGGACAAGGAATGGAGAGATTGGTGTGGGATGGAAAAATGAGAGCAGGAAAGACAAGCTGGTTCTTCTCTTTAAGGGCCTTATAGGACATGATTTTATCCTGGGGGCACTGGGGAGCCACTGCATGGTTTTAAATGGGGTATGACATGGTCAGATTTGTGTATGCAGAAAGTCCAGTAGTAGCACATTTGTTCTCTTGAACCTGTAGCTGGCTTCCGAGTGTCGTGTCCTTGTCTGGGAGATGCTCACTCACAGCCTCAGGCAGACACAATAACACAGACTACCTAAAAAAAAAAACAAAGGAAAACTTGGCCTTCACTCCAGGAGAACACAAAGGGCCTTTAAGTCCTGTGTACCCAGTTTCAGAATGGAAGCCTCAGACACTTAATAGAAAAATATTAACACCACAAGAGGAAAGTGCTGCCCTTAGATGTAGTTGAAAATCCTTCACTATCACTTTTTCCTCATGGATCCTTATGTATTTACAAATACAACTTCTGTCTGAGCCTCACTTCTTTTGTCTTTCCTTTACTATTACCATTATTACCTTCCTCCCATCAAGGCATTTTCATTGCTCATCCCCTCCTTTTCCTTCTGAAGGTGGGCTTATCACATCCTCCAATACCTTCATTTTTTTTTCAAGCTATAAGCCCCCAAAGGCTCCAGGCTTCATCCTCTTCCTCATCCGGGGTCTAGGTACTAACTGACTGTTCCTCCAGTGAGTGAGGAATATTGACTCCTTAGGGATTATTCTCAGATGCCAGAGAAGGAGAAGGCAATAGCAACCCTTAAAACAACACATGCCCATTCCAAATTGTTTTTTAAAGATCACCATGCATTGTAGATCAGACCTGTAAGAATCTGCTGATGCACTTCTAATTGGACTCCTGTAAGTATGCTCTAAAAATAAAAATAACTTACCAAGAACAAGTGTCAGAAATTATCATGGAAAATGTATGAAAAACTACAAGTTAACTCTCACTCAGATGGTTCAAATTGGACAATTCTGATTTTTCCTCAGTGTGGCCAGGTCTTCTGAGAATCAGACAGAGGACTCATTGTGCAGACCCAGCTGAGACCCCAGGGCTTTTGACCTTCTGTGGACTAAAGGTCATCCCAAATGGGGTTCCATAGCCACACTGACTTCACATTCTTGAATTCAAGAACCAGTATAAGTGATTGCCAGTTAGCTTTGACTATATCTTAGAATATTTCCCAAATAAAACAAGGAGGAAAACAGAAATTACAAATTCTTTAACATTTCTCATAAAGTGCCATTGCTAAGTTTGAGTGTAAACATCTGGATCTTGGTCTAGATTAAAAATATACCATTCCTAATCTCTACCACACAGTATCAACTGAAATCTGTGGTTTCTTTCTCTAAGTTTAAAATTTTTCTTTAAATTTCTTTAAATTCCATACCATTGAATTCTACTATGTAAATTACCTTCATCTAAATTAAGATCACCAAATAAATATATCTCCAGCTCTAGAATTTATCTGATTAGATTTTAACAAACAATGTTTATTCTGTTTTCACTGTATTATTCCCATCTCATTTTCTTTTCATAATAAAATGGAACCCAATTTCATCAATTATTATACAAAAACACCTTTCAACAGGAGCCTTGAATGTAGAGTAGAATGTCCACGGTAGCTGCCACCCTATTGGAGACTCTCAGGCTTGTCTTCCCTCATCACAGGAAAGGTATTTTAAGCCCAGGAAATCCCTGGATTTTTCATGAGTGGGTTGTAGCTCTCACGTAGAACTCCATTCCCTTTACTTCTTCTTGAGCCTTCAGCCTGTACTTCGGCTAACTGACTGATGTAAGATTTTTGGTTCCACCAGTTCTGATTTCCCTGTGGTTATAGATTCCTCCATCACTGACTAGTGAGTATGTGATTACACAAATAATAGTTTGGCTTATAGGATAATTATTATTATCAGGATATTTTACTGCTATAGTAGGAATGCCAGCATCATCAAATGGTCAAAGTGCTGTCCCAAGGCCAGTACATAAATGAGATCTATCAGTCTGTGCATGTCTTCTGATTTGGAACTAGCTGTCCCTGACTCACCCCTGCAATGCGTTCCCCACCCCCAATTGTAAACCTGTCACTTAGTATGAATTATTTTTCCTGTTATTCACTGGTAACTATTCCAGATTTGTTTTTAATCTCTTACAGTTACTAAACCAAGGAGATTTAACTGAAGGACGGACATGAGCATGGGTGCTGACTCCTGGAAGAGCAGCTCTACCTGAACCCAGAGTGCATGCAGTGGGAACAGGATGCTTATGGCTCACAGTTTGCCAGAACCAAAATGAATCTGTGAAGGACAGGACCCCACTTTTGCCTCTGTTCATCTTTCCTGGCCTAGAAGATGACTGTAGGAGAGCTTCTATTCAACTACCATCTGATTCAGACAAGGAAGAAAGCAGTGAATGTGGGCTGGGTAACTGTACCTACCTCTCTTCCCACTGCACAATTTTGGGATAGACTTCTCCCAAAAGTGAATTTGATTATTTGTTGGCTGAAGTTTCTCAGTAAGACTGTTGAGGGGAGGTTTTCCTTTGAAGAGTTTTCATCCCATACCGAGCTGTCTTTTCACATGGAACTAAATCCTGCCACCAACCATAAAACTTCACCAAGAAGTTAAGCTTTCAAGATGCCTTGTTGCTTTTGAGAAGGGAGTGGTGTCAGTTCTGTTGTGACATTCTCCCTTTAGCAACCTGAGTAAGAGACTCTCTGCCACTGGTCTTCAAAAAAATAAATTACTTGAATCCCTGCTTGGCCCAGGCTGAGGTACTATCTTGTCCTATACACCTCTACTTGGCCACTTTGCTTTCTTTGTTTATGGAACATACAGTAGCATGTTAAGAGGTTGTTTGTTTTTTGCTTTTTGTTTTTTGTTTTTTTTTTAAGTTAAAAATCACCTGATTCAGAGCTTCAATTGTTTTTCCTTTAAATAAACAAAACAGCCAGTCAGTTCTTTGGCTCCTTGTTTTAAACAAAATTTGTTTCCTTTTGAGAGGAGATTAAGAAAATAATTCAGTCTTTCCCTTTAAGATGGGGCACTGATTTACCCTCAGGAGTCCATGCAGGTAAAACTGAGCTCAGAAGTCTTGGGGAAGATGACATGAGCATCTTCATCTCCAACTAGCAAACCCACATGGTAGTTATCAGAGTATCATTCTTGTCATCACCAAAAGGACCATGTTTGAGTCTGGAAAAATGGCAATAATAACAGATATTTTTGAATATTTCCAAAAAGATACTTTAAAAAACATGAGAAAGGTTCTTCTGTCAGAGTAGGCACTCTTGCTACCATCATCCTGTCTTTAGTTACTGAGAGAGACTATTTCATTATTATTGGTGAGAAGAAAAGTATCCAGAGATCACCTACTAGAAAATCATGGCTGTCAGAAGTTTCAAATTTATTAAAATGAACCTCATGCTAACATAGTACACACATGCACAGAGTGACACATTCTAAGCAGATAACAGCAAAGAATTAACTGCTGTTTTAAATAAAGTAATTATAGTTCTTAATTTGTTAATGACATGCATAATGATCCTGTGCTAGATAGACTGAGTTCATATCAATTACTTGTATTCTTAAAATGCCAGTTTTGGCTTCCAGTAGCCTTACTTTTTTTTATACTAGAACAGCGGTTTTCAACCAAGGACATTTTGCCACCCAGGGGACTTTTCGTAATGTCTGGAGACGTTTTTGGTTGTCGTAACTGAGGAGAGGGGTACTATTGGTATCTAGTAAATAGAGGCCAGGGGTACTGCTAACCATCCTACAATGTATAGCTCCCTCACCCAACACAGACTCATCTGGCCCAAAATGTCAATAGTGCTGAGGCTGAGAAACCCCGTATTTGGGGTTGCAAACTTGTCATCCCCCATGGGCTAATCTGATATACAAACATGTTTTGTTTTTCCCACATATTATTTCCAAATAAATTTTTTTTTTTTTGGCTGGGCTGCGCAGCTTGTGGGATCTTAGTTCCCCGATCAGGGATTGAACCCCACGCCCTTGGCAGTGAAAGCATGGAGTCCTAACCACTGGACGGCCAGGGAATTTCCAGTAAGTTTTAAATTAGTTGCCGACATGCACATTTCTGGTTTCTGTTGAAAATGTGGTTGATCTGGCAATTCTGGGCCTGTATTCCATCAGGGTTGATATTCTCTAGTCTCTACTATCTCCTGCTAATCTGACAGCCAGCCCATTTGACCCATTTGTTTCCTGACTAGCCTCTGTAGGCATTTGGGCTTATGCCCTTTTTTCTGTACCTGTATGCTTAAGTGTGAGGCACAAAGCAAGAACCCTTAATTAGCTCTGATCCCTCTACCCTGAACTTCTCCACTTTGATTTACTTGGACCATTCTCTGTTATCTACTTTTCTTTCCCCCATTCTCCAAAAGTAACCATGACTCAAAACCCAAGTTTTGCCTGCCTTGACTCAACCCCAAGGTAGCTGCTTGATATTATTCGAAAGCAGTAGTTTTAAGTATACTGATTAACCAAATGATTTGAGATTATCTGGTAATTCATAAGACAGCTCCTCTAGTTCTTTCTTGGGGCTTGTAGGCTGTTCTAGAGATTCTTCTAAATCCTGCCGTGGATTCCTGATGCCGAGTTTACATAGTTTCATGAGTGCTGCAGAATAAATTAAAGAATTATAAAATTTTAAATTTTAAATCAAAGGAAGCATCGTGTAAGGCTTAAGCATGGTTTCAACATTATCATTATTTTGTATGGGGTATAAAGGCAAATTTCTAGGCGGAAAACTGAGATAGGAATTAGGGGAAGGGCTACTAGGACTTAAAACAAAATTGAGAGTAATAGAAATACTGTGCTTTTCTCCCTTTGACTTATATGATATCAATGGAGGAGGTGGTGCTAATGAGTTGCTTTTAAAAAATGCTAGATTTGGAACTTCCCTGGTGGCGCAGTGGTTAAGACTCTGCCTGCCAATGCAGGGGACACAGGTTCGAGCCCTGGTCTGGGAAGATCCCACATGCCACAGAGCAACTAAGCCTGTGCGCCACAACTACTGAGCCTGTGCTCTACAGTCCACGAGCCACAGCTACTAAAGCCCACGTGCCTAGAGCCTGTGCTCCGCAACAAGAGAAGCCACCGCAGTCAGAAGCCTGTGCACAGCAATGAAGAGCAGCCACCGCTCACCACAACTAGAGAAAGCCCGCGCACAGCAACGAAGAAGACCTGACGCGGCCATAAATAAATAAATAAATTTATTTATTTTTTTAAAAAAGCTAGATTTGAACAAGCCATGGTGACCAAGCTGAGGGGAAAAGAAAGGCTTTGATTGTACAGGATATTTACAGCTTTTATTGTGGCCCTGTAACGGTTTTTACTTTCACTTATCCAATAAGTAAGTAAACGAAGAGTGTAGTTTATCATTTTATAGGAAGTAAAAATATACATGATTTTTCTTCAGAATTGAAGTAGAAGTACTTTTGACTGATGGCATTGGACTGGGATTGGAAAAATGATCTGTTTCAAATTGAAGGAATCTAGACCTAATACACAATAGCTATATTTTATTCACAACTGCACTACTCACCAAATTTAAATGTGTTACTTGGAGATCTCTAGATTAGTATTCTATAAATACAGGATTGTGATCTCAAAATATGAGTGACTGTTCTAAAGCTTCCTCCCAGTGGCGTTACTAGGGATGCAACTTGAGAGCTGCAGGATGACAGCAGTATCTCTGATTACCTGGGACAATCACGGACTTCTGATTGCTCCTTCCATTGTAAAGCCCGGTTGCCCTGACCCTTGTTCCTCACAAAGTCTTCATCCAGCCCAGCGTGCCTCAGGGTGTCTCGATACCGTTGTTCTGCTTCCTTCCTGGCAAGGTCCTGTGGAATGGAAATTAATCTGCTGTAGCTGAATTACCAGATAATTCTAAATTGCTTGCTTAATCTGTATGCTTGTAATACTGCTTTTCCACCCCACCACCCCCCTGTAGTGCTGGACACAGATTTGTATGAAAATTACTTAGAGCCTTATTCTCAAGCTTTAAAGTACATAGGAACTACCTGAAGATCGGGTTAAAATGCAGATTCTTATTAGGTAGTTCTCAGATGGGGCCTGCAATTCTGTATTTCTAATACTCTCAGGAGATGGCAACTGTTGTTTTGGGAACCACACCTTTGTGAGGCAAGGATTTAGATTTTTGGAAGACCAAGTGAGACCCAGATGAAAAAGATGGACTAAAAACATTTTTAACATTTAAAAGCAACCAAACCATCATCAAGAATACTGAAATATAACAAATGGAAAATAAGCTGCACTTGTAACATTCTTAACAGGATGGATGGTATGCATGTAGACCAGAAAAAGGTTTTTTGTTTGTTTAAGTGTTCAAGAACAAAGTCATATAGAGTACTTTGTATTTTTCCTAGAGTGGTGAAAGATCTTTTGAGATCTGAGAATGAGCTTGCTAGGAAAAAGCTAACATGAAGAGCAAACGTCATTATGAGAAATTTTTACTTAGCAATGAAAGTTGCTAAGTAAATCCAAGACAGTCCAGTGTGTGTGTAATATGTAGGGGACTGGGGAGGACTGGACCCAGGAAATGCCTAAATAATGCACTGGCTATAAGATAATGCCCAACATTTGGAACCAGGTCACTAGGGAATGCCAACTTTTGTTTGAAACTCTGGAGAGGAGAGAGATCTACAGAGCTTGATGCAGCTCAAAGCTATCTGGGACGGTGGCCTTTCTAAGACTGTTCAAGTAGCCCCAGAGCTTCCTTAGGGAGATCTCAACTGCGTCCAACTTCCCTAGGAATCTAGAGAACATTTTAAAGTGACTCTTCCAGCCAGAAAGCCACTAAATCTGGAAGAGGCCTTGTGGAGTGCTTGTGAGCATCTCAACCTCTGAAGACCTATAAATGTGCCACAGCTGTAGAGGCTGGGGGTGCCCAGGGCACCAGCACTACAGGAGGAGAGATGACATTAGCAAGTTAAAGATACTCCAACACAGCCAAACTGTCAATTGTATGCCTGGGATCTAACCTCTACTCTGATTCAAGCTGAAGGCTAGACTATAGAGAAAACCCCAGGAAGTGAAATATCCCTTTATAGATGCCTTTGGAATCCAGTCTTGGATGAAATCAGTCCAATGTTCACCAGTGCACTACTTACTTTGGGGAAAGATGGTAGTAATAAAATGAGCCAAGCTTAGAATCTTTCTGA
Source organism: Balaenoptera musculus (assembly GCF_009873245.2). Taxonomy (NCBI): domain Eukaryota; kingdom Metazoa; phylum Chordata; class Mammalia; order Artiodactyla; family Balaenopteridae; genus Balaenoptera; species Balaenoptera musculus. The sequence goes on from NC_045786.1 coordinate 147,500,704, forward strand.
GCCTAAAGGAAGTGTTTACTACCCAGATATTAAGCTGTTTCATAATTTCTAAGAGCCCTTTCATCTAAGACAGAAAGAAAGTGAATGACGGTTTAGATTTACCTTGGTAACTTGTTCGAAGAGATAGGGCCTTATTTGTATTCTCTTCTTCATTTCCTCCAATTCTTTCTTATACTCTTTTGCTCTTTTACGGTCATTGTTCCTGGAATTAACAAGATTTTTAGAATGAATTCCAGGTTTTTCCAATCCGGAATACCTTTAATTTCAGTTAAGTGGAATAACTCCCACAGACATTATAAATTCCTAACTGTGCCTGGCAAAATCCTTGATTCTATGGTTATAGGAGCCTACTGTAATAACCCCAATTTGCCATTTTCAAGGCAAATGGCTCCCAAGATAGTTATCCCTTAGACACACGGAGGACACCGACCGATTCTCTTTCAGCTTTGCTTTGAACACCTCCTCCAGGCTTTTATGGGGATCCATGGCTTTCGCACGCAAGGTCACAGATTTAGATATCGCCTGACACTTCTTTTTGTGCATCTCCGACCACTGAGTACTTTGATCTGCTTTGTCCTTTTTCTCAAGTGAACGTCTAAAGGGAAGAGGCAAAAAAAGAATACAAATGACCAACCTGGGTATACTTAAAAGCAATCTTAGTAACCTCTCTGGAAAGTCAGTTGGTTTTTTCTATGAATGGGTGAGTAATTTACTACACTGGCATTTCAGAAAGAAGAAGATTCTGGATTAAATGCACTGGCAGATGAAGCCTTCCCAGCACTATGGACAGTGAGTTTCTACCCCAGGAGAAGTTCATTAATTGAACTGAAAAACATGAGTTAAAATATTCTTACACTCAGGTGTCTTGCCATCTGGAAACAAAATAATACTAATTGCTACCATTTGCTGAGCTACCTACACTGAACCATGTGCAGACAGGCACCAATAAGTGCTTTATAGCCATTAGCTTAAATTCTCATAGCTGCCCTGTGAGGTAAGGACTGTAGGTCTCCCTTTTTATAGGCAACAAGATTGAGCCTCAGGGAGGGTAAACTACTTGCTTGAAGCTACCCAGCATGCCAGTGGAAAAGCCAAGATTAGAACCAGGATGTCTGACTCCCAAGCCTCTGCCCTTGACAACTGTGCTGTAAATGGTGGGCTGGAAGGTGCCTGGGTTCATGGTCCTTTGGGAATACAAACCTGCATTTCCACAGAGAACTGGAAATGGGCCTCCTTCAATGCACAATTTGGGGTCAACCTGCAGCACTTAGTTTGTACAAGTATCATTCTACAAGGTACTATGGAGAGTTCTACCAAAAGAAAAAACAGTCAAGACTCTTGCAGTAGGGTGTTCATATTCAAATGGACTTATTAGGAAGGAGGGTATAACAGTTTAATCTGCTAATATGTCAAACTCGCTATTGCCAGAACACAGATATGGACATTCTCTGCAGGTGGGCCACCATCTGGTTCATGAGACCTATCGTAGTGGGACCTCAGGATTCTGATGCATTTAGCCTTGATTTAGTAACTGACTGTGAAATTTGAGGAAGAAGGGAGTATCCCTTGGATGCTAAATACATTTCTAAAATCCCTGTTGTGGGTCTTAAAGGGCCAAGTAGATTCCATGTACTCCTCTGTGAGCCCCACAGGAAGGCACCGAGATGCCAGTCCTCTCCCAGAGCTAAGCCACCAGTTACAGCATGACCTCTCCTGCTGACTTCAGCTCAGAGGCCTAGCGGAGGAACTCCTGCTGGGGTGCTGTCTGGATGAGACTACCAGGACAGAGGTCAGTTAAAGAGTTAAAAATAAGGAGGCTCCTGCTTCCCAACCGACTTCTAATAGTTCCCCAAGATGAATCTCAGGGAATCTCAAATCTATGCGATGGATGCCTCATCTTCTTTGTGGCAGGCTCACACACACAGGTTCAGGCTTCTCTGAATTCCTGTTCCTAATGCTTCCTTCCTCTTTCACCAGTGGGTCTTGACGCATGTTATTCTGTTTGGAAACTTGTTTCTTTCCAGCCTTTGTCTGGCTGACTTCTCATTCTTCAGGTTTCACCTTAGGCATCTATTACAGAAGACCCAGGCTGCTCAGTGCCCCTCCCACACACAGTCCCCTGCATTTCCCCATCATTGTGCTACTCACAAGATTTGATAGTTGCTTCTTTGCCTTTCTGTATTTCAGACTAGATATTAAACTATAGGTTCTATAAGGTATCTCCAGCCTTAACGCTGTGCCTGGCACAAAGTAAGTCTCCCAAGAATATTGGCTGAGTGATGGTTAAGTGTTCTCCAGCACTAAGTGTGGAGAGTCACATGAATTCCTGTCCTGATCAAGACTCCCCTTCCACCCCTTTCGGTCTCTCTGATAACAGGAGAGAAGGCCCAGCAGCGGAGTGCTTTCCAGCATTGGGGCCAAGATCTGAGCACTGTGGGTCTCATGCAGGCTGACCACTCACCTGACTGCAGATTCCCTCTTCCTGGTGGCGTCTGTGATGTGCACGGGGAGGGTGTTGGCAGAGAGGGAAGCAAGGCCACTCAGAGAACGACTCCTTGGTAGGGGTGTGCCGGGTGGCTGTGGAGATTCCTAGAAGAAATGAAGGCTAATATTGGTAGGACAGCATGTGCAATTAGTTTCTATCTTAACTAGGAATCGATTTCAGTGGAGGACTAGTCAGAATCTTCAGTTCTTTCTTGGGATTAAGGCAAGGGTAATGAGATCTTGAGTTTAGTTAAACAGGGCCAAGACTTGGATATCAATCCCAAAGTTTTTAATTAAATGAGAAGAGTTCTTTGGAATTGGTATTGGGACATGGCAATTGACCCCAACTCCCTGCCTTCCAGACTTGTTTGCACTTATTTCTGCAAAATCCCTCTACAGAGAGGGAAGGAAGGGAAGTATTCTTGTGGTCTTAAATTTTTAGGAACCGTGGATCTGCTTACAGCTGAGCCGGTGTTTTAAAAAAATTAAGATAGAAAAGTTCATGAGAAGTGCCTTCCATTGAGACCTGGCCCCTCCTGTGTTTAGGGCCTCAGCCCTGACCCTCCTGCAGTGGCCTGGGCTCTCACCCTCCTCCCTTCAGAGGCGGCAGCATCACAGGGCCGAGGAGTACGACGCAGACTGGCGGTTCTCAGCAAGAAGGGCTTGTTGCGAGTCACCTCCTGGGTGTCTCTTCTCTTGGCAGCTCTTTTCTGGAAGGCCTTGTAAAGTTCTTCATAGTCAGGGACGGCAGGATTCACCTGAGGCTGGAATCCAAAGTCAGTGTGCAGAAACCCAAGCTTCTCCTCCCGGGTCCGGGTGGCTATTCGAGGCTGTGAGTCAGCCCGGCCACTGGAGGAAGCGATGGGGGAGGAGGCCATCTGGAGCATGTCCAGGGCTCTCATCTGGATGCGAATTTTCCTCAAGAGCTCAGCTTCTGTGGAGAAGAAGTCAGGGGAGCGAGGGGTGAGAAGGGACCAAGCCTCAAACCAAAAGGTGTGGTGAGCTTTCCCTCTTAAACACTCGCAGTTAGTGTGCTGGAACTCAGCATTAACTTTTCAGGAATTTTCCGAGCTAGTTGGCATCGTGTGGAAAGCTTGAAATTGGCCAGGATAGGAGTATTTATACCATGAAAACGGCAAACACTGCAAATCAACTTCTTTTTTTTTTCCTGGAGAGTGCCTTAATGAATGCTGACTAGGACATCACTGCTGTGTGCCAATCAGGCTGCAGAAGCAGCTACCATTTACACTTACTGAGCACTTTCTACAGTTCCTTCTTCAGAGATGGAGCAGGAGGGATGGGCCAGTCACCTGCTCCTCTCCCAGGTCTCCCTTCTCAGGCAGGGGCCCCACCGTCCACCCAACTGCCCAAGCCCACTGCCCACATTGTTCTCACCTCCTCCTCGCTCATCAGTCCTGCCGCCTCCTCCTCTTTAACCTCTCTGGTCCAGCCTCTTTTCATCCTCCCTGCTACTAGTTTCATAATTTCTCAGTTGAATCACTGAAATAGGCTCCTACAGATCAACATCCCTCTGGACTTGCCCGTCCCCCTATAATTATCTCCACAGCAGAGTGAGCTTTCTGAACTTTGTATCTGATCATGAGCCACCCTACTTAAAACCCTTCAGTGGCTCCCCCTGCCCTTGGGATGAAGTCCAAACTCCCTCCCATGGCCTACAAGGCCCCAGGTCTGGCCTGTGCCTGTCTGTCCCGCCCCCCGCTCCTCTTCTGTCTCCCCTCTACCTTTCCATGCCTTGAATGTGCTCAGCTTTCTTACCTCCATGCTATTATCTTTGCCTGGTACACTCTTCTTCCCTCTTCATTGAATTCACCATGGCTCCTCCTTCAGGGTCAGCGTTCACTTTCCCTCGGGACTTTCCCTAACTGTTCCCACCGCTCACCACACTCTAAGTCAGGTCCCTCTGTTATAGGTGACATTGGACCCCTAGGCTTCCCCCTTTAACTCCTGCAAGTGACTTATCACATTTGTAATTAGCTGTCTGTCTCCCTCCCATGTCCGCAAACTCCACATCTATTTATTCACGCCTGGGACGTGGCACATGCTATGGAATGAGCGAATAAAGCCAGAGTCCTTTAACTGAGCTATGCGTCTTGAAATGAGTACCTCACAGGATGTGGGGGGCTTTCCTCGGGGCAGCTGGCTAGTGGTGGTGCTGGCCTAGGCTGGTACTCAGATGTCTCTGAGTGGTTCTCTGCTCTGGCACCCATGCTGCCACAGAGGCCTTCATATGCACTCACTGAGCCAGGTGAGGTCAACAGGATGAACCCGGGGCCTCCTACTCCTCTCCCAACTAGGCGCCCCCATTGTACGGGCAGACCCAACCCTACCCCGTGGCCTGCACTGAGCAAGGCCTCTAGCGGGTCCGCCCGAACAGCCCATCTCTGAGCCAGGGTGACCCCTGAGCCCGACTAAATCCCCACAGCACCGCTTGGTACCCCCAGGCAGGAGGCAGGCCGGAGGCAAGGATGTCTTTACCCTGGAGTTTGTCCCCGAGGGCTGGCTCCAGAATGGACTTGGGGATCCTCCTGGTGGCCTTCTGCTTGGGGACTTTGGCCTTAGCTGTGGCGACCAGGTCCCTCTGTTGAATGGCTTTCTTTCGCTGCTCGTCCTTCCCCAGGAAGCTGAAGGGCTTCAAGGAAGAGAGGAGCAGCTCCTTCCTCTTCTGGATCCCTGCCTGCCTGCGTGCCTCGTTGCGCTCCATGATCTCCTGGTAGAGGGGCAGGTAGACGTGCGCAGGCACAGGCTGTGCCCGGAACTGCCGGTGGCACTCGGCCTCCTCCTGGCCCTGCTTCTGGGCCTGCTGCCTCTCATGCTCAAAGGAGGCAGGCGAAGCCAGCCACTGGGCCTTCTTCCTGGCCTCGCGCAGCGTCATGCGGAACGGCTGAGGGACGGTGATGGATGATGCCCAGGAGCTGATGCTTCTGTGCTGGGAGAGAGGCCTGGAGCTGGAGGGTGGCTGAGGCTGAGCCTTGGGAAGATCGGAGGGCAGGTTGCTCAAGGAGCTGCAGCGCCTCATGGAGCCACACCTGCGGGGAGAGAGCAGCTCTGTGCGTGGAGCACAGGGGGGCCAGGAGGCCTGGCTCCTCCAAGATCCTCCTCCTTCCCCCTCCCTTCCGGCAGGTCACAGTTAGTTTCTCAGCCTCACATCGCAGCCCCACAGGCCTCTAGGCCTGCGCCTTTCTCAACCAGGCTTCTCTCCTTCCCACAGGCCATCCTAGCAGCCCTAGTAGAAAGTCTCTCCTTAGAATGGACCCAAGAATTGCCACTTTGCACTCTTAATATTTTCATTCGGTAGAGAGAAGAGTGCAGTGGTGCACAGGAAGCCTTTAGCGTCAGGCCCAGGTTCCAATCTTGCTTCAAACAATTACCAGCTGTGTGACCTTGAGCAAGGTTCTCTTGGAACCTCAATTTCTTCATCATTGTAGAATGGCAAAAATAGTATCTACTTACAGGGTGATTGGGAGGAGAAAGTAAATATTAAATGAGATAAAGTATATGTGCATATAGCAGGGCTTGGCCAAGGGAAATGAACCTTGTTGCCATTCTCAGGGAGGTAGTATATTTGGGAAAGGCATCTCTTTAATTGATTCCAAACCTTCAGGTGACTCAAGGTTACCCAAAGTGATTCAGGACTGCTGGGTAGGAATCAGAACACGTTTGGCTGATTCTGGGCTGAAGCCTGGGTAGGTGGCACTTACAGGAGTGGTCTTTGTTTTACTGAGGAGGAAGATGAGGCCCAGAGTCATGATGTGACTTGGGCAGAGTTGTGCAGTGAGACAGCTGTTGAACTGCACTGCCTTACCTCGGAGACGGGGGGGACTGAACCTGCAGCTTTCCCCTGCCTTTGTCTTGGAAGAAACTCTCCAGGTCCTCATCATCTTCAGAGAGGCTTTCATCACTGTCTGGGTCAGACAGATAAAGGGATTCCAACAGGCACCACCTGCCTTTCTGCCTTAGTGCCTGCAGGGTCTCGTAAAAACTCGCAGTTGAGTCAGAAGTAGCATCTGTCTCCTCCTCTGGGCTGATGAACTCACTGAGTTTGCCAGCCCTGGGCAAAACCAGCCCATCCCCACACAGCTCCTCTTCTGCCTCTGTGTCTGAGGAGGATTTGGGGGGAAATATCTGAAATGAAATAGACTGTGGGTCAAGCTGTGATTTAAAAACTTAACTACTAATTTCATTTTAAATAAGTATACATTAGGGACTGGGGCGGGGGACAAAGAAAAATGTGTTCCTTGCTTTAAAGAAATTTCACATATTGGTATATGAGGTGTGCTTGGTTGAAGGGCGGGAAAGGGAAACAGAGAGCTGAAGTTGGTTCATGCAGTCCGGTGAGCATTTATGGAGAACCTACCTTCACCATGCACCCCTGCTCTCCAGGAATCCTACCTGTAACTTTGGCCACACTCTGGGACCTGCCCTACTTGGGTTTTACCTACTTGTTGCCAATCTTCCTTTTCCTGCTTCCCTTGTCTATACCTCTGCTTTCCTCATATTCTAGCTAATTCCTACCCTGTTACTAGGAATGAGTAATTAACAGGAGACAGTGTGGTCTAGCTGAAAGAGTCCTAGAAAGTGGGAAATCCAACTGGGCTTAAATACTCCATTCATTCAGAAAACATTTATTGGGTGCCTAATGTGCATTGAGTATTAGGCTGCGAACAAGACAAACAAGGTCCCTACTCTCATGAGGCTTACATCCTAGTGAAGGGAGAAAGATAATGTAAGATGGTAATAAATTCAATAAAAGCCATGAAACTGTGAGATTACAGAGTGATGGAGTGGCTATGGGACGCTTTTCTGTTGATAAAAGCCCATCAGATAAAGACCACTAGGAATGTACCTGTAATCAGAACTAGGTTTATTAATTTGCTACAGCATACCATGGGAAAGTATAGGGAACTTGGCGCGGGGTGGGGGCTTTTTCTAGGGTTGGCTGGTCCTGAATGATTCTGAGGAGGGTTAGGGGAAGCAAGGATGGATGGATGCTGTCATAAAGAGGGCACAGTTTAGTAAGTGGGTGAATGAGCAATTTTTATTCAAAAGGTGACAAGAGCAAAGTAGGGCTGAGTAAGTAATTGATAAGTAAGCATAATCATTTAGAAGTATGGGGTATTAGTCGTTTTGCAGGTACAGTGTGGCCCTGTGAGAAATATTGATTTCTGCTGATCTTGCTGCTGGCCTCATCTGGGTCTATTACAGTCTGAGTTTTACTTTCCCAGTCCTGGATGATTTGTACTTTCTCACTGTGGAGGACTTTTAGACTGACACCTGATTGGTGAGAAAAACTTCAGCCTTGCTAAGATCTGGGGTAAGAGGGTTTGGGGCTCGAAGAAAAGCAAATACAAAGGCCTTGAGGCAGGGACAAAATTTTGGACTTTTGGAGAGGTAGAAAGAGGGCCAGTGTGCTTGGAGGATAGTAGCAAGAGATATCCTGAAAGAAGCAGGCTGGGGCCATGATGGGACCGCACAGGGTGACTGGTTGGTTGCGGCTGGAAACCAGTTGGGACGGGCCGCTGCAGGCCTCCAAGTGACACTTGGTGATGGTTGAACTGGGTCCGGCTCTAACACTGAAAAGAACACTAGATTCTGAGTCAAAGGTATGTATGTGCTCTAGCCCTCGCTCTGCTACTAAACAGCGTGTGATTTTAGGAAAATTCCTTTTTTAAAAAACGACTTTATTGATATAATTCGCACCTACTATACAATTCATACAAGTGTACAATTCATTGGGTTTCAGTATACTCAGAGTTGTGCAACCAGCACCACAATCAATTTTAATAACCCCCCAAAAGACTCCATTCCATTTAGCAGTCACTCCCTATTTTCCCTAACCCTCCTCATTCCCTAACCCCTAAGCGACCGCCAATTTACTTTGTCTCTATGAATTTGGGGGCAAATTTCTTAATCTCTCTGTGCCTCATTTTTCTCTTCTACAAAATGGAGACAACAATCGTGCTATTAGTCCTGGGGCGGTTGAGAGGATAAGCAGAAACTGGGGGCCATTTCTATGGTTCTATGAAGAGCCTGACGTAAGGGCTCAAGGGGTTCAGGTCCCGGAGATAAGAGTCCACCTCCGTAAACACTGCCCATTTTAATCCCACGCCCCTGTGACACGCCCTTGCCGTCTGTCTCCAAGGCAACTTCAAACAGTTTCCTCTCTTCGGGATTTCTTTCCGGGGCGCAGACACGATCACTCCCCTTCTTTTTCCCCGCTCACCTGACGGCTCCACTGAGCGCCGCCGGAGGCTCCTGCAGACCTGCCCACGGTCATCGTCTCAGCGGGGAAGAGGCAGAAGCGGCCGAGACAGCGGGAATGACAGCGGCCGTGGAGGTGCAAGCTAAGCGGGTCAGGTTCCGCCCCTTTCTAGCTTGGGCCTCTGATTGGCTCCCAGGCGGATACACGAACCAGTCCCCTTCCCAGGCAGCCTCTAATCTGTCCCGCCCAAGCAGGCAAAATTCGTTTTCTGATTGGCCTATTCTCTTTGCAGGTTATACTTCCGGTTTTGAGGTGGCGGCTCAAGCGGCCTGTGACTGGAGAGCTCTGCTCCGGAAGTGCTAACCCCAGGCGGGCCCAGCGGGACGCCAATTACGGTGCAGGTCAGGACCATGGCGGCCAGGCTGGCCGGGATCCGGTGGGGGACTTCCCCTGCCGCTGCCCGGAGGGTCCCGCTGGTCTCCTGCCGGAGGTGGGCCGGCGCCTCGTCAGACACCGTGTACGATGTGGTGGTGTCCGGGGGAGGCCTGGTGGGCGCCGCTATGGCTTGTGCCTTGGGTAAGCGCATCTCCAGGCCGATAGCGGCGGGGAGCGGGGCCGTAGAGAAACGATGAGGACCGTGTGAGCCCTGGCACTGTTTGCCCAAGGTCTAAGCGTTGTAGATCTTGTGGTCCATTCCCTGCCCAGAGGAACCCCAGGACCCCGGGGGCAAACGTTTGCTCCTTCAGGATTCCGAAGGGTCAAAAGTGGGAGGGACCTCTTAGGAGTCCTTCCAAAGCGTGGGGAAACAGACCCGCCCAGGGTTATTTAGTTCTGGACACAGTTGGAAGTAATCAGGCATTGCCTATTGGGCTAGGCTAGGCAGTTTTTTGTTGATGTTGTTTTTTAAACAGCTTCATTGAGCTATAATTTGCATACCATAAAGTTTACCCATTTAAAGCATAGAATTTAATGATTTTTAGTATAGTCACAGAGTTGTACAGCCATTGCCACAGTAAATTTTAGAACATTTTTATCACCCCCCAAAAGAAACCCAAACCCATTAGTAATCACTGCCCATGTTCCCCCAATCTCCTCAGCTCCTGGCAACCACTCATGTACTTTCTATCTCTATAGATTGGCTTTTTCTAGACATTTCCATAGACATGGAATCTGCTTAATGTTTTCAAAGTTCATCCAGGTTGTAGCATGTGCCAATAGTTCGTTCCTTTTTATGGCTAAGTAATATTTTGTGTGGATATAGCACATTTTGTTTATTAATTCATCAGATGATGGACATTTGAGTCGTTTTCACTTTGGGGCTATAACAAATAATGCTACTATCATTTTCTGTACAAGCTTTTGTGTAAGCATATATTTTTGGTTATCTTGGATATATTCCTAGGAGTGGACTTGCAGGGTCATACGGTAAACTCTGTGTTTAACATTTTGAAGACCTGCCAGTGTTCCAGAGTGGCTGCACTACTTTACATTCCCACCAGCAATAAATGAGGGGTCTAATTTCTTTCTTTCTTTCTTTCTTTTTTAAATTAATTAATTAATTTATTTATTTTTGGCTGCGTTGGGTCTTCGTTTCTGTGCGAGGCCTTTCTCTAGTTGCGGCGAGCGGGAGCCGTTCTTCATCGCGGCGCGCGGGCCTCTCACTGTCGCGGCCTCTCTTGTTGTGGAGCTCGGGCTCCAGACGCGCAGGCTCAGTAGGTGTGGCTCACGTGCCCAGTTGCTCCGCGGCATGTGGGATCTTCCCGGACCAGAGCTCGAAACCGTGTCCCCTGCATTGGCAGGCGGATTCTTAACCACTGCCCCACCAGGGAAGTCCCGAGGGGTCTAATTTCTCCACGTCCTGGACAGCACTGTTACTGTCTTTTTGTTACTAGTTATACTAGTGAGTGTGAGGTGATATCTCCTGGTTTTGATTTGCATTTTTCTAATGACTAATGATGTTGAATATTCTTTCATATGTTTATTGGTCATTTGTATGTCTTCTTTGGAGAAATGTCTATTCAGAACCTTTGCCCATTTTTAAACTGGGCTATTTGTCTTTATTATTGAGTTGTAAGAGTTTTTTATGTATTCTGGGTACAAGCCCCTTATCAGATAAATGATTTTCAGATATGTTCTCCCATTTTGTGGGTGGTTTTTTCACTTTCTTGATGGTGTCCTTTGAATCACAGAAGTTTTTAATTTTGATGAAGTCCAGCTTATCAATCTCTTACCACTTGTGCTATGGTGTCATATCTAAGAAATCATTATCTAACCCAAAGTCACGAAGTTTCGCTCCTGTGTTTTCTTGTAAGAGTTTTATAGTTTTAGCTCTTACATTTAAGGCTATGATCCACTTTTTTTTTTTTTTTTTTTTTGCAACCCAGTGAGATGAACAAGAATGCAAGAATTACTGCTCTTCTTTTTTTTTTTTAAAGCACTGATTTTATTTTATTTTATTTATTTATTTAAAGTATTTTTTTAAAAATTTATTTATTTATGGCTGTGTTGGGTCTTCGTTTCTGTGCGAGGGCTTTCTCTAGTTGTGGCAAGTGGGGGCCACTCTTCATCGCGGTGCGCGGGCCTGTCACTATCGCGGCCTCTCATGCTGCGGAGCACAGGCTCCAGACGCACAGGCTCAGTAATTGTGGCTCACCGGCCTAGCTGCTCCGCGGCATGTGGGATCTTCCCAGACCAGGGCTCGAACCCGTGTCCCCTACATTGGCAGGCAGATTCTCAACCACTGCGCCACCAGGGAAGCCCTATGATCCACTTTGAGTTAAACTTTGTATGCAAGTTAAGGTAAGGACTTTGCTTTTACATGTGTAGTTTAGGCTGCTCCACTACCTTGTGGGGTAGATATTTTCATCTTTTATATGAAGAAACAAGGTTAAGTAAGGACCAGAGTCTCACACCAGGCAGAGTCAGAATTTGAGCCCAGGCAACCAAATTCTTTTGCTTTTAACAACTGTACGGTGACTTTCAGAAATTGGATTTGAGTTTTCTGGCTTCACAAAGGTCACTAACAGTGAGAAAGTCTTTCCTGATTTCAGTTCTGGGGTGATAGTCACATCTTCCCTAGGAAGTTCCTCTTCTAGGAAACTGGTGGGAAGCAGTGTTTTGTATGAGCTAATGGGCTTGAGTCTCAAAGTAATTTTGTAAAACATAGTTATCAGTTATTGAGCACTTGCTATAGATAGGCATCTTTTAAAGTATTTTGCATATATATATATATACATACATATACGTATGTATATTATATACTTTTTTTTTCTGTGCCAAGTGGCTTGCAGGATCTTAGATCCCAACCAGGGATTGAACCTGGGCCCAGCAGTGAGAGTGCCGGGTCCTAACCATTGGACTGCCAGGGAATTCCCTATATTTTATTTAATTGTCATAATACTCTTGATTGTAGATTGTGCAGATAAGAAAGTTAAAGCTCAGAAAGTTTAAGTAACTTGCTCTCAAAAGTTGGTAATTAGGAAGTACAAATCCTTTTTGAGACTGACAAGACTTTCTGACATATATACCCTTGCTCCCTGACAGCCGTTTTGGTTTTACCTATCGGTAAATGGACTATAATGGTGCTTCTCAAGCTTGAGCGTGTGTAAGAATCATCTGGGTTTTTTGGTTTGGTTTTGGTTTTGGGTTTTGAATAACTAAGACAGGGACATAACACATGAGAATTTTGAAATACAAAAGGGCATAGAATATATAGTATAAAGCATGTATAGTAAGACTTCCATTTCTAATTGTTAGCCATCCAATTCTTCTCAAAGGCAATTGTTGTTACCAGTCTGTGGAGCATATTTTTAAAATGCGGATTCCAGGTTCCACTTCCAGTGACTCTGACTCAGTTTGTCCAGGTGGGGCCCAGGAACCTGTATTTTTAACGAATAATCTCCAGAGATGGATGCAGGAGATCTGAAGACCACACTTTGAGAATGAAAAACACTGGGGAGGCTTAATTGTCTTGTAGTGACTTCACCTCCTAACTTTTTATACAATTTTGTATGATATGTACCTGAAAAATTTTTTAGTTTTACTAAATTTTTGTTAATTTTGTTAAAATTTGGTGTTTTGCTATCTTCTTTCTATAACTTCTTTTCCTTCCTATATTGTTCTTTTTCTCATCCCCATTTACCCACATTTCAAGGAGGGAAAGCAGCAATTCTTTTATAAACTTAGAGAATTCTGTATTGTAATTGTTTATTTTTCTGTCTTTTCCTTAGAAGTATAAATTTTTTTTTAAATTTATTTTTGGCTGCGTTGGGTCTTCGTTGCTGTGCACGGGCTTTCTCTAGTTGTGGTGAGCGGGGGCTACTCTTCATTGTGGTGCGCGGGCTTCTCATTGCGGTGGCTTCTCTGTTGCAGAGTGCGGGCTGTAGGTGCGTGGGCTTCAGTAGTTGCAGCACGTGGGCTCAGTAGTTGTGGCGCATGGGCTTAGTTGCTCCGCAGCATGTGGGATCTTCCCGGACCAGCGATTGAACCCGTGTCCCCTGCATTGGCAGGCAGATTCTTAACCACTGCGCCACCAGGGAAGTCCCAGAAGTATAAATTCTTAAAGTCAGGGCTGACTTTAAACAGATACTGGCGATACAGAATTCTCTGTGTAAGTTTACAAAAGAAAGGTCATGGGCCGAACACACTGGGATGTAAGAATCACTGACTCTAAGTCAGTCAAACCTACCAAGCGTAGGTTTACAAAAGAAACATTCACACACCAGCTAATTTCCTATTTAAAAAGCTCAGAGAAGATACTGAATGTTAAAACATGGAAGTTGAAGCTCTCGGGGGTGGGGGGAGGTTTGGAAATCTTTCATGCAATTTATTCAGTGAGCAAGCCTCTGCTTTTTTCCTATAAAATAGACGGAGCTGAACACTGTGAGGAGACTCTCTCCTTGGGCAGGTGCCTGTGGAGTCAAGTAAACTACCTGCTTGGGATTTTGTGCATGCTACTGTCTCCCCTTGATTATCATGGCATGTATCCCAAAGAATATTCTTTGTGAATAGTTTATATGCTGATCAACCTTTATATTTCAACATCCACTTAATTTTAGACAGCTGCTTTAAAAGTGTAAAATTTCCAGCTGGCTCTTCATATTTCCGTATAGGTCAGTTTTTATGTTTTCCTTGATTCTTTTCTTCTTCAGACTCACATTAGTTCATGTTTTATGCTTGAAATACCTATATTTCCCTCTCACATTGTTATTTGTAAGTGATATTCTTTAATATTTTTTCTCCAAGCTAGTTTCCCAAAATGTTATATTATTTTTTTATAAATTTTAAAATTATTTATTTATTTATTTTTGCCTGTGTTGGGTCTTCATTGCTGTGTGCGGGCTTTCTCTAGTTGCGGCGAGCAGGGGATACTCTTCGTTGCGGTGCGCGGGCTTCTCATTGGGGTGGCTTCTCTTGTTGTGGAGCACAGGCTCTAGGTGCGGGAGCTTCAGTCGTTGTGGCTCACGGGCTCTACAGCGCAGGCTCAGTAGTTGTGGCAAATGGGCTTAGTTGCTCTGTGGCATGTGGGATCTTCCCAGACCAGGGGTTGAACCCGTGTCCCCTGCTTTGGCAGGCGGATTCTTAACCACTGTGCCACCAGGAAACCCCTAAAATATTATATTAAATAACTAAAAAATAAAATATTGAAAAATAAAATAAAATATTGAACCTGGCTATATTTTATGTGCTTGGAAATCTAATTTTTTTAAATTTATTTATTTAATTTATTTATTTTTGGCTGTGTTGGGTCTTTGTTGCTGCACGTGGGCTTTCTGTAGTTGTGGCGAGCGGGGGCTGCTCTTCTTTGAGATGCACGTACTTCTCATTGCAGTGGCTTCTCTTGTTGCGAAGCACAGGCCCTAGAGCACGTGGGCTTCAGTAGTTGTGGCTCTGTGGCATGTGGGATCTTCCTGGACCAGGGCTTGAACCTGTGTCCCCTGCATTGACAGGCGGATTATTAACCACTGCGCCACCAGGGAAGTCCCTAATTTTTTTTGACTAAAGGAAATTTATAAAATATATAATGTTATACATGCATTTGTAGGTGATGAACTGATTGTACTATGTCATAAAGCTAGAAACAGTGAGAGCTGGGATTAAAATCCAGAGTTTCTGATTTTCTTTTTTTGGTTGTGTTTTTAATCATTTTTTTAAAGCTTCGTGTTTTTTTTTTAAATTAATTAATTTATTATTTATGGCTGTGTTGGGTCTTCGTTTCTGAACGAGGGCTTTCTTTAGTTGCGGCAAGTGGGGGCCACTCTTCATCGTGGTGTGCGGGCCTCTCACTATCGCGGCCTCTCTTATTGCGGAGCACAGGCTCCAGACGCGCAGGCTCAGTAGTTGTGGCTCACGGGCCTAGTTGCTCCGCGGCATGTGGGATCCTCCCAGACCAGGGCTCGAACCCATGTCCCCTGCATTTGCAGGCAGATTCCCAACCACTGCGCCACCAGGGAAGCCCCTTCTGTGGTGTTTTGAAATAACAGCCCAGCTGGACTAGAACAGGCAGTGAGCACATCATCTCAATCTACTGAAAACCCTCCAGTGACTCCTACTGTAGTTGGGATATGGTCCAAATTTCCTGCCACTGTCTAGAAGGCACTATTTGATCTGTATATTATCTCTCTCTCCAAATTCACCTTGATCCATTCTCTTCCGTAGGCACCTTCAGAGACAGTGGTCACTCTTCAGTCTCTAGAGCTGCATTGTCCAATATGGTAGCTACCAGTCACACGTGATTACCGATCACTTAAAATATGATACCATATTTACCATATGCTAATCTAAATGCATTTGTTCTGTAAGTGTAAAATACATACCACATTTCAAAGGCAGTATAAAAATTAATGTAAAATATCTCATTAATTTTGTCATTGTTAATATTCATAATGCTATTATTTTGGATATATTAGATAAACTAAAGCAAAATTAACATGTAATTAACCACTTTTTTTACTTTTTAAATGTGGCTTCTAGAATATTTAAAATTATGTGTCACATTATTTTTATTATTTTGCATATTATATTATTTCTAGTGGACAGCATATTTCTAGAACAGACTAAACTTACTTCCATTTCAGAAACTTTTCTTTTTCTTTTTAGTTGTTGTCTCTTCTGAATATTCTCTCACCAGGTTTTCTCCTGATTGTTTTGTTTGTTTGTTTGGTTGGTTTTTTTGAATTTTTGAATTTTATTTTATTTTTTTATACAGCAGGTTCTTATTAGTCATCCATTTTATACACATCAGTGTATACATGTCAATCCCAGCCTCCCAGTTCATCACACCACCACCCCCACCCGCCGCTGCTTTTCCCCCTTGGTGTCCATACGTTTGTTCTCCACATCTATGTCTCAATTTCTGCCCTGCAAACCGGTTCATCTGTACCATTCTTCTAGGTTCCACATATATGCGTTAATATACGATATTTGTTTTTCTCTTTCTGACTTACTTCACTCTGTATGGCAGTCTCTAGATTCATCTACGTCTCTACAAATGACCCAATTTCGTTCCTTTCTATGGCTGAGTAATATTTCATTGTATATATATACCACATCTTCTTTATCCATTCGTCTGTCGATGGGCATTTAGGTTGCTTCCATGACCTGGCTATTGTAAATAGTGCTGCAATGAACATTCGGGTGCATGTGTGTTTTTGAATTATGGTTTTCTCTGGGTATATGCCCAGTAGTGGGATTGCTGGGTCATATGGTAATTCTATTTTTAGTTTTTTAAGGAACCTCCATACTGTTCTCCATAGTGGCTGTATCAATTTACATTCCCACCAACAGTGCGAGAGGGTTCCCTTTTCTCCACACCCTCTCCAGCATTTGTTGTTTGTAGATTTTCTGATGACGCCTATTCTAACTGGTGTGAGGTGATACCTCATTGTAGTTTTGATTTGCATTTCTCTAATAATTAGTGATGTTGAGCAGCTTTTCATGTGCTTCATGGCCATCTGTATGTCCTCTTTGGAGAAATATCTATTTAGGTCTTCTGCCCATTTTTGGATTGGGTTGTTTGTTTTTTTAATATTGAGCTGCATGACCTGTTTATATATTTTGGAGATTAATCCTTTGCCCATTGATTCGTTTGGAAATATTTTCTCCCATTCTGAGGGTTGTCTTTTCGTCTTGTTTGTAGTTTCTTTTGCTTTGCAAAAGCTTTTAAGTTTCATTAGGTCCCATTTGTTTATTTTTGTTTTTATTTCCATTACTCTAGGGGGTGGATCAAAGAAGATCTTGCTGTGATTTATGTCAAAGAGTGTTCTTCCTATGTTTTCCTCTAAGAGTTTTATAGTGTCCAGTCTTACATTTAGGTCTCTAATCCATTTTGAGTTTATTTTTGTGTATGGTGTTAGGGAATGTTCTAATATCATTCTTTTACATGTAGCTGTCCAGTTTTCCTAGCACCGCTTATTGAAGAGACTGTCTTTTCTCCATTGTATATCCTTGCCTCCTTTGTCATAGATTAGTTGACCAAAGGTGCGTGGGTGTATCTCTGGGCTTTCTATCTTGTTCCATTGATCTGTATTTCTGTTTTTGTGCCAGTACCATATTGTCTTGATTACTGTAGCTTTGTAGTATAGTCTGAAGTCAGGGAGTCTGATTCCTCCAGCTCCATTTTTTTCCCTCAAGACTGCTTTGGCTATTTGGGGTCTTTGTGTCGCCATACAAATTTTAAGATTTTTTGTTCTAGTTCTGTAAAAAATGCCATTGAATCTGTAGATTGCTTTGGGTAGTATAGTCATTTTCACAATATTGATTCTTCCAATCCAGGAACATGGTATATCTCTCCATCTGTTGGTATCATCTTTAATTTCTTTCAACAGTGTCTTACAGTTTTCTGCATACAGGTCTTTTGTCTCCCTAGGTAGGTATATTCCTAGGTATTTTATTCTTTTTGTTGCAGTGGTAAATGGGAGTGTTTCCTTAATTTCTCTTTCGGATTTTTCATCATTAGTGTATAGGAATGCAAGAGATTTCTGTGCATTAATTTTGTATCCTGCAACTTTACCAAATTCATTGATTAGCTCTAGTAGTTTTCTGGTGGCATCTTTAGGAGTCTCTGTGTATAGTATCATGTCATCTGCAAACAGTGACAGTTTTACTTCTTCTTTTCCAATTTGTATTCCTTTTATTTCTTTCGCTTCTCTGATTGCCGTGGCTAGGACTTCCGAACCTATGTTGAATAATAGTGGTGAGAGTGGACATCCTTGTCTTGTTCCTGATCTTAGAGGAAATGCTTTCAGTTTTTCACCATTGAGAATGATGTTTGCTGTGGGTTTGTTGTATATGGCCTTTAGTATGTTGAGGTAGGTTCCCTCTGTGCCCACTTTCTGGAGAGTTTTTATCATAAATGGGTGTTGAATTCTGTCGAAAGCTTTTTTTGCATCTATTGAGATGATCATATGGTTTTTATTCTTCAGTTTGTTAATATGGTGTATCACATTGATTGATTTGCGTATATTGAAGAATCCTTGCATCCCTGGGATAAATCCCACTTGATCATGATGTACGATCCTTTTAATGTGTTGTTGGATTCTGTTTGCTAGTATTTTGTTGAGGAGTTTTGCATCTATATTCATGAGTGATATTGGTCTGTAATTTTCTTTTTTTGTAGTATCTTTTTTTTTTTTTTTTTTTAAATAAATCCAGTTCTTTGGTTTTAATTTATTTTTTTATTTATGGCTGTGTTGGGTGGGTCTTCGTTTCTGTGCGAGGGCCCTCTCTAGTTGTGGCAAGCGGGGGCCACTCTTCATCGCGGTGCGCAGGCCTCTCACTATCGCGGCCTCTTGTTGCGGAGCACAGGCTCCAGACGCGCATGCTCAGTAGCTGTGGCTCACGGGCCCAGTTGCTCCGCGGCATGTGGGATCTTCCCAGACCAGGGCTCGAACCCGTGTCCCCTGCATTGGCAGGCAGACTCTCAACCACTGCGCCACCAGGGAAGCCCCTGTAGTATCTTTGTCTGGTTTTGGTATCAGGGTGATGGTGGCCTCATAGAATGAGATTGGGAGTGTTCCTTCCCCTGCAATTTTTTGGAAGAGTTTGAGAAGGATGGGTGTTAGCTCTTCTCTAAATGTTTGATAGAATTCACCTGTGAAACCATCTGGTCCTGGACTTTTGTTTGTTGGAAGATTTTTAATCACAGTTTCAATTTCATTACTTGTGATTGGCCTGTTCATATTTTCGATTTCTTCCTGGTTCAGTCTTGGGAGGTTATACCTTTCTAAGAATTTGTCCATTTCTTCCAGGTTGTCCATTTTATTGGATAGAGTTGTTTGTAGTAGTCTCTTAGGATGCTTTGTATTTCTGCGGTGTCCATTGTAACTTCTCCTTCTTCATTTCTAATTTTATTGATTTGAGTCCTCTCCCTCTTTTTCTTGATGAGTCTGGCTAATGGTTTATCAATTTTGTTTATCTTCTCAAAGAACCAGCTTTTAGTTTTATTGATCTTTGCTATTGTTTTCTTTGTTTCTATTTCATTTATTTCTGCTCTGATCTTTATGATTTCTTTCCTTCTGCTAACTTTGGGTTTTGTTTGTTCTTCTTTCTCTAGTTCCTTTAGGTGTAAGGTTAGATTTTTTATTTGAGATTTTTCTTGTTTCTTGAGGTAGGCCTGTATAGCTATAAACTTTCCTCTTAGAACTGCTTTTGCTGCATCCCATAGATTTTGGATCATCTTGTTTTCATTATCATTGTCTCTGGGTATTTTTTGATTTCCTCTTTGATTTCTTCGGTGGTCTCTTGGTTATTTAGTAACATATTGTTTAGCCTCCATGTGTTTGTGTTTTTTACGTTTTTTTCCCCTGTAATTGATTTCTAATCTCATAGCATTGTGGTCAGAAAAGATGCTTGATATGATTTCAGTTTTCTTAAATTTACTGAGGCTTGATTTGTGACCCAAGATGTGATCTATCCTGGAGAATGTTCCATGCACACTTAAGAAGAAAGTGTAATCTGCTGTTTTTGGATGGAATGTCATACAAATATCAATTAAATCTGTCTGGTCTATTGTGTCATTTAAAGCTTTTGTTTCCTTATTAATTCTCTGTTTGGGTGATCTGTCCATTGGTGTAAGTGAGGTGTTAAAGTCCCTCACTATTATTGTGTTACTTTCGATTTCCTCTTTTATAGCTGTTAGCAGTTGCTTTATGTATTGTGGTGCTCCTATGCTGGGTGCATATATAGTTATAATTGTTATATCTTCTTCTTCGATTGATGCCTTGATGGTTATGTAGTGTCCTTCCTTGTCTCTTGTAACATTCTTTATTTTAAAGTCTATTTTATCTGATATGAATATTGCTACTCCAGCTTTCTTTTGATTTCCATTTGCATGGAATATCTTTCTCCATCCCCTCACTTTCAGTCTGTATGTGTCCCTATGTCTGAAGTGGGTCTCTTGTAGACAGCATATATATGGGTCTTGTTTTTGTATCCATTCAGCAAGCCTGTGTCTTTTGGTTGGAGCATTTAATTCATTCACGTTTAAGGTAATTATCGATGTATAGGTTTCTATTATCATTTTCTTTATTGTTTTGGGTTTGTTTCTGTAGGTCCTTTTCTTCTCTTGTGTTTCCCACTTAGAGAAGTGCCTTTAGCATTTGTTGGTTTGGTGGTGCTGAATTCTCTTAGCTTTTACTTGTCTGTAAAGCTTTTGCTTATCTGTAAAGCTTTAGATTTCTCCATCAAATCTGAATTTGATCCTTGTGGGGTAGAATAATCTTGGTTGTAAGTTCTTCCCTTTCATCACTTTAAGTATATCATGCCACTCCCTTCTGGCTTGTAGAGTTTCTGCTGAGAAATCAGCTGTTAACCTTATGGGAGTTCCCTTGTATGTTATTTGTTGTTTTTCCATTGCTGCTTTCAATAATTTTTCTTTGTCTTTAATTTTTGTCAATTTGATTACTATGTGTCTCAGCATGTTTCTCCTTGGGTTTACCCTGTATGGGACTCCCTGCACTTCCTGGACTTGGGTGGCTATTTCCTTTCACATGTTAGGGAAGTTTTCGACTATAATCTCTTCAAATATTTTCTCAGGTCCTTTCTCTCTCTCTTCTCCTTCTGGGACCCCTATAATGTGAATGTTGCTGCATTTAATGTTGTTCCAGAGGTCTTTTAGGCTGTCTGCATTTCTTTTCATTCTTTTTTATTTATTCTGTTCCACAGCAGTGAATTCCACCATTGTGTCTTCCAGGTCACTTATCCGTTCTTCTGCCTCAGTTATTCTGCTATTGATTCCTTCTAGTGTAGTTTTCATTTCAGTTATTGTGCTGTTCATCTCTGTTTGTTTGTTCTTTGATTCTTCTAGATCTCTGTTAAACATTTCTTGCATCTTTTCGACCTTTGCCTCCATTCTTTTTCCGAGGTCCTGGATCATCTTCACTGTCATTATTCTGAATTCTTTTTCTGGAAGATTGCCTATCTCCACTTCATTTAGTTGTTTTTCTGGGGTTTTATCTTGTTCCTTCATGTGGTACATAGCCCTCTGCCTTTTCATCTTGTCTATCTTTCTGTGAATGTGGTTTTTGTTCCACAGGCTGCAGGATTATAGTTCTTCTTGCTTCTGCTGTCTGCCCTCTGGTGGATGAGGCTATCTAAGAGGCTTGTGCAAGTTTCCTGATGGGAGGGACTGGTGGTGGGTAGAGCTGGCTGTTGCTTTGGTGGGCAGAGCTCAGTAAAACTTTAATCCACTGGACTGTTGATGGGTGGGGCTGGGTTCCCTCCCTGCTGGTTGTTTGGCCTGAGGCGACCCAACAGTGGAGCCTACCCGGGCTCTTTGGTGGGGCTAATGGCAGACTCTGGGAGGAGAGTACTCACGCCAAGGAGTACTTCCCAGAACTTCTGCTGCCAGTGTCCTTGTCCTCACAGTGAGACACAGCCACCCCCCGCCTCTGCAGGAGACCTTCCAACACTAGCAGGTAGGTCTGGTTCAGTCTCCTATGGGGTCACTGCTCCTTCCCCTTGGTCCTGATGCGCACACTACTTTGTGTGTGCCCTCCAAGAGTGTAGTCTCTGTTTTCTCCAGTCCTGTTGAAGTCCTGCAATCAAATCAGGCTAGCCTTCAAAGTCTGATTCTCTAGGAATTCCTCCTCCCATTGCCGGAACCCCAGGTTGGGAAGCTTGACGTAGGGCTCAGAACCTTCACTCCGCTGGGTGGACTTCTGTGGTATAAGTGTTCTCCAGTTTGTGAGTCACCCACCCGGCAGTTATGGGATTTGATTTTATTGTGATTGCGCCCCTCCTACCATCTCATTGTGGCTTCTCCTTTGTCTTTGGATGTTGGGTATCCTTTTTGGTGAGTTCCAGTGTCTTCCTGTTGATGATTGTCCAGCAGTTAGTTGTGATTCTGGTGTTCTCACATGAGGGAGTGAGAGCACATCCTTCTACTCTGCCATCTTGAACCAATCTCCCTCCTGATTGTTTTTCTGATTTTCTTAAATAGGAAGGAACTTTCCTTTAAAGGAAGTTAAATGGTGAAGAAACAAGTGTCCATATAAGATTACATGTATTTGAATCCTTAGTCTTGTCTCCAATACGTTCTATCTGGGTGGAATTATATAAATTACTCACAATTTCTGTACATTGGTTTTTCTCATCTCTAAAATTAGAGCAAAATAGCTTTTCTTTCTTCATAAAATTGTGGTATAGATTATATCAGATGATACTACAGTAAATCATATATAATTGTACCTGGCATATAGGTGTTAATAAACATTAGCAGTGATGATGGTAATGATAATAGTGATTCTATGGAACTTTCCTTTTAGATATACAGGAAAAAAGTAAACATTATTAATATAATAATCTACTGTTATTCATGAAAGAGTGGCAGGTTATTAATTTATGACACTAGGTTGTTATTTGATAAATCAAAATTAACTTGGATTCTATATAGAGTGAAGTGATTTCAAGGTTAAAATTTAGATAGTCACCTACAATTTATAATTTCATTTAATTCAGTCAGTAGCTAAGTCATATATATGTTTGTGCCTTTAGCTGTAATGGTATTATAGCCTAAAATAGATATTTTTATAATTTTTCTATTTCTACTCACCAGGGCAAATATGGGATGGAAATCTGTTTTCCTATGTATTTCCTGGTTTCTCATTTAACAAAAATGTCTGTTAAGACATTGAGTATCTATTTTATGGATTGAGGAGATAACAGCAATTTGCTGCTGGGGACGTACAGTGATAGGAAAAGAAATGACTCCTGGCCTCCAAGGAATTTAGAATCTAGCAAAGGAGAATGATTTGTAAATAACTAACAGAAGGAAGAATGAAATGAAAGCTACCCTAGAGGAACAAGCAGCTGACCTATCCTGGGGTGGAGGTGTGCGGGTGTGGTACAAAGAACACTGCTGGGGAGGTGAGGCTTCAGGGAGTAGGATCCGTAGGGAGCAGGTGGCAGGGAACATTAGGTTGGAGTGGCTACTGTTAGATCAAAGCCTAGCGATGTGATGGACCAGAAAGTAGTCCTGTCTGTGGGGCATGGCCCCTCTCCCATCCTCCATGGCAGAACTGCTGCTCAGGTGCTGCTGCACGACAGGGAGCGCCATGCTGACCTGGTGGGTTCAGCACAATTCACTCCTTTTTGACTGGAGCCAGCCTTGATTTTCACACTTTCTTTGTTGTATGTAATAATAGTGCCTTTCTTCTCATTTAGATTCCAAAATAAAAAGAGGGGTCAAGGTCTGTGGGGTTTCTCTCAACGTTACTATGTAAGACCTGCAGTGTTTCTTCTCTGGTAAATTCCGTCACATGCAACTCACTGCTTATCTTTTACCTGTATCTTTCTCTGAGACACTGTGGAAGGACTTGTGTTTGTGCTACAGTGACCCAGTAACAGAGTCTCCAAGTCCTCTTTTTACTTCACTATACAGATGTTTTAGGACCAGATTTTTAGGCACAGTTGATGTTATTTTTTGGCCCCCTTTTCTATCACAAACTCTGTATCTTTGACTTAATCTTGAGGCCACAATGAATTTTGCTTATTAACCCCATTTTTCTATTGAACAGGATTTGTAATTTTTAGTGACTTAATACTTTGTAGATTGTAAATATCTGGTGTCTAAATACTACAGCCTTTCTTTCTTCATTTTTCCTTTCTAGGGCAGTCTATTCACTTGTTATGGGTTTTGCCATTATTTGTGTCTTTGCACACGGCAGGTGTTGGACTGTCTGGAGAGTCCTTACCACCATGGGCAGGGTGCTTTGCATGACTGAAATGGTAGTATATGTTATTGCTTAGGACGCCACATGATGTTTTCCTTTTTATGTGTGTAAGAAATTTGTATCCTGAGGGCTAAGGGATTAGTTAATATGTTGCTTCTCTTGGAAATGAGAAAGAGAATAAATTCTGATTTTTCTAAAATGATATAACATTTTGTTCTTTTTTTTTTTTTTTAGGATATGATATTCACTTTTGTGACAAGAAAATCCTGTTGCTAGAAGCAGGTCCAAAGAAAGTACTGGGGAAATTGCCAGAAACTTACAGCAACAGGGTCAGCTCCATTTCCCCTGGCTCCGCAACCCTTCTCAGTAGTGAGTAGAAGATCCTCTGTCATAGAACCAATCTCCTGTCTCTCTTGACTTCCCAGTGTGTCCCATAGGGCAGAGTCAGCAGAGCATCTGGCAAGGAGGGAGCTCACTGAGACGGGTGGGAAGAGGAGGGTGGGGTTCGTAAGTCTAGTACATAGTCGAAGATGAGGACCCCTGGAATTGTTCATGTGTCAACTCCCAGTCTGAGGAAGACATCCCTGGGACATGTGGGTCCATGTAGACATCATTTGTGATGTTGGGTCATTATGAATTGGTGGAATTGGAACTATATGAACTAATTACGATCATTCACTTCTAGTAACAGCATACTCTTCATTTCCAGAGTCAGCCCTATAGGGGGCTGGGGAGCCTGAATGCTAAGTGCTTGTAGGGTGTAGATGGATGTGTACACATGGAACCAGTTAGCAAATTGTCTTAAGGTCTTTGTCAAATGTTACTCCCTCAAGCCATCCTATCTAGAAACACCCCATCTAAAATTAAACTCTTGCATGACTCTCTAACTCCTTATACTGCTTCATTTTTCTTTATAACACTACCTGACATTTTATTATGAATTTTTTTTTAATTGTCTATCTCTCCAACTAGAATGTCAGCTGCTGAAGGGCAGAGATTTGTCTGTTTGGTTTCCCGCTTTATGCTCAGTACCTAGAAGTGTATCTGGCACATAGTAAGTGCTCAATAAATATTTCCTCAATGAATGAATCGGTTTAGTGCTCTGGAATTAAGCAAAAAATAGTCTTTATCCAGGGAGTTTGTATCCTCAATAGGATGATGAAGGAAAAGAAAATATGGATGTGGTTTATTTCCCCCACTTTATTATTTCCCCCACTTTAATGTGATTTGACCTTTGATCATGAAAGCTGGGTCTTTTTCATGCTGTATAATCTGAACTGGGGAACAGAGTAGCTTAGCTCCTAGCATCAAACAGGATAGAAGTGAAGAGTATTTCCCTATTATTGGAGAACACTGAAAACAACCTCTTACTTAACAGGAAGGAGAGAGAAAGGGGAACCCAGGAGGGATGCCGGTCCCATCAGGTTGCTCTGGTCTATATATAACTCCTTTCTTTTGTAGGTTTTGGTGCCTGGGACCACATCTGCAACATGAGATACAGAGCCTTTCGGCGAATGCAGGTGCCTCCTTTATCACCTTTGGGTTATCTTGGTCTATCTTGAGTTAAGATATTGGAGTTCACATTCTCCAGGTTTTCTGTAAATGTGGGAGGAATTCAGACGGAGTTTACACTCAGTCGAAGGAAGTAGGAGGGAAGCATTCATGAGAGAATTTTCTTCCCACCTTATACTTCCTGCCAGAGGGACTGACAAACTGTGGTTTTTCTGCTTCCGTCAATGCTCAGTTTGACTGGAGTAATATTTCCTTTTCCTTGGGTTGTAATACAAACTTTCCCTTTGTGTTTCCAGGTGTGGGATGCCTGCTCAGAGGCCCTGATAATGTTCGATAAGGATAATTTAGATGACATGGGCTTTATAGTGGAGAATGATGTCATCGTGCATGCTCTCACTAAGCAGCTGGAGGCTGTGTCAGGTGAGGTATCTATCTCTTCCATCTTCCACTCACTTTCTGGAAGATGAACTATCTTAGAGTTATTCTGGGACTTACTGGAAGGATCCCTTCTACAGATACTGATGTCCACCATAAAGAAGCCCTCTAACAGTTATCTCAGGGATGTTCTTTCTCTCTCTCGTTTTTTTAAACAGCTTTATTCAGGTATAACTTACATACCAATAATTCACTGATTTTAAGTGTACAATTCAGTGATTTTTCAATATATTTATAGAGTTGTGCCACTATCACCACAATATGATTATAGAACATTCCTGTTACTCAAAAGGAAACCTCGTGCCTGTTTACAGTCATTCCCCATTCCCACTCCTAGCCCCTGGCACCACTAATCTACTTTCTGTTTTTTGAGATTTGCCTATTCTGGACATTTCATGTAGGTAGAATCATACAATATGTATTTTTTAATGTCTGACTTCTCTCACTAAATGCATTTTTGAGATTCATTCATATTGTAGTATGTATTAGTACTCCAGTCTTTTTTACTGCCCAGTAGTATTTCGTTGTGTGGCTATATCACATTTTGTTTATCCATTCATCAGCTGATGGACATTTTGGGTTGTTTCCACTTTTTGGTGATTGTGAGTAAAGCTATGAACATTTATGGACAAGTTTTTGTGTGGACATGTTTCATTTCTTCTGGGTGGATACTTAGGAGTAGAATTGCTGGGTCATGTAATAATTCTATGTTTAACATTTTCATAAACTGCCAAACTTTAAAGAGGCTGTACCATGTCCCTTTCCCACCAACAATATATAAGGGTTCTAATTTCTCCACCAACACTTTATTCCCCTCAACCTTTTTTTTTTTCTTTTTTTAATAGCCATCCTAGTAACTGAAGTGGTATCTCATTGTAGTTTTTAAATTTATTTTGTTTGGCCACACCACACAGCATGCGGGATCTCTGTTCCCCAACCAGGGAGTGAACCTGTGCCCCCTGCATTGGGAGCACAGAATCTTAACCACTGTACTGCCAGGGAAGTCCCATCTTGTAGTTTTGATTGTATTTACCTGATGACTAATAATGTTGAGTGTCTTTTCATGTACTTGTCGGCTATTTGTATATCTTTTCTTTTTTTGGCTGTATCGGGTCTTAGTTGTGGCATGTGGGATCTTTCGTTGCAGTGCTCGGGCTTCTCTCGAGTTGTGGTGTGTGGGCTTAGTTGCCCTGCGGCATGTGGGATCTTAGTTCCCCAACCAGAGATCGAACCTGCATCCCCTGCATTGGAAGGTGGATTCTTAAACACTGGACCATGAGGGAAGTCCCAATTTGTATATCTTCCTTGGAGAAGTGTCTATTTAAAATCTTTTGCTCATTTTAAAACTAGATTGTCTTTTTTTTTTCTTTTAATTTATTTGTTTTTCAAATTTTTTTGGCTGTGTTGGGTCTTTGTTGCTGTGCACAGGCTTTCTCTGGTTGCAGCGAGTGGGAGCTACTGTTCATTGCAGTCCACGGACTTCTCATTGCGGTGGCTTCTCTTGTTGCGGAGCACGGGCTCTAGGCATGCAGGCTCAGTAGTTGTGGCTCGCAGGCTGTAGAGCACAGGCTCAGTAGTTGTGGCGCATGGACTTAGTTGCTCCGTGGCATGTGGGATCTTCCTGGTCCAGGGTTCGAACCCGGGTCCCCTGCATTGGCAAGCGGATTCTTAACCACTGTGCCACCAGGGAAGCCCTTATTTTTTAGTTATAAGGGTTCTTTATATATTCTGGGTATAAATTCCCTATATATGTGATTTGTAAATATTTCAGGGTTCTGGAGAGAGAAAAATTGGAAGCAACTTAAATGCTTTTTGATATGGGATAATAGTTCATCCCTGCAATGAACTTCTGTGTAGCTTTTAAAGATAATTTTTAAAAATGTATTTATTTATTATTTATTTATTTTTGGCTGCGTTGGGTCTTCGTTGCTGCGCACGGGCTTCCTCTAGTTGCCGCGAGCGGAGACTGCTCCTCGTTGCGGTGCGCGGGCTTCTCATTGCGGTGTCTTCTCTTGTTGTGGAGCACGGGCTCTAGGTGCGCAGGCTTCAGTAGTTGTGGCTTGCAGGCTCTAGAGCGCAGGCTCAGTAGTTGTGGTGCACGGGCTTAGTTGCTCCGTGGCATGTGGGATCTTCCCGGACCAGGGATTGAACCCGTGTCCCCTGCATTGGCAGGCGGATTCTTAACCACTGCGCCACCAGGGAGGTCCTACAGATAATTTAGATCTAATAGTCACTTAGAAACATGTCCCATAATATATAGGTGAAAAAAAGTGTGTGTCATATGATCCCACTTGTGTGTGTGAGTGTGTGTGGGGGGTGTGTGCATATACACACATAGGAAATTGTTTGGAAAGCTATACAACAAAGCTTTAACTAGCTGTCTCTGAGTGGTATGATTAAAGGTGATTTTTTCCCCTTTTTTAAACCTTTCTTTGTGGTTCAGACTTTTACACAAAGTAAAAGTAGTAAGCATGTACTTTTTATGATCAGAAAAGTAAAATGACTTCCAGTGGGAAGAAAAATCTTATGAAATCTAGAACTTGTTTGAGTCTGTGGTATGCCCCACCCTATTTGCTTTGAAAACACATGTGGGTTCATGTAGGCATAGAGTGAAACTAGAGCAGGATCATGAAGATGGGAAGAAAGAGTGCCTCATGCAGGTGACAGTTCAGTGAGAGCTTACTTGTTTTTGTCCTTGTTTTCCTCACACTGATTAATCCCTGTGGCCTCTGTCATTTATTAGCTCTTAGACCATAGCATAGATCACATGAGTTATTTTTGAGATCTTTACTTTTCTTGTTTAGGAGTAAATGATAAGATAAAGATAAGCTGTCTTGGGACTTTGCTTTAGTTTTTTCCTCAGCCTGTGGGCAAACTGTCTAATGTTTTGTTTTTTCTCTTTTGACCTCCCTAGACCGAGTGACCGTCCTCTACAAGAGCAAAGCAGTCAGCTATACCTGGCCTTACCCATTTTCCGTGGCAGGCTCCAGCCCGTGGGTTCATATTACCCTAGGTGATGGCAGCATCCTCCAGACCAAGTTGTTGGTAGTTGAAGATTTCTTATTTTGCCAGGGGTCTTGCATATCCACATCTTGTTAGATTCTAGGGTCTCTAGTTTTAGATCTAAGCTATAGTTAAAGTCAATTTTAGGCAAAGCTTTTGGTTATAAGGACCCATACCCACTCAAGCCAGCTCCAGTTAAGATGGTTCTGTTGTATATCCTGTACAGGAAGCAATCTCTTGGACCATCATAGGTCTTGAAATAAAGGATAGCTGGCCTTACAGGGACAGGAATCAGAGGGTCAGAAATTGAGGCTGTTCCTTCCCTCTCAGGAGTCCTGTAGTCGTTCATCTCCTCGCATCTCCCATTTTTTTCTCTTTCTGCTCATCAGCTTCCCCTTTTCCATGGCAGCCGTTCCCAACCTTACTTCGGGATTCTTCAGCTCCAGCGCCTGCCTTATTGCTTTCTAGTTCAAATATCAAGAGACTTTGGCTCAGTTTAACCTACGGCTGGCACCTCTTGGATCAGATGTCCAGCTTTGGTCTGTTAATTGAAGCTGGGATCGCATATATAGGGTTACCCCTCTAGGGGCTGGGAGTGAGGCAGGCATGATAAAGAGTTACCTGCCACAGATGGGCTTGCCACCAGTGGGAACTAGAGAAAACTTTTAGGAGGCAGAGACAAAGTTCTGGAACAGTTTCGTTAATTAAAAGGTTTTAAGACTCAGCAGGCTCTTGTCTCCATGCAGATTGGTGCAGATGGCCACAACTCAGGAGTACGGCAGGCCGCTGGAATCCAAAATGTTAGCTGGAACTATGACCAGTCCGCTGTTGTGGCTACTCTGCATTTATCGGAGGTAAGATCCTGAGCCCACCATCTGGGGGCCTTGCTCGGGTTTAATTGGTACTGGGAAGATATGGGGATATATGTATATCTATAGCTGAGTCACTGTGTTATAAAGCAGAAACTAACACACCATTGTAAAGCAATTATACTGCAATAAAGATGTTAAAAAAAAATAAAATACATGCAGATATCTTATGACCTAGAAAAAAAAACAATAATAACTGGTACTGGGTACTTCTCACAAGAACTCTTCTCCTCTCCGTTGTAGGCCACAGAAAACAATGTAGCTTGGCAGAGATTTCTCCCCTCCGGGCCCATTGCTCTGCTTCCGGTAAGAAGTCCTTCTGGCTAGTCTGCTTAAACATGTCAAGCCTTCCTCTTTTAGAACTTCATTTTCTCTCAGCCTTTTTCTGGTTTCAAGGGAATATGCCCAGGCTAGCTTTGTTACCCGTCTTGTCTTCCTTCGTGCTTGAGAGCTCTTAAGAACAGAAGTTTTAGCCCTTGGTATTGATGTTCTTTTGACACAGCTCTCAGACACTTTGAGTTCCTTGGTTTGGTCCACATCCCATGAACATGCAGCAGAGCTGGTCAGCATGGATGAGGAAAAGTTTGTGGATGCCGTTAACTCTGCCTTTGTGAGTATCACCAGCTGACGATATGTTGCTGGGATAGATACAGAAAGGTGGTTTTGAGTAAGAAAAGAGGAACAACCAACCAGCTGCCCCTTTAATCCTGTAACACCTGATGTGGATTACGTGGAGGAGGGGACTCAGGAAAATGTAAAACAAAGAAATTAATTTGTGTGCTCTTCTGAGGGTTGTGGGCTGCTGCTATGATGACTGAAACAGCTACCTGGGTGGTAGTTACTTGGATAAGTAACTTTTTTTGAGGCTGTAATACTTTGATAATTTTTAACAGATGCCAAGTACCTGAACCATTGAAGCCTGATTCATCAGAAGTGTTCCTGGGGAGGGGCTGAGCACATTTCCATAGTGAGCTTAAGAGTAAGCTTTGTAGAGAGATGTGGGTTCAATATTGGTTCTACCTGTTAATCTCCTGAAAAATGGAAATAGTATCACCAACCTCTTAGGGTTTAATAGTAATAAAAGTCTAAAGACTTAGAAAGAATTTATGTAAAATGCTTGGAACATACCTAGTACATTATAGGGTACTCAACAAATGGTAATTATTACTGGAGTAGACATAGCCTTTAGATAATACAGACACCAATATTTTTGGAGTTTAAATGTCACATTATCTAAATTCACTAATGATAATGATCGATAACATTTATCCAGCACTTACTATGTGCCAGGTACAGGTGAAGAGTTTTTTTAACGTGTATTTATGTATTTAATTCAGTGAACCATTGAGGTAGGTACTATTATCCTGCTCAGAGATAGGTAACTTGCCTGAGGTCATACAGCTGGCGGCAAAGCTGGGTTCTGAAATCAGGCTGGCCCTTGAGCCTATGCTTTTAACCACCAAACTCTACTGCCTCGCTAATGACTTCACACTGGTTTACAGTGAAGAACTTAAGCTCCACTGCTCTGTAGTAACAACAAGAATAAACAAAAACTGAACGCACTGAAGTGGCTTCCAAGATAAATGGTGACCCTTTATGGGTCATTTAGTATATATTCCTGGCATAGGCCTTTGCAGTACATTCATTCAGCAAGAGTTATGAGTGCTTCTATATAGAAGGCTCTGGAGTTGGACAAATGAGACATAGTCCCTCCTTTCAGGAAGCTCACAGTCAAGTGAGGGAGAAAGATATAGAAATGACAGTTTTGGTACAGTGGTAGAGGATGTATAGGATACTGTGGGAGCATGAAGGAGAAAGACACACACAGAAGAAGGTTTGGAGGGAGGTTTACAAAAAGGGGTGACAGCTTCTGCATGCTCTGAGGTGTTATCCTGGTGAACCAGAAGTGGGAGGACATTCTAAGTAGAGGGGTGTGTGGAGGCAAGAGCATGTTGTCGAGTGAGCTACTTTGTGGCTGGCATGTGCATTTTGAGGGTAGGATTAGTGAAAGGTGAAGCTCAGAGGTAGGTAGGGGCAGCTCATGAGCAGTTTGGCTTGATCCTAAAGCCTGTGGGAAGTGAGGGGAAGTTGCATTTTGCATTTGTTTGAGGGGCTTGTCACTTGTCTGAATCAGTTTAGGCGTGTTAGGTACCACTACCCTTGGCTGTGGTTATAAAATGGTTACCTTGTTGAATTTTTAATTCCCTGCTGGAGTCGCTGATGAAATTTCACTTTGTTTTGTGGCTGGTGCTACTCAGTGGAGTGACGCCAACCACACAGACTTCATCGACTCGGCTGGCTCCATGCTGCAGTATGCGGTTGCCTTTCTGAAGCCCACTAAGATCTCAGCTCGCCAGCTGCCCCCAAGTGTAGCCAGGGTGGATGCCAAAAGCCGAGTACTGTTTCCTCTTGGGTTGGGACATGCTGCTGAGTACGTCCGGCCTCGGCTGGCGCTCATTGGGTAAGATAATAACAGAGCAGGGCCACTCCTTTTCACTCTACGCTGGAGGCTACACCTGAACTCTGCTTTATTCTTAGGGATGCAGCCCACA
Source organism: Balaenoptera musculus (assembly GCF_009873245.2). NCBI lineage: Eukaryota > Metazoa > Chordata > Mammalia > Artiodactyla > Balaenopteridae > Balaenoptera > Balaenoptera musculus. The sequence goes on from NC_045786.1 coordinate 147,532,949, forward strand.
GAGTCCATCCACTTGCAGGACAAGGTGCCAACATGGGCTTTGGGGATATCTCCAGCTTGCTCCATCACCTCAGGACTGCAGCCTTCAATGGGAAAGACTTAGGTAAGGATTCAAGTACCTTAGAGAGGTATCCCAAGGTCCTATAATACGGGAAGATCAGGAAAATGGCCCTAAGTAGCTAGATGTAGTGGACATAAATGCATCTGGTTTGCTAGGAAGGAAAAAGTTCACTACTGAATTGGGGATTTAACCTTTCCTTTTCCCTTCAGGCTCCATGAGCCACCTCACAGCTTATGAAACAGACAGACAGCGTCACAACACTGCTCTTCTGGCTGCTACTGACCTACTAAAACGGCTGTATTCTACCAGTGCCACCCCACTGGTGCTGCTCAGGACGTGGGGCTTGCAGGCTACAAATGCAGTATCTCCGCTCAAAGTAAGAGAGTTCTTCTCCCAGATCTCCAAGAGTCTTGCTCACTGAGGAATGACTTCGCCAATGACTCGGTTTCTTTGAATTAATTTTCTTGGCTGTAAAATTATCATCTTTATCTGAATACCTTCCCCAGTGGTTATGAGCAGAAATATCCCTTCCGGGGTTTTTGGTGCTAGGGCCCACATCTAAGCAGTAACTTTATATAAGGGCTTAAAATAGTGAATAAGGACTTGTAAAGATAAAGATGCTTAAACTCCTTTTGCTGCTTGGCCAGCTTCTTTCCTGAGAAACTTGCATTAAAAGACACTTTGGAAGGACTCAGGAGGAGACTCTATCTGGGACTTTTGCCAAATTTTTGCTTTAATCACTTTAGATATTTTAAAGTATTTTCACCTGCCCACATACTTTACAATGTCAGAGTATCACTCACTTTGTTTCATTTTTTCCTCCAGGAACAGATTATGGCCTTTGCAAGCAAATGAATGCTCCTCTTCTGGATCTTTTCCCAAGACCATCACGTATTTTCAAGATTTAATTTAATAAATTTACATTAGAATTCTGCAGTCTCTTTTTCTCCTCTGCTTAATGGACCTGTGGAGCTCAAATAATGAGTGATAATTTGCTGTGAGGAGGGCATATCAACCGAGCCAAGAAAAAAACTCCAAAGGAAGACTATGATTTGGTTGAAAGAACTTTTTATTACTAAAAAATTGCTAAGGTGCTGTCTCATTCATTTTCACTTGTTAGCAGTCCTTTCTAAAGAGAAGATTTATACAACTTAAAAAAAATGCTGGTTGTAAATTTATACAGTTGTTTTTTGATAAAGATAAGAATTAGAAATAGTTGATGCATTTTTGTTAGAATTGCTTTTTTAAAATTAGTAACACTAGAATGCAAAATAAATACAAATTGCTTTAACTTTTATTATAGGTATATTAGACTTTCTGAAAAGAAAACCAAATCTTAAAATGCTAGTTATTATTTCCTCATCACAGCACCATATTTCATTTATGGTTCCTCTGTGGGACACCACTGTCTATTCTGTAATAAAACAATAAATAATTTCATTGCACAGGTTTAAAGACCTCAGGAACCAGGTCAAAAGGAAAAATCTGATTAGCAGCAGAATTTGTTCATGTTTGGTTGCAGGCTGGTGCCAGCCTGGGTCGGGGTGGGTTGTTTTACTGTGCACTTTAGAAGCGGTTACCTCACAGTACCAGAGATACCTGTCGAAGAGAGTTTTGGATCCATTAGATTTGTGTACCACAAACAACATCTTGCCCAAAAGTCTGATTTGCAGATGAAAGGAGAAGATAACAGTCTGCTTTTGACCCAACCTAAGCTATTCTTGGGAAATATTTTTAGGGAATGGAAAATTTGTTATCACAGAGGAACTTTTCAGGTAAATGCGCAAAATTTATAAGATACTAAAAAAGTGTGAATGTCACAAACCTTCCTGGAATCTCAGGAAAAAATGTGCCCAGAATGAAAGATGGCAGCTACTGGAAAAAGCTGTGTGACTACTGGCAGAGTCCAGAAAGGTCACTGTAGGGAAAAAAGGTCATCTTTCATAAAAAAATGGAAAGGTAGCCCAGGTATGAAGAACATGGACTCTATAGAGGTATGCAAACAGAATCAGGCAAGACATGAAGAATTTTAAGGCACACCTTGCAAGGACCTCCATAACCCACAGTGTTTTTCATATGATGATAAACACACAAAATCCACTATGTGCCAGGCCATGTCCTAGTATTTGAAATATATAACACATTTACAGAAAGAAAACCTAACCATCAAGATTAGACCTTGTAGGACTCCTAATAAGAGGCCCAAAAGGTACACTAGGGGCAAAAAGGACATTACAAATTGTTTTTTCTAAGAAATAAAAAGTCTCATTCCAAATTGCTCCTATAATGGATAAACTGGTTAATTCTCCAGATATTCTAATCAAGATTATCAGAAAATATGTAGATACATTTCTGGAGTTATAATGCATCTACCCAAGAGTTCTGAAAGTATTTGGGATGACCGAAGGAGTCTGCTGAACAATATGTGGCCTTTATAAGAAAAGCTTCACAGACAAGCTGTGGTGATAAAGACCAGGAAATCTTTTCTCTCTGAACCCATCAAGCTGGAGGAGTCTTCAGTGAACACAGCTTCTCTCTTGGGAAAACAACTTGGTTTCTAATAGGAAATATCCTCCCCCTAATCTTGTAGAACAGCATTTCGTGTATGATGACTGGTTCTAATACCATACTCTTGACAAAGATGGGAAGGGGTCTAGAAGTCAAGTGATAATATTAAAAAGAATGTGAAGGACTTGGGAGTTTTCTTCAGAAGACCGAAAGGCTGTGGAAGGAGGGATTAGAGCAGAACTAAGACTACTGAGAAGGATTTTTTAACATCAGTGCAATCCCGAAGTGGAATGAGTTGTCTGGAAACATGCCTACACAGAAGCTGAATGACAACCAGTGAGAAGTGTTAAGGGAGTTCTGCAATGGGTAGAAGATTGGATTGATTATATCTTTGGGCTGTTTCCAACTCTAAAGATTCCATTATTTCACTCTGTATTAGCATTTTTGGAGGAAGAGACAGTAGGTATAAAGGTGACCTTAGTATAATTAAAAATCACTGTGACGGGCTTCCCTGGTGGCGCAGTGTTTAGGAGTCTGCCTGCCAATGCAGGGGACGCAGGTTCGAGCCCTGGTCCGGGAGGATCCCACATGCCCCGGAGCAACTAAGCCTGTGCGCCACAACCACTGAGCCTGCACTCTAGAGCCCACGAGCCACAACTACTGAAGCCCGCGCGCCTAGAGCCGGTGCTGCACAACAAGAGAAGCCACCGCAATGAGAAGCCCGCGCACCACAGCGAAGAGTAGCCCCTGCTCGCCACAACTAGAGGGAGCCTGCGCGCAGCAATGAAGACCCAACGCAGCCAAAAATAATAAAACTTAAAAAAAAACCAATCACTGTGAAGAAGAAAAAATTCCACATTGAATTGAAAAACTAAAATTTGGGGGGATGAGGGTATAGAAATTTGCCTAGTTATTAGCACATATCAGATGTTAAATACTTATTGACTCAGTGAATACTTTTAAAAATAAGGTTCCCCAGGGACTGGTGTGAGGGCCAGGTATATTTAACATCTTCTGTGAAAAAGCTGAAAGAGAGTCTACTGTGAAAAATACAAGTCTGGGGAGATACTCTGCTGGAAAGAAGCTGGAGGTAAAGAGCCAAGGTGTAGAAGCCAGACTACTGGAAGATCTTTTAAGTCCAAGAGCAGTCGCATGGGTAGACAAGGAAATGGTGGTCATGCGGGAAAGTACAAGATCATGAATTTTAGGGGAAATAATTCACAAAATCAAGAGCTCTGAACATTCAAACTCAAAGTGAGCATCCACTGTATGGATGTGGGCCAAAATGGCCAAGTAAATCAAATGTTAGGTATCATCAAGAAGGGTTCAGAAACCCTAGAACTAGACAAATGATGTAGAGGATGCTAGCTAAAATGATCAGGGGCCAGGGCAGAAAGAGACTGCTGCAAACAGAATAAAAGGACTGAAAGGGGCTATTACCAAAATCTAGATCCTTGAAAAGCACAGCCACAGGCCTCTCACCGCAGACCAAAAGCTAGGGTATAGATGTACTTCTTAGAAATACAAAGAAAACAAGTTTAGGATGACAAATTACTATAAACACATTAGCCTGAGAAAAGAGGTACTAGCACTGAAAACACACACACAAACACACACACACACATTCCTATAAGGTTGGATATGTTCATTACCCCAGGGTTTACTGATAAAAAGTTGATTAAAAGAAGGTAGTCTGTAGAAGGCAGCCACACCCTCCCAAAACATGTCCCTAGAAACTGGATGGCCTCCCTTCTGCCCAGTTGTGAGTTGCTCTCCATCCTTCTGAGATTTAGAATGGCTCTCAGCTGGCTGATTGGTGCTGACACAAAGCTGATCACATAACTTCAGATATGGTACCTTTTTTTTTGGCCACACCACGTGCACGGCTTCCAGGATCTTAGTTCTCCGACCAGGGATCGAACCCATGCCCTTGGCAGTGACAGCTCGTAGTCCTAACCACTGGACCTCCAGGGAATTCCCCAGATATGGCTTTTTTTTTTTTCCTCTTTGAATTACACATGGAAAGTAAAACCAGGCATTTTTTTCTTTCTTTTTTTCTAGGGTAGGTGAGTGGAGATAAAGGTAGGACAGGGCAGTGTGCAGGGAAAAGAAAATACTGGTGTTGATAGGTCATGGGATTGCAATCAGTCAACTGAGTTTAACATGTAAGAGGAAAATTAAAATGTTCAAAGGAATGAGGCACTGAAAGGGTTGAAATGAGATTCTTCTTTGGTTCCCAGGGTTCCATCCCTGGGTTCCCCAAGGTTAAATTCCAAAGCTATTCCTGTTGGCTCTCTGTGACACACAAGGAACCTCAAAGATTTAGACTCTGGTACCAGCTGTGCACGAAGAGTGGTTAGGAAATAGTTCACATTTGAGGTGTAAAATTAATTAAATCCAAATCTCTAGACTCAAGGGCAAGACCTGTCTACAAAAGCCCCTTCCTCCAGATGAAATCAGCTGCTGGGCTTCAGTCTAGGCTGTCCCCAGACTAGCTCAGAATACAACTGAGTCCTCTCCTCTCTCGTTCTCCCTTTAACAAGGTTGTTGACAAATGCAGGCCTCAGAGGAACGGCTTGGCCTCAGTGGGAGATGCCCAGAGACTGCAGCAGGTGAAAGGTGGCCCCCAAGGCCCAGCCTGTCTCTATGTTGTTCACTTTCTTTGTGAGCTGTTGGGAAGGAGAAAAAAAAGTCTTAATATTTTCATTCAATTTTCAACTCTAGCAAGCACAACAAGCAGAGAATATCTGCAAAGATCATCCACACGGCCAAACCAAGGCAGAATTGGGAGTAGCCAGTCTCTGGAGGCTTCTCTCAACCCTCTCTGTAGGTTCCCATCCTGCCATTGCCCATTGCCCCTACACCTGCCAATTTGATCCTTGAATCTTTGGGCCCAGGAAGTGGTCTCAACCCAGGACTTCTAGAGAGGAACTTTTAGACAGACAGGCTTCTGAACTCTCTCTCTAATCTTAAACTAAACATAACAGGAGTTAGCAATAGATTCAGGGGTAGGAAAGAACATACTAAGCTTCTCAATTCATACTTTGTAAGCAAGTGCATCTTCTTAAGCACTAGTTAATGACAAACCAAGGCATTTGAGGCATTCTAGGCCAGGTTGTACCTCAATTAGTTCAGTGACCTTGGGCAAAAGTTTAGACTTGATTTCATCAACAACATAACAAGTGGATTAGATTAGTCAATATATCAAATTGTTTTCTTCAGAATCCTAGGGGTTCCTTGACAGTGCTTCAAAGGAGAAAGGGAGGCAACGGTGAAGGAGTTCCAGGCCCCCGACCTCTGATTCAACCATATAGCTTCATTTTTATCAGTTTTACTGGAATTCTCCATAAGCTATTGTTGAATAAAGATGCCACCACCATACCCATACCCAGGTTTATAAATCAGCAACCTGGTTTTAGTCTTTCCTTCTAGTACTAACTTCTTATGACACAATACTTCTGTGTTAACCTGATGAAATTTAGTCTATAGTCACTGTGCCAAAAACTGAGAAGAATGGCATGTGAATCATTATCTTGAGATTTAGTCTGTGACCCCTGAGTCAAACTGGGAGTGCCCCCCACCCCCCCAAAATGTTCTTCCTCTGTCCTTAGGACCAACAGTCTAGGGATATAGATGCTAAAGTGAAGTGATCTCTGGGACAGAGGACTGTTCACCCCTGATACAAATTCTGCTGCCATTGAAATAAAGACTAAAAGGATGCAGAAATGGAAATGGCAGAAAATTGTCCTTAAATGATTTGGTTATTGTTGATGCTTAAGTAGAGGCAGCTGTTAACTTAGTATGTATTGAGGGCTCAGGATGACCTCTCTTATCCACAAATCTACCTCCAACTGGTGTGAAATACCTATACTAACAATTAGACCAATATTAATAACTTCCTATGTGCCAGGCACCGTGCTTTATCTCCACTTTTATAACAGCCCTGAGAAACAGGTACTCTAAGGATTCCTGTGTTTTGAGTGAGGAACCTAAAAGTTAGAGGGGAAGTAAATCATCTAAGGTCACAGAGCTAGTAAGCTTGCAGAATCAGAGCTTGAACCCAGATCTGATGGACAACAGAGCCCATGCTTTAAACACTACGCTATACTGACTCTACTGGCAAGTAACTCTTTAAATGCCAATATTCTCAGCAGGTACAACAACACATTAAATCTAAATACCTTTGTACAAATGAATTTATGAAATCTGTATAACACAAAAAATGGGGCAATATAAACTCATCCGGAAATGAGGAAACAGGAAGGGCAAGTGACACAAGAGAAGGAGGGAGCTTCATAAACAAAGTACAATCTCTACTTCCTTGACCCCGAAAGTTCAAAGTTGCCCTGTGCCACAGCTATATTTTTGTCACATCTCCTCTAATAGACTATGCTATTTGAGGACAAAGATTACATCTTAATCATCTTTGTAACTATAATGTGCAATTATTCAACTATGGTACGGAAGATTAAAAAATATTATATATGGGATGGATGAAACTCATAAGATGTGTTTGGAATAAATAAGTTACTACAGATAAAGTCAGGAAAACAGAGAGGGACCCAAGACTCAAGAGGCACTAAATATATGAGGCACACACAAAATACATACGACATACTACACAAGGCATTCAATACTCACGAGGTCTTAAATAAGCCACTCACTGATGATGCTCTTTGGCAGAGGTCCCTCATATTCTCTGCCAAACAGAACCATCAAACCATCTAATGGGCTAATGAGTGAACTAATGCTACTGGCCAGTGCACTTGCCTCTGTGCCCCTCCAAACAGAGCAAGTTTGTGTGATGGCCCCAGGCACCTCCTGTCCTTGTGCCCTCTTGATCAAACTTCAGCTACAGTACCTGTAACCACACTATCATCAGCAGAGAGAGGCAGGACATATGAACCCAGGATTCAGGAAGTACAGCACCTCCAACTTGTATGTACCCTATCCTGTGTGTTCACCTATCCCACTGGACCCCTTGCTTTTCACCCTGACTTTTGTGGGGTTTGTTTTTTTGTTTTTTGTTTTTGGCCACCCCACGCAGCATGCGGGATCTTAGTTCCCCGACCAGGGATCAAACCCATGCCCCCTGCAGTGGAAGTGCAGATTCTTAACCAGTGGACCGCCATGGAAGTCCCTCACCCTGACTTTTGAAGTTGATTTAATAAACCATGTAACTTGGGCATCTTAACCTGGGCTGCAAGCCTTTCGGCTCTGTGACCTCTGGGATAGCTTGCCTAGTAATATACAGTTGACCATTGAACAACATGGGGGTTATAGGTGCCGACCCCCGTGCAGTCAAAAATCCACATATAACTTTACAGCTGGCCCTCCATACCCATGGATTCAACCAAACACAGATTGTGTAGTACCGTAGTGTTTACTATCGAAAAGAATCCACGTATAAGTGGACCCAGTTCAAACCTGTTATTCAAGGGTCAACGGTACTTAGAAGCTACCATTGTATCAAGGTAATTTCCCACATCCATGGTGCCTTGCACAGTGCCTTGTCCATAGCCTGAATAAAATTACCTCAAAACTCCACCTACAGCCACTCTGATTACTAAACAAGTTTTTAAAAATATTTATTTATTTATTTGGTTGCGCCGGGTCTTAGTTGTGGCAGGCGGGCTCCTTAGTTGCAGCTCCTTAGTTGTGGCATGTGAACTCTTAGCAGGCGGGCTCCTTAGTTGCAGCTCCTTAGTTGTGGCATGTGAACTCTTAGCAGGCGGGCTCCTTAGTTGCAGCTCACGGGCTCCTTAGTTGCGGCATGCGAACTCTTAGTTGTGGCATGCATGTGGGATCTAGTTCCCTGACCAGGGATCGAACCTAGGCCCCCTGCACTGGGAACATGGAGTCTTAACCACTGCGCCACCAGCGCAGTCCCCTAAACAAGTTTTTAACTTTCTTTCTAACTCCCAAATAAGAGGACTGTTATGTGATGCCGGTGTCGTCTCTCCTACCTGTAAGACGGTACTGCCTGCAAAGCCAAAGCCTTCCTTCAACAAGGCTGTGATGTAACTGAGATCCATGCACAGGAAAGGACTGCCTGAGGTGAAGTTTTCCAGGTTATCACATACTGGAGGTGATAGAAAGAGAAAAGTGGAATTTAAGTTTGCAGCCAACTGAGAGGTGTATGATTTTCTCTAAATACAGACTGAGAATAAGCAAAGCAGAATCCTCCATTCTCCTTCTCCCAGATGCCTGGGAGTCTTGGAGGCTAGAACTGTGCACTGACAGCCTCTGTAAGACCCCAGCTCAGGAACCTGCACATTTCTGATGTGACATCTAATCTACTCAAAGGTACATGGGTCCTGGTTTATTTGCTATGACATATATTCTATGACTTATTGTTGGGGCTTAATTCAACTAAGTCCCTTATATATTAAGACAGGGAAATACCAGTTAGCCCTACTTCAGGGCCACTGGATAAGAGCAATTATTTGCTTTTTTTTTTTTTTAATTTATTTATTTTTGGCTGCGTTGGTTCTTCATTGCTGCGCACGGGCTTTTTCCATAGTTGCGGTGAGCGGGGGCTACTCTTCGTTGCAGTGCGTGGGCTTCTCATTGCGGTGGCCTCTCTTGTTGCAGAGCACGGGCTCTAGGTGCACAGGCTTCAGTAGCTGTGGCACATGGGCTCAGTAGTTGTGGCTCGCGGGCTCTAGAGCGCAGGCTCAGTAGTTGTGGCACACGGGCTTAGTTGCTCCGCGGCATGTGGGATCTTCCCAGACCAGGGCTCGAACCCGTGTCCCCTGCATTGGCAGGCAGAGTCTCAACCACTGCGCCACCAGGGAAGCCCAATTTTTTTTTTTAAAAAAGGAAGAAATAAATGTGGAAAGAAGAAAATGTTTTCACCGTTTCTCCAAAGTATCTTGTATTCTTATATTTTTCTTTGACACTTAATGCTTTTAACTCCTGGTAAAGACAGGAAACCAACCTTCTGAGAGGCTTTCTGCTGGCCGAAGCACATTAGGTCACTTTAAGGTCACTGGGGTTGGCAGGCACAGCCTCACGGGCTCACCTTCAATGGTTTCCACTGACACTTACCTTCCCTTGCTTTCCTTTCAAAATCTTCAACTTTTAAAACACCCCCTTTTTCATAATCTGAAATGAAACAGAACAGTAGTTGATGTCAAAAAGCCTTCCAGGAAACATAAGGAAATTTATCCTAGGAAATTATCCTATTTATAATAATGAAAAACTAAAAATAAAATTTCCAACATTAAAGAATGGGATAAGCAAACATGACATTTCCCTACAATATAATCTATACAGTTTATTTTATTTATTTACAATCTATTTTATGCTATGTATATTTAACTACAGCCAAAAAATAGGCCCATTGGGACTTCCCTGGTGGTGCAGTGTATAAGACTCCACACTCCCAGTGCAGGGGGCCCAGGGTTCGATCCCTGGTCAGGGAACTAGATCCCACATGCATGCTGCAACTAAGAGTTTGCATGCCACAACTAAGGAGCCTGCCTGCTGCAACTAAGACCCAGAGCAACCAAATAAATAAATAAAATATTAAAAAAAAAATAGGCCCATTAAAAAGGGGCCATTAAACAGGTCAGAAAATAAGAAATTAATTCATATCTCAGGCCATGACAGATCACATATATACATTCTCACAGCTAAACAAAATGTGTTACTATTATAAGGAAAAATGGTATAAAGGGGAAAGAGGAAACTTTTTGGGGTGAATATGTTCATTGACTTGAATCTGGTGATGGTTTCATGGGTGTATACATATGTCAAAACTTACCAAATTGTACACTTCACATATGTGCATTTTATTTTATGTCAATTATACCTCCATAAAAATACTTAAAGAAAAAAAAGACTTCATGTATATTTGTTTAGGCCATCTTCTAGCCCCAAAAGATTTGAAATCATATTCACTCTTCCACTTGGGTGACTTGGGAGAAAAGTACGGTGACCACCTCAACAAGGCATTGCAAATACTCCTTTTGTCCCTTTCCCTTCCCCACCACAGCCCTGCCCAGTTTCCCCCCTGCACTGACACCTGGAGTGAACTTACCAATCATGTCTGTGTCAACAGCTCGGTCATAATAGTAAGAGAAAGCGTAGAAGGAGCTTCTCTGGACCTCATCTGGCTGATGAAGTTTTCCTTGGACCACCCTCAGCACTTCAGCATAGCAGGGCTCAAAGCCCACCTCCCCTGATGGGGCAAACGGTGCACAGGGGCAAGGTGAGAAAGTGAGAGGCAAGCAGCTGAAGCCAGTGGAACAGCAGGATGATCAAGGCGAGCTGAGGCTCAGGACAAAGGGCTTACAGACAAAGATGAACAAACTTCTGCAGCCTCATCTCTCTGGAGAACCAGTACCTGCTTCTCCACGGCAGGACCCCTCCCTAACCTGTGTTCACCAAAAAAGCCACAGCTGACCTCGAGCTGCCCCCTAGCATTATGTTTCATGGCATTTATGAGAAGTATGCAGAGGCTCACCTGCTTCCTTCATGGGAAAAATCCAAGTTTTTTCCTCGAGTTTAAGGTCTATGCCTTTTATAATACCTAAGATCAATTATTCTTCTTATCGTCTCAATTCTATAACTGAAATAGCTAAACATTAATTGGATCTGAAACAGTTTCACCCTGCTGAGGGCAGAGACCCTCAATACATTAGACCCAGGGTAAGAAGAGGTTTCTAATGGATCCACAACACTTGGGCAGGGAAAGAGATGAACACAGAGTGACAGCTGCCTTGTTCACTGTCACTTCACACTACTCCTTGGAGGCACATCAGCATCTATTTGGAATTAGTTCCTGCAAAAGACAAGCTTCTCCTAGCTCTGGAAAAAGTTTCCCATGGGACTTTTCTAGACTTCTACTGTAAAAGTAATTTCAACCAGTGAAAAAATATCACCTGCCTTCTTGGTTGCCACCATACTGGTATTTCACACCCCCAAAGATCCACTCTGCTTCCAACCATCTTGGTAGACAGGCACTTCGGAAAGTGTGTCCATCAACTCCTGAAAGAAACCAGACCACAAAGTAAGAGGCAAGGGTGTGAGAGAGAAAGAGAGGAAGGAAAGCAAGACGTCAGTAAGGTTGAAAGGAATTATCAAGGTGGCTGGGCCTTAAAATCATATGAAATTAGTTCCACGACTGCATCCTACGATGGGAATTCTGAACTCAGGGTTCATAGATGGGCTTTGTGGTGTTGGTGAACCCCCTGAAACTACAGGCAAACTTTCATGCTTATGTCCATTTGGCAGAGGGGTTGATGGCTTTCATCACATCTCAAATCTAAAACCTAAAATGGAATAAGTTCCCTCCTTTCTAAAACAGGGAAAAAATACTGTTCTACTTTTCTCATTGATTGTTGTGAGGCTTAAATAAAATACACTTGAAAATGTAAACTCTGAAATGCTATATACTCATCACAATAATAGCTTACCGTGAACCACACACCATAAAAATTAAAATAAATGCAAAATCTCTTTTAAGGTGAGGAAACGGGCACAAAAAGTTTAGCTAACTGGCCCCAAATTACAAGACTGGGACTGACCCTAGTTCTGCCTGACCCCAAAAGCTGAGCTCTTTACCCCTCTACTGCCTATGAAGAAAGGAATGGAGTTGTTCAGTTATTCCACCTTGTAAGTGGACTGCTGCTACCTGCACCTCCCACGTAAAGCTAAGGGCTTGAGCAAGCTCCTGCCTTGAGTCTTGAATTTCTGCAGACACTTCAGCCTCCTGGCCACAGACCGTTCCCCCCTATACCAAGAGACTTCATGCCAGAAACGGCTAATAATATATACCAAAACATCTGACCTCATAAAGTAGAAAAGGAATTTGCCATTATGATGTCTATTATACAACACAGATCTCTTACTTCAGCATAACCCTTTCTGCCATAGAATCACTGCCAAGATAGGGAAAAGGCAAGCTGAGTACTGGTGTCACTCTCACCATACCCCAACCAGCACACCCAGACGAACCTTCTGTCTCCAGGGCTCCCAGAGTTGTCAGTCTTGCAGCTTTCAATCCAAATCCCAAGTAACTGTAAAATACAGGATTGACTAATTTCATGTGATCCTGAATTCTCTAGCCTAAAGCTCCCTCTTCCAAAAGTAACATGGTTTCTCTGTCTCACTCTGGAGGGAAGAAAACCTTGTTCTCTGTGCTCTATTCATCTCGTGTGGACAACCAGCAGTAATTCTTGCACAGTTCAGATCAAGGCCATGCAGTAAGAACTTCCCACAGCTACGCTTTAAAGGCCAGAGACAGTGACACTTCCTAGGGTCCCACCCTGGGAACCATCCCCAGAAGAGATCTCATTATCTTAGCTCCCAGCCCAACTGTGATCAAATTCTAGGCTGGATCTTGAACATCTGCAGGTCAGCTTAAAAGGAGCTGACACAGAGCTTTGGCTGAACCTTCTCTGAGTATCCTCTCTCTGGCGAAAACTTGACTCATATCACTTTTACTCTTATATTACTTATCTTTTATTCTTTTATATTATTTTTAAAAATCTTACATTACTTTTTACTTTATTACTATTATATGTTTTTGAGGACAAGAATGGAGAAACCTCTTGGGTCCCTTGGGCTTTGGTAAGTAGCTTAGGTTTCAGTTAACAGGTCTTCAGGGACTGGCAAAGACTTTGTAAGGCTTGTCAGATGCAATAATAGATGTGAAAATGTTTTGAAAAGTTAGGAGAATCATACAATGTGAAATATTATTATTCCTCCATGTCCCCCTCTTCACCTATGTGTATAGAGCTTATAAGTGCTGTTAAACATCTCAAAGGAAGTGAGGTAGCCTCTAGGGGTTTGTTCCAGGGTTTTCTGCAAAACAGAAAAAGCAAAAAGACTATTCAGGATCCCCAATTACCTGAAGATGTTATCACCACCATCCCTATCCCTCCCCCCAAAAAAATAAGAGATGAAGCAGAAGATTAAACAACTAATCTCACAAGGCTTGAGGAATCAAAGGACTCTGAACAGTGAGGGGAAGTTCGGTCAGTCATTAATTGACTCGACTCAGCCTGTTCGTGGTGGGGCTGCTGTCTGAAATGGGGCACCACTTTCTTAGCACCACGATATGCCTGCCAAGTGGGCTGATAACCATACCTTCATATGTATCTGACTCACCTCAAACTGCGGCAGGAACGTGATTTGGGTGGAGGCACCCCCCAGGTCCAGAGTCCCCACAGTCTCCTGGCTGTGGCCATGCAGCTGACCTGTGAATGAGAGCCAGCTCTGAACATCTTCTGTTTCCTGGACAGCCCAACACTCCTCTGTCTGCAATTTCTCTCCTGCTCTTGTCATATATTGGAGGAATTCTGTAAATATTCCACTGCTCCCCAGCCCCAAAGGCTGCCCGCAAATGCTAACCTAGAAGGACTCTTGCTGCAGCTGAGGCCTTGAAGGCAGGTAATAGACACTAACTTCCTGTCTTTCCTCCCCACCCTCCTTTTTATTAAACAAAAGAAAGAACAATACAAAGAAAAAAAAGGTATTTTTGCTCCCTGACCATGTGTGAAACCCAGTTAAGGTCTTAGATAAACTTGAGAATATATTACCTGTCAGAAAATTCACAGTAACCCAAGCTAATATGCCTAAAAAAGGAAAGACAAAGATTATATCCAGAGCATTTTTTACCCCCGTTCCCTAGCCCCATCTTTGCTCTTTTTCTCTCTAAATTTCATGTCTAAAGCATACATTTCCCTCTCCCCATCTTTCCATTTCCTGCTATCCCCTTCCTCCTTGCTTATTTGTTCTCCTTATTTATTCTCCTTACTTAGTTCCTTTTTCTTCAGCACCCCCATCCCTGTTCCCAGTTCCTTTAATCAGATCTTTTATTAACCCTGGCCCTCTTCCCCTAGAACATACATCAATACCTCTCTCACCTTCATAGGATCCATCCATGATGCTAACACTGTCATCTGGTACCAGGAAAGGTGACTTCTTGAAGATCTCTTTTACCTAGCAAAAAAAGAAAGAAGGGCTTCCCTGGTGGCGCAGTGGTTGAGAATCTGCCTGCTAATGCAGGGGACACGGGTTCGAGCCCTGGTCTGGGAAGATCCCACATGCCACGGAGCAGCTGGGCCCGTGAGCCACAACTACTGAGCCTGCGCGTCTGGAGCCTGTGCCCCGCAACGGGAGGGGCCGCGATAGTGAAAGGCCCGCGCACCGCGATGAAGAGCGGTCCCCGCACCGCGATGAAGAGCGGTCCCCGCACCGCGATGAAGAGTGGCCCCCACTTGCCGCAACTAGAGAAAGCCCTCGCACGAACCGAAGACCCAGCACAGCCATAAATAAATAAATAAATAAAAATAAAAAGTAGCTATAAAATTTAAAAAAAAAAAAAAAAAGAAAGAAATCTGGATCCCCTAAGGCAATAGAATAGATTTCCACATTTTGACTGTGTCCTATAATGCTTAGAAAACTACACTCTTCATTTTCCCTAGATAAAATTTTAGCAGAACTCACTCCTTTTCCCTAAGAAATTAGAGAAGGAACTAGGCAAGAAATTATTGGTTTCTTGTAAAAAACAAAAACTACCTCAAAGAGCAGAGCCTGGGCTTTCTTTTCTGGCAGTAAGCGCAGTCCCGCTGTTGCCCTCAGGACCACTGGCGTTCTCTTCCAGTGACTTCGAGGGATTGAGTCTTTGGCCACCTCTAAGAGTTCTTGAACAGTCTCAGCACCCTGCAAAAGAGATGATTCACGTATCCAGTGAACAGTTCATTTAGTGGAGCTTGTCTATTCCCTCAGCATGCTCTGGGAGAGTACCAGGAGTGAGGTGGCAGAGGGCTCCAACCCTTCTCTGCTCCATAGAGCAGAAACCTAGAGAAGTGGGCTTCTTTGAAGAAGGAGACGCAATTTCATTTTGATTAAGTTATAATAAAAATGATTCTTTTACAGTGTGGTCATTTTAATTGTTATTTTATCTCAAATAAAAATTAGCTTCATGGGGGAGTCCCCTGGTGGTCCAGTGGTTAGGGTTCGGTGCTCTCACTGCTGTGGCCCAGGTTCAATCCCCGGTTGGGGAACTGAGATCTCACAAGCAGCATGGCGCAGCAAAAAAAAAAAAAAAGGAAAGAAAAGAAAAATGGTATCTGATATTAAAGAATTTCATATTCATTCACTAATAACAACATATTTTTAAAAATTAGCTTCAGGCCAGAAAGTTGGTATGGTGAAGGAAACAAGGCTTGGAGTTAGAAGACTTGATCGCTAGCCCTGTGGCCTAACATAGGTCACTTGGCGCTCCTGGGGCTTGGTCTCCTCAACTGTGAGATGGAGATACCATCATACAAAACTCTTGTATGCGTTAGATGAGGCAGACTGCGTGGAGCTGCCACAAAAATGCTAGCTGCAGCTGTTATTATGCTACTCCTTTTATGACTTCTACAAGGACAGAACACATCAGGTTCCATTTTTGCATTACCAGCACCTACCTGCATGGCACACAGCAGATGTTCAAATTATGATATGTTAAAAACCATTATTTTAAAGCCATTGTTTCTCTGAGTAAACATCTGTTCTGACAACACGCTGCCTCTTAATCATTACAATTATTAGCAACCACAACACAATTTTACTCTCCAAATGTCAAATCAGTTTCTAATAATGTGGTTGCTTTCAACAGCTCCTAATTTTCTAGCACATCTGCCATTTCATAACAGCAAGCTGAGAAAATAAACATCCTCTCGGTTCTTCAAGTTCAAGCCATTTTTAACATCAGGTGTTCCTTTGGTTAATGATTACACTTGTGACACTGAACAACACCTTTATATATGCTACCAAAGTTCAACATTCTGCCTTATTCTATTTTATATCATTGTGGCCTCTGACATGGGGTGCTGTATGTTGTGAGAGCTCAAATGTGAAATACAGTTATGACAGAACTCTACATTCATCTTCTATTACTGAAAATTTTTGTTGTCGTCGGTTTTGCCCAATTTCTAGAATATAAGCATGGTTCTGTGCTGTATAAGGGCACTCTGAAATGGAGTTCACTGGATCTATATTCCCTTAATTGCCATGTGTATACCTCCTACCTTATAGAACTTCACAACTATTTTCTGCATCTACATTAATTGATGCAGTTGATGGCTTCAAATCAAAATCTTAAGCAGTAAATACAAAGAGCGCAGTTTTTCTTTTTTTTTTTTAACATCTTTATTGGAGTATAATTGCTTTACAATGGTATGTTAGTTTCTGCTTCATAACAAAGTGAATCAGCTATACATATACATATATCCCCATATCCCCTCCCTCTTGTGTCTCCCTCCCACCCTCCCTATCCCCCGCCTCTAGGTGGTCACAAAGCACTGAGCTGATCTCCCTGTGCTATGCGGCTGCTTCCCACTAGCTATCTATTTTGCATTTGGTAGTTCTTGAAAGACAGTGTTATCCCTGCATGGCCACAATCTATTTTCACACCTCCTTCTACCTAAGCCCTGGTGAGCCTGGGGTGTACAATTACTGTTATCCAGGAGATTAGCTAGGACAGAAAACTGATCTCACACATGACCTCAATATCAGTAGTGAACAGCATGAGATATTTAACAGCAGTGGTGTGGTAAAGTTATCAAGGCATTTGAGAATCGAAACATCTAATTGTAAAAAACTCACCTGCTTAGGTTGATCTACAAAAGCAGAAAGTCCTGGATTCACAGAATCAAAAATTTCCCCTTCCAGAATCGGAAGCTGTCCTATGTTGTCCATGGAGCAAAACAGAAGAGAGATGGCTGATTATCAAAAGTTAGGCTGTTTCTGGACTTGCCTGGTGGCGCAGTGGTTAAGAACCCACATGTCAATGCAGGGGACACGGATTTGAGCCCTGGTCCAGGAAGATCCCACATGCCAAGGAGCAACTACTACTGAGCCTGTGCTCTAGAGCCCGTGAGCCACAACTACTGAGCCCGTGTGCCACAACTACTGAAGCCCGCGCACCTACAGCCCGTGCCCTGCAACAAAAGAAGCCACCACAGTGAGAACCCCACGCACCGCAATGAAGAGTAGCCCCAGCTCACTGCAACTAGAGAAAGCCCGCACACAGCAACAAAGACCCAAGGCAACCAAAAATTAAAAAAAAAAAAAGTTAGGCTGTTTCTGATTCTGGGCTCTGTATCATATTAACCTGCTACTTCCCCCCCGCTATTCCAAGTCATCCCACCTGTGAGGAATGGCTTGCAGGAGTACTGGGTAGGGGGACAGAGGATGAAAAGTAATCACTGAGGGTCCTTCTGCCATTTCTCTGGTGGACACCTAGCTTCTACTCCTTTCCCTAGACTTTGTTTGTAACTTGAGGATAGAACACTGAATATTCAGAAAACGTTAATCTTCAGGGTCCCCTCATCCCCTTTTCCAAGGATGGTAGTGATCTTTCTCTCAAGACCACTCTCAATATTCTGGACCCTGGAGTAATAGTCACCTTTAGAGAAAAGGAAAGACACATTACAGCTATACTTCTTGGACACATGGGTTTCAGACTACAGTCAGTCCAGATCTCTCTTAATTTCACACTGAATTAAACCATATGTGTTCAGTTATAGTCCAAAGTGTTCTCTGAAGAAAGACATCCAGTCGCTGTAAGATTCTGTAACTGACATCACACACTCTCAGCACATTTATTTCTGGGAGGAGTTGCTAAAGTATGGATTTGTCGACTCTGGTGAGGGTACCAGTTGCACGTACCTGGTAATTTCTGCACAAAGGTGTAAACATGAATTCGAGTTCCAGTGCTCCCTGCATCAAACATAATTCCATACAAGGTGCTGGCACTGACATTGATGGGGCACATGGAAGACAGGAAGACACCCTCAAACCAAGTCTGCTGGTCTCTGTGGAAGACAGTGCTGCAAACACAGGACACTACCAGCATGAAAAAGGCTGCCCCCTGGGAAATGGCCATTCTCTTCCAAGATGTAGTGAGTCTTTTGTTACAGAAGCAGTGCTGCTAACACACCTGCAGTGGCTTATAGGACAAAGACACGCAACGTTAGACCAACTGGCCTCTTTGTTTACACTTGTAAAAGAAGAAACACCCATTACAGAAATCCCACCCCTTTCCCTAAGCTGCTCCTTCTCTATTGCTAATAACCAGCACAACAAGCTACACCAGGGTGACATAGGCTCTTAGCACCTTTTCTGAAGGGTATCTGGTTGCAAAAGGACACTGGGATTTAAAATATATTTTCCCATGCTCTGCTTTTAATTGTAGGGTGGATCTCACATACTCAAAGGCTCTCTCTGCCACCCTGCTCCTAATGTTGAATCTAATTTTTTTCTTTCCATTTTGACAATTTTGTCTTTAGATCATATACTAACACTTCCTCTCTCTTTCCCTCTCTTTCTTCTTCTTCTTCTTCTTTTTTTTTTGGCCGTACTGTGTGGCTTGCAGGATCTTAGTTCCCTGACCAGGGATCAAACTGGTGCCCCCTGCAGTGGAAGTGTGTGGAGTCCTAACCACTGGATTGCCAGGGAATTCCCTCTTTCTTCTTTTTGATTGATAAACAGAAGCTTCAATTTCTGAATTAAAGTTATAAAGTTATAAAAAAGTTACAAAGTCCCTGGTATTGGGGTGTTCACAGCCTTTAAAAATCAGGCCACCTGTGACAACAATATGGCCAGTGGCTTGCACATTCAACCACATTTTAAGGAAATAAATCAACTTAATTCAAAAACACTTAACTAGACCATTATGGTTTTTAAAACATCCTTCACAGGTTAGGCCATGTTATCTCCATAAGAACTTAGAGCAGGTGGGCAAATTAAGACAGAAAGGCTCAATGACTTGTTGAAAGTCATAAAGCAGGTCAGTGGTGAGTTATGGCAAGTTACTGCCTGTATTTCTTAACATGTCCTTAGCAAGACAAAAAACTTATAAGTGCTCAACACTGTTTGTTCTGGATTTGTATACCATGGTAGGTTGGGTACAAATGATGCAGAAAACCTAGAATGAGGTTACATGGAAAAATGTCTCCTGCATAGGCTGTATTTTCTCCTGGTATTAATGAAGAATGCCGTATCCATCCTCTAAGATTGAAGGCTTCCTTAATTGCCCTTTATGTACTTTGCTCAAAACAGTTTTGGGTCTTCTGATCCAGCTTTCACCTCTGAACTTCTTGTGTGAGTCATAGCTACTAGTTAAACAAGATCTAATTCCAAAGTCCCCATTCCCAGTCCCCAAATCTCTAACAGAATACTTGGTATATTTGGAGTACAGATTGAGGATCCTTAATCATTCTCAGGTTTGTTGATCTCCCAGGGTTCACTTTATCCAAATGCCTCCCTTCCCAGGTGACATATCATATAAAATAAAGCTAATTAAAGTTCATTGCATTTGGAATGTAAAACTATTTAAAATAACTAGAGTTGTTCTGAAGTACCTCAAAGGCAGAGTTAGAATTATCAGTTTGAGCACTCTTCAAGGCTGAACTTCTGCCGTTAAGAATGAGAGCTATTGGTTAAGGAAAGGAAAACTTAGAATCTCAAACAAAGGAAGCTCATCTCAGGAAATCAACCACTGCAACAGGGCAGCTGCCTGGCCAGATTCATACTCACATCTTAAATCACTCCCTTTGGTGGATTCTTCTTTTACAGCAACTAGGCTGGTCATGTAGATCAATCTAAAGAACTGAAAAAAACAACCTTTCAGATTCTGAGTATTAACAGATCATTGCCCTGTTCAAAGCTCAAACCATGTTCCACATTCTCAGGAAGTGTATTTAGGGGCTCTCCAGTCACCAGCCTGCTTCCATCACTATGATTGATTCCACAGCAACTTCTTCAGGGCTCACTCATATTTTCTCTATTATTGTGGTTTCTGAAAAAAAACTGCTCCAGCTTCTGTTTCCATTAAGCAAACATTTGTTTTCTTCCAAAAGAAATTTCAAGGAGAAAAAAAAATGCATAATAGGTATCTGTTTTCATGAAGTGAAAACTGCAGAGTCATACCAGGCGTTCAGTGTAAACTAAACAGTAGATTTTAGAAAAAGCAAAGGATGAACACATAAAACGCACCTTCTGCTCTCAACCCTTACCTTCTAACACCACTTCCAATCTCATTTTTCTTTAAGATTAGCTACTTTAAGGATGGTATTAGAAAGGCTTACAACTTAGAGCACATATAAAGGTGCACTATTTTACATGACACAGCCCACAAGGCTTGCTCAAATGTCCCCTTCTCAGAGAGTCCTTCCTTGTCTACTCTATTTAACATTGCAACCCACCTGGTCACATGTACGTCTTCTACCTTCCTTCCCTGTTTATTTTTCTCCACAGCATTTCTCACCTTCTAATACACTATATAATTTAATACTGGCACATAGTAGGTGTTCAATATATACCCTGAAGGGATGAACAGTGATCCAGTGACCCAGGGACTGTATCTCATCCATTTAGTAAGAATATAATAGCTGACTTCTTTCCAAAAGGAGATTAACTACCCACCCATGGGAAGATCATGATTCCAAACTTCAAAGGATGGATTGTTTCTCCCAATGTGTTAATTATATACAAAGTTTTATATGCTACGCAAAATAATGTACATAGACTGGAGAGTATATATCAGTATATTTAAATCCACTCCTTTCAGAATTGGTCTTCTCAATCTCTCTGGCTATCTCCTTATTCACCCCTAACAAAGCCCTCTCTTCAATTCTTTTGAGACTTTGGTGCCAGCTAGGGTTTGTCACTATGCCCATCTCCTTCTAAGGTCTTTTCAGTGCATCTTTGTCTCTGTAGTAAACACCAGTCCTTCCCCCTCAGCCTGCCCAGAGCATCACACTCTGGATTCCCTTCTTCCATGTCACCCAGAGCTTGAGTCCACAATCCCACAGGACGCGGGCCCCACCTGTGTGCTCACCTGCTCGTGTCTGCCCGATCTCTGTGAATCCTTGCTTTCACTGTTGGTTGCCTTTTGCTCTTTGCTCCTATTTCAGCCTTTCTGAATCAAGCTAGCTTCGTGAATCACATTCACCTTTGTGCTAGTTTGCAACTAACACATGGCATTCTGCTAACTCACTCCCTTTTGTATCCTTCATTCCTCCCTTATCCACCTTTTTTCTGAGTATACATGATTGTCTGGTTCATCTACTTTTATAATAGTTAAGTGCCAACTGGCAGAATTACTGCCTATAGGGCTGAAGTTGCTGAGGAACTGAATTCTGTGTGGTTTTTACACAGGAGATTATAATTAATGTTTTTACAACATTATTTAATAATGCTATGTTTACAATTAAAAATATGTAACCATGTAAGAATATTATTGATTCATATTTTTACAACATTAGCCCAATAGTAGAGAAGTGAACAGCACTCCTCAATAGCTTCCATCCTTGAGATGAACTTAGAAGGCTGGCATTGAATTGTCTAATTAATAAGCATCACTGAGTTTCTAATATATACCAGACACTGTGCTAGCTTCTAGATACAAAAGAGAATTCAAATATAGGCCCAGCTCTTGAGATCTCAGCTTACTAGAAGAAACAGACAAACCAACAGCTATAATGTACTGTGGCAAGTTCTCTGACAGAACTATGCACAGGGTATAACAGGAATGGACATAAGGGACAAGTAACTCATCTTAGAAGGAGAAGGATGGAGGTGGAAGGGAGTGGGAGGCTTTTTAAGGGACGAGAGGCATAACCTGAGTCCTGAATCAGAGACAGGAATTACCCTGGGGAAGTGACACAGGAGAACCTTGAGAACTTCAAATATTAAGAGTTCAGTATGGCTGGAATGTAGAGGTGTACCAGAATAAAGAGGACAGGTGTGAGAAACCATTGTTCTGGAGGCATCAAATCAGATTTCCAAATGAGTGGACTTGTTTCCCTTATACAGTTCCATGGTGACACCTGACAGTTATTTATGGCTTTCTATTCCCTCCTTAAGCAAATATCAATATTGACTGACCTGAATAAAATGACAGTATTTCCCAACAGTGTAAAATAATGGAATGAGAGAGGTGACTAGAAAGGTCTACCAAAACGTCTGAAAACACTGAAATGTAAAAGCTCCCACTGCTGGGCTTCCCTGGTGGCGCAGTGGTTGAGAATCTGCCTGCCAATGCAGGGGACACGGGTTCGAGCCCTGGTCTGGGAAGATCCCACATGCCACGGAGTGACTAGGCCCGTGAGCCACAATTGCTGAGCCTGCGCGTCTGGAGCCTGTGCTCCACAACAAGAGAGGCCTGCGCACAGCGATGAAGAGTGGCCCCCACTTGCCGCAACTGGAGAAAGCCCTCGCACAGAAACGAAGACCCAACACAGCCATAAATAAATAAATAAATAAATAAATAAATAAATAAAATAAAAAAAAAAAATCCCTAAAAGGTGTTTGTCTGAGAAAGCACTTTAAAAAAAAAAAGCTCCCACTGCCAATTCTTCTGAGTTCCACAGCATAGCTGGCTTTAACAAAGTTAAAAATTAAACATAAAGCAAGTTTAAAATGTAACTAGAATGAAATTTTTAAACAATAAGCTGAACCATGGGAATGGATTAGCCAAAACACCCAGAGCATAAGTTAGCCAAGCAAAGTAAAACCAAGGTTGGTCTAATAAGGTAAGTCTGGGACAGATTTCAGCACGGTAAGCAATGCCTCATTTGAGGATGTAACTTAGGACTTACATACCCGATACCAAGGGCCAGAGCCCCGGAACACGTTGCTATTTGAAGGGTGTATAGGTGAAGGTACATAATATCTTTTGTATTTCTAAAGCCAAGTACTGAGCCGGGAACATGTCAGACATCAGGAAATACGTCCTAAATGGACTTGGTACAATTGGGCTAACGGTATCTGCAGACAGGAGCGCTGGGGCAGGGAGCACCCTCTTTCCCAGTGTCTTACTCTGGCTATGTATCACATCCACAACTCCTATTTCCCCTCCAAAGCAGCCTATAGGAGTGCTATTCTAGGAAGTCTATTTACTCACATATTCATTCGTTCATTTAGCCATTCCAGAAATTATCAGTTGCCCAGTGCTACTTATAAGTACAGCAGGCAAAGATGAATCATCTTAGACCTGCCCTTTAAGAGACTACTGTAGGGCTTCCCTGGTGGCTCAGTGGTTAAGAATCCGCCTGCCAATGCAGAGGACCTGGGTTCGAGCCCTGGTCCGGGAAGATCCCACATGCTGCGGAGCAACTAAGCCCGTGTGCCACAACTACTGAGCCTGCGCTCTAGAGCCCATGAGCCACAACTACTGAGCCCATGTGCCACAACTACTGAGCCCATGTGCCGCAACTACTGAGCCCACGTGCCACAACTACTGAGCCCACGTGCCACAATTACTGAAGCCCACGCACCCAGAGCCCGTGCTCCTCAACAAGAGAAGCCACCGCAATGAGAAGCCTGCACACCGCAGCGAAGAGTAGCCCCCGCTCATCGCAACTAAAGAAAGCCCGTGTGCAGCAACGAAGACCCAATGCAGCCAAAAATAAATTAATTAATTTAAAAAAAAAAGAGAGACTACAGTAAACAGGAAAAAAATACATGTCCATTTAATTACCTTTGTAAAGTTAAAATGTGACAAGTACCACAGTTCCATGCTCTGAGATTTCAAAGCAGGGAGAGATTACTTCCAGCTGGGATGATCAGAGAAGGCCTTGTGAAAGCGGTGGCATTTGAGGAGGGTACTGAAGAGGGGAATTAGGGACAGGAGAGGAGCGCTTTTCAGGAAAAAGAAATAATATGAATCAAGACACGGATGTAGAAAGGGGATGGGGGGAACCCCAAGGGATAGTAAACAGAGCAGTTTGACTAATTGTAGTAGAAAATAAAATTGTAAACGCAAACTGAGGTCAGATAGTACAACACACCAAATACTCAGCTAAGGAATTTAGACTTTACTTTGCAGGCGATGGGAAGCCATTGAAAATTTTGAGCAAGGGAGTGTCACAAATATGAATCTGGCGGTTACATGCAAGAAGGATTAGGGTGGGGAGCCTTGGTAGGTTCCACTCACTTGTCTAATTCTACAAGTGTTTACTGGTGCCTACGAAGTACTAGGTGCCAGAGAATTAAAGGTGAATAAACAGACTTTTTAATTCAAGATGCTCAGTGTGGCAGAGGTGACAGATACATATACAAATAACCACATCTTTTAAAGTTAATAACAAAAATGTTGAAGGAGCCCAAAGCAAAGATGACTAACTCTACCTAGAGGATTAGGAAAGGCATTGAGATGACATTTAAACTGATTATGCAAAATGAGCAGAAGTACCTACATAAATAATAGAGACATGCGGACAAAGAGCAGAGGGACTATAAAAAGATGAAAACAGACGGCAGGGAAATTATGGATAGTCTGATTTCATTTTTAAATTTCCTCAAGAATTTTCTGTCATATGGATTTGAGAAACAAAATGAAAACAAAAAAATAGAAGATTAGAGGGGAAGAGGTATAAGAAGGTTAGCATTTAATGCAGAGGAAAGACTGAGGCCAAAGGAACACAATCTGAGGTAATAATAATAATAGCAGCTATTATTTATTGAGATCTTAATATCTGCCAAGCACTATGTGAAGTATTTTACATGGATTATCTCATTTAATCTCACAATACCACCCTGTGAGGTAGTTCTATTATTAACATCCCCATTCTAGAAATAAGAAAACTGAGGCTTAAGTAATTTAAGACCACACAGTAGATAAGTGAAAAGAGCCAGAAATCAAACCCAGATGGTCTAATTCCAGAGCCCACAGTTTTAATTCCTAGGTCACAGGAAAGGTCAGCCAGTGTGGTCCTAGGGAAAGGTAGCTATGGGGGTGGGGAAGACAGTTCAGAGCAGAGAAAAATGGTCAAAGACTGGCATCAGATGTGAAAGTCTTACAGTAGCTTGATCTCTTTCCTGTGCATGACCAAGAGCTTTTGATCTGTTTCCTGCTGGTCTACCTTTATTACATTTCCAGAATCTGATCATTTCTGACCACTTCCACCACCACTGCCTTGGCCGGAGCCGCCATCATCTGTCATGTGATTTACTCTAATATTGTCCTAATAGATCTCTCCTTTTACCCTGACTCCCCTAGAGTCTATCTTTAACAAGCAACTAAAGTCATCCTTTTAAAATATAAGTTAGAGCATGTCTCTCTTCTGCAAAGTCCAGCAATGACTTCCCATTTCCCTCAAAGTAGCAAGGTCCAAACAATAGCCTTCACGGATCCACCTGCTCTGCCTCCTACTCCATTACCTCTCTGACCTCATCTACTAACAGTTTTCACCTCACTCGCCCCACCCACACTCTGTGCTTAAACGTCACACATGCTCCTGCCTTATGGCCTTTGCTCTAGCTGTCCCCACTGTCTGGAACAATCTTTTCCCATATATCCACTTGATGAATTCCTGCAACTCCTTCATATCATTGTTCAGATGCCGCTTCCGTATAGGGGCCTATCTTTACTACTCTAACCACTCTCCCTCACTGTCCCCTACCTCCATCTGCTTTCTCAATCCCTGTTACACTGGTCTACTTTTTTTCTCCACACCACTTATCAATTCTAACATACTAGAGAGATTATTTACTATGCTTACTAC
Organism: Balaenoptera musculus; assembly: GCF_009873245.2. Classification (NCBI taxonomy): domain Eukaryota; kingdom Metazoa; phylum Chordata; class Mammalia; order Artiodactyla; family Balaenopteridae; genus Balaenoptera; species Balaenoptera musculus. Next base: position 147,559,030 of record NC_045786.1, read on the forward strand.
CTGCGTTTCTCTGATAGAATATAAGCTCCTTGAGAGCAGAAATCTTTTTTTGTTTTGATGTAGCCCAAGCACCTAGAAGAGTGTCCATCCAGGAAGGTGCTCAACGAGAAGTGACAATAGGAATAAAGTGCAAAGTGACATAAAACGGGAGAATACTTTCATAAATAGTTAAATTTTTAAGAGAGAATATAATGATTAATGAATACCTATTCAATTTGTTTTAGGAGAAGCTATAATTTTCTTTTTCTGAATCTATTAGTTCTATAGCTAAATTCAATCTCTCTAACCAAACACATTCAACTGTTAAAACTGTGATAAATGATTTTCCAAAAAAAATCTAAAAGATAGTAAACACTGTTTACATTGTCCAAATTCTCTTCTACATATCAAACCAATAAATATTTTAGGATACTGTACCTTAGTTATCTATTGCTGTACAACAAATAACCCCCAAACTTAGTTGCTTAGAATGACAATAAATATTTATTATCTCATAGTTTCTATAGTTCAGGAATTTGGAAGAGGCTTAATTTGACAGTTCTGGCTCAGGGTCTCTCATGATACTGTAGTCAAGATGCAGGCTGGGGCTGCAGTCATCTGAAGGCTTGGATAAAGCTGAGGACCAATCTCCAAGATGGCTCACTCAATGGTTGGCAAGCTGATCTTAGCTGTTGGAAAAAAGTCTCAGTTGCTTCCCACATGGACTCTCTATAGAGCCTTAAATGTCTTCACAATGTGCTGGATGCCTTCCTCCAGAGTGGGCAATCCAAGAGAGAGCAATGCAGAAGCAGCAATGCTTTGTATGACCCTTCAAGTCATACACTATCATTTTCCCCATATTCCATTGGTCATACAGACCAATGCTGATGAAATGTGCAAGAGGACTACACAAGGGCACAAATACTAGGAGGTGAGGATCAATGGGGCCATCTTGGAGGCTGGCTACTGCCAGTTATAACCAGTTGTATAGTATTTTGTATTCAGCTTTTTCTTTCCAGTTTATTTATATTCCTATTAACACAACTTACATACTTCTTGCTTTAGAAACTATATGTTATTCCAATGATATTAACTCTTTTTTATAAATTTATTTATTTATTTATATTTTATTTTTGGCTGTGTTGAGTCTTCGTTGCTGTGTGCGGGCTTTCTCTAGTTGCAGCGAGCAGGGGCTACTCTTCGTTGTGGTGCACAGGCTTCTCATTACGGTGGCTTCTCTTTGTTGCAGAGCACAGGCTCTAGGCGTGTAGGCTTCAGTAGTTGTGGCTCGTGGGCTCTAGAGTGCAGGCTCAGTAGTTGGGGCGCATGGGGTTAGTTGGTCCACGGCATGTGGGATCTTCCTGGACCAGGGCTCGAACCCGTGTCCCCTGCATTGGCAGGAGGATTCTTAACCACTGTGCCACCAGGGAAGTCCCTCCAATGATATTAACTCTTAAAAATTAAAAATGTCATAGACTTTTAACTGCTCTGAAAATATCACATCCCACCACTTGAAGCCATTCAGTTTTTCTGTTACAGTCCCAATATTTTACTTAAGGAAAAGAATTAAAGTCAGAAAAACTACAACTCAAACAATGTCCTGCTTGTTTCTAAGAGTGAAAATGAGTTTAAATACTTCAAATAAAAGTCAGATAATTTTAGAAAAGAGTAGGAAGAAAAGAAGTGAGTCATTACAGATTACAGACATCAGTTAATAACTGAATAATAAAAATTAAATACTAAATCAAGTAAGATATAGAGTGAAAATATATTAACAGAATAGCAACTTTCTTCATGCTACATACAGAAAAAAAATTCTAATACAATGGTAGCATTAATAATTAATACTTAGGAATCTGCTTGCCAATGCAGGGGACCTGGGTTCGAGCCCTGGTCTGGGAAGATCCCACATGCCATGGAGCAACTAAGCCTGTGCGCCACAACTACTGAGCCTGCGCTCTAGAGCCTGTGCGCCACAACTACTGAGCCCACGTGCCACAACTACTGCAGCCCGCATGCCTAGAGCCTGTGCTCCACAACGAAGAGAAGCCACCACAATGAGAAGCCTGCACACCGCAACAAAGAGTAGCCCCCGCTCGCCGCAACTAGAGAAAGCCCACGCACAGCAACGAAGACCCAAAGCAGCCAATAAATAAAAAAATAAAAATAATTACTTAGGTACTGAAGAGATATTTGGTAGAAAGGGATAAGACTGACAACTGGCACAGATTTGAAAACCACTGAACAATTTTATAACAAGCATTTTTCAAATATTAACTAGATAAAAAAAGGTTTATTAAAAAAACCAACTTTTATTAGATTGTTGCCAAGGAGCTATGATAAGACCTGTGAGCATGGAAACTACAGGGGAGAGATAGAACAGGAAGAAGAATTTCCCAATAATATGAGTTGTCTCATGTTGGTGGGGAGAGGAGAATTCTTGCCCCAAGGGCTCAGCCCAAATCTGATCACATTGTTCAAGTGGATTCACAAATCAGAAGGCTGGTTGAATGAGATTTCTTTCAAGGTCCCTTCAACACTAAGATCAAATACTCTCTCAGTAAAGGAATTGGAATTGGTAGTTACCAACAAATATAAACAGATTACTTCTTTCAGTACTTTATTCCACTTTAATAAAAACATCATTAGACATTTGTCAAGAAGGCCCACTCTGTACAATGAACCATCTGAGTCTTATACTGAAATGAGGTCAGGCAGTGTATGATTTCATTGTTCATTGTTTCAGGCTTGACTTAGCTACAATAATCACCGCATAGGGAAAGCTGTTGTTACTGCTGCCTCGCTTTTCTCACAAGTCACAAGGCCTTTTCTTCCCTATTCATTAAAAGTAGAAAGTCCTTTAGGTAAGAAGATACTATTAATCAGGAGGGGATTAATATTGCCCCAATGAGCAAATATAATGAAAATCTAAGGTGATAAACTATCTCTGCCTCCAAACCCATATCCACCATGGGAGGCACTTATTTGCAGAAGAGGAATTGCAAGGATTAGTGCCATGTGTCACTGTTTATACTGGAGTTTGTGGGAAGAGAAGTGAAAACATATTTTCCCTTTCTTGTTATCAACTGAAAAACAGCTACTCCTTCAAACATGTTGAATCAGTATGAAAGACTTGAGAAAGGCAAATATTACAATGATACCTCATGTATAAAGCAAGGAATAGGGGCGCCCGTACATTTCCTCAAATGTGTCTCTTTTAAAAAACATTTATTTATTTATTTATTTTGGCTGCACCAGGTCTTAGTTGCGGCACGCAGGATCTTCATTGCTGCAGGGGGTATCTTTTAGTTGAGGCATGCAGACTCTTAGTTGCGGCGTGTATGTGGGATCTAGTTCCCCGACCAGGGATCGAACCTGGCCCCCCTGCATTGGGAGCGCCGAGTCTTACCCACTGGATCACCAGGGAAGTCCCTCAAATATGTCTTTACAATATTTCTTCTCTAAATACCATAACATTTTTATTTTAATAGTGTTTGGTAAAAATGTTTCTAAAGTGACATATTTTATTTATGGTTCAGAATTATGATTATGATCATCAGCTATATTTTTCTGTAAACTTGGGATGCCTTCAGGGACTATAGGTCTGTAGGACTGTTTGCCCTTCTGCCAACTAATAGTCGCAGATTGTTATACTTTTTGAGCTAGTTTTCCTTGACATCATACTATCTATTATCGCTGATCAGTGTTGTCATGTGCCTGACTCCTTCAATAAGCTGCCATCATCTAATTTAAAAAAATCTTTTGTGGGATATGAACCAGAGAGCCATAATCATTAGACTTTTATGTCAACTTACACAAATGAGGGCCTCTCCAACAAATAAGGGTTGTGGAATCTGTGACAGCTTTTACTGGCTCATTGACCCCTTTGCATTTACTATGAGCTCTCAGCTAGGAATAAGAAAGCATAAATCTGACCTATGGAAAAGTAGGGTATTACTTTATATAGGTTACTTACCAATATCTTCTTTTCCTTCTAGGCTTTCCGCTTTGTTTCCTTCAACTAATGTATCACTTTTTCAACCTATAGAAGATGGACATGGATACTCATAAGACCAAAGTTCTCTTTTTTTCTCTCTTGTCAGTATGCCTATTTTTGATTCAATTATCTCCTTTTGCATTTGTTTCCAATCTATTCAGGCTCTGGAAAGCAGATCACCAAGTTAATCTCCTGACTTGTAGTCTAGTACTCTTGGGCTCTTTCTCCTCTTTCACATTTTCTTTTCTTTTTTTTTTTTTTTAAATTTTATTTATTTATTTATTTATTTATTTATTTATTTTTGGCTGTGTTGGGTCTTCGTTTCTGTGCGAGGGCTTTCTCTAGTTGTGGCAAGTGGGGGCCACTCTTCATCGCGGTGCGCGGGCCTCTCACTATCGTGACCTCTCTTGTTGCGGAGCACAGGCTCCAGACGCGCAGGCTCAGTAGTTGTGGTTCACGGGCCTAGTTGCTCTGCGGCATGTGGGATCTTCCCAGACCAGGGCTCGAACCCGTGTCCCATGCATTGGCAGGCAGATTCTCAACCACTGCGCCACCAGGGAAGCCCTCACAATTTATTTTCAAACTACAACTGCAGCCATTCTTTTTTTTTTTTTTTTAATTATTTGTACTGCTTTTTTGTTTTAAATTTATTATTTATTTATTATTTATTTTTGGCTGTGTTGGGTCTTCGTTTCTGTGCGAGGGCTTTCTCTAGTTGCGGCAAGCGGGGGCCACTCTTCATCGCAGTGCGCGGGCCTCTCACTATAGCGGTCTCTCTTGTTGTGGAGCACAGGCTCCAGACGCGCAGGCTCAGTAGTTGTGACTCACGGGCCTAGCTGCTCCGCGGCATGTGGGATCTTCCCAGACCAGGGCTCGAACCCGTGTCCCCTGCATTGGCAGGCAGATTCTCAACCACTGCGCCACCAGGGAAGCCCAACTGCAGCCATTCTAATAAAATCACTTGTTTACAAAATCAGCAGTAACAAGGGGAGGCAAGGCACACTCCCTCTGAAAGCTAGAGTACATTTCTGTGTAAATGTATGTGTGCACGTGTATTAGGGGGCAGTGATTAAAGAGCTAATCCATAAACAAAGTACATAAGTTTATGCACTTTGTGAGGTCTTTTTTTGGCGTGAAGAACTCAAATACCAGTTGTGTGTTCCACAATGTGATCGAAAGTGGCACTATTACATAATGAGTATGTGGTTAAAAGGAACTAAGCCAATCCCAGTCCTAGGTACATATCCACAAGATTAAAAACAGGGATTCAAATAGATATTTCTATACCAATGTTCACTGCAGCATTATTCACAACAGTCAGAAGTGGCAAAAGCCCAAGTGTCCATCAACAGATGCATAGATAAATAATATAGTATACACAAATACAATGGAATATTATTTAGCTACAAAAAAGAAGTTCTAATACATGCTACGACATTGATGAACCTTGAAAATGTTACGCTAAGACACACACAAAAAATATGATTCCACTTACATGAAATATCTAGAATAAGCAAATTCACAGAGACAGAAAGTAGATTAGAGTTTACCAGGGGCTGGGATGAGGGGAGAATGGCAGTTATTGCTTAACAGGTCCACGGTTTTTGTTTGGGGTGATGAAAAAGTTTTGCAAATAGGTAGTAGTGACAGTTGTACAACACTGAGTATATAATTAATACCACTGAATTGTATACTTAGAATGGTTAAAATGACAATTTTTATGTTATATATATTTTACCACAGTTAAAAAAACTTTTTCTTTAAAAGCAGAGGGGGGCTTCCCTGGTGGCGCAGTGGTTGAGAATCTGCCTGCCAATGCAGGGGACACGGGTTCGAGCCCTGGTCTGGGAGGATCCCACATGCCACGGAGCAAATGGGCCCGTGAGCCACAATTACTGAGCCTGCGTGTCTGGAGCCTGTGCTCCGCAACAAGAGAGGCCGCGATAGTGAGAGGCCCGCGCACCGCGATGAAGAGTGGCCCCCGCTTGCCGCAACTAGAGAAAGTCCTCGCACAGAAACGAAGACCCAACACAGCCATAAATAAATAAATAAATAAATAAATTTAAAAAAAAAAAAGCAGAGGGAACCAAGCACTGCAAACATAAGCTCATAAGAGGAAAAACTTTGGCTACTATCTCAACAGAGCAACAGTTATGACAATGTTCATCCCTGAACTACCTCATGAGCCAATTATGACTTAAATTCTGAAGGGTGGTACTGATACTCAGAAAATGTCTTTGAGCATCTGAGTTTATATAGTATCTTCTATTCTCCCAGAAAGAGAAAGTTAAACTTACCAATGCAACATAAACCTGAAAATTATACATTTAAGAGAGGATGTGAACAATGTTATAAATTCTAACTATAGGGCCTCCAAAGCAAACATTTTCAAGAAAGGTCTTCTTACATTTTGTTTACAACTTCAATGCTTCTCCAGGTATTCCCTTGGTATCCTAGGATGGAATGAGTGGTATCTACCCCTAAGCATGCAATCTTGACAACATTTCTATTAAATTTTCCTTTTAAAAACACTCATATTGTGTATATGCTAATACACTGAACTCAAAACAAGAGACACCTAAAACTGGCATCTCCAAACATCTCCCTTCCTCCATGCCCCTGCCCCATACAGAGAGGGTTAAATGGATTCTCTAATTTCCTGTCTTTGTTAATGGCACCACAAACTTCCTAATTCACAACTCAAAATCTTCATCATCTTTGAATTCTCCTCTCTCATGCCCAATCTCTTATCAAGGATTCATGATTTTTGCTTTGCAATATCTTTCCCATCTCTTTCTTCCCCCTAGCCTCTTGCTGATATCTAAAGTCTGGCCTGTATTACTTCAGACTTGGACTGCTATAGCCTCTTAACTGGTCTTCCAGTAACCAATGTCTCTCTTCTCAAATTCATACGTTACTGTCTTCCTAAATACTACTTTCATCATTTTCTCACTAGACTGTAATCCATATCATGGCAGGGATTCATTCATCTTTGAGAACATTGCATAACCTGGCATATGCAATGGTTAGTTAATTCATCAATGTTTGTTGAATGAATTAATGAATATATAAGTCACATCACTTTCCTTCTGAAAACTTTCATCCATTTCCCACTGTCCATAACAGAAGTTACAAACTCAAATACTGAAATACCTACTGGGGCCAGGCAGAAAATGTAAGTAAGTAAAGGTGTGTGTAATCAACAGGAAGTTGTGGGGACCCTGTAAAGTGGAAAGCACATGTCCCATCCTGTCCCATCTAAAGGGTAAGTTGCTTGCTGTTCCCACAAATTGCTGCCATGATGAAATACAGGCTCAGTATTGCCAGGTCTTCTGATTTTTCAAAATAAGCTAAAAGCACAGATTTCTATGTAGAATCTGGTTTTTTAAATAGTGACAACTAATTCTATTAAAAAAACAAAAACAAAACTCAAAAAACCACCGTGCAGGCCAAACAAAACATATCTATGGGCCAAATCCAGCTCTCAAGTTTCAAGTTGGTGACTCTGCTCTGTAGGATTAAAAGACAAACTTCTTGACTAACATTCTAAGTCCTTCTAAGTCCCAGGCTACCTTAACGAAAGTTTTTTGCCCACTACTTTCATACAAGAACCCTTTGCTCTAAGCACACATCAGAGCCACCTGGAGGGCTTGTTAAAACATAGATTGCTGGGGTACTTCCCTGGTGGTCCAGTGGCTAAGACTCTGCACTCCCAATGCAGCAGGCCCAGGTTCAATCCCTGATCAGGGAACTAGATCCCACATGCCGCCAAGTAAAGATTCTGCACACTGCAACGAAGATCCTATGTGCTGCAACTAAGACCCGGCACAGCCAAATAAATAAATAAATATTTAAAAACAACAACAACAAAAAAAAAACATAGATTGCTGGGCTTCACTGTCAGCATTTCCAATTCAGTAGGTCTCAAGTTGGGACTGAGAATCTGCATTTCTAACAAGTTACCAGATGATGCTGATACTACTGGTGCGTGGACCACACTTCGGGAACCGTTGCTCTAGTTAAATTACTCCTTGTCTCAAGCACACACTGATTTTGCTCATTTGTTCTACCTTCCCAGAAAGCCTTCCCTTTTACTTTCAGCCTACCTCCTCCCGTAAACTTTCTCTCTGACAGTCTTTCATGCCTCCAAATTCCTGTAGCACTTAGGGTCCATACCATCTCCGCTTTATCCATCACTGCTTGGTGATTTTTATTGTTAACTGTTTGTGCATAGCTTCCAATGAGGAAGCTATGTGTATTGTGTATTCTCAGAGGTCAATGTCCAGGTCAGCACCTTATACACCTGACTGTAAGCCACTTGAAGGCAGGGCCCTGTCTTGTCTCCCACTGTACCCCTCAACCTATCAGAGCCTGGTATTCAGTTGGTACTGTACCTACTAAACATTTCTTAAATGAATGAACATTTGACAGATCCATGAAATGAAAAGTGCAGATAAGCAGGCTTGAAATTTGGGTATGTAACTTTTTTTTTCTCTTTAACTTATTTATTTATTATTTATTTGGCTGCGTCGGGTCTCAGTTGCGGCACGTGGGATCTTTGCTGCAGCGCAGGCTCTTCGTTGCAGCATGTGGGATTCTCTCTAGTTGCGGCACAGGGTCTCCAGAGCACGTGGGCTCAGCAGCTGTGGCGCATGGGCTTAGCTGCCTTGCGGCACGTGGGATCTTATTTCCCCGACCAGGGATCAAACCTGTGTCCCCTGCATTGGAATGCAGATTCTTAACCACTGGACCAACAGGGAAGTTCCGGTATATAACTTTTCTTAAAGAACTGACTTTAAGGGGGGAAAGCGGTTGGGGGGGTGGTGGTGGTGGCATGAATTGGGAGACTGGGATTGACGTGTATACACTGATATGTATAAAATGGATGACTAATAAGAACCTGTTGTAGAAAAAAATAAATAAAATAAAATTCAAAAAAAACCACCTGACTTTAAGTCCTGTGTAATGGTTTTGTCAGAAAGCACAACTAATAAAAATTGAATATTTTGCAAATAAATTGCCAATAGACAATAATCTGTGGTAACAGATTCTGTATATAAGTAAAACAGTGAATGTTAAACTGATTTGAAAATTTGTAAGATTAAATCCTTTATCTCCAGGATTCCTTATCCTCTGTAGGGATGTGAACTAGTCATTATATTGTTAGGGGAACCACTGACTGAAACCGCCCACCCCGGCCAGGCACCACAGTAACCATTTGCATGAGTTATCTTGCGACAGGAGGTCCTGGTAAGGAATGCAGAACTAACAAGCCACCACAAACTGGAAGAATTCGGGAAAGGTCAAAAGAAGAGAGGAGACACCAGTCCATATGTCCTACCAACCTCCCAGAATCCTCCTCACTGGAATCCATCTTGGCTGAGTGATGCATGTGCCACCAGGAAGGACGCTGAGTCAGAGTGATTGGCCAGAGACAACCCAGAAACTAACCCCATTACCATAAAACTTGAGACTGTGAGCCACGTGGCACAGCAGTTTTCCTGGGTTCCCTTACCCTCCTGCTCTCCACCCGGGTGCCCCTTCCAAATAAAGTCTCTTGCTTTGGCAGCACGTGTATCTCCTCAGACAATTCATTTCTGAGTGTTAGACAAGAGCCCACTCTCGGGGCCTGGAAGGCGTCCCCCTTCCTGCAACAATATCACAAGATGATAGCTATTTAATAGAATTCTATATTTGTACCACATGTAATGAAAAAGTAGGATGAAAGTAACTCTCCATGATATTCAGAAATATTGATCCGTCTCCTTCAGATGACAATAAATGCATCCAAGATTCTAAAGGGTGTGTGAAAACAAAACCAAAAACTGTTCACCTTGTCTCTTCTACTTATAAAACAGCACCAGCTATCAGGCAACTTCAAGGATGATTTATGAGTAGAAACTCGGTCTCCCAGCTAAACCAGAATAAAGTCAAAGATGACTTTAGAGAGTAAACCCAATTCTGGAACTACTGGAAGAAAAAATTAGAAATAATATGTATTTTGAGATATAATCCTAAGTTCTTATTTGGCTTTTTGAGCAACTCCACACTTGATGGTATTACAATCAATGGGACAAGAGAAAAGTTAACATCTTTGGCAAAGACAGAAAATCCAATTCAGGAAAACAAAACAAAACCAACCCAGGAGCAAATGAAGTACATTTACAGCTTTAGAACTACCATACGACCCAGCAATCCCACTACTGGGCATATACCCTGAGAAAACCATAATTCAAAAAGAGTCATGTACCAAAATGTTCATTACAGCTCTATTTACAATAGCCAAGACGTGGAAGCAAACTAAGTGTCCATCAACAGATGAATGGATAAAGAAGATGTGGCACATATATACAATGGAATATTACTGAGCCATAAAAAAGAAACAAAATTGAGTTATTTGTAGTGAGGTGGATGGACCTAGAGTCTGTCATACAGAGTGAAGTAAGTCAGAAAGAGAAAAACAAATACCGTATGCTAACACATATATATGGAATCTAAAAAAAAAAATAGTCTTGAAGAACCTAGTGGCAAGACGGGAATAAAGACACTGACCTACTAGAGAATGGACTTGAGGATACGGGGAGGGGGAAGGGTAAGCTGGGACAAAGTGAGAGAGTGGCATGGACATATATACACTACCAAACGTAAAATAGATAGCTAGTGGGAAGCAGCCGCATAGCACAGGGTGATCAGCTCAGTGCTTTGTGACCACCTAGAGGGGTGGGATAGGGAGGGTGGGAGGGAGGGAGACTCAAGAGGGAAGCGATATGGGGACACATGTATATGCATAACTGATTCACTTTGTTATAAAGCAGAAACTAACACACCATTGTAAAGCAATTACACTCCAATAAAGATGTTAAAAAAAAAAAAAAAAAGATAGCAGAGATGTTACCTCACATCCAGATACTTGCCCTACCTACCAGGACCATAATGATCTTGTCTCCAAGAGGATTCAGCCCAGACACTCCACATTTCTATGTTGACCAGGCACCATGCAAACTGGGCAAAAAAGAATTACAAAACCAAGTCAACAAAACACTAAGTGCTTTTCCCAAGTTTTAAAAGCATTAGCATTCTAAACAATAAAACAAAGCATGGGACTTCCCTGTGGCACAGTGGTTAAGAATCCGCCTGCCAATGCAGGGGACACGGGTTCGAGCCCTGGTCTGGGAGGATCCCACATGCTGCAGAGTAACTAAGCCCGTGCGCCACAACTACTGAGCCTGCGCTCTACAGCCCGTGCTCTGCAACGAGAAGCCACCACAGTGAGAAGCCCACGAACCACAAGGAAGAGTAGCCCCCGCTCGCCACAACTAGAGAAAGCCCGCACACAGCAACGAAGCCCTAACACAGCCAAAAATAAGTTAATTAACTAAATAAAACAAAGCAAATTTATTCAGCGAAATAAACTTCATAGTAAAACTACCTACAAGAAAGTATGAAAGGAAATGCTACCAGATGAATTGCTAAATAGCAACTTCCTACTCTACTGTCTGTACCATTGGATGTTTTTTACAAACATATGACTGAATAATAACATCCAGTTCTTTGGCAGAGAATGTGGAGGTTCAGAAGACTACAGATTCTAGAACTACATCTACTACAGTGTGAATCTGGGCATTTCTCTTAGTCGTATTCAAGTTACAACAGCTTTAACTACAAAATCAAACTTAAAGTCAATAAAAATATGCTGTATAATAAAATAACTATAATGTACATGTAAGTAAAGTATTATGCATATATATTAAGAAATAATCTTGTTACAGTCAAATTTTCATGTTTATAAATGAGTCTACAGACAACAAAAGTTTTGGACTGACTTTCATATTCACAGTAACCAATTTTTTAGAATGAATTCCAAATGTAAAGGCTCTGACAGAAGATGCCCTACCCTCTTTTTTGCAAGTTATCAATAGTGTGCATGTTCAGAACCTTAGACACATAAAATCAATAACTTTATAGCTTCTATATGAGAATAAACCCCTTCAATGTATGATAATTCCACCATGGGCTCACGGAAATGTGACATGCAAATAGAGGGGGGGAAAGCACCAGGAAGAGGGTAAGCCACCATCATGCAAGCAGATGGTATGGCTAAAAAGATTTCCAGTGCTCATTAATATTAACACCAATCAGCATGTTCCCCCTAACCACTGAATTCAGAAACAGAAACGACGTTAAGTGGAAAAAAAAAGGTGGGGGGGGGGGTTTGCATCAGAGACCTCTGGAAAGGGTGTAGGGATTAAGTTCTCCTTAGCGAAATGGAGGAAGATGTACAATGAAGTTTTTAAAGAAATTTAAAATTCAATTTGAAAGGGAGAATAACGCACAGCAGAGCTTCAATCACAAGTTTTCTAACTGTTGTCCCGGCACCTAGAATTCCCTATCTTCCTCAGTGACTCCCGGACTAACTCACTGAATGAAGGCAGAAGCACAGAGCTCCTCCCCCGAAAAAGGCGAACAGTACCTTTCAGTACTACTCCTTTTCACTGGTGTGCTGGCGGGGGGGGGGGCGGAGGGGGGCACCAAACCAAAACCAAAACGCACCAAAATGCATGAGCTTTCAACTTTACGCGACTCGCAGAAAAAAAGAGGGCTGCGAACGCAAGAGCTTATTAGCAAATGGGAATCCGGGGCTGGCCCTGGGCGGGCAGCGCCGGCCACAACAGTACAGAACGGGACCGAGGGCCTGACCCCAGCACACTCCTCTTCAAGGACTCTCCTCGAGGCCCCGGAGCCTCTCCCAACCCAGGGGGCAGCCCTTCTCTCCCCGCCAGGCTCTCCGACGCCAGCAGGCGCTGCCCGCCTCACCCCCAGCCCCCCTCAGGGGAGTCCTCAACTGCCTCACCAAAAAATGTTTGGCCTGGGAAGCCCGTTGGCTGCGCCATCCCTTACGGAATTAGCAAGAGTTAAAAGCCAGAAAAGGGAGAAGGAAACCCAAAGAGTCGGGGGCAGCTTCGGGAGAGGCGGAGCAGGGACGAGAGCGAGGCGGCCACGGCCACGGTGGCTGCAGCGCGAGGGAAGAAGAGGACGCACGGGCGAGACGCGAAACGCTGCAAACCCGGCGGGAGCGGCGCTCTGACGACCGCGGCGCGCCGGCGGGACCCGCCGCGAAGCCAAGCCTCCTTAGGGGAGAGCGCCCCCACCGTCGCGCAGCCGCCCGGGGCTGATCCGCTCCGGCCTCCCAGCCCGCCCCGCCGCCCTCCCAGCCCCGGCCCCCGGCTGGCTCTGGCACGTCCGCGCTCGCACACTCACCGCGCGCGCGCGCCTCCACGGGGCGGCCGCCCGCCACCCTCGGCGCGATCTCCGCCCCGCCCCCTGCGCCCGGCCAGTGGGCTGGGCCCCGCGGGGCGGTGTCGGGATTACGTCACGGGCGCGTGCGCTCTCTGAGCGCCGGCAGCGGCCTGCGCGTATCGTTACGGGCTCAGTGTGCCGGTTGTCCTTGGAGATGGAGCCGGCCCTGGGCGGCGCAGAGAGGCGACAACGACAGCGGGGCCCCTGGAGAAGCCAAGATGCCATCAAAGGGAAAGGACGAAAAGAAAGGGAAGGGTAAAGGTAAAGGCAAAGACAAAGGCAAAGACAAAGACAAGAAGAAGTAAGGAGAAGACACCCTGGGGTCCCTGCTCTCTGGGCCTACCCTCCCGGGATTCTCAGGGGCGGGCCAACTGGCGCCCTCCCGCCTCCCCTCCTGGACCCTCCTCTCTCCCCGCTTCTGAGAAGGACAACCCCCATTGTTCAGATATTACCAAAATGCACGCCAAACCATACTACTTCAACTAAGACAAGAGTGTGAGGCTTGGGACCCTGAAGTAACTTAGACACAGTCTCTGCCTATGGGTAATGCGCTAACGAACGAGGAGGAGGAGGCAGATAAGTTCCCAAAGAACAGAAGTAACACAGGACCGAATGAAGTTAAGTACCAGTGGAGGGAAAAAGAATTGAGAATGAGGAGGAAGGGTTAGTTCTGACCCTAGAAGTGAAGGTCAGGATAACATGTTTTAGGATATCGAAGAGCCTCTAGGCCTGTGCTGTCCAATAGGGTAGTCACCGGTCACGTGTGGCTATTAAAATTAGTTAAAATTAAATAAGATTAAAAATTCAGATCCTCATTTGTACTGGCTACATTGCATGTCCTCAGTAGGCACATGTGGTTAGTAGTGGTGACTGTATTGGGCAGCCCAGATATAGAGCATTAACACCATCACAGAAAGTTCTGTTGGACGGCACTGCTCTAGACCAGTGATTCTCAGACTGGGGTGATTTTTGGCTACCAGGGGATGTTTGTTAATATCTGGAGACATTTTTGGTTGTCACATCTGGGGACCTCTAGTGGATAAGAGACAAAGGATGCTGTTAAATATCTTACACTGCACAGGACAACCCCCAGCCCCACTCTATAAACAAAGAATCGTGTAGCTCAGAATATTCGTAGTTGGGAAGCCCTGCTCAAGGCTTTAAGCTTCTCTAGAATAGGCACTAAGCATTATTCAAGGTATCTCCAGCACCTAGAAGAGAGCCTGGATCATAGCAGATGCTTAATATTTGTTAAATAAACAAATTAAGGTGTCTGCTTTTCTATGCTTCAACTTGGATCTCCCCCCTCCCCCCCGCACAAGAACTATGCTCTAGAGCTCTGGGTTCATTATTTCTTGCCTGTAGCCTGATCGATCTCAGCTATGTGGTTGAGATGATTGTGGACATCCAAAGGATCTCTGGGTAATTGAAGTAGTTCCTTGGGCTTTTTCAAGGATTCCTTTTGGTTCAAAGGAAAACATAAAGGATTTGACCAATTCAGGTAATTATTCATGTTTCCGCAAAGTGATCAGAATTTCTGAAGTGGATAGTATTGCGCTAGCACTAAAGCTTTGCAGGCTTGGAGTTGCTGCTAGATTACTACTAAACCTATTGGATGACCCTAGTGGTTCCTAGACACATTGGAGTCATACACGTTGTCCAACAACACTATATATGGGACCACAAGGAAATCCTTGCAAAGTTTATAAAGAACTTGTTTAAGAGAGTAATGCATGCTCAATACAGAAAGTTTACGAAACATGGAAAGTCAGACAAAACAAAACCACCTGTAGTCCCATCATCCAAAGATAACCACTACTGTCATTTTGGAATATTCTTTTTCTTCTTTATAAAATGATAGCCCAATATACAAATTTATTTGTAACTTTTTTCCCCCAATGTATTATATAAGTATTCTTCTACAGTGTGATTTTTTAAAAAGTATAACTGTGTAGTTAGTCTAGCATTTTTTAGAAGTGCCAAGGGTTTATCACATTCCTGGAACTCACTAGCATATGTTTTCTGTTTTTGACCATGCATTTGCAGTGCACATATCAACAGTGAGAAACACTGAGGCTAACAGACCATATATATTTCTTCTTAACTCATTTATCCAACAGTATTTCCTCATATATGCTAGGCAAATGCCAAGCAAAACAAATAACAATAAAGAGAAAGGTGTAATACTAATGTAGTAGAGAAATAGTTATATGTTGTCAATGTCCTCTTCCTGTGCAGGAAGATGATAAAAGTTGAGGAATCTGCCATGGAGAGAGCCAAGGCCAATGCCTCCCTGTGGGAGGCCAGGCTGGAAGTCACAGAACTCTCTAGGATTGAGTATCGTGATACTTCCCAGAGACTGGCAAAATGTAATGAAGAATTAAAGAAACAGCAGTATAGAATGGAGAAAGACACAATGTCTGTATTGAACTACCTGAAGAAACAGGATCAGGAGAAAGATAATCTGGTAGGTAGGTAGAAACCCTCCTGAGCCTTAGAAACTACCTCTTTGGTTATACTGGTGTGTTATATATTTCAAGGATTTTAATTCCTTGAAATCTCATCACATAGTTAAGACACTTCAATTGACTTTATCTCTCCTTGAAGCAACATGTTATTTCAGAATGGCTTTACTGTCAGAATTGGCTCTTTCTTATTTTCAGCCTTGTCCCATGTTTTCTTGCCTGAAACAAAGATTGATGATCCTAAAGGAACATTGTTGTCAACTTTATTTTAAAAACAAGAGCATGATATATGACCTATATATATATTTTATGATACTGATAACTATCCAAATAATTAATGATCTGTAAAGCAATTCACCGATAATCCGTGATCACATGGTTATGAACCCAGCAAGCTGAAGCTCTTCTTTTTGGCCTGTTGAATCTTGAATTTATCTTACTGAACTTTGTTGAAATGTTGGGAGTAGAGCTATCATTTTAGATCTGGGAAAAAAAGGGAAGGGAACTAACATTTTGGGGCCCCTGTTTGTGCCAGGCACTATACTAAGTACTTTACCTCTGCTGTGTCATTTAATCCTTTTAATAACCCTCTGTAGCTACAAATTGTCATTCCCATTTTACAGAAAAAGAAATTGACTCTTAGGACAGATAACTTGCCTGAAGTCTCACAGCTAGTGGGTGGAACTTAGGTGTGACTTAAATTCTTCTCTTTCCCATCTGCCTCTATGAGTCCCATGGACACCCAAGGAAATTTACACCATGCTTCATTCCCATATATGTTTTTGCATTTTTACTATTTATGTATTATACATCCACAAATAATACATATTATAGTCTTGTTTTAAAATTTATGTTAGTAGTGACATATTGTACATATCTTTTGCAACTTATTTTTTTTTATAAAACATGTTTTGTGGTATATTTACAAAAATCACATGATTCAGTTCATTTTTAAGAAGTTGATAATGAGCATGCTTTATTTTTTCATTCATTATTAACTGCTTTATAATATTCCATCAAATAAATAAATAAACCAAAATTTATTTGTTCATACCACCCTATGGGTCAGTTAGACTCCATTTTTTCATTATTACAAATAGACCTTCAGTAAACATTCTTGTGTATGTCTGCTTGTGCCCATGTGTGAGAGTTTCTCTAGAGTAGACACTTAGGAGTTAAATTACTATATTATGAGGTATGCATAATTTCAACTTCACAAGGGTTTAAATTGAACTCCAAAGAGGTTATACCAATTTATACTTTCACAAGCAATGTATTAAAGTGAGTTCCCATTTATCCACATCTTTGTGAACACTTGATATTATACTTAATAATTTTTGCTCAATTTTATGTGTATAAATTGGTATGTCACTTTAATTTGTATTTTCCTGATTACTAGTCGCTTGAGCATCTTTTGTATGTTCCTTAACCCATTTTTTATTGTTTTTATGTGTTTGCTTCAGTATACATATTGGAGTGATGCAGAGCATTTCTTCTACATAAGGATGACATGCAAATTCATGAATCATTCCATAATTTTTTTCAAATGCCACATTTTCAGGGAGACGCTTGCTCACTACCCTGTTTAAAATTAAAACCATCTCCCTTATTTTATTTTCTTTGTAATATTTATTACCTTCTGTCATACTATATGCATGTTACTTATGTATTTATTTTCTCTTTTCCTAATTAGAATGAAACCTCACAGAAGTAAAGAATTGGGGGCCTTTTTAAATTGTCGTTGAGTGCTGTATCTCCAGCACCTAGTATGGGCCTGGCACATAGTAGGCACTCATTAAAATATTTTTGCATGCGTGAATGAATGGCTTGTGATTGCACTGATGCTTTGAAAAAGTTAATAGAAATCAAAACTAAGATCAAGATGATATTGGAAACATATCAGAGAAATCGGACAACTGAACGTTTGTGTGGATTTTGTGTGTTTTATTAAATAAAGTGTAATTTTTTTGTACATTACTTTTTTTTAACCCTCTTTCCTAGGCGACTTCCATTTTTAAAATTACTCTTTGAATAGTATGCATTATTAAAATTGTCTGCTATAAAGTATTATTCTAAAATAAACCTTTAGGCCAGCCATGCAAATAATTTTCAGAATTCATTATATAGAAGCTTTGTGGTCTGCATTAGCTAATTGATATTGGTCTGCATTTATCAGTATCACTGGTATTTCCTGATTTTCATCTGCCTCCATGTATCAAAGACCAGCATCTGGCTGTAGCAAATACATCATTTTCTCACAATCATAGATACCCATTAAAACCAAAGAAACTACTTTGGGAGGAAGAAGTAAAATAGATTCAATATACTCTGGTCAATTAGCTCTCTTAGAGTTTTGTTACTCATTCTACTATATCCTAGAAATGCGTTATTTGCTTAAACTTTATTTAAACTGTTTATAGTCTTACTTCATGTTAATTATAGAAATATTAGAAGTGAAGTGTGTTTTGAAAACTATTATATCTTGGAAAAAATTAGGAGATTTCACTTATGGGTTTTGGTACTTAAGGCTTTGTTCAATCAACACAAAATAAATCTAATTATATTTTACACCTGTCCTACATGACTGAGGACTGTCTCAATTTATCTTAAAACATTTTCAGGGTTTCCTTAAACTATTCTAAGATTATTTACAACAGTATTTCACTTCTGTATCTTCTGATTCTATAACCACGTCAAGGAATTTTTAGTTTAAAAAGCTACTCAGATTTCCTACTAAAACGTACCAGCATCTTTGGAGAAATGATCGATTCTAAGACTGGAGCAGGGAGAGTGAAAAATGAATTTGAACTAAAAAATGAATTTGGAATATCTTGTGACAGGAGTCAGTAAAAAAAAATTAAAGGACACGGCGGGTAGCTTGAAGGGGCTCCCATTGACCAAATCTGGGACATTCAAAATAAATAATGACAGTAATAAATTATAACTGAACAAAATGAGTCCGTGAGCGCGTACAACTAATAGATAAACGCATACATTAATAAATAAGGGAGGGCTTCCCTGGTGGTGCAGTGGTTGAGAATCCGCCTGCCAATGCAGGGGACATGGGCTCGAGCCCTGGTCTGGGAAGATCCCACATGCCGCGGAGCGGCTGGGCCCGTGAGCCACAACTACTGAGCCCGCGCATCTGGAGCCTGTGCCGCACAACAAGAGAGGCTGCGATAGTGAGAGGCCCGCGCACCGCGATGAAGAATGGCCCCCACTTGCCGCAACTAGAGAAAGCCCTCACCCAGAAGCGAAGACCCAACACAGCCATAAATAAATAAATAAATAAAATTTTATAAATAAATAAATAAATAAGGGAGAGGGACTTCCCTGGTGGCGCAGTGGTTAGGAATCTTCCTGCCAATGCCGGGGACACAGGTTCGAGCCCTGGTCTGGGAAGACCCCACATGCCATGGAGCAACTAATCCCGTGTGCCACAACTACTGAGCCTGCGCTCTAGAGCCTGTGAGTCACAACTACTGAGCCCACGTGCCACAACTACTGAAGCCCGCACACCTAGAGCCTGTGCTCTACAACAAGAGAAGCCACCGCAATGAGAAGCCTGTGCACTGCAATGAAGAGTAGCCCCTGCTCACCACAACTAGAGAAAGCCTGCTCGCAGCAACGAAGACCCAACACGGCCAAAAATAAATTTATTTAAATAAGTAAATAAGGGAGAATACAAAGTTTTTCCTTATAGTGGAATGCAGTAAATTATTAAATTTCCATGGAATGATGGAATTAGAAAAGTCACCATTTGGCTTCAGAGTAATAATTGATTCAGTCAAGAACAACAGTGGATGCTAAAACTAGTGGGTGAAATTTTGATGAGCAGAAGGATATTTGCATAGTCTCAAAATATCTTCCCCCAAAATACTTAATAATTACAAAAGGAAAAATAGTAACTTCTAAGTGGAGAAACCTGGCAGACACAATCTTAACCAGCTGATTACAGTTAACGTCAGTCACCTCATGATGTGATGCAGTGACAAGGATACATCATCACTTAGGCAGTGTATGCCTGCCAAAAAGGCATAACCTGAATCTTCTCATGAAGAAACATCAGACAACTCCAACCCTGGCCAGTATTTTTCAAAAACTTTGATATAATAAAAGACAAAGACTGAGAAACTGTCCCAGATTAAAGAGACCAGGATATATGACAACTAAGTGTAATCATAATCAGGGATTACATCCTGGACCAGGAAAAGGAAAGTTACAATAAAAGGACACCATTAGGACAATTGATGGCAAAATTTGAACATGGACTATAGATTAAGTAATAGTATTTTATCAATGTTAAATTTCCCAATTTTGATCATTGTACTGTGCTTCTAAGAGATTGTCCTTTTTCTTAGGAAATACATACTGAAATATTTCGGGGTACAGGGGTATGATGTCCTAGACTTTTTTTCACATGCTCCAGAAAAAAGTTTCAAACATCTGTATCATATATACATATATTTAGATAGACCTATCACAGAGGGAAAGCAAATGTGGCAAAATTGGGTGGAGAGTATATGAGAATTCTTTGTACTGTTCTTGAAACTTTTCTTTAAAAAATTCCTCATTTAAGAGAAGTGCAAATCAAAACTCCAAGTCATCACTTCACACCCATTAAGATGGCTACTATCAGAAAAACAAGGGACTTCCCTGGCGATCCAGTGGTTAAGACTTCACCTTCCAATGCAGGGGGTGCGGGTTCAGTCCCTCGTCGGGGAGCTAAGATCCCACGTGCCTCAGGGCCAAAAAACAAAAACCGAAAACAAAAACAGAAAATAGCAAGTGTTGCTGAGGATGTAGATAAATTGGAATCCTTGTGCACCGTTGGTGGGAGTGTGAAATGGTGTAGCCATTATGGAAAACAGTACAGAGTTTCCTCAAAAAATTAAAAATAGAATTATCATATGATCCAACAATCTCACTTTGGGGTACATTTCCAAGAGAATTTAAAGCAGGATCTTGAAGAGACAATTGCACACCCATGTTTTTGAAACATTATTCATATAAACATTATTCACATAAACATTATTCACATTCATATAGTCAAGATGTGGAAAACAACCCAAATGTCTGTTGATGGATGAGTGAATAAAGAAAATGTGGTATACACATACAATGGAATATTATGCAGCTTTAAAAAAAAAGAAGGAAATCTTGTCATATGCTACAACATAGACGAACCTCAAGGCCATTATGCTAAGTGAAATAATCCAGTTACAAAAGGACAAATACTGTATGAGTCCACTCATGTGAAGTGTATGTGGACAGGGAATGTTGCCCGACATTCCAGTAAACAATGAACGTTGCCCACTATTCCGGTTCTATAAGGATCAAGCCATCAGCCATTGCAGCCCCTACCCCTACCCACCACCTGCCTCCCCCCACGGTGTGTCCTGAGGGGAATTCAGGATGGAGAAAAACAGGAAGCCTTCTGTGCTTTGGATACTGACCCTAGATAGTTAAGATGCATATCTAAGGAATAATTACAAGCCCAGATGTTACATCTTCCCTTACATAGAAAAGCACTAAAATCATTAACTTGAAATGACCATTCCTTGTGATTAGTAGTAATCTTTTGATGTCTGACTACATGTTTTTTTCCAGCAAGAAACTCCTATATATCCTGGCTCCTCTCTTAACTCTTCTGAGCAGTTCCTCAGAGCTCTCTGAGAGGCTGTATCCCAGGCTATAGCCCTCAGTATAATCCTAGAATAAAACTTAATTCACAACTTTCAGGTTGTGTGGTTTTTCTTCAGTGGACATATCTGAAGTAGTCAAAATCATAGAAACAATGCAGAAAGGCTAGGGGGAGGGAAGAGAAGGAATTAGTGTCTCATGAACATAGAGTTTCTGTTTTGCAAGATGAAAAATTTCCAGAGATCTGCTGCACAACAATGTGAATATATACTTAAAAATGGTTAAGATGGTAAATTTAATGTTGTGTTTTTTACCACACACAAACACACACATGTTACCCAGGCAATTGTGATGATAGCCAAGTTTTGGAAGCTGCAATAGCAAGTTAACAGTGTGGATTATGTCCTCTATTCTTGTCTTCCCACCTTACTCCACGTCTCCAACCCTACTGGTTTTAATATGTGAAAACTAGGCTACTTAATTAAGTTAGGATGCAGAGTAATTTCTCTACCTTCCTCTGTATTTCCATTTTCTACAGATTGAAAAACTGAAACAGCAATTGAATGAAACTAAGGAAAAAGCCCAAGAAGAGAAGGAAAAATTGGTATGTACATTGATGGTCACTTACTGGTGGTCAGGTTTCTGGCAAGTTTAGATATTTAAGACACAAGGATAACAAGTGAGTAGATCCTCTGAGCAGCTCAGTGACCTTAAAGCCCACACACTTGATTGTACAGAAGCTCAAAAATAACATAAAATTTTGTTATTGTAGAAAACTGTCTGGTAGTAGTGGTGTTTACTGATCTTGAGCTCTAGGGCTTTTCAGTGGACAGAGCTAGGAAATATATAGTTTTTGAAGATTAAAATATATCATGAGCCCATACTAATACTTTAAATTCAGATGCAGGAGTACAGGGTTTTTACTTAACTTTATCTGTGTCTCCTTTCTTCCTCACCAAAAACCCTGGTTCTTAATGATACCAGTATAATTGTGTATTTTCTTCAAACCTTAATACATCAATAGGCACAGAATACTAATATTAATACTACTACCAACATAAATTAGTGGATACAGTTTAAGATTTGGGGGGGGGGCACTTTTCCCCTTAGGATATATACTGATAGGGATCTACAATCAAATTAACAAGGTTTAAAAATGATTTGAAATAATTCCTTCCTGTGAGGGTATGCCACCAACTCAACAACACATTTTGCTTTTAATTTTAGGAGTTGCTTTAAAAAGTTTAATTTAATGTACAATTATGTAATTATATAATTAGAATTATGTAAAATATTTATATGGTTCCAAAGTAAAATCTATCAAACATGGTATATTCTGAGAAATCTAACTTCTATCCATGTCTCCACAATATACCAGACTATATTGTCAAAATGGATTTTTGTCAACATAGTTAAGAAATGATATTTCAGTGTACTTCAATTTGCATTTCTTTTTTTTTTTTACCTTTTAGATTTTTATTAGTAGTTCTCTCTGAAGAATCAAAATAGTTAGCAAATTACTTTAGCTTCATGAAGACTGTATATCCTTTGTATTTAGATCTTTAATGATGTACAACATAATACAAAACAAACCAAAGAGACTGATTTCTATGACTAGGTGTTATTCATTGTGTCATCCTAGAGCAAGGGGCTGGAGGGAGAGGCTGTTCTCCAGGGAGAATTGAGGGGGAGTTAGTGCTGGGTGACTAAATCACAGCCTCTTTCTTCCCCACTTGATGTGCTGGGAAGGGGCCAATGATTTCTTAAACTGACAACTGTTTTCTAGAGCAGGGGGCTCTAAACTCTGGGGTAGCAGAAGACTGTGGTCCAAACCAGGCCAAAAGAAACAGTCTGGGGCAGGGAAGTATGGTAACTGCCTGGCAGAAAAGGCAAACTCAGGGCCCCAAGGGGAAAAGGGCATTCTTTGCACCTCAGAGACATTGCAGAACCAGTGTAACACTAAGTGACGTCGTTAAAAGGGGAAAAAAACAAAACCCTGGAAGAACCTTTCAATTGCACTCAACTTGGATTAGAGGTCAGTCCACCCTTGCAGAGAAGGGAAACATCTAGCCCCAAAGCGGCACTGAGTCTGGCCCTCCCGCCTCCTTCTCCCCAATTCCTTTTGGCAGCTGGGCCAGGTTTTGGCTGAGGCCATACAGACCCCAGAAAGACCAGAGAAGTCTCTCTGGATGGCCAAGGTGGGAAGGACACTTCTCAGAATACAAATACTTTTACTATGGAAGGAGCCAGGACAGTTCTGGGGGCATTTGCATGCCCAAATCTTCCCCACTTTCTCCCCAGCTCAGGACCTAGGCTCATAGAGACTTGGCAAGCACAGTCTCTACACCTGACCTTCCACCCCCAAAAGAAAATCCGGAAGTGTGCCCCTTCTTCCCCACAGGTGGTCTCCTCAGGGCCTTTGGCAGCGGGGGCTCCGTGGCAGGGCCTAGGCAGGGCCTGGTCTCAGCTGGCTCCCGCCTGAGCCATGAGGTCTTCCAAAGCAGTGTCCTGGTCACTGTTGTGTAATAGCAGAACTTCCTTAATATCTTTCAGTTCAAAGCCCATTTCCTTAAATTTGCTCATTAACTGAAGAAACTCCATCATCTTTTACTCTGAACACTGCTGCATTTCCAGAGCCTCTTCCACTAAAAGAGGGTCAAAGCCCTTCTCACAGAGCTGTCCATGTGCAAAGAGATAGTCGAGAATCTGCTCAATATTCTCTCCTTTCTTCTTCATGGCTTTCAAGACACACTCATATGAGTAGCCCATGTTGATCACCGTCTCCACACATTGCCGCTCACTGGGGGACAGCGTCTGCAGTTCAGAATAAGCCTGGGGACAGCTGGGAGTGTTGGGCACTTGTGACATTGAGGAATTAGGAGGTGTGACCTTGGGACAGGTATTTGGAGATGATGATTCTTCTGTGCACACAGACAAGACAGAGAGGGAAGGCATCTGGGAATGGGTCAGGGTTGGCACCTCTGTGCCACTGTCCAAGTTCAAAGCTGAAAACCCAAGAGTATGATGCCCATTGAGCTCACTGGCACTGCTTTGGGTGGAAGGCTTTAGGGAATTCCGGAATGTGCCACTGCAGAGGCAGAATGTGCTGTGGAAAGTGCTTGCCATCTTGGCTGTCTTCTGACTGCTGTCATCAGAGTCAAGTTTGGGGAAGGACAGGGACTTGATATTGCTTACTGCAGGGATGGGGGGGAGGGACACTTTGGAAGACAGTGACATCTTTTCACAGTTGCCCAACTGTGGTAAGGTTATAAAGCCATTGGGTTTGTTAAGAGGCTTGAAATCTAGGGTTGCCTGCTCTAGGGATGCCAGGACCTCCTCATCCTGTAACACAGACCCAGAGCCACCTCTAGGCAAGTTACTGTCCAATAACTGGGCCATAATGGGTCCACTGGTTCCTACCCGAATGTTTCTCAGCTCTTCCTTCTCATCAATAGTTTTTAACTCCAGATTATCAAACGGGTCTTCTTCACACTCAAAGTCAGCAGGATTGAAATCTGCCTTTGTGTGGGGTGGGCTGAGAACTTTCTGTCTTGTGACACTGCTGCTGACCCGAGTCAGGGTGATGTTATGCTGTAAGCTGGCAAGGATGGGGTTGATAGGAGGTGGTATAGTGGCTGTACTGTGAGTCTTGGAGAAGCTCATTTTGCTGTCACCCTCTGGGCCACTCTTAGAATTCACTTTAGTTTCTGCTTCCTCAGCCTTGAGCTCTGCTTCCCACTGGGCTTCTTGGATTTTCTTAATATCTTCAGCCCACTCAATGGTTTTCTTTTTCAAAGAGAAGCCATTCTGTACCTCTCTGACAACCCGCAAACAGTCAGGCAAGGAGAAGCCAATAGGTAGACCAACTTTAGCTGGTGTTTTGAATTTGTCTCCTATCTTAATGGGACATCATCAAGGTAACTGAAAGTCCCATGAAAATCTGCACCCAACTTCTTAGAAGCCATTTAGAACCTGAACGCTGCCGCTGCTGTTCCAGAAGCTGAAAGGTGCTGCCGCCGACTGGCCTCCCAGGCTCGGTCCCCGCTGAGCTCCTGATGGCGCCTAGGGAGAGCGAACACCACCACCTCCAACTCTGCCCTCCCCAGGCCAGGCCGTCACTGTAGCCACCGCCAGGGCCACAGCCGCCATGTTGAAGCCCCACTTCCCTCCTCCTTCCTGCATTTCTCTTATTATGAGCTAGGTTGAGCATTTTTGCATGTGGTTGAGAGTCATTTGTATTTCTTTTGATAGCCCTTGTTCATGTTTTAATTGTGTTATTGGGCCTTTTTCTCCTCTATTTCCCTCTTTTTTTTTCTCCTTACCCTCTCCTTCTCTTCCCTTTCTCCTCCTCTCTCTTTTTTTTCTCCTCCTCTGTCTCCCCCTTTCCTTCCTCCTTCTCCCACCTTCTTCCTTCTTTATTTATAAGAGATATTGGCCCTCCCTTTGTCTCTTAGCTTACTAATTTTAATTTAGGATCAGGGATGTTACTTATTTTTCTTACAGGTTAAAGATTTGTTCAGTCTTCTCATAACTCTTTTATTTTTTTTTATAAATTTATTTATTTATTTTTTATTTTTGGCTGTGTTGGATCTTTGTTGCTGCACACAGGCTTTCTCTAGTTGCGGCAAGCAGGGGCTACTCTTCATTGCAGTGCGTGGGCTTCTCATTGCGGTGGTTTCTCTTGTTGCGGAGCACGGGCTCTAGGTACATGGGCTTCAGTAGTTGTGGCACGTGGGCTCAGTAGTTGTGGCTCTCCCACGCTCTAAAGTGCAGGCTCAGTAGTTGTGGCACACGGGCTTAGTTGCTCCGCGGCATGTGGGATCTTCCCGGACCAGGGCTCGAACCTGTGTCCCCTGCACTGGCAGGCAGATTCTTAACCACTGCGCCAACAGGGAAGTCCCTCATACCTCTTTTAAATAAATATCTACATTTTCTATACAAGATCAGCTCATTTTAGAATTTTTTCCTTATTCAAGGTACTTGGTCTCTTTTAATAAAAATTAAAACTTTATGCAAAAGCAAAAATAAAAAGGGAACAATTTCTTCAAGATAGACAAATGGCTTAAGGCTTCATATGGAACAGGACTCTGTGTGACCTCTGTTCTTTTTCCTAACTCATTTACCTTTTTTTTTTGCCTACAGGAACAAAAATATACTGTACAAATAAGTGAGCTGGAGGGACAGTTCCATCAAAAAGCCAGAGAAATTGGCATGATTCAGACAGAGCTCAAAACAATAAAACAATTCCAGAAGAGAAAAATCCAAGTAGAGAAAGAATTAGATGATGTAAGTTTCTTTCTTTCTTCCTTTTTTTTTTTTAAAGGTGATTAGAATTAACTATATATGTCTGCAAAGGCCTTCATAGAAATTTACTCCTGTGAGATAGTAAAGGACTCCCTTTGACATTTTAGAGATTATTTGAGAGAAACAGGGAAGACATATCAGTGTAGGACTGGACGCAAAAAGTCTTGATGGTTAGACTTTTCTTTTTCTAAGCTTTGATTTCTTTGTGAATTCACCAGATCTTAGCCAACACACCCACTCACATTTATCAGCAGTTAAACCTTTGGAACTACAGATCCAGAAAAACATTAGGGGCAAAGTAGCAAAGTCCTAAAGGAAAATATGTTTAGACTGACAAATGATAATTTTAGAAAAATTTAAGACACTCTGTGTAGGGGTGGATGTGGTGAGGAAAACTGAGTACTTTCAGAAAGTTTCTCTGACCTTGCAGCTCTTTCCATTCCCTCAGTTCAGAATATAGTTCTATTGCATTAATGACAATGCAATAAATGGCACAGATGAGGGCTGGGCACAAGTAGCTGAAATCAGCTTTGTGGTTTTGGGCAAATTACTTACCCTCTCTATACCTAGGTTTCCTCATCTGTAAAATGGGGGTGATAAGAGTTACTGGCTTATAGGGTTGTTATAAGTCTTAAATGAGTTCATATATGTAAAGTGCTTAAAATAGTGAGAATTAACAGTGGTGTGTAGCTCTCTGCAAAAAAAGTCCTCATTTGTAGCATTTGCTGATTTCCTTGGTGTAAATACTTATGTTGTGGCCAGTTTCAAGCTACCAATGCTTTTACAATGTGCTAGCAAAATTCCTGGTATGAGCCAGCTCTAACACGCAACTGCTGCTATTATTAGTAATAGTAACAGAAGTAGTATTGACACCTAAGATAGCCATACACCATGTGGTATAGGGGCTAAAAGTTGGTGCTTTGAAGTCATACTGCTAGAGTGTAAATACTGTCTTTACTACTTGGGTATCTTGTTAAGTTTCCTCATCTGTAACATGGAGGTGAGAACAATAGTACCAATTTCAAAGGGTAATCGTGAAGACTAAATGAAATACAGGTTCCCCTCGCTATCTGAAAGTAGTTCCTATGAAACCTTTCCTAAGCTGAAGAAGCAATTACCATAGGACACACCTTGCTAACAGAAGCGCAAAATCAAGATAAAGCACAGATGCTCACAGACATAGTTCAAAGCTATGGCAGCCTGACGCTGAGTATAGTTCCCAGGGAAGGAGTTTGGCGGTGCCACTCCCCTCGTTGCTAAGGGTGCGCTTTGCCTCAGTAACACCGCTCGCTGCTGAACACTATTTTTTTGCTTTTCGCCTTTTTTTCATAAAAGTGAAAATTCTCTCTGGATTACTTTCGGTTAGCGAAAACAGGTACTAATGTAGATTTTTTGTAAAAGCAGAGTGGTGTAAAGCGAACTTTCAAAAAAGTGGGGAATACCTGTAATCTGTTTTACTGTAAATGCTTAGCACTGTATGATAAAGATTACCTGCTGTTGCTGATCCTGCTACTATTATTACTGCACATTAGACTCCTAAGAACTTGCCAGTCTTATAACCGGTAGTTTGTACCCTTTGACCAACATCTCCCCATTTCCCCCTCCCCCCAGCCCAGGTAACCACCACTCTGAGTTCAACATTTTTTTTGGCGGGTCCCTGGGGCTTGTGGGATCTTAGTTCCCCGACCAGGGTTTGAACCTGGGCCCTAGGCAATGAGACCTCTGAGTCCTAACCACTGGACCACCAGGAAATTCCAAATGTGGACGTATTTGAAATTCACTACACCACCGCAGTACAAAGTACACACTACTGCAGGAATAATCTTAAAATATCACAGTTCTGATGATGTTCTGGTCACTTCCCTCAAGAATCTTCTTTAGTAATAGACTCACAGACTTAGAGAACGAACTTATGGTTACCGGGGGGATGGGTGGGGGGAAGGGATAGTTAGGGAGTTTGGGATTGACATGTACACACTGCTAACCAACAAGGGGGGAAATCTTCTTTAGTGAAGAAGATTATAAACAATCTTCTCTATTGTAAACAGAATATTGTCCAGACACCTTAGCGTGAAAATCAAGACCCTACACCTACTTTAGAACATATTATTTCCTTTTCCTACACTTTCCCATACACACCACTTTTAATCCACCCAACCCGGATACTCCCTGAAGTCTTTTCTGCCTTTCTTTGTTTACGCTGTTTCTTCTATCTGGAATATACTCCTGATAGAGCTCTGTCCATTAAAATTTTACCTATTCTTCAGAGGCTCAGATCAAATGCGTATTCTCCATGAGGACTTCCTCAGTGTGCTGTTTAAAAGTAATAATTTTCTTCTTGCCATTTGTGACAATTTGGACAAAACTTGAGGGCGTTATGCTAAGTGAAATAAGTCAGACAGAGAAAGACAAATACTGTGCGATAAAACTTATATGTGGAATCTAAAAAAAGCTGAGGGACTTCCCTGGTGGCGCAGTGGTTAAGAATCCGCCTACCAATGCAGGGGATGCGGGTTCAAGCCCTGGTCCAGGAAGATCCCACATGCCGCGGAGCAACTAAGCCCGTGTGCCACAACTACTGAGCCTGCACTCTAGAGCCCACGAGCCACAACTGCTGAGCCCTCATGCCACAACTACTGAAGTCTGCACGCCTAGAGCCTGTGCTTTGCAACAAGAGAAGACAGCACAATGAGAAGCCTGCACACCACAACAATGAGTAGCCCCCGTTCGCCACAACTAGAGAAAGTCTGTGCACAGCAAAGCAACGAAGACCCAACACAACCAAAAATAAATAAAATAAAATAAATAAATTTATTAAAATAAATAAATAGATAAATAATTTAAAAAGCTGAACTTTGGGAATTCCCTGGTGGTCCTTGGTTAGGACTTGTTACTTTCACTGCGGTGGCGCAGCTTCAATCCCTGGTCTGTGGATCACACAAGCAGTGTGATGCGGCCAAAAAATCCCACGCTGAACTCAGAGTGGTTACCTGGGCTGGGGGGAGGAGGAATGGGGAGATGTTGGTCAAAGGGTACAAACTGCCAGTTATAACACTGACAATTTCTTAGGAATCTAATGTACAGCATGGTGATTATAACTAATAATACTGTATGACATACTTGAAAGTTGCTAAGAGAGTAGATCTTAAATGTTCTTGCTACAGAAAAAGAAATGGTAGTTTTTTGTGACATGATGGAGGTGTTAGCTAACACTATGGTAGTAATCATTTTGCAATATAGTGTATCAAATTAACACATTGTACACCTTAAATTTACACAATGTTATAGATCAATTATATTTCAATTAAGCTAGAAAAAAGAGAAAAAAATTTTAAAAGATGATTAGCAAAAAAGTAATCTTTTCGTATGTTTCCATAGCATTTTGTATTTCTTTTATACCACTTAGCCCATTCTATCTTGATATTATATTTATTATTTGTCTTATCTCCCCTGATAGATTGTAAATTTTTTGAGGCATGAACAGTACTGTGCTTTGTATTCGTTGAAGGACAAGATACACAGTAATGCTCAATAAATCTATGTTAAATGCTGAGTGGGTCTTTTATTAAAAATGTAATTGAAGGAATATCAAGTTTTCCACTAACTAAATGGGAAGAATCCTTTCACAATGTATATGTATATCAAATCATCATGATGTACACTTGAACTATCATACATTTTATTTGTCTACAATTCCTCAATAAAGCTGAAAAGTTTCTAGAAAGAATATCTAGTTTTGTTTTATATGAAAATGCTGCAGAATGAATCAAGTTAAGTTCATTAACTTTTCAGGAACTTTAAAATAGCCATCCTAGGTGTAGGTATACATTCTGAATCAAAGTGAATTAGGAACTAGTTGTTAAGGAAACACTCCCATTTACCATTGCAACAAAAATAATAAAATACCTAGGGATAAGCCTACCCAAGTAGACAAAAGACCTGTATGCAGAAAACTATAAGACACTGATGAAAGAAATTAAAGATGATACCAACAGATGGAGAGATATACCATGTTCTTGAATTAGAAGAATCAACATTGTGAAAATGACTCTACTACCCAAAGCAATCTACAGATTCAATGCAATACCTATCAAACTACCAATGGCCTTTTTCACAGAACTAGAATAAAAAATTTCACAATTTGTATGGAAACACAAAAGACCCCAAATAGCCAAAGCAATCTTGAGAAAGAAAAACGGAGCTGGAGGAATCAGGCTCCCTGACTTCAGACTATACTACAAAGCTACAGTAATCAAGACAGTATAGTACTGATACAAAAACAGAAATATATATCAATGGAACAGGGTGGAAAACCCAGAGATAACCCACACACACATGGTCACCTTATCTTTGATAAAGGAGGCAAGAATATACAATGGATAAAAGACAGCCTCTTCAATAAGTGGTGCTGAGAAAACTGGACAGCTACATGTAAAAGAATGAAATTAGAACACTTCCTAACACCATACACAAAAATAAACTCAAAATGGATTAAAGACCTAAATGTAAGGCCAGACACTATAAAACTCTTAGAGGAAAACATAGGCAGAACACTCTATGTGTTCTGCAAGCAAGATCACAGCAAGATCCTTTTTGACCCACCTCCTAGAGTAATGAAAATAAAAACAAAAATAAACAAATGGGACCTAATGAAATTTAAAAGCTTTTGCACAGCAAAGGAAACCATAAACAAGACGAAAAGACAACCCTCAGAATGGGAGAAAATATTTGCCAACGAAGCAGCTGACAAAGGATTAATCTCCAAAATATACAAGCAGCTCGTGCAGCTCAATATCAAAAAAACAAACAACCCAATCCAAAAATGGGCAGAAGACCTGAATAGACATTTCTCCAAGGAAGATATACAGATTGCCAACAAACACATGAAAGGATGCTCAACATCACTAATCATTAGAGAAATGCAAATCAAAACTACAGTGAGGGGGCTTCCCTGGTGGTGCAGTGGTTGAGAGTCTGCCTGCCATTGCGGGGGACGCGGGTTCGAGCCCTGGTCTGGGAAGATCCCACATGCCGCGGAGCAACTGGGCCCGTGAGCCACAATTACTGAGCCTGCGCATCTGGAGCCTGTGCTCCGCCGCAAGAGAGGCCGCGATAGTGAGAGGCCTGTGCACTGCAATGAAGAGTGGCTCCCGCTTGCCACAACTAGAGAAAGCCCTTGCACAGAAATGAAGACCCAACACAGCCATAAAAAAAAAAACAAAAGAACAAAACAAAACAAAAAAAACCCAGAAAAAAACCCCAAAAAAACCTACAGTGAGGTATCACCTCACACCAGTCAGAATGGCCATCATCAAAAAATCTACAAGCAATAAATGCTAGAGAGGGTGTGGAGAAAAGGGAACCCTCTTGCACTGTTGGTGGGAATGTAAATTGATACAGCCACTAGGGAGAACAGTATGGAGTTTCCTTAAAAAACTAAAAATAGACTACCATACGACCCAGCTATCCCACTACTGGGCATATACCCTGAGAAAATCATAATTCAAAAAGAGTCATGTACCACAATGTTCATTGCAGCACTATTTACAATAGCCAGGACATGGAAGCAACCTAAGTGTCCATCAACAGATGAATGGATAAAGAAGATGTGGCACATATATACAATGGAATATTACTCAGCCATAAAAAGAAACGAAATTAAGTTATTTGTAGAGAGGTGGATGGACCTAGAGTCTGTCATGCAGAGTGAAGTAAGTCAGAAAGAGAAAAGCAAATACCGTATGCTAACACATATATAAGGAATCTAAAAAAAAAAAAAAAAAAAGGTTCTGATGAACCTAGGGGCAGGACAGGGATAAAGATGCAGACACAGAGAATGGACTTGAGGACACGGGGAGGGGGAAGGGTAAGCTGGGACGAAGTGAGAGAGTAACACTGACATATATACACTACCAAATGTAAAACAGATAGCTAGTGGGAAGCAGCCACATAGCACAGGGAGATCAGCTCTGTGCTTTGTGACCACCTAGAGGGGTGGGATAGGGAGGGTGGGAGGGAGGCTCAAGAGGAAGGGGTTATGAGTATATGGGAATATATGTATACATATAGCTGATTCACTTTGTGATACAGCAGAAACTAACACAACATTGTAAAGCAATTATACTCCAATAAAGATGTTAAAAAAAAAAAAAAAAGAACTAGTTGTGCATATTCTATTGCGCCTTGGTGTGATTTTTTTTTAAAGAACAATGTTGCCACCTGGTGGAGAAATAAATTGCAGCCCTTTCAAAGAGGGGTGGTGGGCCGGGAAAACTTAAAATATAAAGGCAAAAGATACTGGCTAATGGGAAAAAATAAGATGGTTCTGTGGAATCCCAAATATGGAAGAATTAAGGCAGGTGTGGGGCCCATGAATTTTAAAAAAGGGAGGAAAATTAATTATACTGTGCCTATAGGATTCATTATACAAATTTAAAAGAGGCCAATTAAGTTTAGCTTATCAAAAGGTATTCAAAGCATAAATTTAAAGAAAAAATTATTTCCATTACGTGATTAACAAAAGGAGCATACATTGGTAGGTTGCAATTAATATTTTTAAAATAATTTTTTTTAGTCTTTCTTCTTTTGACAAAGTGATAATACCCATTTCAGCAAATTTAGCTGATAAAAGAAAATGAAAAACCCTCCCCTCACAACTACATAACTTAAAGATAACCATTGTTAATATTTTGGTATATTGTCTTTACTTTTTCCACCTCTGCTATGTATAAGTATATATATATATATATGTATATATATATATATGTATTTTTTAACAAGATCTAGTAGCAGTAGGTCTCTTTTTTTTTTTAAGTTTAATTTTTAAAATTTATTTATGGCTGTGTTGGGTCTTCGTTTCTGTGCGAGGGCTTTCTCTAGTTGCGGCAAGTGGGGGCCACTCCTCATCGCGGTGCGCGGGCCTCTCATTGTCGCGGCCTCTCTTGTTGTGGAGCACAGGCTCCAGACGCGCAGGCTCAGTAATTGTGGCTCACGGTCCTAGTTGCTCCGCGGCACGTGGGCTCCTCCCAGACCAGGACTCGAACCCATGTCCCCTGCACTGGCAGGCAGATTCTCAACCACTGCACCACCAGGGAAGCCCCTGTATAAGTATATTTTAAAGTATCTACAATATATGCTATTTTTACAAAAATGAGGTTATGATGTACAAATTGTTTGTTAACCTGATTTTTTGACTTTACATATTGTGAACATTTTTCAATGCCATTATGTATTTTTCTATAAAACCCTTTGACTAGATGCATGGAATTTCACTGGGTAGATATATCATGATTTACTAGTCGGTCCCTTGCTGTTGGACATTTGGACTTTTTTCTAATTTTTCACTATTATAAACTGAGGAACATCTAAGTAACAAAGTATTTTTCTATATTTTTAATTAGTTTTTAGGATAACTTCTTAGAAGTTATAGTGAAATTTATAGGTTAAATTAGAACGTGAACTTTTAAGGTTTTTCATATACATTGCCTAATTATCTTTCAAAAGATTTATTTATTAATTTATAGATTTTTGGGGAGCCCAATGGCAATTGAAAGGTCCACCCCCCCATCCCACTGGGATGGTAGACATTACCACAAACTTATATATTGACATTAATTTTGAAGTCTTTGACAATATGAGGCCATTTTTTAAAAATTGTGTAAAAAATACAGGAAGAGGGCTTCCCTGGTGGCGCAGTGGTTGAGAATCTGCCTGTCAATGCAGGGGACACGGGTTTGAGCCCTGGTCTGGGAAGATCCCACATGCCGCAGAGCAGCTAGGCCCGTGAGCCACAACTACTGAGCCTGCGCATCTGGAGCCTGTGCTCCGCAACAAGAGAGGCCGCGACAGTGAGAGGCCCGCGCACCGCGATGAAGAGTGGCCCCCACTTGCCACAACTAGAGAAAGCCCTCGCACAGAAACGAAGACCCAACACAGCCATAAATAAATAAATAAATAAATAAAAATTAAAAAAAAAATACAGGAAGAAAGAAGAACATCTGAAATCATATGATATGGATCAAATGGAGATTTAATGCTGTTAGGAGAGAGATCACAGTAAGGAAAATTGTGAAGTATAAGGGAGGACAATGTTAGACATAAAATAACTAACCTCTGTATTAAATGGTTACTATTCTAAATATTTTATGTGTATTATTTGTTATTTAATCTTTGTCACACCTCTCTGAGAATAGCTACTATTATTATCCTCTTTTTACCCTTAGAGAAGATGAGTGATTTGTCCAAACAGCTGGTAAGAGAGGTAACAGTTGAACTCTGGTCTGTGTGATGGAAAGATCTTCTCTACTGCCTTTTCTTGTGGCATGAATATTAGATTGAGTGTGCCGATTTCAGTCTGATTGGCTCTTGCCAGTATATATAGCCTTCAGGATCATAGCTTTAAGTTAGCTCAATTCTCTTTGCCTAGAAGAATTTTATGTCCTTTTTATTCTATGTAGTTTTAGAGGATAGAAGGATCTGTCTATGGGAATCACAGGGAGATACTTTTTAGATTGATACTAGGAAGAATTTTCTAAAAATGGGAACTCTTAAAAGGGCAGCCTAGTGAATTAATAGGATTTGATTAGTGATACTTCTGTCTCTAGATATTTTTCTCATAGAAGAGATTCCTATATTAAGTGGGAGGTTTGTATAGTCTGACTCCTAAGATTCCTGGTAATTCTAAAATATTATGATTCTGTGAGTCCACACATTTAAAATGAAGATATTTGGGGGGGGAAATGAGTATGATAATAACTTATCTGAATGTTCTGAAAACTGTTATTCATGAAAAGCTTTTTAGAAACTCAATACTGATCTAGTAAATCTATAGACGATTATTAGAAGTATGGTACTCAGAGGGAGGGCATGGAGTTTTTCTGTGTGTTCAGGATTAAGAGGTAATGTATAACAGAAAATATTTCTTGACTGTGAATTTTCTACGAATATGCCCCAATCCACCCCATTTCCTACTGACCACTCTTTTTTTTCGTTATTTTAATTTTAGCTGAAGGAGGACTTAAGGAACACAGAGCAGAAACATCAGGAGACTCTTAGGAGACTGGAAGGCAGGTTTTTGGAAGAAAAGGTACAGCATATTTGCATTAATAAATAAATATTTTGTGTACTAGAATGACGTAAGTATATTTATATGTATTCTGAGACATCAGCTTTTCATTTGGTATCTTATTAGAAGATTATCTTTTCCCCCCCTCTTAGTTAGAGATTCTTGAAATCCTCAAGAGAGATTGTCATCTGACCAAGGCTTCAGGACACATCCCCCCACCCCAGCTTGGTGTCTCCTGGTGGAACTAAAGCTCCATGTACCACTTTTTGTAGGGGAGATGGGATTAGAGAGGTTGCTCTGATACACGTGAGGGTCTTCCCTTAGTCAAGCCAACTAAGGATGTTAATAAAAGGGGCTCAGGACTTCCCTGGTGGTGCAGTGGTGTAGAATCCGCCTACCAGTGCAGGGGACACGGGTTCGAACCCTGGTCCAGGAAGATCCCACATGCCGTGGAGCAACTAAGCCCATGCACCACAACTACTGAGCCTGCGCTCTAAAGCCCGCGAGCCACAATTACTGAAGCCCGTGTGCCTTGAGCCCGTGCTCTGCAACAAGAGAAGCCACCGCAGTGAGAAGCCCGCGCACCACAACAAAGAGTGGCCCCCGTGTGCGCAGCAACGAAGACCCAAAGCAGCCATAAATAAATAAATAAATAAATAAATAAATAAATAAATAAATAAATAAATAAATAAAAAGGGGGCTCAAAAATGTTCCTTAGCACATCACAAACTTCCACATTTCTCTGTGCTTCTAAAGTTAATTCTCAGAGTCCCCCTGGTTTATCTTTAATTCTTTCAATTTTTTCTTTAAATTTTCATCCTTAG
The DNA here is from genome assembly GCF_009873245.2 of Balaenoptera musculus. NCBI lineage: Eukaryota > Metazoa > Chordata > Mammalia > Artiodactyla > Balaenopteridae > Balaenoptera > Balaenoptera musculus. Next base: position 147,595,603 of record NC_045786.1, read on the forward strand.
GAAAGAAATGAATAAATTTTTTCACAAATTGGTGGGAATGTAGGGAAGTGAGGGTGAGGCAAATAAGTACTCATCTCAGGTTTATATAAAAGGATTGCTTTCAAAAGTGGCTCTAGGTTTCCAGTTTGTGTATTGAATAACCTGGGAGTGGGGCAGGAGCAGTATCTAGATGCTTTCCCTCTCAGGCACTTCCTGGCACTGCTAGGAGTGGAAGTGCTCAGGAACGGGCTGCTCTCAGCTGCCTCTTTCCTCACTCCACCCTACACTGGATCTCTCTCCTACTTGGTGTAACATTCCACAAACAAATGTTAGAAGTGCTTGGTCAGTTTACAGATTACTTGAATGACAGTGCTTATATAAATAGGATTTTTATGTCTAGAAGTAGGTGGCTGCTGGCCTTTCCCTCATAATTGCAAGATGGTTAATGCAGCTCTGAGAGTCATCTCTCTTAGGGTGGGAAGAAGGGAGGCTCCATCTGTATCTGTCCCTTTTATCTGGAAACCATAAAACTTTCCTCAGAAGCTCCTAGCAGATTTCTTCTTAAATCTCTCTGATTGTCCAGAACCATGTTATAATGGACGCCAGGAAAAAAGGGTGTTTTGTTTCTCCAGCCACTGGTGGAAGCTGGGAAGGAAAAAGGAGGATGGGAATGAGTGTTGGGTTGTCCAGCCACAGCAGTGTCTGCCTTACCATGTGAGGTACAGACTTGATGGTTAGATACAAACTCCTATACTGGTTTGAGCCCCGGTGCTGCTGGTCCATGGCAATGGGCTTTCTAGTAAGCCCTGTTCATTCATCTCATACCTCAGCATGTTCCACCTGATCATATAAAGGACTTCCCTCAGGTTATTAGTATTTTGTTGTGTTTTCCCATTTAATCCTTTCTGTTCCTTGAACCACCAAACCCTTCCCCACCTGCATATTTTTGTACTTGCTATTCTCTCTTCCTGAAATGTTCTTATCGCAGTTCTGGCTTATTCTCATTCTTCAGAGCTCAAATGTCATCTCCTCAAAGAGATAATCCCTAAACCCAATCTAAAATTACCCCCCTCAGTTACTATCTGTTTCGTTACCCCATTTATTTCGTTTATAGCGTTTATCACAGTCTATTAATTCTCTTATTTGTTTACTTGCTGGGAGGCTGTAAAGCATCAAATTGCCTGCATATGAATCCCTGCTCTGCCATTTACTAGCTGTATGATTTTGGACAAGTCACTAACTTTTCTCTCAGTTTCCTCAGTCCTTGTCTTTGGGGACAATAATAGTACCTAATTCATAGGTATCTAATTACATTGTTGTGAGAAGTAAATAATACATGTGTAGAACCATGCCTGGCACATAGTAAATGCTCAATGCATTTTAATTATTATTACTGTTTGGATCTCATCCTAGAATATAAGCTCCATGAGAACAGGAACCTTATCTGTTATGTTCACCACAGCATCTCTAGTATCTTAAAAAATCTGGTACACTATTAGTACTCAATAGGAATTTGTTGAATGAATGAATAAATGATTCTCATCACATTGTATTTAACAGAAATTTCTCCCAGCTCTGCTTTCCAGGTCTGATGTGGAATTTTTTTCTATTTATATGTCATTTTGCTTTTTTAATGGTGAAATTGGGAAGTACCCTAAAGTGTCTGTGTTCACACTATCCTCTTTGCTGGCTCCTCCACTGATACTTGGAGTACTTCACGTCAGGTCATGTGGACAGGAGCATTTTATTTGACATTATAAAATAAATACTTAACTTTTTATGTGTAGAATTTGTTGTTAGAAATATAACTGTATTAAAACAGCCTATTTTCTTTTTTAGCACCGACTAGAAAAAGAGGCTGAGAAGAAGATAATAATGCTGGCAGACAGAGCCCACCATGAAGCTGTTGTGTAGGAGATCGCTGCCTCTTTTTTCTTTCTAATAGCCTCTCTTACCTCTTTGCTAGTCTTTTTGGTTCTTATCATGTTTTCTACCCCCTTCTCTCCTGGTTTGCTTTCTTCAAATTTTCTGGTTTACTTTCCTTCACTGTTTCTTTCTCTCTGTGTACCCACCCCTTTTCCATCCACCCTTTTTGTAGCAGCATAGTGTGGAGAAAAGAACCTGGGCTTTGAAGTTACACTTTGGTTCTCAACATGTATACTAACTGACTGTAAGAAGATTTCTTAACTTTTTTGAAATTAAATTTCTTCATCTAAAAATGGGGTCAATAATGGCAACTGTGCACGGTTGTCATGAGGTATATTAGTGAAAGTAACACTAAACTGCACTATGTTAATAAACTAAGTCTCAATGGTTTATTTCTAATCTAGTGTGGGTCTGACAGCTCTACTCCAGGGGTGATTCAGGAACCTGGGCTGCTTCCATCTTGTTCTTCATGTCCAGTCACATGTACAAAGAACATGGGAAACTCATACCTGCCCTTAATTGCCTTGGACTGGAAGTAACACGTCCCTTTTTACTTTCCTGTTGGTGAGAACTTAGTTCTCAAGATCCCCACCTAACTATTGAGTACCCACCATAAGGTAAATAAGTGCTGGTCATTATTATTTTTTTAAATTATTGAATATTATTATTTTTTGGTTGCCCTGTGCAGCTTGCGGGATCTTAGTTCCCTGACCAGGGATTGAACCCGGGCGGGCCACGTCAGTGAAATTGCCGAGTCCTAACCACTGGACTGCCAGGGAATTCCAGATGATCATTATTATTAATGTTAGGGGATAAAGCAGTCATTGTTCTAGTTTGGTAATATTTAAAACTTAGGTCTGTGTTTTGGGATCTTATATCTATTTTAGGCAATTGAACAATGCTGGAAGAGCTGTTTTTAAAGAGAATGTTTATCTCCAGAAAGCTCTCGCATACCACCTGAAGGAAGCTGATGCTCTACAAAAAAACTCTCAGAAGTTGCAAGAGACTCAGACTTTCCTTTTACAGCAGAAGGTTCATTTAGATTTTGTTTCCTTTTTTTGTAAAGATTGGGTTGGTGAATACTAAGAATTGAGTATAGTAGTGATACATAAGGACAACAGGACAATTTTTCTTCTGTCTGGATGGTGTGTTTTTCTTATCTGAAAAGTTAATTACTGAATGACTTATAAGAAACTTTAGACTTGGCTTTATAAAGAATACATCCGAAACATAAATATAACTCCTGTCCTCTACTACCTTAGTATTCATTTTACTTTGCTTAGAGTTGGTCCCTGAATCACTTAAGAATAAGTCCTCAGCTGTGACAACAATGGTTTCCCCATATAAGGTGTATCTCTCCCTAAAGGAAGTCTGGAGGTAAGCAATCCAGAGCTGGAATGGTAGTGCCACAAATTCGTCAGACACTCGGGCTCCTCAACTTTGTTCTGCAACATATGGCTTATCTCCTCAGAGTCACCTCATGGCCCCCAGCAGCTGCTGGAGGTCTAACAACAGGGAGGAAGAAGGACAAGAAGGAAAACAGCATGCCCCTCCCTTTAGAGCTCTTCCTGGAAGTCCTATACAAATTTCTACTCGCAGCTCTTCCATCAGAGCTTAGTCATGTGGCTTTGCTGAACACAAGGGAAACTGGGAATTTTCAGCTGGGCTTACTACCTTTCTGAATAAAATTGGGGTTTTATTATGAAGGAGGAAATGGAAAATGGACACTAGGATAGGCAACTAGCAGACTGCCACAGTTTGCAGTATATAGTTGTTAAATTACTGTTTTACTGTACAGTCTTACTGATTTTGGAAATTTTTTTGATAATATAAAATATTGAACTTTTTATAATTTTAGAGGAAGGAAAGTTTCTTAATTAGCAAAATTTGTGGCCTTCCTAAGTCCAGACAGGGACCCTTGATGTTTCTTACTCTTTATGCACAGAATACCAAAATATCACCATTGCAACCTGGCCTCAAACTCAAATCTCATGAAGTAATGGATATTAGTGAGGAACTTTTAAGTTCTAAAATTAATTTTTAAAAAAATCTCTCACCTCTCTCATCTTTCTGTTTTAGGAGATCAATGATCTGTTGGTTAAGGAAAAGATAATGCAGCTTACCCAGCAGAGATTACAAATCCAAACTCTTCAGAAGAAGGTAGTAAGCTTGGAGACTGCCCTGAGTTGTATGACCAAAGAGTTTGACACTGAAGTTTTAAAACTGCAGCAGCAGGCAATGGTAGAGAACCAAGCGGGTCAGATTGAAAATTTCAAGCTGCAGCATCTTCTTCAGATGAAAGACAAGGAAATGAATCGAGTAAAGAAGCTGGCCAAGAACATACTAGATGAAAGAACAGAAGTGGAAAGATTCTTTTTAGATGCTCTACACCAAGTAAAGCAACAGATCCTATTTAGCAGAAAGCATTATAAACAGGTAGCACAAGCTGCTTTCAATTTTAAAATGAGACAGGCATGTGCAGGAAGAACAGAATATCCCAAAATCCGAACATTTGATGGCAGAGAGCACAGCACCAATAGTGTGAATCAGGATCTTATGGAGGCCGATAAATGGTACTAATAACGCTTTAATATTTTGCCTTCGTACTGTTCTTCTTGTGCCCTTTAGAGAAATAAAAACCCTGAAAAGTTCAGTTTGGTAATATCTAAGTATTGACTAGATTACTCAGTAAGTTACTTGAGGAGAGGAACTGTCTTACTCATCTTTGTAACCCCTATGCTTAGCATACTGTGTGGGGCTTAGTAGGTATTCTTAGTAGATGTCCCCCTTTTTTGTGTGACAGAGACTTGTTAAAGGGATTATTTGTTCCATTTTGAATGTCATTGTAATATCTTTTAACATGTTCCTTTATTTTGTTTCCTATAAATTTGTTATAAAGGTTTGATTAGATTCAGGTTAAACATTTTTGATAAACATACTTTCACAAATATTTTGTAATGTTCCCTTTACTATTCTGAAATGAAATTCATAGGTAATAATATCTAATCAAACCTATAATTTAAAAAATCAATATAACAATTCTTTGCAGCAACTCTTTGTTGTACAGAACTGTCCTATGGATTGGAGGACACCCGGTAGTGCCCCCTCCATCATTGTATTAACCAAAAGTCCCCACAAGGCTTTAAAATACACTAGAGATCTACTGCCACCATGATAAAGGTGGTAGAATGATTGAGACATTTGTAGACTATATACAATGGTTGTTTCCTGTTAGCATTTTAATCTGTTTGAATACTTTTCTTCCTATAAACCATGGATTAAATTATAGTGCATTTTAAAGATTATTCTGAAAAAATTGTTTTATATCCCAACATGATTAGATTCTTCAAAGGCCTTAAGAAACTTAAAATGACTCCCTACTACTATGACTTAACATCTTATTGAGAGGGCTTCCAAATGTGTTTTCTGTTTTAAATTATTTTTTAATAGGCTAATATGTAGGTTCTTTTAAATTGTATAGCTGTTGGGAAGGTTGGACATGGCCAGTGACTCTTCTTCAAAAATGTCCAGACTATAGTTTTTTTACCTTCTTGCCATATTCAGAAGTCTGTTAATAACACTATTACTATTATTCTATTATAATAATAGTTATTATAATAACTATTACCAAGAGAGTCACTTTATTTTTTTATTTAATAAGTCAAGCAAGTTGAGTCCCCACCATACATAAGGCAGTTTCTTTTACATTTTTTAAATCTACTGTATATTAAGTGGTGTATAAGTTTTCAGAGGAAGGTGCATAAAATGATTCTTCACATTGTTGTTGCAGAAACTGGACACTTCCCTATTCTGCCTCATGAGCAACTTATCACTTTAATCCTAGTGTTCAATAGGATTTCTGCCAGGAAGGCAGAAATTGTAGTTAAAATATTACATTATCTGCTTAAGAGGCAGATTGGGGAAGGACAATTAAAGTATATGGTGATTATAAGGCAAAACCTAAACTTAAAACTAACCCAACTGACGTATATGAAAAAATATTTCTTACGTTATACGTCAATACTCTATCTACATGTCAGCCAACTTTTGTAAATAGCAAGTAGACTATGAATCCTTTGGAAAAGTTATGGTATAGATAAATACCTTCCTGGAAGGCTTAGCTGCCTCTTAAGCAGATAATGATACATACAAAGACAAAAGGTACAAGAAAAAAACAGTTGTTTGATGAAATTATTTGGAGGTAAGAAATAGACTAGATAAGTTACATGTTATTTTATATATTTACCTCTTATCACTCTATTTTCATAGCAAAATATCTAATACTAAAGACTTGCTAAAAAGGAATTATCAATAATTTCACCAAACAATTGTTTTTTTCTTGTACCTTTTGTCTTTGTGTTATCTGGATACATAATATTGCATTACAACTTTCTTTTTTGCTTATTTGCTTAATGTTTGAGCACAGATTTTTTTCATGTTGTTATAGTTTTTCTTATTTTCAGTTTAATGACTACATAACACTTCAAATTGGCTACCATGTTAATGTGCTTTTCAAATTTATGATTTTGTAATGGACATTGTTTGCTTTGTAGTCATTCCATTTGGAAACCTCATAATATTCAGTTATGATTTAGAAATTTTCTCATGTTTACATTTTTAATATTTTTTAAAAAGAAGAGATGCTTACTTTGACCATTTTTTTTCATTTTTTTCTTTGAAATTCTTTAGGACAGATATTCAAGGAAATATGGACATTGGAGATTTGACCTGGGAGCAGAAAGAGAAAGTCTTGAGGTTGCTCTTTGCAAAAATGAATGGCTTTGTTCCTAGGTAACTCCCTATTTCAGTAGTGAAATACCAATTTGCTATCAAACCTAGAGGCCATATAGGAAAAGTGAATTAGAATTAAGGGAATGGGAAAGGACCAGGAAATATCAATATAAAAGGGTCATACTGCTTAGCTACTGCAACTCCCAGAGATAAAGAATGGGAGATGTGTAAGTGAGCACAAAAATGAAAGAGGTATTAGAGTTAAAGGGGAAAGAAAATCGATTAATCGTAGGTGTTTAAGGTAATGCTTCCTGAGAATGTATAACATTGTTCAGCTGAATGAGTGGTAATGAAAGAGAAGCATAACAATTGTTAAGATTTTATTGGTCTGCAAAGATAAGTAAATTATTTTAAAGCTGATTATTAATCAAGGGGATCTCTAATACCAAGAAAAAGACCTGGAAAGGAAAACAGAAATCCACAGGTACTCCAAATAATTATTTTTAATGATTAGTTTCACTCTCTTTCTTCATTATGTTTTATCAGTGACTATAACCCTGGTTATAGTCACTTTATAGTAACTATAAAGTGGCTAAAATAAATCAACCACTTACTGATTGCTTGTTAAATGCTTGGCACCATTGTATTGTGGGGATTCAAAAGAATCAAGGGACTTGATTGCCTTTGATCTCAAAGAGCTTACAATTTGGTTGCCCAAACAAAACCAAGCATAACAAGGAAAAAAATTAGGTGGGACAATAAAGTAAAGATGGAATTCAGACAATATGTCAGTGGGCTAGAGTAGTCAGGGAAGATTGAAAGAGGGTGACTCTGTGGGGTGCCTTGTAGGATAGTGGTAGAGCAGGGAGGGCACATCAGGCAAGGGGTAGACAGCCTAAGTAAAAGCCCAGAGTTAGGAATGGGTGTAGGGTATTTAGGCAACATTGAGGAGAAACTGCCTGTCTTGAGGAAATTTGGTGATGCTAGAGAGTAATTACTAATTAGAAATAAGGTTTAACCTATAGACTGAATTATGATGAGCCTTAAAAACCATGCAGAAAATCCTGAACTTTTGTAGATTCTAGAGTAATGTAACAGTTTTCTTCTCTGCCTTGAAGGAATACAAAGAGCTAGAAGCCAGACTCATACTCTCTCACTGGAAGGGTTCACAGGTCATTGTTCTCAGAGCTGACCTTAACCTAACACAGTGACATGTATGATGGATTGGAGGACAGAAATAGAGTTGGGACCAACAGAAGCTGCTGCACTGCTCTGGGCACGCAGCGGTGAGGGGTTTAGGCAAGAGTGAGGGCAGTTGGAATAAAGGGGAGAAACTGAGAGACATTAAGGAAGGAGAAACAGGACTTGGTGATAAAGGACAAAAGGAATAAAGAAAAGATGGAGTAAATGTTTAAGATTTTTGGCTTAAGAAATGAAGGAATGGTGGTATGAAAGGCAAATGAAAAATCTGGAAAGCCAGTGTGAGGGAAATGTTTAAATTTTATTTAATCCATCCATTAATTCATTTAACATATACATATTGAGCGCCAACTATTTACTGAGGATATAGTGTTGAGCAAATAAAGACATCATGCTTGATTTCAGGGAGTTTTTGGTCTACATGGAAGAAAAACATTGTTCAAATCATCACACAAATAAAAAATACAACTATGACATAAGTTCAAAGGAGTGGTATACAGTGGTAAGAGAGCCTAGATTAGGGGAATCTGACCTAATTGAGGAGATCAGGAAAGTCTCTGAGGAAGCAGAAGCTTGAGCTGATCTCTAAAGGTAAGTAGGAACAAAAGGGGGTGGAAAAAACATTCTAGGCAGAAGAAATACAAGTAGTATTTTCAGTGCTGGAGATGTGGCAACATATTGGAGTGAAAACCACTTAAGGCATTTGCAAAGAGTGACTGGAGTACACATGAGAGTTTAGGAAGGGAGATTTGAGCATGTTTAGTGAAAATTGGTATTTGAGTTTAGGAAAGTGGATGAAGATACAGGAATAAAGGGGCTGAGACTAGAACCTTTAGGAATAACCACAATTAAAGTAAACAGGAGAATAAAAAAAGAGTACAACCAAAAGAGAAGAGTTTAAAGAATTATAGGCTGAATGGAAGATGAAGGATTTTGAAATGGCTTTTGTGTCTCTGGTAGACTTTCAAAGAGTTTAATTGAAGAGGTAGGGGTAGAATCCAGACCGTAGGCACTGAATGTCTGTCTCATTGTGAGTTGATATTTCTGTACCCCAGGAAACACAGCCAGAGTACCAGGCCTCAAGTTCCACACTGTGTTGTTTTCAACACTTGGAGAAACAAAGGAATTTGGGTGAAATCTTTCACACCAAATCAGTGAACTTGAACTGGCCACAATGGGATGATGTCTAAGCCTGTTGGATGAAAAAAAGATAAGATAGGAATAGGATGATGAAATGTTGAGATGAAATGAGAAAGCTCAAACCAGCGAGGGAGGAATTAGATGATAAAAGGTCTTCCAAGGCAAGTGGAGTAATTAGGAAGTTGGTAAGAGTTCACAGTTGGTTGTATATGATTGTGAATCCAACAGTACAATATTTTTCTTTGTGATTGAACTAACTCAAAGGAGTATAACCAATAAACTGCACTCTTTAGTGCATCAACAATCACTCTGGCTATATCTCAGGCACTAGTAGTATTTAAGGTACATTTTTTTCATGCATTATTTTTGGACTATTTAATATAGCCAGATTTTGAATGGGGTTATGCTGCTTTCATATGCACCTAATTGAGGACAAGTTTTAGGAGTAGGGTATGTCTTTATCTGCTGGCAAATCAACCTACTATACTTTTTGTAACTCTGTTAATCTCAGTTTCAAATTAGAATATTGAATGGATGATGTTGATTTCCTGGTTGTTTTTTTTTTAGATTGAAAGCAGATTTATTCAGGGTGATAAACACTCAATAGACAGAATGTCAGCCATCTTAGAGGGCAAGAGGGCCTATTTTTCTGTTCTTAAACTAGAGTTTCCAAAGTATAAGAAAAAATTTTCAAACTGGGTCTATCTAAATTGGTAACTTTCCTGTGTTTTGAGATTCTTTTTGTGGGAAGGGAATTTTTTGGCCTTGCTTTTGGTCAGTACTCTGGTTCAACCTTGCCCATCACCATTAATAGCTGTTTATTATTATTATTATTATTATTATTATTTTTTGGCTGCATTGGGTCTTCGTTGCTGTGCGTGGGCTTTCTCTAGTTGTGGCAAGCAGAGGCTACTCTTCGTTGCGGTGTGCAGGCCTCTCATTGTGGTGGCTTCTCTTGTTGTGGAGCACAGGCTCTAGGCACGTGGGCTTCAGTAGTTGTGGCACGTGGGCTTCAGTAGTTGTGGCACGTGGGCTCAGTAGCTGTGGCACACGGGCTTAGTTGCTCTGTGGCACATGGGATCTTCCTGGACCAGGGCTCGAACCCGTGTCCCCTGCATTGGCAGGCTGATTCTTAACCACTGTGCCACCAGGGAAGCCCTTAATAGCTATTTTATGAGTATCATCATGATTATATTCATAAATATTTCCATTTCTTAAGTTCAACATGTCTCAAGTTTAAGAGAATGTAAGTTTAAATTAACTTGCTTATACTGCCTCTATGTGCGTATGAAAGCTCATTTTTGAAAATAAGAAGCCCATCCAACTGAAGCATTTCCCTTTAGCAGTTTTATATTTATTTATTTTTTAATTTTTTTAATTTCTATTTACTTATTTATTTTTGGCTGTGTTGGGTCTTCGTTGCTGCGTGCTGGCTTTCTCTAGCTGTGGTGAGCGGGGGCTACTCTTCGTTGTGGTGCACAGGCTTCTCCTTGCAGTGACTTCTCTTGTTGCGGAGCACGGGCTCTAGGAGCATGGGCTTCAGTAGTTGCGACATGTGGGCTCAGTAGCTGTGGCTCGCGGGCTCTAGAGCGCAGGCTCAGTAGTTGTGGCCATGGGCTTAGTTGCTCCGCGGCATGTGGGATCTTCCCGGACCAGGGATCGAACCCGTGTCCCCTACATTGGCAGGTGGATTCTTATCCACTGCGCCCACCAGGGAAGTCCTATATTTATTTATTTCTTCTTCTTCTTATTTTTTCCTTTATCAGTTTTAAAGTGTAGTTGAAATACAGGGCATGTGGAGACACTGCCTCATTGTTAACTTATACCCACTACAGGAAATACAGCCAGAGTTCTAGACCTCCAGTTCCAGACTATATTGGTCCTGATGATGAAACAACAAAGGAGTTTGGGTAAGCTCTCTTGACAAAGCAATGAACATGAGCCTGATCACAATGGTGGTTGTGATGTCTATCTTATACATACTAGAATTGAGTGAGAATAACATAACAAGTATATTGTTCTGAACCAAGTTCCATGTGTGTGGTTGTTGACAAATCTTACTTTGTCATTATTGTAGGAATGAAAGTAAGCTTCAAGATCAAACCTTCATCACCCAGCAAGTGCCAATCTTAGACTCTACTGGTGAACTGGTGATACCCAATATTCAGAAAGGATCACAAGAGTCTGACATAGTAAGGAGTCTGTAATCTAACCAAACAATATACATAATTGTTCCCCTTCCTCATGCACCTTCTTCTAAGTCACAGTTCTTTTCTCTACTAGCCAGGAGCTCTCGGGGATCAGTGAAATGAGTAATAACATTAGTGTGAGATTGTGGACATTTTAATAAACAATATCCACACTAAGGAAGGTATATATTTAATGCAAATGCATATTTGTTTCTCTTTTAGTGTGGAAAACCTATAAATTGCCTTTTGAAATATATAGCCCAGTTAAAATATGTACTATCCTTTATGTAAGAATAAACATAGTGACCATGTAACTCTTGGCTTTGGACAGAGGTGGGAAGTCTGGGTCACTATAAGCTAGCAGACAAAGGCATTATAAGGAAGTACGGTACCAAAAAAAAAAAAAAAAAAAAGCCAGGTGTTCTTTTTAAGAGCTTTTTACTTGTAATTTGTTGTACATAATCAATTAGTACAATGTAAAATCTGAGAAATTTCCAGTGAGGCCACATCAGAGCAAAAAGAAAATACTGAATTTTTTAGCGGCTACTAGCATGAACACAACTGTACAGATTTTTTTCCATCTAAGAAATAAGTAACTCTTCTGAGTAGCAAGTACCTAGCCAAATGAGTTGATTCCAATTAGAGCAACACAATTCTGATTAGTTAGTATTTCTTAAAAAGTAATTTTCCTTAAATGTAAGGAAAACTTAGGAGTCTCTGTGATTATATTTAATTCCACTTGGAATTTAGACAGTATGACCTTTTATTCAACCCAGCCTGTAGTTGTTGGACTGGATTAAATATTACTACCAGTTGTCAGCTGTGATAAGAGATAAAACAAGAGGCATTCTATTATGATATTATAAATTTCTATTGCCTCACCTTTAGGCAGGCAAATCCAAAAAAAAAAAAAGCGCCAGGAGGGTCATAAATGTATTTTATTAAAGTTCAGTCACCTTAAGTGATTAAAGATTTTGACATTCTATCCAACACGTGGTAGTAATAAGCCTAAAATCCAGAGAGTGCACAAACATTTTCAAGGTTTTTACCATCCTTAATTTATTAGATAACACCCATGGAATAGGTTAGCATTATCTACGTAACTAATGAGGAAGCAGAAAAATAAATGACCTATGTCATCTGGCTGAGGACCAGAGACTACTCTATCAGAAATGAGAAGCCTTCTCCTAGTTCAATGGGTGAAGACCATATCAGAAAGACAGGATTCAACTGGCATGGTAGAGCAAAAGACAGAATCTATTCTGTTTAGCACATAAATGTCTGTTCTGACTTAAAGTTGAGCTATAGCAAAGAAACAAAAAGCATAAAGACACTTGAATTAATGGTAGCAGAAGAATCTGTCAAAGCATTTCTTTGACTACTTCACACATGGAAAGCTTTGAAATTTCTTAGGCCCCAGTCAGTTACTTTACATTAGGGTTCTTTCATTAAAAAGTGTCACAAATGAGAAATGCAGGCAAGAGGAAAGAACAATATAAAAAATTTGACAAGTAATAGCAGGTTAGACTTACATACTTGGAGAACACGTGAGTCTGAAGGTTTTGAGCCTCCACCCCAGAAAGTAGGAATTTGGTTTTTCCCTTCCAAACTGGAAGAACATTTTCAGGAAGAACTTTTGTCTTGGAGAATTTAACAGTGTCACCCAAGGTTGTATCTTTAAGGGTGGTTCATTTTCTCTGACCCTTTGTTACTCAAAGTAAAGTACTAGGAGTCCTAAGAAATGTTCTGTTCTTATACTTTATACTGATTAAGTTCAGCATTAATTTGATTTCAAAGCTAAGAACAGTGGTTAAAACTTGTTTACAGAAATGCATTTTGGAAGAGAAAAATATTGTAAAACATGTAGTGAATGTTTCTTCAGTTTCTTATTCAGCCAACGAGGATAGGGCATTGCCTTTCTTTTTACCATTAATCACTTCTCAACATGAGATCCTGTTAAGCATCAAAAAAAAAAAGAGTCTTGCTCACTTTCATGGTTGGAATACCCCTTGATGTCTGGGCCTGATATAACTTTTGAAATAGTTTTCTAAAAAAATCCTGTTGGCATCTGAATTAATGACTGAAGCATTCATTGATTGCTGAAGCAAACCCTGAAATTTAACGCTTGGCACACACCACAAAAAGTTGATTTATCCAATGCATACTGAGGTATCCTTGGGAAGTGGTTTTAAGAAGCAGGAACAGTGACAATGATAGAATTAGTGGTCATGAGTCACTAGGACAAAGTGGCATTCAGCAGAAAAGACAGAAGCAGTTGTCACATCTGTGGGATAAGTAGAGATGGATTATATCTTGTGTGGTGTGGGATAAATGAGAGGCTCAGCAAAGCTTCGCAGAGAGGCCTCACCCACTGGCATTTATGTGGGGCTGTGTTTGATGATCAACCAAAGGGTGAATTATTTTTGACCTATTTCCCCATGCAAGAGATCCTTTTCCTTGGAAGATCGTCTTTACACACGCTAATGTTCACTTCCTTCAAGTCATCAGAAAAGGGGAGAATTTTTAGAAATCAGGTCTAAGCTCTTATTCCAGAGAAGCATTTCACAGTTAGGACAGTGACCTCAAAAATAAAATTATGAAGAGCAAGTGAAAATCTGGTTTCAGAATTACACTAGGAGTCTCCCTATTAGCTACTTAACAGGGGATAATGGTCCTGTGAAAGATTTTAGTTACATAGTATTCCAATCCCAGGGATCTGATCTGAGCAAAGTTGGCAGTTGGAGTTGGTCAAGAATAAAGGGCAATTACTCAGGATGGACTGAGTCCAGAATAAACTCGTTTCTAACGGCCCATGGTAGGCATGACTACAGCCGGTGAGGAAAGAGAAGCATCTTCTTCTTTCCACTGTGAAGTGACAGTTTTTAGCTGAGTGTAGAACTGGATGCCCTAAAGAGAACAAAGAAAGAAAAAAAAAGAGAGAAAGAGAGAGTTATCATATATGCCCGGGGGTTTCATGATTCCTCTTTTAATCACTTTTGAAGGAGGTGCTATGAAATGCTATTCACGTTCCTACTGGAGGAATAGGTGCAACCAAAATTAAATATATTGTTCAGGAGATAATCTATGTAAAACATTTAGCATATTACCTGGCACATCTAAATGGAAAAATTGAACATGGTAAACTGTTAAACTTGTATTTATTTTATAAGACTAGGCTTGAGTAAAAGAGAATAGACTGCAGATCTAACACATAAAATTACTAGCAAGCTAGAAGGATATTGTTAGAAAAAAACACACCAGCTTGATTAAAATACTCTTCTAGAATTATTAGACAAAATCTGGGCAATGTTAACATAGTGAAAACAACTTTAGAGATTATTACATACTTTCAATATAAGATAGAACTGAAGTTTATATTTTATTATGTAAGAATGATACTTTTATGTCTTCTTTCCAGAATGCAAAATAGCAATTTAAGTACCTAAGGATTTAAGACTTCAAACTGTATATAAGGTCAGTCTTTTACTCTAAGAAGCCTCACTCACCAGAGTAACTTACAGTAATTAAACAAAGACATAGGAGGAAAAAAACTCCAAAACTGACAAACTATTTTAAGCAAGAGTTTTACTCTGCTTCCCTTGAAAGAAATTTTTAATAGTATCAAACTAGTCAATTTTACAAAAGCTGTGACTAATGCACAAACTGGATAATCCACCTCCAAACAAACAGTGTTTCTTAACCAGCTGGCTACACTGTCATAGCCTGCTGTGTAATCCCACTGTTAATTTATTATTAACCTATAAAAGGGAGACCTGTATAGAAAACAAGTAATTTTTTACTGAAGGTCCCAAAATGGCTGTATTTCTGTGGGACTACAAAGAACTTTCACTAGCCCATTTGCCCAACACATATTTGGGTACTTGCTCTGTGCCATGTTCTGCAGATAAGTAAATAATAATTACAGTGTGATGAGGGCTTCTTAACATGGCTTAAATAGTCCTACTACATGACTTGCCTCTGCCTACCTCTCTAACCTCATCTCTTACCACTATCTTCCTTATTCACTCACTGTGCTCCAGCCCATTTCTGCTGTTTGAACATGCCATGCCTGTTCTTGCTTTAGGATATATGCACCAGTTGAAGGATGTGATAATAGTGGTAATTTGGTTCCAGATCTGCTCTATTTATTTATTTTTTGTTCAGTGCTGCATTTATAGCATTTTTATTGTAGAATAGTGTTTAATATACAGAAGGTGCTCAATAAAATTTTTAGTAAATGAGTAACTATTACGGGAGCAATGTGTGCAGTGGGAGCACATGAGGACATACCCAGCCCAACACTGAAGGGGATGGTGGTGGTCAGAGGTGATTTTCTGGAGGAGTCCACACTTTAAACTGGGGGTTAACAGTCAGATGAAAAGGGGGGAGAAAGGGGGGATACAGGAAGAGAGGGTCACAGGCAGAGGAGAGGACATATACAAAGGCTTGGATTTACTCATGCTCTTTCCCAAAAACTCTGTTGCCTTGAGTTATTCAGGAATTGGCAAAATTTTGTTAACTTTTATATCTTTTCTAGGGAACCTACTGACAAGCACTGCTGAACAACATATACCCTCACAGAAGCTGCTGGCAGGCCCTTCCTTGCAGAATCCTTGTTCCTGAATATGTTCAAGAAAGTTTCTTAGAGGAAAAATATTTTTTTTAAACTTAAAGTCACCTGTTTGCCATAGAAATTGGTGTCTCCCCTGAAGGAAGCTCGAGAGCCGGTGAATGAGAACATTGGCAAAGGCACTGGAATGGGCACATTCACCCCGACCTAAAGCAGAACAAATCCATGTCAAATACTAAGAAAAACACTCGAACAAAGGAACTTTCCATTTAGAAGCCCAAATGCTTGGCATCAGAGAGACCAATTTTAACTACCCACCTTCCACCCGATCCTGCATCCCATGAGCTTTTATTCCTGAGGAAGAAATGGGGCACTGAGGGAGATCAGAGGGGCAGTGACTGATCGCTGTTTACCTTCTCCCCTTACATAGGAAACAGTAAATGGCTACAAGAATATCCTAAGAATTCTGTTCACAAACCTGTCCAACATCTACCAGGTGGGAATACTTCCGAGCAGTGGCTCCATTGGTGGTGAAGATGGCAGTTCCATTTCCATATGGGTTGTCATTTACGATCTTGATGGCTTCGTCCAAAGTGTCTGTTTCCAGAACTAAAAGAACTGGGCCAAAAATCTCCTCTTTGTAACAGATCATATTTGGCTGCCAGGAGTGATGCAGCAGAAAAGAAGTCAGTATTTTTTGCTTATTTGGTACTTTATTACCCACTTGCTTAATGAACAGCTTTTACGTTAGTAATAATCTCTTTTCATTTTAAATCACCTATAAAAAAAAGTCCTTTCTTGCTGTGTTCCATCTTCCAAGCTACCAATCATAAATAACTTGAAATTCCTATTACTATAACTATATAACTACACTCCTTTCCTTTAAGCACTGTATTTTTAGGTCTCATGACCCATCACTAGCTTCCTGTTTTATGCCTGTATTACTTGTTTATCCAATTGTTATCTTACTGAAAAGCTACTTGAAAATTCATTTTTTTAATAAAGCAAACATATATTAAAGACACCACAGGAGAATTTTTCTATTTAAAGAAATCCTGTGCTAAGTTTTCTGTAACATAAACAATCTATTCTCATTTGTTCCTTTGCCTCCCAAATGAGTCTGTACATTTTTATTTTGGTATCAGGTCACATGAAACATTCAAAACATCTTTTGCCACTGCAGCTGGTCAGCTGTGTTTGTTGCTGATAAAGTGGATTTTTCCTCAGTGACTCTGTGGCAAGAAATCTCATAATTTCTACTACACTTAGATTCAGCTCTTGACTATTCAAGATTATAATAGGATTAGTGGGGATATCTGAATTTCAAAAAAACTCCTCAATATAGTCATTGAGGAGTCATTGTCATTTTAGCTGAGCAACTTTCAGTTTTGATAAATAAAAATTGACACCAATTCTTTTTCTTTTGTCATTTTCTGGTGAAGATGTAGGTATACAATAACTATTGGGGGCTGATATATTGATGGAGACACTGCAATAGCTATAAGCTAGGCAGTAAGAAGGAGAGGGAAGAAGAAATTAACGTTAAACAAGTAAGAAGTATAACGTAAGATAGGAACTGGCAAAATAATGGCCCGTGAGCTGGAGTGGCTTACTGCCTGTTTTTGTACAGCCCACAAGCAAAGAATGGTTTCTACAATTTTTAAATGGTTGAAAAAAATCAATCATGACACTTCAAACTATATGAAATTCAAATTCCATTGTCCATAAATAAAGTTTTATTGGAATACAACCACACCATGTTAATGGCTGAGTTGAGTAGTTGTGACAGAGACTATTTATCCCTGCAAAGCCAAAAATATTTACTCTTTAGCTCTTAATGGAAAGTTTTCCAACCATTGGTATAGTGGAAAGAGGTTGGAAGTCAGGAGGGGAGACTCATTCAGACTTGAGATAAAATAACTGAGTAAGTCTGGCAAGAGATAAGGTCTCTAGTCATTAAATGTCTTCATTTATAAATTAGAGGAATGAGGTGCCTTTAGCTAATTTCGCAAAATTATATATTTGCAAAATAAATAATCCAGAGTTGTTCACCTTGACATTTGAGATGATGGTTGGCCCAACGAAGTTCCCATTTTCATAACCTTTGACTTTAATATCTCGCCCATCAAGAAGGATGGAAGCTCCTTCCTTTGTTCCACTATCAATCAGATTGCAGACTCGCTCTTTTGCGTGGGGGGTGATCAGAGGGCCAAGATCAGCTCCAGGCTGGTCTCCTGTAGAACAACACAGAAGTATTTAAGGTCTTCATTAACATAAATTATGAGTGCTAAATAAAGATGAATCCAAATGACAAGTAGTACAGTACAAAGAGAGGCAATGGTAAGAATAAACATGATTGCTCCCATTGGACAAGGCCAATGCGAAAATCAAGAGCTTAGTGCCACAGATGCAGAGTCTAAAGAAGCCAGGCAGATAACTGGTTACCTGCATTGACTCTCAGTTTTTTGGCACGCTCTACCAGCTCTGGCAGCCACTTCTTAGCTTCTCCCACAAGGATCGCTGTTGAAAGAGCCATGCAGCGCTGACCAGCGGCTCCAAATGCTGCCCCAACCAGCTGGTTCAGAGTATTTTCCTTATTGGCATCTGGCATGACTACCCCATGGTTTTTGGCTCCCTAAGGAAATACAGAAAGTACATGAATCTTCCTTGGCAAAATACAATTTGGCTAAGAAATTAAAGAACCTGAGATTTCAGATGAGAATTTAAGGAAAGGACTCGAGAATTTATCCTGTGTTGCTTTGAAAATAGATTTATTATCATTTTGATATTGCTGAAGTACTGGTAACACTGAGTAAGTCTCCAGGTTACTTTTGCTTCACTTCCTCAGCTGAAAAGCTGATAGGTGTTTATTTAGATCAAAACCATTATCAAACGTCCCCCCCCAAAAACAAAAAAACACTGCCTCAATCACGTTCGGTCAAATTGACAGGCTAAACACTGCATCCAGGAGCCAAGGAGAACTCCCTTCTCTTTCCTAAGTTAGCTAGGAAAGAATTTGTTGTTTGTCAGAGGTTCCAGTTATATGAAGAGCAATGTAAACACAGAGCTGCCAGTAGCCAGCTGAAAGGCAAAATAGGAGGTAGGCCTCCTGATACACAATTTCCGGAAAGAAATTCCAATTGGCTAGCTTCTAGATACGCAGCCTCATAAACTTCTATGTAGGACTGACATATGGTCATTTCCACATGTTTCCAGATACAGCTATAGTTGAGTACATAAATAAATACCTTGTCTGCTACTTAACTGTATCCCATTACACATAGTATAATGTTAGACACAGAATACATTCAAGAAATATGTAGTGAACTGGGAGGGGCATAAATCAAATTGGCCAAAACACATCCAGCCATGAAAAGAAATAAATGGGCATATCATGAACAGTCTCCAAGCCCGTACATAGGTGGCTACCCTTTTTGCAACATTAGTGGAAGGGTAAGAAAGTAGCAACTGGACATTATATTTAGTATCAAAGAATTGCCAAGTATTTGGCGGAGGAGCTAGTCACTAAGGAACAGCAAAACTATGCAGCCAAGTAAACCACACTCATATATCATACAGGGATATCTGGCTCTTTCCAGAGCCTTAAATAGCCTGGGCTCTTAGGGAAGATCATATCTTTGACATTAGTAGTTAGGATACGCCTTAAAGGCAGGAAGGATGGGGTCTAGCTGGAAGAATGGTATGAAGGAAGAAACAGGGCCAGAAGCAGAATTTCGCAGTTACTGCTGAAGCCCAAAGAATTTGAATATCATTCTTAAGGAGAAATGTGACTTCATCACCAAGATTACCTGGTTAAGATAAAAGGTAATTAAAGTGACAGAGAATAAAACTCATCACACTGTTCATGG
Source organism: Balaenoptera musculus (assembly GCF_009873245.2). Taxonomy (NCBI): domain Eukaryota; kingdom Metazoa; phylum Chordata; class Mammalia; order Artiodactyla; family Balaenopteridae; genus Balaenoptera; species Balaenoptera musculus. Next base: position 147,615,207 of record NC_045786.1, read on the forward strand.
TTAAAGGGAAGACAACCAGGATGAATTGTGAATAAAGAAACACTGGCATTAGAGTGGGATGAGTGGCCCCTCTGCTGAGGGGCTTTTTCTAGGTAGTTTTAATACATATAACAGAATTTGGGGGAAAAAGGAATATGAAGTTACCATATTGGCTTGAACTCTCTTGCCATGTCTTGACCCTCTCTCAAAGATGTACTCTCCTGCCTGGTTGGATCCCACAAAGCTGATTGCTTTGATATCAAGATGATCGCAAATAAAGTTTACAGCTTTAAGAAGAAAATAAATGATTACCACAAAGGAAAAAAGGGCTATGGGATTCTCAGCAAAGCAAATTTCCCCCTTTCTCACTGCTATGAATGAGAAGTTTTCATACTTTTGTTTTTCTACCCTGGATTCCCATTTTGGAGTTCTGTCCTTGTTCTCTTAAATTCTTCTTTTTTTGGGGGGGGGCACACTCCATCTCTAGTGGGATTTTAGTTCCCCGACCAGAGATCTAACCTGCGTCCCCAGCAGTGGAAGCGAGGAGTCTTAACCACTGGACCGCCAGGGAGTCCCTCTCTTAAATTCTTTGAACTACAAATCTTATTTAACCTCTTCTCTTTCATTATTTTTCCCACTTGCTAGTCCAGAATTTCTACTTTTAATCTAACTCTGAAGGCTACAACTCCTATTTTCCTCCAAAATAATAGCCTTTCAATACTCAACTCTTCCTTTTGTCCTTTACGAATGTGATACTTCCTCAACTGTCGCTTATACTGGGACTCTCAGATACTACTGTGCCCTCATGTGAGAGGCAATAGAGCATAGTATTTAAAAGTAAAAACCAGGGTCAGCCTTCTTAAGTATACACATCCCGACTTTGACAGTTTCTAGCAACATGACTTTGGGCAAATCACTTAATTTCATTATGCCTCAATTTTCTCATCTGTAAAATGGGAAAATAATAGTACCTACCTCAAAGGGTTGTTGTAAAGACTAAATGAGATAATATATAGAAGGCATTAGGAACAGTGCTTGAAACACAGAAGCACTTTTTAAGTATTCGCTATTATTATATGAATCAGAAGGACTTCAGTACCTCTGAGATCTATAAAGTCTGAGTTAAATAACCTTATAAATTCTCTCAATATTGAAATGAAAACTTCTCTTTAATCTCATCTGTATCTTGCCCTAACCATATTTCTTTGTCCTAATGCATTCTGTAGGGCAAGAAGCACTGCTACTCCCCAGTTAGTTACCTTAGCAAAGAGATGGCAAAACAATCAACAAACATTATCTTCATACATGGAGGTTACTACTAGTAAATCCCTTCATCCCTAGGTTCTTCATCCTAAAACACCCCATCACTGACTCAACACCTTGATTTTTTGGTATCCAGATTAAGTGCCATGTACAGAGGGGCAGTTACCTTCATGTTGTCCATGGATGACATTCAGTGTTCCGTCAGGGGCACCAGAGTCCTGAAGCAACTTGGCAAGAAGTATAGTTGCTCCAGGGACTCGCTCTGATGGTTTCATTAGGAAGGTATTTCCACATACCATGGCCATGGGAAACATCCAAAGGGGGATCATGGCAGGAAAATTGAATGGAGCAATGCCTGCACACACCCCCAGAGGCAGACGGTAGGAATAAAGGTCCATGTCTTTGGTGATGGATGGCATGGTCTCTCCCAGCATGAGGGATGTCACACTGCAGGCATGCTCAACCACCTCTGGAACAGAGAAGAAGCAGTCGGGCCACCAACTCTCCACACTGTGCACTACTTAGTTTTGTCATGCTCTAGTCAGCCCTGAGTGGCAAGACCAACGACAGAGGGAAGAAACACTGACTTGCCATGTGAAGGGGTTGCGTAAAGTGAGATTACCTGAATGGGAAAGAGACAGTGCAATGCATATACCATTTGGAAGATCATTTGAGTAAAATAATGAATGAAGTAAACCAATCCCACAGATACCTGAGTACTGCCGTTTTCCACAAGTATTAAAAAAGATATCATGGGATAGCAAAATCTACATAAAGGAAGAAGCAATCCCCCATCTGGGGTCTTTGCCTCTCATTTTCCTTTGCTTCTTCTCAATGTCCCTGAACTCCCCATGAGGAATCCCTGCTTACGAAGGCCTCGAAATACATCTCCTTCGGCATCTGCTAGGGTCTTCCCTTGTTCCAGCGTGATCAATCTGGCAATTTCTTTCTAGAGAGAAAACACAGAAATAGAAACCAATGCAAGGATGTGCCTCCTGTTAGTTCTCAGGCAGCCAAAAAAGAATAAAAGTCAGGGAGAAGTACTATGAGGGAGAGAGCCATGATCTATGTCTCTCTGTATTGTACAGTTAGGGAGAGCAGCTAAGAGGGCCTCTATGAGAGTGACAAGTATCCCCTAGGCAAGTTTGGAAAATTATACCATTCAGATTTCTTACCAAGTTTTCTTTAATGAGTTGCTGATAGCGGAGCAGGACCTGCTGACGGCTTAATATTGAAGTGTCTGCCCATGCGGGAAAAGCACGTTTGCAGGAAGAAACTGCTGCATCCATTTCAGCCTTGGTGGCTTGAGGGACCCGACCAATGACCTCATTGGTGGCCTGATGGAGAAAGCAGCACATCAGGGACTTCCCTGGTGTTCCAGTGGTAAAGAATCTGCCTTAGGGCTTGCCTGGTGGTGCAGTGGTTAAGAATCTGCCTGCCAATGCAGGGGGGACAGGCTCGATCCCTGGTCCGGGAAGATCCCACACGCTGCAGAGCAAAGAAACCCATGCACCACAATCACTGAGCCTGCGCTCTAGAGGCCGTGCACCACAACTACTGAGCCCACGTGCCACAACTACCGAAGCTTGCGTGCCTAGAGCCTGTGCTCCGCAACAAGAGAAACCACTGCAATGAGAAGCCCGCACACCGCAACGAAGAGTAGCCCCCGCTCGCCGCAACTAGAGAAAGCCCGCACGCAGCACCGAAGACCCAATTCAGCCAAAGCTAAATAAATAAAATAAATAAATTAAAAAAAAAAAAAAAACTGCCTTACCATGCAGGGGGCACAGGTTCAATCCCTGGTCAGGGAACTAAGATCCCACATGTGGCGGGGCAACTAGGCCCGCGCGCCACAACTACTGAGCTCGCGCCCCTCAACTAGAGAGCCTGCGTGCCACAAACTACAGAGCCCATGTGCTCTGGAACCCGCACGCCACAATTACAGAGCCCATGTGCCCTGGAGCCTGTGAGCCACAACTAAAGAGAAGCCCGCGCACTGCAACAAAGATCCCACATGCCTCAACGAAGATCCCACGTGCTGCAACTAAGACCCGATGCAGCCAAAAATAAATAAAATAAATAAACAAATAATAAATAATTTTTTTTTTTTTTTTTAAAAAGCAGCACATCATCCTTCGTTCCTGCCCCACCTTCTTCATTTTTCATATAGTCACAGGGGCAGCGCTATGTGCTTCACAATGGACACCCTGGTCCCTATTTTCCCACCATGTCCCCAGAATTCTAGGCTAGTTAAGTTTAAGTCCCAAAGCAGCTTTGCTTACGGGGTTGTGGATGTCCATCCATTTGTCACTTTTGGATTCAATAAATTTCCCATCAATGAAAAGCTTTACAGTTGGCTGGGGAAAAAAAAAAACACACAAAACTTTGTATTAGTTAGTTGCTTTACTTCTCTCTTTCACAAAGAGAAAAGGAATTGGGGTTGATAACTGAATTTTCTGCCCTCTAGAAATGTTAGCACTATGAAAGAGATATACAATATACTTGTCTATAGTGCTTATTAATATGGGGCAGAGCCTCTCAATACTGTGATCGCTCTGTAAATGGGAAATTCCCTGCTAATCACACAGTGGAACTTCACGAGTAAACATATCTCACTGAGAAGTTCATACTAAAAAAGCAGTAGACTCTGTATTAACAAAGATTAGCTATTAGGACGTCTTGGCCCAGCCGACTTTCTGTCACATTACCATGAGCATGCGTTACCTTCACGATCAAAAGATTTTAAAAGACATTCCTATCTGTGTAGTTTTTCTGAGAAGTAGTTTGTTTTCATTAAATTTTCAAAGTGGTCTGTGGGCCAAAAAGGTGAAGGATTACTATGTTACAGTATGTGCATGCTTCTATATAAACAGGATTTTGAGCACCAGTCCTTATATATCAGGTTTAGTTGTTGCAAATGGCTGATAGACAGTAGGTCTGTAAAAACAACTCTAAAAGTTGTAAAGAAGACAACCTTTCTGGCAGGGTCAAGAAAACCTCTAGAAGCCAAGAAAATGTATCTTTTGACACAGTAATCCTAATTCAGAAGGGATATAATATAAAAGAAAGAAAAAAACTACATAAATAAATGTTTGTTTTATAATACTGAAAAACAGAATAAGTCTAAATGCTATCTGGAAAAATTATTAGTTAATTCAGGCTATATCTACTTGATAGAATATTATATAGCCATTAAAAATCATAATCATAGAGACCACCTTGCAATATTGGAAATGCTTACAACATAGTAGAAATAATATGAGATAAGAAAACCAAGATAGAAAATTTCAGATAAACTCTGATCAAATTACGTAAAGAAGATAAATGGGAATACCCTCAAATTATACTGGATTCCTTCTCAGAAGTCAGCCTTTATTACCAAATAAACTCACCACTGACGATGAAGAGAAGGAGGATGCTGGGTGCCAACTGGAGTTCACCTTGGAAGAAACCTGGGAGGTAAAAGAATGGTTATTTTGATAAATGAGAGCAGAAAATTATTACAAATTTAGTGAATGGCTACTATATGCTTAACATTATACTAGTTACTGTGGGTATATGAAAAAGGACTTGGTGTTTGCTCTCAAGGGTCATACAGTCTTTAAAGACAAAAGTTGTGAGACTATGAGACACAGCAAACTATGAGAGAACAATAAACCATAATGATCATGTGCTCAATTTCCAGGACAGTCCTGGTTAAAAAAATATTTTTTTGTCATTACACTATATTTTTCTAATTTTTGGCCTGGTACATGTAGTCACCATAAATCTAAAAATAAGAAAACACTTAGGATGGTGTCTAACACAATAGGTGTTGAATATAAGATAGTATATAACCAAGTGTCAAATGTATATATAATATGCCCACACAAATACTTAAAACATGAATGTTCATAGTAAATTTATCAGTAACAGCCTAAAATTTGGGAACAATGCAAATATCCACAATTGGATGGGTGAATAGGGAAACTAGTATAGTATATCCATATGTTGGAATACTACTCAGCAATAAAAAGGAATCGACTATTGATATATGCAACATGGATAATTATAGTAATTATACTGAGTGAAATAAGTTAAGACTTAAAAAGAGTATATACGGTATGATTCCATTTATATAAAACTAGAAAATGTAAAAGGTAATGTCAGAAAGCAGATGAGTGGTTACCTAGAGATGACAGAGGAGGAAAAGAGGAGGGGGTAAGAGAGAAACATTTTGGGGCAATTAATATGTTCACTATCTTGATTGTGATGTCTTCACAGGTGTATACAAATATTAAAACATCAAATTATACACTTTAGGGCTTCCCTGATGGCACAGTGGTTAAGAATCCGCCTGCCAATGCAGAGGACACGAGTTCAATCCCTAGCCCGGGAAGATCCCACATGCTGTGGAGCAACTAAGCCCGTGCGCCACAACTACTGAGCCTGCACTCTAGAGCCCACGAGCCACAACTACTGAGCCTGAGTGCCACAACTACTGAAGCCTGCACGCCTAGAGCCCATGCTCCGCAACAAGAGAAGCCACTGCAATGAGAAGCCCACACACCGCAACGAAGAGTAGCCCCCGCTCGCTGCAACTAGAGAAAGCCCATGTGCAACAACGAAGACCCAACACAGCCAAAAGTAAAAAACAAACAAATAAAAAAAATTTATACACTTTAAAATATGCACAGTTTATTTTAGGTCAATTTTATTTCAATAAAGCTGTTTTTTAAAATGCCACATGTGGGCTTCCCTGGTGGTGCAGTGGTTAAGAATCTGCCTGCCAATGCAGGGGACATGGGTTCAAGCCCTGGTCTGGGAAGATCCCACATGCCGCGAAGCAGCTAAGCCCGTGTGCCACAACTACTGAGCCTGCGCTCTAGAGCCTGCAAGCCACAACTACTGAGCGCATGTGCCACAACTACTGAAGCCTGTGCTCCGCAACAAGAGAAGACATTGCAATGAAAAGTCCGCGCACCGCCACAAAAAGTAGCCCCCGCTTGCCACAACTAGAGAAAGCCGGCGCACAGCAACGAAGATGCAACGAAGATCCAACGCAGCCAAAAAAAAAAAAAAAAAAAGCCACATGTACCTAATAGGAAAAGAATGTGTTATACAGGTAATAGGATTTAATCAGCAAATGGCAGGGGTTGGGGGGATCAGTTAAAATAAAGCCACTCTCTAAAAAAAGATAGTTTGTATACATGCTATGCAAGTTGATTTAAGAAATACTGAAGTCTAGGAGCTTCCCTGGTGGCGCAGTGGTTAGAAATCTGCCTGCCAATGCAGGGGACACGGGTTCGTGCCCCGGTCCAGGAAGATCCCACATGCCGCGGAACGGCTAGGCCCGTGAGCCACAACTACTGAGCCTGCGCGTCTGGAGCCTGTGCTCTGCAACGGGAGAGGCTGTGACAGTGAGAGGGCCGTGCACCGCGATGAAGAGTGGCCCCCACTCGCCGCAACTGGAGAAAGCCCTCGCACAGAAACTAAGACCCAACACATCCAAAAATAAATAAATAAATAAATTTATTTAAAAAAAAAAAAGAAAGAAATACTGAAGTCTAATCAAAGTGAGCAAACTAAAATAGTCAAGACGGGGTTGTAAAAGGAAGCTGCAATCTAATAATCTGTTAACCTTGTCTGAAGAGAAATCATGTTAACCAAAGAGTTTTGGGCTGCATAAAGTACAAGAATTTGTTTGTGTGCCTGCAGCACTGCCCAGAGGAAAGGGTGCTGGTCCTTTGGGCCAGCAGACAGTCCTTCCAAATGCCTGGTCTGCTTCCTCCCCAGTCCCACAAAAGCTATTTCAAACCATCAACACTCTCCTGGAGATCACCATGTCTTTACTTATAGTCACGTTCCCAATAACAACACACTACCTGCTACACCGTAGGTGTTCAGTAAATATCTACTGAATGAAAGAAAGGCCCACTGGGCAGCTATATTGGCCTGACTGTCTCCCACCCCAGACTTGGTTAGCTGTCCTTTTTTGTACTCCATAGCAGCCAATATTTCCCCTAAGAGGTTATCTGTCTGTGTTGTAATGGCCTAGTTACTTGTTTGTTACCCCAAAGACTATGAATTCCACGAGGGCAGGCACTGAATCTTGTTTACCTACTTTACAGAGTTACTGTGATCAAGCTTGTCCAGGTATGAAAAACAGCTAGCAAGTAGTTGGTGCTCATTACATGTTGTTATTACTATAAATACTTATTTGCTCACACTCCTTGCTATTTCAAAACTTAACAATTCTCAACTCTGTTCCTTTCCTTCTCATTCTTAAGAGCTGATCTTGCAGATGTAAACTATTATATATAGGATGGATAAACAACAAGGTCCTATTGTATAGCACAGGGCACTATATTCAATATCCTGTGATAAACCATAATGGAAAAGAATATTAAAAAAAGAATGTCTATATGTGTATTACTGAGTCACTTTGCTGTACAGCGGAGATTGGTACAACATTATAAATCAACTATATTTCAATTAAAAATTTTTTTCATAAAAAAAAAGAGCTGATCTTATTTTTTTCTACTTCAGAGGAAACAGAAACCATCAGATGGGAACTTCCTCAACTTCTTACTAGTAAGCCCTACAAAACTGACCAATACCCACCATTTTTTCCTTTCTTCCTCTTATAGTGGAGAAGGTAGCTACCAAGGTCACAGGGACAGAGTGACTGGGAGACAGAGGTGCACAATCAATGTCTGTGGACTGACTGAAGAGGTGTCTGTCTTGTAATCTAAGGCTAATCTCTGCACCTGTGCTCTGAACTGTTCCTCCTGCCTCGGACACTTCCATCAATGATCCTTTCTTTCCTGTACCTTAAACCTCTCTCCATCCAATAGCCAGAGTTCTCTATACTAATTACATCCCCATCTCCCACGAACTCTTCAATCAACTCCAACCTTTATGATTGAACACCAGTGACTTCCTCCCTACCATGGACTCTTCCCAGTCCTTCTTGTACCTGACCTCTCAGCAGAGGTGAAGAGTTAGGTAATCATGCCCTATGTCTGAATCCCCTCTCCACTTGTATTCTGTGATGCCCTGGTATTTTTCTATTTCTTGGGCCACTTTTTCTCTGCCTTCTATGCTGGTTCAGTCTCCTATACCTGGCCTCTAATGCTTGAGTTTCCGAACAAGGAGTTCTTGAACTCTCCTTGGGTGATTTCATCAACTCCAGTGGCTTAATTATCTAGATCCTGGTGATGCCCAAATCTGTAATTCCTCACCAGAATCTTCCTCTTCAGGTAATACCTACATAACTGTCTTCACCACATCTCTACTTGGATGTTATTTAGGTACATGTTGAAAAAGCTGACCTCATCTTCCTTCCACCAACCGGCTCTGTTTCCTATAGCCCACCTTTCAGTAAATGGGGCTACTATCCACCTAGCTGCCCAACCAGAAACTTGAATGTCACCCTAACTCCTCCCTCTCTTTCCTCAGTGAATCAAACAAGTCCTGGCAATCTGTCCTCCCAGAAGTCTTTGAAATGCACCCCCTTCTCTCTACCCCTCCTACCCTCACCGCAGTCTATACCATCATTGTCTCCCACCTGGACTTCAACAATGGTTTCCTAACAGGTCTCCCAGCCTCCAATCTTAAACCTTCTGAATCTAGTTTCCACTCCATAGCCAGAGGGTCTTTCTAAAACACAGACCTGGTTAGATCACTCCTTTGTTTAAAACCTACCAATGGCTTTCCATTGTCCTTGGGATAAAGACTCACACTGATGTTGCTTAGAAGACTCTACATAGTAACTTTACTTCTCTAGTTTCCTAGCTTGCCGCTTTCCTCCTTGCTCTCTCTATGCTCCAGCTGTTCAGAACATGTTTTGTGCTCGCATTGCCCTTGCACATGCTGCTCCCTCTTGCCTGGAATTATTTCATCCCATTTGCTTGGCTCACATCTATTCCTTAGCTCCTTATCACTTTGGGTACAGGTACAGGTACAGGTCAGTTCTGTAGGCTTGCTAGCAGGAAGTTGAGGACGTTCTCATCTAATGGTTTTTGTTTCCTCTGAAGTAGAAAAAACAAGATTAACTCCTGTGAATGAGAGAGGCAGTAGCAGAGTTGGAAGTTTTTAAGTCTCAATCTCAGGTCTAGGCTAAGTACCTGATTATGAAGTTCATAAAACACCTGAATTCCTCTATTTCTCATATCGCAGTAGGGAATAGTAGCTTATTTAATTATTAAGTCTCTCTCCCTTAGATCACTAGATGGTTGTGTCCTAAGCCCCTAGCACCATTCCTGGACTAGAGTAAGCACTCAGTAATATTCTGCAGAATGAAAGGATGAGTACACACCAAGCAATTGTTGGATATTAATTTTGTTTCATGTAAATTCTCTTACAGGGCAGAAAATGCACGGATCAGCCAACTGGAGCATTCTAGGCCACTTAGGTTTTTTTTTGTTTTCTTTTTTAAAAAAATATTTATTTATTTATTTATTGGCTGTGTTGGGTCTTTGTTGCTGCTCGCGGGCTTTCTCTAGTTGCAGCGAGCAGGTTTACTCTTCGTTGCAGGTGCACGGGCTTCTCATTGCAGTGCCTTCACTTGTTGCGGAGCACGGGCTCTACAGCCCTGGCTCAGTAGTTGTGGCGCACCGGCTTAGTTGCTCTGTGGCATTTGGGATCTTCCCTGACCAGGGATCGAACCATGTCCCCTGCATTGGCAGGCAGATTCTTAACCCCTGCGCCAACAGGGAAGCCCTAGGCCACTTAGTTTTATTTTGTCACTGGCACACAGTCTCCCTGCTGTCAAGAGGGCATAAAAGGCACTGCGTCTGGTATAATAAAACATTATCATATAGTTTTGAAAGGTTAGATCTCCTTTCTTTTCTTCATTTTCCAAGATATACTCATTAGTACTGTTGCTGAAAAAACTATCCTATGTCCAGTCACACCAAACTCCTTGTTCTCTAGATGTTTAGTTCATGCGTGCTACTTCCTTTAGCAGGAACTCCCTTCTCCTCTAGCTAAAGGCCTCCTACTCTTGCAATACTTAAACCCAGATCAACCCCTTTTGGAAGCTTTTCTGAATTGCACAGGTTGAATTTGGGGCTCTTTCCTAGGTTCCTGCAGTACTGTGTGCACTCTTACTGTTTAGCACTTATCAATTGCATACAATAGGGGGTTTCAGTGAATATTTACTTATCTCTCCTTTCCCAAAGCTTGGGACAGTGCCTGACACAGAAAGAGATGACAAGATGAAGTCCTGAATTCTCAGCCCCATTAGTTACTAGTTGGGAGACTGGATGACCTTTAGTGTCACGTAACTTACTTCATTATATTCACTAATTCTAATCTTCACAGATATTCTTAAAACTAGGAAGTGGTGGTGCTGGGATAGAACCCAAGTATGATTGTGCAGCCTGTTCTCTTTCCACTGCATCACTGAAGAAAGTCATTGAGTCACTTCAAGACCAGTCTTCTTATCTTTAAATGGGAGTGATAATATCTTGACTGCCAGAATCTAGACTACTCTTTATCAAAGCGTCATGTTACAGTAACTCCTAGTTGACTTAGAATTACTATCTCTGTTCTTTCCAGGTCAACTCAGAAGTTTCTTAAAATGAATCAGAAAATAGTGTCTGGGGCTTCCCTGGTGGCGCAGTGGTTGAGAATCTGCTGCCAATGCAGGGGACACGGGTTCGAGCCCTGGTCTGGGAAGATCCCACATGCCGCGGAGCAACTAGGCCCGTGAGCCACAATTACTGAGCCTGAGCGTCTGGAGCCTGTGCTCCACAACAAGAGAGGCCGCGATAGTGAGAGGCCCGCGCACCGCGATGAAGAGTGGCCCCCGCTTGCCACAACTGGAGAAAGCCCTCGCACAGAAACGAAGACCCAACACAGCCATAAAGAAAGAAAGAAAGAAAGAAAGAAAGAAAGAAAGAAAGAAAGAAAGAAAGAAAGAAAGAAAGAAAATAGTGTCTATTTCCAAAATAAAGTACTTGGGAAGGGAGATTCTTTTCCTTGATGCAAAGGACAAAATAGCTTCTTAAGGCTCTCAATGACTTGTGATGGCAGAGGAGGCAAAGGAAAAAAGTCCATTTCAGTAGAAGATTTTGAGAAGTTGGTAATGGAAAGTACAGGATGGAAACTTTGTTTCCCTATTACAAAAAACAAACAAACCTAGAAAAACAGAACTAGGATCACATCAAGAAATATGAGGAAAGCCAAATCATTTGACAAACCCTTCCAACCCATTCTCCACACTGTCCCATTAAATAGCATATTTAAACAGGAATCTTTGCTGACTCTGCTAAGAATCTTAAAAATGCATGGTCTTTGCAACAGAACTCACTGAAACCTGGTAAATACTAATATTATCTAACAGCCCAGCAATATAGAGGAAGAAGTTCCCAGGCTGGATATAATGAGTAAGAAAAGCAAATTTGTTTCTTGCAGGTTCCAGAATGTTGCCTGTAGTGAATCTTGCCTCATAATCTAAGTCCTTGTAAGGCTGTGAACAACGGGGGGTTGCGGTGGGGGGGGGAAAGGCTATGAACAGAGTTGTAAATCACAGGCCTCAGGCATGCAGCTTCTGTAGCTCCTATCCTTAGGTTGGCTTCAGAGAGGACCTAATCCCCCCACCCCACCCCCAAGGGCAGAGTTGAGTCATGCTAGGAGCTGACTTGGGGGTGGGAACTTGGAACTTACACTTTTTGTCTTCCTTGGCTCTCATTTTCTATCACGTGCTTTAGAGATGTTTAGTCCTTTGCATGTGCTTGGAACAAACTGGTAGCATTAACTATGTGTCCTTATTCACGGCCAACATAAACACTGTAACTTTGCTGAGAGAAAGTTAAACTGAAAGTCTTGGCAAGCAAGGGCACAGCCCACAGCCTGTGGAAAATACAAAGAGCCATAGCTGGGGAAAATGGCTCAGCAAATGGCTGCTTTGAGGGAGAACCTAGTGTACACTTCTAGAAGGAGATTCAAAGTTCATTCACTGACCCTCGCCCCTCGTGTGCCTCCTTCCCCCGCCTTTACCTCGGACTGTAGACAGTGAAGAGAAGGGTGGGGGAAGGGACCAATCTGGACGCTCCCGGCAGGATGCTAAGAAAGGTGACCAGAAGGGGAGTTTTTGGGGCAGAGAGGTGGCTGGTGCAGAGGTGAAAGGGAAAGACGGTGGGCAGACAGATAGAGGTGAGGGCAAGAGAGAGTCGGCAGGGACGGGGCTGGGCTGGAGGAGGAGAGTGGACCAGAGCCAGAAAGAGGGAGTCTCAAGAATAAAAGGAAGAGGAGTGATAGTCCAGGGCTGGATCCAACGAAGGCAGATACTGAGTAAGGTGTGGGATAGGGCCGCACTGGTCCGATGGGCACAGGAGGGTCAGCCATGAAGGGGTTGGCTCAGAGAGCGGACGGAAAGGACCGAATTTCTAGTTTCGCGACCCCTTGGCGCCACCCTCACTCGCCTGCAGGATCCGGGCCCGCATTGCCGCCGCCGCCGCCACCGCCGCCACCGCCGCCACCGCCGCCATGGCTCTCGCTTGCCTCTTTTCAGCCCCCCGCACCTCTACAGTCTGAGTCTGTCCTCAAGCATTACTGCTGCCAGGCCTCGCCCCTCCGTCCTGCCGCACCTCCTCATTGGTGGAAAGGACAATTTCCCCTAGCCAATCACTCGCCCTAACACCTGACTCCGCCCCACAGTCCCAGACCTGGGGGTATGCGATTGGTCAGAAGTGATAGAGCTCTCGCCCTCCCACCCCCAACAAATTCTGTTGGCGGAGGTAGGGAAGACGCCCCTGACTTGGGTACTCTATATTGAGCACACGGGGAAGACGCCCCCGAACCCAGAACCGCGATTGGCCACAGACACAACCGCGGCCCCACCCACTGAAGAAAGTAAATAAGATCCTGCAAGAATTTTGCAGTAGCTCCGCCTCACCCGCTGCGCGAGGGGGTATGGCTAGCACTGGGGGCGGAGCCATGGAAACATTGCCCTATGGGGCGGGGAAACTAGACCAGGCCGTGGGTTGGGGTTAGGTTTTCCCTTTGGGGGCGTGGCTTATGGATCCTTGCTTTCCCGCCGACGGTTGGCCACGTCACGTGACATGGGTTGGAAGATGGCGTCTCCCACAGAAGGTAAGAGCCGGTTTAGGGACCCTTCGCCTGCAACCTCCTTCTGTGCTCTCTTGGGAACTTCCACTCTCCGTCTGCCCCTCGAACTTACATATCTTTCGTGCGCTCTCCTTTCCCTTCCACTTCTTTTCCATGGGAGGTGGGTGCATCTTCAGCTCGCCGGTTCTTCACAGCGGCTCTGGAGGTGCCCAGTTTCTCTGCAGTGTACCAGGCGGGTGGAGGAGGGCACCCGCTTGGGACCCTTTCTGGGCAAAAGGACGAGAGTCGCCTTGGTCCTCCGCCCTGGTCCGCTTTAGTACGCTAAAGCCCCATTTGGGTGAGGCTGAGGGCCGAGGAGGAGATACTGCTGAGGAAAGGAGGCGCCTTAGTGTACTTTTCTCCTCCGGGCGGCCCATTGAAGGGTCGATTCTCCTCTCTGAGCATCCGGAACGATTCTCTTAAATGCTTGCTAGGGTTGGTGGCTGACCTCATCCCGGGATTGAACCGCAAGAGAAACGTGATTCTCTCCTGTCTCCTTAGATTGGGACCGTTGCTCTGGCGGCTAAGGAAGAGACCCTCTCGGTCCCTCGCAATGAGAGTCCCGAGGAAAATGAGAATTGAGCTTTTTAGCATAGTCATGCACACGTCTCAACCTCTGTAGCTTCTGCTTTATGTGGTGTTTCCTAAGGCTGAGTGAATGAACGATTTCTGCTTATATGTTGTCTAAGAGGCAAGTCATCTCAGATAGTAATTGAGTGGTTTTGGTATACCCACAGGGTTTTGCGCTCCGTTCTGCTTTAGGGTTAGGATCTTGCAGTCATTTCTGAACTCACTTAATTTTTGCTTCGACCACCCCCATCCCTGCGTCCATTTCACTGATAGTTTTCTGTCAAACAAAGGCATTTTGTGTTTGGAAGGAATCTTGGAAGTTCGTTTCAGGAATGAGGAAATTGAAGCCAGGAAAGCTATACTGAGATCCTACTATATGAAAGGCGTTTTTCTAGGTGCTTTGGGAAAGGAAAAGATTAATCAAACACGTAAACACTTTTGCAGTTTCAGGTCTCATTTAAATGTCACCTCCCAGAGAGGCTTTCCTAGAACACAGTATCTGGAGTTGCCCTTCTTCACCATTATTCACTTTCTCTGTACCTTCATCGACAGAATAGTTATTATGTTAACTTTGCCCTTTTCACACCAGATTGTAAATTCCAAGTCTGTCTTGTTCATAGTTGGATCCCAGGGCTTAGCACAGTGCCTGGCAAAGAGGTAGGCCTTCAATTCACGTTTATTGAAAGACTGATTAGATATATGCATAAATAATACATAACTTAGTCTTAAGTTTTAAGTTTAACTGAGTCTTAAGTTTTTTGAGCACGGGTACATACTGTATAAGAAATTATGGGTGTTGGGAGTCAAAAGAGATTATTTTGCCTGGGTGCTCTCTTGTTAAAATGTCCTTTTTTTTTCCCTCAGGAAAAAAAAAAGAGCATTTAAAAAGTCAGCCAAGGGAATGGGGAGTTATTGTTTAATGGGTACAGACTTTCAGTTTGAGAAGGTGAAAAAGTTCTGGTGATGGATGGTGACGATGGTTGCACAACAATGTGAATGTACTTAATGCCACTGCACTGTACACTTAAAACTGATTAAAATGGTAAATTTTATATATAACTTACCACAGTTTTTAAAAAAACCAGCCAAGTGATAGAAGTAGAAGTAATTGCTATTAAAATTTTTAGCTTATTACTAAGTTGTCTTTATATTTTTAAGTTTTGTTCCTTATGTTTGATTTTCCCCTGTCTTCTCTCAATTTCTTTTCCTTTCTTGGACCAGGAAGAATACTGGAAATGTATTTTTTTCCTTTGGTCTTTTAGCCATATCCACTCTCACTCAGTGTGCACTCTAGATTTTTAAAACTTTTCATGCTCATCTTTTACAGAGCTTCACCCTCTCCCCATAATCTTTTTAATCTGACAAAATCAAGTTGAGCACTTTGAACTTAAATTTAGCTTCTAAATAAGTATTTTATCCTAAAATATTCCACTGCCTAGCTCTCTCACTTCTATTTTTAGTGTTCCACCTGTTTCTGTCTTTAAGATTTAAAATTATCGCCATTAAATTATCTCTCCATGAAAAAAAGTTTAGGTCATTTAGTGTTTCTCTTTTTAACACTAAAATTGCTGGGTCATCTTTGAAAAGGAGAAAATTGAAATCTAAGTAAAGCCATTAATTACTTAATGTATGAGAATAACACTCACAGTAGAGTCTGAATTATGCCCCAGATTGTGGTATCATAGGGTCACACTTGTTGGTTATTGGATCCTACCCTCAATAAGTTTATTTTGTTATGGTTGAACTTTCCATCAGTAACATTCCTTGGGAATTTGAAAATTGGCATTTTGTGTTTCACACAGCTTTTTTTGGTTTGTTTGTTTGGTTGCCATTTTTGGATGCTTTAGTTAAGGCAATTTATTAGAGTTGAGTTCTTTTCCAATTAGAATGCCATTGGAAATTCCCTTAGAGTAAATATATAGGTTCAGCTAACATCCATCTCATAACGATACAATAAAAAGAAAAGAAAGAAGAATAAAGGAAAAAAATTTCTTTCCTTTTGATGAAAACTCTTAGGATTTGCTCTCTTAACTTTCCTGTATATCATACAGCAGTGTTAGCTATAGTCGTCATTACACCCCTAGTACTTATTTACCTTATAACTGGAAGTTTGTACCTTTTGACCACTTTCCTCCAATTACCCCTCTTCTTACCCCCCACTTCTGGTAACCACAAGTGTGATCTCTTTTCTATGAGTTTACTTGTTTGCTTGTTTTAGATTGCACATATAAGTGAGATCATACAGTATTTTTCTGTCTCTGTTTTATTTCACTTAGCATAATGCCTTCAAGGTCCATCCAAGTTGTTGCAAATGATAGGATTTCCTCAGTTATATATGGCCGAATAATATTCCACTGTGTGTGTGTGTATTTTCACAATGTCTTCATCCATCAATGGACACTTAGGTTGTTCCCATGTCTTGGCTATTGTAAATAATCCTGCTATGAACATGGGGTCCCTTAGAGTATTTGGGAAAAAAATTTAGTTTAGAGAAAAGCACATGTTGACAAATTTTATAAATATGTATATTTTCTGGGGAGTGAGTCCATAGCTTTTTTTTTTCAGATTTTCAAAAATGTGGCTTACCCAGAAAATGTTAAGAACCACTGTTTATATCATTAAATCAACCAATTTATGCAGCTAATTAGTATACCAAGCACACAGTATGTACTCAACAAATGTTAACTGTCGTTTTGGTTTTTTTTTATTAGTTTATTTGGTTGTGCCAGGTCTTAGTTGTGGCAGGTGGGCTTCTTAATTGCGGCAGGCTGGCTCCTTAGTTGTGGCACGCGACCTCTTAGTTGTGGCATGCATGTGGGATCTAGTTCCCTGAACAGGGATTGAACCCAGGCCCTCTGCATTGGGAGCATGGAGTCTTAACCACTGTGCCACCAGGGAAGTCCCTAACTGTTGTCGTTAATATTGAGCACCTCCTGTGTGCCAGGGCAAGAATGGAGAGGAAATGGTGTTGAAGAATTAGGCAGGGGCTGGATCATGTAGGATTTTATAGGTCACAATAGATGTGCATTCATGAATTTAGCTGGGAAGAAGTCCTTTAAGCTGGAGAGTGGCGTGAACTGATTGACATTTTTAAAAAGTCTATCTGGCTACTTTGCAGAGTGTAGATTTAGGGGGAGGGAGGGGGAGGGGTAAGAATGGGAGCAGGGAGACCTATTAAGAGGCTATTGAAGTAGTCCAGGAGAGAAGCTATGGTTCCTTGGTTAATTAATGTGATTTCATGGTGTGTTTTAGAGGGATAAACTACTGGACTTACTAATGGGTTGGTTATGGAAGAGTGAAGGAAAGGGAGCCATGAAGGATGACACCTGGGTTTTTGGTTTGAGAACTGGTGTTGATGGTGGTGCTATTTATTGAGATGGAGAAGACTGGGGGATTATGGTTTTTCACACATGTTAATAGAGAGAGATGTCAAGTAGCCACTTAGATATATAACTCCAAAGTCCGGGGAAAGATTAGGGCTGGATATAGAAGTATGAAGTCATTGGCATATAAATGGTCGTAAAGGCTATGGGACTAGATGAGATTTCCTTGGGAGACTTTTGGTAGGGAGTGAAGTCAGCCTAGGGTGGGCCCTGAGTGGAAGAGGAGACTGAAGGAGTCAGTGAGGAAGGAGAAAAACCAGCATAATGGTTTTATAGAAGCTGGAAGTGGAGTGTTTGAAGGAGAGTGGTCAGTGGGTGGATGCTGCAAAGAGGTCACATAAGAGAGAACAGAGAAGTGACCACTCGATTTAGCAACGTAGGTAATAGATAATCTTGACAACAGCCGTTTCCACACATGTAGGGTCAGAAGCCTGTTTGTTGTAGGCTAAGGAGAGAATGTAAGGTGAAGAAGTGGAGACAGCAGGAGGAACAACTCAAGAACTTTTGCAGTGAAGGAGGAGTGAGGAAGTCATGGGGTCAAGGAAGAGTATCTTCAAAGCAGGTAAATTCCAGAGCAGGCTTACTTGCTGTTGAGTTTGAGCCAGTAGAGAAAGGTAGAAACTGGTTGTGCAAGAGATTATTCAAGATCATGTCTTTGACAAAGCAAGAGAAGATGGAATCCAGGGCCCTATCAGAGGAGTTTGTTTTTCTTGGGAGCAGGGACACTTCATTGATTGAGAGGAAAGTTCCAGAGTGTGAGTAAAGATGCAGGTGGGTTTGTTGACATTCATTTTTCCCAATACCCCACTAAAATATTGTTCTTGTTTTAGAGATGGGAAAAGTAAGGTTTGATGAGGGAAATGACTTATTTGTGTAACATCATGGCTCAGTAGCATCAGTAGTCATAGAACTCAAATCTCTAGACTTCCAGGTGAGTGAGTGTTCCAGTTTGTTGCGTTCTTTGAGATTGATATGCCATAAAATGTAAAATAATGTGTTTTGTATCTTCTTAGCTCATCTGAGTGTTTTGTTCTAGGGGCAGATCTGGAAGCATCTTTGCTAAGTTTTGAAAAACTTGACCGAGCTTCACCAGATCTTTGGCCAGAGCAATGTAAGTTTTTGGTTTCTTTATATCAAAATCAATGCAGGAGTGACTTCCCTGGTGGTGCAGTGGTTAAGAGTCTGCCTGCCGATGCAGGGGACACGGTTCAGTCCCTGGTCCGGGAAGATCCCACATGCCGCCGAGCAACTAAGCCCGTGAGCCACAACTGCTGAGCCCACATGCCACATACTGAAGCCCGCGCACCTAGAGCCCGTGCTCCGCAACAAGAGAAGCCACTGCAGTGAGAAGCCCGCGCACCGTGACAAAGAGTAGCCCCCGCTCGCCGCAACTAGAGAAAGCCTGTGTGCAGCAACAAAGACCCAGTGCAGCCAAAAATAAATATAAATAAATAAATTAATCTTTTTAAAGAAAGAAGAAGCTCAAAAATCAATGCAGGAAAACCAGTTCTACTTTGAGGGAGATTTTTGAAGAGTTATCATTTAGCTGTAGTGATTAAAATTTTAATTTTACTTCAAAGGAAGAGACTGAATTCTGTGATCTGGTGTTAAGAATAGCTGTTTGGTAGTTTAATTTTTTCAGAACACAGTGTCACTCAGGAAATGATAGAGAGCCTTTAAAAAATAATTATTTTTAAAAACTTCATCTGTAATGTGTCAGACAATACGAGATGCATAAAGTAATTCTTTGCTTCCTTTAAGTACTCTGATAAAGTTAACTGCTGTTATAGTTTAGTACCGATATTTTGGACCTTTTTTTTTAAATGCTTACGCAGATAGGCAAATAAATATTTTAAGTGTATAGACAGTTTTTTGTTTTGTTATGATGAAGTCATATGTACAGTGATCTACAGCTTAACATATTCTACCTAGTAACTTATTAATGGATCTTTCCATGTTGATAGGTGTAGACTTACTTCATTTTTTAAAAGTATTTCATTGTATAGATCTACTACAGCTTATGTATTCATACCCTGTATGGAAACCTAAGTTATATCCAAGTTTTGATGTTACAAACAATTTAACAATGTGTATCCTTGCACATGTATCTTTGTGCATATGGAAGAGGATGACTGTGTATGGGAGTACCCATTTCCTTACATACTAGCCAGTATTGGATGTTACTGATATTTATTATTTTTAGTTTATATTTATTAGTGAGGTTGAACCTTATTTTTAAATATCTGATTTTTATTTTTCTCTTTTTTAATATGATTCTTTCTGTGAGATATTTAAATAAACAATTGGATTGATAGAATAGCATACCTAAAAAGGAAATTTTAAATTTTTGGTAAGAGATATTAGATCTCACCACCATCTCATTCAGCTAACACCTGATCCTTTGAAGTTCAGTTGAGGCATTATTTTCTCTGAGAAACTTTTCCTGCCTCCTCAGTCTGATTTAGATTTTCATTTTTTGTCCTCCCATAGCAACTGGTATTTTTCTTGAAGCACTTAAAAAAATGTTATAGTTATTGATTTACTCTGTCTCTTCTTCCAGACTATAAACTCCTGGAAGACAAGGCTGTTTTCTCATTTGAATCCTCTATGTAAGAGACACTAAAATGTTTACTGAATGACTGATGTTGTGTTTTTTCTTTTTAGTACCAGGTGTTGCTGAATTTGCAGCTTCCTTCAAAAGTGTAAGTAATATCTTACTTACCTAATGAAGTTTTTCCAACATTTTGCTTCTGGGTAAAATCTCAACTATCTCTTATTTCTTTATTTTCAAGAATAATGTCATAGCCTTCAAAATATTTTGTAACCACAGCCCTGGAAATCTGTTTATATTATCATCATGTTAATGATGTTCATGCTCTATTTTGATATTTTGACCTTTGACTATTAGCCTCTTCTCTCAGCTTAAAAGATTTTAAGGTAAGGCAGTTGAAATATTTAATGTAATGCCAGTATTCTTTTTGCCCAAACTATGATTTTGAAGCTTTTCTCTTTTGTTTATGTGATGCATTATGACTTTAACTTATACCTCCCTAGAGGATTTTGAAATTTCTCAGTAGCTCGTCAGAAACTGAAGGAAGACATTCATTAGAGCCACAACTTTTCCGTTTCCAGGACAGCGGACATTGTGCTAGATGCTCTAAATATGTTCTCTTATATATTCCCACAACCAGGAAAATATGATGATTATAATATTAGCTAGCACGTACATGATGCATACTATATGCCAGGGACTGTTCTAAGTACTTTACGTACATTATTTAGTCTTTACAAAACCATGTTAGGGGGACTTCCCTGGCAGTCCAGTGGTTGGGACTGGGCACTTTCACTGCCAGTGGCCCCAGGTTCAATCCCTGGTTGGGGAACTAAGATCCTGCAAGCTGTGTGGTGCAGCCAAAAAAAGAAAAAGAATAAACATATGAGGTATAGGTACTATTATTATCCCTATTTTACAGACAAAGAAATAGACACAATGAGGTTAAGTAGGTTACCCAAGATCATAGGCTATAAATGGCAGAACCAGGCTTTGAACCCCTAAGTCTAATTACTAGCATCCATATTCATTATACCAGACCTAAAAGCATTTGTGCCCAAAGTTAAAAGCACTGACTGGCAGAGAAACTTGGAAGTTAAGTTACTTGCCCAAGTCCTAGCGTGTGACAGGCCGGGATTTGAGCACAGATCTGTCTGATTCCAAAGCTAATGCTCTTTCTATTAACAAATTGGGGATTTGTTATATAACTCTCTTAGTACCTTACCATATGCTTAGCATTCTCTACTCATTAATAGGGTTAAAGGTGCTGAGTTAAATATTAAGGCCCTTCTGGGCCAGTGGCTTTCAGGTCCTATGAGCATGTTTGTTCAAAGGGAGTCTGACTCTGTAGCCTCTTTCATTTTTTCAGGAGCTAGGGTTGTATGAAAGCTGGAGTGTGCTACTTTAGCATCCAGGAAGGCCTGAGCATGAGGAGTACAGGATAGCATAGGGCTTTGGAGTCAGACACACTTGGATTTGAGTCCTGAATGTGCTGCTTTACTATCTGTGACATGAGCAAGTTTCCTAACATTTTTTTTTTTTTTAATTTATTTATTTACTTATTTTTGGCTGTGTTGGGTCTTCGTTTCTGTGCGAGGGCTTTCTCTAGTTGCGGCAAGTGGGGACCACTCTTCATCGCGGTGCGCGGGCCTCTCACCATCGCGGCCTCTCTTGTTGCGGAGCACAGGCTCCAGACGCACAGGCTCAGTAGTTATGGCTCACGGGCCCAGTTGCCCCGCGGCATGTGGGATCTTCCCAGACCAGGGCTCGAACCCGTGTCCCCTGCATTGGCAAGCAGATTCTCAACCACTGCACCACCAGGGAAGCCCTCCTAACATTTTTGAGCCTTAGTTTTCTCATCTGAAGCTACCTCATAGAACTTAGTATAAAATGCCATAATGCATGTAAAACACTTTGCATAGTGCCAAGAACTAATAAACAGTACATGGTAGCTATTATTATTAGATCAGCTTTTATCTAGTAGATTGAGTAGAAAGTACCTGATTTAATTTTCTTAAATTCTCATTCATAATGAATTTTTAGTTTAGTTAATTATATTCATTACAACTAAGTACTTTAAGTTGTAAACATAAATAAGTGGTTTTTAAAAAACTTTTATTAGAGCATGGTGTTTCTTGAAAATCTGATTAAATATCTACACTTTTTCCCTAGAATTATGCACATACATATTGAGTTTTGTTTCTAGGGGTTCAGGGCCATCCCAGGGCCCTAGGTTAAGATCCCCTGGTATAGTCCGATTCCCTCCTGGGGTAGAAGTGGTGAATATGACCTAGAGCCTTCAAGGCGAGGTAGTATAGAGTAGTGGTTTTTGAACTCAGACTTCATGGGTTTTGAATCCTGGCTCCAATAGCTTTGTGACCTGAGGCAAGTGATTTATAATCTTCCTATACATCTGTTTTTTTTATTTGTAGAATGAGGAGGATAATAATACCTGTTTCATAGGGTTGATTTGGAAATTAAATGACATGATGCATATAAAGTGTTCTGCTTGTCACATAGTGCCAAATAAATGTTAATTTTTAAAAAAGGAAAAGGAATAAATAAGTCCTGGATTTGTAATGTACAGCATGGTTGCTAAATAATACTGTATTGCATATTTGAAAGTTGCTAGGAGAATAGATCTTAAAAGTTCTCATCACAAGAAAAAAATTTTTGTAGCCATGTATGGTGATAGATGTTAACTGGACTTATTGTGGCAATCATTTCACAATTTACACAAATATTGAATTATTATGCTATACACCAGAAACTAATATAATGTTATATGGCAGTTATACTTCAATTTAAAAAAAGAAAAAGAAAAGAAAAGGGACTCAAAGTTGAAGTAAAATCTCATCAGAATTGTTCATGTGCAACTGTGGAGCTTTTAAAACATACGTATGTAATGCCCTTGCTCCATTCTTTCCACGGGACCCTCTCCCAAACCCTGATATTCTAAATCACTACATCTGGGTTATGGCCTAGTCGTCTGTATTTTTTTAAAGTTACACAGATGATTCTCATGTGCAACCAGGATTGAAAACTGTTACTCCAAAGCTATTCCAAGAATGGGTTCTCTTTCATGTTTTGTAAGTTCACTTTCAGAAATGAAAAGAAACTTAAAATTCTAAAGTTTTCTGAAATGTTTACAATAAAATGAAATTTCAAGTAATGATCATTCCAGTCTTCTCTCGTTCAGATTGAAGATTTTCTCATTTTTGGTTCTTCTTTGAATCTTCTCCTCTGCCAGAGAATGTTACTTCCTGATTATTGTTTCAAACAATTCATTTGGAGGCTTTCACCAGTACTGAATTTCCAGTAATTTCTTTCACAACTATACCAGTCTTTTATGCATACAACAGTAACAGTGGTCAGACCTAATTCTTCCAAGATCATTTCTTTAAAACCAGCTTTTAAAGATGAGCAGTATTATTTTGTAAGGGTTCTATTTGTAGGCCATATCTGAACCTGGAGAAATCTAGGTCTTTGAAATTATAATTTGCCAGTATTTTCAAACAACCTGAAGGCTGTGTGAAAAACTCCTTTTCTTATAAGAAAGAAGAGTAGGGTCTCTTCATACTGTGCGTATATCTGAATGGATATATTCTTATTTTCTGACAGCCTATTACTAGCTCTCCACCCAAATGGATGGCTGAAATAGAACGTGACGATATTGACATGTTGAAAGGTAAGCAGTGCTGGTGACCTTTAACCTTTAACCTGACATTTATGCTCCTCGACAAACCACCTTTCCAATTTTTCTCTCACTATTCCCTTACAAGTATTCTTGGCTTCAAATTGCCTATTTAACCATCCTTATTCATGGTTCTTCATGTCTAAATGCCCTTCTCTACTTTTCCATGTGTAGAAATCCTGCCAATTCAAGACTCAGTAATAATGATTTCTTCTGCTGCTAAATTCCTCTAATATTAACTTTATTTTGTATGATGCTTAGAGTTAACTAAAAGCTCTCACGTAAATTTTCTTATTTAATTCTCATAAAGGTCCTGTGCGTTAGGTATGATATCTAAGTTTCAGAGGTTAACTTAACCAAGGTTTATTAGAAAGAGTTAAAATTTAAACCCTGATCTTTTTAAGACTAGTCTCTTACCACTATAACACAAGTGCTTTATTTAGGATTTACTGCCATATATTGTTGCCAGGACTATTAACTGACAGCCCCTTAGTGGGTTAAGAACTGTCTTTCAGTTCTTTCTATCTCATCAATTTCTCTCATAAAGAATACTGTAAGTAGTGAATATTGTTGTCTGATAAATGACTTGGAACTCAACCACAAAGCAGAAATTTAAATTAAAAAACATTAATTTTCCTTGATTTTGCTCTACTTTATTTAATATTTTTATTATCCTTCTGGTGATAAGATTCATGATGGTTGTGAAGTAATAAACTGAAGTTAAGGTAAAAAATCTGGGATTCTTAAGCTATTTAAGCAGCTGAACAGATCAAGAAAGTCTACTTATGCCAGATATAGATAATGAGTGTGGCATGATAAGTTGCAGAAAATAACACCTCTATTTGATTTCAGAAGTAATTCATTCTTCTGCATGAAATGCTTAAAAGCAGATCCCCTCCTCCAGCCAAGGGAAAATTAAGTCTCAAGGGCATCTCGGGTTCATTGTTCTAATGTTCCAAACAGACATTTATATAATATCCCATCAGCATGTATTTTCTAAGGAAACTTTAAAGTTTTAGTAAGGGATCAGAGCATTATGTTTCATGCAAATTGACCTATGTCTAAAACCTAAAAGGAATTGGGTGTTATTTAAATGAAAATCTCGGAAAGTAAGTTTTTATTTTAAGTATACTGTCTTCTTATCTGGAACATAAATATTTTTATAGGAATTTGATTTGAAGGTAAAGTTTGGATTAATATTTAGTCTTTGTTTTCTAAACTTAGGGAAATAGGGAGGAGTAAGTGTTTAATTGCTACTTTATTAATTGGAATAATGAAGACTTGTAAATGACTTGTAAAGGACTTGTAAATGAGACAGAGATCTGTCTGTAGGCTTTCTCAAGTCTGTGTCGGATCACAAGTTTCATCTTTTAATGGTGTATTCATTTTGTGTGATAGGCAAAATGAATGTAATAAAAGGATCCTCAGGATAAAACACATAATTTGCTATTGTGCCTATGATGACTCTCTTCTCATTAAGTGGGTAAGCTCATCTGAGGCATTTTGTAGTGGTGGAAAATTCACTGGTATGCCTGTGTGTGTGTGTGTGTGTGTGTGTGTGTGTGTGTGTGTGTAGGGGGAATGATTGGATGAGAAGAGATATGAATCCATTTTCTATTTTTCTATAGGAATCAAGCTTGAAAACTTTTATAACAAGGATTTGCCACCTGAATGAGTTGTTACTAGAAAGCAGTGGAAAGAGATGGTAATGAAATAAATAATTCTGTTTCAGAACTGGGGAGCCTCACCACAGCTAACTTGATGGAGAAGGTACGAGGCCTTCAGAACCTGGCCTATCAGTTGGGGCTGGATGAGTGTGAGTACCCAGATCACATTTATTCAGGGTTGCATGTTGTATATTTCATGATGAGTTCTGGCATAATTCAGAAAGTATCTTTATTAGGTGTTTTAAAGGTAAGAAGCCATTGTAATCTAAAGTATGCCACTTATGATAGAGTGTTCTGGAATAATTACTGAGTTTACTAGGTTACAAGTTGTTTTTCGCCGTACAGTGAAAGTATATTGGAAACTCTTAGAGCTTTAAGTGATAAAATGCCAAATCACACTAGCTTAAGCAAAAGAAGGATTTTATTCACATAAATCAAAATTCTAGGAGTAGAAATAGCTTTGAGCATCTCTAGAGCCATGACTCATTATTTATTTACTTTTTATTGAAGTATAGTTTTTTAAAAATATTATTTATTTATTTATTTATTTATTTATTTGGCTGTGCCAGGTCTTAGTTGTGGCACGTGGGTTCTTCGCTGTGGCATGCGGGATCTTTAGTTGTGGCATGCGAACTCTTAGTTGTGACATTTGGGATCTAGTTCCCTGACCAGGGATCGAACCCGGGTCCCCTGCATTGGGAGTGGGGAGTCTTAGCCACTGAACCACCAGGGAAGTCCCTGAAATATAGTTGATTTACAATGTTGTATTAATTTCTTCTGTACAGCAGAGTGACTCAGTTATACACATATATGCATTCTTTTTTATGTTCTTTTCCATTATGGTTTATCTCAGGAGATTTGATATAGCTCCCTGTGCTATACAGTAGGACCTTGTTGTTTATCCATTCTAAATGTAATAGTTTGCATCTACTAATCCCGAACTCCCAGTCCATCCCTCCCCAGATCCATGACTCTTAATGATGTCTTTGGAATGTGCTCTTGTTCTTACTTTTTGAGTTTTGCTTCTCAAAGCTCTGCTTCACTCATGCGTTATTATTCTTCTTTGATCTAGCACTGGGGAAGGTGGCCAGTAGAAACTCCAGTTCATATGTCTTTAAATCTCGTAATCCCAAAGGAAAGAACATCTTTTCTGAACATTCCAGAAGAAAGGTCCTGGGGAGGACTCTGACTGTTCCATCTTGGCTCACATATCTATCCTGGAACCAGTCCTTTGGCCAAGTAGCATAGAGCACCGAGATGGGCCAGGCCTGGGGCCTGGCTGCAGAGGCAGGTTGGAATGGTTAGTCTGACTCAAATCATGTGGACTGCAATAGGGGAGGATTGCTTCCCCAAAGGAAGGGTTATATAGCAGACCAAGAACATAATCTGCTAGCATGAGTAATGCTTTTAAAGTTCTCATCTATTCCTGTCTGCTGTCCATTCTTTTAGTTTAAAATTATTTCTTTAGAAACTGTATCTCTTTCCATACTGTATTCATTATAAAACTGGAAAAGGAATTGTAGAAAATTTTCACTTTGTAATTGAAAGAAATACTCAACATAATTAGAGTGGTTAGAACTTTGTTCTCATTGGATAGGTACCTCCAGAGACCTTCATAAATGCACAATTTTGAGAGGCTACTATAGCTTATAACTTTCTTCAAAACTGCAAGTTTTGTAATGATTAGCACAATCCCACCAGTAGTTTCACAAATTGTTTCTCTTGTTTATAGAGCACATAGTGGATTTGTCCACATCATTGATTTTACTACCAAATTTAACATTTCACTTTAAAATTTAATTTAAAACTTCTAATTTTTGACTAATAGACAACAGTTCCTTAGTCCTCTTTATGTTTTCTTTATTTCCATTACTGTCATTAGCAGTTGACATTCTTTTACCAAGAAAACATTTTTTAATCACTTCATGAATCAAGGAGCAGAGAACAAAAAACTGCTTTGAGGTATGGTTGCTAGGTGGCCTGCTAGGTTCACTCATTGTTACCTAACTCCTCTGTGTACTAGTCATTTACTTCTCGTGATTAACGTTTATGTCTTGGCAAAATTACTGATTACCATGTATGTCATGGACCTCAAGGGTTTATAATGAAAACCCTGTGATTATTAAATTCATGAATGCGAGGCTTGTACAATATAGAACTTGATTCTGTTTCTAGCTCTGGATAATACATGCTGTAATGATCACAGCGATCAATCCTTTATCTCTCTGTGTCAATTTTTCTTATGAAATAAAGTTTTATGCTCATTATATCAAGAAGATGCTATATTACCAAATGTGTTTATCAACGGTGTTGTCTCTAGTTTGTTGTAGATAAAATTACTATATTTCCTCTGATTAGTTTTTCTTTTTCTATTTTCCTACTGAGAAAGATAATGAAGTATTATTTTCCCCACTTTTTATTATGGAAAATTTTAAACATATACCAAAGGAGAGCGAGTAGAATATTGACCTCATATACTCATGACTTGGCTTCAATAGTTAGCATATGGCCAATCTGTTTCACTAATACCAACCTACATAATTACTTAAAAGCAAATCTCAGGCATCACATCATCTCACTACCAAATAACTTCATATGTGAGTCCAAAAGACAAGGACTCTCTCTTTCTCTCTCTCCTTTTTTTTTTCTTTTTAATATAACTGCAATTCCATTATTGTGCCTAAAAAATTTTAATATACTTGCTTAATATCATCAGATAGCCAATCAGGATTCAGATTTCCCTGGTTGACTCATAACTGTCTTTATATAGTTGATTGGTTTGAATCAGGATTTAAATAAGGTACTGTATTTGATATGTTTCTTAAGTCTTTTAATCTGTCAGAGTTCCACCTCCCATTTATTTTCCTTTGCCATTTATTATTATTTGTTATTCTGTAGAATTTTCCACATTCTGGATTTTTTTGCTTACATCCCTGTGGTAGTGCTTAATATGTCCATCTATCCCTTTTTATTTCCCAGTAACTAGATCTAGAAGCTCACACAGATACAGGATTGATTTTTATTTTTATCTTCAATTTGGCAAGAGTATTTCATAAATGGTGTTGTATACATCCTATAGAAGGGTACATCATGTTTGCTTGTCTCTCTTTGTGATGTTAAGATTAATTCATTGATAAAGGTATTGCTAGCCTCATCTATTATTCATTGTAAAATTCTCCATCAGCCTTACACCCAGAGTTTTAGCAGCCTTTGAAAACTGCCTAGATTCACTATTTTATTATAGGTTGCGAAATGGTAATACACTAATTCTGTCATTCCTTCTTATTAGCTAGAATTTTTCTGTAAAGAACTTTATCTTATCAACTATGTATTATTTATTACCTTGAAAGCTGTTCTTACTGGATGAATGATTCTTTCTCTTTATCAGTTTTTAGAATAATGAGTCGGTTTTCTGAGCATCAATAAATCTGTGTTAATGTCTTTCCACAGAATCAAAAACTTGGTGTGGTTTGTTTCCGTTTTTAATCCACACAGTTAAAATCATTATTATTGTTAAGTATTTATATTTCTGGAACTTAAGGCTTTGGAGGTAGGGGTTTGAAGTCACCTAGCTTAGTCACCTTAAGCATGGAACCAAAATTCTTCCATGAGCACAGCTGAGAGTTTTCAAAATTATTTTCTAGTTCAAAATTCAACCTTCTTTCAACTTCTGTAGCAGTGCTTTGCTACTGATTGTTATTTTCCCCAATCATAACAATTAGCTGACATACAGAAAATAGTTTTTAAATTTAGAATTGGAAAGAATCACATTGATACGGAGTGGACTTCTTGGATACAAAGTCTCTTTGTTTTATTGTGTATAGTGTATTTGCATAAAAACAAGATCTTTTTTTTGTCCTTACAGATTATTCATCTACTCTAGGGGTTGACATTTACTTGACACCCTAATCTGGTGTTTCGATGTCTCAATCCTCTTTCCTGCATTAATTGAGAGGATGACATGGATGAAAAATAAGCAATAGGAACTGATGAATCCCCAAGGACCAGTGATCCTGTTTTCATGCAAATATCTGCACTGATAAAGACGATGGAAAGAAAAAAATGCAAAAAATATTTGTCCTCAAAACAAGATTGTTTGTCACTTCCCTGGAGCATTGTTAAATGTTAGTATAGAGATAATGTGAACCTTCTAGGGCTGATAGTAACTAGATTGTGTCTTTTGGAAGATGAACCCTGCCCTTTGATTTGGTACATTTTTATGTCTCAGACAACTCTTTTGGTGTGCAGATTTTGGAATGCAATAATGTTTTGTATAGCTATTTATAGCTTTTCATGATTGGGGCCCTCTGACTTGATTTGGGCAGTTAATTTATGTGAAATTCCCATGAAAAATATAGAAATATAAAAAACTGCCTTATCATAAAAAGAATTCTATTTCTGTTACTTCCATCTGAGTTCAGTGTCCTTCCTGTTTACTGAAACTATTGTAGTCACCTTCTAACTGCCCTCCCTGCCTTTCAACTACCTCATATCAGTCCATCTTTTTTACCACTAACAGGTTAATTTTTCCAAAGTACCATTTGCTTCTGTTTGTCCTTTGCTCTTAAGTCATTAGTAGTACTTCATTACCCATATGATAAAATTCAGATTCCTTAGCATGGCATTCAGAATCCTCTTCACTCTGGGCGGAGCCTAATGCCTAGCCTTACTTCTCCTCTACCAAAACACTAGGCATTGTCCTCATTTGAAATATTCTTTCCGGAACACTTCCCCATCTTCTTAATTCTATTCATGCTATTCCTTTTTCTCAGAAAACCTTCCCTGACCTATTTCTAATATTAGGACTTTTATTTGTCCTTCATTATTCAGCCTACCTCTTTTATCAGCCTTTCCTTTTTATACCTGATCTGGAAAGTGAAATCGCTTTCTTGGCCTCCCAGATTGCTCAGAGAGCAGTTCGTTTGTTTCATTTTATCATTCTGGGAGATTTTTGGTACATGTCTTATCTCTTGGATTAATTGTAACTCTTTAAGGTAAGAATCATATTTTGGGGCTGTCTTTGTAGCCCACAGAGTACCTGGCATATGGTAAACGTGCAATGTGTATTTGCTGATTGAATGCATGATCAACCGCTTGATGCCTTTAGATGAAATGACAGATTTTTTAAAAATTTATTTTATTATGTATATATATTTTTATTTTTGGCTGCATTGGGTCTTCATTGCTGCACGCGGGTTTTTTCTAGTTGCTGCGAGCAGGGGCTACTCTTCGTTGCTGTGCGCGGGCTTCTCATTGAAGTGGCTTCTCTTGTTGCGGAGCACGGGCTCTAGGCGCGCGGTCTTCAGTAGCTGTGGAGCATGCGCTCAGTAGTTGTGGCTTGCGGGCTCTAGAGCGCAGGCTCAGTAGTCGTGGCACACGGGGTTAGTTGCTCCACGGCATGTGAGATCTTCCCGGACCAGGGATCAAACCTGTGTCCCCTGCATTGGCAGGCGGATTCTTAATCACTGGGCCACCAGGGAAGTCCCGAAATGACAGATTTTTAAAATGAAATCCATTGACTTAAAACTGAAAAAGTGGAAGCTTCTAGAAATTGTTCTTTTTCTGGATAGTCTGTGTTTTAGTGATGAGAAGTAACATTTGAAGTTCTCATAATATCTGGAATTTTTCTCTTACGACAGTGGATGATCAACCACCCATAGTAAAGATAGTGTGAAGCTTGTTGATAATGGTTTGGTTTTATCTTCTACCTGACCCCTACTCCATCGCTATTATGATCTGGGCATGATCCTGATTTAGTCATGTTAAGTTGCAACAGAACGTACCTTGTTCTATTCCTAAGACCCATTGAACCCAGTAAATCCTACTGAATACTGATTCTCAACAGTGTTTGTCCTTTTTTAAAAAAGGTTTCCACCGTCTTTTAAAGCTACAAACCTTTTAGTAGTTATGCAGATGACCTACTTACTGGCTATATTCAAGATATTTTTAAATAGAATGTGATGATTGGGAAAGCAGAAGACCATGCCATTTGAAACTAGGGCTAAAGCTTGGGGTTCTGATGCATTTCTTCTTTTTCCTTTGTTTTATAATAGCTTTACTGATATGTAATTCACATACCCTACAATTCATTTATTTATAGTGTGCAATTCAATGATTTTTAGTGTATTCAGAGTTGTGCAACCATCACCGCAATCAATTTTAGAACATATTCGTCACCCCTCAGAGAAACTCTGTACCCATTAGCAGTCACTCCTCATTTTCCCCCAAGCTCCATAGGCCTAGGCCACCACGGATATGCTTTCTGTCTCTATGAATTTCTAGTGTGGACATTTCATATAAATGGAATCATATAATATATGGTCTTTTGTGACTGGTTTCTTTCACTTAACATAGTGTTTTCATTGTTCATTTATGTTGTAACATGTATCAATACTTCATTTCTTTTATAGAATTGAATAATATTCTACTGTATAGATATATTTATCTACCAGTTATTCACATTATGTTTATCCACTACTTGGTGAACATTTGCATAATTTCCTCTATTCAGCTAGTGTGAATAATGGTGCTATGAACATTCATGCACAGGTATTTATGTGGACATATGTTTTCATTCTCTTTAGCTTATAACTAGGAGTGGAATTTCTGGGTCATATGGTAACTCTACATCTAACCTTTGGAGGAACTGTCAGACTATTTTCAATACTGACTCTGCACCATTTAACATTCCCACCAGCAGTGTATGAAGGTTCCAATTTCTCAACACCTTGCCAATACTTATTATTTGTTTTTGAAAAATTATTACATAATGCATCCTAGTGGATATATTATGAGAAGTGATATCTCATTGTGGTTTGGATTTGCATTTGCCTAATAACTAGTGATACTGAGCATGTTTTCATGTGCTTATTGGCTAGTTGTATATCTTTTTTAGAGAACTGTATTCAGATCGTTTGCCCATTTTAAAATTGGATTATTTGTATTTTTATTATTGAGTTGTGTGAGTTCTTTATTCTAGAAACAGGTTGCTTATTCGATATATAATTTGCAAAAGGTTTTCTTATATTCTGTGGGTTGTCTTCTTACTTTCTTGATGGTATTCTTTGGGACACAAAAGTTTAATTTTGATGAAGTCCAATTTATCAATTATTTCTTTTGTTGGTTACATTTTGATGTTGTACCTAAGATACCATTTCCTAATTTAAGGTCCTAGAGATTTATGCCTGTGCTTTCTTCTAAGAGTTTTATTCTTAGCTCTTATAGTTAGGTATTTGATCGATTTTAGGTTAAATTTTTATATATATTGTGAAGTAGGGATCCCAGTTCATTCTTCTGAGTGTGGATATCCAGTTGTTTCAGCACCATTCGTTGAAAAGACTATTCCTTTCCCATTGAATTGTCTTGGCATTTTTGTTAAAAATCAATTGACCAGGGCTTCCCTGTTGGCGCAGTGGTTGAGAATCTGCCTGCCAATGCGGGGGATACGGGTTCGAGCCCTGGTCTGGGAGGATCCCATATGCCGCGGAGCAACTGGGCCCGTGAGCCACAATTACTGAGCCTGCGCGTCTGGAGCCTGTGCTCCGCAACAAGAGAGGCCACGATAATGAGAGGCCCGCGCACCGCGATGAAGAATGGCCCCCACTTGCCGCAACTAGAGAAAGCCCTCACACAGAAACGAAGACCCAACACAGCCATAAAAATAAATAAATAAATAAACCCAAAGTTTAAAAAATTAAAAAAAAAAATAAATAAAGTATACCCATTAAAGTACTTAAAAAAAACAATTAAAAAAAAATCAATTGACCATAAACATGAGGGTTTATTTCTGGATTCTCAGTTCTATTCCATTGACCTATATTTCTGTCCTTATGCCAGTCCCTCACTGTCTTGATTACTACTGTAACTTTGTAATAAGTTTTGAAATTGGGATGTGTGAGTTTTCCAACTTTGTTCTTCTTTTTCAAGATTTGTTTTTGGCTATTCTGGGTCCCATGAATTTCCATAGGAATTTTAACTTGTCAGTTGTTTCAAAGAGGTCAGCTGGGGTTTTGGTAAGGATTGCAATGAATCTGTAGATCAGTTTGGGGAGTATTGCCATCTTAATGAAATTAAGGTGATTCATGAATGTGGTATGTCTTTCTGTTTATTCAGGTCTCCTTTAATTTCTTTGAACAATGTTTTGTAGTTTTCAAAGTGTAAGTTTTACACTTAATTTGTTAAAATTTATTCCTGAGTATTTTAATTTTTTGATGCTATTATAAATGCAATTGTTTTCTTAATTTCATTTTCAGTTTGCTCATTGCTACTGTAGAGAAATCAATTAATTTTTGTATATTGATCTTATATCCTGCAACTTTACTGAACTCATTTATTAGTTCTAATTGTGTTTTAGTAGATTACTTATACAGAATTATGTCATATGCAAATAGAGGTATTTTACTTCTTCATTTCCAATCTGGATGCCCTTCCTTCCTTCCTTCCTTCCTTTCTACCTCCCTCCCTCCCTTCTTTCTTTCCTCTTTTCCTTTTCTTTTTTTTTTTTTTTTAATTTTTGCCTAATTGCCCTGGCTAGAAATTCCAGTACAGTGTTGAATAGAAGTGGCAAGAATGGACATCCTTGTTTTCCTCCTGATCTTAGGGAGAAAGCATTAAGTCTGATATTAGGTTTTTTGTACATGCCCTTTGTCAGTTTGAGGATGTTATCCTTTTTTTTTTGGCTGCACTGCGAGGCTTGTGGGATCTGAGTTCCCTGACCAGGGACTGAACCCGTGCCATGGCAGTGAAAGCGTGGAGTCCTAACCACTGGACTGCCAAAGAATTCCCTGAGGATGTTATCTTTTATTCTTAGTTTGTTGAGTGTTTTTATCATGAAGAGGTTGAATCTGATGCATTTGTTGTTGATTACACTTCACCATATACCATATAATAAAAATCTCAATTTGATTTATACTCATTTACTTGTACTGGTTTGAAATTACCTTGTACTATAAAGAAAAGATTGGTAAAAAGTTATTAAGTAAATAAGATCACACTGAGTATATTACTGTCTTAAAAAGCTTTAAGAAATTTAGCTTATTTTGATATAAGTAGTTGCTTCTGCTAATTTATCGTTTAACCCTGTATGTTCATTTAGCTGTTTCGGTAGGACTGTTATTTGGCTAAATTTACTCACTTACCAGTTTTTAAAAAGCAACATTTTATTGTAAAAAAGGTTGAGATTTCCCCATTAAAACCTGATATGTCATCCCGGTAGTCTACACTGATGTAGTTGTCTGCACCAGAAATTATTTCGTACAACTTCCTTCCTTCTTTCCTCCCTTCCTCTTTTCTCTTCTTTTCTTTTCTTTCTTTTTTATTTACTTTTTGTCCATGTGGCGGGGCATGCAGGATCCTAGTTCCCCAACCAGGGATGGAACCCGCACTCCCTGCAGTGGAAGTTCAGAGCCCTAGGCACTGGACCACCAGGGAATTCCCTGGTACAAATTTCTTTGGTGGTGGTACCAAAGAAAAACTTCTGCTTCCAAGCTAGGCTGTGGTAAAGTAGACTTCTCCACCCTCTAGGTATGTGGTTTTTGAAAAAGTGACCATTTTTAGTAGTTAGAAATTTTTTCCCATCTAGATAAAATTCTAAAGAGCAGTTAGCTCTTTTAATTTCTTATTTTAATCTGTGAAGGAGGGCAGGGAGAGAATAACTGGGACTCTTACACCCTGGATATTCTTCTTTGTGGCCTGACATCAGACTTCTTTGACCGGCTTACTTTACAAAGCCTGTACCTCTATCTATAATAGTTAAAAGTTAAATTAACTGTACTTGATTGATTGAGAAGAATGATTTTTTCACTAGCCTTTAACCTCTAGATGGCAGTATGAGTCTTATTGTACTTCTGGCTTTTCCTCTACCCATATCTCTTGAACTGGGTTTCTGATTTAGGTACAAATTCTTATGTCTTTACTGGACTACTTGCCTAACTTTGTTGATGCCTTACTTGATTTTTAGCTTTTTATTTTTCCTTTTCATCTCTCCACATTAAAAAAAAAATTCCCTTCTTAAGCAATGTGTATTTTTGATGCTCAGTTTCCCTATTGTCAGAAATAACATTTTGCTTTTGATGAAGGAGGTGGGTAGAAAAAACCAAAAATGTGGTAGTTTAATTCAATAGCTTCCATACCTGGGTATAAGACCCTCAGAATGGGTTCAGCTCTCTCATCTCAGTTTATCTTGTTCTATCCTTTGACTCTCCTGGTTATCAAGTGGTATCAGACAATGCCTTATTAAATTAAAATAGGAATGTTAGCTAAAATTGATGAAATAAGCTTAGATTTTCAAGAAGAATTTAATTGTTTTAAAATAAAGCTTTCAGGGACTTCCCTGGTGGTGCAGTGGTTGAGAATCCGCCTGCCAATGCAGGGGACACGGGTTCGAAGCCTGGTCCGAGAAGATCCCACATGCTGCGTAGCAACTAAGCCTGTGCGCCACAACTACTGAGCCTGCGCTCTGGAGCCCGCAAGCCACAACTACTGAACCCCGCGCGCCTAGAGCCTGTGCTCCGCAACAAGAGAAGCCACCGCAATGGGAAGCCTGTGCACCGCAGCGAAGAGTAGCCTCCGCTCGCCGCAACTAGAGAAAGCCCGTGTGCAGCAATGAAGACCCAGTGCAGCCAAAAATAAATAAATAAATTTATTTAAAAAAATAAAGCTTTCAAATACTTAGCCATTTTGAGTGATGAGATAATAGCAAAAGAAAGAAGTGTTCAATTCAGCAACTGTTTGAGTGCTTACTTCCTACAAGGCTCTGTAGGGGATATGAAGATGAATAAGACATAATTACTGCCCTGTGCAGATTAAAGTCTAGTAGGAAAGGGAGATAAGACAATTAAGTAAATGATTCTTAATGGAAGGTAGAGGAGATAAGCTCCATAGAGTACTAAGAACTTTTGGGATAGGGGAGAAGAGGCAATTACATTAGATTGCTACAGGAATGGCAGATAAGTTTCATTTTGTGTGTCAACATAGATTGATTAGTAAGGATTTCCTAGGGTTGCTGAATTGAGGATTTTGAGGAATCTTGATTCGGATAAGTCAATTAGTGTTGTCTGCTGTGGACCAGGGAAAGGGGTGTGGTAGTATTTGCTATTTCTGGATCATTGAAAATAGACCTTAAACAACACAGGTTTTTGTTGGATGGAAATGGGAAGGGACCATATTCCAGGTGGAGTGAACATTTGGAGCAAGCAGAGTTTCAAAGAACAGCTACGCTCAAGGAACAATAT
The DNA here is from genome assembly GCF_009873245.2 of Balaenoptera musculus. Taxonomy (NCBI): domain Eukaryota; kingdom Metazoa; phylum Chordata; class Mammalia; order Artiodactyla; family Balaenopteridae; genus Balaenoptera; species Balaenoptera musculus. The sequence continues at coordinate 147,651,641 of NC_045786.1, forward strand.
GAGTGATTTAATCTGGTCTTTAAGGAGCCCAGTTTATATTAGGGGTCATAAGGAATAAGAGTAGGGAGATGGGGGCTGGACTGAGGAGGGCCTTGAACTCTTGGGGGTGAGGAATTAGACATAGGTAATGGGGAGCATGTGAAATATTCTTTAAAAAGTATTTTAATGACTATAACATTAACTATATTTTCATTATAGATGGTTTGTAGAGATACTTTATTTACTAAAAGACACTTTACCACAGATCTGTTTATTATAAAGATAAAGAAGAAAGTAGAAATGACCATAGCCTTACAAGTAAGAGATAACCACTGTTAACATTTGATGTGTTTCCTGGCCCTCCCTTTTCTCTTTATGTAGGGATGTGTGTGTTTACATTTTTTCTTGTTCCCATATGTATACACAGACATGCTTTTTAACATAACCGAGGCTATAGTGTATGTATATAGTTTTTGCCTATGCTTTTTTTCCCATTCATTCTATCTTAAGTATTTTTCTTTTTTTTTTTTAAAGAGCTCTAACTTGCATTTTTTTAAAAAAAATTAATTAATTAATTAATTAATTTTTGGCTGTGTTGGGTCTTCGTTTTCTGTGCGAGGGCTTTCTCTAGTTGCGGCAAGCGGGGGCCACTCTTCATCACGGTGCGCGGACCTTTCACTGTCGTGGCCTCTCTTCTTGTGGGGCACAGGCTCCAGACGCGCAGGCTCAGTAGTTGTGGCTCACGGGCCTAGTTGCTCCGTGGCATGTGGGATCTTCCCAGACCAGGGCTTGAACCCGTGTCCCCTGCATTGGCAGGCAGATTCTCAACCACTGCGCCACCAGGGAAGCCCCTTAAGTATTTTTCTGTGTCATTAAAAATTCTACCACTGAAGATTTCTGAGTAGGGAAGTCACACACCTTTAAGAGGCATCATGCATAGGACAGAATGTAATGGTAGAGACAGGAGGCTGGAAGCTAGCAAGGACTGTGAGTCCAGCAAGAAGAATTGAGGGCTTGAATGAATGGTGGCAGTGATAATGGAAAGAAGCATACCAACAGTAGATGTTTCAGGTATATCATTTTCAAGACTAGGTAGGTAAACTGTCTGGATGAATCTTAGGGGGTAAACTGTAATTAGAGTTTACCATGATGTTTTGAGCCTGCTTAATGACAGGGAAGTCAGAAAGAGGAGAGAGATTTGGTTAAACTAAAAAAATCACCTAATTCTTTTACATGTCCCTTAGTAGGCAGGCATCTGAATTGTTTTAGAAATAAGTAAAAGGCATTTGTATAGGTTGGTGTTATTAATAGGATGAAAACAATGCTTTTGTCTAGTTAAGTCACATCACCTAGGTAACGTAATGTTTTAGATATTTATTTGTTTTCTCAGGGAAATGAATGTGTGAAATAGGATATTCATAACTTCAGAAATGGATTTTTGGGGTTCCTATAAGCTTTGGCAGATCATTAAGCCTCTCAGTTGAATAAATTACGTTCGCATAGTTTTCTTCCACAGTAGTTCTTTTTCATTCAGTTAGCTACCTATAGCTATTCAGGAAATTGTTATGGCCTTTGTATATGGTAGACATCCAAATCTTTGTTAACTGGAAAAAATTTCAGTAGTTTACATTTGAATAACTGTAATTGGCCCAAAATATTTGATGTTGATGCATCTATTAATTAACAGCAACATTTGGATTATATCAGCACCAGGGTTAAGTCTTCCTATGAGTGAAGACTGAATTTTACATGTAGTTGGAGATTTGTGGGATCTCTAATTGAGAAGGAAGTATACTGCCAAATTGTCTTCCAGAAAGGCACTTCCCACCCTTACCTCCTTGCTAACACCAAGTATTATAATTTTTTAAAGTCATTGCCAACTTGATAGGCAGAATATTAATATCTTGTTTTTATGTTCAGTTCTTCACTTGTAAAAATGAACTTTTTTCATGTTTCTTGATCATCTCTGTTAACAAGGACTGGAAATTGAAGAAAATATAATTAAAATTATTTTAACCTGAAAAATAAAGCCAGCAAACTTGATTCAAAAGCACCGTATGGGCAGTGTTATAATCTGCATTTCTCAAGTACCAGTTGTTTTCTTTGTTTTATGCATTACCATACCATCTCACCATAGTCATTAGCATGGCATCCTATTTAGGTAGTAATACAGTATAAAATCTAGAAATCCCACTTTGAAGGGATTAAGGGTATTCCTTATAATTAGAAATTGTCAATGTAGTCTTAAGTATTTTGTTTTTAAAAATGTATTACGATAATGGGGAAAAAAAACATGCCATTATTTCTCATTTTTCCCTTGGTTAACAAATTAGGATACACAAAGCTTCAAATTACCTTTAAGGCTTATAAGCATTCATATCTTTTATCCATTAGTCAAGTTATTTCATAAACCCAACATTGCCTCTGAAATGGTTTTACACACAAAGAGGATTTTACCGTAAAATGCTTGGGGTGTTTTATTCTCTTCTGATTTTGGGGTGGGGAGGGGAAGGATGGAGGTAAGCAGGCAGGGCTTAAATTAATTTGTTCGGGGTTGGTTTCAAAGTAGCATTCTGCATAGTTCTACAAAATGTATAATAGGTAAGAGGATGTACATAGTGAAAGAACTTAAAGTTCAACATTGAATAACCAAGTGAATTATAGTTTATTTATACAGTAGAAGACAGTATAGCCATTAAAAATCTTGTTAAAGCAATAAAGAGCATTTAAGGACAGAAGAATGCTCATTATATGTAAGGATAATTGCAAATGAAAATGCAAGTGAAAAACTGCAGAACACAAGTCAGCAGTTTTTTTTCCTTCCTTTTCTTTTTTCTTTTTTGTTTTGTTTTGTTTTGAGAGCATGGGCGTAGACAAATGACTGGAAGGAAAAATACCAGTATGTTTTAATGGCTATCTTGAGTGATGTTTTAAAAAAAATTTTCTGAAATTTCTAAATCATCAACAATGGTTACATTCTATTCTGAATAGGGGAAAACTATCTAAAAAAATAAAGAAAAATTATGTCCCATTCTAGAAACAAAATTATACTTACTTGAAAGATCTATCTTCTAATATCCTGCACAGTTAAAATTTTAAACTCTTTTATGGACTGTTTCTAAATAAAAATGACTAGATCCATTAACAACAGTTCATCATTTTAAGCAAGTGATGAGTAGCAAAGTGAAAATTAATGATACTTCATTTCCCATCCTTAGCATGTCTTTCCAGAAGTTTGGGAACAAAAGGAATGGTAAGCTGTTAAGTCAGGGGCAAGAGATGATTTAGTTGGCGAAAGAGGCATCTTTTCATAAAGCAAACATTGGCCAAGATTTTGACCACCTTTATGTTTTCAGCCATTCTTCCCTGTAGCTGGAGAACTGAACTCTAGTATTAACTACTCAGTAGGTGCAAAGAACCACTTAGAATGTATGTTACTCTTAAATGGAATTGCAGCTGTTTGGTCAAGAAGTAAAATGGACCTAATAATTTTTTTTCCTTTTGGCTTGGAATATATAGCTTTGTTATGACGAAGAGGAGAGGAGAACGGAATAATTGCAGTAGGTATGCATACGAGTTGAGTTTCTTTCCAGGCTTTGGGTGTAAGAATGACTGTTTCTGCTCCTGGGGAAGTAAACTGACATTTTCTGATTTTTTTTGGTTTGTTTATCTATTCATTTAGTTTTTGACATCTAGAGATTTCAACAAAATGAGTGTTTTTTTGTTTTAAATGTAATATCAGTTTCTTTTCTTTTGTTTCTTAGTCCGTAACACTGTTTTGTGTCGGAAATATGATCTGGGAGGGTGGTGATATTGCATGAGAATTTATAGGTGATGACAGAGCACTTTGCTGTAGGAAATCTAGAAAAATAATGACTTTTTGTATCTAGAAGGGAAGTATCTCTAACCATTAAGTCTAAATTAAAAGCTTGGCAAAAGCTGCCAATGTTTGGTGTAACTGAAAAACAGAGTTGAGAAATATAATGTAAAAACAGAATGATATTTTTAAATATGTTTTAAATGATATGTTTATCATTTGATTGAATTGAATGATATGTTACATTTGATTGACTCTAGTATAGGAGAATACATTTAAAATTGGTTGGGTAATAGTGAAGAATCCTTTGAGAGAATAGTTGAATTTGACAGGTTGAAGTTTTAGATACAGAACACAAAGACAAAAGAACTAAAATAAGACTTCAGATTCAGGATATAAAAATATTCCACTGTTCCATCATTTTTTTGTTCTTTAATAAAGTTTTCAAAATGGAATTATAATATACATAGAGAAAAGTACACAAATTATAAGGTACAGCTCAATGAATTTTCATAAAAACACTCCCATATAACCACACCCAGAACAGATCAAGAAATAGAACCTTTCCAATATATATAATACCTCCTTCATACCCCTCTCAGTTACTACCTGCCCTTTGCCCAAAGGCAAGCACTATTGTGACTTATAATATCATAAAAGAGTTTTGCTTGATTTTGAGCTTTAAATAAATGGCATCACAAACTGTATATTCTTTTGTTTCTGGCTTTTGCTCAACATTTTGATTATGACATTCATCCATGTCATTGTCTTTAACAGTCATATGCTTATTTTCATTGCTGTGTGGTGTATCATTGTAAGAATACAATGTGATTAATTTTTTCATTCTACTAACAATGGACATTTGGACTGTTTCCAGCTTTTGCCTATTACAAGTAAATGAGCATTCTTGGTATATGTCTTTTTTTGGTACACGCATTTTTGTTGTGTATATAACTAGGAGCAGGATTGCTAGGTTGTGGATGTGTGTGTGTGTATAACTATCTAGCTTTAGTAGATAGTTCCAAACAGTTTTCCAAAGTGGTTATACCAATTTACAAGCCCACAGGCAATTTCATTTGTTCTATGTTGTAACCAACAGATACATTCTCAGTCTATTAACATCTAGCTATTAAAGTAGATAGAATGGTATCTCAGTGGTAGTTTTAATTTTCATTTCCCTAGTGACTGATGAGATTGCTTTTTCATATGTTTACTGAACATTTGGATAACCTCTTTTGTGAAGTGCTTATTGGTATCTCTTGCCCTTCTTTAAAAACTGGATTGTCAATTTAAAAATTGATTTGCAAGTGTTCTTTATATATCTCTGATATGCATCCTTTGTCAGTTACGTAAATTGCAAATATCTTACCCCGGTCTGTGGCTTACCTTTTCACTTTCTTAAGGGTGTATTTTAATGAACCAAAGATTGTTTTTTCTCTTAAATTTATGTTTTGTCAAGTTTTAAATCTCTTTAAAAAGTTTCAAGAATAGTACAATAAATACTTGTATACCCTCTACCTGTTTATCAGTTGTTAACATTTGTCATATTGGCTTTATCTATATATATTTAATTTTAAATTTTATTGTTTTATTCTTGAGCTATTTGAGAACTAGCTGCAGACACCATGACACTTCATAAATACTTTAGCATTATTTCTTAAGGACAAGGACATTCTCCTACACATCTACAAAACAGTTAACACACTGAAGAAATTTAACATAATACAATATGATTATCCGATATGCAATCCATATTCAGATTTCTCTAATTTAAACAGAAATTTTGAATTTTAGTTTGGCAGTATTTTCCTTTTTTGTTAATGCCACCCCTGTCATTTTAATTTAGGTTGTGATAATGTCAAAGCTGTAGTATTTTAGAAATAAATAGTAAATTGCTAGTGTAACTTGGGCTGGCTAGTTCTTTTCTTCTCTCACTTCTTCTCCCCCTTGGGAATATCAGAATATCATTATTGCTATTGAATGGAAAAATTCAAATAGAGAAAGTGAAGGTATGTTTTCCTCAACTCACTGGTTTCCTGATTTGATGTGTAAGTTTCCTGACAACCTTGTTGAGTGATGCATTTTTGTATGTGTTACCATTTGTCATTTGCAAATCCTTGGAAAGCCACTTTCCTTGAAAAACCAAAGCATCTTAACTGTCTTCTCTGTTGACTGACTTGGGTACTACATGAGAAAAGAACTTGCATAATGAACTAACAACACAGTTGATGCATATAATTATTTTAGCATAGGAAAAGAAAGAATGAGGAAGATTTTAGTTTCACATTAGTAATTAAAACTTGCTTCACTTGATTGTAAAAACAGAAGGCAGACCTTTTTGTATGTATTTGGAAACCATTATGACTAGTGGTATAAGAATTATAGAGTGAATTGGTAATATAAAATGGAAACAGCAGATCTAAGTAATGGAGAATTGTTAGAACAGAGAAAAGTTGTTTGGGTGGGATGGGGAAACCACAGGGAATTACACTGGAGCCATTGATTTCAGTTGGATTATTAATGACTTAGATAAATGCTGTGCTTATAGACCTAACAGTTTGACCTGGAGTGGGAAATCCACCCTGTGCAGTGGATTAATTTTAGAAACAGTTGAGCCTGCTAGATAGGTTTCTTTTGAGGAATAGTTTTAAACATTAAAAAAAAAAAAAAGGCAACAACTTCATGGGGATTGGAGATACATCTTGTGAAAATGAACCTGTGTCCAATTCCCCAGTCAACTAGAAAGAAAAGGAAAAAGAGCCTGGGGAAAAAGAGCTTGTTTGGGCATCTTTGTTGTGAAGGTTTAGGGAATCAGCTTTAGCACTGTACACAGTCTTTAGTGGCTTACTGTTCAGCATAGTTTTTCTTTTAAAGTTCATAGACCCTTTATATAAATGAGTATATTGTAACTAATGTAAAACATGTGAGCAATGACTTTAAGTCCCTATTTCATGGATCCAAAACATGCCCACTGGAAGATTAGTATAATCGTTAGACATTTTGGGAGATTGTTTTTAAGAAGAGACTCTTTTTTTTGGCTCATCGCCCAGCTTGCCAGCTTGCGGGATCTTAGTTCCCCAACCAGGGATTAAACCCAGGCCTGGGCAGTGAAAGCACTGAGTTCTAACCACTGGACCGCCAGAGAAGAGAACCTCTTAAGAGGCCAGAACCAAGGAATTATATCTTATCTATAATTGGTAGGTTGCAAAGCTTAAGTCTGTCCAGTTTAAAGAAAGGTTTGGAAGAGTGTACTATCTTATTATAGTATACTAACTTATAGGAATTGCATTTTCACACTACAGCTTAAGAAATACCTCTGTTTGAGGAAACTAAGGCTAGTGGAGAGAAGCGATGACCTGAACATAACCTAAGGGGAAGAACAATTACCTGAAGATAAGTAAGTAGGAACCAGGTGATAAATAGCTAATAGGAAAGGACAAAATAGTGATTAAGAGCTTGGATTCTGGAGTCATACAGCCTTATTATGAATCTCAATCTACCACTTAGGCAAGTAACTTAATTTTCTAAGCCCTAGTTTCTTCATTTGTGAAATGGAGATGAAAACCTTAGAACAGTAATTATCAAACTTTTTGGTGTCAGGACTTCTTTACACTGTTTTTTTTTTTTAAATTAATTAATTAATTAATTTATTTATTTTTGGCTGTGTTGGGTCTTCGTTTCCGTGCGAGGGCTTTCTGTAGTTGCGGCGAGCGAGGGCCACTCTTCATCGCAGTGCGCGGGCCTCTCACTATCGCGGCCTCTCTTGTTGCAGAGCACAGGCTCCAGACGTGCAGGCTCAGTAGTTGTGGCTCACGGGCCCAGTTGCTCCACGGCATGTGGGATCTTCCCAGACCAGGGCTCGAACCCGTGTCCCCTGCATTGACAGGCAGATTCTCAACCACTGCGCCACCAGGGAAGCCCTCTTTACACTCTTAAAAACTAATGGTCACCCCAAAGAGTTCTTGTTTATGTGGGTTATATGTATATTTACTGTTTCAGAAATTAAAACAGAAAAATTTTAAATATTTATTAATTTACTTTTTTATTTTTTATTTATTTTTGGCTGCATTGGGTCTTTATTGCTGCGTGTGGGCTTTCTGTAATTGTGGCAAGCAGGTGCTACTCGTTGTTGTGGTGTGCAGGCTTCTCATTGTGGTGGCTTCTCTTGTTGCGGAGCATGGGCTCTAGGCGTGCAGGCTTCAGTAGTTGTAGCACGTGGGCTCAGTAGTTGCAGCACGGGGGCCCTAGAGTGCATGGGCTTCAGTAGTTTTGGCGCACGTGGGCTCAGTAGTTGCAGTGTGTGGCCTCTAGGGTGTGTGAGCTTCAATAGTTGTGGCGCATGGGCATGGTAGTTGTGGCTCGTGGGCTCTAGAGTGCAGGCTCAGTAGTTGTGGCTCACGGGCCTAGTTGCTCCGCAGCATATGGGATCTTCCCAGACCAGGGATTAGCCCCATGTCCCCTGCATTGGCAGGCGGATTCTTAACCACTGCGCCACTGTGGAAGTCCCTAATTAATTTAAAAATAGTAATAAACCCATTACATGTTAGCATAAATGTTTTTATGAAGAATAACTATTTTCCAAACAAAAAATATTAAGAAGAGTGGCAGTTTTTACATTTTTCAAATGTCTGTAATGTTTGGATTGATAAGAAGTTGGATTTTCATATCTGCTGCTTCTTTCAATATGTTATGATTATCTTTTGTTAGGTAGTCTCTAGAAAACTTCACTGTTCACTTGTGAGAGAATGTGTGAAAAAGGCATCTTAGTATCATATGTATAGTTTTGAACTCAGGGACCCTCCGAAAGGGGCTTAGTGATCCCCAGGGTCCCCAGAGGTTTCCTGACCATTCACTGTGAGATCTGTTACCTTAGAGTGTTGTTTTGATGATTTAACGCAACATTATTTATAAAACCTTAGCAAAATGTTGGCACTTAATAGGTGCCTAAAAATATTAACTGCTGTTATCATTATGGGCAGCATATGAGAAGTTTTAAGCATAGTAGGCATGTAATCATATTTACTTTCTTAAAAGGCTTACTTTGCCAACATGGTAGAAGATGGATTGGTAACACAGAAAAGTGGTATCAGGGAGACAAGTTAGATTTCTTTTAACTTCCCAGTGGAAATGGAGAATGCGGATGGGTTCTAGAAGTCTGAGTGGTAGAATGGAAAGGCTTAGTGACTGATTGGATATATTGGGGTCAGGGAGTTCTGGGCAGTAAGAATGAGGAATCAAGAGTGACTCAGGTTTCTGGCTTCAGTAAATATAGGAAGAAGAGCACCTTTGAGAAGAAAGATTGGGGAATTCAGTTGTAAGTGTAAGTGTAGGCTATCTAGGTGGATATACCCAGGAGATAGTTGAATGTATGAATCTAGAGCACAGGAAGTAGAGTTTTGGACATCATCAGTTTGTAGGTTCTAGTTAAAGCCACAGGTGGGAAGGAGATCAGCCAGGGAAGATGTGTAACATTAAAACAGAACCCTGGGGGCTTCCCTGGTGGCACAGTGGTTAAGAATCCGCCTGCCAGTGCAGGGGACACGGGTTCGAGCCCTGGTCCGGGAAGATCCCACATGCCGCAGAGCAGCTAAACCCGTGCACCACAACTACTGAGCCTGCGCTCTAGAGCCCGTGAGCCACAATTACTGAGCCCACATGCCACAACTACTGAAGCCCGTGCGCCTAGAGCCCATGCTCCACAACAAGAGAAGCCACCAAAGTGAGAAGCCTGCGCACTGCAACGAAGAGTAGCCCCCGTTCGCCGTTAACTAGAGAAAGCCTGCGCACAGCAATGAAGACCCAACGCAGCCAAAAATAAATAAAAGACTTGACCTTTAAAAAAAAAAAACAGCCCTGGTGTGGTAGGCAGCCTCTATTTATGCCTTTGTGTGATCTTTTCCTCTTGAGTGTGGGCTGGATCAGTGACAGCAAAAGTAATGGAATGCTACTTCTGAGATTTAGTTACAAAAAGACCATGACTTGTGTTTTGTCCCCCATCATGCCCTTTTTGGGGAAACAAGCTGCCATGTTGTGAGTGTGCAGAGAAAAACTGACTTGGAAATTATAAGATCCTGGTCGTTGGAAACAGACCTATTCTTCTACATACTAACTTGACAAGTTACCTCTCTCTGAGCCTCATTTTCCTTGTCTGTAAAATGAAGGTAATGATAATACTGGGTTCTTGAGAGGATTAAATTGGACAATGATTATTAAATGCCTAGTATGAATCTTCATGACCTTGGATGTAGCCATGAATTCTTACATATGACACCAAAAACACAAGCAACAGAAGAAAAAATAGATAAATTGGATTTCATTAAAGTTTAAAACTTTGTTCATCAAAGAACATTATCAAGAAAGTGAAAAGACAACCATTGAATTGGAGAAAACTTTAAAAAAAATGAGATATAATTGACATATAACAGTTTCATGTTACAATATAATGATCACCACAGTAAGTCTGTCATCACACATTGTTACAAATTTTTTCTAGTGGTGAGAAGTTTAAAGGTCTGCTCTCTTAGCAACTTTCAAATATATAATACAGTATTGAAAGAATACTTTTGCAAATCATATATCTGATAAGGGTCTAGTACCTAGAATATATAAAGAACTCTTGTAACTCAAAAACAAAAAGACAGACAACCCAATTTTAAAATGGGCAAAGGACTTGAGTGGACATTTCTCCAAAGAAGAAATACAAATGGCTGATAAGCACATAAAAAGATGCTAAACATCTTTCGTTAGTCATTAGGGAAATGTAAATCAAAACCACAACGGGATACCACTTCACACCGACTAAGATGGTAATAGTAATGATAATAGTAATAATAATAATAGAAAATAACAAGTGTTTGCAAGGATATGGTGAAATTGGAACTCTCATATATAGCTGGTGGGAATGTAAAATGGTGTGGCCACTGTGAAAGTTTGGCAGTTCCTTGAAAGGTTAAACACAGAATTACCATATGACCCAGCAATTCCAATACTAGGTATATACCCAAAAGAACTGAAGACAAGTACTCAAACAGATACTTGTACACAAATGTTCATTCAGTACCATTCATGATAGCCAAAAGATGGAAACAAACTCAAATGTCTATTAACAGATGAATGGATAAACAAAATATGGTATATACATACAACAGAATATTATTTAGCCATAAAAATGTAGTACTGATACACGCTACAACGTGGGTGAATCTCAGAAACATTATACTAAATAACAGAAGCCAGACACAGAAGATCACATATTATTCCATTTGTATGAAACATCCTGGGTATGTAAATTTGTAGAGACAGAAAGCAGATTGGTGGTTGCCAGGGACAAGAGAGAGTGGGAAATGGGGAGTGACTACTTAATGGGTATAGGATTATTTTGTGGGGGTGGGGGAGTGATGAAGATGTTTTGTAACTTGATATAGGTGGTGGTTGCACAATATTGTGAATATACTAAATGCCATTGAATTGTACACTTTAAAATCACTTTTAAAAATTTGAATTCACCTCAGTAAACAAAAATGCATAGTATGGTATGTGACACCTAGTAACCTATTGATAAATTTTAGATTTTACTATTGCCTAGTGCACCTTTATCAGGAATTTAGCTGTGTGATGTTGGGCATCAGTTTCCTCAGTTGAAAAATGAAGTTGTTGGACTAAAGACCTCTCAGATCCTTACAGCATTAAAATTCTATATTTTAAGACATAGTATTTAATTCTTGTATAGGAAAGACCCCCTCTTACTCCTCCCATGTGTCTCCTTTACTCTCACATCTCTAGCACACTCACAACACGACACTGGATGTGTGGGAGTTTTTTGTTCCCCACACTAAGCAATTCTGTGACATCAGCTAGGTGTTCTACAGTTTAACTCAATTCTGACACTATCTACCTGGAGATCGTATCAGATTCCACAGATTGAGGGCTGGGTCCCTCAGGACTCCCCTCTGCCCACCCCCCCCCCCTTCAGATGCCAACTATAAGTCCAGGTTGTCGCCTGTGCTTTGGTTGTAAATCGGATGTTCCCACAATCCCCTCCTCAGGTTTAATTAATTTGCTAGAGCAGCTCCCAGAACTCAGGAAAACAGCTTACTTACTGTTTACCAGTTTATTATAAAAGGGTATGGTAAAGGATACAGATGAACATCCAGGTATATGGGGTGGGGCATGGAGCTTTCGTGCCCTCTCCAGACGTGTCACTCTCCCAGCAACTCTACATGTTCACCAACCTGGAAGCTTTCTTATGGAGGCTTCAATCATGTAGTCATGAGACATTATTAACTCCATTTCCAGTCTCTCTCCTCTCTGGAGAATGGAGGTCGGGGTTGAGAATCCCAAGCTTCTAATCATGGCTTGGTCTGTCTGCTGACCAGCCCCCATCCTGGAGTACACTAAGAGTCACCTCATTAGAACAAAAGATACTGCTGTCACCCAGGAGATTCTGAGGGGTTTAGGAACTTTGTGTCAGGAATCGAGTCAAAGACCAAATATTAAAATAAAAGATGCTTCTAGGGACTTCCCTGGTGGCACAGTGGTTAAGAATCTGCCTGCCAATGCAGGGGACACAGGTTTGAGCCCTGGTCCAGGAAGATCCCACATGCCGCGGAGCAACTAAGCCCGTGCGCCACAACTACTGAGCCTGGGCTCTAGAGTCCGCGCGCCACGACTTCTGAAGCCTGCGTGCCTAGAGCCCGTGCTCCGCAGCAAGAGAAGCCACCGCAATGAGAAGCCTGCACACCACAACAAAGAGTAGCCCCCGCTCGCCACAACTAGAGAAAGTCCGTGCGCAGCAACGAAGACCCAATGCAGCCAAAAATAAATAAATAAATAAATATTAAAAAAAAAAAAAAAAAAAAAAAAAAGATGCTTCTAACACTCTTAGGAAATTGTAAGCGTTTTAGGAGCTTTGTGCCAGGAACCAGGGGCAGAGACCAATATATATATTTTCTATTATCTGACTTTCATACAGCAAATATTTGTTGTGTATCTTCACGGTACTGTGCTAGGCACCAAGGACTTGGCAGTACATAAGACAGAGATAGTTCCTGCTGTCATAGAGCTAACATTCTAGTAGATAAGGCACTACACAAAGAATTATTTGCCACTAAGTTGTTCTAAGTACAATGTGGGGCAGGAATAGTTCTCCTGAGAAAAAAGATATTTAGGTATGAAGAATGAGTAGAAATTAACTGAGTGAAGGGAAGGGAGATGAGGTTTCCAGAGGAAGTATCAAAATCTGGTAGTGGGAAGGAGCATGGTGCCTTTGAAGAACTGAAAGAAGGCAAATGTGACTGGAACTCAGACAGTGACTGCTGAAATAGACTGCTGGATCATGTAAGACTTCTCAGTTGTGTTAAGGATGTTGGACATTGTTCTAAGAGCACTAGCAAGTCAGTTAAGGGCGTGGGCAAGAAATATTCAGGTTTTGGCCATGTAGAGAATGGTTTGGAGGGAGGCATGAGAAGAACTACAGACTAAGTAGGAGGTCATTGCAATAGCCAAGACTGTGGTGCCTAGAACTAGGGTACTGATAGTGGACAGGGAGAGAAGTCCTTGAATTTGAGAGTGATTTACGACAAAGAATAAGTCTTGATTGATTGGCTGTGGAAGATGAGAGAAGGGGGAGGGAGGTGTCAAGGATGACTCCAGGGGCTTCCCTGGTGGCACAGTGGTTAAGAATCTGCCTGCCAATGAAGGGGACATGGGTTCGATCCCTGGTCCGGGAAGATCCCACATGCCATGGAGCAACTAAGCCTGTGCACAACAACTGCTGAGCCCGCGTGCTGCAACTACTGAAGCGCGTGCACCTAGAGCCCACGCTCCACAGCAAGAGAAGCCACCACAATGGGAAGCCCGCGCACAGCAACAAAGACCCAATGCAGGCAAACAAACAAACAAAAAATATATTTTTTTTTTTTAAAAAAGGATGACTCCAAGATTTCTCCCCTGGGCATGTAAGTCAGAGGCATGCAGACAACAATGGAAGGACTTTTGCTTTTGGCTCAGATGGAATATCAGGGACTAGATTCACCTTCCCACCTGAAACAGTTGTTGTTAATTACAAAATATATGAACAGTGGTTTTTAGGACACTGGACATCAGGCAACAAAAGATAGTGATCCCTGAGAATTAGGAAGTAAATGAGATGAGCGCTGTGATTGTCTCAGCTTACTGCTTTGACAGAGTTTCCAGGCTGCAGTGCAGGGAGGGGGAACCCAGGCAGAGACCAGCAGGCTCCCTGAGTTGAAGAAACAGAGCTAGGCATCTGGAGAGACCAAGGCAGCTAGAGGTCAGGACAGAGTACCGGAGGGGAGAGGGTGCACAGAGAGAACCCTGGAGATCTGCAGAGGGTCCTCCTAAAGTAATCAGCTGAGTACTGATCGGTGCAATCTTGTGAGGAAACCACTTGAGGCTCAAGAGAGAACCATCTGAAAGGATTACAGGGAACAGTGGCTGGCACCACAGGGTTTATTCCCACCAGTCAGACTGGAAAATTCTCATGAGTCAGAAGGGTTTGCCTCAGTAGTGGTGAAAACATTTGTCAAAACTTACCAGGCTGGACACTTCAAATATGTACAGTTCATCATATATGAATTATACCTCACTAAGGATCGATCCATCAATCAATCGATTGATTGATTTAATTTTTTTCCCTCTCCCCTCAAGGATTTATTCAATTCAACAAACATTTAAATTAACTAAAATGAGCCAATCACTGTGCTAAAAGTTGAGGGATGCATTGGTAAGCAAGGCAATCACGTGGAAGACACACATCAAACAGTTACAAAAATAATCTGTAGTGAGGGTTGTGATGAGTGCTGTGAAGAAGTGTAAGATTCCGTAACAGCAGATATCTGTGAGACCTCTTCTGATCTGTAGGCGGTGACCAGAGAAGAAAGGCTTTTCTGAGAAAGAGACAAAAAGAGTCTGCAGTCTGTCGCTAAAGCTTTTTTAGAAAGAACAGTAGTGGAGGAACAGATTTGTAAGGGAAGACAAGTTTTGTTTTTTTTTTAATTGAAGTATAGTTGATTTACAATATTGTGTTAGTTTCAGGTATACAGCATAGTGATTCAGGTTTTGTTTTTTGAGTTTTTTTGCAGATTTTATTTCATTATAAGTTATTATAGGCTACTGGGTCTAATTTTGTGTGCTATACAGTACATCCTTGTTGCTTATCTATTTTATGTATAGTAGTTTCTTTTTTTTTTTTAAACATCTTTATTGAAGTATAATTGCTTTACAGTGGTGTGTTAGTTTCTGCTTTATAACAAAGTGAATCAGTTATACATAAACATATGTTCCCATATCTCTCCCTCTTGCATCTCCCTCCCTCCCACCCTCCCTATCCCACCCCTCTAGGTGGTCACAAAGCACCGAGCTGATCTCCCTGTGCTATGCGGCTGCTTCCCACTAGCTATCTATTTTACATTTGGTAGTGTATATATGTCCATGACAGTCTCTCACCCTGTCACATCTCACCCCTCCCCCTCTCCATATCCTCAAGTCCATTCTCTAGTAGGTCTGTGTCTTTATTTCCGTCTTGCCACTAGGTTCTTCATGACCTTTTTTTTTTTCCCTTAGATTCCATATATATGTGTTAGCATACTGTATTTGTTTTTCTCTTTCTGACTTACTTCGCTCTGTATGACAGACTCTAACTCCATCCACCTCATTACAGATACCTCCATTTCATTTCTTTTTATGGCTGAGTAATATTCCATTGTATATATGTGCCACATCTTCTTTATCCATTCATCCGATGATGGACACTTAGGTTGCTTCCATGTCCTGGCTATTGCAAATAGAGCTGCAATGAACATTTTGGTACATGACTCTTTTTGAACTATGGTTTTCTCAGGGTATATGCCCAGTAGTGGGATTGCTGGGTCGTATGGTAGTTCTATTTGTAGTTTCTTAAGGAACCTCCATACTGTTCTCCATAGTGGCTGTATCAATTTACATTCCCACCAACAGTGCAAGAGTGTTCCCTTTTCTCCACACCCTCTCCAGCATTTATTGTTTCTAGATTTTTTGATGATGGCCATTCTGACCGGTGTGAGATGATACCTCACTGTAGTTTTGATTTGCATTTCTCTAATGATTAGTGATGTTGAGCATTCTTTCATGTGTCTGTTGGCCATCTGTATATCTTCTTTGGAGAAATGTCTATTTAGGACTTCTGCCCATTTTTGGATTGGGTTGTTTGTTTTTTTGTTATTGAGCTGCATGAGCTGCTTGTAAATCTTGGAGATTAATCCTTTGTCAGTTGCTTCATTTGCAAATATTTTCTCCCATTCTGGGGGTTGTCTTTTGGTCTTGTTTATGGTTTCCTTTGCTGTGCAAAAGCTTTTAAGTTTCATTAGGTCCCATTTGTTTATTTGTGTTTTTATTTCCATTTCTCTAGGAGCTGGGTCAAAAAGGATCTTACTGCGATTTATGTCATAGAGTGTTCTGCCTATGTTTTCCTCTAAGAGTTTGATAGTGTCTGGCTTAACATTTAGGTCTTTAATCCATTTTGAGTTTATTTTTGTGCATGGTGTCAAGGAGTGTTCTAGTTTCATACTTTTACATGTACCTGTCCAATTTTCCCAGCACCACTTATTGAAGAGGCTGTCTTTTCTCCACTGTATATGCTTGCCTCCTTTATCAAAGATAAGGTGACCATATGTGCGTGGGTTTATCTCTGGGCTTTCTATCCTGTTCCATTGATCTATATTTCTGTTTTTGTGCCAGTACCAAACTGTCTTGATTACTGTAGCTTTGTAATATAGTCTGAAGTCAGGGAGCCTGAGTTCCCCAGCTCCATTTTTCTTTCTCAAGATTGCTTTGGCTATTCGGGGTCTTTTGTGTTTCCATACAAATTGTGAAATTTTTTGTTCTAGTTCTGTGAAAAATGCCAGTGGTAGTTTGATAGGGATTGCATTGAATCTGTAGATTGCTTTGGGTAGTAGAGTCATTTTCACAATGTTGATTCTTCCAATCCAAAAACATGGTATATCTCTCCATCTATTTGTATCATGTTTAATTTCTTTCATCAGTGTCTTATAATTTTCTGCATACAGGTCTTTTGTCTCCTTAGGTAGGTTTATTCCTAGATATTTTATTCTTTTTGTTGCAATGGTAAGCGGGAGTGTTTTCTTAATTTCACTTTCAGATTTTTCATCATTAGTATATAGGAATGCAAGAGATTTCTGTGCATTAATTTTGTATCCTGCTACTTTACCAAATTCATTGATTAGCTCTAGTAGTTTTCTGGTAGCATCTTTAGGATTCTCTATGTGTAGTATCATGTCATCTGCAAACAGTGACAGATTTACTTCTTCTTTTCTGATTTGGATTCCTTTTATTTCTTTTTCTTCTCTGATTGCTGTGGCTAACACTTCCAAAACTATGTTGAATAATAGTGGTGAGAGTGGGCAACCTTGTCTTGTTCCTGATCTTAGTGGAAATGGTTTCAGTTTTTCACCATTGAGGACAATGTTGGCTGTGGGTTTGTCATATATGGCCTTTATTATGTTGAGGAAAGTTCCCTCTATGCCTACTTTCTGCAGGGCTTTTATCATGAACGGGTGTTGAATTTTGTTGAAAGCTTTCTCTGCATCTATTGAGATGATCATATGGTTTTTCTCCTTCAGTGTGTTAATATGATGTATCACGTTGATTGATTTGCGTATATTGAAGAATCCTTGCATTCCTGGAATAAATCCCACTTGATCATGGTGTATGATCCTTTTAATGTGCTGTTGGATTCTGTTTGCTAGTATTTTGTTGAGGATTTTTGCATCTATGTTCATCAGTGATATTGGCCTGTAGTTTTCTTTCTTTGTGACATCTTTGTTTGGTTTTGGTATCAGGGTGATGGTGGCCTCATAGAATGAGTTGGGGAGTGTTCCTCCCTCTGCAATATTTTGGAAGAGTTTGAGAAGGATAGGTGTTAGCTCTTCTCTAAATGTTTGATAGAATTCGCCTGTGAAGCCATCTGGTCCTGGGCTTTTGTTTGTTGGAAGATTTTTAATCATAGTTTCAATTTCAGTGCTTGTGATTGGTCTGTTCATATTTTCTATTTCTTCCTGGTTCAGTCTCGGCAGGTTGTGCATTTCTAAGAATCTGTCCATTTCTTCCCGGTTGTCCATTTTATTGGCATAGAGTTGCTTGTAGTAATCTCTCATGATCGTTTGTATTTCTGCAGTGTCAGTGGTTACTTCTCCTTTTTCATTTCTAATTCTATTGATTTGAGTCTTCTCCCTTTTTCTCTTGATGAGTCTGGCTAGTGGTTTATCAATTTTGTTTATCTTCTCAAAGAACAAGCTTTTAGTTTCATTGATTTTTGCTATTGTTTCCTTCATTTCTTTTTCATTTATTTCTGATCTGATCTTTATGATTTCTTTCCTTCTGCTAGCTTTGGGGTTTTTTTGTTCTTCTTTCTCTAATTGCTTTAGGTGCAAGGTTAGGTTGTTTATTCGAGATGTTTCCTGTTTCTTTTTTTTTTTTTTAATTTTATTGCATTTTTATTTATTTATTTATTTATTTATTTATTTATTTATTTATTTATTTATTTTTAAATTGTTTTATATTTATTTTTGGCTGTGTTGGGTCTTCGTTTCTGTGTGAGGGCTTTCTCTAGTTGCGGCAAGTGGGGGCCACTCTTCATCGCGGTGCGCGGGCCTCTCACTGTTGCGGCCTCTCTCGTTGTGGAGCACAGGCTCCAGACGCACAGGCTCAGTACTTGTGGCGCACGGGCCTAGTTGCTCCGCGGCATGTGGGATCCTCCCAGACCAGGGCTCGAACCCGTGTCCCCTGCATTGGCAGGCAGATTCTCAACCACTGCGCCACCAGGGAAGCCCTGTTTCCTGTTTCTTGATGTAGGCTTGTATTGCTATAAACTTCCCTCTTAGAACTGCTTTTGCTGCATCCCATAGGTTTTGGGTCGTCGTGTCTCCATTGTCATTTGTTTCTAGGTATTTTTTGATTTCCCTTTTGATTTCTTCAGTGATCACTTCGTTATTAAGTAGTGTATTGTGTAGCCTCCATGTGTTTGTATTTTTTACAGATCTTTTCCTGTAATTGATATCTAGTCTCATAGCATTGTGGTCGGAAAAGATACTTGATACGATTTCAATTTTCTTAAATTTACCAAGGCTTGATTTGTGACCCAAGATATGATCTATCCTGGAGAATGTTCCATGAGCACTTGAGAAAAATGTGTATTCTGTTGTTTTTGGGTGGAATGTCCTATAAATATCAATTAAGTCCATCTTGTTTAATGTATCATTTAAAGCTTGTGTTTCCTTATTTATTTTCATTTTGGATGATCTGTCCATTGGTGAAAGTGGGGTGTTAAAAGTCCCCTACTATTATTGTGTTACTGTCGATTTCCGCTTTTATGGCTGTTAGCGTTTGCCTTATGTATTGAGGTGCTCCTGTGTTGGGTACCTAAATATTTACAATTGTTATATCTTCTTCTTGGATTGATCCCTTGATCATTGTGCAGTGTCCTTCTTGTCTCTTGTATTGTCTTGATTTTAAAGTCTATTTTGTCTGATATGAGAATTGCTACTCCAGCTTTCTTTTGATTTCCATTTGCATGGAATATCTTTTTCCATCCCCTCACTTTCAGTCTGTACGTGTCCCTAGGTCTGAAGTGGGTCTCTTGTAGACAGCATATGTACGGGTCTTGTTTTTGTATTCATTCAGCCAGTGTATGTCTTTTGGTTGGAGCATTTAATCCATTTACATTTAAGGTAATTATCGATATTTATGTTCCTATTACCATTTTCTTAGTTGTTTTGGGTTTGTTTTTGTAGGTCTTTTCCTTCTCTGTGTTTCCTGCCTAGAGAAGTTCCTTTAGCATTTGTTGTAAAGCTGGTTTGGTGGTGCTGAATTCTCTTAACTTTTGCTTATCTGTAAAGGTTTTAATTTCTCCATCAAATCTGAATGAGATCCTTGCTGGGTAGAGTAATCTTGGTTGTAGGTTTTTCCCTTTCATCACTTTCAATATGTCCTGCCACTCCCTTCTGGCTTGCAGAGTTTCTGCTGAAAAATCAGCTGTTAACCTTTCGGGGATTTCCTTGTATGTTATTTGTTGCTTTTCCCTTGCTGCTTTTAATATTTTTTCTTTGTATTTAATTTTTGATATGTTGATTAATATGTCTCTTGGCATGTTTCTCCTTGGATTTATCCTGTATGGTACTCTGTGTGCTTCCTGGACTTGATTGACTATTTCCTTTCCCATGTTAGGGAAGTTTTTGACTATAATCTCTTCAGATATTTTCTCAGACCCTTTCTTTTTCTCTTCTTCTTCTGGGACCTCTGTAATTCGAATGTTGGTGTGTTTAATGTTGTCCCAGAGGTCTCTGAGACTATCCTCAATTCTTTTCATTCTTTTTTCTTTATGCTGCTCCCTGGCAGTTATTTCCACCATTTTATCTTCCAGCTCACTTACCGGTTCTTCTGCCTCGGTTATTCTCTTATTGATTCCTTCTAGAGTGTTTTAAATTTCAGTAATTGTGTTGTTCATCACTGTTTGTTTGCTCTTTAATTCTTCTAGATCCTTGTTAAATGTTTCTTGTATTTTCTCCATTCTGTTTCCGAGATTTTGGATCATCTTTACTATCATTACTCTGAATTCTTTTTCAGGTAGGTTGCCTATTTCATCTTCATTTATTTGGTCTTGTAGGTTTTTACCTTGCTCCTTCGTCTGTAACATATTTGGTTGTCATTTCTTTTTTTTTTTGATGTGTGGTGCTGTATTCCTGTCTTACTGGTTGTTTGGCCTGAGACATCCAGCACTGGAGTTTGCAGGCAGTTGGATAGAGCTGAGTCTTGATGCAGAGATGAGGACCTCTGGGAGGCCTCACTCCGATTTATATTTCCCGGGTTCTGAGGTTCTCTGTTAGTCCAGCGGTTTGGACTTGGAGCTCCCACCACTGGAGCTCATGCCCAACCTCCGACCTGGGAACCAACATCCCGCGAGCTTCGTGGCATGGTAAAAAAAAAAAAAAAAAAGAAAGAAAGAAAGACAAAAAGGAGCAGTACAATATCAAAGAATAAAAAGCAAAGTAAAATTAGAAAGATAAAAAATATATTAGGAAAAATAAAACTATAATTGAAACAACTGCAACAAGGTAAATTAAAACCACAACAGAAAAAAGAAACAAAAAAGGGGAGGGGGGGAAACAAGCCAAAAGGAGAGATCACTAACAAAGTATAAAGAATAAAATAAAATTAGGAAAATAAAAGATTTATTAAGAAAAATAAAAAAATCAACAACAGTGAATCAACAAGATAAAACAGAACCCCAATCTAAAAGAGGAAAAAAGAAAAGAAAAAAAAAGCCTTGGCTATGGGGGTGGAGTTTAGTTGGGGGGTGGAACTTAGGCAGGGGTCGGGTTTAGGGTGGGGTGGGACCTAGGCGGGTGGGAGGGTGTGATGTTTGAGCATGGGGCAGGGCCTAGGCAGGGTGATGTTCAAGTGCGGGGCAGGGCCTCTGCTTAGGACCTGGCAGAAGGGGAGAGGCAGCATGTGGAAAGGAGGGCCTCTGGAGAGTGGAGTTCCGGAGTTTGGAGGTAGGGCCCTGAGTGAAGGTGTGTGCGTGGGGTTTAGGCCCAGCTCGTTAGAGGGGGTCTCTGAGTGTAGAGGTGGGGCCCTGGGTTGGGGTGTAGGTGTGGGGCTTGGGCTCTGCATGGCAGGAGGGAGGCTCTGAGGGCAGAGGATTAGGTCCTGGAGCCCAACAGGCTTCCCAGTGCCAAAGCAGACAAGGAAAGCACTGGCCCGGTTCCCTTCCGTTCCTTCATGCCCCTCCCCCACCATCTCTCCCAGGGTATCCCCCGTTGCTGCTGGACCCCTAACTGTGGGTGGGTCCTGCTGGGTGTAGGAACTCCTTTCCTCCCCCAGCCACCCCTCAGGGGTGCCGGTCCCAGAGGTCTGGCCTTTACTTTTGCTCTCCCTTCCCTCCCTCCCACTCCCTCAGGACCCGCGTGGCTGGAGGGGGCCTAGGTGGGCAGAGAATCAGGCCCGGGATCTCAACAGGTTTCTGGGGGTCCAAGTGGGCAGGGGAAAGCTCGCCATGCTCCCTTTTGATCCTCTGCCCTCCCAGTGGTTCCCCAGTTTCCCCCTTTGGGCCTGGGATCCCTTCCCCTCCCCCAGATGCCCCTCAGGGGCGCCAGCCCCGCCCTACCTCTACTTCTTCTCCCCCTTCACTCCTCCCACACGCCACATCATACCCGATTGCTGGGGGTTCCTCCCGTCCCCTTAGGTGTCTGTGGTCCCCCACCAGTGCCTGTAGGTGCCCTAATTGTGAGGAGACGAGAATTCCGCGTCCTCCTAGAATGCCAATTGACTCCGTCCTTCATTGTAGTTTTGATTTGCATTTGTCTATTAAGTAGCGATGTTGAGCATCTGTATGTCTTCTTTGGAAAAATGTCTATTTAGATCTGCCCGTTTTTGATTGGGTTGTTTGTTCTTGCTAATGAGTTGTATGAGCTGTTTGTATATTTTGGAAATTAAGCCCTTGTCAGTTGCATCTTTTGCAAATATTTTCTCCCCTTTCATAGGTTGTCTTTTCATTTTGTTGATAGTTTCCTTTACTGTGCAAAAGTTTTTAAGTTTGATTAGGTCCCATTTGTTTATTTTTGCTTTTATTTCTTTTGCCCTGGGAGAGTAATCTAAGAAAATATTGCTACAATTTATGTCAAAGAATGTTTCACCTATGTTCTTTTCTAAGAGTTTTATGGTGTCATGTCTTAACATTTAGGTCTTTAATGAGTTTGATTTTTGACATGGGGTTTGGCTTTGGATGTGAATTCTCCATTGTATAGACAGCTGAATGCATGGATGAGTGAGGAATGAGTGAAAGGTAGGACATGGAAATAGGAGTTTGGCTATTGAGAGGGAGAAAGGGTGATAGCGAGAGGGAGAAAGGGTGATAGCGAGAGGGAGAAGTGGAGTCGAAGTTTCTTGTTTGCTTTAGGACAGTAGACTTATGTTTGTTTAAATTCTGGCGGCAAAGATGGAAGACAGTGGTGAAAAGGGATAAAGTGTAAGTAAGGTTCCTGAGAGGGCTTGAAGGGTTAGGGTTTAGAGCACAGGTGTACTGGCCTTAGATTGAAGAGAGCTACTGGATTGTAACAAGAGGAAAGAGAGAGTAGATGAAAGTGCAGGTTTGTGAGTTGATGGGAAGGTGAGAGAGTGCCTCTATGTTGGATCACAGATTTTCCTTTTCTGTATCTCTCCACTTTAAGTTATATGAACATATGTCAGGAAATAAAGAGTAATTAAATATGCTTTTAATACTTTTTTAAAAATTAATTAATTAATTAATTTATTTTTGGTTGCGTCGGGTCCTCGTTTCTGCGCAAGGGCTTTCTCTAGTTGCGACAAGCGGGGGCCACTCTTCATCGCAGTGCGCGGGCCTCTCACTATCGCGGCCTCTCTTGTTGCGGAGCACAGGCTCCAGAAGCGCAGGCTCAGTAGTTGTGGCTCACGGGCTCAGTTGCTCTGCGGCATGTGGGATCTTCCCAGACCAGGGCTCGAACCCATGTCCCCTGCATTGGCAGGCAGATTCTCAACCACTGTGCCACCAGGGAAGCCCTAAGTATGCTTTTAATGCAGGATGGCAACCAAAAATTTTAACATGATTTAGGAGTTAAGTTTTTTATTCTTAAGTACTCTGGTTTCTTGTTTGCCTATGCAGGCCATCCTGCAACAAATAACCAGCTCAAATCTCACCCCCCATTGTCCAGTGTACTTTGTTAGATACCACAATGGTGCCTTGCCTGGGTGTCAGTAATCTTGAGTATATTCCTAGTGTCAGCTTAGGAGTGCTTCTAACTGAGATTTAAAGGATAACCAAGAAAAACACTTGTTTGTATTTACACAATGACTTTTTTTTTTTAGAAGTAAAGAGAGTTTTCTGGCCTTAAAGATCTCAGTTTGGAGTGTCTTACTCTTTTCAAAATAACATCTAGTGTGGGGAAAAACAGCTTCTAAAATGTAAAAGCTCTGTTGGGTTTTCTTTAGAATAAAAATGGTCGTATAGCATTGTAGAGAAGATTAGAAATGGTGTGAGTGAAGTGCTTAGCATAGGTCTAAGTAAAGCAGTTAGATTGTAGTGCAAATGATGTAACTATATACACGGTTTATGTCAAAGACTATAAGAACAAGAGATATTGCTTATCGAACTGAAAAGAATTGTTAAAGAGTCATAGAATCTTTTTTGTGATATGTATTTTAAAAGTTAAATATGAGCTTTATTTTTTTCCTACTATAAAACAATACATATTCATTGTAGAAAATATAAAGGAAGCAAAAATCACCCCAAATCACAGCATCCTAAAATAGGAATCACTTTTAACTTTTTGGTGAACTCTCCTCCAAATCCTCCAAACATTTCTTTCTAAGAGGTATTATACACATATACATGCACATACACATATATGCATATACATATATATATATTTTTTTTACGTACATGGCATCATGCTATTCCTTTTCTACAACCTGCATTTTTTTTTTAAAGGAATTCCTTATTTTTATTATTTATTTATTTATCCATTTATTTTTGGCTGTGTTGGGTCTTCGTTTCTGTGCGAGGGCTTTCTCTAGTTGCGGCAAGTGGGGGCCACTCTTCATCGTGGTGCGCGGGCCTCTCACTATCGCGGCCTCTCTTGTCGCGGAGCACAGGCTCCAGACGCGCAGGCTCAGTAGTTGTGGCTCACGGGCCTAGTTGCTCTGCGGCATGTGGGATCTTCCCAGACCAGGGCTCGAACCCGTGTCCCCTGCATTGGCAGGCAGATTCTCAACCACTGCGCCACCAGGGAAGCCCTACAACCTGCATTTTTGACTTAGTGCATTGTGAACATCTTTCAATACCCATGAAAACATAGCAAAATCATCAGTTTTATGACTGTGCGGAATACCATTTTATGATTATTTATAGTGTATTTCATTAATTCTCTCTTAATGGACATTTAGGTTGTTTCCAGTGTTTCACTAAAGTAAATCATGCTGCGATAAGCATTCTTTACTCTAGATCAAGGTGAATGGCACATTAAAAATTTTTACATATTGCCAAAGTGACCTCCAGAAAGACTAGTCCAAATTATATTTCTAAGGACAGTAAATGAAAGTACTTGCATTCCTACATCTTATAGCCAACTCTAGATATTGTGAAACTTTTTAGTACTTGCGCATTTTATAGATGAAAAATTACGTTTCAGTATTTTTTATATGTATTTCTTTGATTGCTAATAAAGTTATGTTTACTGGCCACTTGTTTCTCCTCCTTTTATGAATTTCCCCTTATAGTTCTTATCTACTTTTCTGTTGGTTCACCCTCCAGTATTTAAAGGTGAGGAAACTGAGGTCTAAAGAAATGAAGTGACTTAGACCTTGGTCACCCAGAAATTTAGTGGCAGAATTGGTAATCATAGCATGTTAGAGCTGGAAAGGAATCTAAGAGATCATCAAGTCCCAACGCTCTAATGTTACAGATGCAGAAACAGAGGCCTAAAGATATTAGGTGACTTACCTAAGGACAGCCACACAGCTCATTAGTGACAGAACCAGGAATCTGAATCATGTCTCATGAAGAGGGAAAGGCAAGTAACATTTTTGAGCCTGCTATGTTTCTTACATGTACTTTTTCACTTAATTCTCTCTACTGTTCTGCTGTTATTCCCATTTGAACAGATGAGGTAACTGAGGTTCAAAGAACTTCAATGATTTGCCCAGTCACACACCTAGTTATTTGCAAAATGGCCTAGAATCCAAGTCTTCTGATTGTTAATCCAAGGGTAATATTGCCTCTTAGAGTAGTAACTGTCGATAGTAGAGTTACATAGTAGATCTGTTTCTTGGCTTCATTCAGATATTCATTTGATAAAATATGATTTGCCTCTTAGGAGCTTGTAAATAAAACTCTGCCTCTGTTTAGTAGTTCTTATTTGATACTGGACACCAATCTGATCGTGAACTAAAGGAACTTATCATTGTAAGCAAAAGCTGATTAGAAGCCATGTCTAATGCTTATTGAGTGAATAGAATTGAGATCCATGAGCTAGATATGACCTAAGTTTTGTATGGTAGTGATGTCTGGGTTGAAACTCTTAGTATCATCTTATAATTATCTTCATTCCATAGAGAATAAAATCTTAATATATAAGTTGAAAATGACGTTTGGGTTCTCTGAAGTGTAAAATGGATCTCAAATCATCAAGGGGTCAAATAGGAACAAAATCGAAACCATGTCAATTGCATCCTCCATATCTCTAAAAAAGCCTGTTAACCTTCATTTCTTGACAGGGCACAGAATTTCAAAATCATATTAGAGCTAATTTGGTTAGGGCTCCGTCCTATAGAGATGTACAAAGATGACTATTGACTTGTGTATAACTTTGTTGACACTCTTGGTTTGTTCATTTATGTGGAAGTTAGTTGGTAAACTCTATGTTCTCCATTTCTGCTTTCCAGACAGATCTTGTGTTTGGGTTGATGTTTTGTTTTTTTTTGTTTTTTTTTTTTAATTTTTATTTATTTATTTATGGCTGTGTTGGGTCTTCGTTTCTGTGCGAGGGCTTTCTCTACTTGTGGCAAGTGGGGGCCGCTCTTCATCGCGGTGCGCGGGCCTCTCATTATCGCGGCCTCTCTTGTTGCGGAGCACAGGCTCCAGACGCGCAGGCTCAGTAGTTGTGGCTCACGGGCCCAGTTGCTCCGTGGCATGTGGCATCCTCCCGGACCAGGGCTCGAACCCGTGTCTCCTGCATCGGCAGGCGGATTCTCAACCACTGCGCCACCAGGGAAGCCCGGGTTGATGTTTTTAAACCTGCTAGTTTCATATAAGTAAGTTGGGGAAAGTGGAAGAGTGCAGCAAGTGATAGAATCATTTTTTCCTTCACAGAGAATTTTATAGGCTTGTTGAATAGAGGGACCAACAATTAACTCACATTATTCTAGTCTTCAGCTCAGCAGTAGGGATCTATTAAGCTTATTATTTAAGAAATAAACATTATTTCTTATGTTTGGTATTTTTCTGATTTACTTTATTGGAATAAGAGTTAAAGTTTAATTAAGACTTCTAGATTCTGGTAAAGTTTGGAGGTTTGTTTTGTTTCACACCTTTTTTTTGTGTGTTTGTTTTTGTTTTTCCCTTCCCTCTTGTAGCCTTTGTCACTAGAAGAATGTAAAAAAACAGAGTTGGGTAGTTGATGGAAGTGGTATAGCTAAAACTATACCACTTTAAGCTCATGCAAAGATGGTTACATAAAGAGAATAGAGCATTAATTCAGTCTATTAACAAACAAGTATCACCAGAAGTAACTCCTATTCTAGTATCAAACATAATAGTCCTTTAACATCTCCTTTGGAATGTTGAAAAGAGATGAAATGAAACCTTCAGAATGGTCATTTATAGGGGAAGAAGAACCTCCACTTTCATTCATCCATTGTAGCTCCACTTTCTCATTTTAATGCTCAGTCCACAGTGGCTATGGTGAAAGATGTCCTGCACCTACAGAGATGGCAGTGGAGAGGGGATATCACCTTTCTGTTTATTGCTTGTTGCAATTTGGCCTGTTTACAGACAGAATTGCTGTGTGGTTGCTTCTAGTGGAGAGCAAAGGAAATCAAGGTAGCAGCAAGAATCAGCATTTACACATGACCTGTGAATTGGCTAATTTTTAACATGCAGTTAGTTAAGAAATGATTACAGCCTGAGGAGTCATGACCTCAACTTTTCATCATCTCCATTGGATTGTGCCTCAGTTGGAAATGAAGGAGGTATACGGGCAGTTTTAATTGTACCTGTGTGATTTATCCCTAGTCAGCTCTTTAATTTCTTCTGGCTGTCTGAGGTTTCCGACATGCTGTAAATTTCCCCAACTTTTTCATTATCTGCAATTTCTTTATGACTCGTGAAATCGGAGTGGAGAGAGAGTGTGGATTTACAGCGGAGATAAACATGTCCATAAAGTCTGTATCTGTGTCAGTAATTGTACTGCTGTCAGTGACTGTCCTGTTTTACAGGCCTCTCTTGGAAAGCAACCGGCTTCACTACCAGCAGCAGCAGTGAAGTGCTTGCTTTGATTTGCATTAACTTGCTGGAGATTAGGTAGGAATGGTTGGGGTAGGAACTGATACTGGACCTTGGCCTCTCTTGTTTGTTTGTCTGTTTGTTAGTTTGTTTAAGGTCAAATGACTTCATGTTGGATAACTGTATGTTGAAAATAGAACATGGACAATGTTCATTTTCTAAGTGAAAATGCAGCTTATTTTTTAATATGGTAATATGAAAAATCCTTTCTACTTCATTTTAACACAATGCATTTAAGATGATTTTCCTTTTCTATCGCTCTTGAGATAATTAAACTTGGGTCTTTTTCCTCTTCCATTTCCTTTTCTTAGAGTTAAAACACGGGATTTCTCTTTTAGAACATTCATTCCTCTTCAAGAGTGGAGCCAGCCAGAGTCTTGATGATGACTGTGTCTGCCATGTCTTAATTCTCAACTGTTAATGGCTCTTTCCTGACGGCTTGAGGTGGTGTGCCCTCAACCATTGCCGTGAGAAAGGAAGTCTTAAAATAGAGAGAAATTCTTCATATTCCTGTCTTTAAAGACCCTTCAGGAATTCTCTGGTGTTTGCTTTTTTTATAGCAGTTGTGAAAAGAAACTGAAGTTACAAGAAGCCCTTTTAAAATAGATGGAGAAGCAAACATATACTTTTCTTTTTTACATTTGATATTTGAGCAGATCCCTCAAGAATCAAAACTGTCCTTGCATATCCTAAACTTTCTGCGAGGTAGTTTAAAAGGGTAGGATGTGGCAGTACAGTTTAACAAAGAGAGGATAAGATGCATGATAAATCTCAACCTTTAGTCAGCCCATGAGTCCAAATAATATGGAGAGTTATCTAGTTGATAACTTTTACCACCTTTTACTTCTCTTCCTTCTTCTGCTTGCATTCTTTTTGCCATCTTTCTACCAGTAGATGGGAGAGGGAAGATTAAAGGAGATGATATAACACATAATTGTTTGGCTTTTTTCCA
Organism: Balaenoptera musculus; assembly: GCF_009873245.2. Taxonomy (NCBI): domain Eukaryota; kingdom Metazoa; phylum Chordata; class Mammalia; order Artiodactyla; family Balaenopteridae; genus Balaenoptera; species Balaenoptera musculus. Next base: position 147,680,477 of record NC_045786.1, read on the forward strand.
GAAGCTGTGGTGAAAAGTATGGTTAGAGAAAACTATGGCTAAAATGAAATTTGAAATTATCTGTGGTTTTAATTCTTTATCTCGCCCATTGCCATGATAGAGTTTCTTCTTACTCACAAGGGATAAACTGCTTTCTTTGAGTGAGAGGAATAAGCTACTCACACCCTTTAGTTACTGTTAGTGAACTTGCCCTCTGTTAGAACAAGGACCCTTTCCACTCATTTTCTTCTTTCCATCATGCCAAGCAAGTGTTCTTCATGAAATCGGCTTGTGAAGTTACATTGTTACCTAATTCTAGTTTGGGAAAACATCTAGTACATGGCTTACTAGGTCCAATTTAACAAACATGCACAATAACCTAAACCAACCAACCAAAACAAAACTTCGAGTTATCCTCTTAACTTGGTGCTGTAACATCCTATTTTGTTTTATGAACTTAAAAAATTGTTTTCTTTAGTGATGCCATATTGGAAGTGCTTGACATCCATTTTGCTGTAGACTTATTTTTTCTTTGTCTTTTATCCGTTTTATACACCCAACTATAAACACATTAAGTTTGGACTAAGATAAGGAGTTTCATCTGTATGCCTGCCTGCTCAATTAGTCAAAAGAAGAATGAGATGTCCATCAGGTCTGACTATAGAAATAAGCTTTCTGATTGCTCAGGTTGAAAGGCTTGTTATTACTAAGACTTTCTCCTCCCCAAAATAGTTTTATAGGTGGGGAAAGTGTAGTATTCTAGCTTTGCAAGGGAAGCATTTTTCTCCTGGTTGAAGAGAAAGTAGTTTATGGTTGTCTCCTTCCATTTCTGCTGCCCTCAGCTGTCAAATTCAGTAAAAACAAGGGTTTAGTTAGCCAACAGTCTCACAGTGTTGGAGGATAATGACATTAACAAAGAAAAGAGCAACACAATAAAAGATTATTTGAATACTAAGTTGTATACCCGTTATTCTCTGAAATGGCTCCACAGCAGGGATTGGTAACATTGTATTAAAGATTTAATAAACATAGGCACTGGAGAGTGATTCAGTAACATGTCTCACCCTTGAGAAAGCTCAGGCAGTGTCTTCCTCCCTCTCCTTAATCAGGCTGAGAATGGAATCCAAGAGTTGCCAGGCTTGAAACTAAAGGCAGGGATGGAGTATTGATCTGTTAACTATTTGTAGAAAGGATAATTCTTGGGTGGAAATCCTCCTATGGTGGTTTACTTTTTTAAGATCCCAGACTTCCTTGGAGCTATAGGTTAAAGATAACTTGTTTCAAACTACCAAGTAAATGAGTATCAATGCCATGAGTACATCAGAAAAGAAGACCCTCTCCACTAGCTTAAGAAGAAATCCCCTTGTCTTCTTTTTCTCCACTAGTTTATTATGAAAAAATTTTAAACATCCAGTGAGTGCCCCATATTTATATATGATGGGAATATTTATTTATTTATTTATTTATTTATTCCCCCCCCTCCTTGAACTATTTTGAAGTAAGTTTCTGACATCAGGCACTTTACCCCTAAATACTTCAGGATACATCTCCTAAGAATAAGGACAGTTTCCTAAATAATAATGCTATTATTACATCCAAGAAAAATTAACAGTAATTGCAAAAATACCTAATATCCTTCCACATTGAAAATTTCTCAATTGTCCCTAAATTTTGTGTAGCTTTTCTTTTTTTTTAACCAAGATGCAGTCAAAGTTAAGGCACTGTAAATGCCAATACATTCTTGATAGGAGAACATTTAGTGCTCCTATCTAAATTCTGTACACCAGCTCTTTAATAAATATTTACTGAATTTTTCCTATGGTGAACATATATTTACTCAAATAACTATCATTTTCCTCTAGAATATTGAGTTTTCAAGTTCTCCCTTTACACCAAGCCTGCTTTAATCCAGCTTCCTTAATCTATTTCTGGTATTCTCCCCTTCTCCTAGCAGAATTAGCTGTAGAATTGATCTTTTCTCCAATAACTACTCCACTCCACAGAGTAATATTTTTGAAACACAAATTGACATGTGACCTTATTCCCTTCTTAAAACCCATCAATGGCTTCCCATTGCTCTTAGAATAAAATAAAAAACCTTTAACTTGGCCTTACAGCTCTGCATGACCTGGCCTTTGTCACACCATGTTCATCTCACACCATGCTTCCCTCTCTGAGGGAAACTCCTAAAGAGGAAAAAGTGAGGTAAGAATTCAAGGAACACTTCTTGGAAGAGATGAAACTTAAGTAGAAATGGCTACTTATTTGGCTTCCAAATATTAATGGCTAATATTTGTGTTTGGGAGGAAAGAAGACACTTCCAACTGAGAAGCAATTTGGGGGTATGAATTGGTTAGAGTACTAGAAAATGTGGTTGGAAAAGTGAGAAGGAGCTAAATTGTGGAAAGCCTGAGGAATCATTTTCAAAAGTCTGGTAGCCACCCCTAGAGAGAATTGAAGGGTGATTTGGTGATGGGTCTAAGAGACCAGCTAGGAAGCTGTTGCAGTCCAAGAATGCAGTAACTGCTTGTACTAGATAGGAGGGTATGAATGCAAAGGAAGGTTATTTGTGGGGGGAAATAGATATGAAATTGTAATAGACTGGAGAGACATGAGTCAAAATGATTTCAAGATTTTAAGCCCTTGTGACTAGGAGAATACAATTTAAGGTAGAAGTGGGTATGCATTATAAAACTTCAGTTTTTTTTGCCGAAGTGTCATTAAGGCATCATTGAAATGAATAACTTAACTATCAAGGTTATAGGGTAAAATATTGTGGCTGTCAGGTCTATTAGAATGAGGTTCAACTACATATAATAAGAAATCCAAAATAATTGTGGCTTACACAAAGTAGAAATTTCTTTTTCCCCACAAAAGGAAGGCTGGAGGTAGTTAGGTACAGACTGGAAGGGGAGCGTCTACAGTGTCATCAAGAACTGAGGCTTCTTTCTTTTCACTCCACTTTCTTGGTGCCTGGCTTCCATCCTAAAGGATACCTCCTGGTCTAAGATGACTGCTAGAGATCTTGGCATTGGGCCTGAGGTGTAGGCCAGAAGAATGTGAGAAGGGAGAAAGACAAAAAGGGGTACCATACAACTGACTCCTTTCCTTTTAAGCAGCCTTCCTGGAAATCCCACAGAGTTCAGTCATCTGGACTGACTGACCTAGCTGCAACAAATGTAATCTTTTATCCTGAGCTGTAATTTTGGCTGGGTAAGAATTGGGGGTTCTTTTAATAAGGAGGAAAGGGAGAACAGGTACTGGGATAAGCAACCACATTCTCTGCCACAGGGAACAAGAGACCTGTGCAAGAGCAATGATTGGTCAGTAGAAGTAGAAGAATGTGAGGTGATGGTTATGTTGAGAAGCTCAAATTAGTGATTTTTGTATGGATGGATGTTAATTTGGTGAATTGGACTTCATTCTTATAATTTGTTGGTTATCTTGGTGTGAATTATAAATAAAGGGTAGGGACTGTTTCTGTTTCTTTACAGTATGTTTGGTATTCCAAAAATGAGTAAATAGCTTTTAAGAGATCTTGCAGACCTTTGTCTTTGGGGGTTGGTTTCCAAGGAAGTAAATAGAAGATCTCAGCTTTTTTTTTTTTTTTAAATTTATTTATTATTTATTTATTTATTTTTGGCTGTGTTGGGTCTTCGTTCCTTGAGAGGGCTTTCTCTAGTTGCGGCGAGCTGGGGGCCCACTCTTCATCGCGGTGTGTGGGCCTCTCACTGTCACGGCCTCTCTTGTAGCAGAGCACAGGCTCCAGACGCGCAGGCTCAGTAGTTTGTGGCTCACAGGCCTAGTTGCTCCGCGGCATGTGGGATCTTCCCAGACCAGGGCTCGAACCCGTGTCCCCTGCATTGGCAGGCAGATTCTCAACCACTGCGCCACTGGGGAAGCCCCATCAGCTTTTTTTTTTTTAATCTTTAGGAGGCAAACAACTCAAGAAATGGTCATCTTTTTTTTTTTTTTTAATTTTTAAGTTTTGTTTTTTAATGCTATTCTTGTCTGCTTACATTCTTTCTATGTATGTATGTATGTATGTATGGCTGTGTTGGGTCTTCGTTTCTGTGCGAGGGCTTTCTCTAGTTGTGGCAAGCGGGGGCCACTCTTCATCGCGGTGCGGGGGCCACTCTTCATCGCGGTGCGCGGGCCTCTCACTATCGCGGCCTCTCGTTGCGAGCACAGGCTCCAGACGCGCAGGCTCAGTAGTTGTGGCTCACGGGCCGAGTTGCTCCGCGGCATGTGGGGATCTTCCCAGACCAGGGCTCGAACCCGTGTCCCCTGCATTGGCAGGCAGATTCTCAACCACTGCGCCACCAGGGAAGCCCATGGTCATCTTTTAATATTGACTGTTTTTAGTAGTCAGCTTATTAATACTTATGTCTACTCAGCAGGTTCTGAGTAGATATTTCTAGTTATGAAGAGAAACAGTTGGTTCTCTGATTTCCACATATTTATCAAGATTCTAAGATTAAAAAAAAAAAAAAGATTGTTTAAGCAAAATTTTGTTTTATGCAATTGGCCTGGACTAGGGAATCCAAAGGCTAATTTTTATCTTCACTGTGTCTCACATAGCCTTGATTATAAAAGTCTATCAATATTGTTGAATGAATGATTGAATTATTTCTAAAGCCTGATATTATGTAGGCTCTGGTGATATTACTGTTTAACATAGTAGAATTTGCTTTATAGCCAGTAAAAAAAAAACAAAACTGTAATATCCTTTATTAATATATTACATAATATAATTATTAATATAATTACATATATTATTAGTAAGCTATTTTTATAGTGACTATATTGCTAGTTTAAAAAATCCAACTCCTAAGAATACTTTTCAGCAAAATACATAAATAGATTCATTTAGAAGCACTTTTTGAAAACTTGGCCCCAAATGCCAGATAAAGCTATCAGATTTATGCTGCTTAAAATAGTGAAAATCAGTGTTTTCCTCTTCATGTTTTTTTTTTTTAATTTATTTTTATTTATTTATTTATCTATTTATTTGTCTGTGTTGGGTCTTCGTTTCTGCGCGAGGGCTTTCTCTCGTTGCGGCGAGCGGGGGCCACTCTTCATCGCGGTGCGCGGGCCTCTCACTATCGCGGCCTCTCTTGTTGCGGAGCACAGGCTTCAGACGCGCAGGCTCAGTAGTTGTGGCTCACGGGCCTAGTTGCTCCGCGGCATGTGGGATCTTCCCAGACCAGGGCTCGAACCCGTGTCCCCTGCATTGGCAGGCAGATTCTCAACCACCGCGCCACCAGGGAAGCCCCTCTCTTCATGTTTTGAGACAACTCCTTACTTTCCTTGTAGCACTTTGTCTGCTGCAGTGTGCATGATTTTGCCCTACTTCTGGTAACTGGATTCTTATCCTCTCAATAGCATCAGTATTAAGCCAGCCTTCTTTACCTCCTCCATCCATATTAAGCCTGTCTTGGAAGGAGTCTGTTTATTGGATAATAGAGCTACACTGGGGCTCTATGACAGTATCTTTTGCTGCCTCCTTAACTCTGGAGCATTAGAACAAGATAAAAATGCCCTAAAGCCTCTTATCTGATGTCTGGTGTAACCTGCTGAAAGCAGGAGTGCCATTAGTTTATGTTAGAAATCAAATGGCCCTCTCCAGTGCAGGAAGTACTGATTAAAGCTGAAGTGTCCCTGGAGGACTCTACAGCTGTCACAGGGGTGGTAGCTGCCCTCACCAAAAGGGATATCTGGGCCAGAGGTCCCAGTGGGGTGGTGCCTTAAGAACATGCACGTGGCTGCCCCAGCTGTTCTGCTTTGCCTAATGAATTGTTTTACAAGAAGAGGCTGGGTATTGTCATCACAAGCTGCCTTCCTTAGGGACTGGAGCAGGCCAAATAATAAGTAATGTTAGTGATGGTAATTGAAAAGTGATGGCTCTCCTGGGATCTTTATAGCCTGGAGCTGGTCGGCACTTGTGGATTGTCTTGTCCTACCAAGGCCCTTTTTGAAGTGTGCCTTTTTTTTTTTTCCCAATTTCATAATAATGTTGTGATTTTTTTTTTTTCCCTCCCCTTCCCACTGTAGAAGTTTATTGGCAGAGGCAGTCTTAGGAACATTATAGTGGCTTTAAGTACAAAAGGAACAGCTTTGGCTTTTTCATTAAATTATCAACACTGCAATAGTAAAAAAGGGCCACCACATCTTCTTAGTCTCTTGGGGAACCGCTGCAGAGATCTCTCCAGACTTTTTCTTTTTTATAAATTTATTTATTTATTTATTTATTTTTGGCTGTGTTGGGTCTTCGTTTCTGTGCGAGGGCTTTCTCTAAGTTGTGGCGAGCGGGGGCCACTCTTCATCGCCGTGCGCGGGCCTCTCACTATCGCGGCCTCTCTTGTTGCGGAGCACAGGCTCCAGACGCGCAGGCTCAGTAGTTGTGGCTCATGGGCCCAGTTGCTCCGCGGCATGTGGGATCTTCCCAGACCAGGGCTCGAACCCGTGTCCCCTGCATTGGCAGGCAGATTCTCAACCACTGCGCCACCAGGGAAGCCCCCTCTCTCCAGACTTTTACAAGAACATTTTAAACTTATACAGATAATTCAATCTCTTGATTTAAAAACTTTTTTTAAATAGTATGGGAGGATATAAAGTGAAAAGTAAAATCCTTACCTGCTGAACTTATCTGAGGAAACCACCAACAGTTTCTCCATGAACATTTCCAGACATTTTCTATGCATTAATGAAGTTTATATATGTTACCACACACAGATGAGGTCATAATACGTATATGTAATGTTTTGTAACTTGTTTTTTTCCTCCCCACAATATATCTTGGATATCTTTCCACAGCAGTTCAGATAGATCTACCTCTTTGTTTCTCAATTGCTGCATAGAATTTCATTGTATGGATTTACCAATGCTAGACTCTTTGTTGACAGTTTGACTTGGACCTATGGGTGAATACTTACTGTACCAACCGGTTGCAATGACTGATTTGTGTTCTATGGTTCAACCTATGATTTGTACATGAAGTGATTTCCTCTCTTCAGGAATGTTGCCTTTAGTTCCGGGACTGTTTTAAAATAGAAAATACTAGAGGCAAAACTTTTTTGGAGGGATGGTGTGAGTCTTGTCATGGATCATCAACTGGACATATGTAGTGATTTGCACCCTGCTGTGTGTTTTAAATTCTTTGCTTAGTTAAATGAGAAGTGTTCTGTCCCAGATAGGTGGGGAAAACAAATAGCCTTTAATGGATGTTGTCTAAGGCATTGACTGGAGGCTTCCTCTAAAGTTGAATGAGTGTTTTCTCCCCTAATTTTCTACTTCACAAGTTCCAAGAATCAAGTTATGAATGCATTAATGGACTTGGGTAATGATTTGTCAGCACGTGAAAATGAGGACTTAGGTTTCTTGTGTAACAGCTTGGCTAACAAAGCAAGTTTGTGCCTCATGAACTTTAGGGCCCTTGCTAAGAGTGGCAGTGTGATGAATGAAGCAAAGCAGTTTTCCAGGAGCATTTCAGGTCAGTGATGGGAGAAATCAGTAGTCTTCTCAGGCAAACAGAAACCTAATTTTAGTTGCATCTGTCTTCAGTAGAATCTATGCAAATTGAGTGGTAAAAATTTTTACTTCCATCAAAAGTAGGAACATTGTAGGTCTTTTTTAACTCAAAGCCCTTTAGACTAATTCTCTCAACACTTCAAAGTTCTGATTTGCCCAAATGTTGAAAGATGTCATTCTAATAAATTGTGAAATGCCAACCTGTTTTGTTTCAAGTTTCTTACACGTTTTCCCTCTCCTTGATGTTAGTCATTTGAATTGTTATACAATGCTTAACTTAATACTTGGAGGCTATTACTAATAACAGTTACTATTTATACCCAATTTACTTCTTGTTCAAGCCTTCAGTATTCTCGGGAAACATAGGTATACAGAGATTTTCAGGGGCTCTTGTGGGCTGTGCGATGTCCTCTAGACCTGCGCTGTCCAAAACGGTAGCCACTAGCCGTGTGTGGCTATTTGAAGTTAAATTAATTAAAGTTAAATAAAATTTAGAATGTAACTCCTCAGATGCACTCCTCAGTAAATGCTCTCGGTAGGCACACACGGCTGCTGTCTACCATTTTGGATGGCACAGACATAGAACACTTCCATCAGAGGGCACTACTCTAAACTAAAGGTTGGCTAACTATGGCTCACAGCCCATTTTTGTATTCCCTGTGAACTAAGAATGGTTTTTACATTTTTAAAGCGTTATAAAAATAAAACAAAAACTGGAAGAACATGAGACAGCGACTGATTGTGGCCCACAAAACCTAACATATTAACTGTCTGGCCCTTTACATGAAAAGTTTCCTGACACTTGGACCTATGTCCACTTCTCTTGATAACACTTCAGCTTTTCTGATCAAGTTAGGTTAGGGGTTTCCCTAAGCCATCAGAAGATTGTGAATCTATCAGGCAAATTAGGCAAATTTAGAGCAAAGTTTCTTTCTATAGACAGACTGTGGAATGAGTCCAGAGCTCACACAAATCAGTTCCCTGGAGCTAGCACAAGTGGGATGAGCTTTGAAATAGGTAAAATTCTTTGTAGTATAAATGGTCGACTTGCAACAGCTTTGTGAATAATACCTGCAGTGTAACAGAACATCATTCTGATTTTGTACACTATTTTGTGTCTTTTAAGTACTTATTCTCTCACCTTAATTCTGAAAGAAATAGAATGAATACATTTCAGCAGACGCACTTGACCTTTCAACAAAGAATTTACCATGAAGGTTTTTAACTGTTCAATTTATTTTTGACTGTCAAATTACTTCAGTCAATCTCTCCTAGGAAAAATGAAGCAAAAAGATTCTTCTGCTGATATTCTCAACATCTGAGAGAATCTTCCCTTGCCAAATGTAGCTCTAACAATTTCTCATTAAATATAAAGCTTACAAAATCTGACTATAAAATGAGCATCTGGCATTTCTGTGGTAAATTAGAGAGTCAACTTGTTGCTTTCAAGATAGAACCTTGACATTCACGAGGGTACTTTGTGAATTCCCAAGTTTGTGATAACCTATAGCGTGTCATTTTTTGCCGTAAAATGCATTAAGATGCGGTTGAAAAAAATCAGTTTACCCCTTTAGGCTTTTGATGTAAATTATTCCATAATTAGAAGTAACTAAAGTAACTCTCCCACTAAAACAAATGTTACACTACAATATATTAGTAGAAGCATTAATTTGAACTTGTCTGAATCGTCATATTCAAGGTAGTGATACCAGATAATTATGGACTGTATGGTGAGATCATGAAACGTACTGAACTACAGAAAAAGTCACATTTCAACATTAGCTTTGGAGAAAGAGGCAAATGGCAGAGGAAACAAGGAGATAATTGTGACACAGCATTCTGAGGGGGAACCTTCCTGAAGTGATAGCTTTTTTCTAAAGAACACTATGAATGGTAGCTATGTATTGCTTTTATTCCCTGGTACAGAATCAAATTTTCCCTGGTACAGTGCAGATTTTATTACTGAAAGCTCTGTTCACTGATCATAACTTGTTTTGGTGTCAATTAACAGTTTGCCATGTTAGAACTTTGACTAAATTTATGAAAACCCCCCAAATTTCTTCTAAATCTTCAGTGTCTTCCTCTTTGTCATTCTTTGCCAAATCATCTCTAAGTCTTCTCGCTCTTCTAATTCTTCCATGTCACTTTTATGTGTGCCCTCCAAACCTTCGCCACCCTCTTGTCAGTATTAATGGTATACTCTTCATTACCTGTGAAAATAATCTCCTTGAAGTCATATACTGCCTTCTTTCATAAGGCGTGCCAATAAGCATCTACCCTTTTGGATCACCCAATAATACTTGGGTGATACAATATTGGATCATCCATAATATTTCTTATATAATCAAGGATGTACCTCTTCTAAAGCTGGCAGTTACCAAATTTGAGATCTTTGTCCACAGCACTTTATGATGCCAGTGAAAGTATAGCAAAGTCATATACCTTGAGCTTCTGTTTTACACTCCACGTGGAAAGTCAGAAGCATTAAGGGGAAGGAACATCACCTTGACTTAGAGTTGTAAACTATAGTCCTTAAGGATAGCCTTGCACATTGTCCATGATGAGGAGAACTGAAATTCAAGCTTTTGAGAAATTAGATATTTCTCTATTTCTGGCATAAAGTATGTATAAAACCAGTCCAAAAAACATTGCCCTGTATCTGAGGTTTTTTATTGGCCTGTCACTATTTGGAAAGGCGTTCTTTTTATGTCCTGAGGATCTCAGATCAGTAGGACAAACATAACTTTTTCATAAAGTCTGCACAATTACTACAAAATAGATAAGTCAGTCTGATCTTAAACTCTGTAAGCTCTATAAGGATATGTGAGCATCTGGGCTTTTCACCACTCAATTCCCAACACTTATATAATTTGTACATGATAAATATCTAATTGTCTAATAGGAGCTTACCTTTCCTCTTTCATGATTTATGTTCACAAAGGCATTTTCTTTTAGCATAAGTGAGTTTTACCTATGTTAAACAATTTCTTGTTATGACTTATAATCCTTCCTTTTTATGAACCCTTTAACTTTACATTTTCTCCCAAATCACATTGTGGTCATAAGTCCCATGTTTCCTGTATCATTCTCACTGCCTTTTCAGCTTTCATTAAAGTTTCTCGCCCTCTCTTTCTCTCTGTACGATAAATGTGTTGATAAAAGCTTGTGCACTTGCTGCAACATTCCCACACACTTCTGGATATGTGATGGAACTATTCATGTCACGGATCTGAGCCAGCCCCAACAAAAGTATTCCAGCCATCCTTTATTCCAAATTTGTAGAAACTTTTAGTCCTTTCTAGTATCCATAGTGTTATTTTTACTATGTAAACGAGTACCAATAGGGAATATCAGAGTCACAGTGAGATGCAGGTGGTGAGTGGACTGCTAGGCTCACTCACTAGCTGAATGACTTGCTCCTTCAGTGTGTGTTGTTGAGATTAGTGCCTCAGCAAAATTGCAAGTAAACTCCTGTGTTATATTGACTTTCATACTTTCATGGTTGAAATATCATGGATATTAAAGACTTGAATTCAGATACTACAACTCTTACATTTATGAGTTGTTCAGAATAACTTGCTTTCCTACTTAAGTATAAAGTATAGAAAAATTCGATTCTTTGGTAATGGCATTATTTAGCATTGTATAGAATGTTGCAGTGTAATTTTTCTCTGGAATTTTTGTGACACTGTTAGAAGAAAATAAGTGGTTTTTACCACAAATGAGATCTAATAATTATTTTCTTTAAATTAAGAATTATATGGGACTTCTCTTGTGGCACAGTGGTTAAGAATCCGCCTGCCAATGCAGAGGACACGGGTTCGATCCCTGGTCTGGGAAGATCCCACATGCCGTGGGGCAACTAAGCCCGTGCGCCGCAACTACTGAGCCTGTGCTCTAGAGCCTGTGTGCCACAACTACTGAAGCCCACATGCCTAGAGCTCATGCTCTGCAGCAAGAGAAGCCACCACAATGAGAAGCACGCGCACCACAACGAAGAGGAGCCCCCACTCACCGCAACTGGAGAAAGCCCGCATGCAGCAACGAAGACCCAACGCAGCCAAAAATAAATAAATAAAATAAATAAATTTATTAAAAAAAAATAATTCTACCCTTAGAAATTACATTGGATTCTGTTTTTATTGTTCAGCACCATTGTGTGAAATGAGCATATGCCAATATGGGCTGTCCCCACCTACATTAGCTTTGGTGTTAGGTGGGTATAAGCAGTGAGATCCCAGTTTGCATGATTAACCTTGTAAGGACTATGGATCCTTCCATATATAGGAACTACCTCTATACTTTATTTAGGTCAAGAATGAAGCTGGTTTTGCAGAAATTAACAAGTAAATCCTAAAGTTCACAGGGAAATACAAGAGACCCAGAAGAGCTAAACAATCTTAAAAAAGAACAAAAGTGAAGTCTCACATTTCCCAGTCTCAACACTTAATATAAAGCTACAAGTAATCAAGATAGTGTAGTACTGGCATAAGGACAGCCATATAGATCAATGGAATAGAATTGAGAATCCAGAAATAAACCCTCACATTTATAGTCAATTAATTTTTGACAAGGGTGCCAGATCATTCAATGGGGAAAAATACATAGTCTCTTAAACAAATGGTGCTGGGAAAATGGAATATCTACATGCAAAAACTCAAAATTAAACCCCCTACCTTACACCATATACAAATATTAATTCAAAATGGATTATATGGTCCTTCCCTGGTGGTCCAGTGGTAAAGAATCTGCTTTACAATGCAGGGGACGTGGGTTCAATCCCTGGTCAGGGAACTAAGATCCCGCATGGTACGGGGCAACTAAGCCCTTGCACCACAACTACTGAGCTTCTGCACCTCAGCTAGAGCCTGGATGTCGCAAACTACAGAACCCACATGCTCTGGGGCCTGCGCACCACAACTAGAGAGAGAAAACCCGCACGCCACAACTAGAGAGAAACCCATGCACCGCAACAAAGAGCCTGCACACCGCAACGAAGATCCCGTGTGCCACGACTAAGACCCGACGCAGCCAAAAATAAATAAATAAATAATAAATCTTTTTTAAAAAATGGATTATAGACCTAAATGTAAGAGCTAAAACTATAATACTCTTAGAAGAAAACATAGGCATGAATCGTTGTGGCCTTAAATTAGGCAGTGTTTCTTAGCTATGATACCAAAGGCATAAGCAGAGAAAGGAAATAATAAATTGGGCTTCATCAAAATGTAAAACTTTTATGTTTCAAAGATACCATCAAGGGGCTTCCCTGGGGGCACAGTGGTTAAGAATCCACCTGCCAATGCAGGGGACACGGGTTTGATCCCTGGTCCAGGAAGATCCCACATGCCGCGGAGCAACTAAGCCTGTGCGCCACAACTACTGAGCCTGCGCACCACAACTACTGAAGCCCACATGCTCTGGGGCCCACGTGCCGCAACTACTGAGCCCGCGGGCTGCAGCTCCTGAAGCCCATGCGCCTAGAGCCCATGCTCTGCAACAAGAGAAGCCACCACAATGAGAAGCCCGTGCACTGCAACAAAGAGTAGTAGCCCCCACTCTCCACAACTAGAGAAAAGACCGTGCACAGCAATGAAGACCCAACAAAGCCAAAAATTAAAAAAAAAAAAGATACCATCAAGAAAGTAATAAAACAGCCCACAGAATGGGAGAAGACTTTTACAAATCATTTCTGTATTGTTTGATATCCAGAATATATAAAGAACTCTTACAACTCAACAATAAAAAGCCCCATTTTTAAAGTGGGCAAAGGATTTAAATAGACATTTCTCCAAAGAAGATATACAGATGGCCAATAAACAGATGCAGAGATGCTCAACATCATTAATCAATAGGGAAATGCAAATCAAAACCATGAGATATTACTTCACATCCACTAGGATGACTATAATAAAAAAGATGGACAGTAACAAGTGTTGACAAGGATGTGAAAAATTGGAACACTGTGCATCACTGGTGGGAATGCAAAAATGGTGCAGCCATTTTGGAAAACAGTATGGTGGTTCCTCAAAAAATTAAAAACAGAATTACTATATGATCCAGCAATTCCACTTCTGGGCATATACCCAAAAGAATTGAAAGTAGGGACTGGAAGAGTTATTTGTACACCCATGTTCACAGCAGCATTATTTGTAATTGCTAAAAGGTGGAAACAACCCAAGCATCTATTGATGGATGAATGGATAAACAAAATGTGGTGTGTTCATACAGTGGAATATTATTCAGCCTTAAAAAGGAAGGAAAATTTGACACATGCTGCAACACAGATAAGCTTGAGGATATGCTGAGATAAGTTAAGTCACAAAAAGACAAATACTGTATGATTCCACTTATATGAAGTGCCCAGAGTATCAAATTCATAGAGACAGAAAGTAGAACCATGATTGCTGGGGACTGGGGGAGGGGAGAATGGGGAGTTATTATTTAATGGGTACAGAGTTTCAGTTTTACAAGATGAAAAATGTCTGGACATCGGTTGCACAACAATATGGGTATACTTAATGCCACTGAAATGTACACTTTAAAATGTTTAGGATGGTAGAATGTATGTTATCAGTATTTTACCACAATTTAAGGAAGGGTGAGTTTTATGGTATTTGGATTATATATCAATTTTAAATTATATGAGAAAAAGAAGAAAACACAGAAATGAAACCAGTCTAGGAAGCCCAAAAGGATGTGAAGAAGTCCATTTTAGGCCTGCTCCTAACTGAAGGGTCTTTTTTTGATGTACAGTAGTTGGCCCTTGAACAACACAGGTTTGAACGGTGCAGGTCCACTTATACATGGGATGGTTTTTTTTCCCCCCAATAAATACATACTACACACAACCGATAGCTGGTTGAATGCAGATATGGAACTGGAGACACTGATGGCCAACTGTGAAGTTATACCTGGATTTTCGACTCTGCAGGGGGTCAGCGCCCCTAACCTCCATATTGTTCAAGGGTCAACTGCATCCTGATTTTGTATTCCACTTCCTTCAATTCATGAATGAGCCCCTTCTACCTCTTCTCTTCCCTTTATTCTTTCCCAAAGTAGATTTGAAATATCCTGATCATCCATGGTACTTATTTTAACATCTCACCCTACCAAGGGGTTCACATCTATTTCTTAGGATTTAGATATTATCATAATAAAAAAACTATGGCCAACTATGAAAAGGAGTGTTCTAGACCTTAGATATCAAAAACAAAAACTCCTCTCAAGGCGCTTATAATCTGATTAGGATGGCAAGGCAAATGTGTACAAGAGAGCATGACTAAGTGCCACTTGAGTACCACAGGAGTTCAGAAATGAGAGATCATAGTGGGCTGAAGGTGGCTGGGTAGAGTCTTTTTTAAAAAGTGATATTTAAACTGGAGTGAAAGAAATACTCTATATCATCATTGGCAAATTGGTTTCCTTCTCTCTGTAAGATTTCGTGTAAAATGTAGCATTCCATGAAGCAGTTACTATTTGATTAACCTGCACAGATCCTTTTTTATCATATCCATTTCCCTTGCTGGCAGTTTCCTAGTATAGTAAAAGGCATCGCTTGTTTGTCTACTTGTCCAGTAGTTAAATAGTCAGGGAGGCAGAGTAACCTTACACTGTAATTTGGTTGCGGAGCCTTGCAGCAACCTCTCTGGGCTTACCCTGTTAAGCCTGTAAGTGGCAACAAAGAGATAAGAAAGTAGCCACCATCAAGCATTTCTGGCATGAGCTGAGTTTGACCTGCACCTTGACAATGATGTTGATTATTTCTCCTTTCTATGCTGAATGGATTTACTACCCATCAGAGTCTCACAGATCCTTAATTTTTAAAAAAATATTGATTTTTTTTTTTAGTCTTCTACATGTTAAATATTAACCTCCTTATGACATGCAGCAATGATTTCTGAATTTTCATTAGGCACAACTCATTGTTGATGCACTGAAGCAGTTGGTTACTATTGCAGCTAATTCTTATTTAAATAAACAAACGAGTCCTTTAAAAAGATTAGCCGGAACAGTTTTAAGAATTCACAGCAGCACTGATGTACATCAGCTCTGGTTTGGCAGACTGTGACCCAGGGCTGTGCAGTGTTTTTTATTACCCTCAGCTACATAAGGACACATCCTTATAGCACCACTTTTGTAGCAGATATTTTTATAACTCTACAAAATGATTAGACTGACGTAGAGCAATTCTCTAAATTCATAGGTATTAAAATATTCTGGCAGCTGTCTCCTTTTTGCCTTTAAGTTGAGACATCATGATGAGATAAGACCGCACCAGGACTGATCAGTACATGAATGAAGTTAGGCATGGAATTCTCACTTTATTGACAAGAGTCTTTGTCACTATAAATAGGAGAAATCTTGGAGGAGGGATTCCCATTATAGTAACTCCAATTCAATTCCAGTAATATTGTTGGATTTTGTTTGTTTGTTTTATTTCTGAAACCTCTTTACTTCAAAATGCATTCCGTGTAATTAGATAGGAAGGAAAAATGTCTTTGAATTCTAACTAAAACAACTTAGCTTGTCCTCAAAAACATAATATCTTTATCTGGGAGTTTGAGGTATTGACTAGAGTTTAGAGAGTGTTTAGGAGAACCTGGATGGAAGAAACCGGCTGGTAAATTGGTATTGGGGTACAGTTACATGGGAGACAGCCTCTTCTGTTCTCAAAATAGGCTTCTAGGGACCCCTGAACTCTAGGTCATAGTCCTCCAGGGGAACTGAGAGTCTTGGAAGTTCTCAGACTATGATCTCAGCAACTCTGACCTCTCTTCCCGAAGAACTCCCTACCTACTTCCAGGTGTCTCAGATTCTTCTAACTGGGGGCAGTTTACGTTTGAAAGATTGGCCCTTTGCTGAGAAATTTATGAGACTTTAAATGCATGTGATTATTGGTACAACCATTTTGGAAAGCTGTTAGGCAGTATCTGCTAAGGCTGATCGGACTTATAACCTGTGACCCAAAGATTCCAGTGCTAGATATATACCCTAGAAATAGAATTGCAAACATTTGTATACCAAAAGATGCATAGAAAAAATACTCAGAATGGCACTATTTATAACAGACCCAAACTACAGCAGCCCAAAAGTTCTGTGTCGGTAGAATGAGTAAATAAATGATGTTATATTTATACAATAGAATACTGTACAGCCATGAAAATGAACAAACTGTTGTTACATGCAACAACACGAATGAATCTCAGAAATGTAACCTTGAGTAAATGAAACTAGACACAAAAGAGTACATATTATACTGTATCAGAAACAAGCAAAGCTAATCTATGGTGGTATAAATAAAAATAATGGTTACATTTGGGATATGGTGGTGGCTGCAATGGGGCATGAGGAAGGAGTTTTCTGTGGTGCTGGCAATGGTTCTCTATATAGATGTACGTGGTTGCCACACAGATGTGTTCATTTTGTGAAATTCCTCATATGTATACTTATGATTTGTTCTTTTTTCTGTGTATATGGTATACTTTACATTTTTTTAAAATTTAAAATTAGTGGCTAAGATAAAAATTGAAACTAATTCACTCTGAAGTCTTATTGCCAGTCTGTCCTTAAATTGAAATGATAGCTCTCACAGCCTTTCTCGTTTCATATGGGAAGCTCATGAAAGAAGGTTATCAAGCATTAGTAGTTTTCCAGCCAGTTAGGAAAGATGTTGAAGAGGAAGGGAACCAATCCCCCAGATTTCAAAATATCGCTTAGAGCAGGCCTTATGTATTGGGTAAGAATAATAGGAATTGTTTTCTGGGGTATTTTTGTCATGGGTAGCTGTGAATGTATACGACTTTTTGTGCCTTAAAAGTTTACTTTTAACATAAACATCATTAGTATTAAAATTTTTGTTCCCGGAGAGTCATTAAATGAGGTATCACTGTAATACAGAATAGTGATGAATGTGATTCAGTAGATGGCAGTGTTCCCTTTGAAGTTTTTAGTTAAAATGTGGGTACATGGGGGGTAATTCTTGACAACTTTTTTTTAGTAGGACTGATAAAGTGTCACATGCTGGGACAAACAGACCAGAAAGAACATTTTAATATTGTTTTTCCATTTGTTGTTTCATGTGTTACTATTTTGATTGAACCAACAAGATTTAGAGTCCACAAATCTAGAGGACATATTTTCCCACATAAAACGCTAGAATGGTAGCTTGCAAGAGGAAGTTTGTTTAACGTAGTAATGCTTTTTGTGGGTTTTAATGGATAGAATATTCAGGAAGGATTTGAGCATGTCTTTGTTCTGTCTTGTATTTGTGAATATGCATATGTCAAGAGTGAGACAGTATACTGCTTTGGACAAAGATGTCAGTGAAATTTATTGATGAGGAAATTAGGTTGTACTTGAGCATAAATTAAAAGAAAAATTGAAGTGATTGGTCTGTTTTTGTTGGTAATTTTAATACAAATAAAATGCTATTTGAATAGTCTCTTTTTTCATATTGAAATTTCCTTAAAATGGTAGTGCCTGAGGAAAGCATTGGGGTTTAAGAAATCTTGTGGCATCATAGGGGTTTTTGTTGTAAGGAATTTGATGTGGGTTACAGTAATGTGCCAGAGAAGTCAAGAGTTATCAGCCAAAGGACAAAACATGCCTGTTGTTCAGAATGGGAGACCAATGCAGTTTGAGTCAGAACTATTCAAGTCCTGACTTTGCTCATTATTAGCTGTTGACCTCTGGTGAATCACTTAACCTGCCTAATTTTTCTTTTTCTCATCTGTGTGATATAGGTAATAAATAACTGCTTTGCCTTCCATATAGATTGTTAAGTGGATCAAGTAGGAGCGTTGTCTTCAAGGGTACTGTGTTAATGTTAATGGATTCAACAGATGGGCTCTGTGTTGTTTTTATACTGTTCAATTTACTTTTTGTTTCCTCAGGTTTTCTGCCTATAGTCATCAGGTGCCTGCTGAGAAACAGTGATAAGCATAGCTTCAACAGCCATAATTATATGAATACCTACTAATAGGTACTGTGCTAAGTGCTTTAAGTGCATACTTTCCAAAGCCTCACAACTGTGCTTGAGTAACTTGGACCATTGACCTCATTTTATAGTTCACAAAGGTCTGGGCTAGCCCAAGAGCTGTGACTCAAATCGTCTGACTCCATAGCAGTTTCTTATAATCATGCCTGCCATGATGCATTTCATTTTTTACTTTTCTTCAGCTAGTAGTGTAGAAGCCAGAGCCATACATAGGATTTTTATGTATTGGACAGTTCAGATAAAGACATTGGACCTTAAAAGAAAATTTTTATTATGTTTCACTTCAGAATTATTAACAGAATCCTAATACATGCAGTTATTTATTTGAGGTGGGGAGAGTTGGTGCTCCTGACTTGACCCTGTGTTTCATCTTTAGCCAAAGCACATACAAGTTGTTTCTTGATGATTCAAACTCAAGGAGAGGAATAGTAACATTAACACAAATCTAAAGAGTATTAATATTGGTTTGAGGATATATATTGATTTTCTTTACAAATACTCCCAATTATATTTTAGTTTAATATTACAACTGGTTTACCTTTTAATTTTGTGTGTGTGTGTGTGTGTGTGTGTGTGTGTGTGTGTTTTAGGGGGTTTCCCATTTATTGTAATTATAATAATCATTAACATCTTGCATGGAGATGACATTTTCTGGAGAATACGTTTAAAACTGATAACTAAATATATACTAATAACTAAATATATTTTTGCTATTCCTATCAGGTAGAAACAAATAAATATATATGAAAATTTTCATTTATTAATGGGTTTTAATATTTCAAAAATAATGTTAATGAAACATGATTTTTCAAAACCTTGTAGATATATAAAAATTACTTACGTTTTGGCCACCTTCTAATTTAGTTTATAAATTGTCACTTTCTGTTTTTTAAATTAATTTTAAATTTTAGAACAGTTTTAGGTATGAAAATCGTGAAAGAGAGTTTCCATATACCCATACCCAGTTTGCCCTATTATTGTTACCATGGTACATTTGTTACAACTAATGAACTTTACCTTTTTTTTCCGTTTTCTCTTTTTCCCATACTTTATTCAGATTTCCCTAGTTTTCCTCTACTGTTCTTTTTCTGTGCCAGGGTCCCCTCCAGGACACCATAATTACAGTTAGTAGTCATAACTCCTCATAGGCTCCTCTTGGCTGTGACAGTTTCTCAGATTTTTTTTGTCATTGATGACCTTGACAGTTTTAAGGAGTACCGGTCAGGTACATTGTAGAATGTCTGTCAGTTGAGACTTTATGTTTTTCTCATGATTATGGTTTGCCTTTCACTTCATACAGTGGGTTATATGGGGAGGTTGCTCTTAATCATAGTGAACTATATGAGGAAGGCAGATTAGGATTTGAAAACACTGGCTGTGGATAACCCATACAAAGATAGCATTAACACCGTTGTTTGTTGGCATTGAAACACTGGCTACATTTAAAAATTTTTTTATTATTTATCATTTTTCAGAAGAAACAGCCCTAATTCTAGCTGAAAACAAGAGTCTAGGTTATATGATCTGCTCATGTCCCTTAAACAGTGTCTTTTCTAATTGCACCTGTTGGGGCAGTTAGCAGTGGCCCAATGCTACTCTTAAGAGTTTTATTTAATCTGTATTGGCTTTTTAATTAGTAATGGGCAATTTTGTGTGAATTGTTAATTGATCAGAATTGTGGAAATTACACGCAAAGCTGTTTTGTTACTGCAGCCTAGAACAGTGTAAGATTAAAACAGGGTCTGGTTTAGTTACTAATATAAAATTAATGTTCGAGAAGTATTATTTTAGTGGTTTTGGTTTGTATTCCAATCTGGTGTTGGTTTTAACTCTGCTAAGAATGATTGTCTTTTAACTCACTGAGGTCCTCAATTGTACTCCATTAAGGGCCACTTTTCTGCCAATCAAAAGCAACATCCCTGAGATTGATTTTTGTTACAGTGGATAGTAATGGCTGCCTAGTGACAACATTTCAAACTCTTTTATGTAAACAGAAAGCAATCAAATAAGTACTAATCCAAGGATTATGTGGACCCAAATCCCGTGGCCAAGAGAAGATTCCCTGCAGTGTATCTCCGTATCTCCCTTGCTCTTTGCCTTCTGGTGGCAAGCAGCCCCTCTTGTTCCTGGAAAGCTTGCTTGCTGCTTGTGCTGCCTGTTAGATTGCAGTATGCTAAGACTACAACACTCCTGCAGCTCCTGAATGGAATTCAAAAAGACACTTACATTTCCATAAATAAATTAGGAATTCAGTGGTTTCTTCGGGCTAATCAGGGCAGGCTGATAAACCTTGCTTGCTGTTTAATAAATGAATTGTGACTGATTACCTATTAATATGGACGCCTCAGGAATTCACCCAGGGAGAAGCAGAGCAGTGAAATAGAGAGGGGCATGGCCCCTTGGGAAATCAGGGCTTCATGTTTGCAGCTTAAATATCTCTGTGAAGTATCAATAAGGAGGTAATTGAATTTTGAACACAAACATGAGCGCCGGATGGATGAAAGGGGGAGGGGGATCTGATCATCTCTTTTCTGCCCCTTCATTCTCCCCTCCCCTTTTCCTTAGAGACCACTCTAGTAAAGATAGATGCTAAATCCATTAAATAAAGATTAGACTCTGTCTAGTAGAAAATGGCAGCTTAGCTAGATCCTCGGGCAAATTGGGGCCTTTTGCAATACAGAAAATTAAAATATACATTTTTAACAAGTGTGCTATCTTCCCAGCAATAATGTCAGGCTAGCTTGTGCGGCTTGCTCCTCCTTCACATTGGCTTTTGTTTGGGCAGATCACTTTCGCTTGTATTAGTGCCAATCTTTCCTGTATTCCTGGAGCAGAAGGGGCTCGGTTTATTTATTTATTTTTAAAGCTTCTGTTGAGGCCTTTCCTCTAGCATCCTGCTTGCTTGTAATCAGAGGAGTGGGAAGGAGATTAGTGTCCCATGAATTGACAGTAGATAAATGTTCCCTCCCCTTAACTAGTAGGTCCAGAAGAGCCCAATTGCTTGCATTTCAGGGATGATTGGAGACTGTACAGGCAAGCAAAAAAAAAGGGCTTACAGACCGAAATAAACATTGATGTTTTAGATGCTGTTTTACTTGGCTTTATTTCCTGTAGATAAGGTTATGGCTTTGCTTTGTCCTCCTATTTTAAGCCAGATAAAGTCATATTAATGTAGAAAAAGAATTGGCAATATTTGGTTACAGATCATAATACTTACCTCTTTTTGAGCAATAACAAAAAACAAGCAGTAAGCCTTAAATACTGCTGTTTCTTTATGTGAATACTCAGGATTGTCTTTTTGGACTAACCCTTGTTTATGTGTCAAGTCTACAGTTCTAATAGCCCTTTCCTAAGGCTTCAGTCAGTCAATCAACAAGTATTAACTGAGCATGTTAGGTGTGTGGCCTTGTTAGTTGCCATGGTCAATGGTGAAAAAGTCTATCCTCTGCTACCACAGATACTTCTTAAAAAACAAAGCTAGTGATGTCATACTCCTACTTATTAAAGTTCTTTGGCTCCTTGGGTCCTACAAGAGAAAATTCACATTCCTCAGGCCTTCACAAAAGGACTTTGCTAATATCAACCTAGCCTTTCCAGTTTTATCTGGAAAACTTCTACCATTTCAAATCCCACCCTCTCCTTGTAATGACTCCCTACTCCCTCAGGCAGAGTTCATTTTTGTTATCACTCAGTGTGAGTTCCATGACAGGATTTCCCATGGAAGAAAAAAAATGTATAACTTCTTCTTTTTTTTTTTTTTTAATTAATTTATTTTATTTTTGGCTGTCTTGGGTCTTCATTGTGGTGCATGGGCTTCTCATTGCGGTGGCTCCTCTTGTTGAGGAGCGTGGGCTTTAGGCGCACGGACTTCAGCAGTTGTGGCACTCGGGCTCAGTAGTTGTGGCTCCCGGGCTCTAGAGAGCAGGCTTAGTAGTTGTGGCACACGGGCTTAGTTGCTCCGCGGCATGTGGGATCTTCCCGGACCAGGGCTTGAACCAGTGTCCCCTGCATTGGCAGGCAGATTCTTAACCACTGCACCACCAGGGAAGTCCCGAAAAAATGTATAACTTCTTAGTCTCAGTAATTAAGGATTTTGCGTATCATTTGCCAGGTGGTTTTTGCAGACGTTCCCAATTCTTTGTTTCAACTTCAGAGGTATCTTAATATCAAATTTTCAATGATTTGTTCTTATGATACCTTGCTTTATAATTTAACTTAGTTTTGCAGGGATTTTTGATGTTAAGGAGGAAGGAAAATGTCTGTTTGCTGTTCTTATCATTACTACTAACTTATCTCTAGAGAGCAGAAATCAAATTTATTTAACCTGATTGCCACAGTTTACAAATGGCCT
Organism: Balaenoptera musculus; assembly: GCF_009873245.2. Classification (NCBI taxonomy): domain Eukaryota; kingdom Metazoa; phylum Chordata; class Mammalia; order Artiodactyla; family Balaenopteridae; genus Balaenoptera; species Balaenoptera musculus. The sequence goes on from NC_045786.1 coordinate 147,703,336, forward strand.
TTAATGATTTTGAATGCTATTCCTCAAAGCCAAATAGCACAAAGTTTCAGAATTTTCTAGTTCTTCACATGTTGGAAGTTACATTGATGTTGTACCAGATGGTTACAGTTTTCCTCTCGGTTCTCTCTCACCTTGCTTCCTGCCATTTTGCAGGGCCCCAGAGTTCCTTCCAGCCTTACTGACAACATGGGTTTGCTGGGGCTGTGGAAGTGAGCATTTAAAGGCTCTGCATTCCTGGTGGTTAGACCTTAACTATTTTAAGTTTTAAGGCTTATTTAATATTAACAGATTAATGCAAACAAAATGTGTTTTCTCTTTGTACTAATAATTTTCAGTGTAGATTATATATTTTCAATTAATTACAAGAAAGATTTAATACTAGGAATTCTGAGCTAAAACAATCTCACCCAAATCCCTAAAATTTGTAAAAAAATAAAGAATAGTATTGACTTTATCCCTTTAAGAGAAGACTCTCTTGATAACTCCCTTTTCTAAAGCTTTCTGGTGATCTTAGCATAACCTTCATTTAATAAATTATCTCTTTCCTGCTTTTGTATATATAATCAGCCCTCCATATCCATGAGTTCCATAGCTGCAGGTTCAACCAACCACAGATTTGAAAATATATTTTTTAAAATTTTTTCTAGAAAGTTCTAGAAAAGCAAAACTTGAATTTGCTGCAACTGTTTATGTAGTATTTACATTGTATTCACAACTATTTACATAGCATTTATATTGTATTAGATATTATATCTAGAGATGACTTAAAGTATACGAGAGAATGTGCATACCTTATATGCAGATACTACATTATTTTATATAAAAGATTTGAGCATCCATGGATTTTGGTGTCCTAGAACCAATTCCCCGATGACACCAGTGACAACTGTACATAACACAGTACCCTTAGAATTACCTGCAGTGTAATTTTGCTACTTAGGCAATTACTGATTTAAGCTTCTGTTTGTGTGTAATGCTCAAGTGTCTGTCTTGTTCAGGAAGATTCTATAGCTGTGGTTCTTAACCTAAGAGTCCATGAATCTCCTGAAATTATAAACAGAATTGGGTATGTGTACGTATACATGTATATTTTTCTGCAGAGAGTATCCATGGCTTTCATTAGAGTTTTTAAAAGGTCTCTGTTATGGGTTGAATTGTGTCCCCCTAAAAAAGATACATCAGAGTCCCAACCTCTAGTACCTCAGAATGTGAACTTATTTGGACATGGGATCTTTACAGAGGGAATCAAGTTAAAATGAGGTCCTTAGGGTGGGTCTTAACCCAATATGACTGGTATCCTTATTGGGTGGGGGAAATTTAAACAGAGAGAGAATACATGGAGGGAAGATGAAGTGAAGAGACACAGGGAGATGACAGCTGTCTAAAAGCTAAGGAGAAAGGCCTGGAGCAGATCCTTTCCTCACAGCCCTCAGAAGGAAGCAACCCTGCTGATGCTTTGATCTTGGACTTGTAGCCTTCAGAACTGTGCGACAGTAGTTTCTGATGTTTAAGCCACTCAGCGTGTGGTAGTTTGTTACCGCAACCCCAGCAAACCAATACACTATCAGTCAGGATGCCTTTTTCTGCAAATTACAGAAAGCCCAACTAAGATGGCTTAAAGGATGAGGGTGCTCCGTATAACAAGAAGTCCAGAGATACTTCATTTCTAGGGTTGGTTAATTCAGTGACAGCAGAGACCACTGTTAGTTCCATCTTCCTGCTGTGTCACCTTCGACGTGTTGTATTCCTTCTTAGTTTGGCTTGCATCGTATTTGATGGCTACTACAGTTTTTGACGTCATATACCAACGACAGTTTCCTAAGATAGAAAAGGAAATTGAGTCCCGCCTCCCCCAACCTTCTTATCAGTGAGAAAAACCCCAGAAGCTCTGAAGCAGATTTCCCCTCACATGCTGGCTGAACGGCGTGGGTCACATTCCTATGCCTAAACTAATCCCTGTCAAGACAAATGAGACTACCATGATTGGTTTAGGTGGACCAGTAATGGTTCACCCTCTGGGACTGGGAAGGAGCCCCGTCTCCCCTAAGCGCATGATCATCCTGTACCTGAACAAAATCAGGGTTTTATTGACAGAGATGGGGGAAAACAGGGTTATAGAGGAGAACATTCTTGGTCTTGAGATTACAGTTGTACAGATTTATTAGAGAGCACTAGGGCCGGTTATTTATCTCAGACAAGGTCAGAGAAAGTAATCCTAACTGTCTGTAAGGATGGGCAGTGAGTAGGTGGGGTGGGGTGGTAATTGCTGCACAGGGTGGGTAAGAAATAGTCTGGGCCTAAGCATACTAAGGCCTGAGGCGTGCTGTGTTTGGGGAACTGCTGAGTAAACAGGAGATGAAGATAGAAACTAAAGAGTCTGTGATTGTGCATATGAGCTAAGGTGTTGTCTGAAGGCTCTGTGTGGCCACTGAAGAGTGGTAAGCAGGGAGGTGACATCGATTGACCTCTTGGTAGGAAGAGCACTCTGACAGTTGAGGGCAGAGGCTGTTGTCTTACTCTTCACTGTAATTCTGCCTCTCTTTTTTAGTGTCTGGCACATTATAGGTGCTCATGACTGGTGGACCACTAGAGGCAGAGAGACCAGTTTTAGAAGATGCAGTGATGCAGGAGTTATGAATGACTCTCAGTTTCTAACTTGAGTAGTTTTTAATTGGTTTAATTAACCAGAATAGAGAATGTAAGGAAAACTACTGCTTGGGGCTGAGAGATATTTGTTTTCACCTTGTGTCTTGTTTGCCCGTGGGACATTCTAGGACATCATTTTAACTTAGCTAAATATGGGTTTAATAAACAATTTAGGTGCATACAAATAAACATACGTATATACTCCTTCAGCTACTTACAGATATGGTCCATCATATTCTTGTTTTTTATTACCATTCGCAGCTAACGTGTCCTGCTATATGCCTGGCCCTATGCCCAGGTCCTTATCCATATCCTGATACCACTCCTATGGGGATAGCTACTGTTATTATTCTCATTGTACAGATGGAGAAAGAGGGGATCACTTGCTCAAGGTATTGAATGACAGAGCCAGGACTAGAACTCAGGCATGTGTGATTCCAAAGCCTCTGCTCCTTAACTTCCTTGCTGAGCATGGCCGAAATCCCCTGACCATGGCAACTAGGGAAGGCTTTTGGACCTGGCCCTGGGTGCTCTCCTGAGGCCTGCTTAGCACTGTCATCAAGTAGTCACTTCTTAAGGCCAGTACTTGTCTTCCTCTTACCCAGATAACTACTAGAAAGAAACAGGAAGCACAGTATATCTGTATGGGTCTGGGTGGGGGAGGAGCTTAATCCAGCCCTTTCCTAGCTAAATTCTGACTTGCAAGCATTTTTAGAGCCCTAAATTTCTCAAGGAAAACAGACACCAGGACTCCTTTGGACTAGATGCTGGCAGTTTGAGAACAAGCCCCAGACCATCTTCTGTCCCATAGCAAGAAATTACCATTGACAACCTGTTGCCTTAAGAAGGAGCCCACATAGGGACTAGAGCAAACTCCAGGCTTAAATGTCATTTCTTTGGAATGCCATGCCTGACCCCTAGACTAGGTTATTCCTACCTTCGCTCCCATGCCCACAGTGTATGCTCTGCCAGCACCGTCTACTTCCTCCTACCCTAACTCAGCATTGCAATTACTTGTTAGAGTGTCTGCTTTGTTCTCCACTGGGTCCCCAGTGCCTGACACACACATAGGTGCTAGGAAGGTGCAGGAGAGGAGGGAACAGGCCAGACAATTTCTGGGTTTAGGCAATCTCTTTATTAAGGCATAAATGATATCTTTATAAAAAATTCAGTTTGGCTGTTGGTGTTACTGCTGCTTTTGGTTTTTCTGTTTTGTCTTTGCTTCCATGTATTTGTAAATGTACAAATCCACATGAAAAGGAAATTCTGGTATTAACTGCTGTATGATGTAGCTGTGCAAAGGATTATTTATAGATCCAAACACTCTTCTCTGTGTGAGTTTATAATCTCTGTAGACTGAAAGGAATTAGGTCCCCCAAGGTGGCTGCTGTTCTTAGTTAACCCAGATAAAAACATTTGATTTTTCCCTGACAACTTTATGTAGTCCTTATGCATATGAGGTCTTGAGATCACTAGGTGAAATTTACTTTTTATATTAATTATTCGTAGTAAGGAGAAAGAGTTTACCTTTTGTACATCTTTCTCACTTTTCTAAATCTTTTATACTTTAGACCATACTGGTTTTCACAAATCCCTTCTAGTTAATGTCTACTAAATATTAATTAACTGACTCTTTACTTTCCTAAGCACTAATGGAAATACTGGATTATAACCTATCTAATACTCTCTGGACATTCTACCAGACACTTTCCTCAATGTGATTTAAAGCAGTTTATAATCACTCCTTGTGGTCTTGAGGCCAGTTTTCAATTCATGAGACTCATATATCCTGGCTAGTTTTAATTAATTTTGCAAGGAAGATGCCAGGAGAAGCAGTATTAAATGCTTTCTTATAATCAGGTTCTTTCATCTATTGGGTTCTTGTCAGCCACTAATCTTGTAATTTTATCACAGCAAAATCCAAAAGTTTCTCTGCACTAGTTTGTTCTTTGCTCTTGCTCTTCAGTGCTCGGTACTCATGGTTTGGGTAACCTTATATTTATGGCTGTCTTATTCAGAATTGATGTTGGGGAATGTCTCTAGATTTATAACAGTAATTGCTGGAATTCATTTTTTAACATTAGGATTTGGGAATCGGCTTTACTTGGTATTGCATGCATTCTGTTTATTTGGTCTTTGGGGCTGATTGTATTAGCCAGAATCTAGTCAGGAGTAATTTGAACAGGGAAAATTTTAAATAAATAATGGTTAACTAAGTGAAAGGTGGTTAACTTATAAAGGGGTAAAAGAAGACTCTAAGGTGTATAGAGGTAGCAACTGCAGAAAGCTCCTGCCCCCTCACCCCAGGCAGAAGGAGTGAACACAGAGGAACTTAGAAACTTAGAGGAGATCTCCACAAGGCAGAGATTCAGACCTCTGAAGAGAGGACATGCTGCCCACTGCCAGAGGGTACCCTGTTGGTGAATGCAGGAGCAGCCACCCGTGAGGTGGTGAAGAATCTTAGCTTGGGGGCACTGAACTGAGGGCAGCCATTGGCAAGGTGACTATTGCTGGGACCCCCACCTGCCAACCTGCTCTTCCTGCAGAGAAAAACCACACCTTGTAAGAAGGAAGAAAAGTTCCTTCTTCCTGCTTCAGCCTTGTAGTCTCCCACCTCTCTATTGGCAAGCTTAACATCGAACCACTTGACAGGAAAAACGTAGCCTGCTGCAGGGTCCAGTGCCAGTATCACGAAGCAGATAAGGGCAGAGAAGGGGAGTTAGGAGCGGAGAGGTAATAAATGAATAACTGGCACGGGGAGTACAAGCTTTGTGGAAAGTTAACTTTTATAAAGTAAATGATTTCATTTTGTATCATGAATAGTTTTTGTTTTGTTAATAGATGTTAATTTCTCTCAAAGCAGGGTACACCTGTAACTTTCGCAGTTGGCTGGGTAGCATTCACCACCTAGACAGTGCCATCTGAGCCAATGATTGACTTAGCTATAAATGTCCCTCAAAATTCTGTTGGCTACTTTCCATGAAGGGGTTTGATAAATATTAATCAATAGGTTTTAACAAACTTTCCCCCCCAAAAAAAAGTCTGGTAATTTTTGTTTTGGAAGACAAAACAAATGTGAATGTGAATAGAGGATGGCTCTTCCAACCTTTTAACCACATTGCATTCTCCTAATTTCCTTTATGACTAATTCTCTCTTCTAACCATTTCATTTTTCTTGAAATGTTATAATTCTCTCCTGGTTGTTTTTAGCCACATTGAGCCCTCCTGTTCCTGACTTCTTTAGCATCCAATTATTATTGATGCTTGTCTTCCCAACAAAATTGTAAGACCCTTGCTGTCTGGGACCATGCTTTATGCTACCTTTGTGTATTACAAAACAGTGTTGTCCAAATTCCTGTTGAATAGATGGAATCTTATATTTACAAATGAGAAATGGAAACATAGCCTTCAAAGCAATCAGAGAACAAAAGGGTACTTACCAATTTTTTTCACTGCTACTTTTTCAGAAGCTATCCACTGTCTCTTGCTCTTTAGAAAGACCATAACTAACATTAGGAATGTAAAGACATAACCAAGGTAGGAGTGGGGAGCATGACAGAACAGTTGGAATCATGGAGGAACCTGGAAGTATGTATAGTGGAAAATAAATTTGGGAAGAGAATGCTTCCAGGGTAATGATGGTTTTAATGCACACATTTGCTTTCCTTTCCCTCCCAAACCCTACTAAAATAATTTTTAAAAAAAGTTGTGAACCCTCAAGGAGAAAAGAGAAAAGAGGTCAACAGCAGCAAAATTTTGGAAACTGGTAAGCATGTGAACTTAGGAGACCTAAGAAAAGCAGTCCTAAAGTGAGGAAAGCCAAGAACCAAGACAGCTCACACCTCACAATGCTCCAAGAGGCTAAAGATTGGTACTAGGTGGAGGGGGGAGATAGTTTAAATAAGGGGGATTAATTAAAGTCTGTTTAAGAAGGAGTCAGATGCCTAGATCACCTGCTTTATTCTGTCCCACAAAAGACTGGAGCTTTATTCTCTAGAGACAATAAAACAAAGTGGTTCCTCAACTGGAACCAACCAAGGATGGAGGTTCTACCACAAATGTAGTGAACTATGCCCACTGCATGCTGAGACCACCCCTCCCTCCACAGCCAGGCTTTCACCCTTCATTCAGAAGGTTGGAAGAGACTTCTGGGGAATCTGACCAGCCCAAGTAGAATAAAGGCACTGATATTGAAAGTTCTACAACTAAAAAGCCTGGTCACACTGCAGTGAAACTCACAGTCAACATGCCCAAGTCCTACACTCAGACTTTTCAAGCAGCTTTTTAGTCTTTTGTTCTTACATATGAAAAAACAATGAAAGATTGTCAACATTTGAGAAGAGCCCCTAACATAAAAAATAAAGACCAAAAGCAACAAATGGAAAAAATCAACTAAGAGAAAACAGACTATGCCAATCTGTCTCATTAATATCCTCAGACAGATAAGGTATTGCAAACGTAATAAGAACAGATGCTATTAAAAAGGACCATACAGAGAACGGGAAAGAGCTCATGGAAATTTAAAAATATGATAGAAATGAAAAACTCAAAAATTTTCAGAGTTGAAGTTAAGGAAGTCTTCCAAAAATAGACCAAAAGGACATGAATGAAAGAGAAAAGAGAACCAATCTATGAGAGCCAAAAATCTGAATAATAGGAATTCCAGAAAGAGAGGAAAAGGGAAACATAAAGGACATCATTAATGAAATACTTCAAAAAAACTTCCCAAACTTGAAGGACATACGTTTCCAGTCTGAAAGGTCCTGACAGTTACCACCAAAATAGATGAAAATAGACCTAATCCAAGACACATCATTTCATGATTTCAGAACTCTGAGAAAAAGAGAAGATCCTGGAAGCTTCTAGAGAAGACAAAAAGTAGGTTTCATACAAAGGATGGGAATCAGAATGTCTTCAACACTGGAGACCATCGGAACAATATCTTCAAAATTCTAAGGGAAAATTATTTTCAAGTGAAAAGATGAATAAAGACATTTTTTAGATATGGAAGATCTCAAAAAATTGACCTCTGATAAACTCTATGCACTATTGGCACATGTGCACCACCCATGGGATACAGAAAACAGGTGAGAGAGGAGGAATCCAGGGTTATTGCTGTGCACCAGGCACAGAGGACAGACCATCTGGAGACTTCTTCAGGAAGATGAAATTGATAAATTACATGATGCATCTCAGTATCTTAAGATTTCGACAACAGGCAGTGATAGAGTCTGTGGTTGAACTAGAGATAAATACACAGAAAACTAAGCAACCTAAAAAAACTCAGGGAAAACAAAAAGATATGCAAGAAAGGAAAGGTAATCATAGTTTATTACATGGGTTAGCTATAAGTAGCATTTATATAATCATAATAATGTAGAAAGTGAATATTGATCTAGGTAAAGTTACAGTATATAACTCTGAGGGACTTCCCTCGTGGCGCAGTGGTTAAGACTCCACACTCCCAGTGCAGGGGGCCTGGGTTCGATCTCTGGTCAGGGAACTAGATCCCACATGTATATCGCAACTAAGAGTTCGCATGCTGCAACTAAGAGCCCACATGCCTCAACTAAAAGATCCCGCACGTGGCAACGAAGATCCCACGTGCTGCAACTAAGACCTGGTGCAACCAAATAAATAAATAAATGTTTTAAAAACATACATATAACTGAGTAGATAGGAGGTGGGATGCTTGCATATGTATTGTGAGGAGTTAAGGTGGAAGGATGGGAAAAGGAGCTAAATCATCACTTTCTATATTGGGGGAAGTCAATAGATAATGCCTCAAATTGAAAAATCGAGAAATAGTAATACAAGCATATTATTTAGTCATTTAGAGACATAGAGGTAATAATACAATATAATCAGCTAAACAGGGTAAAAATGGGTCCCACTGAGGAGTTAAAGGTGAACTGCAGTTTTTCATAACAAACCTTATAGAATTATTTGATTTTTGAGACATGTACATGTATAACTTTAATTTTTGAAAAAACAGTTGTTAAAAATAGGTGAAATAGGTAGTAGAAAGGACAGAGACTGGATGTTGTAACATTTAGAGAGACGAAGCTAAATCATGTTTAATAGGAAAATAAATGGAAACTGAAACACGAAATGTATATGAATAGGCCAAAAATAAAAGTTGTATACTTCTCTTTGTTGATGAAAAGGAAGCTAATTACTTTGAATGAAAATGTGATTGCTTACATATTTTCAGTTTTTGTGTTGTAACATCTGCATGCTCAAACTTACTATAATCCAAAATAAGTAATTCACAGTTTTTGGGTGGGAAGCAACTGTATTTCCACCCCATGATGAGAAATAGAACCCAAAACTCAAGCCCTTAGCAATATATTGGTAACATGATTTGATTAAGGAGTTTCACTCCTTTCCATCTTATTCCCCTTGATATAAGTGGTACCTTTCTGAGTATTTAGTTGGATTACAGTCCAATTGGAAAAAAATTAAATTTTATACTAATTTCCATTATTAGGGTCTTCTAAATATTGACCTCTGGTAACTGGTAGGTTTTGGTGGATGGAATTTTATTTTTTAACATGTCATTGAACTGTACATTTAACGCTAGGTCTGGGTGATCTCTCTGGGGAGAAAGGAATTGATGGATCCTTTTTCTACCAGTCCCTCGTGACCTGTCAGGAGAGCAGGTGTTGCTGGGATGGCTCATGCATTCAGGAGTCATAGTGCAAATCTGATCAAGGCATATATTCCCAAAACCACTTAGGCTAGTGTCCCTCATGGGGAAGAAGCCAACATTAGCTTCCTATGCTTTAAAAAAAAAAAAATGAAAAAGAAAGAAAAACTAATTATCAACCTACAGCGAATGTCATTCAACTCAAATCCCTGAAGGATAAAGGCATAGGTGACAAATGTTCCTGGAGAGAGGGTTGAGCTGTCACTTGTCTTCTTAATGGATCATCCATGATTGGCTATAGAATCACATGCTATTTCTCCTTATTATGTGTTTCATCTGAAGAATTACTGAATATCTGCAAGTACAAAAGAATTGCACAATTTCTATAAACCTCTTGGGTTTGAACAGAATCCTAGTGTCAAGAAAGATAATAAGGAGTTAGTTTTATTGCTCTTAAAGTATTCAAGGAGCAGCTGTCTATTGACTTAGTTGTCCCTAATACTACACCTATTTTTCCTTACTTTTGATTAGATTCATTACATCCCATTTGCTCTGCATTAACTACACATGGGCATTTATCCATGTCCTGTTTCAGAGGACAGAGTTAGGAACAATGGGAAGAAGTTAGAAAGAGGTTTGTTTGTTTTGTTTTTGCCACAGTGTTAAGGATGTACTTTCCAAATTTCCAGAAATTAAATGGACTCTCAAAAAGTACCAAGTTTCCCATCATGGAGAACTCTCAGGCAGAGCTCTGTGACCAGCTCTGGAATGTTACCAGATACTGTTTAGGATTAACTGGGAGCTTAGGTTGGGTGATCTCTATTCTTTTCAACTATTAAGAATTAAGGATTCTATTCTTTTTGCTTTCAAAGAAGATCTACAAAATAAACAGCTAGTCTCCATGTTGCACTGCTCCAGTTTTACAATATTTCTGTTTATTCCTAATCTTATAGTCCTCCCTGTTTTAACAGTTGTTATTTATTAATAGGGGTAGCAATGCTATTGGTACTTTCCTTGAATTAGTGAATGTTCTGATAGAAAAATTAGCCAGTTTTTCAAACATCATTTAGAGAAAAAGGAAATGTATTTAATCCAAAGTCTGAATGACTTGAGTTAGGTAATAGGAAGAATTTCTGGACATACAAGGACATTAAAATTTGAACAGAAGTATGAAATTGCCTGTTTTACTGACCTTTGAAAGTAAAACAGATTTTCATATCTGGGATGTCTCATTGACTTAAGCCTTACCTCAGTGACTGATTCTAAAATATCTTCTTTTCCTACATTCTCAGAACAATTTTTTCTCTCTTTTCAAGAGAAATTCCTATTTTATTGATACTAGGAATACCTAGATTATCTTAAGTGAACCTTCTTCTCTTTCTCTTAATACCTAAGTTCTTTGTCTCTGTTTTCTCATTCTTTTTCCTAATTCCAAGAGGTGTCCTTCTTATCTGAGGATTGTCCCCTTTTTTCTGTGTATTCTATTTTCTGTTTTCTGGTTGATTTCTAAGGAACCTTCAACCTTTTCATGCTTATTTCCTCTCTCTCCAGCATCATTTGTCTCTTCCTCCTACAGCATCCAATTCAGCATGTCCAGGGGAAGGGAGCTTATTTCCATTGCTAGACAAAATTATCCCACAGAATTCTCCCCTCTTTCTGACTTCTCTTAATTTATAGCCATAGTTGTTACTTAAGATGTTAGTAGCAAGTTTTATTTATTTATTTATTTATTTATTTATTTATTTTTGGCTGTGTTGGGTCTTCGTTTCTGTGCGAGGGCTTTCTCTAGTTGCAGTGAGCAGGGGCCACTCTTCATCGCGGTGCGCGGGCCTCTAACTATCGCGGCCTCCCTTGTTGCGGAGCACACGCTCCAGACACGCAGGCTCAGTAGTTGTGGCTCACGGGCCCAGTTGCTCCGCGGCATGTGGGATCTTCCCAGACCAGGGCTCGAACCCGTGTCCCCTGTATTGGCAGGCAGATTCTCAACCACTGCGCCATCAGGGAAGCCCAGTAGCAAATTTTAAAAGAGCAAATTTCTCTCACACATAAATAGTTCAGTGTATTGAAAGAAACCTATCATAGTGCCCTTTGAATAAATTCATTCATGTAGCCAATCATGTAATTCAGTTGTTTCACAGTTATTAATTGAGCTTATCCTATGCCTTGGACACTGTTAGATTCTAGGGCCTCAAAAATAAATAAGACGTGAATAAGTCATCTCCCAGTGAAAGACATGCATGTAATTAAATAATTATAGTTCAGTGTAAAAGAAGTTTGTATGTGGTTCATGGCCGACATGAGGAAGGGAATAACCAACTTTGCCTGTGTGAGGGTTTCAGGAGAGGCTCCATAGAAGAGACACCTGAGGCTGAGTCTTGAAGAGTACATAAAAATTTGCCAGGTGGATATAAAGCAGTATAGGAATCCGGAAGAAGGGAGAATACAGAAGAAACTATGGGCCAGTCTAAGTAATTTGAATAATATACATAGGCACAGAAGTATGAATTCAGATGGTACATCTGAGGAAATGTTAGTTGTCCCTGTGTAACTAGAGTGCTGGGAGACTAGCAGGAGATGACATTGTCCATTAGTAAGCTCCATGAATGACAGTACCTTTTCTGGCTTATCCATTATTGTATCCACATTACCTAGCACATAATAGATGCTTAGTAAAAATCTGATAAACAAAGAAATAAAGAGGTAGGCAGGGGCCTTGTAGACATGAAAGGGGACTTAAAACATTATTCTGAAGATTGTTGGAAGTAATTGAAGATTTCTTTTTAAACCAGGGAATAATATGGTTAGATTTGGCTATAGGAAAGTCACTTTAGCTGTCATGTAGAGAGTGGTTTTGTAAGAGAGTAAAGTTTAGATTGGGAGGTCAGTTAGGTTATCAGTAATAGTCCAGGGATGAGATGGAGAGGACCTAAACTAAACTGGTGAGGCAGTAAATATAACTGACATGAGACATTTGGGTTAGAGACTCAATAAGATTTAGTGACAGATTGAAGATGGGAGTGAAAGAGAAGGATCCATCATGATCTTCCCTGGTTTCTAATATGGATGACTTGGTAGATTTGCTCCCACTGCCTAGAATTGGGATACAGAAGATAAAGGAGGTTTGAAGTGGAAAGATAAAAGTAAATAAAACCAGTCTTTAACTTCCTGTTGTGGCAGTTTTGAGATACTACTCTGGTTACCTTTCTTTGGATATAGCTTCTAGTTCACCAACATTTTTCTTATAAAATGACAATGAGAATTAAATACAGCACTCTAATTGTGGACTGATTCCTGAGCAATCCAATATTGTTTTCTGCGATCTGGAATCTGCATCTAATAACAGAAACTAAGATTTTTGTTTCTTTGTTAGCACTTGGATCTCCCAGAGTTAGCTCAAAAGGAACTTGAAAATCAACCAAAAACCCAAGGTTTTTCAGTTATTAAATCATGTGCCCCCTCATATCCTGCAGTTTTTCTTTTAATTAAATATCAGATTTTACATTTATCCAATAGCCTTTTCTAGCCTCATTACTCTTTGCACACTTCTGTAACTTCTGGGAACCTGTACTTCCAGGCTGTATGCTTTCCTCTGAATCTTTAGCTGTGAGTATTTCTGAAGATTGTACCTCATTTCTCTTTCCCAAAGCACCCTATGTCTTTGTCCTTTTTGTGACTGCCATCTGGAATGCCTTGGCCCCTCCTTTACATTTGTCCACATCTCATTCACACTTGAAGCCCAATTCAAGCTTAATGCTGTGAATTTTTAGTCCTTACTAGTGCTATTTCCATCTTTGGGCTCCTATAGCACTTATTCTTTACCTGTCTTATGGCCCTTGTCATATTTTGCCTTAATGGTCATTTAACTGTTTTGGTCTACTGTAAACATTCTTAGAATATCTTCTATATTATCAAGATATAGTCTTTGTAAGAGAGAATCAAGTTTTTATGTTAATAGGTTATTTGCCTTGATAACTTAATAAGTTCTTGTAAAGGTAGGTGAATGAGTTATAGAACCTCCTGAAATCTTTATCAGCTGTGTGTTCATAAGGTTTTTATAGATTGCCCCAATCTATAAAATATAATAGCTTGAAATTATATATATATATATATATATATATAAATAAAATAGCTTGAAATTCCATCATACCTTTCAAATAGGACTTTCATTACACTAGAAAGCTTCTTGCTGCCCTCTTCGGAAAAGCTAGGTAATACTGCCAATTAACAATGCTCAGAAATTTTAATTTTCATCTAACTTCTACTAAGATCAGCCTTTTTCACATTTTTAGAATTTTTATATCTTCTACAGATTCTCAAGCATAATTACTGATGAGCATTTTTTTTCTTTTTGTGTATATCCATGGTGAATATGAAGTATTAATTTATTTGATTACCTGCCAGAATTTATAGTGCTCATTTTGCTTAATTACCAACCTCAAAGCAAAAGAAAATAAAAGTAATTCTTGGTAAGATAAACTCTACAGTATCCTATTTAACATTTTAGAAGTTGCTTTGGAGTTTAAATGTTCCATTTTCTTTCTGCTTAAAAACAGAAGAGATTGAAAAGTTACAGAGCGGTGAGGTTTTTTGGGGGTTTTTTTACATAACATAAGACTTGATAATAAAAATGGAATAATTAATAGTATATACCATAAGCTCCCCTTCTCTTCCTTCCTCTCCTAAGGTTGAGTAATCTTCAGTCCTTTTCCTTTTCTGAAAACCCAGTCATCTTGCTACAAACCATAGGAAAGATAATAATCATTCTGGACTTATGCTTGTTATTAAAATCTGTATGATATACATAAAATCAGATGAATTTCACTCACTTAAAAATGAATTAGTGGAGCAATTCTGCTCAACATGAATAGCAATAGAAACTATAGAAATGGATATAAGCTACCTAAGATGAAGCACCAAGAGAAAAATATTGAAACAAAATTATATAACCTCAGTGGAACAACATCAAGCAGTCTAACATATGGGTAATTGGAGTTCCAAGAAAAGTCAGGTGGAGGCCAGAAAAAGTATTTAAGAAAATAAATGGCCAAAATTTTTCCAAATATGATACAAAGAAGGTCAGTGAAACCCAAACATGAAGAAAACTGTACCAAGACATATCATAAATTGTTGAGTGATAAAGAGTGATAAAGAGAAAACTCTTAAAAGAAGGCAGAAAAAGAAAAGACATATAAAGGAACAAAGAATGAAAGCAGACTTCTCATCAGAAAATATACAAACCAGTGATAATGGAATGAAATCTTTAAAATACTGAAAGGAAAAAAATCTGTCAACCTAGAATTCTCTGTCCTGCAAAAATATTCTTTCATAATGAAGGCAAGATAAAGACATTTTCTAGACAAACAAAAACCAAGATAATCTGTCTCCAGGAAACGTACATTACAAGAAGTGTTTAAGGACGTTCAAGGCATAGCTAATAAACCAGTAGTAGAACTATAATGGAATACTAAAAAATACTTTGTTGATCCAAAAGGAGGCTGGGAAAAAAGGAAAAAACAACATACGGGACAAATAGAATAACTGGCAAGATGATGAAATCATATCAATAATTCAATATTTATAAATGATCGAATATACTTGAAAGAGTAGATCTTAAATGTTATCACCACACACACACACACAAACACACACACAAAATCGCAATTATGTGAGGAGATAGAGGTGTTAACTAGCCTTACTGTGATAATCATTTTGCAATATATACATGTATCTAATTATCACATTGCATACCTTAAACTTACGTATATGTCAATAATATCTCAATAAAGATGGGGAAAAAATATAAATGGTCTAAACACATCAGTTAAAAGACAGGGATTATCATATTGGATAAAAAATAAGACTCTACTATGTGCTATATACAAACTTAAATATAAAGACATGGATACACTAAAAATAAAAGGATAAAAAAAGGTGTTCCATGCAAACATTAATAAAAAGTAAGCCAGAGTGACTATATCAATATCAAAGTAGAATTCAGAACTGGGAATATTACCAGGGAGAAAGAGTAGCTTTTCATAATGATAAAGGGGTCAATGCATCAAAAGATAGGAGCAGAATTAATGAATCCAAAAAACTCATTCTTTGAAAAGATAAAGTGGATAACTATCTAGATTGATCAAGTAAAAAAAGAAAGAAGGCACAAATTACCAATATCAGAAATGAAAGGAGGGGGTATCATTTTATATCCTACAGACAGTGGAAGGATAATAAGGTAACTTTATTCCAATTAATTTGATAGCTTGGATGGAATGGACAAATTCCTTGAAAGATGCAAATTTTCAAAATTGACTCAAGAAGATATGAAAAACTTGAATAGCTCTACATCTAACAAAGAAATTGCATTTGTAATTTAAAACCTTCTCACAGACAAAACTTCAGCCCAGATGGCTTCACTGATGAATTCTATTAAACATTTTTTTTCTTCCAGTTTTATTGAGATATAATTGACATACAGCACTATATAAGTTTAAGGTGTACAGCATACTGATTTGACTTACGTACATCATGAAGTGATTGAGTACAAGTTTAGTGAACATCCATCGTCTCATACAGATACAAAATTATATTAAACATTTAATGAAGAGTTAGTAGAAAATAGAGGAGGGGGAAAGCATTTCCCAGCTCATATTATGAGGCCGGCAATATCTTAACAGCAAAATCAGACAAAGATTAGAAAATCAAACTACAGATATTACCTCATGAATATAGATGCAAAAATCCTTAACAAAATATTAGCAAGTCCATTCCAGCAATATACAAAATAATAATAATACATCATGATCGAGTAGCTAGTAAAATAAGGAAAGACGAAGAAAGTAAGGCATACATATTGAAAAGGAAAAAGCAAAACTGTCTTGATTCACAGATGACATGATTGTTTACATAGAAATCTAAGAAATCTACCAAAAAGCTATTAAAACAAGTAATAAGTGAGTTAAAGCAAGATTTCCGGACACAAAGTACAAATATCAAATTTTATTTCTATATACCAGCAATGAACAATTGGTATATGAGTTTTTTAAAACAAATACAACATGAAATTCTAAGGAATAAATTTAGCCAATGTGTGTAAGACATGTATACTGAAACCTACAAAGCATTGCTGAGAGAAATTAAGGATCTAAGTAAATGGAGGTATATACCATGTTTATGGATCAGAGGCTGAATTATCATGTTAGTTCTCTCTAGATTTATCTGTGTATATTCAATGCAATTCCAATCAAAATCCTACCAGGCCTTCTTGAGAAATTGAAAGCTGAATGATTCTAAAGTTTATATGGAAATGCAAAGGACCTAATGACCAGAACAATTTTGAAAACAAAAAACAAAATGTTAGGGGCGTCCCTGGTGGTCCAGGGGTTAAGACTCCATGCTTCCAATGCATGGGGCATGGGTTCGATCCCTGGTTGGGGAACTAAGATCCCACATGCTGCACGGTGTGGCCAAAAAATTAAAAACAAAACAAAACAAAAAACCCCCACAATGTTGGAGGATTTACACAACCTGCTTTCAAGTCTTACTGTAAAACTACTGTTATCAAGATAGCTTGGCTTTGACATAAAGACAGGCATAGAGATGAATAAAACAGCATAAAGAGTCCAGAAATACACCCATATATATGTAGTCAATTGGTTTTTGATAAAAGTGCCAAAACAATACAAGGATAGTCTTTCAACAAATAGTGCTGGAACAACTGAATATCTATGTGGGAAGAAATGGACCTTGACCCTTACCTCACATCATAAAAAAAATGAACTGAAAATAGATCATGGATGTAAATGTAAAAGCTGAAACCCTAAAACTTCTAGTAGAAAACATAAGAGAAAATCTTTGCATCCTTAGGATAATCAGAGACTTCTTAGATAACACAGGGAGAATATGCCATAAAACAAAAACGTGATAAATTGTACTTTATCAAAATAGAAAACCTTTGCTCTTCAGAAGACGTTAGGAAAATGAAAACACAAATCACAGACTGTGAAAAAATGTTTGCAATATATATGCAGTTGATCCTCATTCACAGATTCTATATTTGCAGATTCACCTACTTACTAAAATTTATAACCCCCAAACCAATATTTGTAGTACTTTTATGGTCATGTGGATATGCATCAGGGTGGCAAAAATTTGAGTTGCCCAACATGTGTGTTCCCAGCTGGTGTCAAACAAAATGGTGCTGTGCCATCCTTTTCATGGCCTATTTAGTGCCAGTATTTTGCATTTTTATTATTTTTGTTGATTTTGCAACTTAGAATGGCCCTAAGCATAATGCTGAAGTACTGTCTAGTGTTCCTAAGTCCAAGAAGGCTATGATGTGCCTTACAGAGAAAATACACGTGTTAAATAAGCTTCATCCAGGCATGAGTTAGAGCACCACTGGCTGTGAGGTTTTTTTTAACATTTTGTTTTATTTTATTTATTTATTTATTTACTTAATTACTTACTTATGGCTGCATTGGGTCTTCGTTGCTGTGCGTGGGCTTTCTCTAGTTGCGGAGAGCAGAGGCTACTCTTCGTTGCGGTGTGCAAGCTTCTCATTGTGGTGACTTCTCTTTGTCACGGAGCATGGGCTCTAGGCACACGGGCTTCAGGAGTTGTGGCATGTGAGCTCAGTAGTTGTGGCTCGCAGGCTCTAGAGAGCAGGCTCAGTAGTTGTGGCACATGGGCTTAGTTGCTCCGTGGCATGTGGGATCTTCCCAGACCAGGGCTCGAACCTGTGTCCCCTGTATTGGCAGGCAGATTCTTAACCACTCCGCCACCAGGGAAGTCCTGGAATAACTAGAATTAAAGACAGACTATAGCAAGTGCTAGGGAGGGTGTGGAACAATGGGAACTTATACATTGCTGGTGGGACAGCCACTTAGGAAAAGTTTGGCAATTACAATGTTAGACATATGTTTACCATATAACCTACCAATTCCGCTCCTAATTTTTCACTCAAAATAAATAAAAACATATATCTGCACAAAGACTGTACCAAATGTTCATGACAGTTTTATTCATAACAACCATTAAGTTGGAAACATCTATCGACCAGTGAATGGATAAACAAACAATTTGTGGTATACCCATGTGATGGAATACTACTCAGTACTAAAAAGTAACAAACTACTGATACAGGTAGCAATATGGATGGGTATGAAAAATGTTATGCTAAAGAGTACCTAGTATATGATTTTATTCATATGAAATTCTAGAAAAGACAAATCCAATCTATAGTGACAAAGTAAATCAGTGGTTACCTAGGACTAAGGTGATGTTGGGGTTCATTACAGAAGGGCACAAGGAAACCATTGGCGTTGATAGAAATATTCTATATCTTGATTATGATGGCAGTTACACAATTTTAAATGTCTGTGAAAACTCATTAAACTGTGATTGAAAATAGGTACAATTTATTGTATGTAAATTATACATCAAGAAAGCTGCTTTTCAAAGAATGAATTAGTTGAGGTTTGGTTTGGATTTTAGGAGGAGGATTTTGGATTTGTGGGGGAGGCAACACATTTCCTGAAGAGACATGTTTCATAGACCCAGTACTTGAATACCCATTTCTTCTTAGCTAATGTGTTTCTGAAAAATTCTGCCATTAAATGAAAAAGATTTTTATTACTTTTAGTAGGAAAAACTATGATGCATTCCATCCCAACAGATACCCAAACAAATTTCATAGGTAGAAAAATATATCAACTGAACAGTGAAAACAAGCTTAAGTAGTAAGAATTTAGAAGTAAATAAATACAGATTGTATAACAAACATAATGTAATGAAGCTTTATTGTGTTTATCAAAGGAAGAAAAGATTTGAGTGGGTGGTAGTTGTGGAGGTGGATGTGAGAGAGTTGGTTTTTGGAAAGAGCATCTTGCTGCACTTTTTTTTTTTTCTTCACTAATTTTTCAAGCTTTAGGGGACTTAAATTATCTTGCACTCAAACTGCAGTTAAAAATAAAGTCATAGCATAAACATGAGAGCACTTTCAATCATATGGAAATTTTAAAGAATTATAGATGAAATGTTATCTCTTCATCCCTCTTGGTTGGCATACATTCACAAAGCAAATGTTTGGGGTTTGTTCAAACATGGCAGACAATACACATTTGGTCCTTGTGATGTTCTCTGGAGAATGACAGTGTTGAACAGAATGCAGCAATGTTGAAATAGCACTTTTTATAAAACCATTATATGAAAACAAAAGTCTGTTGTATTTTATACACCAGAAACAATTAGAATATAACATGTTTTTTAAAAAAAGATAACCTTCCCAATGGTACTTAAGGGTTTAATCTCTCAAAAATTTTATAAGACCTTTATGGAGAAAATTGCAAACTTTATTGACAGACATTAAAGAAAACCTAAGTAAATGTCATGAATTAGAAGGAAAACAAAAGCCATTATACTAAAGACTTTTTAAAAAAGTTTTCTAAAAAGTAATGAACAGTCATTATGTGAGTAAAGTCTGCATTGATATAGACCTGGAATTTGGAAAGTGGATTTAGACCGAGTATCTCGTGTGTCTTTCATTTTAATTCTTAAAACAAACTTAAATCACATTTCTTGGGAAGTTTATGCCTGGAATGTTTGAAATACAGATTGCTGTTTCTTCTCCCTGGAACGCTTTGTCCACTTCCTTAGCCCTTTTTCTGTGCTCCTGTTCATCCCTCTATTACAGCCAATATCAACTTATATTATTAATGATGTATATATTTCTAGTCTGTGAACTCTCTTAGGTCAGGGACCATCGGTAAATAACTGTAGCAGGCTCTGGAGTTAAGGCCACTTGGATTCTAATCCTGTCTCAACCACTTATTAGCTGTTTAAACTTGAGCAAATTATATAACCTCTCTGTGCCGCATTTGTAAAATGGGAATGATAAATGGCACCTATTTATAGGATACTGTGATGATTTTAAATAATAATGTGTTAAGTGCTTTGAATAGTACCCAACATATAATCACCATTCAGAAATGTTAGCCATTGTGGTTCTTAGCCATTCAGCAGCACAGACTCTTCCCTGGGTGAGCTCTAAATTTTGAACAATGTGTAATAAACGTGTTAACATTACAGCGATGCCAGTTAGGTGGAATTTAGGACTGAGCAGGTTTTATATAATGTGTGGAGCAGAGTACAATTTGTTTTGAGTAAGAGGTAAGAAGCGTAACGTCAAGTCAGCACCAAGGATGGCGCTAATTAGAACAAGTGAGAACTCTGCTTCACGGATATATTAAGAATGTAAGAATGTGTTCAGATCAGAAAATGATCCTACTCAAATAGCCACACAGGACTGAAGGGCAACCAAGTAACTAGTGTGACAATTTTATGGCCCCTATGAGAAATTATACTATACAAATAACTTGTGTACTGATTTTCTGAATCTTTTAATCTCTTCAAAATGTGAATACAAAAAAGTGAGCATTACTAATCCCATATGAAGTTGTGTTCAATAAGTACATATTGAATGAACCAATTAAAAAAAAATGGAACCATCTGTATTATTCTTATCTTCAGAGAACAGCACAATAATGAGCACGTGGGAAGTCTACAATTAAATGCTTTTGTGTAAATAAAATTGTCTTTATTGCTTGTGATCTGAGTTAGGATTGATAATTCAGTTATTACATTTACCCAATTATTTACATATACTGAGGATTACTTAGCTTTCATAGAAATCTTTTTTTTTTTTTTTAATTATTTATTTATTTATTTTTGGCTGTGTTAGGTCTTTGTTTCTGTGCGAGGGCTTTCTCTAGTTGCGGCAAGCGGGGGCCACTCTTCATCGCGGTGCGCGGGCCTCTCACTGTCGCGGAGCACAGGCTCCAGACGCGCAGGCTCAGTAATCGTGGCTCACGGGCCCAGTTGCTCCGCGGCATGTGGGATCTTCCCGGACCAGGGCTCGAACCCGTGTCCCCTGCATTGGCAGGCGGATTCTCAACCACTACGCCACCAGGGAAGCCCCATAGAAATCTTAATCTTTCATTTCATGGACTTTGATATGTTTAAATATATAGCTTTGTTAAATGCTTTTGCATTTAATGCATTTGCATTAATCTAGTCTACTTATATTAAATTTAATTGCATTCTGACTTCCTGGGATGAATATTTAGTCATTAAACAAAAGGAACATTTTTCAAATAATTGTTCATAGTGTCTAAGTAATCCAAGTACTATACTTATTTTAATTCAAAATATAGTATCTTTGCTTTCAAAAAGTACATAAATACAAATTCTGATATTAATCTGAATTTATTTTTTTAATTAATTTATTTTTGGCTGCGCCGGGTCTTTGTTGCTGCACGCAGCCTTTCTCTAGTTGCGGCGAGCAGGAGCTACTCTTTGTTGTGGTACGCGGGCTTCTCATTGTGGCGGCTTCTCTTTGCTGAGGAGCATGGTCTCTAGGCATGCGGGCTTCAGTAATTGTGGCACACGGGCTCAGTAGTTGTGGCTTGTGGGCTCTAGAGCGCAGGCTCAGTAGTTGTGGCGCACGGGTTTAGTTGCTCCTTGGCATGTGGGA
Source organism: Balaenoptera musculus (assembly GCF_009873245.2). Lineage (NCBI taxonomy): Eukaryota > Metazoa > Chordata > Mammalia > Artiodactyla > Balaenopteridae > Balaenoptera > Balaenoptera musculus. Next base: position 147,725,160 of record NC_045786.1, read on the forward strand.
TCTTCCCGGACCAGGGCTTGAACCCGTGTCCCCTGCATTGGCAGGCAGATTCCCAACCACTGCGCCACCAGGGAATTCCTTTAACCTGAATTTAAAGAATTGAAGTTATGAAGTATATTTTCCCTTGAAGTATATTGGCAGTAATGTCCCAACACCCAGTTTTATCAAGAATGTTGATTAGTTAGACTTTCAGTTAGTTCTTTAGCAAAAACAAGTCCAGGAGGAAAGGGCTATTTTTCTTTGTGCCTCAGGGTAGAGGTAAGAACTGGATGCTTATGTCTTCAGTGGAGAAACCCAGATTCTGTTAGCTTGTATCTTCCCTGTGCGAAGCCTCTTTATCAGGGGTTTCACTTGAGTCCAAGGGACTTCTTATTCTTCTGCATTTAATTTTTGCACAGCTCTACACATCACCCATTTTTTTAAAAAGAGCATTATTGAGATATTTTACACATACTATAAAATTCATCCATTTAAAATGTACAGTGCGTTTTTAGTATATTCACGGAAGTGTGCAACCATCATGACAATCTAATTTTGGAATATTTCCATCACCCCAAAAAGAAACCCCATACCCATTAGCGGCCACTCCCATTCCCCCGACTCCACTTCCCACTCCCCAGTCAGCCCTAAGTAATCACTAACCTACTTGTTGTCTCTGGATTTCATTCCTTTTTATTGCCAAATAATATTCCATTATATGGATATACCACATTGTTCATCAGTTGATGGACATTTGGGAATTTCCACTTTTTGGCTGTTATGAAAATGCTACTATGAACATTCGTGTGCAAGTTTTTGTGTCATCATCATTTTAAACTTTCTTTTGATGTGGGGGTGTGTTTGTATATTATAAGTTTTGCATTGGAATACCCTGGATATAGTTTTAACTTAGTATAAGTACAATATATATCACCCAGTGATCTAAATACATTTTGCTAAACTTAAAGGTAACAACCATTTATTGGTCTCTCATTTGTCGTTTTGAGTCACTCAGAAACTGACTGGGTAAGCAAAAACACAAGCCTTTTTGCTTTCATCACTGTCAGTATTGGATTCCATTTCAAAGGACTCTAGAGTTTGATATTTCATATCTTGAGCTAGAATGGAGAAGAATGGCTTATTGTGAATCCAGTTACAGTTGGCTGACTGTCATGGCTAAATGACAACAATAGGTCATACCCTCTGTTTTGTTGTTATTTTTAATCTGTCATATATTCTTGTTTTGTTTTTGCATAGAGGGAAACTTTGAAAGAATAGAATGCTTCTGGCACATAGAAATTCATTTCTGTATTGACATTTAGCCTCAAAGACACATCAGTGATTATACAGATGAAGTGAATGTACCCAGTAACTCAAGCTGCACTTGGGTAATCATTAAGAAAGCAGTTCAAAGAATGTGGTTAATGGTAGGACTATTTAAGTGTTTTATTCACATTGTCTTCTGGCCTTTGACTCAACTCTGGATTTATTAGAAATAGTACCCCTAAATCAAATCAGAGCTAGAGTACCAGGGACTTAATAAATAGTCTTTAAAATAAACTTTTTAGCAAATTATGAAAACTACCCTTTATAGTCTCTCTACCTTCCAAAAAAATGAGTGTTAGGTATGTTTGGTTACAGGAATGCTAGTTTATTAGAATCAACATGAATAGAGAGGAAAAAGCTGATTTAAAATGTGGTTTTTAGGGACTTCCCTGGTGGCGCAGTGGTTAAGAATCTGCCTGCCAATGCAGGGGACACGGGTTCGAGCCCTGGTCCCACATGCCGTGGAGCAACTAAACCCTTGCGCCATAACTACTGAGCCTGCACTCTAGAGCCCAAGAGCCACAACTACTGAAGCCCGTGTGCCTAGAGCCCGTGCTCCACAACAAGAGAAGCCGCTGTAGCGAGAAGCCCGTGCACTGCAACGAAGAGTACCCACACTCGCTGCAACTAGAGAAAGCCCACATGCAGCAACGAAGACCCAATGCAGCCAAAAATAAACAAAGACCCAACGCAGCCAAAAATAAATAAATAAATAAATTTATAAACTAAAATAAAATAAAATGTGTTTTTTAGATGGAATTATTTCAGGTTGATCTTACAAGCACAGAATTTTTAACTCATTAGGATAGTATTCTCAACCCTGGACTTTATAAATTATTTCTTCTGAATAAGAATAAAAGCATTTAAATAAAGCCTTTAAAATAAAAGCATAGTAGCTGTCTCCATTTTAAAAAAAATCTTGCGAAAACGTCAATCTACAAAAAGAAACTAGACTTAGGAGCAAGTCACTTGACTTAACTGTTGTTTGGTTGTTGACTGTCACGGCTTTTTGCTTAACCAAATACGGTGAATAGTTATAATTGGTTTAGTTTCTGCCAAATTTTGGATAGATCAAATTTGTTATTTGTGATTTAATTTCTTAAAGCAGGGCCATTTCTTATACTACCTTGGTATCCACAAGAAGTCCCAAATGATGCTGGGAATTAAGAGGGTACTTAAAACTTATTTTAAGATCTATTTCATAATGTTCACTTGCATTTTACACTGGTGGCCTAGCGGAAAGCATTTAAAAAGGAGCTGTCCTTAGCTTGCAGGGGTGTTCCTAGATAGTATATTCCTAAAGGGTCAGTTCAAATATCACTTCTTTTCTAAAGCTTTTCCTGTCCATCCAACCCAAACCTTCTGCAGAATTAATTATCCCCGTGTCTGTCTTCATAATGTGTTATATACTCCTCTTATAGCTTGGATGACATTACTTGATAATTATTTATTTTCCAGTCTGTCTTCTGACAGATTCTCAAGGAAGGTTAAGAATTATATTATAACCTTAACATTAAGCATAATGCATGGCACTAGAGATAGAGCTGAAGTTTTGGTAAAAATTCTAATCCTTGGCTGAATTTTAATTTCTCCCTTTGTTGCTCATAGAGCAGATAGTCTCTCTCTTCTACTTTTAATATGATTTTTTAAATTAATTAATTAATTAATTATTTTTGGTTGCGTTGGGTCTTTGTTGCTGTGCGCAGGCTTTCTCTAGTTGCGGCGAGCGGGGGTTACTCTTCATTGCGGTGTGTGGGCTTCTCATTGCAGTGGCTTCTCTTGTTGTGGAGCATGGGCTCTAGGTGTGCAGGCTTCAGTAGTTGTGGCACACGGGCTCAGTAGTTGTGGCTTGTGGGCTCTAGAGCGCAGGCTCAGTAGTTGTGGCGCACACGCTTAGTTGCTCCACAGCATGTGGGATCTTCCCGGACCAGGGCTCAAACCCATGTCCCCTGCGTTGGCAGGCAGGTTCTTAACCACTGCGCCACCAGGGAAGCCCCTCTCTAACTTTATGGTAAGAAATATGCTTTATGATCATAATTTTAATAAAATTAAAATTTTATTAGTAATTCTTTTAGTAATGAATTAGAACTGCCTCTAGAGTTTCTGATTCAGTAGATCTGAGATGGAGACCTGACAATGTGTATGTCTAACGTGTTCCCAAAGTGACGCTAATGTGGTTGGTCTAGGGACCACACCTTGAGAACCACTGATACAGGTAATAAATGCTAACTAACCTACCTGGAAACCTCTACTATATTGAAATAGGATCTGTTCCTGATTTTCCCACCTAACTTTCTTTTTAAGGTCTTGGGGGAAAAAAGTACTCCATAATTGCAAAGCTCTCTACAAGTATCTACACAGAGCACAATTAAGCTGTTGATGAGCAAACTTTACTTAGTTTAGTGACCAGAGGAGGAGGGGAGGGTTTTTCTAAGGAAGATTGGTTGATCTCTCTTGGTGTTTCATTATCTGCAGCACAAGAGTATGTAATGGGCGAGCAGTAAGAACTTGTTGACTAGCTGATGAAACTAGTTTAGAACTCTGACCTTTGATTTTGAGGCCAGTGGTCTACCATCTATAAAATGCTTCTTTTCACTTTCACTTCTTTATTGGTTTGAATGCAAATAAAATTAATGAAAAAGATATTTTAACTTTAATTATTAAGCATTATAGTAAATGTTTATATAATATCTAACCATATTTCCCCTTCTATTATATTTTGCCATATTGATCACACATAAGTTGTTTTTAAGATCCTAAATTATGACCTGTACTATCAATGAAAGAGTGTTTTTTTCATTCAGTACATGCCTATTAGTATGTTAACTATGTATAGGTTAAACTCTGGAGTTTCAATGAAGCAGACTATTATACACAGTATAATATAATTTTCTGGCTGAGGATATTTTTGTGTTCTAATTCTTTTATGTTAATAATTCACAAATGTTGTAAATAAGATTTTTCAGAAACATCAAAACTGGATATTTTGAAAAAAAGGTTAACTAGCTGTAATTTCTACTCACAAGGAAAATAACCACTACCATATTTTTATGGACCTGGGCCCTTGGACTCTTTATTCAATAGAAATTGATAAGAGGCCAGATGAGAATTCCAGTCAAGGCTTTATTAGGGCTCGTGCTGCAGTACAAGGGAGTGAAAACAAGAGACAGGTACTCTTGCTCTCTCCCTGAGAGGAGCTGCTTGGGTCCTTAAAAGGGGTAACAACAGGAGGGGGGGGGTCCATGGGTTGGGCAGGAGGTGTAGCTTAGGTGATCTGCCCACCCCTTTAGTGGTGCCATGTACAGGGATCATGCACAGTGCCCTGCTTTTGCTCTTAGCACCTCAGAAATGGCGGTTGGTTTGTGGCCTTTTTGAATCCTGTTGATCATAATTGCCCCAACTGTGCACGTGTGCAGTTGTTTTTAGTCCCTTATAGTTTCTTTGTATTGTCACTCAAAGAGATGTTAGTCCAGGTGCAAGCACTCCGGTAGAAGGTCCCAGGTCCCAGCCTATCTCAATATGACTTCCTAAGTAGACATGTCATACGATCAAGTTCTTACCTTGATGTGATGTGGTTTTAAAAGAAATTCATAATCAAGTGAAGACAGTAATTGTTGTACATTTGTACTACTACATTATTTTAGAGGAAAAAGAGGATTTTTAAATTAAGCCTTACTGGATAAGTACTATATATTGGATATTTTTTCCAAGTCTGTTAGGGAAAATATCTTTAAAAGTCTCTACCATTGGGCTTCCCTGATGGCGCAGTGGTTGAGAATCTGCCTGCCAATGCAGGGGACACGGGTTCGAGCCCTGGTCTGGGAAGATCCCACATGCCACGGAGCAACTAGGCCCGTGAGCCACAACTACTGAGCCTGCGCGTCTGGAGCCTGTGCTCCACAAGAGAGGCCACGATAGTGAGAGGCCCGCGCACTGCGATGAAGAGTGGTCCCCGCTTGCCGCAACTGGAGAAAGCCCTCGCACAGAAACGAAGACCCAACACAGCCAAAAATAAATAAATAAATCAATAAAATTAAAAAAAAAAGTCTCTACCATTGATGAACTTATTGTCTGGTCAAGTTGAAAACATGAACCATACATATGTGAAACCACAATGCCAACAATTAAAAATCAAATTATCAGGTAGAACAAGTAATTTGTGTTAAAATTGGATAAATCGTCATCTGTGAAGTAAAAGAGTGATGAAAGTGAAGTAGGATTATTGAGGTCATTTATATTCACAGTTGTTGATAGTATGAGGAAAAACTAGCTGAAATTTAACTGGACTAGTGAATGTTTAGATTAAGCTATTCCTTTTGTAACTTTGTTTAGATTAAGCTATTCCTTTTAGCTATTGGACTGGCCTCAACCTTAAAGTTAGGCTTGCTACCAACCCTAAAGCTTTTTTTTTTTTTAATTTTATTGAAGTATAGTTGATTTACAATGTGTTAATTTCTGCTGTAGCAACCCTAAAGCTTTTTCTGAGAAGATTCAATAAATGAGTAACTTGGACTTCCCTGGTAGCACAGTGGTTAAGAATCTGCCTGCCAATGCAGGGGACATGGGTTCGAGCCCTGGTCCAGGAAGATCCCACGTGCTGCGGAGCAACTAAGCCCATGCGCCACAACTACTGAGCCTGTGCTCTAGAGCTCACGAGCCACAACTACTGAAGCCCGAGCACCTAAAGCCCGTGCTCTGCAACAAGAGAAGCCACCGCAATGAGAAGCCCATGCACCGCAACAAAGAGTAGCCCCCGCTCGCTGCAACTAGAGAAAGCCTGCGCGCAGCAACAAAGACCCAACGCAGCCAAGAATAAATACATAAATAAATAAATACATTTATATAAATAAATAAATAAATAAATAAATATAAATAAATAAATAAATGACCAAAGACTCATTCTCTCCACCTTCCAAAGAATTTTTTAGAAGCAAAATGTTGAACCAGAGAGCTTCCCTCATAGCTATTTTATGAATAAATTGAAAATTGTGCTCTTAGATTTGTCAGTATGATTTCTTAAATAAGAAAGGTTGGAAGGCAGCAGCTTATTATTATTAGGCTTAACCTGAGTTCGATTTGGTAGAGTTTAAAAAATATGTAATCTGCTTTTGATTGTTTGGTCATGTGTAATTTGTTCCTCATCCAAAGAATTTAACGATGGAAATAAACATTCATGGCATGAAAAGTCACCCCCTTTCTACAGCTTTTCCTGTCCATCCATTTCCAAGTCCTCTGCAGAATTAACTATCCCCATCTCTGTTCCCTGGCCTACTCTTCATTGTATTATGATATGTAGTGATAATGAGAAAAAGCTGTATTTCCAGAGAAGCATTTGGTGAAGTTTTCTGTTTACTATGGAGATTTTCCAAGCATATACTAACTAGAAAGAATGCTATAATGAACTCCACGTACCCATCCCCAGCTTCAATAATTGTCAACTTTCTGCCTTTCTTGTTTTATCTCTGCCCCCTTATATCACACTTTTTGTTGTGGTTGTGTTGTTGGCTGGAGTATTTTAAAGCAAATCCTAGTACCATGTCATTCATAAATAATTTAGTATGTATCTCTCACCAAGAAGGCCTTTAAAAAACACACACAATTATTACACCAAACAAAATAAAATAATAATTCCTTAGTAACGTCTTATAGTCCATGTCCAGTTTGGTTAAAAATTGTGTTTTTCACAGTTGGTTTGTATGAGTCAACATCTGGACAAGGTCTGCACATTGCATTTGATTGACATCAGTCTTCAGTCACTTAATCTTCTCTATAAGCACACTCTTCTTCTAGGTTATCCCCCCCGCCCCATGCTATTTAATTGCTGAAGAAACTGGGTTGTTTGTCCAGGAGGATCTCCCACATTTTAAATTTGGATGATTTTTATCATGGTGGTAGCATTCCACATGGTCCTCTTTTCCTCCAAATTTCCTGTAATCTAGTAGAGTTAGAGAATAAAGTGGGTTCAGAGTCAGTCTTTTTGGCAAGAATGCTTCATAAGTGTACTTGGTATTGCTGTGTATGAAACACAGGACCTTCATTTGTTCCAGTTTCAGTGAAGATCAGTGGGTTTAGGTGGTATCAGTCTCATCCTTTCCATAATAATAATAACAATGATGATTACTATTCTAATAAATCAGCAACTATTTGGTTTCCCTGAAATGTAGTCCAAAGAGGAAAGGCAGAAAAAATGCTTGATTTTTCCCCCCTTTTACTTACCAATTTTCAGAACACGAAATGAGTTGAAGTGACTGAGGGCTTTTAAGAAATATTATAGTAAAATATAATATATTAAATATTAAATATATTAAATATAATACAGTATACTAGTGTATTATAATTTAATATAATACAATATATATAATATAATGTATTATGATTTAATATAATATATTAATATAATATTAATTTGATATAATATACATTATATTAATATAATACATTATATTAATATTATATTAAATATAATACATTAAAATACTATTTAATGTATTTCTAAGTACTATAATCATTATTCTTTCTGACACTCAAAACTATCCCATCTTTAGTTAGTGGACACCCCTTTATGCTGACTTCTGTGTCATTTGACATGACCCTAGTAATCTTTGGTAACTTCTTCCTTCCTTTCAGCGTGTCAAGATATTCCTTGTTCATTTACTTCAGACTTAGAATCTCATCCATTTCTCCAAGGAACCCTGGGAGTAGAAATCTTCATTTTAGTAGAAATCTAAGTACTAAGAGTATTAATTGGTACTGGACTGTCATTGCTTCTGGGCCTTTTCCATGGACAGGGTTGGTAAATGAGTTGTTGTTGTTTTGTTTTTTAAGAGAAAAAGAAATTGTGTTCCTACCAATATGCCCAGTTCAAATTAAAGATGTTTAAGTGTTTTAATTTAATGTATTCGATTTTTTAAATTTTAATTTTATTGGAGTTTAGTTGATTTACAACGTTATGTTAGTTTCAGGACCACGGCAAAGTTATTCAGTTATACATATACATATATTCATTCTTTTTTAGATTCTTTTCTCATATACAATGTATTTGATTTTATAATAGTATGTCTTTTACTCTGGAAATCTTGATTTCTAATAACTAACATAATTATTTATGTTTTAATCCACAGTGTGAATAGCATCAAAAGAACTAACTACATATAACAACAAGACTGCTGAATGCATTTTAAGATTTCTCTGTGCCTCATTTATATCTTTAGGATATATACTTGTAGGGATATATAGTCAGAATATGTCTTTTAGAATTATTTAAACTTTTGTACTGTGTGGTTATTGCCAAATTTTAGAGATTCAAGTTATTTTCAGTTTATTTCCATTTTTAGAGATTGCCGTTTTTCTATTTAATAAATTTTTTAATGTATAAAATATTTATATGGTGTCCCAAAGTAAAATGTATAAAATAAGGTACATCCAAAGTGTCTACCTTCCACTTCTATCCTATCCCCCTCTCTTTTTCCTCTTCTAGGTAACCATCTTTATTAGTAAAAACAAATACTAAACTTTATCCTTCCATTATTTCTTTTGAAAATATAAGTAAATATACCTGTGTATTTCTCCATGTCCTGATTTTCCACATAAGGTAATATTCTATACATAGTGTTCTGCACCTTGCTTTTTTTCCGCTCAGCAGTATGTTCTGGAGATCGCTCCATAGCAATATATAGGTCTCTTCTTCATTCCTTCATACAGTTGCACAGTACTCTATAATATGGAGTCCCTTCCCTAAAAATGGACATTTAAGTTGTTTCCAATCTTCAGTTATTACAGATAGTGCTGAAATGAATAGGAATATGAATACCCTATTTAATATTTTTGCTGGTGTATCTTTGGGTAGCTACCTAGAAGTAAAATTGCTGGGTCAAAGGGTAAAAAACAGGTAATTTTACTAGGACAAAAATTTCTTATGCACAGTGTTGAATTAAGAATTGAAAAGGAAGCAATTTCCTCTTTCCTCATATATGAATAAATTATTTCAATGGATATATAGGTGACCACCTCCCATGTGCCTGGTATTGTTCTAGTTGCTGGGGATAGAGCAGGAGGCTCTGTAGAACTTCAAGGAGCAGGAAGGGAAATAAGCAAAGTTAATTTCAGGTTTTGGTAAGTGCTGTGAAGGAAGTAAATGTGTTGATATGAAAGAAAGTAACCAAGAGGACTCACTTTGGATAGGGTGGCCACAGAAGGCTTCTTTGAAAAGGTGAAGTTTGAACTGAGATTTGACAGATTAAAAAAATGATTAACACCGCCATTTATAGACTTTCCTACTATATGCCAGGCAATATAAAGGATTTTCATACCTCATTTTATCTCACAAGACTGCAAAGTCTATTTTATAATTACATTTTATGAATGAGAAAACTGATGCTCATAAAAATAATTTGCTTAAGGTCTTAAAACCTGTAAATGGGGGGTGGGGGGGCTGGGATTTGAATCAAGGCTAGACCCATCTAATTCCAAAGCCAGATAAGAGAAGTCCTTTTTACTGTATACATTGCCTCTCTTAACCAGAAAGAAAGCAGAGAATACCTAGTTAACATAGTAAATGGTTTAGACTCTTGTTTTAACCTGGCAGAAATACAGTGTTTTGTTTTTTTTCTTTTAAAGCATTGTTCACATTTACTACTGAATGATTACAAATTCAGAATACATATGCTTGTTTTCTTTGGGAGTATTTGTTATATAACAAAATAGAAAAACATGTCTTCTTGTCCAAGCTAAGTAAAACAATTTCAATATCTGTTTTTATTGTTTTCGACTTAATGATGGTTCTCTGTTTAAAATACCGTAGCAAGAACCTAGGGGCAGGACAGGAATAAAGATGCAGACCTACTAGAGAATGGACTTGAGGACACGGGTAGGGTGAAGGGTAAGCTGGGACAAAGTGAGAGAGCGGCATGGACATATATACACTACCAAATGTAAAACCGATAGCTAGTGGGAAGCAGCCGCATAGCACAGGGATCAGCTCGGTGCTTTGTGACCACCTAGAGGGGTGGGATAGGGAGGATGGGAGGGAGGGAGACGCAAGAGGGAAGAGATATGGGGATATATGTATATGTATAGCTGATTCACTTTGTTATAAAGCAGAAACTAACACACCATTGTAAAGCAATTATACTCCAATAAAGATGTTTAAAATTTTAAAAATGAAATAAAAAAAATAAAATACCGTAGCAAAAATATCCCCCAGATATTTCTAGCCTATTAAAATAATGCACCTTCTAAGTATCCTATTTATTTATTTCACAAATATTTTTAAAAATCTATATTCAATATACTTTACAGTGTCTATTTGAAATAACTTCATTAAATGAAATAACCAAAACGTTCAAGGGACTTACCTGGCGGGCCAGTGGTTAAGACGCCATGCTTCCACTGCAGGGGGTGCGGGTTAGGTCCCTTGTCAGGGAACTAAGATCCTGCATGCCTCGCAGACTGGCCAAAACAAAAACAAAAACACGTTCAAGGTTCTGTAAATAGCCATAAAATTAATCTTAGGGGGAAATTTTTTCTTGTGCCAGCACTTACTGAGCACTTAAATGTATTGTCTTAAGTCTCATACAACCCACTCAGGTAGGTACTAACCCCCATTTTACAGATGAAGGAACTGAGGCACAAAGAGGCTACATAATTTACCGGAGATCACCATCTAATAAGTGATAGATTCAGACCAAAGTTCAAATCCTATGTGATCATAGGTTTTTCTATATCATATATATTAAAAGGTCATATCAAACAACAAGAAAGTAGGGAAATATATTCTTCCTTTCTGGTGAGTTAAGTCCATACTACTGTCCGATGAACCATGCGTGAAGATTCATAGACATTTTCTTTGGTGTCTTAAACTGGAACTACCTGCAGTTAAAAGTCAGATTCTAATTTAACAAACAAGGCCACCTCTAACAAAATTACAATAAAATGATATTATTCCCTGGCTTAAAGAAAAATTCTCCAGTAACTATAGGAGTGCTTGTGGTATCAAGACAGCATCTTATATCTCCATGTAAGTCATATGCAAAGTGATATTATGGTGAAAAAATAGTGGCATGAATAATACCTGCTCATAGCCCAAGACATTTGATGTATCTTGGGCCTCAGTGTTTGTCGGATTTTGCAATTTCATGAGCAATATTTGTATTTTTTTTTAAAGTTCTGTATTTCTCTGTGTTCCACTTGATGTCAAATCTGTATTCTTAGGTCGTAGCGTTTCATTAAAAAAAATAAATAATCTCAGCCCCTCCTCCCTCTCCTCCCCCTCCCCCCCACACTCATTTCGTATAATATGGTAATGGTATCACCGTAGCTGTAATTACGGGTCATCTTCATTTCTTTCATCTCTGCCTGTTCTGATGGCTTCATTCCTTTGACGGAAAAGATTTGGCTCTGGGTGCTATGATTATTTTGTTAAGCGTTATTCGAATAGACAGGAGTGAGAGAAATTAATCAATCCAAATGCAATTAGCATCATGTTTAACCCAGTGATGGACGTCTCAAGGTGAAACAGCCAGGGGAGTTTCAGACATTATTATTCAATCCAGTGGTTCTTATCTAAATTATAATCAAGAGAGGTTTTTATTGGCTTCACAGTGTGAAGATGTAACTCTTTCCCTGCCCTGTGGGTCAAGAAGACTGGGGCCTCCATCCTCTGTAGACGTTTGCTGCTGCCAGCACCTTGAGGTGGGGGTGTTCCAAGCAGGAGGATTTTCTTAATATCCAAGTCCTTTGAAATTCATCTATACTGTGATCTTGGTCTGATTTTCCTGGGAGTGGGATATTGCCTGTGAATAAATTACTCTAACTTGAGGCAAAATATTTTGTGTCCTGATGAAGTCACTTTGACTAGTTCTTTCTTAACCTTACATGATAGATTATTATTGCTGTACTCACTTTATGAATGAGGAAATTAAGACTGTGTGAAGCTACTAGCCTTTGGTCACAATAAGTGTTTCACCACGATGTATTACTATGTAAAGGCCCTGAAGTGTGAATGTTCTGCAAAAATTTATGAGTATTTAATAAATGTTTGCCCCGAGTATATTAATCCATTGCTTTGATCTCATTGCCTTTCATTCAACTGAGTTTACCCTTGGAAGTGGAACCAAGTGAAATAGGCCTGTGAGGCCCTCTGAAGAGGAAACAAAATACAAATAAGAAGTTTTTAGGTCTCATTTCTTGAACACAGATCTTTGGGATTTGTTGTTATTGTTTTGGTTTGTTTTTTAGTAGGGAGAAGGATGATAAAAAGGATTGAATATTTGAAATCTAGTCTTGGTTTGCTCTTGAAAGAAGGCAGAGCAAGGAGAGTTGATGGAGAAACATAGGCTTTCACCTGAATACAGCATTTTTCAAATACCTGATAATTAAGATTCTTCTGCTTCTTTCAGTCTTCAGGCATCATGGATGACACTTCCCGTATTTTATGTTCCTGCTTGATGTTTTATATTCTGAGAATAAATCTGTTGGCTGGATGTTTCTGTCCTTTTTTTCCCCCTGTTGTGAAAAGCCATTAAAATTATTTTCGATATTGGAACTGTCCAAATGCATTTACCTGTACATTGAGTCCTGGCTTTTCTTTTTTATATTACTTCTTGGATAAAACATTCTCTGGAAGTGGCCCTTGCTATGAATTGAAAAAAACATGTTTGATATAAAATTATCTTTTCCTGAATTCACTGGAGAGAACACGGTCCTTAGCCACCCCACTCTTTTGGAAGAAAAAGTCATGTTAGAGAGACAAGACACTCAATAGAAAGAGAATCTGGGAAGTGTGCCCCAAAAAGGATTTTCTGAGAATTCTTAGGATGAAGATTTTCATAGTCAATGATAGTTTTGTCACGGATATAGCATCCAGACTGTTTTTTTCTTAGATATTCTTTCATTCTCAAAGAATGGGCAAAAGCCTAAGGCTGTTCTGTCTGCCTTCAAATGCTGCTTTTATATATTTTAGAGAAAAGTGAGATTTCTACCATAAAATCTTTTTTTTTAAATTTATTTATTTTAATTTATTTATTTTTGGCTGCGTTGGGTCTTCATTGCGGTGCACGGGCTCTAGGCGCTTGGGCTTCAGTAGTTGTGGCACAGGGGCTCTAGAGTGCAGGCTCAGTAGTTGTAGTGCATGGGCTTAGTTGCTCTGTGGCACGTGGGATGTTCTTGGACCAGGGCTTGAACCTGTGTCCCCTGCATTGGCAGGCGGATTCTTAACCACTGCGCCACCAGGGAAGTCCCTCTACCATAAACTCTTAACTTGAGTGGACTCTCCCACAAGAGTTGACTGAGAATGGTCAGTAGACCATATTACAATTACACCATTTTCTGAGGGCCACCAAATATTCAAATGAGGTCCCAAGAGAGTTCCTTCTCATCCAGGAACACCATGCTCAGTTCATAGCACCTTCTGCTCTTGACAGTGGCCCCAGCCACTCTCATATCAGAGGCATTATAAAGTGCTTAGTCCTTGACTTGAATTATTGATCACTTAGTGATAGGTTTTTGCGGAGGTCTGAACTGGAGCGTGGTGAAGAATCTCAGTCTGGCTGCCTGCCTGGAACTGCTCTGCTGTACGCCGGCTCTATGCCAGAGTGACAGGAAAACTTCCCCATTCCTGTGAGAGAGAAATCAGCACTGTAAATCACATTGGTTTCCTTTGTTCTCCTCTGATGTACCAAGGTACCTGTGAACAGCTAGCTAGCTCCATCTCAAAGGCCACTTCTCATTTATTTGAATTTTCCCTAATACCTAGTACATAGTAGGTAGGCCCTCTATGTGGCTGACTTAACTATTCATCCATCCCCTTCATGCTTCTCTCCTGCATAGCACACACTGATGACTAGGAGGTCCCTCAGCGGAATTAGAACGCCTTCAACTAAAAAATAATTGTTAAAGAAAAGTCGAAACTATAATCAGAACAAATGGCATCATTTCTACAAAACATCTTCTATAAATCTAGTTAAATAGATAACCTTTTAGCACATTGATTTAAACCAAACTAACTAGGGTTTTATGTGCTCCTTTTTGCTAGAAGAAGCTGCTGGTGTAGTTAAGGAAGGTCGCTGCCTCTAACTAGTACCCAGGTTTGAACCTCCAGAGTATACATGTTACACAGATGCAAGTCAGGCATGTTTCCCTTTGTTTTACATTTGAGAGCCTTTAAAAAATAAATAGTTCATCCTCTTTTTGCCACTCCTGGTGCTGCTTGTGTGCGCATTCGGTACTGACCTGGTACCTTTTCTCTTTTGTGAAACGGCAGCTGCAGAGACTCCGTTGTTTCCCATGACCGACGGAAAGCCCAAGGAAGGAGTCAAGGCTAAGAACAATGATCATATTAATTTGAAGGTGGCGGGGCAGGACAGTTCTGTGGCGCACAGATTAAGATTAAGCATACGCCACTTAGTAAACTAATGAAGGCTTACTGTGAATGACAGGGTTTGTCAATGAGGTAGGTCAGATTCCAGTTTAATGGGCAGCCAATTCATGAAACAGACACACTGTGAGAGCAAAATAACTTACTAGATTATGAAAGACAAGGGCTGAGTGAGCATGCCACTAATGGAGGAGGTGGGGGCTGTCACGGAACCAGCATTCTGCCCCAGTTGTTGTCGATCAAAACATAGCATTGGTGATTTAGCTTAAAAAAAATAAAGGGAATATGCTCGTGTACATCAACAGTTACTTTAAGTACAGTAAAGGAGTGAGGAAAGGGTACATGGAAGAACAGAGAAATCCATACTGTAGTAGCCAAGATGCCGTCAGTGTGTTCCAGCAGCAGACAGGAGGTGTCTGCTATGAAGGGAACTTGCTCTGTACTCCAGATCTCAGTTCCCACAGGCCAAGAAGACGTTCGCAGTTAGAAGACTGCAGTTTGGTTCTCCCAGATCCTGACTACTACAGTATGGATTTCTCTATTCTTTCATATACCCCTTCCTCACGTCTTTATTGTAGTTGAAGTAACTAGTGTACACAAGCATATTGGCTTTTTTTTTTTTTTAAGCTAAATGACCAGTGTTATGTTTTGCTTGACAACAACTGGGGCAGAATTCTGGTTCTGTAACAGTCCCCCCTCTCTCCATTAGTGGCGTGCTCATTCAGCCCTTGTCTTTCATATTCCAGTAAGTTATTTTGCTCTCACTGTTTAACAGAAATCAAACAAACAAAAATCCTTGCATACCTTGTTCCATTGGAGAATTTTAATGTTTTTCACTTTATCACTGTAAAACCCAGGGCAGTTTTATAACTTTTTTGTATATAGCTGTTACGTGTAAGGCAATCTGTCTTTAAGCAGGGATAAATTACTCTAAACGAAATGAATCCTAGGTAATTTTCCCATCAAGTATCTTGTTGCTTAAATAAACTTCTTGTTTGACATGAAAGAAAGAGTCATACAGTAGCTAGCATTTACAGAATGCCTGTGTGACCCTTGTATTAATCCCATCTTGAACAGATGAGGTGACTGATACACAGAGAGATGACTTGGGTGACTTGCCCACAGTGGTTCAGGCTCAGTGTAGGAGCTGGGGTTTGAATCCAAGCCTGTCCAATGCTAAAAGCCCTGCTCTTGGGAATTCCTTGGTGGTCCAGTGGTTAGGACTCCACGCTTCCATTGCTGGGGGCCCGGGTTCGATCCCTGGTCAGGGAACTAGGGTCCTGCAAGCTGCACAGTGCAGCCAAAATAAATAAATAAATAAATAAATAAAAGCCCTGCTCTTTTCACAGCGTTATGCTGTCTCCTTTGTTTCCTGGCCACTCAGAGTCTCCTAAACAGCCTGTTGTTGCTTTTCAGGATGTGAGAGAACCATCCGCCTCGCTAATGTTTTTAATTATATTGATTTAATTATATTGAGGCACAATATAAATATTTAAAGTAGTTTGCATTGGAACTGCAAACCACATGCTATGAGTTTCTTCCATTTCATTAAAAGTTACTTAATCTTTACATTGTTCTCTATATTAAAGCCAAGCAGAATTTTATCAGGCAATTGCCTCAAAGTTATAATCTAGAAAATCTTTCTGTAATGAAACCCATATGTCATGGGCGAAAGGTGCAAAGCCCTGGCCTAGAGGGCTGGTCTCGTGAGAGATTCTGCACCCAATCTCGTTAACCAGGGTGCCTCTGGTAATCCCTCATGCCCTCACCGGTGAGAAATCAGTCTGTACCACTGAATCTTTTTCAACCAGCCACCGGAAGATTTACTGCAGAGAAGGCAGTTTGGGGATAGCCATTGTGGAAAGGGAGCCAGAGGCAAGGCTAAATGTAGGATGGAGGAATTGGAGAGTCTAAAGAAGAGATTACATTAAAGCACACACCACCTTCACAGCAAGCAGGATGGAGTCCTCCCTTCAGCCCTGACCTCTCTAAAGTATACCCAGGTATTTACAGCTGCTGTGAACCTGACAGCCCTAGGTAAACTATGAAGGGGTGATAGAAACTGCATCAACCTGGAATTTGATTATAGTTTATCCATTTGCTGTCTTTAAATGTGTCCCCTGTCCCACACTCTGCAGCAGTTCACATGTTCACCCTTTGGTGACAGTATTGACTGTGGCTTTCTCAGTTTATGGTCTGTGCCCAGCATAGGAGGGCCTGTAAATCATGACTTGACGTGGAGGTCGTGCTTCTCTTCTGCAGAGCATACACTGGTGGCTGATGACCAATGGATCCCTCTTAGCATAGTGATTAGACTGTGGTAGCAGTGTTGCCTTCCCGTTGAATCTTGTAATCCTAGAGAATCAATCCAGAACCAGAAAATAGTTAAGAAATGGTGTTGACTCCAGATAAAACTTTCTCTAGCAATTTTATGGTCCCCAGGATGGTCTTCTAACACATTGTGGGAAAAGAGAACCAGGAGAGAAGGCAGGAATTGGAAGTGCCAAGCTGAAGAGTATGTAATCTTACCCTGGTCATTAGTGCAAGAATTATACCAAGTGGTAACTGTTGGGAAGAAGGGATGAAACTAGGCAGGAGGACATAGAAATACCTTACTATCCTCTGTCAGCAAGCATAGACTTCTCTAAAGGTTTTTTCCCGAAGAGATTTGAAATCGTTGGTGGGAGTTTTTTAGTAAAACACATTTACATTATAAACCCTACTGGAAGGGGTGTGTGTGTGTGTGTGTGTGTGTGTGTCTGTGTAGAAGAGGAATACAGAATAGTAGCAGAAGGCTGTCTCCCTACTCCTAATGGGATTTTGTAGCAGCATGTGCGAGTTTGTTTCAGAAGTCAAAAACGAACAGATGTTGGTATAAATTACCTCTGTGTCTGATGTCTTGCAAATTAAAAGCGCGGTTGGCATCGCTAAACAATTTCACTAGGTTTTGGGGGGGGGATGTAGTTAGCGGGTGGTGATTACTATAGCAGGTCGGTAAGAATCTTCACATTGCAGTAGAACGGGAGAGCCAAGGATAAAGAGATGAGGAATAATATAAGGGGTATATGAATTAATCAGAGATGTTAACATCTCTGATGACAAGTGAACAGGAGGGCATGTGCTCTGGAGCAGCCCCTGACCCACAGCAATTTCTCTGTGCACAAAAAGGGGTTGGTGCTTAGGATGTGATTTATAGGGCACAGCCCTCTTTTAGGGAGCAGCTAGCTATGTCACAAATTCGTATATCTCCTATATAGGACCAGCGAGTAGGAAAACTTTCTCCCCTCCCACGTAAAAGATGATGTCTTTTGTATTCCTTCTACTTTTACGGTGGTTTGCTGCAGCTCTGTGTACTTAGATTAGGTTGAAGGGGGAGGAATGACTGAGTGGAAGGGGGGTTGTTAAAAAGGATTGGTTAAATTCAAGGAGAGCTTGCCGCTGAGAGACTTTGGAATATCCATTTTTTTTCCTTTTAAATCCTTTTGATCCCTCGAATAGATTGGGTCTTGTAAAATTTTAAGTCTTAAAATATTGGTCATTCTCCCATTTGGGGAAAAAAAGAGCAAAGAATTGTGGGACATGAAGGACAGTAGGCAGAAATAATTAGTAAGATCAGTACAGTGCTCCTGGCCCAGGATTTTTGGAACAGGGCTCTGTTCTACCCAGCCGAGTATTGTATTACCCAAGTCTGATTTCCAGAGCACCTGCTTCTAGCCACTTTGCAGGATCATTTGATACTGTGTTTAAATTCATTAATAAGCACTGGAGAGTAGGCAGAAAACCTATCCAAGTAGGAATAAATGATGCGACCCACTCTGGCCAAAAGTATAAGTCAATTCCTATAGATCAGGCTGAGGGAAAAGATTCCAGGGAATGGGATTTTCGAGATTGCTAGCCTCCCTTATCACAGTTCATTCACTTATTCACTTAGGAAATACTGCATGCAAGAGAAGCAATAGACTACTTACCCTCCTCTGAAAGGCGCTGTGTTAATAATACCACTATACCAAGCATGATCATGGCTGAATACCCAAGAGGGCGGGGCAGGTGGCATTAATATGCTACTCATTTTACAGATGAAGAAACTGAGGCGCAGAGATCTTTCCCAGCTCAAGGTCTCGCCCAGCTGATAAATATTAGAGTTGGAACTTAAACTGAATTCAGATCCTGTGTTCTCTGAAAGAAATCCATGCTCCCTCCCCTGGGCAATAAAATACTTCTTTGGATTTCTTCTAGAGTAGTTAGTCCTTGTCCCTGGATCTCTCCATGAATCTGGCACTACTTCCATCAAGGGAAATGACTTTTCTTGCCAAATAAGCAAGGTAAATTTTGAAAGAATCCCACAATGTAGAGAATGGAGCAATGAGGGTCACTAACAAGTCTTATTGTTTGTCTGTGAAATGGAAGGAAACTAACTTTACTGTGTTCCTACTTGGTTCTAGTTCTTTTGTATATTATCATTCATCCAGCCAACATTTATTCAGCAGATACCGGGTCCAGCACTATGCTAGGTGCTGGTGATATAAAGAATAATAAAACACAATCTCTGCCCTCAGTTCTTCAACTTCCATGGAGGAAGACAAGTATATCAACAAGTAATTGCAAGTCTTATAGGAACTTTGTATGTATGGGATTTGGCGTAAACCCACTAAGGAAGGAATGGTCAGTTTGATTTGGGCCAGGGTACAGTTGAGGGCACATGAGACAAGCCCAACGCTGGGGCTTCCATTCCTAGTTAATGGGATTTCCTTTCCCTTTGTTGGAGCTTTGGAACTTGTGAAAGATGGGGAATGTATAGTCTGCAGTTACCAAAAGCTTTCCTGGTTACAAAGTTGGTATTGTTTTATTTCTTCCTTGTACAAATAAACCAAGAACTATTAAATGTAGATGGTGGGGTGTGGGAATGGGAGCCCATTCATCTAGCACCATCTGCTCTGCACCAGGGAAAGGAAGCAAGGAGGCTAGGGTGAAGGTCCTTCTCACCCCTGCAGGTGCCTCCCTAGCCACCTCACTCCTTTGGCCAAGATGGAGACATGTCCTTGGAAGCCACAGGGCACCATAGCCTGCTGTGTGTCCATTGCATAGTTCCAGAAGACTTCTGGCCCCGAGGCCAGCCATCGGAAACTTTCAGCATTGTTACATCCATTTAAGAGACATAAAAAGATGATCTTGTGGGGGTGAGGATGAAGGGGGTTATGCCGCGTACAATTTTTGAGGATTTGCTTGACAGAGCTAAAATGGGGGGCTTCTGGAGTGGGTCTCGTAACTGAGAAATGTTTTACTTTCATTTCAGAGCCTCATATGTAGGAAAGTAGCTGTATAAACCCTCTTGTAACTACAGCATTCAAAGATTGATGGTGCTGAAAGTGAGAGAAAGACACATAAACCTTGCCTGGCTATATTAAATATCTAAGGACTGACAATGCCAAGAGAGAGAAGACCAAAGCTCTATACACCCTACTTTATTACTCCATCCACAGATGAACTGCACTGAGGGAATATATACCCTGTTACATTACAGTATCCAGGGACTGCCACTGCTGAGAGATGGGGTAAATGATCTCTAATTTTGATTTGAGATTATAAATGTCCAGAGACCAACAATCCAGAAGAGACTCTAATCTAATCTTGGTTGGATTTTAGCCTCCAAGAGCAAACCCCCTGAGATAGTGGACATGAGTATCAGGTTACATTCTTGAGAGAGAGAGAGAGAGAGAGAGAGGTTTTGGGGGAATTCCCTGGTGATTTTTTTTAAGGGTAAATGATAAAGATTTCCCCAGTTGGCCTGTGACTTATAGTAATTACCAACTTCAGAACAGTTTAGTACAGTTTGTTGTCAATAGTGGTTTGTTTTCCTCCCATTTTGGAGGTTAGTAGAGATTGAATCTATTATGGTAGCAACTTTGTATACAATTTAAATCAATCTGCATTCTTAAATTAAGTCTTCCTGTGAAGCCTTTTTCAGATTTTAGGTCTTCATTTATCTTTCATTTGCTTTGTGATTCCAGCCAGAGAGATGACACGGGGGAAATTCCTCAACATTCTAGAGAAGCCCAAGAAGTAGCAGCTGCTTGTGGACAGGATGCCCTGGGGACTGGAACCGTGCTTCCCTCCCGGTGCAGTTCTGATGACGCGCACCTCACTGCTTCCTGACCAGAGGCCGGAGGGTGCACCTCCAGGACTGACCCTCTCCCCTGCTCCTGGCACTCTGCGCTTCTGAGGACATTCGGCGGCAAGAGAAGAATCTGCTCTACCCAAGGATCAGTGGTGCAGTTATTCATTCAGCTTCTAGACTGTGACCGTCTCAGCCTCGGATGTTGGTAACACCAGAAGGTATATCATTCTTAAAGGTCAAAGTCCTGCTTTCGTTTCCGGAAATGATTCTGGAGCTCCAGGATCTTACAGTTGATTTGATTCAGTGATAGCAAAGTCAGTTGAGACGTGTTGATGGGACGAGTTCTTTTGAATTGTACTTGATCTCTTACGAGGTGTTTATGATGCAAGGAGACCAGAGACCAATTAGATTCTGGACCAGACCATGCAGCTTGACCTGCAAGCTCACCACTGTATACTAGGTTCCAGGAATCCCCAGCTGGAGAAATGCTTTTAAAATTCTACATCTCTCAAGAGAGTCCCATCCCCCAATGCCTTCCATTCCCCACCTCCCAGCCCCCACCATCAGTCTGACTCCAGGGAAGGGGATCCTTGTGAATCAGGTCCCTCCTGAGATTAGCTTGTACGGTGAAAGGCATATGTAGGGTTGCATTGGGTTCTAGACCTCCAGACCAACTTAAAGGTGACAGAAAGGACTTTTGAGTTCTAGTTAATCTGTTACAGATTCAAGCGAGAAAGTCAGTATGGCCTGAAAGATAGGAGAAGGGGACTGCTTGCAGGAGTTCCCATTTGATTAAAAACTAGAAACTCTATTTGACCTTAAAGGAATGTGCTGTGGAATGGTGGCAATGTTTTGCCCCCCTTGTCCCACTCACAGCACAGATTAGATATTCCATCCATGTGACAGAAACACACACACACAAGAAAAAGAGAATTTCCTGACTTTACAACTCTTATGGAGCTCTTTGCCAGTTATCTGTCTCTATGTTAAAACCTGAAAATCTAGCCCGTGGGTAAAATTGATTATACATGTTCTCCTTATTTTGTCTTATAAGCCAGCCCCCGGCTTCTGTTGTTTGTAGAAGTACATGGGGTTTCCTAAACTTTATGAAAAGAACATCCATGTGGCAGTAGTGTGTTGGTGTTTGGACACAAGGAATGTTGTGGTCAAGGTTTTGATCCTGAGTGTCTGCTAGGGCACAAAACTATTCAGTTTAATAGCTGGTTCATTAACCATTTTCTGACACTTCTGCCTTGTTTCCCATGCTAGAGTTAATGTTGGATTTTTCTCTCATTTGCACCATTTGACCATCCATGCAATTTTACCTATTGATAAGTGGGGTGGAATTTAACACAAGACATACAGGAGAGTATGAGAAGGAAAACATTCTGCTTGGGTGCTATATAGAAGGTTAGGCTATAGAGGCTTTGATTTTAAGTAAAGCTTATTATTGACATTCCTTTATCTTAAATGCGGTTAAAGAGTGTGAAAGATGGGGAGAGAGAGAGAAAGGGGGGTGTGCAAAAACTAGTGCCATAATGTCAAATTCTAACTTTGCTCTGTTTTTGAGAGTTGATGACGTCAGGCACTTCTAAGTGCTTGGGGAAATTGAGAAACATATGGCGAACATTGGGATACCTCCCCCAAACCAACTCCAGTCTGTAAACTGAAGCTATGTAGTTGGTTTTTTGGTCTGCTTTGGCCTCTTCCTTTTACTGTCATCTTATTCACCAGCACTTAATGTAAGTAGATGTTTTAGAATTGTGATATTTATTGGTTTTGTATTTGCCGTCCTTAGAGATGTTAATGATGTATTTTTATATTGATAATATAAATTTATGTACAATGTGTGCATGTATGTATTTCAGGGTGTTAGAGGACTGTACTTTGTATATGGTGGTTTCTATGTCATCATAATAAATGTGTCCCTTTTATAGGAGAGTGAGTTTTTCCTCAAAAGGCCAACTTGCACATTTAAAGCATAGACCTCGTCAGAAAGCACAACTATAATGGCAGATGACCCACTATCTTCCCTTTAATATCACAGTGGGTGGTGTGGGGCTTTATGGTCATCTACTGCGTGGTCTCTAGCTGCCACTCTGTGCTGCCAGCCACCCAGCTCATTACTGCTCAACTCCCTAAACAGTGTTTAAAAATCTTTATAATACCTCGCCTCCTGTACTAATAAAGTCTAGATCCATCATCCTGGCATTTAAAACTCTCTACATCTAGTCCTAATCAACCCTCCAGTTTGGTTTCCTTTCTCTCCAGTATATGAAGTCTCTGTTCCAGTTAATCCGAACTGTTCCCAATTCCTCACTTACATGCTTTTGTTCTTGCTATTGAGTTCCTAGAAAGTCTTGCATCTTTTTCCTACACATCAACCTATCCTTCCTGTAAACCCCGCATGATCCAGCTGGACATAATCCTTCCCCCTCCATTCCTACAGCATTTATGTATACCTCCTTACGACTCTTACTACTACAATCCACCTTATATTTAAGTCATCTGAGTACATGTCTTAATTGCCCCGCTAAATTATCTGCTCTCTGAGATTGTGGCTGTCTCCCACACATCTAGTTCTTTGTCAGTGTCTTCTTTGAACTGGGGGTTCATGACCTACCTGTTTGCATGCTTCCAGTTAAACATGACAGATCAAAAACAAATATTTCTCTGCCACCTGCTAAAACCATTAGTAAGCATTTCTTTACAACTCTGTTCAGGAACTAAAGAGGAAGTGCTAATCAGTACTACTGCTGTCACCCACTGATAGTTTACCTGCTCCAGACCAGAGCATGCCCTTTTAGAGAAAACATTCCCGTTTAAGGAAAGCAAATTGCTTAGCATCATTGATTCAGCATTGTTTCCCAAGAAGACATCTGGGTGGACAGTAGATTTCTCTGATCTAGAAAAGCACGGCTGGTTGATTGACTGAAAAGGTACAGCATGACAAATATGCTGTTCTAAATCTTTAGAGATGATTTTTCTCATATATAAGTATCATTTGCCTACAGGTTTGTCTTCTCTTTTCTTTTGCTGTTCCAAATACCATCCATGCCTCACATCTGTTGCCCGTGAGCAGCACCAGTCCTGAGAAGCATAGCACTGGTGCCTGGAGGCACATTTTCAAATTCTTATTCTAAGCTGTTCTCACCAACGGTCTCATTGCTTCTTGCTCTCTTCTGTCTCTCAGGTTTTAGGCCTCAGCTGATTTGCTTGGCTTTCTTTTCATTGTTGGAGCAGTAGAAGTTCACAGGCTATCAATTGCATTGATATCAAAATGCTATCATTAATTTATCTTTTTGTTACCTACTTATTGTATTTTTTTAAATGGACAACTGCTAACTGCTCCTTGTTTTCGGTCCTCTGGCTGCAGGTTATTTTAGCTCCTCTGTCTTCTGAACTCACCCAAATCAAAGCAGTGAAAATGAAGCTGGTGAAAGTCATTCCATTGCCCCTGTGGCTTCCGAAGGGTGTTTGGACTTCCATAAGGACTTTATAATAAAGCCAAGGAATTTCATTTTCAGTGGGATGCTCTGGGCCCTTCTGTTTCCTCCAGGATTAAGGCATCACAGGAAGGTAAATGCAGAGCAGGAAGGGAGGAAATGGGCAGTGGGCCACGGTGATGGTCCCAGGGATCAGATAACAGGGTTTCATACCAGCTCTCAACTTCTGCACAAACTCCGTCTCCAAGCATTTGGTTATGTTCTGCAGTTTCTGTTTTCTTCATCCTTTGAGAACTACAGGACTACCTGCCCTTGCATGGGCTTCATTTCACCAGAGGACCTTGTACCACCCCCCAGCCCCAAAGAGTGGGCAATGAGTGGTCTCTCGCAGTGCATGAGGTTCTGACTGGCCGGTAACTGACTTTTCCTATCTATTTAGGCTCTGGGGCACTTTGGGGATGTGTCCCTGACTCTGCTTAAAGAGGCCACCGGCCTTCCCACCCTTTGCCCAACACTTTCTTCCCGAGCAGCAGTGGTTGGGGGCTTCAGGTGGCACCAGGTGCACCGTGAGGCTCCCGAATGCTGGCAGAGCCTGTTAATTAGCACATGAACACCCCAATGCTCCATTAGACGGGCGGGCATTTGGAACCTTCCCCTCCTGTGGGCCCCTTCCTCCTAATGAGAGCTGGAAGAAGGGCCCTCACAAAACATTGCCTCAGAATAATATTCCGCTTTGTCCCCACCAGTAACCAGGGCTGACAGGATCACTCTGTCCATTTCTCTTCTAATTAGCACAATTCCAGCATAGCCTGAGCCAGCAAATGGAGAAAAGCGATCAAAAGCGATCGGACAACCGTACCAAATCGCAAACACAAAGAGGGCCATTCCCTGTAATTAGGTGAGACAATTCCTCAGTCTTTTCTCGGCTGGAGTTTGCTGCTAAGACTCTTGCTGTTTGGGTCCCAGCAACACAAGTTACATGTCTCCCTGGGACACTAATAAGCCCCAAATTGTCTTCCGCTTCACACAACTCTAACCAGAAGACAGATGCGGGGGGAGGGGGCACAGTGAGGGGACAGGGTCTCTAAACAAGCAGCTGCTGCAGTCTTTCCCCAACTCCAAGAAGTAGACACTGGGGCTGAGGGCAGAGAGGGAAGAGGTAGTTGGCTTGAGAGAACTGCCCTGGGTGCTGCCTGGTCCCTGAGCTGGGGCTGAAGCACTGAGAATTCCTGACCCTCAGGGGATGCCCACTCTGCCTTGTTCATTTCCCACCTTCTGCCTTTTGTCCCCATTTGATCTCCTCATCCCGCCTCAGTGGTCCACAATGGTGGCATCACGGGCAGCTATAACTATGGCACCATCCCTGGAACTACATCGAAGCCCTATTCAACTGTAGTTATGATCTCAAGGATAGCAAACCCACAGCACGCGCGTGAATTCTGCTCTCAAAGAGCTCATGACCTGGAAGGGGCCCTTGCTTCCAGCACCCATCACCTCTTCCCCACCCCCTGCCTGCTATCCCCATTCTCTGTCCTGGAAGATTCCTTGCTTTTAAAACAGAAAAGTGGCCCATCAGCTGCCAGGGCAAGAAGCCACAACTGGCCATACTCCATGTGGCTCAGAGGTTGGCCATTTAGTAAACAGAAACAGCTCCCCCCAGGATTACAGCCCATTACAGGGATTACTGGGGGTGATACAGCCATGAACTTGGTCAGGGACAAACGAATGCAGAGGAGAGTGGCAGCTGGAATCTCAGTTAAACTCAGGCTCTGAGCTGAGTTGGACTCATACACGTTTTTATCTTTATCCTGCCCTCTGCTTTGTGTTTTGATCTGTACTTGATGCTTCTGAAAGTGACCTACAAAACCAGAAAACACTCAATTATCTAGAATCCAAGGAGCCAGAAAACCCAAGTAATCAAAGTTGCTTTGTTGTTTTTCCATCTTCTCTATCCAAGACACGGAGAGGTAATAAGATTTGACTATTTAAATAACTTTTGAGAGATGTCAAAGAATTGATCCAAATTTGTTCAGTCTCCTATAGTTTCTTTGGTTATAAACAGAACTCACAACAGTATCTGGCACATAATAGGTGCTTAATAAGGATTTGTTGAAAGAAAGGATGAACTGCCATGATACTGAGTGTTCATAGCCTTGTTGCTGGTCTAAGGTATAGTAAGAGCTTGGATTTGAGGGAGAGGAAGGATGGGCTTGTGCAAGTCACTTCTCTCTGAGCCTCAGTGTCCTCAGGACCTCTTCCGTTTTAAAGAAGCAGCTTAGCGTCATGGATAAGAGCAAGACCCTGATGTCAGGCTGCCTGGGTCCAAATCTTGTTTCTGCCATCTGCTAGCTATGTGACTTTGGATAAATTGCTTAACCTCTCTGTGCCTTAGTTTACCCATTTATGGAATGGGTCCAGTGCATCTAACTCCTACAGTTATTGTGGAGATTAAATTAGTACTTGCAAGTGTTTAGAACAGTGCATGGCATATCTTACCCATATTTAATTTTTTATTATACTCATAGTTGTTAAAAATTGATAATCCTTAAAGGGAAAATATGATAACTTTTGATTACCTTGAATAGTCAGTTAAGCCAAAAACCCATTTCTCAACTCTTCAGGAGAACTGACAGTTTACTGACTACTTCTCCTGCCCCCATCCTTCCGCCCTCTGAGGCAGTCTGTGCTGGTATGGACATGCAGCAAATACCACTGTTGACTGCACAGACAATGGCCATTGAAGACCATTTGCTGCTGATAAGCAAGGGAGGGAAAGGTATTCTTTGTGACGCTGACAGGTTTCTGAGCTGAAGTTGAGCTTGGCATAAGCCTTGAGTCATCGTGCCTCGCTAGTCTTGGTGGTCCTAATATATTCTAAGCATCCATGGTATTCTAGTCACTGCACAGGAATGCTCCTCCCTGTTTTGCTCTGTCCTTCCCACCCCTGCCCCCAACCCTCCACCCCTATTCCAGTTGCTCCCTTTCCAGGGCTGCGCGAGGTCCACTGGGGGCTGGGGTCCCCGGGCAGCCTCTTCTCAGCGTCTTCCTCTCTGGGAGTCTATGGAGAACAGCCTGGCCTTACTCCACAGCCCGAGGCCTCAGGGTCAAGCAGGGCTAAAGGTCACATCCCAGGACCTTCCCAGATGCAGCCGAGCCAGCCCAAGCCAGCGGCTCCACACAAAGGAGCAGCTGAGAAGAGTCAAGTTGGAAAAGTCAGTGACTTGAGACTGAGTGGAAATGAGAAACACTGACTGCGGCCACTGGCAAAGCCCGGGGCAGGGCCAGGAGGGTACACAAGGGTCAGAACCAGAAGTGGTCTCTGAGGAATAGGGTGGCTCGTGGGAAAGCAGGCTCCCGAGAACTTCTTCCTTGGCTCCTGATCCCTTCCATCTGTCTCTGCTGCTGCTGCCTCCATCATCTTACTGCTGTCATCAGCCCTGCTTAGCCAAACCAGCTGGCCCAAAGGTCCTTCAAACCTGTAACCATTGAGTATATGATGGTGCATTCACATAGTGAACTACTGTGCAGCCACTTAGTAGGTTTGCAGAGAGGTTACAGTATCACGGGAGAAATGATTTGTCATAAGAGTAAGTGAAAAGAGCAAGATTATAAGAATAGAAAGATTGTTAAAAATTATAAATGCAGCACGATCTCCAGTATGTGGGGAAGGAAATAGACCAAGGTGGTAAGAGTGCTTGCTGCCTGGTTGGAGGATTTTGGGTAATTTTCATTTTCCTCTACGTTTTCCAAACTCTGTACAGAAGCATGTGTTGCTTCCATAATACAGGAAGAAAAAAACCTCTGGAGCTGGGTGTATAGGTATACAAGTGTTAAAATGCCCTATCAGCCCAGCCTATCAACATGCATGTGTGCGTGCATACACACGCACACACACACACAGTTCATTTACGACATTTGTTTATTGTAATGACGTTAGATCTTGTGTTTGAAAATGTCAATCTGTAAACCTTTAAGTATTTACTGAGCACCTGAATCATCCAGCCCTGCCCTAGACTCTCTACTGCATCACATGTAATGTGGATAAAAACTACTTGTTCCCTAACCATACCCAGTCCCATGGCCCATCCCTCCTCATTACTCCATAGAGCCTTTGCTCTGGAACAGAAAAATCTTCACTCAGTAGGTGTTTGGTCAGAGTTGCAAAATAACTTTGTCCTCAGTCCATCCCTACACTGAGAAAAATATATCCACCTAATTTTGCTGTAGACTCTTTAGGCTGAATTTCCCCTAAAATTTGAATGCTGGGGCATGTAAAATACTACTTCATATATTGTGTTTGTGAGAGTTTCATTCTCTGCTTTCTTCCTGCTCACTTTCCCCTTCCCAACTGGGAGAGAAGGAAAAAAAGATGACTTAGGGGTCAGAGGAGTAGGCATGGATCAGGACAGAGCCTGGAGTGACACCCATATTTTCATCCCAGGCAGCCAGACAGAGGAACTGCACCATCGAGAACGGGAATGAAGTGTCTTTCCTGCAAGCTGGGATCTAAGGGACTCAAGAGATGTGTAGGAGGTGGTTCTCACCTTTATGGGTAGACAAGTGTCTATATAAAGTCAGTTTCTCTGCGAGATGAGATACAGAGTCATGGAACTGATAGAGAAAAGATGAAAGCATCAGGGCCAGAGGACATACAAAAATCATGGAGAAGAATGGACTTTGTCCCCGAGGAATGACTCATTCATCCCAGCCTCAGGAGGCTGGAATATACAAGCCCAGGCATCTGATTAGGCCTTGGAGGGTCCAAAGGAGTCTTGCTCCTCGTTTTCCTTCAGCAGAAATAGATGTCATGATGAGAAAGAAAAATTTTGTGCCTGCCACACCCACTCCCTTCTCCACTTCGCCAGTATGTGCACTTGTCCATCCTGTTTCCCAAAGAGGTGCTATTTTCTGTCCAGCTCAGGGTGCAAAACAAAGGGAAAGTGTCAGCCACGTGCAGCCCTGAATCCTGCCTAACCGTTCCGTTAGCTCTGGGGCTTTTAGCATGAGGAGCTGTGTCGGCCAGACCTGATCAGCCCTCTGAAGAAGAAGGGGAGAACTCCAGAACAGACAGCTGAAGCCGTTGTTACAACATGGGGATTGCAGGGCAGGCAACACTTCACAACATCACCAAAGATTGATGCAAATTGGTTTGGTTCTGACCCTGTCACACCAGGAAGGATAATGATTCTAGCAGCGCTGGGCATGGGAGGGGGCACGTGGTGGGAGCCGGGAGAATTGGTGTCTCACTTTGCATCTTCATTAATGATCTGAAAGACAGGGGTAAACAGCATGCTAATGAAACCTGCAGATGATTGGTGTTACAAACCCCAGAGAGGACAGAGAAATAGCACGCCAAGACCCAGAGAGCTTAGAAATATGGGCAGGAGATTGTCAAATGAGATTCGCCCTAGGAAAATGAAAGTCGGCATGTCAGGAAGGGATGAATGGAGGTGCCTCTGGGTGGGGGACCACAAACCTGGAAAGCAGAGATGGATGGCAGGGTCA
Organism: Balaenoptera musculus; assembly: GCF_009873245.2. Lineage (NCBI taxonomy): Eukaryota > Metazoa > Chordata > Mammalia > Artiodactyla > Balaenopteridae > Balaenoptera > Balaenoptera musculus. The sequence continues at coordinate 147,754,903 of NC_045786.1, forward strand.
GGCGGCTGAGTGAGGGGATAAGGTTTGGGGTGTGTTGGAGAGACAGAGGAGCTGGCCTTGAGGACCCAGGGGACAAATACCCTGGTGTGTTCCTGGCAGGACTGACCACAGCAAGAAGTCTGAGGCCAACGGTGTGTGCAACCTGGGGGCCACGCAGGTTGCTCTGGCCTGTTGACCTGTGTCAGCTCCTGGGCCTCCTGCAAGGCTGGGCTCTGACTTCACAGCCACACGCTGTGCCTATTTGCACTCGTCACTGAGGCTAAAAATGCCATTTTGACCTGAATGACTAAAATGAAACAAGCCAAAACACATTTTTAAACTTTGCTCAAAATTATTGGGAAGGGGATATTCAAAAGCAGAGGAAAGAAAATCTTCCCCCATCTTCAGTGGTTTCCCATTCAATAAACATGGCTTGGAGGTATAACTCACTTATATTAAGTGCAAAAGTCTTAAGGATACATACATACAGTTCAATGATTTTTTTCTCTTGAGCAAATCACTTAACCTCACCAAGCCTGGGTATAACTGCGGTACGTATCTCATAGCTGTATTGAGAGGATTAAATGAGATAGAATATATAAGGTAAGGCCTCTGGCACATAGTAAGTAAGCACTCAGAGGTGAGTGATTATTATTACTGTTGGTTACCCTCTAATTTTATTCATTGCGTTTTCCTCTTAACTTCCCCAAGTAAATTATAAACTTCTTGAAGTCAGGGACTGTTTTAAAATTCTTTTTCAGTGCATGGATGCTGGGAAAAAAACAAAAAAAAACAACCTTCTTTGGTGGATTGATATGCTAGAATTCTCTTTTAATATGAATAATTTTGTTTTTACCCAACCCAGATCTACTTTCAATGAAATCTTTCTTCAGAATGGAACAAAACCAAAAAAAGAAACAAAGAAAACCAGGTAAAATCCTGATATCACAGAGGTTTTTTGAGACAAACATTCCCCATGAGACTGTGCTAACAGCACAGGCACTGTCTGGTGAAATCTTAAGCCAAAGGAAGAGAGCCCAGCCTGATGGTTAAGACTCCAATCAGGTTTGAACTAGGGTGGCTAACCATCCAGGGGTTAGCCTGGGGTTTCCTGGGACAAGGGACAGTCCAGCTAATGTGATGGTTGGTCACTCTAGTTTGAATCCAGCCTCTGCTACTCGACAGCTTTGTGGCCTCGGGTAGGATTCTTAGCCTTGTTGAACTTGGTTTGTTCTCCAGTTACAGGGGGAACATATTGACTTCACCAAGTTGTTAGAAGGATCAAATGAGGTACCCTTGCTAATACTAGCAATGGTAGTATTAGCAGTGTGTTTGACACATAATAAATGCCCAGTAGATGTTGACATAAACTGTCAGAATCCATGTAAAGAAAGTTTAAAAATAGGCACAAATGAGTTTATGATGATAGAAATCAGAAGAGTGGTTACTTGTGTCAGGAGACTTGCTAGGAAGGAAGTGGAGGGAGCCTTCTGCAGGGCTAGATATGTTCTAGCGGGCAAGTACTGAGCTTTATAGCCTGTTTGAGGCAAATATGATATTTGGGTTACCAAGGAGGAAATTAAAAGAAATTTATTTTCTATGGGGTAAATTAAACAAAAATCCTCTGGGACCTTTAGTTGTTCTTGCCTCTTCCTTATACCTGCTCCACCCTACAAAACAAAGACTTCTGTTTTCCTAGGCTCACCTGTCCTCCCAGCCTCCATTCATGTAGACACACTTTTGATGTCATTGTCATATGGCCTTGATTTGAAAACCATGTTGTGGTTCTTTGCTTGGCTTTCTCCCTGCCTCCTTCTTTTCTGATATGAGCTACTCTCCCCTCCACAGCCAGTGGGGGCACATAGTTTCCCAAGAGGACTCTAAAGCTGACTCCCCACCCCTACCTCAGAGCCCCACTGCTGTGACTGTGGAGTCATCAAGTCCTTGTGACCTTCAGAAATACACAGGCTTTGTTAATTCCACTCCCAGGGATACATCCAACGGAAGTGAGTGCTGACTTCCACCAAAAGATGTGCAAGAATGTTGGCAGCGACTTTATTCATATGAGTCAAAAATTGGCAGAAATCCAAATGTCCATCAATAGGAGAATGAAGAAATAAATTGTCATATATTCCTACAATGGAATGCCATTGGCAATAAAGAACAAACTACTGTACTGCCTCAGAATAACATGGATGGATCTCGCAAACAAGAACGAGGAGCCAATTAAGGCAGGCACAGAAGTGCATACTGTATGATTCCACTTGTATGAAGTTCTAGAACAGGTAAAACTAACCTAGGGTGGGAGAGGTCAGAATAGTGGTTACCTTGGGTATTGACTGGGAAGGGGCACAAGGAGCCTTCTAGGGTGTTGGAAATATTCTCTATTTGATCTGAGTCGTGGTTACACAGGAGTAGATGTGAGTTTATGTGTGTGTGTGTGTGAACATTCATCAAGCTGTACATTTAATAGTTATGTGCTTGGGACTTCCCTGGTGGTGCAGAGGTTAAGAACCTGCCTGCCAGTTCAGAGGTCACGGGTTCGAGCCCTGGTTCAGGAAGATCCCACATGCCGCAGAGCAACTAAGCCCGTGTGCCACAACTACTGAGCCTGCTCTCTAGAGCCTGCGAGCCACAACTACTGAGCCCGCTTGCCTAGAGCCCGTGCTCCGCAACAAGAGAAGCCACCGCAATGAGAAGCCCGCGCACCACAATGAAGAGTAGCCCCCGCTCGCCACAACTAAAGAAAGCCCGCACGCAGCAACAAAGACCCAACACAGCCAAAAATAAATAATTAATTAATTAATTAATTTTAAAAGGATAGTTATGTGCTTTACTGTGTGTAAACTATGCCTGAATTTAAACAAATGAATTTAGGGTCCTCTGAGCCTCTAAAGGGAAATTGACGAAAGCTACCACAGCCCCATGGAGGTGATTTGGGGCAATAACACAGGAGAATCATCTGGCTTCCGGGCTATGGTCAGAAGGAAGGACAGAGGATGGTCAACGTGTTGCTTTGGCAGCTACCTTCCACGCTCCACCAGCAACTGAGCATAAGGGCCTAGGGGCTGTGGTCTGGGCCCTCACTCTGTGACTTTGTTGTGGGGGCGGACTGTCAGTCAAGCTCCAAGGGTCCCTGACATCTCAATGCTTGACTCTTGTGAGGGAACATCATTCTCTACACCCCGCTCTGTGAATTCAGTCCCGAGACTGTGGGCTGCTCCAGGGCCAGGAACTGGTCTGTGCTTCCCTGTTGCTCCAGAGCCTGACACGTCTTAGGCTCTCAGTGCACCACTGCCAACTGGATGCCTGAATCCATGGCCTCCTGTCACCTGCGGCATTATATAATTCTCCCCAGCTGGAACTGACCACTGAGCTCAAAGCCAAAGATGTGCTTTTTGACACATGGGTTATTCAGGTGACCTTTCCTAAAAGAAATGGCATTCCAGGTCAGCTACTGGCATCCCTGACTTGCTTCCATCCAGTGCAGTTCCAATACTGCCAGAAAAGACCTCCAGTTGTCTCTATAACCAAGTTTCCTAGCACCATCCACTCCTAGCAAAGAGGCTGTGTCTATACTGTAGGTAACTGGAATTATCAGTGCTGCTGATGGTAGTCTCTCTGGGTTTGGTAATTCCCTTAGATGGAGGCTGGGATGGCTGGGCTGTTTGGTTCCTCAAAGAGATTTCTGTGCTATCCAAATAGGTAGCCATTAGCCACATAAATTCCATTTAAATTAAAAATAAATAAAACTTAAAATTCAGTTCATTACTCTAGTCACATTTAAAGAGCTCAGTAGCCACACATGGCTACTGACTACCATATTGGGCAGTGCAGAACTACATACATTTCCATCATCATAGAAAGTTGTATTTGGCACTAGACTGATCATCTTCAAACCCTCTTGGAACCATTGCGGGAGGGAAGGAAGGAACTAAGTAGGATTGGACTCCTACCCCCAGTTCAACGAGAGTCACTCTGCCTATGAATTCAGATTTCAAGTTAGAATTCATTTGGAAAAAAAAGTTCTATTCCTTTTTAATTTTACAATGCTTTTTGGAAAGATAACAAATACAAACCATACTTAAAATAAGCACATTGTAAAAATAAATAATTTAAAAATAATTAAAATAAGCACACTGTGAAAAATAACATCATCTTCCCATCCTCTGACTCTCAGGCTACTGGTTACCAGCTTGTGGGAGCTACACCCTGTCCTACATCTTGTTTTCCCACTTAATTTTTCTTGGATCTTGTTCAAATTGGTACATACAGATTTCACAGCTACACATTATCCCACTGTATGGATGTACCGTAATTCATTTAGCCAGCGCCTATGATGGACATTTAGGTTGCTTCCAACCTTCTGCTACTACAAACTATGTTGTGATGAACAAACATCCTTGTATCTAAATCTTTGTGCGTGTACAGATATATCCTTAGAATAGATGCCTGGTGAGGGAACTGCTTGCTCAAAGGCCATGTGCATTTTTAATTCTAATATTTTATATATATATATATAATGTAATATATATTACTGAATTGCCCCCTTAAAATGGTCTTTTCCCCACCACCTCAACAGTGCTGTTACCAGGCATACAGGTCTCCTGCAGAATAACAGTGGCTTCTCTTGGGAGGGGGCTCCATTGCCTCCCCACCACCCATCCCACCCACTTACCTTTCCTTCTTGTCACTCTTCTTGCTGCCAAGAGTGGTTGACATCTGCCCGAGCATTCACCAGGCCCCCAAGTACTGGCCTAAATCCTTTAATTCAATGTCTCATGCCTCATGGACTCTTTGCAACACTCTCGTGAGGTAGCTACTTTTATTCCCATTTTACAGATGAGAAGCCTGAGACTTAGTGATTAACTAACTCATTCATGGTCACCTAGCTGGTTAGTAGCAGAGCTGGGATTTAGCCCCAGGTCTATCTCACTTCAAAGCCTGGGCTTCTTGGGGAACCAGTAGGCTTCCCCACACCCCCCTCCGTTGCCCCTCCTCCCTGCATGGACACCAGGTGCTCCCCTCTCCCTGTTAATAGCCATCCACCTCTCTTCAGTGTCTTTGCCTCTGTGAGCCCTCCACTCCTGCTCACTCCCTCCTTCCTGGGGTCAAGGCCCACACCTCTCTCTGTGACCCTCCTTCACCAGGAAACCAGTGCCTTGATTTCCTCTATTTTTGGCCTTGGGACCGCCTCACCTGACCTGCTGGGTCGGCCCATCCCGCCCCCAGGTGATCACCTTGGCCTTCAGGGCTGGGGAGGGAGAAAACAACGGCTTCCATCACCTGACCCTGCTCAGCCAATTCACGAAGACAAGATGTCAAGTTAATGAGCCTGTGGGCCTCTAATTAGCTGTCAATTACCTCAAATTAATCAACTCCTCGCCTAATTAAGCATTGTCGGCAGGTGGGCACAAAGCAGACCATTGTGTGGGAGCCCTGAGAAAAGCCGGGCTGGCAAACTTGGTTAGGATCAGTACTGTGCATCGCTCCTGTCTCCCCACCGTGCAGCACTGGGCCCCTCTGCCCACCGCTGTCCCTAGGCACCGGGACCCGGGGACCTCCTGGGCAGCGGGGTGGACGGCGCTTCGTGAAGGGAGGTGCAGAGCTTGGAGGCAGGTGGGACTTCTTCAGGGAAGTGGGGCAGTGAGAGCTGTGTGGCCGGGCAGAGGAAGGTCGTGGCGAAGGGGACGGAGGCAGGTCCAAGGGACCAGCTCCTGGCGCTCATCGGAGCCGGGGCGGGGGCTGGGCTCAGAGCTGGGCAGAGTGGAGGCTAGGTCATGGCCGAGAGTTCAGGCCTGTGCAGACGGGCAGCCTGGCTTCCAATCCTGGCCCTGCCGCTTGTGAGCTCTGTGACCCCGGAAAGTGACTTCACTTCTGTGAGCCACACTTTCCATCATTGCAAACAATGAGAATAACTTCTTAAGAGCTCTTATCAGGCCTTTGTGAGGATTAAATGAGATTGTGCCTGTGAAGCACATGCCACGCTGTCAGTGTTCGGTGGATTTAGTAGTAGTGATGGTGGAGGTGGGTGAACCGCTCAAGCTATGTACTTTGTCCCCAGATTCTGAGCCCCCAGGCTGCAGTGCATCCCTGATAAATGTGAGTGCGCTGCTGAAGACATGCTGGGTGCTGGATTCTGAGATGTCCCGGCTACAACCTCCTCTCCACCCCTTCGCATCTCCCAGCACCTTTGAGGCTGCATCCAACGAGCCCTGGGTGCCACATGGAGCTCAGATGAGGGGACCACAAGTCTCTGACTAGCGACCAGGAAGAAGAGAGCACATAAGGACCCCTCTCCCCTTGGGTCTTGGGGCTGCAGAACCTAGAGAAGAAGTTGTCTCCTGGCAGCCCCCAGGCACTGAACTCATGCCCTGGCCATGGTCCTGGAGGCTGAACTGGTACCCACTTTTCTTAGCACAGGGCAGGGTGAGGCTGGGGGCCGGCTGGGTAGATCTTTGCCCCCACTGATGGTCGAATGCCTCCACACACAGGCCTGGTCTGTCCCCTCCCCCACTCCAACCATTCCCTGTAATCAACCCACCAGATTTCTCATCTGTACCCCCCCATCTCAATCCTGGCACAGGACACCCTCTCCCTGCCTCCTGGGGCAATGGAGGTCCTCAGTCTCGCGTCTGAAAGCTTGGAAGTATCTTCCCTCTCCCTGTTTAAATCACTCAGTCATTTAGCAAACATTTATTGTGCCTACTAATTAAAGCTCGCAGTGTAAAGGGGAGATGGTTGGATAAACACAAATCATTAATGCGTGCACTAGAGATGTGAGGAACAGAAGGGGGCTAGGATTTATTATGTACCTACGGTATGCTGGCAGAAGTGGCAAAGCCGGATGTGGGTGCCTGTACCTCTGACTCCTGTCCACGAGGAGAGATCAGGTCTGTGCCCTGGGATGGAGGTGGGGATGGGAAGCGGGGGGCCAGGTGTGTGCTACCTCCATCTGGGCCTGGGCAGGTGAGGCCTCCCAGGGAAAGGGAAACTGGAGCTGAGGCTTGAAAGAAGCAATGTATTCCAGATGAAGGGAACAGCATATGTGAAGGTCCAGAGGCATGCAAAGGATATGGAGAGTTCAGCAAATAGAGATTTCCTGAGTATTCGAGACCAGCCACAGCAAATGCTCACTGCGCAGTGAGGAAGAGCAGGATCTCAGAGGGCCTTCAAATAAGGCCTTTCTAGTAGGGATTTGGGGACCCCTGGGAAGACTTACCTAAACTCTGACCCCTCCTAGGGGAACTGAATTCCACAGCCATCGAATCCATAATTTAACCAAATGAAGCGCTTGTGTGGCTCCAGAAGGAAAGGGAAGTATCGGGGGAGTGGGCCTTCCTAAAACCAGTGAAATCATACCATTCTGTGGTCTACCTTCCCGGAGAACGGCCTGCTTCTCTCCCTCTGTACCCCAGAGCACCTAGACTGGAACAAGTGCCCAGCAAAGCTTGTGAAATAGTGCAGAATGTAATTTGTTTCTCCCTACTACATACTGACGTGTACATGGATGCAGGAACTTGCTTTAAGCTCAGACATATTTATCCCACTGGAAAATTTGGATCTGAGACTAAGAGTTCCATCTGGGCTTAAGTGGAGGAGACATAAGTTTGGGAGCTGAAGGGTGGCCGTAGGACTGAGGATCATAGCCAGGCTGCAGGGAGGAGAAGGAAGCAGCAGCACTCAGGAGAAGCTGTGGTTCCCGTCTTTCTGGGGCCCGCCCTATCTCAGATCCCACAAGGCCCTCACATCCTTGTGGTCCTTTCTTACTTAAGCAAGTTCAGGTATCTGTACCTGCACCCCACCAAGAGTTCCCCACCCCAAAGCACCCTGATATATACTGGCCTGGAACAGCCAGAGGAGCCCCAGCACCCAGGTGGAAAGGCATCTTACAGACCAGCCAAGGCAGTGGTTCCAATGGAGTCACAGGAGCACCCAACTCCAGGGATATTCCCACAGAATTGGGGGCTGGTAGATGGTTTTATTACACAAACAGTGCAGAAGCCCAGTGTGTGAGAGAGACAATGAATACATTACACCTGTACGTACTGTTATGTTTAATGTTTACATTCATGTTTATCAAGCTAGATAGTACATAAACACAGTTTTAAAACCAAACAAATACAAAGGGATATAGAATAAAATGTAGGCTTCCCTCACAACCCTGTTCTCCAGCCTTCTGATTTCCTTCCCCACTATCAGCCAGCAACCAGTTTCTCAGATACCCTTCCAGAGATTAAAAAAATAGTTTTATATACATATCTTTTCTCTTTCACAAGTGGCAGTAAAATATACTGTTCTGCAGCTTCCTTTTCATACTAATATTGTCTTGGAGATTGTTCCAGCTCAAAATGTGTAATAACAGCCCCATAGTATTCCATTGCCTGAATGTGTACTTTTTTTTTTTTTTTAAGTTATGCAAAATCATCACAGCCAAAAGGAGGCTAACGAGACATGATGACTTGATGTCCCATGATCTTCTGGGACAGAAAAAAGATATAAAGTGAAAACAAAGGAAATATGAATAAAGCACAGACTTTAGCTATTAAAGTATCAATCTTGGTTCATTAACAAGTTTACCATACTAGGGAGTTCCCTGGTGGCCTAGTGGTTAGGATTCCGGGCTTTTAATGCCAGGCAGGGTTCAATCCCTAGTCGGGGAACTGAGATCCCACAAGCCGTGCAGCGCAGCAACAAAACAAAACAAAAAAGGTACACCATACTAATGTCAGATGTTGATAATGGGGGCATTTGGGTGTGGGGTTTATGAGAGCTCTGTACAATCTTCACAACTTTTCTGCACGTTTAAACCTGTTCTAAAAATGTTTATTTTAAAGTAATTTTAAAACATACAGATGTTGAGATGAACAAAGTATCACTTCATGCAAAAGCCTTACTGACTGCCTAATAGTGCTGGGTCATTATGTAGGTTCCTTAGTCAAAAGAGGGAAGTAAAAGTACTTCCCTGAGGGAATATGTGAATTGTTTTACATTTTCAAAGGGTTGTTTGAGATGAAAATGGTGGAACCACTGGCCTAGTCCCACCCTGTCAGTTTACCAGGGGGCAACAGAGGCTAGAAAAGGTATGACTCGTGTCCGGTCACAGACTATCACCTCAGGTTCTTCCAAGCCCCACGCAGGCACCGGGCTGGTTGGCACTCGCTGCCCACACTGGGCGAATACCTCCCGGGTCTGCTGGGTCAGCAGTGGGTAAGACGTCCAGCCGTGTCCTCCCTCCTGGGAGGTAATTTCATTTTAACAGGCTGACATACAAGCTGAAGGAAAGACGTTCTAACGATGGATGTCAGGCACTGGTTAGCAGGGGAAGCCTCTTAGGACCCTTGGCATCCCTCCCCTTGATGCCTCCTAGGAAGGCGGACTGGGCGCGGGCTCACAGGACCCCCGCGACCCCAGCGCTGCCTCCCGCGTCGGCGGCCTTCCCAGGGCTATCCGCGCCTTCACCACTAGAGGGAGCCGCGAGCGGCCCCCCGGCGCCCGGCCGTTACTCCCAGTCCCGGCCCTTCACCGCAGATCAGGCTTCGCCAGGCGAGGCTCCGGCAAGCCCGGGCCCCTTCCAGTCCTCAGGCCTCAAGCCCGCTGCCCTCTGCCGCCCCGACCTCGTGCAGGTGCCCAGCACCCTGAACTTCACCGAGGGGCCCATGCTCAGCCCCCCTACCCAACCTTCTGAAAACCCTCGTGTGCTTCGGCTCCCATTTTATAAATTAGGACCCAAAGAGGGTAACAGTCATGCCCAGGGTGACACAGCTAACGTTTGGCAGAACGAGATGCCCAGGGGGCCTGGTTCTGACCTCCTTGCCTCAGGGGTTCTCCCTCAAAGGGTCTCAAACCCCCTCACTGTAGCCTTCTATCCAGGTGGGAAAACCGAGGCACAGGGCAGCGCTAGGTAGGGTATATACACTGTGTGGGGGTGGCCCAGTCTGTCAAGGGTAGGCAGGAGGCTACACTGGGAGGCCAGCCCCTTGACAGACGAGCACAGCAGGAGAGCCTGGGCGGGGGGCGGAGGGTGCCAGCCTGCCCCGGGGGGGAGTGGGGGGGGCAGATGCTGGTGACTCTCTCCTGTGGATGGGTGACAGCTGCAGCCTCGGGTGGGAGGCCAGAGACCCCACACGCTAAGAACTTTCACTCACTGCCTGAGGGCTAATCCCATTACTCTCCTGGACCCTCTGGGACCACCCTCCCTAATCCCCTGCCTCCCTCTGGGAACGGTCCAAGGCCCTACCATGGGCCCCTGCCAACCTCAGTCTCCTGCAGACCTCACCCCCTCAGGCCCTATCAGCTGCCTGTGCCCACCCATGCCCGATTCCTGTGGAGGTCCGACCTCCTCCACCTGCCTCCCCTGCCAGCCTTGCCCCTGTCTGCCTGTCCCTAAGCCGCCTTCCCAAAATGGCCTCCAGCTGGGCTCCAGGTTTTGTGAGCCTCCTTTCCCTTCCTAAGCAGGCTTCTGTTTTAGTTTCTGTTGAAGGAATCATCAGGTGAGAGCTTGCGTCCACAGTGTTTTCATCTGTAAGATGGTGTTGATCTGATGATACGGTGAGATGCCATATAATAAGTGTTTAGAGCAGCACCTGGCACGAGGGAAGCCCCCAAGGTGTCAGTTGCTGATGTAATTACCAGCAGTGGGACGGATATGTCAGCTATGCAAGGGGAGTGGATGTATTCTGTTACCAGAAGGCAGCTCCATGGCCTGGGGGCAGATGTTAGAGGGAGGTAGATACGACTCAGGTACTCTGTCCTCACACTAGTGATAGGAGCCACTGTGTACACTGGGTATTGGGCTCTTCCTGTATGCTAGGTTAAGCCTCTCCATCCCCTCATGAGGTAGGTGCTATCCATACCCCCATTTTGCAGGTTGGAAACTAAAGTTAAGAGACAGCTGGGAATTCCCTGGCGGTCCAGTGGTTAGGTCTCTGAACTTTCACTGCTGAGGTAACGGGTTTGATCCCTGGTCGGAGAACTAAGATCCCATAAGCCGTGTGGGACAGCCAAAAAAACCCCCAAAAACAAAAGGCATCTATGAAGTGGTGCAGCTGGAATCAAACACAGCTCTGACTCCAGAATTCTTTGCGGTATTCTACTGCTTTTCAGGATCCACTTCAGTGAGAGATGATGTTTGAGAGCTGCCCACCCCCCAAAAGGTAATGGGCTTCCCATTTGCCAGAAGCATTCAAGGCGATGCTAAGGGACAACCAGTCAGGAACCCTGAGGTTCCATTACAGGCCCCCATCCCCCCAATGTCCCCAGCCTCCTGTTTCCAGGGCAGGCCAGGCCAGGTCACCGCCCCCTCCCCAGCCTGGGCACAGGAGGGGCCCCCTTTGGCCCTCAGCCTCCCTCTCTCCTACCTTCTGCTGCTCCTCATTTACATAAATTATCTCTCCCCAATTATCCATCCAGCTGTCCCAACTGTGATCTGTGAATGAATTAAAAACGGGATATAATTTAATAATGGCTGATTAGAAGGAGATTAGTTGTTATATAAAAAGGAAAAGCCGGGGCTTCCCTGGTGGCACAGTGGTTAAGAACCTGCCTGCCAATGCAGGTGACACGGGTTCGAGCCCTGGTCTGGGAGGATCCCACATGCTGTGGAGCAACTAGGCCCGTGAGCCACAATTACTGAGCCTGCGCGTCTGGAGCCTGTGCTCCGCAACAAGAGAGGCCACGACAGTGAGAGGCCCGCGCACCACGATGAAGAGTGGCCCCCGCTTGCCACAACTGGAGAAAGCCCTCGCACAGAAACGAAGACCCAACACAGCCAAGAATGAATAAATAAATAAATAAATAAATAATTTAAAAAAAAAAAAAAAAAAAAAAGGAAAAGCCAAGAGCCAGCTAGTTGCCCTTAATCTGAGCCAATACCATCGTTATTCAGGAAAGGCTACCCTGGCCATCATCAGGCAAGGCAGGCATGAGGATGAGGGTTAGGGGAGAGCCCAGGTGGGGCCAGACCACCCCAGAGAGATCAGGGCACTGGGAGCTGGGAATTTGAGTCCCAGGCAACTCCTGTTACTTCCCTGGGCCTTGCTCCGTCCTTCTAAGTGGGTTGGGTAGTTTCTGGGGCCCCTTCTTGCTCTAAAGTCTAGACGCCCTGAAAGCAAACCACTGGGCTTTCCCAAGGCAGCCACTGCCTCCACAATAGAGCCTGCCCAGCCCCTGCTGGTGTAGGAACTGGGGGTTCAAGAGTCTGGTGCCTCCTAGGAACACACAGCAGCTGGGGATGCAGACCTCCCCAGAAGGGGACCTGGCTGTCTGGGGTAAGTGGTAGAGAAGGGACTGGGGTTGGTTGCACCAGGAAGGCTCCATGGAGGAGAGACTGGCTGAAACAAAGAGTGTGTGAGTGCCCAGCAGGATCTCTGGGCCCCCTTGCCCTCAGGTGAATGACTGGATGTAGTGGCAAGGACATGTCTCCGAGATTCACAGTCATCCGTTCAGCCTCAGCTCATGTGCACCTCCTCCAGGAAGCCTGCCCTGATCTCCCCAGCTTTGGGGTCTCCCGAGTGCTCCCATATTTGTCCACCTGCTTATGGTGTCCATCTGCTTATGGGGCATTTGTGTTCCTGTTTGTGAGTTCCTCAAGGGCATGGACCAGCTTTTTATCTTTATGCCACCAGTGCCAGGTACACAATTTTTGCTCAACAACATCATTGAATAAATAAAGATACCTCCTCCAGAAAGCCGTCTGTGATTGCCCTAGTGTGGGTTCTGTGCTCCCAAGGTACACTGTGATTATGCCTTTAAAAATAAGGTAAGTTGGGCTCAGGACAGACAGAAGCTCCGGGAGGAGGGTGGGTCTGGCCTGGGGGGCGGGTGGGGGGGGGGACTAGAAACTTGGGGGAGGAGCTTGAGCGCCAGCCGCTGTCCCAGTTCTGCCAGCAATCGAGTGTAAGTGTCTGGTTATTACCCTACCGCAATACGAGCGTGGGCCGCGGTACTGGAGAGGCCAGTGGCTCGCTTGCCCGGCAGGAGTACTTGCGCGCGCTATCGGCAGCAGGGAATGGAAGCGGAGGACGCAGGCAGCTATTCCCTCCAGCAAGTGCAAGCTTTTTATACGTTTCCATTCCAACAAAAGATGACTGAAGTTCCTAATATGGCAGTTATGAATGAACAAGAAATGCCAGCAGAAGTTCCATCCCCAGCTCCTGCTCAGGAACCCACACAAGAGACTCCAAAAGGAAGGAAAGGGAAACCCAGAACAACAGAACCAAAAACACCAGTGGAACCCAAAAAACCTGCTGAGGCCAAAAAATCTGGCAAGTCCACAAAATCAAAAGAAAAGCAAGAAAAAATTACAGACATGTTTAAAGTGAAAAGTAGACCGGTTCAATAGTGTTTCAGAAGCTGAACTTTTGACCAAGACTCTACCGGACATTTTGACCTTCAATCTGGACATTGTGATTATTGGCATAAACCCAGGACTAATGGCTGCTTACAAAGGGCATCATTACCCTGGACCTGGAAACCATTTTTGGAAGTGTCTGTTTATATCAGGGCTGAGTGAGGTCCAACTGAATCACATGGATGATCATACTTCACCAGGGAAATAGGGTATTGGATTTACCAATATGGTGGAAAGGATAACACCAGGCAGCAAGGATCTTTCCGGTAAAGAATTTTGTGAAGGAGGACGTATTCTAGTGCAAAAATTACAGAAATATCAGCCACGAATAACAGTGTTTAATGGAAACTGTATTTATGAAATTTTTAGTAAGGAAGTTTTTGGAGTAAAAGTTAAGAACTTAGAATTTGGACTTCAACTGCATAAGATCCCAGACACAGAAACTCTCTGCTATGTTATGCCAACATCCAGTGCAGGATGTGCTCAGTTTCCTCGAGCCCAGGACAAAGTTCATTACTACATTAAGCTGAAGGACTTAAGAGATCAGTTGAAAGGCACTGAACGAAACACAGACATTCAAGAGGTGCAAGATACATTTGACCTGCGGCTAGCCCAAGAGGGTGCAAAGAAGATGGCTGTGAAGGAAGAAAAATATGATCTGGGTTATGAAGCAGCGTGCGGTGGTGCTTATAGTGAAAATCCGTGCAGTAGTGAACCTTGCAGCTTCTCTTCAAATGGGCTGACAGCTGACAGTGGAGAGTCAACTTTCAGTGACATTCCAAATGGGCAGTGGATGACCCAGTCATTTACAGACCAGATTCCTTCCTTTAATAATCACTGTGCGATGCAAGAATAGGAAGAAGGAAACCATGCTTAAGAATGGTGTTCCTCAGCCCTGCTTAAATGCTGCAGTTTTAATGCAGTTGTCAAGAACTGGCCCTCGGTTTCTTAACTGAAGTATTTTATACATATTTTACTCTGGTGATGTAATCATGGTACAGTAGAATCAACTGTACAGACCTAAGTAGTTTGGAAGGAGAAAGTAGAGTTTTTTGTGTATGAGTTTTTGTATTGGAATTAATCATCATTCCAGCTTTTTATAAACTATCTTTCATTTATGAAGAAATTGATTTTCTTTTGGGAGTCACTTTTAACCTGTAATTTAAAAATGCAAGAGTCTGCATATTTACACTTGATTATTAACTGCATAAACTTAGATGCACCGTTATCCCTTTCATACGTTAAGAAGGGCATGCTAATGATAAGATTCCCATTGGTAAAGTGGCAAATGTGCTGATTTTCATCTGTGAGGTTAACCCTCAGTGGAGTCTCATTTGGTAGTTTTTAGTGGTGTTTGATGGGCTTCCTGAGTTGTATTCACACTCAGACCTCCTTGCTTTACCAGTGGTGAGCGTCTGTGAGAGTTGCTTGGTAGTAGAATTGGAGAGTATGGCCTTGCAGCAGCAAGGCTAACCCGGCCTTACCTTTCAGGGCCATGAGCCCTGGCTTTGGCCCTCTCACTCCCACGTGCTGGTCCTCTAGTAGGCAGAAACTATTCTGCTGGGATGGTAAGTTCCAGAGAGTGCAGAAGACCTTTCAAATTTTGCTACTTCATCTGTGTTTTACTTGAGAGACATACATTTGATAGGGAAGGAACTGAATTTCTCTCTCAGTATCTATCACCATTCAAATTTTATCCTCCTTGGCTTTAAGCATGTAACATGGAAATGATGAGAAATGAACTTTCAGGTTGAGTAACAAGATGCTGGAGGTGTTTGATAATCTTATTTAAACTGGTGCTTTATATACATGAGATGTACTAAAATAAATAATACAGGATTTTTCTTGCTAGGTAAATCGAATAAGCCAGTAATTTAAAAAAATTCTTTCTCTTCATCATTGCTATTTGTTACTGTGAACCTTGTGGCCAGGTTACTTTGAAGTAATGTATCTTTGTGATTTTCTAATGCATTTTCCATGGTGCTACAAATAGTCCAGACTACCAGGCCTGGTGGATATCAAAGCTGGGTATTTAGAAATGCCAGTTGTATTTACTTCTTTTTTTTTTTAATTTTTTTTTTTTTAATTGACAAATGTCCAGGACCTTTAATTTTTTCATGAAGTATGTATTATAGTTGTTACCAAATTACAAGGGTTTTGTGTCTAAATAAAAGCATCAATTTTGGAACAGTTTTGCCTCAATCATTATACATGAATCCAAGTATGTTCTATACAACTTGAAAAGTAAACAATTACTAAAACATATTGATAACATTTAATCACCACATAATTAATCAGACTTCTCTTGCATTTACTTCTGATCACCTCTGAATATTCTGATTTTATACCTACCTAGGGAGCATGCTGTTTCTTGATATGAAAATATTTATGAGGTTTTGTTTTTTTTCTAAAAGGTCATATAGCCTGTTGTTTTTGTAATAAGAGATACAAATTATTGTTGTGAATCTTAACATGCTTTTTTAGCTGTAGCTATGATGGATTTTATTTTTCCTTTAGTCTAGGTAAAGCTGTGCAAAAGTCATTCATGTTATTTAAATCACATTCTGTACTGCTGTTTACATGGATGTTTTGTGCAGGTGCTTTGAAGTGCCTTGCATCAGGGATTAGGAACAATTTAATTATTTTTTCATAGGACTGTGTAAAGCATGTAACTAGGTATTGCTTTGGTTCTTAACGATTATAGCCTTACATAGATTTTTTTTTTTGAGTGGAGAAAATACCCTTTAAATTATGATGGACACTCACTAGAGAATGGGTTTGAAGATTTTTTTCAAGCATACAATAATGGTGTTTTTCATTAAATATGACAGATGAATAGTAAATGTTGATATACCCTATACACAACAATATGAGACATTTTCATTAAATAATATTTTGAAAGTTTTTAAATTCATTTGAAACTCTGATGGTTTTTACAATAAAAAATATTGAAGATGAAAAAAAAAATAAGGTAAGTCACAGGATTTCCCTAGTGGCCTAGCGGTTAGGATTCTGGGCTTTCACTACCGTGGCCCGGGTTCAATCCCTGGTCAGGGAACTGAGATCCCGCAAGCAACACATAAATAAATAGATAGATAGATAAATAAATAAATAAATAAGGCAAGCCACTTATGGAGAAGTAATATACATAGACAAATAGTTATAGATTAAAATGGATGGATAGACAGAGAGCTCGGAGTCAGACTGCCTGTATATGAACCCCAGGTCCACTACTTCTGACCGCATGACCTTGGGTTCTCCCCAAGGTCTCTTGTACTGTGCCTCAGTTTCCTCGTCTACACAATGGATGTATTTAATTTTTCCTACCTCAAAGGGTTTTTTGTTTTTTTTTAAATTGGTCACGCCATGAGGCATGTGAGATCTTAGTTTCCCGACCAGAGATTGAACCCGCGCCCCCTGCATTGGAAGCACGGAGTCTTAACCACTGGACTGCCAGGGAAGTCCCCCTCATAGGGTTTTTATGAGGATGACATGGGTGAATAGAGAAAAGCACTTACAACTGTGCAGGGTACATAGTGAGCAATTAGTAAGCACTTGTGGGTGTTGCAGTGCATGTCACACTGTTTGGTTTTCTTGCCACTGGTGGGGTCTCTGAAAACAGGACTGGACTTCTCGTCTCTGTTGATGGGGTTGGATGGACAGACGGGCCTGCACGGGGCTATCTCAGCAGTCCTGGCTGTTGCTTTCACACTGAAAGTTCCAAGGGGGCACACGTTGGGCAGGACCAGCACATTTCTCCCACCATGGATGGAGGATCTGCTCAGTGTCAGACCCAGAGTCCCAGCCCTTCCCAAAGAGGCTCACAGCTTTGCGGGGAGCAACACACCCATGAAAGGGGTCTGACCTCATGGTTCAGGTCTGGGCCATGCATGTGTCCCACGTGGTCAACTTCAGAGGATGTCTGCCAGGCCTGAGCTTGCATGAAGGGGCCAAGCCCCTGGAGGAAACAGGCATGCTGACCAGGGAGGGAAAGCTGAAGAGTCCTCTGCAGCAGCTGACTTATGGCCATCAAGGAGCAGACGACAAAGGGAGCACGGTCTGCAGTGCCAGAGGCTGGGAACGGATGGGGTAGATGCCAGAAAAGGTTGATTTCCTCAGAACATAAGGAGGCGTAAGGTGTATGCACAGTAAGTGTTTGCTGACTGGCTAACTGAGCTGCTCCAGAAATTTTCAAACATTCCCAGTTATGAACGTCTTGATTCCTTATGTGTGGGGAGGGGCCTGGGAATCTGTATATTTGACAAGACCTTAGGTAAGTCTCATGAACAGGTGGTTTCCACCGCCATTCCATCCTCCAGGCCTGGGAGCTGCAGTGCCCTCTGAGAACAGGGCTGACTGTGACCTCACCTTGCCCAGCACCCTCTGACATCCCATCGAGCCCCTACTCCACGCATCCCCAGCCCAGGACAACCTCCCTGGTGGAGCCCAGAGCATATCCGTCCATACTGCAGCAGGAGGCCTCCCAGGCCAGCCTGGGCTGTGGGATAATTTGATATTCAAATCCTGGCAAAGACCTGCTTCAAATTGCTGCAAATTAAGCTGATTTTGTCCCTCCGAATGAGGGATTTGCTCCTGTGGATCAACCCTTCCGAGGACTTGATGAGGTCAGGATTAGAGCCGGAGGGCCGGAGAGAAAAGCCTGAGGTGGGAGGCTGGAGGGCTGGTTGTTGGTGGGAGGGTGAGCCCGGCCTCTGTGTGTCTCTCCCCAGCCCCGGAGTTTAGGGAAGTTTCCCAGAGTCTCAAAACTCAGCTCTTCACAGTGATGCGGGGCCGCTGGGCCCCTGAGGGGCCAGCCTTGCCGCCCCTGGCCCCATCCTCAGGAGAGCCCAGCCCTGTAAAATTCCACATCAAATGAGATGTGGACCACATCTCATCTTTCCAAGCATCTGAGAGCCAGGGCCCAACTGATCGTCCCCATTTCACTGATGAGGAAACGGAGGCTCCAAGAGGCGAGATGAGGCTCTGCTGGCCAAAGGCAACCTGGACTCAACCTCTGCCACCAACTTGCTGTGTGACCTTGAGCAAAGGGCCTCCGTGAGCCTCCTCTTAAGGATTACTGACAATGCATGCACAGCGCCAGACACATGGCAAGCACGCCATTAAGCATCGGCCAAGGTTACTGCCCACACAGCAAGCACCGGCCAAGGCCCTGAAGCTAGGAAGCGGCAGAACAGGGATTAGGACCCGGGCCTCTCCGGCCTGACTCAGAATCATCCCCTGCCTTCTCCTGGAGGCCTGTGCCTGCTCCTGACGCTACCCCTCCTGACGGCGCCCCTCCCTGGCAGAACCTCATTTCCATCTGTTTTATCAAGGCCTGTACTGTATATTGCAGCCATTTCGAATTGCACCATTAAAGATTTTTTGCTGGAGACGTTAAAATTAAAAAGATCTATGTGCAAAGAGTCACAACGAATTTAATCAACTTGATTTAATAGAAAACAGCAAATGGAATTTATGGTGCTCCAAAAGACAAGGGAATTTTTTTTTCAACAAAAAATAATAAAAAGCACTTTCTGGAAAACAGAAAGTGGAGTGGGACGGGGGTGGCTCCCCATCTGAGAGTTTATCAGAACCTAATCCGTGGCCAACAACCCCGGTCGGGGCGGTTTGCCCGCTAATCCCAGCTGCCATTAAAATATTAAAGATAAATCTAATCGTCTCTTTATCCAAAATAAGCGACTTTTGTGGGGGAGAAAACATATAACCCTTTGGGAGGAGAATTAGTCCTAATGCATCAAATGGAATTCGGTCCAGGCTGGGGCGAAATAGGGTTTAGAGTCAAATGAGATGGTAATAGAAATAAAACCCAGAATAACAAATTAAAAACCCTCATTTACACGAATTAAAAGGGCGCACAAAAGGGCTGGAAGCCCAGGCCTACACTCCTCATCCCCAGGCCCACTCCCCCCTCCCCTGGTCCCGCCTGCCCAGCTCTTCACCCACTCACCAGCCCCCAGGAGAGGAGCCACTGCCTGACCTCATCCTCTCAACTTGTGCCCCGCAGCTTCCTGCGGACTCCCCAGCTTCCCGCTCCGAGCCCAAGTCCAGGCTGGGTTCCTGAAGGCTGACTGAGCCTTTAGGCATCTTTCCACATCCCTGGGGTGGGCTCTGGGGTCAGACAGAACTGGGCTCCTGTCCCAGGACCGCCCCTCACTATGTGAGGTCTTGGTTTAATTTCTTAAACTCCCCAGGCCCCTGCTAAATTCACGGGAAAATGCGGATAATACTGGTCTCCACCCTTATGCAGCCTCTCTCCACGGCCTTGACCTCATTGCTGCCTGCTGCCCTAGCTCCCCTGGATTCAACAAGATGACATCAGGACAGACCCAGGCAGCTTGGCCACTAAGGGACCCTGGGGAGGTCAGACCTGTGCCCCTGGAAGGCAGGAGAGCTCAGCAATGGGACAGCCTGGAAGGCAGGGGGGCGGCCAGCAGCCATTTTAAGGAACTAGGTTGGGTCACCCCGAAGTTGTCACTCGAGAGGCCTGAGGCCACTCCAGATCTTCAGGCTTCTCACTAAGCAGCCCTGTGTCCCCTGAGGTTGCCTCAGGGCTGATCTGTGGCTCCTCCTTCATGTGGGATTTCGGAGGCTCTGACACATACCTCCCCCAACCCGGGAAACCCTCACCTTCGGGTCCAGGTCTGAATTCCCCACATTAAAATCACACTCTCTGCCTTAATAGCAGGATGCTTAGCAAAGGAGACACACTCAAATAACAAAAAAAGAAAACAGAAAAAAAGAAAAAAAAAAAGGAGACACACTCCCCTCCAGAGGATTCAAGGGCCCCTCCCTGAGCCATCACAAAGTTGACGGGTACAGACCAGTATGACAAACCCGCTCCTGTCTGGACGGCAGGCAGGAGAGGGTGAGGAGGGGCTCTCATGCCTGAGGCACCCCTACACACACACATAGGAGGGCAGGAATACACCTCTGACCTCCCCCAGCCTTCTTAACAAATCCACTTGAACGGGAAATTCATGCTGACAGCATTTTATTATGGGATATTAAGTGGAATTGGATTGCGGGGCTAAAGCTTTCCCTGGCTGACTTTCTGTGTTCGGTTGGCCTCCTCCCCTCTGCACCCACCAGAGTCCCTCCTCCCTCTAGGGAGTGCTGGGAGGGGGTCTCTCCTCTTACCTTCTTCAACACCTACCTGACCCCCACCTTTGGACTATGCCAAGTGGTAATTCTGGGAAATTGGGCTGGGCTGGAAGACATCCCTGGCCACGTGGGAGTGGGTGACCTTCCCCCCAGGATGACTGACCGGAAACATGAGGAGATGCTGGGTGGGATAGGGTTTTCCCAGAGAGGCGTCCTAAGCCTGAGGTTTGATGGGCAAGTGTTGAGGGAAGGTGGTCACAGGTAAAGGAGCTGGGGCGGCCTGTTGCTGCAAGCTACCTTAGCACGTGGGGAAGGGGCTGGATTCCCAGAATAACACACAGTTCTGGGTTAGCAAATAGTTAGCACCATTATACAAGGTTGTTGTAAGGATTAAAAGGAAATATAACATTTGTGAGTGCCTACCATTTACCAGGCACCGTGGCAAGGGTTTTACATACATTCTCTTACTTAATCCTCACACCCCCATAATGTGGATTCTTTAATTATCCCCATTTTACAAAGGAGGAAACTGAGGCTCCCAGAGGTCAAGTAAATGCCAGGGTCTGATCCCAGTCATCTGACTCCAGAACTGTGCTCTTAGCCACTGCACCATAATAGCTCATATCAGGTGCTATACTAGCCACTTATGATAAAATGGTCAAGGTGTGAGCTTTGGTGCCAGATGGCTGGCCAGGTAGTACATGGGTTTGTCCACAATTCTCCCCTCCCTCTCTACCCTTGTTGTGCCTTCCCCGGTGGGGGAAGTTTATTGCCCCACTTCATTGCCTTTGGTCTTTTCTATGTGACCAGCTTCAGCTGATGGGATATGAGCAGGTATGACCCAAGCAGAGGCTTTAAATGGGTTTGTGTGGTTTGGCTGCCTCTGCTAGAAGAGCATGCCTTTGGTAGCCAGTCCCAGAATGAGAGGTATGAGGCAGACCCAGAAGCAACCCACAGGTCACAACCAAGCCTAGCTGTGCCTGGACCCTGGGACCCAGAGCGAGAGATAAACTGCCTGAGATGTGGACATTGTTGTTACACCTTATTTGTAGAAGCCGTGGAGTTGCCCTGCTCAAGACACCCCTTCAGGAGAGAACTAGCTGTTCAGGTGCAAGAGTGCAGTTAGCAGACAGCCTCCAGCTGCAGCCTCTTCCAGATCCACTGCAGTGCTGTTTGATTTTTTCCCCAGCTTTACTGAGATATAATTGACAGATAACATTGTGTAAGTTTAAGGTGTATAGCATGTTGATTTGATACATTTATAATCTGCAAAATGATTACCACCATAGTATTAGTTATCACCTCCATCCCATCACATAGTTATCATTTCTTTTTTGTGATGAGAATATTTGAGATCTACTCTCTTAGTAACATTCAAGTATATGATCCAGAATTACTAGTTATAATCACTCACCCCAGTGTTTGAGTGACTGGGCATGGTGAGGGTCCTAGGGCCTGGCCATTTCTGCCCAACTCAAGGCTTCTTTAGTGGGCAGCCTTTGCTCCGGAGCTCCCCATTAGACTGGCTGAGACTTTGTCAGAGCTGCATTGTGGTTTGAGGCTCTCCCTGTCCCATCCTGCTCCCCCTCCCCTTTACCTTTCACAGGGTTACCCCCACTCCCCCCCCCCAATAAACCACTTGTATTCCTAACCCTGTCTCATCATCTGCTTTCTTGAGTACTTGAACTGACACAGCCTTATTGCCACAAAACCTGCCTATGCAATTCACTAGCTGCCTGACTGTAACCATACAATGACTCAGTTTCCTCATCTGTAGAGAGAAGATAACAGAAACACCCATCTCATAGGTTTTTTGTTAGTATTGAGTAAGATAATCCAGGTACAGTGCTGAGCACTCGATAAATGTTAACTGAGATTGCCAGAGGTAGTTGTAAATCTCAATAAATAAATGCTAGCTATATATGAATGATATATGATAAAATATCAAGTCAACAGATATAAATCTAGGGCGGATCTTAAAAGACTGAAGTGTGAGACGGGTGGGCAGATGAGCTGCAATTGTGGACAAGTATAAAGCAGAAAAAAATAACGAAAGCTTGCAAATGAGATGGTCGATATATTCTGAGCCATCATTTGTAACCAGAAAAAAGATTTCCAGACTTCTATATGATCTTTCACCTTCTAAATACTTTCATGCATATTTTCCTCCAAGAGGTCTCCAAGAAAGCCAGGAATGGCATCACCATCTCCGTTTTACAGGTAAAGGGACTGAGGCACAGAGATGCTAAAAGACTCACCCCACAGCACACAAGTAAGTATTGGAGGCAGAAGCAAAACCATGTTTGTAGCTCTCCGTGCGCAGAGAATACCGGGCATCATGGAAGAGCACCAAAACAAAAAACTAAGGGGCTTCCCTGCAGCAAAGTCAAGTTGGTGCTACCTAGACCACTACAAAAGCTATTCTAGGGGACACTGGAGAAGTTCTCTAGATAGCACAGAAAAGAAGAGAATCAAGTGAGCATCAAAGTCTATGAGGTTGGAGAGGAGAGACAGATCCAAGAGAGATTTCTAGCTGTCAGGACTTGGGGATAAGCCAGATCTCTGCTGTGATGGCAAGCCCTTCAATTTTTTTTTTTTTTAAATTATTTATTTATTTATGGCTGTGTTGGGTCTTCGTTTCCGTGCGAGGGCTTTCTCTAGTTGCGGCAAGCGGGGGCCACTCTTCATCGCGGTGCGCGGGCCTCTCACCATCGCGGCCTCTCTTGTTGCGGAGCACAGGCTCCAGACGCGCAGGCTCAGTAGTTGTGGCTCACGGGCCCAGCTGCTCCGCGGCATGTGGGATCTTCCCGGACCAGGGCTCGAACCCGCGTCCCCTGCATTGGCAGGCGGATTCTCAACCACTGCACCACCAGGGAAGCCCCAAGCCCTTCAATTTTCTCCCAGGTCAAAACATTTGATTTCAAATCCTTCTCCAAGGTATCAGTGAAGTGTCACTTATGGCCTCTAGTAACAGAGACTGGACACCAGTGGTTTAGACACTGGTGGGGGGAAAAAAATGGAAATTTCTTTCTCTCTGCATAAAAAAAGCACTTTGGGGCAGTCCAGGGCTGATATGGTGGTTCCTGGGTCTTCAGGCACCCAGACTCCTAATCTTCACTCCACTTTCCTAATGTTGGCTTCCATCCTCAAGGTCACCTCATAGCCCAAAACAACTGCTGAAGCACTAGCCATCATGTCTGTGTTCCAGACAGGAAGCTGGAAGAAAGGCAGAAAGAGAAAAAAGGGTGTGTGCTAAATGTCTTAAGATTTCTGCTCATATTTCATTGGTTACAACTTTATCAAATTGACACTTTTAGCTGAAAAAGAGGTTGGGAAATGTAATCTTTTATCTATGGACATCACCACTCTGAATAAAATTAGAGTTCTGATACTAAGGCAGAGGAGAGAATAGAAATTGAGTAGGCAACCATCAGTCTCAGCTATGCCCATAAACATAGATTTTACTAAGACATCTCTCTCCAAAACCCTTCTCTTTATTACCCCATATTATTCATAGCTCAATGGCCCAAATTAGATTATTAAGGGAAATTAAGGTTCCCAGGTTAAATTGTGTTGGGGAGTAGAGTTAGGTACTATACCCACAACTATAAAAATTTGGTTTCAGGGTTATAAACAACTCTGTCTGATTTGACCCAAAAAGGAATTTACTAGAACGATACTGAGTAACTCAAAGATTCTCCAGTCTCCAGAAGGTTGGGAAACTAGAATCAAGGCCCAAAAGCTTGTCACAGTACCGGTCTGGTGAAGAAGCCACTGCAGTTACTGTCCCCTATGCTGGATCCTAAGTGCTGGATCTCCCACTGCTGCCACCAATAACCCTGAGCAAGGAATTCTGCTGCTAATCTGTCACTCTGCAAGTTGGGCTTTGCTGCAACCACACAGCTACCAGAGGAGGTTCTCCCAACAATTTCTGCTTCTTTGTGTCCTTGACTCCCCATTCAAAGTCCAGGGTGGTTGCTTCTCATTGGTGGAGCCCAGGTCACATGCCATGTTCTAGCTGCAAGGGAAGCTGGGAAAGCAAGTGTCTGGCATTTCCAGTTTTGTTGCAGCATTGGGGCTCGGTCTTCCAAAGAGTCTTGGGACTCATAAGTTGGGAAATTCTCAACCTGATTCTCAAATAGGAATCAGGTTCAGATGATGGACAGCCCACAGAATAATAAATGACTATCATAGGACTTTGTAGATGTTCTTTCATGTAAACCGCACAACAACTCATTTTACGCATGATAAAGCTGAAGCTCAGAGAAGTGAAGTAACTTGCCTAAGGTCATGCAACTAGTAAGGACAAAGCTGCCCACCCCAGAGGGCCAATAAGTAAGGAATCAGGAAATTTGTGGGATCAGACCCTGGTGGTGCCTCTTTCCTTCCCTGACTGGATGCAGCATTGCCATGGTTCCCTTGCTCCCACCTGCCTCCTGGGTCTCTGGTAAAGCCACTCTCTAGGACGTAGGCCCATTGCCTCCCTTCTGTGATCCTCCTCCAGGCCCCCCAACTTTCTTCCCATTTACAGTAGCTTAAGATTAATGGCTTCTGTAGGCAACTCTACTGACCACCGGGACTGCCTGGATCTGAGCCTCCCTCCCGATTCTGATAAATAGATGGAGGCCAAACTTCTGAGCACAGGGAGATACCCTTGAGCCAGATCAGGATCCCATGGGAAAAGCTCTGGGCCTGATGAGAGGGCTGCTGGGACTCTAAGGATAACACAGAAGCAGCCATCAGAGAGACTTCTGGGCTCCAAGATCTCTGAGCTTTAAAAATTGCACTCTGAAAAAAAAAAAAAAAAAAAAAAAAAAAAAAAAATTGCACTCTGCCTTAGGGATAGCGCTAGCTGCTTTCAATTTTTTTTTTTTTTTTGTAGTAATCCCCAGTCCATCCTCTTCTCTCCCTCTCCACTGCCACCTTCAACTCCTAAATCGACCAATGCTGTCTCTGGCCTGGATCACATAGTCCACCTCCCGACTGGCCTCTTTGTTTCACAACTGCCGGCAGCTTCTCTTCACCCTGGGGATAACATCCAGTGTCCCACGAGGCCCTGCAGGCCCGGAGCCCTGACGACTGGGTTCCCCTTAAAGGTTCGCCTGACTGTCAGCTCTCCCCTCTAGCCTCCCTTAACTCCTCGCTGTTCCTCAGAAATGTCTAGCTGGTTCTTCTCCAGAACATGGACACCTGCTGTCTCCCCAACCCTGCCAACTGCTCCAGCCCCCCACATGTCTGTCCTCTCACCACTCAGGTCTCTGCCCAAATGTTGACTCCCCAGAAACCCCTTCCTGTCCTGCATCAAAAAGAGGCCCCTCGGGCTTCCCCAGTGGCGCAGTGGTTGAGAATCTGCCTGCCAATGCAGGGGACACGGGTTCGAGCCCTGGTCTGGGAAGATCCCACATGCCGCGGAGCAACTAGGCCCGTGAGCCACAACTACTGAGCCTGCGCGTCTGGAGCCTGTGCTCCGCAACAAGAGAGGCCGCGATGGTGAGAGGCCCGCGCACCGCGATGAAGAGTGGCCCCCACTTGCTGCAACTAGAGAAAGCCCTCGCACAGAAACGAAGACCCAACACAGCCAAAAATAAATAAATAAAAATAAATTAAAAAAAAAAAAAAACCTTGGCTAGTTTAACAAACCACAGTACCAATTAAAAAAAGAAAAAAGAAAAAAAGAGGCCCCTCCTGCTGTCAGTCTAAAACCCCTCACCCTGCTGTGTTTTTCCTTAGCACTTTGGATTCTTAAATTATCCTGTTTGTTTACTTACTTTGTTAACTGTCTCTCAAACTAGCATCTAAATTCCATGAAAGCAGGAGGCTTTGCTTTCTTTTACCCCACATTATTCCCATTAAGAGTATCTGGCATACAGTGGGTGCTCAGTAAATACTTGTTGAAGGTTCTTGACTAAATTATCTTGCAACATTCCTGTGGGACAAAACAAAACAAACATCCTCTAAGGGCATCAGGGATGTGGTCACTGTGTCACTGGCTCTGGATTCAAAGTCCAGGGTGGCTGCTTCTGATTGGTGGAGCCCAGGTCACATGACCATGTTCTAGCTGCAAGGGAGGCTGGGAAAGCACGTGTCTGGCCTCTCCAGTTTCATTGCAGAATTGGGGCTCTGAGACCCATCACTTGAGACTGCAGGGAGACTGGACACAGCCCAGAGGCATGCAGCAAGCTGGTAGTGGAGCAAGTCCTCTAAGCCTTGCTATTCTCCATTGTTCCACACTGCCCATAGGTGAACACTGGGGAAGAGACAAGGGCGATACATGTGGGATGTTTTTCTTTCCCCTTGAGTGGCTAAGGAATGGTTACTGCTGAGGGAGGGAGGGGACAGGGAGTTGTGGGCACCTGAAACCTGGTGGGTGGTGTTCTGCTGGGATAAGATTCTGAGCTGCAGATGGCACCTGGAACACCTACCTGGTGACAAGGTTTACAAGACTGGCTTGAAGGCAGTGCCAAGAGTCTATTCCTTCCTTCCCACTCCCTGGGGCCCTCCAAGAAAAGTCCAAAGGGTATAGATTATTCCTTGGAGAACTAGGAGAAGGAAACCAGCCCAGATGTTTGAGGTAAGGTGCTCTTAGTAGACTGAGGTTCTGGGGGTTCACCAGCCTTGACCTCAGTAGCCCTTCTCAATCCCTTCTGGTGTCCCTTCCTTTTCTCTCTGCTATTCTCGGCAGGGCAGGATGGTAGCTCAAGCATTGCTGGGGCATCAGTTGCCTCCCTATACCCAAGGTCCCTTCCTCTGTTTGAGGCTCTGGTTCCATCTTCAAGAAAACAAGAATGCAGTGGATTTGGACTCTGGTTGGCTCTTGGCAGCTGCATGTTCCTGGGGAGGTCACCTAGCCTCTCTGAGGTTGCTTCTTCATTTGAAAAATGATATACATCTTTCAGGTTAGTTGGGAGGATTTGTTGAGACAGTGTGAAAAATCCAGAACTTAATAAATGTTCATTGTGTATAACTTAAATGTGAATCAAAATCACTCCTGTTTTTCTCCTAGCATCAGCTACTTACTGAACAGAGGAGATGGGCTATCTGTTCCAATGTCTGATGAGAGGAGGATGAGAGAGCTGGAGCTCAGGGACTCTGCCAGGACACTCTCTCAGGACAACTGTCCAGCACAACAAAAGGGAAGGTTTACTCTCAAGGGATAAGCCCAAAATACACAAGAGCATTAAAAAAAAGTGAAACACATTCGTGGGTGACAGATTCATAATGGGATTATTGATTCAAACACAGATCCTTTCTCTTCCTTGCATTTTCCACCCTCCTCCCTCTAAAAATTGTTGCTGGCGGCTGGGAGGCGACTCAGGGAAGGAGCTAGCAAGAGACAATGACTTGGCTGCAGCCGGTGCTAAAAATGACCAGCATCACAGCAAAAGAAGGAGATGGCATCATCCCTCATCCCTAATCTCCCTCCCTGAGCCTTAGTATCTTATTTGTAACAAGGGGGAAAGAACTTGGGAAGCTGAGTGGATTAAATGCCATAAGGGGTCTGACACCCATTAATAATAGTAGTAAGAATCGTGATGTCTGGAGTCCCCAGGGCCAGACACCATGTTAAATGCTTTAAAAATAGCAGCTCCTTCAATCGCTGGCCCAAACTCCATGAAGGCCGTGACTAGGTCTGTCTTGCTCCCTGCCATATTGTCAGTCCCAAGTATAGTATCCTCCTGCATAATGATAATAATAACCAACACTCCCAGGAACCTTATTTTGTAGTCTTATTTTGTATACTCACAGTATAGCCTTATTCACCATTTTCAGCACTGCACATTTCTAATCTTCATGACAGTTCTAAGGGGTAGGTACTATCATTATCCTCATTTTATGGATGAGGAAACTGAGGCACAGAAGGAAAAGAGAAGCTGGGTAACTTTCCCAAGGTCACCAAGCAAGTGATAGAGCTGGAGTCTGAACCTAGAAAATCTGTCTCTAGAGCCCATGCCCTTGCCCCCTATGCTAACTCAGAGGGTCAGGGAATGCTCATAAGTCCAGTGTCAGGCTGTTTTATAGATAAAGCAATAGAGGCTAAGAGAAGTTAAATGATTGGCTCTAAGCCACAGAGCGATTAGGCGACAGACCCAGGATGTGGGTCCAAGGTGACCAAGCTAAATGCCTCTGAAAGGGTACAATTTACTCCCCCAGGCCAAGCCCTGGGGGCCAGCCTTTCCCTGTAGCCCCAGCCCTGCCCCCTGTGACCCCAAGTCCACAAATGTCCTCAGTTTTGGTCTGACCTCAGCTAGGCAGCTCAGAGACAGCCCTCCAACCAGGAGTCCTTCAGGAGTCCAGTTCCAAGGGTGGGACTGGCTGCAGGCTGACGCTGGGCCCTCCCTTCATCTGTAGCCTCTGGCAAGTGTGCCTCTCAGAGGGCCTGGGGTTGTCCCCATTCCCAACCTCCTAGGGCGGGGTGGAGACTCTCTCGCTGGGAGTGGGAACTGGCAGCTTCACATACAGTGTTTGGTCAAGAGATTTTTCAGCCTCCTCTCCTGGCAAGAGCTGGGTTTCCATCACTCACATGCTTGCCTTCCATCACTCACTTCCTTGCCCATAGGCTGACATCTGGCTCATGGTGGATGTCCCGTGATAAGTCAGGGATATGACAGCTGCCATTAACAAAACTTCCCCATTCAACTTCCCAGGGTAGGCTGGCATGGAGAGGAGCCCGAGATGGAAGGGATGGAATCAAAAGAAAACAGCTTTTGACACCAGACTCATTTGAGGTTGAGTCTGGCCTCTGCTGCTTACAAGCTAGGTAGCTTGGGACAAGTCACCGAACCTCCCTAGGAACTTAAGTTTCCATATTCATAAAATGGTGATAGAAATTCTTACCTGGAAAGCAAAGCCACTGCTTTGCACAACTCTAGGGGGCATCATTGACATGGTTGTCTGTGTGAGTGGTGCCACATGGAACCCAACTCCATAGAATAAAGGTGAAAGATGCCCCGAGATTGCATATCCCTGAGTCTGTACCTTGCAAGTAAGAATAGGTATGTGAACTTTTGAATGTGGAACCAAGATACTAACAGGGTCCTTGTGAAGACCTGATATTATGCTATGAAAAGGGGCTGGGGAGCGTGGGTGCACAGTAGGCATGGCACTATTGTGGGATAAGGAGGCGGCCCTTGGAGTGAACAGTGCCCCTCTCCCAGACACCTGCTGCACTGAGGGATGTCCCTGCCTAGTTCTGGATCTTGTGTGGACCAGCCCAGAGCAGATGAAGACCCGCCTCACAACAGCCCTTTAGGCAAGGCCTCAGCTTCCACGTCCTATAGGGTCTCTTCTTACTTCTCAGTTTGGCCTCACGGCAACCACAGAGGGCACTAGATACCCTGGCAGTGAGCTGGGAGAGTTAGGGGGTTTCAATCTATTTGGGGATTTGCAGTTGACTGGCCCAGAAATTCTGAATGGAATTTCTCCCCAGCCTTGCTTTCCAGTCTCTGCCTAAAACAACTCACCGTCTTTATTTCCCCTCAGAGGGTGCCTTCAAGTCAAGACAGCTTTATTAAAAACCTACCACTGTATGCTATGCTAGGCACAGTGGAGAGGAAGGTGCCAAGGTAGATAGACAATCCTTAGCCCCACAAAGCTCACAGAAGAATCAGCTGAGGAGGTGGAGTGCAGGGACTCCGGGGTCCATGGTGCACGTACGTGTGTGTGTGTGTGTGTGTGTGTGTGTGTGTTTATGTCTAGAATCACCTTCACTTAACACTTGGACCCAAGGGAGCCATCCTCCCTGAAAGCAAGGAACCAGTAGCTCCACTGCCCACCTTTGGAATTCAGGCTTTTCTTGTTTCTCCAGGTGAGGGTTCTGCCTGCCTAGAGCAGTTCCCTATAGCCTCTCACCACTTTTCAACTGGCCCAGCTGGCTGCACTTCTGCAGCTTCCAACACAGGAGTTAGTCAAGGGATCCCCATCGAATGGGCACAGAAGCTCACCTTTTAATTGCCTCTCACACTCTCTCTCCTCCCTCCTCCTTCCCTCCACTTCAACAATGCCATCCTCTTCATTTGTCTGCTCAGTGAACTCTGAGGTATAGCAGACCCCCTGACTTGTCTATCTGATTTACTGGGAACCCCTAGCTCCTTGCTCAGAGCTAGTAAGGGCTCAATACATATTAGTTGAGTGAATGGTTAGAAGAGTAATGAAATCTTTCCATGGAAGTTGGCGACCCTTCATGCTTATTCTAGGAAGATGTTCAGATGTCCACCGTGTTCTCCAAAAGAAGTCGCCACCACTCTTCTTTCCCTCCAGGAAACCCTACTCCTGACCCCTTTATTCATTCATTCATTCATTCATTCATTCATTTGGCGATATTTACTGAGTAGCTCTTCCGAACTAGGCATTGTATCCTGTGCTGGGGAAACAAGCTTTGAGCTCTCCCACCCCATCTCCCTCTTCAAACCCCCTTCTTTCTCCCCGTTGCCACCACACACCCTGCCCAGGACACTTGCCCCTTCCTCGTTCTGCCTTTTATGGAGTGGTCCCATATTTGGGCTTCTTTGACCCTGCCAAACCTGTATAGGATTGAGGGATTGAGGGAGGGAGGGAGGGAGGCAGCAGGACTCCCAGTCTCTAGCACCTGCCCTCAGCCCATCCTTCCACCCCACCCCAGGGACTGTCCAAGCCGGCTCTGCCCAGAATCCCTAGCCACCCAGCCTCCTGGAATGGCCCTGAACCTTGTTGTCTCATCTCAGCCTCTGGGGGCCCTGCCCATGGGTGTCCTGCAGAGCCCACCCGGTGCCTGGCCCCCAGCGCCCTGGCCCCTCAGTGCTGCCTGCGGCGGGAGCTGCCAGCTTTTTGGAATTCCTAATCGCTCCTGGCCCCGGTGATTGGCTGCTCAGCTCTGACCCCACTTGGGCTGCCGCCTGGTTGGATAAAAGGGGAATCTCCTTGGGGCTCCAGAGCATTAGACATCGGAGGGGGCACCTGGGACCAACTTCGTGAAGCGGGGAGCCCGGCGGGGGGGTGGGGGGAGCAAAAGACCTGCGGCCTCAGCCCCTTTCAAAGAGCCGAGAGATGACGGGGAAAGCCGGGGAAGCGCTGAGCAAGCCCAAAGCCGAGACAGTGGCCAAGAGTACCTCGGGGGGCGCCCCGGGCAGGTGCACTGGGTTTGGCATCCAGGAGATCCTGGGCTTGAACAAGGAGCCCCCCAGCTCCCACCCGCGGGCTGCCCTCGACGGTCTGGCCCCCGGGCACTTGCTGGCTGCGCGCTCCGTGCTCAGTCCCGCAGGAGTGGGTGGCATGGGGCTACTGGGGCCCGGGGGGCTCCCCGGTTTCTATGCGCAGCCCACCTTCCTGGAAGTGCTGTCCGACCCGCAGAGCGTCCACTTGCAGCCGCTGGGCAGAGCGTCGGGGCCGCTGGACACCAGCCAGACGGCCAGCTCGGGTAGGTGAGGGCGAGGCTGTGTGGCTGCCTGAGTGGGGTGAGAGCCGGGAACCCCACGCCGTCGACTCTCGCTTGTACCGCAAGGCCTCCTCCGGGCGCAAAAGTTCGTGCCAGGCCGAGAGGTCGCAGCGCGGGCCTGGAGCCGGCGCGCCCGGGGCGGGGGCTCGGAGGATGCTCCCGGCTGCGGCCGTGTTTTGGCCTCCGTGTTTCCGGCGGCCGAGCTGTGCTCCGGTCCCCGCGTCGGGCCCGGCTCTGCTGCGGCGCCTGATTGGGGCCCCACTGAAAAGAAGGCTTAGGGTGTCGGAGCGCGTGGGGTAGTCGGGGGTCCCCTTTCATTGCTCCACTTCGGCCCCGGCCTCTCGGAGGACCCGCGCTCCTAGAGCCCGATTCCGTTCCGGGCGTTGGCGGCCCGGGAAGCGGGTGCCAGCTTCGGGCCCCGGCCCTGGTGTCCAAAGTTGTCTTTTCATTCCTCCTTTCCTCCGTTCCAAGCCTCCCGCATTGGTCAGATGGGTTTTAATGTTCTCCTCACGAGCTTAGACAACCCGGCCACCGCGGCGGCCCAAGGGGTCGCAATCCGAGATGCCACCTAAGCGGCACAATATCTCGGATCCCGGCGCCTCGCGGGCTCGGGACCCCTGGACGACCCTGCCGTGCCCTCGGCGGGCAGTTTTCCCGGCCGCACGTCTCCGCCAGCTCGGCCCTCCGGCTCTGGTTCGCGCTCTGCGATTTCCCCGATTTTTCGCTCTCGTTTAATTAATTTATTTTCATTTGGAGGGGCAACGAAAAGTGGTGCGTCGCAGTCTCTCCAGTCCTGAGGGGGGGCGCATGGTGCGGGCACTGGAAAGGGGGTTGTGCCCGGGAGCCCCCAGCCCTTCCCGGAGTCCAGCTCTCCGCGCCCAGGCTCCGCTCCTGGGGGCCCCCTTCTGAACCCCGGCGCCACGGCTGCTAGCGCAGGGCAGGGCGCCGAGCCCGGGGCACCGCCGGGGGGCCCTGCAACCCGCGGAGGCTGTCGCGCTCCCCTGCTGTCCCTGCCCAGGCGTGTCTGGGCCTTTGCTTCTCAGAACGAAACAGAACGGAATGTGTTCAGGACCTCCGGATTGCGGCGCCGGCGTGGGTAGAAACAGCCGCGGCTTAGGGATGGGGTCGACCTCGCGGAGGGCTCTCCGGGGAGACGGAGCAGGCCCGGCTGCTCCCGGAGGCCGCCGGGGGTGGGGCCCCCGCGGGTTTCGGGAGCCTGACGCGCCCGGGTGCTGCGGAGCGCGTCCCCCATTCTGCCGCACGTGCCTCCGCCCGCTTTTCAGATTCTGAAGATGTTTCCTCCAGCGACCGAAAAATGTCCAAATCGGCTTTAAACCAGACCAAGAAACGGAAGAAGCGGCGACACAGGTAAGGCCCCTGCAGCGTTTTCTGTCACTTTCCTGCTCACCCATCCCCTGCCGTCGTCCCCTGTTCGGGGGTAGGGTCGCTCGGACCCTAATTTCGCCGGCTCTAGATCTGAGGTCCGCTGCTGTGCCAGGACGGGGAGACCGGACGTTGTTTGGGGACATCCGTTCGGGGCCCTGCCGTCCGGCCGTGCCGGGTGAGGATCTTGATCGGCCGCCGGGGAAGCGGCGCCGTTTCAGGCTTTCTCCTGCTTCTCTGGGAGAAAGGAAAGCCCCCAACTAGGGCTAAACCCGAGCCAGAGAGGAGCTGACGGCCCCCAGGTGCCAGCCCTGCATCGGCACATTCGGAGAGCCACGCACACCTCCGGGCGGGCAGATAGGCTCTCCCCTCCCGCCGGAGCCGGTTCCTCTGCCCTCTGCCCCGGCCCCTATTCCTCTCCCGCCGTCCCTGTCAGCGCCGCCAACCCCCTATCTTTCTGCGCCCACCGTTCGCAAAATCTCGAGCGTGACATCCGCATGGATGGCAAATTTTCCTTTGGCTTCTGCTCCTCTGTGATCCGTAAGCCTCAGTTTCCTTGTCTGTAAAATGCGGAGGGAGGAGTGCGTGCCCTGAAGGACCCCGCAAGCCCTCGCTGGAGTGGAGTGGGCTGCCTTGGAGGATACAGACTAAAGAGTGAGGGGTTTTTTTGTTTTTGTTTTTCTTTATGTATTTTAAAAATAGACATTACTTGCACAAAGTTAAAATACAGTAGGTGCCGAAAGGTATATCCTGAAAAGTAATTCCCCACCCCAGACCCGCATTCCCTTCCGCAGTTGCACCACCGCTACCAATTCCTTGTGCAAATGTATGAGGAGGTTTTCAACAAATAAAGGAGTGAGAACCAAAAATCGACCTGACTTCCTGCGGGTGCTGCTTGCCCCTGCGCTTACCCCGGCTCTGTTTTCCCAGATCTCTCTCCGCCCCAGTGCGGATGGAGCGCCCGCAGGGTTCCCGATCGCTGGGTGGACGTTTCCCCCTGCGGTGCTCTCCACCCCATCCTCTTCTCCCCAATCTGTTCTCAGCCTCTTTGCACCCTTTCTCTGGGTGCTTTTCTGCGTTCCTCTCTTCCTTCAC
This sequence comes from Balaenoptera musculus, assembly GCF_009873245.2. Taxonomy (NCBI): domain Eukaryota; kingdom Metazoa; phylum Chordata; class Mammalia; order Artiodactyla; family Balaenopteridae; genus Balaenoptera; species Balaenoptera musculus. The sequence goes on from NC_045786.1 coordinate 147,789,243, forward strand.
CCCCGGAAATGACCCCCACGTTTTAAAAAGGCTCTTCCTCACCTCTCAGGCCCCAACAGGTTCTGGCTTGAATGGGGGTGAACTTTGACTTGGTTTCTTGGTGACCTCGGTTTGTTCCCTTCAGGCGGCTGCTTGTTTTTGTTTTGTTTGTTTTGTTTAATTGTAAACGGAAACGTTGTTTTTAGTCCTGATCCTGGGTCACTTTTTACATTCATCCGTCCAGCAAATATTCATTAAAACACCTCCGATGCATCCATATCATGCTGGTGGCAGGGTGGGGGTAATCCTGTCAGCCTCTGGAGCCTGGACAGGGACCTCCAGCAGGGACAGGGACCCGGAGGGCAGGTTGGAGTCCGGCTGACCGGCTTCTGTGCTGCTGGCCGAATAGGGGTGGGGGAGGGATTCCCACAGCCAGGAGAGCCCCGGACAAAGCACCCCCAGGAGCAGTGTTTCTGCATGGGGACATCTCCTTGTGCGGCGCTTGGAGCTGACTGACCCACGGCCGAAAGTCCATGCTTAAGTTTTCTAACCCTCTATCCTCACCTGATACCGTCTCCACCAGGGAAAATTTGGGTGCTTTGGAGGGTTCCCAGGGAGACAGGACAACAGCCCTAGGTTTCGGGCTATTTCTGGTACACGAAGGGAACAGATTATTGGAGAGAGGAGAATGGCTGGTGCAATTTTTAATTAGTAAAAAATGTGTTTTACTGAGTGTCTCTCATTTGGGGAGTTCAGGTAAGAGACCCTGGAATATGGTGATGAGAGGCGAGCATCTCTTGATCACCCAGAAACACAAGGGGCTTAGCAGGGGTTAGAGAGGGGAGTGGGGATGAAGCAGCAGCCTTGGGAGTCTCTCAGATTTTGCTCTTCCCTTTTCCTGCAAGGCTCAGCTCTGGTAGACTGATTACAATGGGAAACTGAAGGGTCTGGGGTTCTGTGTAAAGCCAGGAGCAGGGGTTGGGTCACGTTGTACGGGGCGCAGGGAGACTCCCTGGAGGGCACATCAGCATAAACTCGTGGATTAGCTCTGAGGCAGGAATGAGGGGAAGTTTGGGGGATTTGAGGCATTGTTTCATTTTGTTGCTTTCTTAATTCCTTTCTTTTTTGTTTTGTTTTTTTTTTTGTCTGTTTTTTTGTTTTGGGTTTTTTTTTTTGTTTTTCTTTTTTTGTTTGTTTGTTTGTTTTTTATGAGAGCTCTCCCAAGCAGAGGCTGGCACTTGAATGGTTCTGAATGACCTGCCATCACCTTTCCTCTTTGGCTTTGGCCACGCCCCAATAGCTGTGTGCCTCAGTTTTCCTAGTTTTGAAAAAGACTTGCATGTTTTGATTGTTTATTTTGACTGTCTGTTCAGGGACCCTTCAGTAAGTGGCAGGAGAGGAATAGAAAGCAGCAGATCTTCAAAATTCTGAAGAATTAACTTTCTGTATACATAAGCATTCTGTTCCCCCCAAGAGGATAGGAGAAACAGTTTAGAATCAAACCAGTCATTTTCTATAAAGAGCAGAATGTTTCTTTCTCACACATCCCCCGCATCATCCTCCAAGACGTTAAAGCCAACACCAGCACGAGGAGGATACGGGGCTGATATTTGTACTTTTTCCTTGTGTTGGGTGAGGCAAGGGCAGCAGCGAGGGATTTTAAACCACACACACCCCCATGCTGGTTCCAGGGTCCAAATCCCAGAGGCTCAAGCAGGGAATGTACCATTGTACAAGTGGAGTCTGTGAAAAAATCTGGACTATATTGCTCCCCAGCTTGTTGATGAGGGTGCAGGATAAAGGTCACCTAGAACCTGGTGAAATTCAGGTCTGAAAAAAGAATTTGTGTCTGTAAGTGGGTGTGTAGTGTATTTATTCAAGAAAGGGGGATATGAACCCCTTGGAGGTATAAAACTGTATGTACTGGAGCATATCCATTTGCTAGGGTGAGAGGATGTGGCTTTTACTGGATTCTTAAAGCAGTTTATGACTCAAAATAGGTCAATGTGAACCGCTCTGTGGGCGCTGGGGGAGTGTGTGGGAAGGCACTCTCGGGATGACCTGAATGAAACTCCCTTGAATGGGGCTCCCGCTGGGTGAGGGGCTGAGCCTGTGTGTGGGATGGCGGGGAGGTGGCCCTTGCCTTCTGAGCCCAGAAAGGGACAGAGCACCCCCTTTCCCATCTCCCTGCCCCCAAGACTCCGCGGGTGGCTCCTTAGAGCCTTTAGGTCTGGGCAGGTGAGGAGGGCGGGCGTGCTGAGGTAGGGTGAGGGGCTGGTAGAATCAGTTAGTTCTCTGCTGTACAGACGCTGGGGCTGGGGCGGCTGCTGCATTTGACCTTCTGGTGAATCTTTGAACTCTGAGTACAATTTAAAAGATCAGCTCTCCTGTCTGTGAGAGGAGCCCAGGAAGCTGGTCCCAAAGAGGCTGAGGCACTTAATTACCTGGTGAGCCCTCCACGCTGTGCCTGGAAGAAGAGGGGCGTTCTGCAGTTTTCTAAAATTTGTGTCTTAACACCCTTTCCCCCCAAGCACTTCCAGGAAGATTCCCAGTATAAAATGTCACTGAGGGCTGAAATAATACTCCTCACCACCAGAAGGGTCGTGTGGGCCCTCAGACTTGAATGAAGAAGAGTTCAGAGGATGGGGGTGGGGGGGCGGGCGGGGAGCGAGGTTGCATCCGATTGTGCTGGCCAAGCCTGGGTTTGGGGTCTGTCCAGGAGCCATGGGGGAGGGCCATTCTGTCCACTCTGGGACAGCTTTTTCCATTTTGGGGGTCCTGACTGACTTTTTTTGCTCCCCTCAGGACAATCTTTACCTCCTACCAGCTAGAGGAGCTGGAGAAGGCATTCAATGAGGCCCACTACCCAGACGTCTATGCCCGGGAGATGTTGGCCATGAAAACGGAGCTCCCCGAAGACAGGATACAGGTAACAGCTCTGAGACCCTCTCTCACACTTTCCTTACCCTCAGGGACATTGACTGCCCCAGGCTCCCAGACACCCATGTCCCAACCCGCAGCAGAGTGTGTGCTTGCCTGTAATCATGTCCTCATGCACAACAGTTCATTTAAGCAAGCAGGTGTTTGCTGAATGCCTACCATGTGAGATGGGCACTGCTGGGGGAACAAGAGACTTAGCAGAGGAGGCGAGGCCTGCTGCTGCACTGTGGGCTTCCTGAGGAGTATGTGAGACAAACCATGCGCCTGGAGGTGGCCCCAGGCCTCTCTGGGTGCCTGGGGCTGGGGGAGCATCTGTCTCCCTTCCTTCCACTGCTTCCCCATGAAGAAGAGGTTGCCCCCTCCCTTCCTATCTACTCCCCACCACCTCCATCTACCTGAGCCTCCTTCCTTCTCACAACCCAACAGCTGGCCTTGCCCAGGGCTCCGGCTCCTTGACTTCTCCCAGATCTGGCCCACAATGTGCTCATTAAGCCCCTCCCCCTCGCTGGAGAGTTTTGTGGTGGAACCAGCCCTGACCTGGACTGGGCTGTCCTCAGCTCTGCTGGGCGCCCAGCCTCCTTTCATCAGTGGCAGGATCCTCCCAAGTCCAGGACGCCCCTAGCTGGGCAGGAGTGGGCTGCTTAATCATTTCTTCGGGAGGAGATGAAGTCTGATGATTCTCCAGACAGGGCCTCCAAGAGCAGGAAGAAGTGATGCGGTGGAGGAACACTTCCAGAAGCTTTGGGGTTGCCTTAGTTGGATCAAGACCTTTAATCAAAGCTGCTCCTATCGGGACACCTGAGTGGCCCGGAGTAGTTGACTGCCCAGGCTGGAAAAGGGCGGAGAGGGTCCCGACTTCCTGAAACCCCTTCTGCTCCGAATCTCCTCCTCCTTTGTGTCTCCACGTGTGATGTGAGTTGGTGGGGGGGGGTAGGGGACAAGTCCAGAGGAACCAAGTAAGGTGTGTAGGTTCCTTGCGCTCCCTCACTGGAGAACCAGAGAATGGGAAACGAGGCTTGAGCTGCTTTTCCAGAAGAGCCTGCCTCTCCGCTGGAAGTCTATGGGGAATTTCAGCCAATGGCTTTAGACAGTGACACTAACAATAAGCTCAATTATTCATAAGCAGATTATCTGTTTGGCGCATTATCCGTGGTGGCCTGGATCCATCATCCCCCCGCCCCCCTCAACTGAGTTCCAGTGGGAAAAGGCTGGGTGTTGCTTCTGGATCTTGTGTGTGTGTGTTCGTGTGTGTGTGTGTGTGTGTGTGTGTGGTCATGACGAGCAGCGGGGGTGGGGTGAGGCTGCCTGATCTCCCCGCTGGTTGGTCCCACATTTGCGCTACTGACCAGCAGGAAAGAACAGCTTGTCTCTTGCGGTGGCTTGTCCTGAAATCCCTTTGGCTGTGGTGGTGGTGGTGGGTGGGAGTGTCTGAAAGATCTGGGGAAGCTCGCCCTCGGCTGTCACTGCATTGCTGTAAATGCCCAGCCGTCAGACTGTAGGCTTTTTAAAATTGCCGGGGGCATTGTCTACAGGGTGGTATCTGAAGCCACCAGAACCAGCATGGAGGAGCCAAGAGTGTGGAGTACATTGATTCCCTGGATTGTGAGGACTGGCTGTGGAATTTGTGGTCATGGGAGAACCAAGGCAAGGATCTCTCCAACTCCTCCAGCACCGCCTGGTTCTTTGGCTAAATGATGCCCCCAGAAGGTGTTTGTGAGTTGTCAAATAGCCGTGCCCCCAACTGTTTTACCAAGTGGCCTGGGAAAGGTCTTAACATCTATCGGTGGCAGTCACAGCTCTATCCCACAGAGCAGTTCCCATGTGCCCAGTGTTCTAACCATGGGACATGCACAGGAGAGGCAGGGTGGTGCAGTGGTTAGGGACACCAACTCCGGAGCCAGACTGTCCTGGCCTCACCAGTTACCAGCTGAGTGACTGTGGACAAGTTACTTCACCAGCCCGAGCTTCCCATTGCTCATCTGTAAAATGGGGATGACAGTGGCAGCTGCAGGTGTGATGAGCCATGTGTGTGGTGTGTTCCAGTGGGTCCGGCATGGGCCCAGCTCACTTGGTTTGAGCTCTGATCTCATTAAATCCTGGCGACAGCCTGTGGGGGAGAGAACATTAGCCTCCTTTTATAACTGAGGAAAGTGAGGCCCAGCAACTGCCCAAGGCCAAGCAACTAGTAAGTGGGGGGACACAGGGACCCACCTAAGGTCCCTTTAGGCTGCACCTAAAGCCCACTCATTCACCACCTGCCTCTTGGGTTTGAAGCCTTTGCTTTGACTTGAAGCTGGAGGAACAGAGATGATTTGATGTCAGGTGGGAGGCCTGTATCAAATCTTCTTTTTTAAAAAAAACCCCGATATTTATTGAGTACCAGGTACTGTTCTAAAAACCCCCAAAACTCACTCATAAAAAAATTATTTTTTGAATGGGCAAATTCAGGTACATGGGTTCAAAAGGGTGAAACATGAGTCACCCTTGCCACTGTCCACCAGCAGTCCCTCCAGGGGCTACCAGTTTCCTTTGGTTCCTTCCAGAGATAGTTTATGTATATTCTTTTTTTTAAAAAAATTTTTTTACTGGAGTATAATTGCTTTACAATGTTGTGTTAGTTTCTGTATTCTATTCCCAAAGAATCCTCAGAATGCCCGATGAACTAGGTACTATTACTATTCCCACTTTACAGGTGGGGAACCTGAGGCCCAGAGTTCAGACCCGAGTCCCTTTAGACTCTAGAACACTTACTTCACTACACTGCCACCCTTCCTCCTCATTTCCTCTCAGCATGTTGGTTCAGTGGAACCCGTGCATCTAAGGATGGACCCTACCACTCAGAGCCAGTCCCCTCCCCTCCCCCAGCTTTCAGGCCTCTGTCTATGTGTTGAGGCTTAAGGGGAAGGGCAGTCATTAGAGGCTCCAAGTCTGAAGTTAGACATTCTCAGGTGGAATGGAAAGGTTATTGGACTGGATATCCAGTCAGGGACCCAGATCTTAGTTCTGGCTCTGACACCCACCAGGCATGGCAGAGGCCAAGCCATCTGTAAAGGGAAGAGGAGGCATCCCTCCCAGAGAGCAGCCTCCTCAGAATCACCTCTCTCACTGGGCCCCTGGGCTGCCATTGGACACACACTTTTGCTGGGTCAACCCAAGTAAGCCCCTGGATGTGTCTGAGACCTACTGTCCAATGTCTAATGAGAACACAGTGTAGATGTGAAAAGTCAGACACACCTACTTCTAATCTTTGTTTCACGGCCAGCAAATCAAACTCTGAGCCTCAGATTACTCATTTGTGAACTAATAATAACAAAAATTATCTAAAATAATTTAACAAAAGTATTGTTATTGGCATTATTAGTACATAGCATTGTCCCAGATAGTAAGTGCTTTCCATGCCCTTTTTCATTACATACTCACAAAAGCTAGATGAGTTAGATGCTATTCTTATCCCCATTTTCTGGATGAGGAAACTGAAGGGCTGAGAGGTGAAGTAAGTGGTGGACTGGGATTCAAACCCGGTACTCAAGTACTATCTCGGGAGAGCAAATGAGGGAAACGGGAGCACCCATCTACAGAAACTGGAATAATTAATGCAAATTGCAGTGATGAGGGACCAGCCCCCTCAGTAGTGGCGATTCCCTCTGCCTTTGTGCTTTGAGGGCAAGCACTTCCTCCCTCTACATCTCTCTGGGTTGGAGTGTGAAGGGATAAGGTGCATTGCTGGGGGAAGAAGGGATTTCTAGTTTTCATACCAGACTCAGACACAAAGTCCTTTTTGTGTCTCTGAGAAATGCTAGGATATGGCATTCTGGAAGCCCCTGCCGGATGTCAGCCCTGGGGAAGAGGAAATGGATTTCCAGATTGACTTTATTTCCTCTGTGTGGTCACTCATTCTCAGAGTTGTAAGATAGGAGAATATTAAGATATTGACTTATGTGTTTACTGTATTTTTTTCTGACAAGAGTTGTATTTATTTAAAATGCCTCCATTGCAGAGATATGGATGCGCAAAGTGAACAGAGACATGTCATCTCCACTCTTAGCAGCCTGGTGTGTTTGGAAGGATGAGATTTGGACTCTCTGACTAGCACTGTTCCATTCTGCCTCTTTTAAAGTGGTCCCCTCCCAAGGGTAGGGAACAAAGTTTTAGGGGATTATATTCCAGAAGTTAGAAGATAGCTGCCTGGATGGGAAAGGGTTTCCGTGTGTCTCAGCCCGGGATGTTTATTAGATCACAGGGCAGCTTTTTAAAATTACCCGTGCCAGCCCCCAACACCTAACAATGCTAGGTTTGGTTTGATGTGGAGCCTGGATGTTTTTAAAGCTCTCCAGGTGATTGTGTGTAGCCAGTGTAAAAATGCTGGGTCAGAGGCTCAGGAAAAGAGTTTCTGTGTTTTCAGTGGGTTAATATGAGTGGAAGAAAGTGGAGTATTGGGTAACCTGGTGGGATGACCTGTGCAGAGGTTCAGGGAAGGATGCTGCATGGGGCTGCCAGGAAACATGGGCAGAGCTGCCCCCTAGTGGACATCAGAGGCTACAGCAAGGCCAGGCTTCTCTGGGCCTGAAGCTGGGACTGGAAAGGGTGTGCTGAAATATGCTGTCAGAAGTGCTGAGTGGATGTGGAGTGTGAGGTCGTTAAATCACGCCAGCAATGAGCCCAGATTAATCAGCTTCCAGTCAGAGGAGAGGAGAGAAGCTAAGTGAATATGATGGAAAGTGCCACATGGCAAAAAAAGCCGGGCCCAATGGCCTGGGGCAAGATTGGAGGGCAGGGCCTGGGGTAGCCAAGGGGCCAGAAGGTGCAGAGCATCTACCATGCAAGATGTCTCCTTTAGTGGGGCGATCCTGGAGGGACTGCAGAGGGAAGGAGGCCTGGGCACATAGTCCTGTGGGGATACAAGGCTGGGAACTTGTGAATACAAGAGAAGCCCTGGTTACCCACAAAGGGAGAGAGACAGCTGACAATGTTGCCTGCCGGCTCGATGGGTGCCCTGCGGCAGAAGAGCATCCATTTGGCAAGAAGCCCTTTCCTGGGTCCAGTCCATCCTTGGAGGCACGAGCTCTTGGGACCCTCTCTGCCAGGTGTGGAGGCACCTGTCAGACCAGCTGTCAACAGCCAGAGGCCTCCTATCTGGGCTCTCTGAGTGCTGCTGGGCACCACCTGTGAAGGGAAGTGTACCAGGAAACCCAGGCTCTTTCCTGAGCTAGAAGATCTTCCCCCTCTCCTTTCCCTGGGACTACCAAGTTGGTAACCCTTGATGTCCCTTGTAGGCCGCTTCTCAGGCACTTGGAGGCCCTGAAGTGGAAGGCAGGGCTCTGGTCCTTGCTAGGGCCTGCACGCAGGCTCTCCTGAAGAGTTCCAGACCCGACTTCCTTGAGAGTGGAGCAGTGTCTTCCAGAAAGTGCGCAGTCAGGAAAGTGAGAGAGAGATTGAAGGCATATTGTGGACTTGCCAGAACCAAGAGACCAAGCAGGAAAGGGGGTCTAAATGCTGAAAAAACATGTCAAAGGTGGGAGATGGGAGGACCCAGCTTTACGGGGAAAGTGTCACCGAGCATTTGCTTGAAAGCAAATCCTCATCTTGTAGCACATTTGTCCCCAGAATTCGCCCAGCATCAGGCCAACGTTTTTCAGTTCTTACAACATGCCAGGCATTTCCCATGCACTATTCTGTTGAATTTTTACAACAAACCTGCAAGGAAGTGGTATCATAGGGCAGATGAAGAACCGGAAGCTCAGAAAGGTTAAGAAATGCATCCAAAGTCACAAAGGCAGTTGGAGATAGAGCAGGGATCTCCAACCTAAGTCTTCTAGCTCCTGATCATAGCCAACTGCATGGATGGTCTCTTGCATTTGAGCCTCAAGGGTCTGGGAAACATTAGAAATGCGGGAGAGTTGCAGGGGCATCTGTTTGGCCCCTAGAGGGGAAACTCGAGGCTATCTGTATTAAAATCTTACAGCCTGAAGGTTAGCTCTGTCCCCCCATCACACCTCCTGGAGTTACTGTTGTTATTGTTATTATTTGTCAGTCCAGCCTTGCTGCAGAGCACGTGGAGGGGGCCAGAAGGGCAGGTAATGTCATTGATTAACCTGACCCCTGCATGCCTCCCACTGACTTTCTGTGCCTCCACTGAAATAATAATAAGTAGTTTTTACTGAGCACCTTCTGTGTGACAAACACTGATTTTAGGCACTTTCACTTATTTCATTAATTCCTGAAACAACCCAGAAAAGTAGGTATTCTTTTTTTTTTTTTTGGTATTCTTTTTTTTTTTTTTTTGCGTCCCTCCCTGCCTCCTCCCCTGGTATTCTTATTTTATGCTTGAAGGGACTGAGACTGAGAGAGAGCAAGTAACTTGCCCAGGATCACACAGCAATTTTTGTCACAGCTGGGAATTCCAGTTCAGGACTGGTTGCTTTCAGTGCTTCTTGCAAATGTTTAAGTTCTGCACACATGCTGGTTGCTTCCAGGAAGGGAAGAGAAAGGCAAATATGAAGAGTGGTTAGGGTTAATTCTAATTCCTTGTCCTCTTCCCTCCAAGGCACCAATGCCACAGCTTCCCTGCCAGCTGTCCTACAAAGAAATTGTTTTGGCTGTCCAGGTTTCCTCCATAAACTGGAGCAGCATCTGGTCTTCAAAGAGCCAGGCATTCCAGGAGCCCATAACCAAGGGTCTGGATGACTCCTGGTTTGAGCGACCAGCTGGCACCAACTCCCCTTGGAGCATCTGTGGGCAAAGTCTGATCTGCAGACCAGTTATTCATTTGTCCAAATTAGGAGACTGAGGAAAACGGTTCTGTTTACAGGCCCCAGAGATGATCTGAATCCCAAGTCTGCACCCCCTTCTTCAGTGTTCCAAGAAAGATGCTGTTTCCATCTGAGAGCCCTGCCCCCCTCTCAAGCTCATGGAATCCTGGGGAAGCCAGGGCAATGCACCTTTCCAGGCATCCACACTTGGGGGGGTAGGGGGAGTGGGAGTGGGTAGTGAGCATCTCTGCTTTTGTTTACTCCACAGTCCCTTCTCCAGAATACCTGATTCTATTTATTTTTATTTATTTATTATTTTGCTGTGCCATGCGGTATGTGGGATCTTAGTTCCCCGATCAGGGCTCGAACCCTCGCCCCCTGCATTGGGAGCTCGGAGTCTTAACCACTGGACCGCCAGGGAAGTCCCCAGAATACCTGACTCTAAACCGTACTGAAAACAGACACTTCTTTCATCAGTTTGTCAACAGAACTCATTCTTGGCAAAAACCAGATCTGACCTCATGCTGTTTATTTGTCCCTTATGAATATGTGTATGTTTTGCTGCAGAAATCAAAGCTGGTTTGACTATGGGGTACTGCTGCTGCTGCAGGATGTTACATAACATGTAGTATATGCATCACATATTTTTTCTAAAATCCAAAACATTCTGGAGTCTGGTCCCAATGGGTTCCAGTTAAGGGCTTGTGGCCTTGTTGTTTTGTAATGCACCATATTCAAGCAGGAAGGTCATCTGCCCAGGAGGTAGATGGCTTACTTAGATTCATAAAGATAACCTTCCCAACCCTCTGTGGTCAGACTTGGAATTCCACCTTGGAATTCCATCGCCAAGGGGTTCATTCTTTGCTGTCTTCTCTGTGAGGTGGATGAAACCAGAAGTCACTTACACCTTTCTGTGGCTTAGTCCTTTTAGATTTTTCCTCTGTGCAAAAAAGCTTGAGACGAGTACTTGTAGAGGACGACTAAGTGCTAATGGGAAGGAAGATAGAACAGGACAGAGGTCTCAGACAAACTTCAGGCTTTGGGTAGGTCAGAGGGCCTGCGGGACAGGCAGGGCCGCAGGGGAGAGATCTAAACACATCGCAGAGCCAGGCTAGGCCGATGGCCGAGTTAGCCCGAACTCGCATGGCGCACCGCTTTCCGCTCTTCAGTGCACGGAGCGCAGCCATCTAGTAGCCTTCAAATTACATAAACCCGTTCCTTGGCCCAGGTTCACTGAGTGCGGTCTGGGTCCAGACCAGAGGGAGGGCTTGCATTAGCTCTGCAGCTCTCCAGCAGGGACGGCAGGTGCCAAACCCGGTGGTGGCAATGGTGCGGCTCACCGGAGGCGGCGCCGCCCAGGGAGGGACGAGCAATCATTTTCTAACAGCGCGGGCGCGGGTCAGTGTGAGGATGGAGAGGCCCGGGGTGTCTGAGGCCGCATCTCTCCTATTTTTAGAGGTCCCCAGTTATTTACAAATGAAGAAATGCCAAAACAGGTTACACACATTTGGGTCAACTTAAAGATGTGCGAGGACCGTGCGGTCTGGAAGCAGCCCCACAGAACGTCTGTGACCGCGGGGCTCTGGGAGCCTTGGGGGTGCGGCCGGGGCGCCCCCTGCTGGATGTGGCCGGCCGCGCTCCACCGCAGACTCCGGGCTGTCGGGAGCTGCCAGGGAGCTCACTCCGCCACCTGGCGGCGGCGGCGGGAACCGCAGGGGCGCGCGGACTCCGAGCCCCCGCCGAGGCCTCCCCGAGCGAGACCGAGGCAGCAAAGGGTTAAGCTGTCAGCGGCGCGATGTTAAACAGGTGTCAAAGGCTCCCCATATATCTGCAGATTGAAATCAAATTCTTTGCCGTATAAAAAGATAAATTACCCAGGCGCTGCCGCGCGTCCCACTCATCACGCCAGCGCCAGACGGCAAGCAATTTTTTTTTTTTTTTAATGTGCTAACGACCTAATCAAGCAATCAAGTCGGAGAAGATTGCAGAGTGACCGGGGCAGCCATCTGCCGGCGAGCCCCGCATTCATTTCCCGCGCCCCCGCGTGGGGAGGGGGCCGGGGAGGGAGCTGCCGTGGGGGAAGAGGGGAAAAAATCCTAAACAAATTAACACCCAATTTTCCCCGTCTAATTAGTTAAATGAGAAGTGTTTGGGGTCCCCCGGGGAGGGGGAGCGGCTCGCGGCGCGGCTCGCTCTGCCTCCCCAGCATTAATTAGTGCAGGTCAATGCTGCGGCTCCCAAGAGAGCAGCCGCTTTAATTTCCCGTGATATTTCAGTGCTTGAGGCCCATCGATTCAAACAGAAATTAACTTATTTTTCAATCAGCCCAGGGCTGCCCCTGGGGGTGACTCTTCTTTTGCCGCCTCCTGAATAGAGCTGGAGCAATTTTTCATCAAAAGCTGAAACCTCCGCCGCCGGGGGCGGGGGAGGGGGCCCGGAGGGAAGGGCGGGGACCTGGCCGAGGTGAGGGAATGGAAATCACCCAGGAAACTAATAGATTTTCCCCGAACCCGCCTCTGCCCTCCCCCCATCCCCCCACTTCCCGGGGCGCTTGGATGGCTCGCCGCCCCCGGGGTCAGGGCCTGGAGGGGCTGTGAGGGGACCAGAGGGGGCTGGCGGGCCTGAGGTCCTTCCAGAGACCCCCGGTCTGCCGCGGGCCTCTCACCTGCTTCAGGGACAGTGCAGCTGTCCCTGGCTCTGGCTCCTGTCATCTGGCGGAAGCCTCAGGAAAAATGCTTGGGGGGGACCAAGAAATTCCCCCTTCCTCCATGCATGAAAGGGACCCTGGGATCTTCTCCAAACACCAGGCTGGAGTGTTGCTGATACCCCCAGCCCACCCCATGCTCTTTCAGACCCCGCACCAGTCAGCTTTGGGACCACAGAAGCATCCCCTAGAGTGTCTCCCACCGCACTCTCCTAGGTCCCTACCTTCACGTGCTCCTCACACCAGAAGAATTTTGTCTTCCTTCCCTGACTGAAGGATGGCTGCCCAGCTCCCCCAAATGTCATTCAGAGTTAGGTCCAAAATTGTGCACAGTGGGTGAATGGAGGACACCATGGCGGGGCAGGACTTGGCCAGGACAGGGCAGAGAAGGGAGGCTAACTCAGGCCTCTTGGGAGTGTCCCCTGCCGTGCTTTGCAGCCGTTCCCAGGCTTCCTGACACCTGGATGAAAAGCCCTGTGCTGCCTGAGTCCACACTGACTTCGCCTGCCGGGGCTGCTCTGGCCTCTGCCCTTCTGGTGGAGAAAGAGCCCTGAACCAAAGGCACTGGAAAGGACTTTGTCCTCTGCGAGTCAGAAAAGGGATTCTGTTTGTATGCTGGAGGTGTGAACACTTGCAAGAGAGCTATGAGGGTCGGGCTTCTCGGCTGCAAACTGAGGACCACATGGGGAACTGCCCATCTGCTAGACCCTGTCCAGGAGGTGTCCTTACTCCATCACCTTAAACTGCTTTGATTTAAAAAAAAAAAAAAAATTTTGCCCATCATATTCTCACAGGACTTGTATCTCATTCTGGACACCCTGAGCCTGGAGGAACCCCAGGGGTACTTCGGGGTAGGTGAGCTTAAATAAGGATGCCCTGCTGGAGAAAGCGAAGTCACAGGGGAATGGGGCCGTTGGCAGTCAAAGAGGCGGGTCCGTTAACTCCAAGCAGACACAGCGGGGTAGTGGCCTGGCCTCTGCCTGGTGGAGGACGCCCCTGACCTGTTCGTCTGCACTTACAGGTCTGGTTCCAGAACCGAAGAGCCAAGTGGAGGAAGCGGGAGAAGTGCTGGGGCCGGAGCAGCGTCATGGCGGAGTACGGGCTCTACGGGGCCATGGTGCGCCACTCCATCCCCCTGCCGGAGTCCATCCTCAAGTCCGCCAAAGATGGCATCATGGACTCCTGCGCCCCGTGGCTGCTGGGTAAGAGCCTGCACTCTCCCTGGGGCCCTGCCCCCGTGGTGAGGGGAGCGGGCTCCCTGAAGGAGGGGACAGAGCCCTGGAGCAGGGACGCCTGGCCACAACAGCCTGGCAGGAGAGAGGCCCTCCAAAGCCGGTCTCTCGGGCTCCCTTGGGGGGCTCAGAGGGCAGGCTGCACCCAGGGCTTGGTGTCTGTCCCTCGCACCCACCTACTGGGTGCCTAGGACTCTCATCCTGGACGGATCCCCCTGTGGGTTCTTTTGTCCTGTGAGCAGGGGGTGGCTATTGCCCCAGGGTTGTATCCTCCTCTTCCCTTGGCTGGAGCTGGGGTTGTGGTGAATGAAACAGCCCCTCTTGGGGGTTGAGGGGACCTCTAGTCCCTTTGGCCACCATTCTGGCTTTGCCCAAAGGACTTCTTCCCCCTAAGTCTCTCCACCTGCCATCCTCCCCCATCTGCCATCTGGACCTGTGTTTGACAGCAGCGCCAGCTTATCTTGGAGTTCTGAGATCTGGAATCCCAAAAGGGAGGGCTCGGGGAGCAAGTGCTGTGCTCGGGAAGGGACAGACCGGACTCCCGGGGGCCAGGTGCCCAGGGACTTGGCTGGGAGAAGCCCTCTGCAGGCCTGGTGCCCCGCTGCTGGTCCGCAGCCCCATCCCCAGCCCCCCTCCCGCTGCCCCGGCCCCGACCCCTGGGACTCGCGTGACTGCGGTGTATGAAAGTAAGGCTTTCTGCTCGTCCTTAATTCTGGCCTCTCTCTATCTTTGCCGTTTTCAGTTCAAGATGGCTTTCCCAGGCGCTTTTCTAAACCCGAATACCAACAATTCTTTTTAGGGATGCACAAAAAGTCGCTGGAGGCGGCAGCCGAGTCGGGGAGGAAGCCCGAGGCAGAGCGTCAGGCCCTGCCCAAGCTCGACAAGACGGAGCCGGAGGAGCGGGGTCCCGACCCCCCGGCCGCCATGTCCCAGGAGGAACTGAGGGAGAACAGCATCGCCGCGCTCCGAGCCAGAGCGCAGGAGCACAGCACCAAAGTGCTGCGGACTGTGTCCGGGCCCGACAGCCTGGCCCGGAACGGCGAGGAGCCGGCGCGGGAGGAGGCCACGGACGAAGACAGGCCAGCGGAGAAGCTGAGTCCGCCGCAGCTCGAGGACATGGCTTAGGTCAAGGGCGCGCAGACCCCGGAGCCCCAGGACTCTGCTCTGCTCGGGGCCTGTGGTGCTGGGAGGTGTTCTCAGAGGCGGGGCCCAGGCCTGGTTTCTGCCGCCCTCCCCCACACCACAGGCCCTCTGTGACCCCCAGGGGACTTCAGGCACAACTCAGTCCTGGCTGAGGCTTTGGGCCACGCTGAGACATCCCTACTTAGTCCTGACCTGTCCAGCACCCTCCTCCTCCTCCTAACAGACCTGCCTCAGAAGCCTTCTTGCCGCCCCAGACCACCCCCTCAAGCTGCTTTCAACTCAGTCCTTTGGCGGCTCTCCGTGTCCGAATCCACCCCTTACTCTCTGTTCTCTTGCTCAAAAGCGCCCTCCTTCGCAGCGCCGCACCCCCTGTGGATTGTGCTCTGCCCAGACCCAAAGACCGCTGCTGCAAACACACTGCCCGCCACAGCGGCAACAGGGGTGGAGGACCTGCACTCCAGTGCCGGCGTCCTGAGCGCCCCAGCCCCCAGCTCCCAGCGAAACTCTGCTCCCCTGCCTGCTCCTTCCTCAGTGTGGATGACGTACTGTCCTGAAGGCCCAGGCACAACCCCTGCCGGCCCCCGGCTCTGGGGCTCAGATTCCAGATTCAACTTGGAAAGTCTCAGCCTGGGCCCCTCGGCCAGCCTCCAAGTCCTGACCTCCACAGTCAGCCTCAGGAACCCACCCTCCACACCCAGCCGGTCCCACCGTTCCTCCCCACACAGGTGCCAGCGCCGCAGGGGGCAGTGTACTGTACCTGCAGTGAGGCCAGGGTCTGCCCTGCAGCCAGGGGCACCTCTCACAGCTGCTGTGACTCACTGCACCTTTGGGAAGCCAAATCCTCCACCCAGGGCCCTTGGATGTGTGTTCTGGAGCATCCTGACCGCACCCCCCCACACACACACAATATGCTGCCTGTGACCCTGACTTGCTGTGCAAGGTATCCTTCCCCTAGAGATTCTTGCAAATTACTGGTTCGCATGTGCCCTGCCTTGGAGCAACCCAATCCAGCTGTAAAATGAACACATAGGAAACCACAGATCTTGACTCAACTTGATCCAGGCCATTCGTGGAGTGGGCCTGGGGCTATAAATAGCCATCACAGTTGATCACAAGAAGAGTATGAAAAAAGGCTAGAAGGAGAGCAAGGGAGGAGCCAGTGTTAGACCCAAACTAAGCTACAGGCACACATACCTTCCCGCTGGGTGTGAGCCATAGTGCATGTTCTCTAGAGTCAGACAGTGATGGGGTAGGAATAGGGGACGAGGCTTCTTCCTGTCAGCTGTTGGGAGGACCTGTCCATACTGATGGCCTCTCTGCAGCTGCCCCTTCCACCCCCAGGCCAGGCACATGTCCCCCTCACCCCCATAGCATTTTCCTCTACTGTCCCACCCACCCTTGCAGGGGATCCCTTGCAAGAGAAAGGCCTGAGACAGTGAGTTGGGATTTTAATTCCATATCAAAAGTTGATTTCTTCTTCATTCTGTTCATGGACCTTCCCCCCAGGTCTTCCTGTCTTTGTCTCCCGTTGGTTTGAAGTGTTAGACTGTAGCCCCTGGTGTGTAAATAATGTACATAGAATCAGAAGAAAGAAACTTGATATTGAAGTGTTTGAAATATGGAACTGTAATAACTTCTAGGTATTTGAAACCCGTGATTTCTGTGCCATTTTCTGTAAAGATACAAGTAAGAATAAAATTGATGTAAAAACGGCAGAGGAGGGATCCAGGAGTCCTCTGTGGTGAGCATAGCGTGTGTTTGTGTGTATGGGTAGCATAAAAAGTAAATCCATGAAGTCATGTTTAGGTCAAAATTACTAGATTCCTATTTTAAAATTATTCCAACTGTAGAGGCACAGTGGTCTGCCTTTCTCCACTAAGCTGATGTCACTATTTGTCACTGCAATATGGGACCCTCTTCCATTGCAGGCATAACTGAAATATCCCAGCCAGTGAGCCCCTAAGTTATTACCTGTGACTCCTTCCTGCTCCCCACACAACAAATTACATTGACCTTTCCCTCTGGTCCTTACTTATAAACAACCCTAGTTCCTTCGCATCTCAGGTGAAGCCCACAGCCCACCTTGGCCCCCGAGAGTACTGACGCCCTGCCTTTTGTGTACACATGTGCACTCGAATATCTCACCTACAACTCAAACACAGCAACAAATGGAAAAGGCAAAGTCATCTGGAACTGAAAGTCAGATAAACCTATGCTAAATCCCTGGGAAAGAGGAGAATAAACAAGAGAAACAGCGTAAGGGAGACCCCCTGAGATCACTTGGGGACAGCTGCGCCCCGCTGACTTGATGATGTGTTGGGTGGAATTACAAGATGACAAAGCAGACAGAATGGACTTAGATAGCTTACAGTTGAGCTTTTGGCTCAAGAAATCTCATAAGATTGTTTCAAATTGGCTCAGATATGGAACTCGTTGTCAGAGAGGTTTTTCTGGCAGCCGGTCATGAAACAATAATGACAGGGGGTCAGTGGTCCCTGTACCCCAGACTGGGCCCAGGTACAACCCTCCTGGACCCAGAGCCTGGGGGATACATGTGGGAGATCTCTGACTTCTATGTGCCGAAAGGAAAGGCCCAAGAGCCTGCCTTCAAGTTCTGCCCACACAGGGCTCCCCCAGGCCACCCCTGAGCATGTCGGGTCCCTGCAGGACTCACTGTCACCCCCGGCTCTAGGAATGCCTTGCCCTCACACTGCTCACCCCTGACACTCCAGCAAATGCACAGCCTCTCATCCTTCATGTCCCTTCCTACCTGGAGCCTTCCCGACCCTCCAGGCAGAGTCTACAACCTCTGTTCTCTCATATAGCACATGAGACATTCCTCCATTTCTGCACTCTATGCATTGTGTTGTAACTTTTTATTTACAAGTTTATCTTCCCCACAAGACTGATTTCTTCAAGGGTGGCGATGGTATCTTATTCATCTTTTATCCCCAGGACCCATCAAAGGGTCACTCAAGCCACTGTTGAATGAATGAATGAATGAATGAATGAATGTTCTTTCTCTAACTCATCCATTTATTTAACAATTTCAAACATTTATTGAGCATCTACTGTGTACCAGGTAGTGGGGCAAGGCACTGGGGATAGAGTGGTGGGCACAGCAGTCCTATTTGGAGGGAAGTAAGATACAAAATTGGAAGTGTCCTAGGGCCTCAGAGGCTCTAGATGAGGGACCATGAAAGCATATCCATGGGACTTGGGTCAAGGTGTTTAACCTCTGAACCTCTCCTGCGTTCTAAATCGAAATAATAACCCTGGGTCCTTCAGTCTCGTACTGTTGAGAGGAAGAAGCGAGGACAATGGCAAAGGTATCACATGAGCAGGAGAGAAAGGTGGCCACACCATGCAGCCTCCTCAAGTTGGGGGGGCGGGGTGGGGGGAGAGGGGCTGGCAGCTGCCCCACCCTCAGTTAGATCTTGGGGACAAGTGGGACACTCAGAGGCTTGGGAGCTGCCAGAAATCCTTCTGGACGATCAACCCAGGGGATTTACCCTGGGAAGAGGCATGCAGCTCTCTGCAAAGGGACATACACATAGGCCTCTGGGCAATCAACGAGGGGAGAGGCTGTGATGCCACAAGGGAAAAACAGGACAGGAAAGGAAGGGCCTGAACAGCCGGGGCCCTAGGGTGCAGAACTAAGAGAAACCCTGCTAGGTGCTGACTGCACCCCAGGGGGGCCTTCTGCCAGAGGATCCTGGGGAGCATGAAAGGGAGATTTTATTCCAGGCTCCGCAGGCCCAACGGGCTGCCGATAGATGGCTGCGTGCACCAAGAATAGGCAGAGAGTGATAAAAGGACATGAGGAACTGATTTTTTAAACCAATTAATTAATTAATTGATTGATTTTTGGCTGCGTTGGGCTTCGTTGCTGCTCGTGGGCTTTCTCTAGTTGCAGCAAGTGGGGGCTACTCTTCGCTGCGGTGCACAGGCTTCTCATTGCGGTGGCTTCTCTTGTTGCAGAGCACAGGCTCTAGGAACGTGGGCTTCAGTAGTTGTGGCACTCGGGCTCAGCAGCTGTGGCTCGCAGGCTCTAGAGCGCAGGCTCAGTAGTTGTGGCGCACGGGCTTAGTTGCTCCGCGGCATGTTGGATCTTCCCGGACCAGGGCTCAAACCCATGTCCCTTGCATTGGCAGGCGGATTCTTAACCACTGCGCCACCAGGGAAGTCCATCCAGGGCAGTTTTTACCTTCCCAGAAGTAGAAACAAATGATGAAAAGCCAATTCTGGGCTCAGCCAACAAAGCTTTGCAGTTGAGATGATGACACAAGAACTAAATAGATGGATATATTTATGAACAGGAGAATATTAAGTGCTGAGCTGAATGGCAATAGATACAGGAGAGTGTTTGGAGGACAAGAGCGTCCTCTAACAAGGATGCCTCTTTCTCCTCCTTCATATGTTTGTCTTCCGCAGTGTCTTCTGTTCAGGAGTCAGCCCACCTGTGGTTTCCATGCAGGAGGAGCAAGAGCCCAGGAAGTGGGGGCAGACAGCGCAAAAGGTGGGAACAGACTCGGGAGCCAGGCACATGGCCCTCCTTCATCTGGGGACTTAAGATGGCATGGTTACAAAGCAATTGACAAGAAACTTGGATATTTCTGTGACATACAACATTTTTACGTAATAACTAGAATTATGACTGATAACATTATACCAGGACAGATTAGATTTTTAGGAATTCCAAATAAATTTTGGAATATCTGTATTAATGACATTTACTCATACAATATAACCTAAAAAGGTTAGGGCCACGTATTGGACAATGTTTCCCATGTAATTTAACTTACCAAATAAACCTAATTAGTTTAATATCTCTCTTCAGGATGTTTTGAAGGTCTTTTGAAGCATCCCAAAGGTGGCTAGAGAGCAAAAGAACTTTATTTAGAATTTGACTTGGGGAAGTTTGTCAAAGATATCAAAAGTTTTAATTAATTAATTTATTTGGCCACACCACACGGCAGGCGGGAGCTTAGTTCCCCGACCAGGGATCGAACCCATGCCCCCTGCAGTGGAAGTGCGTTCAGAGTCTTAAACACTGGACCACCAGGGAAGTCCCTCAAAGGTTTTAAAACATAGTCAAATAGGATCCTTGGTCACTGTGAAACAATACTTGTTCATTCAACCAAAGTGACAATAAAAGATTTTTAAGGAAAATACAGATCATTTAGAAGGCAAAGAAACTCACAATCTATTATCAAAATTAGCTCAACATTTCAAGAAAACTTTGTTCTTTTTTTTTTAAACATTTTGTTAGTCTTTTTTTTTTTTTTTAGATTTATTTTATTTATTTATTTTTTATTTTTGCCTGCGTTGGGTCTTCGTTGCCGCGTGCAGGCTTTCTCTAGTTGCAGTGAGCGGGGGCTACTCTTCATTGCAGTGCACGGGCTTCTCATTGCAGTGGCTTCTCTTGTTGTGGAGCACAGGCTCTGGGCGCACGGGCTCCAGTAGTTGTGGCACATGGGCTCAGTGGTTGTGGCTCATGGGCTCTAGAGCGCAGGCTCAGTAGTTGTGGTGCACGGGCTTAGTTGCTCTGCAGCATGTGGGATCTTCCCGGACCGGGCTCGAACCCGTGTCCCCTGCACTGGCAGGCGGATTCTTAACCACTGCGCCACCAGGGAAGCCCAAAACTTTGTTCTCTTAACACAGAGAGAAAACCAAACTCTAGTCCTGCACCAGCCCACCCTCAATAACGAAATTCATTTACCTAACTCAATTCAATTCCAATCCCAGCCTGACCATGCACAAAATTATTTCCTCAGGGTTCCCCATTCTACAAATCTTCTACAACTTTCTGTATCTATATTAGTTTAGCCCTTATTTTTCTTTCCCGTTTAAAAATAACCAGCTTTGGGACAAAATCACTTTCTTTCCCCTTAACAAAATGCATTTCCATTCCTCATAACCTTCTTTTGCCAAAAACACACATCCTACTTTCCTTTCATACTAAAATGTTTCCGTTATTATCCCAGTAGCTTTAGTTATATATATTACAATTTTAACCCTTAAAAACCTTAATCTCGGGCTTCCCTGGTGGTGCAGTGGTTAAGAATCTGCCTGCCAATGCAGGGGACACGGGTTCGAGCCCTGGTCCGGGAAGATCCCACATGCCGTGGTGCGTGCAGAAACGAAGACCCAACGCAGCCAAAAATAAACAAATTAAAAACAAAAAACAAAAAAACCTTAATCTCTAGGGAAAACTGAGAAGCAAGTAATTGTGACCTGTTTGTCATACCAGCATTTCCTGATAGGCAAACTTAGGAACATTCCATAACCTCTAGAAACATACATCTTTTCATAGCATAATTTCTTTCCTCATGTGGTAGGTACATGTGTCTAATAAACCCAAACATCTTTAGCTTCCTTCTTGTAAGAAGACAAAGTAGGCGAACTGAGACCTGTTTAGCAGTCAATACTCCAGTATTTTATTTTATTTTGAAATGACCTGAATATTCAATGAATTCCATAATTTAACTTAACTTAGAAAAACTCTAAAGTTTCAAGTTACCAAAACTTTGAAGAAACTTTTTTTTTTTTTTGGCTGTGCCATGCGGCCTGCGGGATCTTAGTTCCCTGACCAGGGATTGAACCCCCTGCCCCCTGAGTTGGAAGCTGCAGAGTCTTAAATACTCTACCACCAGGGAAGTCCCTGAAGAAACTATTTTTGATAGACATACCCAAAACATAATTATTCCTAAATAAACTCATCTCACTTACCTTTATTTTATAACTTATGAAAAAGTCATAAGGTTAATTTTTCTTGCTAACTCTGCAACAGAAATAACATGAATTTATTGACCTTCAATAAACGTAGGTACAATAAATGTACCATGCTCAATGTTGATGTCTCCAAAGACAATTAAAACAAATCTAGGGGTTTCCCTGGTGGCACAGTGGTTAAGAATCCGCCTGCCAATGCAGAGGACATAGGTTCGAGCCCTGGTCTGGGAAGATCCCCCATGCCAAGGAGCAACTAAGCCCGTGCGCCACAACTACTGAGCCCACGTGCCACAATTACTGGAGCCCGTGCACCTAGAGCCTGTGCTCCGCAACAAGAGAAGCCACTGCAATGAGAAGCCCGCGCACCACAACAAAGAGTAGCCCCCCCACCCCGCTTGCCTCAACTAGACAAAGCCCGCGCGCAGCAACGAAGACCCAATGCAGCCAAAAATAAATAAAATACATTTATATTAAAAAAAAGTCTAAACTAACTTTAATACCGGATATTGATTTAATACTTCATATTTCCCAGATCATGTGAACCTGAAATTCATTTTGGTCAGTTTCGTTTATATTTAGAAATATTTAATTTGTAAGCACTTACTTGTAAGTCAAATAGGGCTCTTTTATAATTTAATTTTCATAATACTATCTGGAGGTAGAGACATATCATACGTATAATGCACACACAGATATATAAACAGAAATAACTAGAGATTTCATAGCTTCACTTTAAAACTTAGTTATGAATCAGGTATTACAATATAAACTTACTAGTTTATAAATAACAGTTGGAATACATTAAATTTATTTGCTCAGATGACTAAGGCTCTACTATTTGTGGAAAAGACTTTTAAGTTTTGTATTTGTCCTTGATGAATCCTCAAGGAGGCTATGAGGAGCTGTTACAGGGGTTTGAGCTTAAAAAGTCCTTTTTCCGTCCTTTTTTCCCCCTTTGGTTTTGGGTTCTACCTGGTAGAGCCAATTAGGCTCAGTCATTGTGGGCTGTATTTACATTTCTGATTTGTAGAGATTTGCAAGACAAAAACAGTTGCTCTTAATTCCCCAAAGAACTGGTCTGCCACCTAAAAGATATTAAAAGATTGATTTGCCCAACTACATTTTCTTTAATTTGTTTTTTTTATATCAGTGAGAAGATTCCCAACTAAACTGAAAATCAAGAGATCTATGGTCTAGAACTTTAGGATTAAACTTATCATGTCTTCAAATGTTTGCACAAAGCATTCAATAAAGGCCCTCTTTCTGAGGGTACAAGTTAAACTCAGAGCAAATAAATCTCTATTATTGTTTTTATTAGTCCCTGAATATTAGCTCCCAGTTTTTATTTCACATTGTGTGGGCTCAAGTAACCCTATTGGTTTCCTTTAGCATGCTTAATATTGCCTGAGGTGCAGATTTATTATATGCCCTGTCTTATAATATCAGGCAGGGGAAGCATTCCCCACAGAGACATAATTAGGCAAAAGAGATGTAACCATATTATTGTGTAAAGCCCACTTAAGGGCTTACCTGGTGGCGCAGTGGTTGAGAGTCTGCCTGCCAATGCAGGGGACACGAGTTCGAGCCCTGGTCTGGGAAGATCCCACATGCCGCGGAGCAACTGGGCTCGTGAGCCATAATTACTGAGCCTGCGCGCCTGGAGCCTGTGCTCCGCAACAAGAGAGGCCGCGATAGTAAGAAGGCCCGCGCACCGCGATGAAGAGTGGCCCCGCTTGCTGCAACTAGAGAAAGCCCTCGCACAGAAACGAAGACCCAACACAGACATAAATAATTAAAAAAAAAAAGCCCACTTAAATACACCAATTTTTAGAAACTTTCATCTCAACTCTATCATCTTTAATACCTTTAACTTTAGTTTACATCAGGACCCCATCAACCTGTCTTGGTTTTACAAGGAGTCCAGAAAACTTTCCTTTTTATCCTCCAGCCATTTTATCTATTTTTGTATAATGGCTTTGGGGTCCCCAGGGAGGGGTTGAGCCAAGGGACTCAGGCATTTTTGTCAATCTTTTTATTTATTTATTTAAGTTATTCATTTTTGGCTGCGTTGGGTCTTCGTTGCGGTGTGTGGGCTTCTCATTACGGTGACCTCTTGTTGCAGAGCACGGGCTCTAGGCGCCCGGGCTTCAGGAGTTGTGGCTCGCGGGCTCTGGCGCGCAGGCAGTAGTCGAGGTGCACGGGCTTAGTTGCTCTGCGGCATGTGGGATCTTCCCGGACAGGGCTCGAACCCGTGTCCCCTGCACTGGCAGGAGGATTCTTAACCACTGCGCCACCAGGGAAGCCCTTGTCAATCTTTTAACTTGATTAATTGGCCTAACTGTTGTCCCAAGCAATTGCTGGTCAAGTATCTCAGTGTAATTTTCTTCCAGCTTTATATATATGAGATATATATATATATATATAGTGTTGTATCAAACCTTTGTTTTAATCCTATTAACATCTGTTTTATTTATCCCATTTCCTTTTTTTTTTTTTTTTTGGCCACGCTGAGAGGCATGTGGGATCTTAGTTCCCCAACCAGGGATCAAACCCGCACCCCCTGCAGTGGAAGTGTGGAGTCTTAACCATTGGACCACCAGGCAAGTCCCCTATTTATCTCATTTTTTAAAAAAATATTTATTTATTTTTATTTATTTATTTTCTTGGCTGCATCAGGTCTGAATTGTGGCACGTGGGATCTTTGTTGTGGTGCTCGGGTTTCTCTCTAGTTGTGGCCCACAAACTCAGTAGTTGTGGCGCGAGGGCTTAGGTGCCCTGCAGCATGTGGGATCTTAGTTCCCTGACCAGGGATTGAACGTGCGTCCCCTGCATTGGAAGGCGGATTCTTTACCACTGGACCACCAGGGAAGTCCCTCTCATTTTTTAATAACCATCTAAAGATTTCTGTCCTGTCAGGATGAGTCCTTTTAAAATTTCCATCCTGTTGGGACTTCCCTGGTGGCACAGTGGTTAAGAATCCGCCTGCCAATGCAGGGCACACAGGTTCGGTCCCTGGTCTAGGAAGATCCCACATGCCATGGAGCAACTAAGTCCGTGTGCCACTACTACTGAAGCCCACGCAGCTAGAGCCCGTGCTCCACAACAAGAGAAGCCACCGCAATGAGAAGCCCGTGCACCACAATGAAGAGTAGCCCTCGCTTGACGCAACTAGAGAAAGCCCATGTGCAGCAACGAAGACCCAATGCAGCCAAAAATAAATAAATAAAAATAAAATAAAATTTCCATCCTGTTGGGAAAAAGTCTCTTGACTTTCCCCTCAGCTTTTCTTTTTTTTTCCTGTTAATCAACCTAATTAACATTAATTAACCTAATATTTTTATTAGCTTCTGTAAGACCCACTGAGGGGATGCTAAGACACAAATAAGGTTTCCCAAACTGGTTTTTGTTTGTTTGTTTGTTTGTTTTAAACTAAGAGAGTTTTTAGGTTAGCTGTTTTATATATATATATATATATTTTTTTTTAATCCATCTTCTAATTTGTTTTTTCATAGGTACCAATAAAACAGCTGTTTATAATGAGTACTCTAAAAATTTACCAGTTTAGAAGTTTTTCCAGTTTAAAGGATCCATTGTCTGCCCGTTGACGAGTAGTATCTTAGTAGGTACTCAAATCAATAAGATGCAAGAGGTGTCCCCAGAAGAGAGTGCAAAGGATGCAGCCTTCGCAAGATCTAGGAAGTTTACTCCCCAAAATAGTCTAAGAAAGTAAAGGCCTTTTGTACAGGACACAATGAAGGTTAAGATGACAACAGCCCCTGAGAGTTGGTACAGTCAGACAAAAGACTGCTCAAAATCCCAGTCTATTTGACTGGCTGCCAAGTGTACACCTTATGTGTACCTTCCACATGGGAGAGACAAAGCTCTCAAAATACAGGGGGGAAAAATGCCTAAGAAGATCAGGTAGAATACTTACATCTCAGAAGCACAGGGAGAGACATGCAAGTTTCCCTTAGAAGGGCTTTTGTTCCTTTAAGGTCAGAGTTCTGAAAAGATGTTTTATCAAGCCTTTTCTAGCTGTGCACACAAACAAAAAAGAAAGGTCAAAAGAACCCCAGTTTGGCCATTTTTAAGGTGAAAATTCCTTTAATTCCAATTAATAGGCAAGAAATTTATTCTGTGCGTACATAATAAAGTCTTCCCAGTGTCTTTCAACTGAGGATAACCAGGTACCTTTTCTTTTAAAAAAAAAATTTATTTATTTATTTATGGCTGTGTTGGGTCTTCGTTTCTGTGCGACGGCTTTCTCTAGTTGCGGCAAGTGGGGGCCACTCTTCATCGCGGTGCGCGGGCCTCTCACTATCGCGGCCTCTCTTGTTGCGGAGCACAGGCTCCAGACGCGCAGGCTCAGTAGTTGTGGCTCACGGGCCTAGTTGCTCCGCGGCATGTGGGATCTTCCCAGACCAGGGCTTGAACCCGTGTCCACTGCATTGGCAGGCAGATTCTCAACCACTGCGCCACCAGGGAAGCCCCAGGTACCTTTTCTTGAAATTAAGTTTCAAGGAAAACCTACTTCCCCAGTGAGGAGTTTAACACCACTAAATAAAACTTAGGATCATCAGTCAATAATGGGAGATCCAAGACCCAGGAGAGACTCACCCAAATTTGTCTGGACTCTCTGAGGAGGCAGACTGGCTCAAGAGGTCTCTGCTGGTGCTAAAGCTCTGGTTTGTCGTAGAGTTCAGGCAAAGAACAGAAGTTGAAACCAAGCAGGAACCTGTGGGGTCCTCCTGGGTACAAAAGCCTATCTGTGTCCCCTGTTTCTTGTTTTTAGGAAAAAAGGCTTCAGCCTCCTAGACCTTCGCTGAGTACAAAAGGCAGATTCAAACAGTTTCTAATTAGGGAAGTAAGGGAATGTAGAAACAGAGGAGGAGCAATCAAGAAACAATAGTGCAGAGAACTTCCCTTTGGTCCAATGGCTAAGACTCCATGCTCCCAATGCAGTGGGCCTGGGTTCAATCCCTGGTCAGGGAACTGGATCCCACATGCTGCAACTAAGATCCCGCATACCACAACTAAAAAAAAAAACCCCACATGCCACAAGGAAGATCCCGCATGCTGCAACTAATGTCCAGTGCAGCTAAATAAATAAATATTAAAAATAAATTAATTAATTAAAAAAAAAGAAACAATAGTGTAGCAATTAAAGCAGGATCCTGGGTCCTCCTCAAGGGATACATATAACAATATCTTTGAGTTCTTCTACAGGAACTAAGGCCTCCACCCAGGTGGAGGATGGTAACTTCAGGCTGAGCACAAGATTCCTGGAACATTGCCCTGTTACCTCATCACAAACCAAT
Source organism: Balaenoptera musculus (assembly GCF_009873245.2). NCBI lineage: Eukaryota > Metazoa > Chordata > Mammalia > Artiodactyla > Balaenopteridae > Balaenoptera > Balaenoptera musculus. Next base: position 147,816,043 of record NC_045786.1, read on the forward strand.
CAGAAGAAAGTCACACACACCCTGCAGCACTCACCCCAAATTTTGCCTATAAAAACTTTTCCCTGATAATTCTAGTTATTACTTTAAAATGTATATCTCAGAAATAACTAAATTTCAAAAAAAAAGAAAAAAAAAGAAAAACTTTTCCCTGAAAGCCATCAAGTAGTTTGGGGTTTTGAGCACGAGCTACCTGTTCTCCTTGCTTGACCCTGCAATAAACCTTTCTCTGCTCCAAACTCCGTGATGTTTTCATGTGTTTGGCCTCATTGTGTGTTGGACATGTTAACTTGGATTTGGCAACAAAGTCTGCTCTGGATCCCTTTGCTGGTCGCCCAAACTGGCAACTGAAAAGAAAAAGCACAACTTAATAGTTGAGAGAAATGTTTTATTCGGGAACTTTACTGAGGACTATAGACCAGGAGACAGCCTCTCAGATAGCTGTGGAACTCTTCAAAAGAAGTAAGGGAAGAGCCAGGATATAAAGGTGTTTTGCTTAAAAGAAAAAAGAAAAACAAATGTAGTCAAACGTCAAGATTACTTCTAATCACAAAAAACAGACATCTCAGGTTAATGATTTTAGTGACTTTCTATGTATGGGAAGATGCAAGAGCCTGGGCTCATTGAAATTATTCCTTTGATATGCATCTTAACTATCGAAGGCCAGTATCTTGTTTTGCTCCATCCTGAATTTCTCTCAGGGTGCACGGTCGGGGGCAGCTGCAGTGGTGAATAGCTTGATGGCAAGTAATATTTGTTGTTTACTGAAATGGCAGACACCATTCTTTGTCCACGTGATCATTCCAATAATGTCCTTTATAAGTGGTGGATCCAATCCAGAACCACACATTTATTTTTTTTATTTGGCTGCATTGGGTCTTAGTTGCGGCACGTGGGACCTTTTCATTGCAGTGTGTGGGCTCCAGAGCACGCGGGCTCAGTAGTTGTGGCACGAGGGCTTAGTTGCCCTGTGGCATGTGGGATCTTAGTTCCCCAACCAGGAATCAAACTGTCCCTTGCATTGGAAGGCAGATTCTTAACGACTGGACCACCAGGGAAGTCCCCAGAACCACACATTGGATTTAGTTGCTAAATCTCTGTAGTGTCTTCAATTGGGAAAAGCCCTCAGTCTTTCCTGGCCTTCCTTGACCTTGATATTTTTGAAGATTTCAGGATAGTTTCTTTATAGAATGTCCTTAATTTGAGTTTCTCTGGTATTTCCTCATGATTAGGTTGTATAACCTGAATCTAATCATAAGGAAATATCAGACATAGACTCACCACAGCCCCATCCCAGCTCTGCTTGTACCCCTGCCCCCTTCACCTGCGAGGATGGGGTGGGGGTCCCAGAACAGGAGGTGTGGTGGGCAACCTGCTTATGAGTCTGCCTTGAACCTTAGTTGTGCGTGCTCAGCGGCACATGGGACTAGGGCAGGCTGCTCCCCTGCCCTTCAGGTACCCAGTGTCATTGGGAAGATGTGACCACGTGCGGTGTACAGAGAGTAAGGCAGCACCTCAGCACACAAGCTACAGGTTGAGGTGCCATGAGTGCCCTGGGAGTGTTACCCGAAAACTGGGTTCGCCTCTCGGTAGGTGTCGGATCAAAACACACAACCAAGCCAAAGCACAGGAGAAGGAAGGGTTTATTACTTGCAGCAAGTAAGAACACCAGGGAATCTTTCCCAAAGCAGTGTCTCCTAAAACAGCAAAATTGGGGAAATTTCAAGCTAAGGGTACATGCATATTCATGAAAAGGCTTGGGTGGTCGACAGAGTCCGAGCTTTAGTTGAAGTCAGGAGGGTCAGAAAAGGTCAACATCATTCCTTAGGTTCCAGTTGATCTGGTGGTTGAGCACTTCAGGCTAATCTTTACTACTGAAACAGCACTGGGAGTCTTTACAACTGATATGTTATCTTTGCTATTGTTACTTTTCTTGCCTGATAACAGTCATTTGTTTCTGCATTAAAAAAAATTTTTTTTAATTGAAGTATACTTGATTTACAATGTTGTTAGTTTCAGGTGTACAGCAAAGTGATTCAGTTTCATATCTATCCATCTCTATCTCTATCTATCATCTATCTATCTAACATCTATCTATCTATCTATCTCTTCCTTTTCAGATGCTTTTCCATTGTAGGTTATTAAATGTTTCTGCATTCTTTTGTTTCCTTAAGATTATTAATTACTGAGACCTGCTCAAGGGCAGGCATAGTGGTCAGGCTTAGATCACAACATGGCTTAGGCCAAAAATGGCTTCTCTTATGTCAAAAAAGCCATGCCTGGTTCTTTCTCCAGGGACCCCCTACCCTATCTGGTTACAGGAAGACAGGGGCAAGAGGACAGACTCCACGTGTTTTCTCACCCATTAGATATCTATGGAGCCCCTACTATGTGCCAGCTCTGTGTAATGAACAGAGCAGACACAACCCCTCCCTGCCCTCATGGAGTTAAAATTCCAGTGGGCGGGGGCCAGGGAAGACAGACAGAGAAGTATGTCAGGCTTTCCTGAAGAAGGGGAGAGTTGGTCAATCATTTATTGAGAGCACCCTATGACCGAGGCTCTTTGCTAGCTCACTGCTTGGTGACAAGGCCTGCTATTGCCAGGATGGCCAGAGCGGGGCTGGGGATGGGATGGGGCAGGTCTTTGGAAGGGCAGGGCCAGGTGTAGGAACCTAGCTCCCTGAAAAGGTGCCGTAGTAGGCAGTGTGGAAGGAAAGGCCAGGGCTCTGACTCTGCTACCTGCCCTCCTACCTGAGTGCCATCCCCTCCATCTTAGGCACCTGGCTGGACAGTACTCAGAGGATTCCTGTCAGCCTCCAGACTTGCCCTGCATGAAGCAGCTTGTGGCCTTTGTGTATCATCTCAACTCGGCCAACTCGGACCTGGAGTGCTGTGCCCAACTTGTCCAGAGCCAGCTCCAGTGCCAGCTGTAACACCAGATCCACAGCTAGAGATGGCTCTGGCACCAGATCCAGCTGTAGACATATAGCCAGAGCCAACTCTAGAGCTAGAACAAGCTCCAGTACCAGCTCTAGAGCTAGAGTCAGCTCCAATGTCAGCTCCAAAGCTAGAGTCTGCACCAGCTCCAGGACAAGCATCGGCCCTAGCACCAGTCCTAGTTCTAGCTCCAGAGCTAAAAACAGCTGTGGCACCTACTCCAACACCAGCTCTAGAGCTAGAGCCAGTGCCAGCTCCAGAGCAAGAGCTAGATGCGTTATCAGCTCTAGCACCTGCCGCCAACTGAGAGCCATATTGAGTGTCAGCTCCAGAGCTAGAGCATCTCCTGCATCAGAGCCAGAGCCAGAACCAGCTCTAGGACTAGAGCCAGATCCAGAGCTAGAGCCAGTACCAGCACTAGCTCTAGCACAAGGTCCAGACACAGAGCCAGTGATAGAGCCATTGGCATGTCCAGAGCCAGTGCCAGCTCCAGCCCCAGCTCTAATAACAAAGCCAGAGCTAGGGCCAGCTATAGGGCCAGAGCTAGTTCAGAGGTACAGCCAATTCCTGGACCAGCTCTCACACCAGTTGCAGGGCCACATCCAGCTGTAGCTCCAGCTCCAGCACCAGTGCCAATTACAGATGTAGAGCCAGTGCTAGCTGCCAGCTCTAACACCAGAGCCAAAGCTAGAACCAGCTCTAAGGTTTCCATTAGCTAGTTGAGGATATTTAAGACAGTTGATTTAAAGCCTTTGTTTAGAAAGTCCAACGTTTGAGCATCCTCAGGGATGGTTTCTGTCCATTTTTTCCCCTTTGAATGGACCATAGTACTGTTTCTTTGTATGATTTTTTTGTTGTTGTTGAAAACTGAACATTTGAATATTATAATATGGTAACTCTGGAAATCAGTTTCTCTCCCTTTTCCAGAGTTTACTGTTTTTGATTATTGAAAACTGCAGTCATCTGTTCGTTTGATAACTTTCCCAAACTATTTTTGTAAAGACTGTCATCCTTGTCATGTGTGTTCATTTGAAGTCTCTGTTCAACTAGTATTTTCACAGAGATTTCCTTGAATACCAGGAGCTAAAAACAAACAAACACCCCATCTCTTCCAGTCTTTACAGACTGGCTCTTTTCCGGCCACTCCCTTAGCACTTAGCCAGTCAGTTTAAAACTCTGCCTTAGCCTTATTTCCTGCTTGAACCAAGCCCAGTGACCTGCCAGAGGTGAAAGCTTAGGGTCCTCTCAGGTCTTTTCCAAACATGCATACTGTCCTAGCCATGCATGTGGCTTTCTAAATTCCATAGTACACAGGGTCACTTTAGAATACCCCAATTTCCCAAAGAGACTCCCCAGTATTTTGGACTTTAATGTAGGGCACAGCTAATTTGCATTTTTAAGGTCCCTCAGGCTGCTTTGTGGAGGATGTGGGGTGTTGGGAGAAGCAGCAGGGAGACCAGGGACGAGGCTGCCACAGTTGTCCGGGTGGACTTGGTGGTGGCCTCGGGGGAGGGCAGAGGTGGACTTCAGATATATTTTGGAAGCAGAACCCATGGGATGTAGTGATGGATTGGATATGGGGAAGGAGGTCTGGAGGGTCTCAGGTCTCTAGCCTGAGCTCAGGGTGGACAGTGGAAGTGTCATTCCCTGAGATGGGCAAGATCAATGCAGCAGGTGGGGGCAGGTCAGAGGCTGAGGAATTCTGTTTTGAACTTGAGATTCCTAAGCAAGTCATTTCAGGTCCTGGAGCTCAGACTCTTCAACTGGGGTAAAAAGGAAAGAAAAGGAAGCATCTTCCTCGCAGGGTTCTTAAGAGAATGTGGCAGGAGCTGGGCTTCCCTTAAGCATGCAAGCTCTGCCCAAATCTCTCCGCCAGTTCAAGACTGAGACTTGCCTTTGTTTCCCCCTTCACCCCCTTGTGTGGGCTGGCAGTTCTGGGCCTGGGGTCAGGGTCTGATAGCATGTTAGGTAAAAGTCTCTGCCCTGTCTTTGGACTTTCCCAGGGAAACCTTCCCCAGAGGCATCTGACCCTCAGAACCCTTAACTACTTACAGATGGGCAAATCCACTGGCCAGTTGTCCAGCCTCACCCTGCCAGAGGCTTGAGGACAGTGTTCCCCAGCACATGTCCCCTGCCTGATGCCTGTCCACACTTTACCCTACTTCCTGGGAGGACAGTCTCCGCAGATCCCCAGTCCAGGCCTCCCTTTCAGCTGGCTTGTTCTCCAGGTACCAGTTCTCCTGACAACTCCGTGTCTCCAGGGGTTCCTTCCTGGCCCAGGGTTTAGCCCAGGGCCACCCAACATTCTGACATCTAGATAGGATGTCAGAAGGAAATAGCACTGACAAGACAATGTTTCTGGAAAGGCAGTCTTTACAGAGGGCAGCTGGCATTGCTCTTCTCTGGCTTCCTGGGAGACTGTCCTGGATGCAGAACACAGAGCACAGCTCCCTGTGGGCTGTGGCAGAACAGAGACTAGTTTGTTATGCTCCACCCCAAAATGACTGGGGTGGTACACAAGTTGATACAGTAGGTAAGCGGACACTTGGAGATAACAAAAGGTTGTTTTTCTGCCCTGCCCCATGGCTCCAGGACTCCTCAGAAGAGTGATGAGAGGGATATAAGGATAACATTTCTATGTATCATCCACGTGGGTCTGTGTAGATTCCTGGGCGGCATTTGCCTGGCTTATTTTAAAACACTTAAAATAAACATTTTGGTCCTTGTCATACACTGAGGACACATAACCTGACTTCTCCTCATGCAGGTTTGTATCGATTCATCTAAAACTCTCAAGTAGCCACCATCTCTGCGATGAATGATGGATAAGGGTACAGTCTGCCTCTAAGAACGGCTTTCTCTTGGCAGAGTTTCTGCAAGGGAGGACGCTGAGTATTTAAGTATTAAGAACAGAAACAGCACTGGGAACATGTTTGAGGCAGAGGAAATAGCAAGTGCAAAGACTCTGAGTCAGGAACAAACTCGGTCTCTATAATAATCTGCTAGCAGCAGCACTTGTGAAAAAGGCTTAGGAGTTGAAGGAGCTTGTGAGGATGAAGCAAGTCAGTGAGGCAATGCTATCACCAAAAAGGCTGAGGGGAGCTTCAGCTATATTGATGAAAGTACAGAAATTAAACCAGAGAGGGAGTCTTTCCACACCCGAACCCCACAATTTAAAACATGCCCAAGGGATGGGAGTCAGGGGGATCCTGAGGGAGATACGTTTCCCCTTGGCCTAAGGAAGAGCTTTCCTCAGAGGGGTCTGAGGATGGATGGCCCCCAATGCTAGAGGTGTCTGAACAGAGGCCAGAAGAGCACTTGGCAGGATATGGTTGGGAGATTCAAGTATGGGAAGGCTCCTGAAGCAGATGCCGACCTTGACGGTCCCTTTCAGCCACATGAGAAGGGCTGCCAAGGGCCTTCCCGATGCTGACATCCTGTAGGTCCCTAAGGAGGCTTCACCGGAGACTGGACACACCATCAGACCTGGTCAGGTGCCCACCCCAGAGTTCTCTCAGCTCAGCACCTGGATGCACTGCTTTAGCACCTGTATGGGGCAGAGCTGAGAATAGGCTTGAGGCCTCCATGCCAGCCATGCCATGGAGGGAGGGGGTTAGACATGTTACCCAGGGCAACATCTCCCCAAGTCTGGAGCTCCACCCCGCATCTGGGATCATTTTCAGTGGTATCAACAGGCATTAAATAACCAGGTCTTACAGAGAGAGAAAAGCACTTCCTTTGCGGTTCCCATTCCATTTCCCCAAATCTATTAAGAAGATTATCAGTTGGGTGTTAGTATGTCTAACTCCTCTGTAACATCCCTAACCTCCTTTTGTACAGAGAGCAAGCCTCAGGTGTAGTCTTTGCAGGTGCAGTACAGAGCTGCCATTTCATAACACTATTTGTATTAATTTTTACAGTTACTTTCTATTTATATCAAGTGTAAACTTTCCTTTAAAAATGCATTTAGGGGGCTTCTCTGGTGGCGCAGTGGTTAAGAATCTGCCTGCCAATGCAGGGGACATGGGCTCGAGCCCTGGTCTGGGAAGATCCCACATGCGACAGAGCAACTAAGCCCGTGAGCCACAACTACTGAAGCCCGCGTACCTAGAGCCTGTGCTCCACAACAAGAGAAGCCACCGCAATGAGAAGTCCGCGCACCGCAACGAAGAGCAGCCCCCGCTCACCACAACTAGAGAAAGCCCGCGCACAGCAACGAAGACCCAACGCAGCCAAAAATAAATAAATAAATAAATAAATTTATATTAAAAAAATTCATTTAAGAAATGAATTAACTTAAAAATATTACGGGATTTATTTTCATCTGGGTTAAGAAAAGCAGAAGGGCCCTCGAGGTTAGTGGCTGAGGGACAACTGGCCATGGGGAAGTGGGAGATGCCAGTGAAGTGAAGAACCAACGGGCAGAAGGTTCCAGCACAGTCGAGAGTGCTGCTCTCACCCCCCAGGCTTTCAAAGACAAGCCTAGAGAGTCAATTAAAAAGATTATCTTAGGGACTTCCTTGGCAGTCCAGTGGTTAAGACTCCATGCTTTCACTGCAGGGGGCACAGGTTTGATCCCTGGTTGGGGAACTAAGATCCCACATCCTGCACGGATCCTGGATCCTGCATCCCGCATGGCACGGCCAAAAAAAAAAAAAAAAGATGGGCTTCCCTGGTGGCGCAGTGGTTGAGAATCTGCCTGCCAATGCAGGGGACACGGGTTCGCGCCCTGGTCTGGGAAGATCCCACATGCCGCAGAGCAACTAGGTCCGTGAGCCACAACTACTGAGCCTGCGCATCTGGAGCCTGTGCTCCGCAACAAGAGAGGCCGCGATAGTGAGAGGCCCGCGCACCGCGATGAAGAGTGGCCCCCGCTTGCCGCAACTAGAGAAAGCCCTAGCACAGAAACGAAGACCCAACATAGCAATCAATCAATCAATCAATAAAAAAAAAAAAAAAAAGATCATCTTATGGTGAAGAAGAAAGAAAAAAGGGGAAAGCTGCAAGTTTAAAAACATGTTTATCTTTTAAAAAAAGTTATAAAATTTAAATAGTTGATTAAAGTTAAAAATCTACAGTTGCAAAACTGATATATTCTAAAAGATTTCTGGATCTCTTGACTCCAAGTCCAATACACTCTCCATTTTGACCCTTCATTTCTTATAGATCCCACACTGTCAGGTTTTCTTTAGAAAACACGATCCGAGGTTACACGTCAGTAATCAGCACTTCAGGCGCACGAAGCTCTGGCTGCGGCAGCAGGAGGCACCCTGGCAGGGTGGGCGTCCTGTGCGGGGCCACACGCGGGCCGAGCCCACTGCTGCTGGTGTTCCCCACACCGGACCTGTGAGGCAAGCCTGGAGCTCCTTCCCTGCCCCATCAGCCCTCCTGGTCTCTCCTGGGGACTCGACCTCCTGGGCTCGGCTCTCCTGCCGGTGGTCAGCCTTGGCTTCATTCCACTTTGATTCTGGTCAGCTCCCACCTTCCTTCTCCACAGAGTTTCAGAACCAAGGAGTGAAACTACAAGAGACCACCACCACGTGGAGATCAGGCTGCCCTGGCTGTGATAGATCCCCTGCCCTCCCTGCCATCCCCACTCTCCATTTTGAGGGGCCTCTGGCCCCGGCTGGGCCCAGCCTTGGCATTCTTTCCCCTCCTCAGGCCATCCTGCGGGCGCAGGTACCTTCTCAAGGCTGCGCCGATGGCCCACGCTGATGAACGTCATGCCCAGCTGCTGGCCGATGCGGCAGAGCTCGCTCTCCACCTCCTCGGTCAGGGCACTGGTGGCTTCATCGAGCACTGAGGACGGAACCCAGGGGGAAGAGATGGAGTCCTGCCCCACACCCACCTCTGCTGCTCCTCCAACCCACACCCACCTTCGCTGGGACCTGGTGGGAGGCTGAAAGCTGTTCTGGCTTACAGGGGCCCTGCCTTAGGGAGAGCAGGGGCCAGAGGAGCGGAGGGCTAGGCGCCATCCGGGAAGCCTTCTGCCAGCTGCAGGACAAAACCCCTCAGCTTCCTATCCTATCCCTAATCCACCAGCCACTGCCTAGGACCACTCAATCCAGGGAATCCTAGTCCCCCCAAGGATGTCAGTCCTTAGAAAAGTTCACACCTCCGCCAGGCACAGCAGAGGGATGCCCATTCACTGATGGCAGAGCCTGACGACCATAACATCAGAAGCCCTCTCAAGGCTGGTTCCAGCTGCTGCACTGGCACAAAGGTTAAGAACTGGCAGTTTAACATATACCTGAGGATGCCAAGCACTGCTGCCTCATGGGCAGAGCCCTGCCATCCTCCTCTGCAGGGACAGAGATGCCTGGCCAGGCACAGGTGTGCTCTCCTACCCATACCAATGCCTCTCCAGGTGCACACGAACACACGCTGCTATACCTGTGAGCGCACACGTTACCTGGCTAGCATGTGTACCTACAGGGTGAACCTCACCTGCGTACTTCGGCTGCAGGTAGAAGAGCCGGGCAAAGGAGAGCCTCTGCATCTCTCCTGGGGACAGAACATCATACCTGAGAAAGGGGAACGAGAGAGGCCCACTGGAGGAAGGAGGTTATAGCTTGGCTTTTGCACAGAATGGTCTGGGCAGGAAGAGTCTCTCACCGCAGACAGGCTGCCCCAGGACGGACGGACGTCACCCCCCTTTCCACCACAGCCCCGCTGCCCACACAAGGCGAGGCCAAAATTCTGCACCACGGACATGAACCAGGTCCCCAGCAGCCCAGCAAACTCCTAGAATTTGGGGTCAGAAGTCACTTCATCCCTTGCCCAGGCCTCTGGGACCCACTGTCTTTGGGGGAGCTGGCTCTGGAGCACCCCAACCTCCTTCTTACCAGTTCCAATCGACCTGCTGGTCCAGACCCTCTGTCCTTGCCACCAAGCTGGACTGTAACACACCCAGAGGGAACGATGTCCATGAAAGGGCCCATCCCTGCTTCCTGCCATCCTGAGGACCTCCTCAGTCCCACCGCACACACCCGAGACAGAGCGACCCCTGGTCGCGTACCACGGTGGGGCTGGGGGAGCAGTCTGCCCCAGGCAGAGAGGAGCAGTCCGTCAGCCACACTGTTTAGACCTGCTGGAACGTGGTGACCAGAAAAAGCAGGCTGATGTAGTCTTATTATTGTTTTAAAATTTGCTAGAGAGTGGACGCTGCCTGTTGCCACTACCTGGCCAACAGCTCCCACTGCCGATTTATACGCCCATCGCCCTGCCCCAGGCTCAGACTTCCAGTCCTGGGACAGGGACGGTAGGGCCAGCTCCGCTGGGCCAGCACCTGCGGTCAGTGCCACCGGGTGGGCTTGGACCTCAGGGTCCCTGCCCTCACTCACCAGGCCTGCCAACTCCAGGAACCTCATGATCCTCTCATCATCAGCAGCACCTGCAAAACACAGACGCCTTCTTCAAGAAGTCAGCTCCTCTGGGTAGCCAGAGTAGATGGGGCACATCATGGCCGGGGGCCCCAGAATGTGGGCCAAGGCTCTGAAGCGACAGGTTACAGCACCTAATAAACAAGGGAAGGACCCAGTGAAGGAAGTAATCCTTTTCTTTCCTCCAGTGGTGTCTCTCCTCCGGAGGGGGAGACGGAACGAGATGAGGTCAGGGTACAGACCCCAGAATAGTAAACAGTCAAAGGAGGAGGTGGAGGGGACCCCACCTGAAACCAGCAGCCTGGCTGGGGCCTCCCCCAAAAGGTACAGGTGAGGCCACAGTCAGGCAGAGAAGAGACGGTGGGATGGGAGGATGTGTCCTGAAGAGGCTCAGCTCACCTGAGTCCGGGTAGATCTCCTTCAAGGGATATATCACCTGATAAAAGAAAAACCACATGGGCCTAGGGCAAGGGCCCAGGAGAGGTGGGGCTGCACACAGCTACTCTCCCTCAGAAACAGCCCCAGGAACTGCCAGAGGCCAGGCTCCTCTCCACCCGAGGAGAGCAAGGAGCGTCCTGGCTGAGGGTCCGGTGGAAGAGGCGGGGCTGGCAGACAGCAGGGCAGGGCCCCCAGAATCCAAGCCGGTGTTCAACAAACACATGTGATATTTGGCTTATGGCCTCCACAGGTTAACCTGCCCCCAGAAGTTGCTCTGAGTACATGGTCTAATCCATAGAAGTGAATAAAAAGTCCTTAGAGCCAGGGAGTTCCTGGGCATGGTTCATTTTAGACCCAACCTGCTGTCCCATAGCTCTCCAGGGCTGAGACCTGTCACACCACCAGGGTCCAGGTTGGGGGGAAGGGGTGGGAAGAGTGGGCCCCGGCTAACCTGCTCCCGAAGGGTCCCATCAGTGAAGAATGGCTTTTGTGGCAGGAAGAGCACCCCGTGGGGTCCAAAGTCTGTCAGCATCTGCACTGAGCCTACAGAAAACACCATTTTAAGATCTCCCAGAAAGGTAATTGCCCCTCACTCGACTTTCCCAACAAGAGGCTTGATTCTTACACACATACCCCCCACAGGCCAAGGCTGGCTCAGAGCAGGGAAGGCTGGTTCTCACCCCATGTGCTTGCCCAGAGGCCACCCAGAACCCGGAGCAAGGAGGTCTTGCCGGTGCCCGTGTTGCCTGTGATAAGCAAGCTCTGTCCCTCAGAGATCTTCAGGCTCAGATCTTTGATTAAGGGTTTGTTAGAGGAGGGGGCGGAGATGCAGACCCGCTCAAGGAGAAAAGCTGTATCTGTTCGCTCTGTTGCTGGCCATCCCGGGGCCCTAGGGTGCAAGAAGGGAAGAGATGTTGGGAAGATAAGCGGTGTCAGTATTGCTGGGGGCAGGGGGGTAGTTCTTTCTCCTTGGGGGCATCACCTCTGGACTGGAGGGTTGCCATGGGCTGAACTGTGGCCTCAAAAATCATATGCTGAAGTCCCAACGCCTAGTACCTCAGAAGGTAACTGCATTTGGAGACAGGGTCTTTAAAGAGGTGATTACCTTAAAATGAGGCCTTTAGGGTAGGGCCCCAATCCAGTATGACTGGTGTCCTTTTAAGAAGAGGGAGAGACACCAGGGGTGCACAAGCATAGAGAAAAGGCCATGTAAGGACACTGAGAAAGTGGCCATCTGCAAGCCAAGGAGCAAGGCCTCAGGAGAAATCAACCCTGCTGACACCTTGATCTTGGACTTCTAACCTGTAGAACTATGAGAAAATAAACTTTGTTCTTTAAGCTACCCAGTTTATGGTACTCTGTCACGGCAGCCCTAGCAAACTGATAAGAGATGGATTGGGTACCTGCTCTGGGGCAGGCTGAGCAAAGTCCTGCCCATGACTGATCTTAATCAGTCTTATCAGCCATGAACCACAGCTATTATCTCCATTGGGCAGATGAGGAAGCTGAGTCAGGTGGCTGAGTAACCTGCTCAGGGGCACAGAGCTGCATCTGTCCAATTCTAATGTTGGTGGCATTACATGCATTTTCATGGCATCACCGTGTGACTGATGGTAAGAATGGGAGCGGAAATACTAACACAGTTTTGGAGTTTCTGGCTCTCCACGGATGCCCATCTCCCCCACAGAAGAGCATCTCCAGTTCCCTACAGTCCCTGCACCACCAGCCCCGCCCCACATCTGGGCTCAGAGCTGCATGAAGCTTTAATTCTGAACAGAGGCAACAGTTAAGGCATTAGCTCCTAAGAAGACAGTTGAGTGTAGACCCTGAAATTCAGCCTGTTTCCATTTTTGAAAGCTTACTCTGTGGCCTCTGTCCAAGCACTTTCTATGAACTATGATATCTAATCCCCACAACAACCCTAAGACGAAGGTTCCAGTAACGTCTTCTTTATAGAGACGAAGAAACTGAGACACAAAACAGTTAAGTAGTTTGCTCAAGAAAAGTGAGGACATGAACAAATCCTTGATGCACAGAAAGGTCAGAAACATCACGGAGCCTGCAAAGATACCGGAACAAAGACACCTCTGGGCCTGAGTGGGGACAAAGAATAGACCTGCCCCAAGGAAGGGGACTCGCGGCAGGGCTCAGCGAGAGGAGGAGGGAATAAAGGAAGAGGAGGGATACAATCCAGATTTTTGTTGTGTTAACTCAGGCCCAGGCAGATTGTACTTTGTTTCCATCAGCTGGGGGATGGTGTAAATAAACACAGATGCCAGAACAGCAACATTGACGGTGAACATTTACAACGTGCCTGGCATAAGACAGAGCTTTCCTCATTTGCTCTGCCTAACTCTGCTGCCCGGCTGGGAATGGGCTGGGCCCCAGGGCGGTTCCAGTGCCTGCATTCTCCACCACCGAGCTGCACCGCCAGCCCAGCGCTCACCTGGCCAAGTCCCACTCACTCTCGTCCAGGATCTCCCCATCCTGCGACTTCAGGGTCATGTCCAGCAGGGTCTCCTGAAGCTCCCCGATCCTGGGCGAGAAGTGAAAACCTGAGGAGGGTCTGGGCGCCCCGGTGAAGGCGTTACTCCTTTTTCTCTCTCATGCCCACTAGTATATGGTGAGCTTTTCTGCTCCTTTTTTCACTCTCCTACTTCTCCCTGAGGTACACGCTTTGCTCAGGACCCAGAGGGGCCAGACGCAGCCTCACCTGTGGGCGTGCCTAGAGGGGCCGGACGCAGCCTCACCTGTGTGTGTAGCCTGCCACATCGGAGAGCGTGGTGGAGAGATCGATGAGCCGGGTGAAGCAGCTGATGAGGTACATGCACACAAAGGCGTTCTGGACAGGACAGAGGGCAGTGAGCGCGGGCCTTGACTCCAAGGCCCTGGGTGCTGGGCCAAAGGGCAGGGGGGATGGCATGAGGGGGTCCCCAGAAGGGATTCTCACCTTGCTGACCAGGGTGCTGAGCTCTGTGGGGCTCAGGTCTCCGTAGACGCCGCTGAAAATGGGGATTGAGATCACGACGTAACTCAGGATGCTGCCCAGATAGTCAAACATGTTGACGCCAACTGCGGAAGACAGAAAGACCTAGGGTGAGAGACCTGGGAAGCAATCCTGCGCTCCAAGGGGAACGGGAAGCCAAGCAGGGTCAAGCTATTCCGGGGATCCTCACTCTCCTGAGGTCACTCATGGCAAAGGCAAGCTGATCAGCGCAGAGAGGGAGGAGGGAGTTGTGGGGAGGGAAGGAGACTACCCCCCCGCCATGCTTCCTGCCTCCCGGGGCTCCCTGCACCTACTGTACAGCCAGAGCTCCTTGGACATCAGCTCCCTCTGGGTCTGAAGGAGTCTCTGCAGCCTGCGGTCTGTCCTCATGTGCTCCACATGCCCAGCTCTGATGAGAAAGGCCGGGATGTCCACGGCGCCTGGAGAGCCTGAGCCCGCCTCCTCACACTCCCCTTTAGGGACCAAGCCCACCCAAGTGATCTTCCCCTCAGACCCTTTCGGCCACTAGCAGCCAGCCATTGCTTCATTCATTCAACATGGTATTGTCTGCGGAAAGACCATGAACTCTAGACTGGGCAGACCGGATTCAAATCCTGGCTCTGGCCAGTTACTAGCTGGGTAACACTGACAGGTTATTAAGCCTCTGAGTCTCAGTTTGCTCATCTATAAAATAGAGCTTATAATACCTACGTAATAGGCTAGAGTGAGAATTTCTGAATTTAAAGCGCCAAGCACATGAGGGGCTCCCAATAAAAAAGAGCTGCTATTATTAAACAAATATACACGCAGCAGTCACTAGGCGGCAGGCTTGGTGTTAGTTAGCCAGCGAAACAGTTTTGGACAAAAGAGCCCCCGTCCTCGAGGAGCTCCCAGTTCAGGGGGGCAGGCAGACGCGCTGCATTCTTCACCTGGAACATGGAAAGTGTTACGTAAGCCGTGTGTCTTCAGGGCTATGGAAGCAAATAGGCGTGACCCCTAAGGGAGTCTGGAAAAGCGCCCAGGAGGAGGTGACTTGGAGCTTCAAGGATGGGCAGAAATTCTCCAGGCAGAAAGGTGGGGGAAGGACAGAAGAAACGTTTCAGACTTTGCATGAAGAAGGACAGAGAGGCTGCAGGAAAACACATTCGGAGCTCCAAGAATCAACCTGCTTTTCCCAGGGCCCAAAACTTCATGAGCAGTGACTGCAGAATCCAAAAAAAACCTAGCGCAGGCCCAGCCCTACCTGGCCCCCACGACCAGCCCCACTCATAGATCCCTGGTACCCTTGGTGCCCCCAAGTGGTGGCAGCTACAAACTACAGCAGAGACGGACAGAAGAGCAAAGTCCCAGGGCTATTAGATCCAGGTGATCCAAGGAGTAACTTCTACTCCTTAAACACAAACCTCTGGGCCCTTACTGTCAATCCAAATACTGAATCCAGAGTCCTCATAGGAGGCAGAGTGCAGGGACCTACCCTGGCCCCGGGGGAAGGAACGGGATTTCACAATGCTGCTGTCAGGAGACCACTTTGCTCCACTAGGACAGTGTCTGTGGGGAGCAGGTCTTCTGACCTGAGAGGCTCCATTCCCTCCCATGCTACAGAGACAAAGGATCAGCCTTGGACGTCAGGCACTGGCAGAAAGCCATTTTACAGACAGAAAAGCAGAGGCAGAGGCAATGCCTTACAGTCATCAGTAAGATGATGAAGCATTCACTCATTTCATTCTTAGAACAAATTTAGGCCCCACGCTAGGTCACGAAAAGGAAGAACCAGTTTCAGAAGCAAATCCATGGACCTAAGGATGAGGCAGACGAGGACGGTGAGAGATAAGGGGAGAGGGTCACAGCCAAGTGTGAGGACGCCTGGCCCCTGGCCTTGGTGATGGTGGGAGGGTTGTTTCCTTCTCCACCATCTCCACTATCAGCTCTGACAAGGCAGAAGGGGAACTATCCCCACTAGACTCACCTGAAAAAAGCAGCAGCCTCAGCATTCACCCGGATCTGCATGTGCTTGAACCTGGGAAGACCAAAGGCAAATGTGTGCTGACAGTGGGCAGGACTGGCCCGTCTCCTTTCAGAGTCCTGGATCAAGAAGACCTCCAGGCAAAGAGGAGCCTGGCTCCGCTCCAAGACTGTGGCTGCCTCAGCCCAACCTCTCCCTGGACTGTCACAGGGTGGGAAATTCCAGGCCTGGGAGGGATGGCAGGAGACCTGCAGACAGGGCAGCCACTTGCCTCTCTCCAAAGAGGACAGGTGCATGCCGCCACAGCTCCTCTTCTCCCCAGGGCCGGGTCTGAAGGAGGAGGCCAAGAAGCACAGAGTAGGGGCTGGACCCATCGGCTGACCAGAATAAGGGAGGTTGGAACAGAAGCATGTGAGGAGGCCAAGGGATGATGATGATGATGATGATGATGGCCAACCAGTCACCGTTCTCAGTGCTTCTCATGTATGATCTCATTAATCCTCCTTACAATTCTGTCAGTACCATCCCCATTGTAGAGATGGGAAAACTGAAGTTTAGAGAGGTTCAAGACCCCGCCCGAGACCATATGGCTAGCGGCTGGCCTAACTGGGATTTAAACTTAGGCAGCCTTTCTCCAGATACCATTCCTTAACCACTATGCCTGGCCCAGAAACCTCAAGCAAGGGAGACACACCTGAAATCCCCCTCCAGCTTCTCCTGCTGCACCAGCTTTGCCACAATGGGACCCATCAACATTTTGTTCACCACGGTTCCCAGAATGAAATACCCAAAGATGCTCACAGGCCCGAGCCAGCCGGTGCTGAAAGGCAGAGAGAGGGAGGGTGTGGGGAGCGACATATCCCCACAGGCCTCTGCTCTGACTCCTGCCGCCTTTTGGGCAGCCCGTCCCATCTCAGAGCCCTGTGCGGCTTCTGCTCCTGTGCGGGGGCATCTGGTGCCTTGACACTGACACACCACAGGGCCACAGGGAGGGCAGGGGCCCAAGCATGCAAGACAGGAAGACTTCCTGGGGTGCGGGTGGGAGGGAGGGAAGACCAGCCTCTCGTGGACGCTGACCAGGGAGAGCTGACTCCCGCCCAATGTGTGAGTGAGGGACTCTGGGGAATCACCAGGCAGGGGAGGAGGAAGGGTGCTGGCAGGAAGAGAGCCTTCACCTCTGGAAGCACTGATAGGTGTAGTAGACGAGGGTGAAGGGGGAGATGATCAGCTTGCTGGCCATGCTGCTGAGCTGCCGGCAGAACCGCTCCACGTCCTGGCTGATGCGCTGGTCCCTGGAGCCAATGACACGAAGTGACTAGGCCCGGGGAGCTGGGCTGGAGGGTTGAGAGAGCTAAGACAGTTCCAGGTTACCTCTTATTCTGACCTTGCCTTTCAGTGCTGTCAGCAATGACCCCGTGGGAAGATGGACCCAGACAAGGGCTGGTTTCCTAGAGGCAACGAGACCCTAAGGACTTTCGAACAGGGTTCTGAAGAGTTGCTTCCTATGGTACCTCAGTCTACCCCTCAGAAAAAATGGCAACTGAAAGGTCCAGCACACAAGGGTCCTGAGCCAGCTCTGAGCAGAGCCAAAGAAAAACCCGAGGGTAGAGGATCCGAGTTACCGGATGATCAGGAAAGCTACCTCATTTACCTCACTCCTCCCGACCTGTCTCTCACGAGCCTGAGCCTGCCCCCATGTGAGCTGTGTGGCTGTGGAAGTGCTGTATAGGTTGAGTCACAGAGAAGAGGCCTAGAAGAGAAGCTTAAGAAGCAGCAGCAGCCTCCCAAGAGTCTTTGCTGCAAAGCTCCGCTTGAGCTGAGGAGAGGTTACCTCAGGCAACAAAGTGCTTGGGACGGTGCGGAGCGGGGAGGGAATGAGGGTGAAGAGAGACCCCATATGTCCCATCCCACCACCAAGGCCACAACGACTCCTACTCCCAGTGAGACGTGAGCTTTGGCAAGTCACTTGCATTCTCTGGGCTTCAGTTTCCTCACCTGTAAGGGAACCTGGGGCTTAGTGAACCTAAGAGAGGTGATAGAATGGTGACTGGAATCCCAGACTGAGTCCTAGACAGCAGTAGTTTTTTACTGCTGAAAACTGGAGCGCTGCTTTTCTAGCTATTTCTAGCAAGGACAGTGTCTTCAGAGGGTGCCTTATTTGGAAGCCCAGGATATGAAGTGGACAAAAGGCAGCTGCTCTTGGCCTCTTCCTTTTAGCTCCCTGTCCTCAGCCCTGCAGCCTCTCCGGGGTCCTCTGCAGGGCACCCTTCCCCCTCGGCTCTGGGCAGCAACATTTGCAGATAACTGTGGATGACCTCACGGGGTCTGCCGCTGGGGCTCTCCAGGGCTGTGTCAGCCCAGGTGGACAAACCACGCAGAGGGTGGCAAGGACTGAGAGGGGGCGCCTACGGGTTATCGATGTCATCCCGCAGCACGTTGAGGGTGTAGTACACGCGGCCCCGGAAGTAGAGGCGGTGGAGGTGCTCGGTGAGGTCCTTCCTCCAGCTCACATACAGCAGGTTGCAGGTGAACTGGTCAAAGCTCTTCAGCTGTGCAGCGGGGGAGACAAGGGGAAGGGAGAGATGCAAGTCTCTTTCTAACAAGTCTCAGCTCCAAGCTCAGGCTGGCGGAAAGCCTCTGCTGACCAGTCCCAGCCCATTCGGCTGTCCACTCAGCACTTGAGCCTATTAGAGCGTCAAGTCATGGGATTCATCCCTTCCTCATTCACTCATGTGTTTATTGACTGCACCAAATATTGAAGGGCTTACCAAAGGCAAGGCCCTCTAGCCTCCTCTACAGTGTACTGTCTTACATCTCCAGAGCACATGAGCTTCTGGAGATTGGGAACAATATCTTCTATTCCACTTATGTCTTACTTTTCTGTCCCCCAAAACTTGGAACAGGGTCTGAATACATAGGTGCTTACTGACCGAAGACCCATCAAAAGTGCCAAAGTGTGATGAGAAGTGGCTTCCCCAACAAAACAGGTAGTGCAGCCTGACAGAGAGCATTAGGCTGGAGTCCAAAAGGAGCCCTGACTCTCATCATTCCGTCTATGGAGCCCCTGTATGCTAAGCACGAGGGAAGTAGCAATGAGCTCACAGGCTAGTGAGGACACAGACAATCACAAGGGTGTAAGAGTTGTTAGAGCAGAGCTGAACTCAAAGGATCAGTAGTCGAAGGGGCAGAGTTTGGTGGAGGAAACATGAAGGAAAAGTTGAGGAGGACTTGAAGGAGGTGACAGCGGAGGAATCGTGAAAAGTGAGCAGGTGTTAAGCAAGTGAACAAGGGGTGGGGGAAGGAGGCCATTTTGCAAGAAAGCAGCAGGTGCAAAGGCTGGGAGATGTGACAAGTGCCAGGCTCAGGCACAGCCTCAGCCCCGCCAGAGGACAGCAGTAGCTCTGGCTGCTGAGCCCAGTTTTCAAGTGCGCTGAGCTCCCTGAAGCAAGAGTTCTGGGAATGGAAGGGACAAGGATCATTTCCACCAAATGCTAGATTAAACCAGAATCCTGTGGCCAAGCCCTAGGAGCTTGAAACACTCTGGGAATTGGTCCCATGTGGGCCAACAGCAAGATCAATGCCCTGCCTAGAGTTTTGACCCCAGGTTCCCAGAAGAGGGAGGGAACACACACCCACAGCTTGGTTCCTGCTTCCTGGTGGCTAAGTCCCACTGGGCACTGGAGAGGCATCACACTAGGCTGGCGAGGAAGAGAGACACAGGGAGAAGACCTTACCATGGAGTTGAGGACGATGAGCACAACAGCCAGGAACGTCAGGGTCTTAAATCCATTTAAATCTTTGTTTCCTAGGACCCCAAAGTACTGACTGGGAATCAAGCCAACCCGGTAGATCACCAGTTGTTCTGAGGGGAAGGAGAGGAGTCAGGAATCAGTGATGAGGGGTGAGAAAAGACAGAGGGAGGCTTCCTCTTGAGTCCTTGCCTCATCAACACCCCACGGAAGGAAAAGGGCCTCAAACCAGGGCTGCCCTCCCCCCACTGGCCTGGGCTCATTCACTCACCCAGTAGGGCCACACACAAAAGGGTCAGGAACATCAAGGCATTCTGTGATGACCAAGAGGGAAACAAAACCTTCTGTATCTGCAGGAACCGCTGGAAAAATTGCAGATCTAACCTGGGCCTGAAGAAGAGAAGCAGGAGAAGCAGAGAGAGTCCTAAAAGGACAACAGAGCCTTAGAGAGCAGTTACCAAGCTTATCTACAGCTGTTGGTGGGCAGGGCGCAGGCCATGCAGAAAGAACAGTTTACAAATGCTGAAGATGGTAGGGGGGAAACAGACCAGGGGATAAAAAGGAATTTAAGTTGATAAATGCTATGAAAGGTTATTTACCAAAAACCTATAGCTAAATTAATAAAGAAACTTTAGCCACATCCTCTTTTTTGGTCACAAACAAGACAAGGAAACCCACTACATCAAGGATTTTAAGATCCTGGCTAAAGCAATAAAGAAAAAAAAGAAATGAGGTAAAAGGAATGAAAGAAGAGATTAAATTGTCATTATTTTCAGATGATGTGATCATTTACATAGGAAACACAGCAAAGCAATAGACAAAATGTTAGCGGGACTTCCCTGGTGGTCCAGTGGCTAAGACTCCATGCTCCCAATGCTGGGGGCCTTGGTTCGATCCCTGGTCGGGGAACTAGATCCCACAGGCATGCTGCAACTAAAGATCCCGCACACCGCAACTAAAGGTCCCGCACGCCGCAATAAAGATCCCGCACGCAGCAATGAAGAGCCTGCATGCCGCAACTAAGACCCAGCACACCAAAATAAATATTTTTTAAAAAATAGACAAAATGTGAGAAATAAAAGGAGTACAGCAATGTTGCTAGATACAGGGTTAACACACGAGTATCAATAACCAACAATAACCAACTAGCAAATACAAAGAAAATAAGATGTCATTTACAGAAGTAAGAAAAGTACAGAAAAACCATAAAATATCCAGGAATTAACTTTAAAAAAGAATGTATAAGACATTTTGGAGGAAAAACCGAAAGCTCTATTATAGGATGTGAAAGAAGACTTAAATAGAAAGACTTCATTTCTAATAGAAGTCTGTAACTGCAATGCAATACCAGTCAAAACCAGGAGTTCTTTAAGGAACTGTATATGGAAATATAAAGGTCCATGAATAGGTTAGGAAAACTGTGAGGAACAGGAAAGGAGGAGGAAGAAACCCACCTAAACCATCAGGTTATTAAGACATATCATATTACAGGGTTGGAGTAATAACAAAGTGTGGTATGAATACAGGAACAAAAAGACCATGGAACAGAAAGACCAAAAAGAAAAAATTCACCTATGTTTACGTGGGCACGTAATAGAGATTATATCACAAGAAAGGGCATATTAAACACACATTATATGCCAAACCCATACTACGTGCCCAGTACTGTTCTACACATTTTATGTGTATTAATTCATTTAATAATCACAACCATAAAGATGAGGAACTGAGGGTAAAAAGGTTAAGTAAGTTGCCTTGTCACCCACCTGATAATTGGCAGCCTTAGGGTTTGAACACAGGCAGCCTGGCTCTGTGCTCTTAACTATGCTATACAGTTTCTCTAATTTTTTTTTAAAAATTTATTTATTTACTTATTTTTGGCTGTGTTGGGTCTTCGTTTCTGTGCGAGGGCTTTCTCTAGTTGTGGCAAGCGGGGGCTACTCTTCATCGCGGTGCGCGGGCCTCTCACTATCGCGGCCTCTCTTGTTGCGGAGCACAGGCTCCAGACGCGCAGGCTCAGTAGTTGTGGCTCACGGGCCCAGTTGCTCCGTGGCATGTGGGATCTTCCCAGACCAGGACTCGAACCCGTGTCCCCTGCATTGGCAGGCAGACTCTCAACCACTGCGCCACCAGGGAAGCCCTCTAATTTTTAATTATTAATTAATTTGTCATTAATTGAAGAAGGTAGAGGAAAATTTAGGTCATTACCTCAAACCATGTATAAAAATAAACTTTAAAAACTCCAAATGGATTAAAAATCTAAATGTGAAAAGTAACATTACTTAGTTAATAGAATGTAGAAATATCTTAATGAAAATATAATGGAAGGTATTTCTCAAATAAGACCCCCAAACCACAAACTATAAAGCAGAAAAACTAACAGATTTAACTTAGAATTAAGTATTTTTGTTCAACATAGTGCCACAGATTAAAAGACTTGGAGAAGTTACTTGCAGAGTGGAAAATAACCAAGGTAATAAAATCTAGTCCATAGAAGGAATGACTGCATCAGGAAGACAGCAAATTCATAGAAAGTGGGAAAAGGATATAAATAAGGGGAAACCCAAATGCTTCATAGAAGAAAATTAACACAATGGGACACCACCTTACACTAATCAGGTCGATAAACATTAGAAAACCAAACAATACCAAACAATACCAAACATTGGGCGGGGGGATGGGGCGTCGGTGGTTAAGGAGAAACAGGAACCTTTAGGCAATGCTGTCGAGAAGTTGGGTTTGACCATTCCAGAGAACAAATTTAGCAGAATTAAGTGACCTAGCATCCTACCCTGGGATGGATACTCCAAAGAAGATCACCCATATCCACAAAGGAGGCAAGTGGTGCTTAAAAACTGGAAGCAATCTAAGTGTCCGTCACTAGGGTAATGTATAAGTAAACTGGGGTCTAATGCACTTAGGTAGCACCATGCAGCACTCAGAAGTGAAAACTAGATTATTATAGAATGGATGATCTCAAAAACACCACGTTGAGTAAAAAGTTAAAAAAAAAAAAAATCACAGTATGTTATGAGGGCGGAAGGTGCTCCTTCCCCACACAGCCCCGAGTAGGACGCCCCGAGGCCCGGTCCTCCTCCCCAGCCGCCGTACTCACCGGGCGCCAGCCCGGGGCGCGGGCCCCCGGACCGCCATGACCCGGGATCCGACCGACGCGAGAGCCCGGTAGCCCCCGGGTCCGCTCAGGGTAGAGTCCGAAGAACTCGCGGCCGCCGAAGAGGGGCGGGGGGCGGGGGGCGGGGCCCCGGCACCCGGCTACCACAGAGATGGGCGGATAGAGAGGAAGGCGCAGGGAGACGCAGCCGCTCCCGGAAGCGACCGACTTCTCGAAAAGAACCACAGTGCTGAGTCTGTTGACCCGGCGCCTAGAGCGCCCCCTCCTGGATATGGGAAGTTTCCCCTTTGGCAAGAAGTAGCCGAGAATGTGACTGAAGTATTTTAAACTCTGAATATAGATGTTTCATACATTCTCCCAAAGAAGCCAGAGTGATCTTTTAACAACATGTCAGGCTTCCAATTTCAGTTAGAATAAAATTCAAACGTTTCCATGGCGCAAGTGATCCGGCCCTCTCCCCTTGGTCTTCATTGAACAGGCCACTCTATTTTGGCCTCACGGTCTTTGCCTGGATCAGTCTTCTCCCTAGCCTAGAGCTTTCAGTGGCTGGCTCATTCTCATCATTAGTTCAAATGTCAGCTGCTCACCCTACCTAGGCTATGCTGTCCTTGCCCCATCATTCACTGTTGCATTATACTTTTATTTTCTTCATAATATTTATCACTGTCTGAAATCATCTTGTTTCCTTGCTTATTGTTTGTCTTCCTTTATAAGAATAAATTTCATTGAGCAGGGACTCTGTCTTGCTCATTGTTGTATTCCCAGCATCAAATGCTGCTAGTACATAGTAAGTGCTTAATAAATATGTTAAATGTTGAATGAATGAAATGCTTATCAAGTGGCTGATCACAAGCAGCATGATCTCACAGGGCCCTAAATTTGAACCTGGATGTACCTTCCCACCTTCTTTCAATCCTTATTAAGTGTCAGCTATATTCCAAACACTCAACAAGATACATGTATCACCTGTCTTCTTGGAGTTGACAGTCTAGCTGGGAAGGCCAACCAGTTGACAGTTTTGGTTGTCTTTATGAAGTGCTATGACAAAGTGCTATACAGCAGGGTTTCTCAACCTTGGCACTATTGACTTTTTGGGCCTGATAATTCTTTCTTTGGCAAGTTGAGAGACTGTCCTGTGTATGGTAGGATGTTGAGCCGTATCCCTGGCATCTACCCACTAGATTCCAGCAGCACTACCCCAGATCCAGTTGTGCCAAACAAAAATGTCTCCAGACATTGCCAAATGTCCCTTGGTGGGTGGGGGTGGGGAGGAGCAAAATCCTAGCCTTGTTCCACCCCCCAGCACTGAAAACCACTGTCGCAGAGCCGTAGAGAGGGCCATCCAACTCAGGATGGGGAAAAGGAGAGAGAAGATAACTGAGTGATTCCCCGACATGGCAAGAGCTTAACTATTCCCAAGTGTGATTTCCTAAGTATGTCTTTGTTACTTTGAAAATCAAACAAATAAACACATCAGGATACAATTTCCGAAAAATTAAATAAGGCAACAAAAGTATCAAAGTGAACAACCTCACCTTGGTAGGGAAATCCAGGTTTGTAGCTCTTGTTGACTTTCACTCTCAATAGTGTTCTGCTTTGGGGTTTGTCCCAGGGCTCTTAATGCTGTATATTACTTTAAACTTTACAAAATGCTATATATATCATATTGTTCATTAATATTTCAGTTTATATTTCTAAATAATTTCCAACACTTTAATCCTGAAGCGGAGTAGTGGGAAACCTAATGAAACACCTAAAAAAAAAAAAAAAAAAAAAAAAAAATTCTTGGGACTTCCCTGGCGGTCCAATGGTTAAGAGTTTGCCTTCCAGTGCAGGGGGTGCGGGTTTGATCCCTGGTTGGGGAGCTAAGATTCCCCATGTCTCACGGCCAAAAAACGAAAACATAAAACAGAAGCAATATTGTAACAAATTCAATAAAGACTTTAAAAATGGTCCACATCAAAACAATCTTTAAAAAAATTTCTTAATATCAAATATTCTGTTAAAATTTCCAATTGTAACTCTGATATTTTCCTTTTTTTTTTTTTTTTTTTTTACTTTTTTTAAAAAAAAATCAGGATCTAAATAAGGTCCACCCATTGCAGTCAATCAATATGTCTTTTGAGACCCTTTTAATCTATAGGTTCCTCCCCCATCACCTTAGATTAACCACTGTCACCGCTCTCCTGTCTTGCAAAAACCTCCTAATTGGTTTCCCCACTTGAATTCTTGCTACTGTTCTAATGCAGTTCCTACACAACAGCCAGGGAGACTGCAAAAATCAGATCAACACCTCGCTTAAAACCCTTCAGTGGTACCAAAGGCTCTAGTGCCCTCACTCCACCAACCACAACTTTTTAGGTGCCGGGAAACAACCTTGTGCCCTCCACTCTTCTGTTCATTTCTACTCTTCTTTCATCTCCAGTGTAATGTCCCTTCCCCAGAAAGCCCTCTCCTGACCACTTTCTCTAAAGAAGGACACTATTATTCCTTCCCATAGCACCCCATTTTTTCTCTTCATGGCACTTATCAAAGCTTGTTATTATATTTTCATTTTGTGTGCTTACTTTATTAATGCCTCTCTCTCCACAGACTATCAGCTGCATGAGGGCAGGGACCATGTCCATTATATTCATCATTGTCCAGAAGCACTTAGTAAGGGCACAATAAATATTTGTTGAACAAAGATGAGCAAGACAATCCCTAACCTCACAAACACACAGGCCATTGTCTCTGCTCATACTGTTTAATACTAGGACTGAAATTCCCCTTTTCCAGCTGCCAGACTTGGGGCTACTTCCTCTCTCATACAAAGACAAAGGGTTTTTTTTTCGGTTAAAGAAAAAAAAAAGGAAAGTAATTTGATAATAACTATCAAGCTTTAGATGATGCCATAGTTTCACTTCCAGGTCTTCTCTTATAAATATATTTACACAAGAGCACAAAGGTTAATCACGAGGGTGTTTCTGCAGTGTGGTAGGTAGGTAATAGCAAAACCCTAGAAACAACCAGAATTTCTATCAAAGGAGGAAAGGGTAAAAAAATATGACACAATCACTTTATGGAATACACTTTGCATCCCTTAACAAGAATGAGAGAGGCTGCATGGCCATAGTGGTTCAGAGTATGGGCTTCAGAGCCAGATTGCACGGGTTCAAATCCCTGCTCTACCGCTTAATATCTGTGTGACCTTGGGCAAGTTGCCTCAGGTTCCTTATCAAGGAGCTGTGGGAAGTATCTAAACAGCACCTGGCAATGATCAGGGCGAAATGGTGTACTATATAGTAGCATGGGAGAAATGCCTATGTTGTATTGTCTCATTCATTTTTAATTAACTAGTTTAATGGAAACATTTAAAAACACATGATAAAAAAATTCACATAGGATCATTAGGCATATAGTGAAAAATAAGTGTGTCTCCTGCTCCAGAGACAACTACTGTTCACAGTTTCTTAGGAATCTTTACAAAAATGTTTCATGTAAATGCAAACTTATATGTGTGATTATTTTTCACATACACACACACACACAAACACACAGCCCTACCTATTCCTTTTAAACACTCTGCCTTGAAGCTTGCTTTTTAGATTTTATAGTATATCTTGGAGATACTTCCATATCACACAGACCCACCTCATTTTTCCCCACTGCATAGTACTCCACTGTATAGAGAAACTTTTTTTTTTTTTTTTTTTTTAATTTCTTGGCTGCATGGCATGAGGGATCTTAGCTCCCCAGCCAGGGACCAAACCAGTGCCCCCTGCAGTGGAAGTGAAGAGTCTTAACCACTGGACTACCAAGGAAGTCCCTAGAGAAACTATCCAGTTCCCTATTGCTGGACATTTTAGTGGTTTATAGTCGCTTGCTATTACATAGAATGTTGAAATGAATATCCTTGGATATAGCCAAAATATGATGAATTTTAAAAGATGGCATACTCCATATTTTATTTGAAAAAAAGCATATTTATGTGTGCATGAGCATATACCTATTTAAAATGATTGGAATCTGTAGGAATTAGGAATGCAAGGAATGGAGAGAGCAAAACACAGTTTGAACGAAAGAGCCTGTGTGTTTAGATTTTTTTTTTTTTTTTTTTTAAACGTGACCTGCACAGTAAAATCTTCCCAGAGGTTGTCTCTTAATAAGAAAAAATTACTCCGTCTTCTGACCCTCCCAGCTCCTGGTTCACGCCTCAGTAATAGACAGAGTTCTTCCTTCTCATCTCTCCTGCTAGCCTGCCTGTCATCCTCATGTCCTGTAATACTCAGCCCAGTGCCTGGCACGTAGGTGTTCACTAAACAGTTCTGGAATGAATGAAGCTACTCCTCTGACCCCAGTTTGCCTGCATATAAAATTAGGATGGTAAAGTAGACCCACAACTCATGGCCGTCATGGGAAATTACTGAGCAACGTGAATGCTCTTGAAAAAGATGAAACAGTGTGTAAAAATATCCAAGAATAGCCACTGAATCTGAAACTTATCCTGTGGGCTGACCAGGTCAAAACACCTGTAGTGTAGCTGGTTCAAAGGCTCATGGCAGCTTCCTCACAAGACCAGCCTGTTAAGTTTATTTTCAGACGAAAGGAGGACAGAGCAGGAGGGATCAAGTTGTTAGCCAAGCAGAGCCCTGCTGTCAGGTCTTTTAGATCTGAAATCATCTGGGCCTGTTCCACTCCAGAAGTAAATCATTTTGGAAAGATTTGCCCCCTGAGCTGTACGTCTGTTAAAAAGTTGAAGCTTTCATATTAGAAATCACCCAAGGGCTGATTTGATTTCACCCAAGGACAACTCCTTGATTGTAGAGTAATCTTAGAGGAGTGAGGAGCTGAGGCTGACGAAAATAATTCATTCAACTTTCAATAAATGTTTACTGAGCACCTACTCTCTATGTGCCTGGCATTGTTCTAGGTGCTAGTGATACAGCAGTTTCAAAACAAAGTCCCTGCCTTCAAGACCTTAAGCAGATACAGGGACTTCCCTGGTGGTCCAGTGGTTAAGACTTCGCCTTCCAATGCAGGGGGTACGGGTTCCATCCCTGGTCGGGGAGCTCAGATCCCACATGCCTCACAGCCAAAAAACCAAAACATAAAAAAACCCAGAAGCAATATTGTAACAAATTCAATAAAGACTTTAAAAATGGTCCACATCAAAAAATCTTTAAAAACAAAAGAAGACCTTAAGAAGATACATATAATAAACCAAAAAAATGATATGAAATGTTAAGTCATAATGTTAAGAAAACTATAACGGGTGTCCCAGGTTAAATCCTTTGGGATGCACACCCTGAGATGTTTAGCACCTCAGTGTCGAGAGAGAACGTTCTAGGATCACATGTGTGGAAGGGTGGGGAAGGAAGCAGGATTGGGCACAGGGAGAAATCAAGCTGAGAGCTGGCTCGGATGACAGCCTCAGCAGAGTCCGTGGGGAGCTCCAGAGCTAAAATGGCCCATCTGAGTTACCTCCTTTCTGCTGAGCCCCACTCAGTTCTTGGATGCGGGCTGCCTAGGGAAGGTCATGACCTTGGGCAAGTCTGCTCTGTGGCTGAGGCAATCCCTGAAGGGGCTGACAGCTGAAGGCTGTCTGCTTACTACACTCCGAGCAGCTGGGGTGACAATCTTTCATCAAGGAAGGAACTCTGGGCTGCACATCTCTGTGTGTGTCACACAGGCTGTGGGGAGAGAGAGGGATTGGGGTGGCAGTGCTTCTCGGGAGAGAGTGATCAAGGAAGGTCTCTCTGGTTGGGTTTAAACAGCAACCCTGAGTGAAATGAGGGAAGGAGCCATGCAGATTCTGAGGGAGCTGGAATGCAAGTAGGGAAACCAGTTAGGAGGCAATTCTGGTATTTCAGGTAAGAGATAGTAATTGTTGAGATTACAGAGCAGAAGCTGTAGAGAAGTGTTTCCCAACCAGGGTGATTTTGTCCCACCCTCTCCACCCCACACTACCCAGGCCAGGAACTTTTGGCAATATCTGGAGATATTTTTGTTTGTCACCACCAGGGATATGCTCCTGGCATCTACTGGGTAAGGCTAGGGATGTTGGTAAGCATCCTACAATAATGCACAGGACAGCTCCCCAGAGCAAAGAATTACCTGTTCCAAAAATGTCCAAAGTGCAGAAGCTGAGGAATCTTGCTTTAGGGAAAGTGACAAGTGTTGAATTAGGGATGTACTTTGAAAGCAGAGCCAACAGGATTTGCGTTTGGATGTGGGGAATGAGAGAAAGAGGAGTTGAGGGATTCCAAGGTTTTTGGTCTGAGCAATGGAGTGAATGATGGTAGCATTTACTGAGATGGGGAGCTCTGGGGGAAGAACAGATTCTGGGTGGGGAGCAGGTGGTAAATCAAGTGTGTGTTTATCAACAGGTTAAATTTGAGATGCCTATTTGTGATGTTACTTAGGCAATCGGCTGTTTGAGTCTGGAGCTCAGGAAAGATGTCTGAGCGGGAGCTGTAGATGTGGGGTCATCAGAAGAAAGGTGGGATTTTAAATCAGTAGCTCGCAAGAGATCACCTAAGTAGTAAAGGCAGGTAGAGAGGCAAAGAGGTCAGAGGACTGAGCCCTTTGAGAATCCAACATCTAGTTGGAGAGGAGGAGGGAGAGCCAGCAAAGGAGGTGGAGAAGGAGCAGCAAGGAGGTAGGAGGAGAACCACATGAGTGTGGTGTCCTGGAAGCCAAGGAAAGCAAGCACTTCAAGAAGCATGGCTGGATCAGCTATGTTGAATACTGCCGAGGGGATGCAGGTGAGACAAGAATTGCCCACTGGGATTGCATTGTGGAGATTGTCAGTGACCTTCACAAGACCAGGCTCCATGGAGTGGGTTTGGGAGAGAGAAAGAGGTGATAAAATGGAAGTAGGGACTATAGGCAATTCTTTCAAAGAGTTATGCCATAAGAGGGGAACAGATAATATGCCAGTAGTTAGAGGAAGATATGGGGTCAAAGAAAGATATTACAACACATTTGTAGGCTGAAGGGAAGATCTAGTGGAGAGGGGAAAATCGTTGATGTTAATCCCTGTTGCATACTTACTACATCTCAGGAGCTGCATTAGACATTTCATATGGAATTTTTTTTTTGTTTTGGCTGCGCCGGGTGGCTTACGGGATCTTAGTTCCCACACCAGGGATTAGGCCTGGCCCTCGGCAGTGAAAGCGCAGAGTCCTAACCACTAGACCACCAGGGAATTCCCTATATGTATTATTTAATTTAACCTGTACATCAAACCAATGAGGTAGACTATAGTGTTTTCCCCATTTCACAGAAGTTAAAACTGAGGCATGGAGAGGATCGGTTGGTTACATGGCCACGGTCACATGGCTAGTAAGTGGGGGAAGTTGGATGTAACCAGGATGTCTGGCTCTGGAGCCCAAGTTCTCACTTTCTTCTTCATCTGAATTCATTTCTTATTGCAGATTGTACCCACCGGCTAAAGTTTATTATCATTTGTTTCCCCCTTCAGAGGAAAACAAAACTATTGACCCTTCAATACTCAGCTGAAGCTGATCTCCTGGGTTTTGTGTCTGACTGCTCCCACCGTGAGCCCCTCTGCTTCTGGAGCAAACCTCGATCTATCATAGTCTCTAACAGCCCACCCAAACCATCACCCACCTAATTGTGTCTGTTTACTCGTCAGTCTCCTGCAGTGGAGCAGGAGCTCCTCAAGGACAGGGGCTGTGTCTAATTTGTCTAATTCATCTTTCTATTCTTAGTTGGCAGGACAAGCCCTCAAACAGTAAGTATTTGTCAAGGAGTTGAATGGATGGATGATCGAACGAATGCAAAAGCTTATTAAGAATATTGGAAGCCATAAGACAGCTGAGTATGGGCATCTAAATGTACAAGCTGGATACATACAAAAGTGCTCTCAGTTCAGAGGAGTGGGGGCTTAAGGGTGAAGATGCTTGTTAAGAAGTCCTCACGTCCATACTAGTCAGTATGTCGAGATGGAGTCCAGGAGTTAGCACAGGAGGTTTCTTCCCTTTTCAAAGAATTCCGTGATCTTACCACTGGAAGCCCAGAGAATCAGGAAACTTGGATTCCAGTCCACAGTCACCCCTTACCATCTGGATGGGATTGCCAGATAAAATATTGCATGAAATATTTAATATTTGTGATACTAAAAACATATTCATTATTTATATGAAATTTAAATTTAACTGGGCTCCTATATGTATATTTGCTCAGTCTGGCAAACTTCCAGCTGGTAACCTTGGCCAAGCTGCATAAAACCCCCTTAAGCTTCAGTCTCTGTATCTATAAAATGGAGAAATTTGAGCTTTCCTTACTGGCATGAGAATTAAATAAGGTCTTCAAGTAGAGTACTTAACACAGCAAATGGCACATGGTAAGTGCCCAATAAATGAGATAGTCGGCTTCATAACATTTATTTTAATTTCCTTCTCTTCTAGAGCATTAACGTATAATCCATCAAATTAGACTTACGCAGAGCTTCTCAGAAATGCATCAGCTAAGTGGTCAGTTAATGTGAGTTTGGGCAGCTAGGATGGTGAAGTATAGAGAGTTTGAGACTCAGTCCTGGGCCCCAAAGAGGGTTAATGGAGGATCCGAATTCTCATTGAGCCACTAATTTCTCAGTCAGATCTTGGAGTTTCCCCACATCAGCACACCAGTAAAAGAAAGATGTGATCCTTCCAGAAACCAGTAGAGGGGGGAGTGTGTGCATTTTGGGATAAAACTGGGATACAGCAGGACCAGTCAAGCAGCACCAGCAGCAGGTTTTCACGTTCCTTTAGAGAACAGTGGAGGGCCCGAGAAAGCCCTGAGGAGGATACTGGCCAAAGGCAGTCAGTGAGACCCCCCAACCGCCAAGTAAATCAGCCTATAGAGGACCAGCCCCTAAGGGCGGTTTTGGGCATACACTGTGTAGAAAGAAAAAGAGACTCTGTATGTTGAAAGATACCAAAAAGCCAAAAGCAGGTGACAGCCAAGAGAAAAAATTGCAAATTGTGTAACAAAGATTTCCAGAATGCGTAAAGGTGTCCCATCAATCGTTAAACCAAAGACAAAACCAAAACCAAACAAACAAAAAAACACACCAAAAAAAGATTAACCTCTCTAGCAACAGGGAAATAAAAATTGAAACAACATTGCAGGGAGTTTCTGCCTTATTTTCCTATGGTTATTAAAGGAAATAACCTAATATTCATTGAATACCTATTCTGTGCCAGGCATTGTGCTAAGAATTTCCTAAACATTAACTCAGCACTTAATTTGTCAAAAACCTTTAGAAGCAGAAACACAGTATTCCCATTTTACCTATAGAAAACTGCTGCTCAGAAAGGTTAGTAACTTGCCTGGAATTCACTCAGCTGGGAAGGGCAGAGCAGGGTTCGGACCCAGGTTTGCATGATTCCAAGTCCTTCCACTCCTCACACTGTTTTTTTTAGGACTTCGGTTCAAGCACTATCTAATGCTTGAATATGGTGCTTTGGAGAAGGCCCTGGAAGTTGTGAACCCCAAGCAGCCAAATAGGAATGGAAAAGTAAAAACAAACAGAAACCTCAGAAAATCCAACAGCCTTACGAGCAGGCCTGGGGAAACAGATTGGAAAGTGGGGATTTGGGGAATGGACGAGATGGGAGTTCGGAAGCCCAGTTGGGGGGGTAGGGAACCAGTTGATGGCCTCAATTTTAAGCGAGATGGAGTCTGGCTGGCCTGAAGGTTCACAGCCTTAGAGGCTGGAACCCAAGGAATCTGTTTGTCGTCCACTGCATGCTGAGTTGTAAATTCTCATTTCTAAACCTTCCAGGCCGGAGTCTGCAGCTCCCTCCCCCATCTCGCACCTGCGGGCAGCGGGGGCTCCAATGAATGGACAAGTTCCACGAATTCTTGCCCCTTCCCCCACCTTTTACATAGCCAAGCCCTGGGACAAAAGGCGCCCGGGGCCTGGGGCTCCTTCCCCGGGCTCCTGCCAGCTCCGGGGAGTGTCAGACGGCTGGAGCCGCTCCACACCGCACCATTTACATTTTTTACAGCCTCCCTCCCACCCCCCACTCCCCTTTCCCTTAGGGCCATGGCCAGGGCCACAGGTCCTCTAGGGTCCGGGACTCTCCTTATAGTTCCCTGGAGGTTGAGGGCAGTTGCCTGTGAAGCAGAGAGCCAGGGCAGCAGGAATACAGATGGGGCTCCATGCTGGGTCCACATCCTAGAATCTAGGGCTGAAGGTGCAGACCCTTTGTTCGGGACAATTTATTCCACCCGCCCAGCAGCAGCAGCCAGAATTTGCTTCCCTGTTCCTTGTAAGCCTGATTCCAGGCCCCACGGAGTGACTTCCCCGTAGGATATGGGTCCCTATCTTTCTTGCATAGCTCCCTAATCCACTGATAAATGCAGCTACTATTTATTGAGCACCTACTGCGTGCCAGGGACAGTGCGAAATGCCTGTGCCTCTGTTCCTTCATTTAATTCTCACAACAACCCCAGGTGAAATAAGTGTGGACCCTATTTTCCAGATGAGGAAAGAGGTTCAGACAGGAGAGGTGTGTCCCCCCGGGGCCTCCACGCAGTCAGCGGCCTATCAGTTGTCAGCAGTAGTGCCAGGATATGAACCCAGGTCTCCTCATACCCCCCCCCCCACCTTGACTGTGAGTCTGAGGACCAACTGGGCAACTCCTAACTCAAACTCTCTTGCACAATCCCTCAGTCCCTGCTGTTTACCTGTTTACCAGCTGGCTCTAAAATCAGACAGCCCATCATCCTGATCTTTCCTGATCCTTAGGGCTGGCCCCACCTGGGCTCCCCTTGCCCTCCTAGGTAGCCTCCTACAGAAGCCCACATTTTGTTTCAAATAGTAGTTCAGTAGGACAGGCCAGGAAAAGGGACAGTTATTCCTCACTTCTGTGAAAAGCCCTGTGGAGATTCAGGCCTGGCTCAGATTTGCTGCTCCCTGACCCTCCTCCATCTCTTGCAGGCCCTGCCCTTGCAGACTGAGGCCAAGCTTCAGACAAAATGAGGGCTGGTTGATTCTAACTGGCATGTTCCACATCTTCTGATAGCCCCCCAAAGCGCCTGCAACTTCCTAGGATATGGGCCAACACATCAAAAGGCACCCTGCAGGGAGAGGAATGAAAACTCTGGAACCTGGCCACATCCTGCCTTAGAGAGAAAAGCTGAAATACAGCCACGGAGGTGATCATGGTTTCAGTCAGCCCAGCCAGCCCTTGGTGTCCTCAAAGGGCCCAGCAGTCCCATCCCTTAAAGGGCTCAGAAGCCACTTTAGCCACAATAATTCTATGCACTGCACGTACCCAGCAAATGACAACACAAAGTGCTTCCTTCATTCATTTACCAAAACACAGAAATAAATATGTAAGTGCCTAAATACTTCTCTGCATATTACCTTCTTTGACTAAGCATTTCCACTTTGTGAATCTTACAGAAATGTTTGTACAATGTATGCAAATACGTCTTTTCACATTGTTTGTAACAGGGAAAAAGTGGAAACAACCTAAATGTCCAACTGCAAAGAGTTGATTAAATACATTATTGTGCATCCCTACAATAAAATATTCTGCAGCTGCTAAAAGGTGTGAGCTAATTTTATATGTACTAACAAGGAACGTAATCCATGACGTACTGTTGGGTGAAAAGAAGCAAGTAGCAGAACAATATATAAATGTCATTCCTTTTTGTTAAAAAAAATGTATTTATTAAGGTAGAAGGTAGATAGATAATTTTTTTAACCTGAGGATTTAGGACAGCGGTTGTTACCTTAACTGCACATTGGAGTACCCAGGAATTAAAAAGATCCAGAGGCCCAGGCCCACTCCAGACCATGTATCAATATATCACAATTTCTTGGGGTGGGAGGGAGGGAGTTTTTTAACTTCCCCAGGTGATCCCAATGAGCAGCCAACTTGGGAAACACTACCTTAAAGAAACAGAGGGAAGGAAAGGTTGACTCAGAAAGGAAAATCAAGCTGTAACCTCTTTACATGAAATCTAAACAGATATTACCTACTCTGCTCTTTCTGGGAAAAGAAAGGGGCTGGATCGCCTTGAATTATCACTAGACTTCTGTAAGCACTGAGTTAGTTGAGTTTAGCTCTGAGCAATGCCAAACTTTTTGATGACACCTGAGGGGTTCTAGAAGTTGACCACTTGACTTCAGGAGATGAAGTCTCCAAGGGCAGCAGGAAGGTTAAGAGCCCGCAT
Source organism: Balaenoptera musculus (assembly GCF_009873245.2). Classification (NCBI taxonomy): domain Eukaryota; kingdom Metazoa; phylum Chordata; class Mammalia; order Artiodactyla; family Balaenopteridae; genus Balaenoptera; species Balaenoptera musculus. The sequence continues at coordinate 147,850,808 of NC_045786.1, forward strand.
TGCTGCGCCTTCTGAAGGACAGGACGTGGGCCACCACCTTATTAGTAAATGGGAACACAAATGAAGCACTTTGCACAGCGCCTGACACAGTGGCGGTGCTTAACATGTGGTAACTTATTTATTTTCAGGAATGGAAAGAGCTCAGAGATAATCTTAGTGCCTGCTGAGTTCCAGGCACATATATATCGTGTCCTGTAATCCAAACAAGCCTGAGGCCAACATTCATATGCCCATTTTACAGATGAGGATCCTGGGGCGTACCGGGGATGGCATCTTGTCAGAAACCAGAATTAAAAGCCGGTTCTGTCCAACTCTATATTTTGTACTTTGCTTACCACACTCTGTCCCTTCTTAGGGACCTTTTGGGCAGGGATTTAACTCTGATTAGGGCTCTCATTATTTTAGATTCACTCTTCATTTGCCTTCAGAGGAAGGGAATGTGTGGCTGAAGTTACCTGGGATCACTCTGCTTAGAGATGATAGGACACCTTAAAAGACTGTGCCCAAAAGTGGTCTGGAAGGCCTGAAGTTGAAGCCACACCATGAAAGGAAAGGAAAGTTCTATCTCTGAGCCCAAAAGGAAACGTTATGGGCTTTGGGCATTTGTTCTGCACTGCAGATGGATGCAGGCAGAAGACCCCTCCAATCTCCCACCCCAAATTTTCCATTCCCTCCTCCCTCAAAGCAGCTGCTTGAGCCTGGTTTTCACATCTGTGTTTCCTGGCCTGGCTGGCAAGTTTATCTTCCCACCTCAGAGGATTTGGTTCTGCTCCCGTTCTTTTTCACTTCCCTTGAAAAAGGGAGGTGCTCTTGGGCTTTGTCCTGTTGTCTCGTCCTCCTCTTTTTCACACCACTTGAATCAAGTACAGCAGTCAAAAACAGGGACTTATTGAGTATCCACCTTAACCAGCACTGTGGGTAGCACAGCGGTCCTGGAGAGTCTGCCTTAGATCACCAGGACTCCCTCCACCTGGGATCTCTGCTCTATCATCTCTGTTTCCTGGGCAGTGCAACCCCCATGCCACCTCCTCTAGGAAGCTTTCACGGATCTCATCTACTCCGTGTCCTTACGGCACTTGCACACCTCTCCTGCATGGCTTTCCATATCCTGTACTTGGTTTATGGCTATTTGTATGTATGTCTTCCCCACTAGACTGAACATTTCCTTGAAGGCAGAAACAATCTTTTCTTTTTTTCTTTTTGGCCGAGCTGCGCAGTTTTTGCGATTTTAGTTCCCCGACTAGGGACTGAACCCGGGCCCTCGGCAGGGTGCGGAGTCCTAACCACTGGACCGCCAGGGAATTTCCACAATCTTTTCTTTATCTTTGTATTCTTCAAGAACCTAACTCAGTGCCTGGCATATTAAGAAAAAAAAAAAAATCATACGGTTGTTTGCTTAAACTCTTTCCAAAAAAGGATTTTAAGTGCCTTACTGAAATACATAAAGAGTAGCAGAAATGGGACTGAAGAAAAGCAAGGGTAAAGAAATCATGGAATGAGAGTGCTCACTTCGGCAGCACATATACTAAAATTGGAATGATACAGAGAAGATTAGCATGGCCCCTGCGCAAGGATGACATGCAAATTTGTGAGTGTTCCATATTTTAAAGCAACTATACGCCAATAAAAATTTTTTTTTTTTTTTTTTTTTTTTTTTTTAAATTATTTATTTATTTATTTATTTACTTTTGGCCGTGTTGGGTCTTCGTTTCTGTGCGAGGGCTTTCTCTAGTTGTGGCAAGCGGGGGCCACTCTTCATCGCGGTGCGCGGGCCTCTCACCATCGCGGCCTCTCTTGTTGTGGAGCACAGGCTCCAGACGCACAGGCTCAGTAGTTGTGGCTCACGGGCCTAGTTGCTCCGCGGCATGTGGGATCTTCCCAGACCAGGGCTCGAACCCGTGTCCCCTGCATTAGCAGGCAGATTCTCAACCACTGCGCCACCAGGGAAGCCCAAAAATTTTTTAAAAAAAGAAAGAAATCATGGAATGAGAGCCCATAATAACAACAAAAATAATATTTGAGTTCTTACTAATGCTGAGCACTGTTCTAATTGATTTACATGCATCACCTCATTTAATCTTTATAATAATCCTGGGAGGTGATTATTGTTATAATTATTTTACATTTGAGGAAACGGAGGCACAGAGAGGTTAAGTCACTTGCCCAAGTTCACACAGTGGGATGTGAACACAGGCAATGTGGTTTCAGAAGCTGTGCTCATAACCACAGCCCTCAGGATACCAGCCATAGACATTCTGTGTGTAGAGCTGGGTTATGAATCTGGTCTGAGGTTTCTAGCAGTCAAAGCCAAGAAGAAAAGGCATTTAATGACAGGAGTGATTGTATTTATTAGAAACGATAAACCAAATCCTTGGGAGAAATGCAGCTTTTTGTAACCTTGAGTCTGAGAGAACTCATCAAGAAGACACTGCTTTTCAAACTTTATAAGTTAATCTTCCATGGGTAAAAATTGTTAAACTCCCCAATACAGGTATATTTGTTTATATTTATACATATGCACTGATGAACTAATATATTATGTGCATTGTAAAACACAAAAATAGAAATTGAAAAGAATGAGAGAAACTATAAAAACACATGGAAATTCTGCTGAGGACCATCTTGTATGCTCCCTGGGTAGACACAGGCCCCTCCTGAGTTCCCTGGTACTATGGGATGGATCCTGGCAATAGATAACAGTGGTTGACTTCACATCACCATTTATTTATTTATTTATTTATTTATTAAAATACCTTTATTTATTTATTTATTTATTTTTGGCTGTGTTGGGTCTTAGTTTCTGTGCAAGGGCTTTCTCTAGTTGCGGCGAGCAGGGGCCACTCTTCATCGCAGTGCACGGGCCTCTCACTGTCGTGGCCTCTCCTGTTGCGGAGCACAGGCTCCAGACGCACAGGCTCAGTAGTTGTGGCTCACAGGCTTAGTTGCTCCGCGGCATGTGGGATCTTCCCAGACCAGGGCTCGAACCCGTGTCCCCTGCTTTGGCAGGCAGATTCTTAACCACTGCGCCACCAGGGAAGCCCATCACCATTTCTTATAACAACCAAAGCATGACACAGAAAATGCATTTCAGTGACAGCAGTTCTAGAGGGACCAAAATAATGTTGTCCAAATGAGTACATTTCTGATTGGCTGGTTTGATCTAGTAATAGCTATTTTATTTACTACATATATAAAACTAACATTATAATATATAACTTAATTATATATATATTATATATGTATAACTAATATCAATTGAGCCTTTTCTGTATGACAGTCATTGTACTAGATGCTTTACTCATGCTCCCCATTTAATCCTTATTGCAATCCTTTGAAGTAATTATCAGTATAATCACCATTTTACAGATGAGGAAACTGAGGCTCAGAGAGATTAATTGGTTCATGGAGTTGAGCTGGGGTTTAGACTCATGTTTATTAGATTCTGAAGCCAACGTTCTTAATCACCTTCTCTACTCCACAGAAAATTTGAATATAGATGGTTTTAAACAGTAGTTTCCCCCTTTTACAAATCTTTTTTATTTACCAAAAGAATGCATTCTTGTGGTAAAAAATGCAAACAAAACTGAAGTGTGCAAAGTAAAAAGGCCACCTTTTCCCACAAACAAGCTCACCAGGGTTTCCCCTGTTAGTCTGCTCTTTCTAAAGTCTTCTAGACTTCTTTCTACTCACTGAACATGTGTATATACATATCAATTTTGCAAAAGTAGGATCATAACATATATTTAACTTTGAACTCCCTCTTTAACGTGGCTATCTTTCCAGGGTGGTTCATGCAGATCTATTCACATATTAGGAGCAGATAACACAATTGACTACTTATCCCCCTCTTCTTAAGATATTCTCTCTGGGTTTTTCTTTCTGCCTTTTTTTTTTTGGAACTTTGCAAATACTGTTTACTTCACTAAAACCTGGAGATGGGGAAAAGGTATGTGAAAGTCTGGGACACCAAGCCTAGGAGTGCATATTGACAAGGGCGACATACAGGGCCAGGGTGCTGAGGGCCAGCAGTGCCGTCCAGCTGCCCGGGGAACAGAGGTGGACGAACATCTCCATGACAAAGGCCTTGTAGACACTAAGGAACATCAGTAGGAGGACTGCTGGCTGGAAAGTGTGGTACAGGTCATAGCATGTGATCATCCACACCTGGGCAGATGTGATGACGTAATGGACCAGACAGATGTTGGAGTCAATGCTCATCTGGATGTATTTCCAGTCAAACTCAGTGCCCGAGCTCCAACCCAGAGGGGGATGTAGCAGGACATAATGAACTTGGTGGTGGCCCAGCCCAGGGTAGCAACCATGATTTTGTATTCCCCCTTGCCAGCATTCTGGGACATGACAAGGTTTAGGCCTATCAGGTCTGCCACAACCACGCTGGCCTTCGTGAACTCCCCAATGAAGTCATAGATGCCGCCTTCCCAGCTGGGAAAGAAAGTGGCCAGGAACAGCATCTTGCACAGCTGCACGAACAAGTAGGTGACCCCGGCCTGGACGCACTTCCAGAAGGCGCTGTACTCAGACAGCCTGCTGCACTTGTAGGTGATGACGTAGGGGGGAAGTAGGCCAGGGCGAAGCAGTTCCCAAAGTGGAATAGTGTCATGGCGCCGGCTGCCCAGCCCATCGGAGCACGCCTCTCTGCCTCGGAGGCCTGGCGCCTGAGCCTGGGCCTGGCACCTACCTTCCTTCTGCCTCTTTTTGCTTTTCCTCTGGGTGACTCTAAAGTTTAGTCCCTTTTCTTTCTCCCTTCTTTTCCTTCTTCTATTCCCTTGCCTCTAGAGCTTATCCATCTATATGCTAACAACTTCCAGACTTACTTCACTCTTTACCTGGAACACCGCAATTTTCTCTATTTTCAATTTGCTTTGTTGTTAGTTTTAAGCCTATTGGAGGATGTATATTTGCATTTTGCTTATACTTACAAAAAGAAAGTCTGGAAGGAAACTAATGAAAGGGGTTACCTGTGTGTGGTGGTGGGGAGTGGAGGGAATTGGGAATAAGCTAACCAAGATCAAAGGCACCAGGCTTGAGATAACGAACAGAGTAATTGGGAGAACTTGGGTTTGGCCTGTGGTCTTGTCTCTCCTTTACGGATGAAATAGAGGTGACAGAAGAAATGTAATGAACTTGGGGGGGAGGACCACAAGGCCTTAAAACCTGGTCTGAGGCCTAGCTGTTCCAGTGGGGTACCTGTGCCTGTTTCCTTGGGGCAGCGGAGGGGTAAGTTACCCACAAGCCTTCTTCCCTGTCCAGGTGAATTCCCCAAGGGCACCTGCAAAGGCCCTGTAAATAAAGCAGGTGTCAATCTAATGACGTAGCCCACCCTCTGCAAGCTCTCCTCCTGGCTAAGGATAGGGCTGCCTGGCCTCCGCCTAAATGGGAATGCTGCACGCGGGTAAGTTTCCTTCCCCTTCGCTTCCATAAAGTGATCCTCCCATTCATCAAAAATAGATATTCAACCTTCCTATTATAAAACTTATCAAACACATCAGAACTGAGAGAATGGCATAATGAACCACCTTGAATGAATGGTAAAATGAACCCGATTCAATAATTATTGACATTGTGCCATATATGCTTTACTCTTTCTTTCTTCCTCCCTCCCTTCCTTTCTTTCTTCCTTCCTTCCTTTCTTTCTTCCTTTCTTTCTCTTCCTTTTTTTAAAAATCAGGTAACAAAAGATCAGTGTTTAATGGCAAACAGTCGGGGGGGGGGCACTTTTTCTTCTTCTTTTCCTCTGATTTTTAAAGAGCAAATACCTAAAGTCCTACCATTTCAACCCTAAATTCTTACAAACATATCTGAAAATTTAGGACCTTTTCTTACTGTTATCACCTCTAACAAATTTAACATTAATTCCTTAGAATATTATTAATTCCTTAGAATACGCTAATACTCAGTCTATATTCAAATTTACCACAAAATTAAATGACTTTAAAGCCATAAAGAATGCCAGATTGGAGTTGAAAATGAAACCAGAGAAGCTAGCATCAGCCCAGCAGCCCTCTCAGCACAGGTCTCTGAGAAATGCCAGTATCCAGGAGTGAGGGGCGTTCCTTGGGAAAAGCAAGTAATAGTAGCTCTTATTGAGCACTTACTGTGGACCCCCCTGGGCTATGGCTTCTGACTGGAAGAGATGACATTAGCTCTTTTTTTTTTTTTTTTAATTTATTTATTTTATTTATTTATTTTTGGCTGCGTTGGGTCTTCGTTGCTGTGAGCCGGCTTTCTCTAGTTGCGGCGAGCGAGGGCTACTCTTTGTTGTTTCGGTGGCTTCTCTTGTTGTGGAGCACGGGCACTAGGCGTGCGGGATCCAGTAGTTGTGGCATATGGGCTCAGTAGTTATGGCTCGTGGGCTCTAGAGCACAGGCTCAGTAGTTGTGGCTCACGGGCCTAGTTGCTCCGCGGCATGTGGGATCTTCCCGGGCCAGGGCTCGAACCCGTGTCCCCTGCATTGGCAGGCGGATTCTTAACCACTGCGCCACCAGGGAAGCCCGACATTAGCTCATTGTGTGTCTTCATAGTACTGAACATAATGCCTACATAGAGTAGACACTCAACTAATTGAGATGTGAATTGATCAGCATACCTCCCTGGTGTTAAGTGTTTCTTTGCAGTGAAGGAGCGACTTCACTGTTTAATTCAATCATTCGAATAAAGTGGATATTATTATCCCTATTTTACAGAGGAGGAAACTGAGGGTCAGACTTGTCTAAGTTCCCTAAACTAGGAAGTAGAGGAGCTGAACTTCAACTCAGGTTAGTCTGACTCAGGGTCTGAGTGGTCATCTGTCTTGGTAATCGCCAAGGGACTCTGATAGGGGTAGTAAAGGCCTGAGTCCGGGGTAGAGTCCTGGGCAAAGAGAGGGTAAAAGGGCGGGGTGGGGGGGGGGAAGAAGAGAAAGGGACAAAGGAAGGAAGCCAGGAGATTATGATGTCATGGAATTAAAACTAGCAGCCATTGGATAAAGAGCCATGGCATACAGTGAACACAGGTATTTGTTCTGCTGTGGAGTGAATGAGAAGCTTTTGAACCTCAACCCTCAAACTCTTGAGTCAGGTCCATGGACATCACTATGTACTCAGAGCTAGCCCAGGATCTGGCCCATACTAGGAGCTCAAATATCTGTTGAATGAATGACAGTGCACGAGTGAATGTGTGAGTAAATGAATAACTGAATAAATGATGGACTAATAAGTAAATTATTTAATAAGGCATTGAGTGGCTGCATTAATTGAATGACAAATGGATGAATTCTTTAAATATCTATAGAAGAAGAATGAGGTGGGAAGACAGCTAAATCTAACAGCAGCAACATGTCCAGAGCATTTTATCATGAGACCTGTGCTAAGAACTTCATAAGCAGTTTTTCACTTAATTCTCAGAGCAAACTCTCCGGTACTATTATCATTCTTTAAGTGAGGAATTAGGTCTGGAGATGTGAGAAAACTTGTTCAAGGGCACATAGGCACAGAGCTGGAATTTTAACCCTGCCATTATGCTCCAAAGCTCAGGCTTTTCACTATACAGTCAGTGTTCAATCAATATTACTTCACTCAATACCGGACTTGTTTTTTGTAGCTGATCCAAATACAGGTGAACCACCACTTATACAACCCCTGGAAAGCTGTAAATTTAAACACAGTTAATTACTTATCTCAGCTCATTATGTAAAGGAAGCTGTCCTATTGTATGCCCCTTTATAAGTGAAGGATTACCCTGAACTCAACTGCTTCCTAAATCTGAATTTTGTTCAAAGCAAGGTATATATTAACTAAAGATATCTACTTGTAGGAGTTCGTTTAATTATTGCTGGGAATCTGGGATTTTTGGTGTTTGGACAGCTTATGACGAGGCCCTTAATTTTGTGACACCTCATCTTAATGGTTTAAATAAAGGTAGATTAAAATGTACCAAATCCAGAATCCATTAAAGACAAGATATGTTCAATATATGTAAAAATAAGCAGATTTCTTCATGATAAAAAAACCACTGTGAGCCAAGTCCAATTATAAACCACAAACTCAGAAAAAAATATTTCTAGTTCCTGTCGTAGACCAAGGGCTGGCTGTCTTTATATAAACCTCTCTTTAATCAATAAGAAAAGGTCTATAACCAAATAGCAAAATGGGGCAAAGGATATTCACAGGAAAGGAAATATAAATGGCTCTTAAATGGATGAAAAATGCTCTCCTTTACTCGTAATGAAAATTGTAAATTAAAACCACACTGAGAGACTAAGTTTTCACCTATTAGATTGTCAAAGATAAAAAAAAATGTGATGACACACTATGCTGGCTTAGGGGTAGGAAGACTACACTCATACTTTGTTTTGGGGGGAATAAACTGGTACAACTTCTACGAAGAGAAACTTGGCAAAATCTATCTAAATTACTATACGCATACACTTTGAAGGTATAGTTACACCTACACACGTGCAAAATTATGTGTGTGCAAGGTTACCAATTGTAGCATTGTTTAAGAGCAAAAGAAGGAAATGACCTTAAGGTTCATCAATAGAGGACTGGATAGGGACTTCCCTGGTGGTGCAGTGGTTAGGAGTCTGCCTGCCAATGCAGGGGACGTGGGTTCGATCTCTGGTCCGGGAAGATCCCACATGCCGCAGAGCAACTAAGCCCTTGCGCCACAACTACTGAGCCTGTGCTCTAGAGCCTGCGAGCCACAACTACTGAAGCCTGTGTGCCTAGAGCCCATGCTCCACAAGAGAAGACACCGCAATGAGAAGCCCACCCACGCCCTGCTACGAAGAATAGCCCCTGCTCGCCACAACTAGAGAAAGCCCACGTGCAGCAACGAAGACCCAACACAGCCAAATAAATAAATAAATAAATAACTTAAAAAAATAGAGGACTGGATAGTACATTATGTTGATTTATAAAATGGAGTTCATGCTACATCTAGACATGTGCTAATATATTTGCCACCATCCACATGAGTCTATAGAACATATGAAATGTGTCTAGTTCTGAGATATGCTTTAAATGGAAAAAATGCACACTGGATTTTGAAGACTTGGTACAAAAAAAAATGAATGAGCTATCTCATTAATAATTTTTTACATTGATTTCCTGTCAAAATGATAATATTTCAGATATATTGGTTTAAATAAAATCTATTGTTAAAATTAATTTCACCTGTTCCTTTTAATGTTTCGAATGTGGCTACTAGAAAGTGTAAAAGTAATGTGTGCCTGTCATTATTTTATTGAACAGTGGTGGCTCTGGGTAAAAAATTAAAGTATAAAAAGCAAGGTGGGGAGAATTCCCTGGTGGCGCAGTCGTTTAGAATCCACCTGCCAATGCAGGGGACACGGGTTCGAGCCCTGGTCCAGGAAGATCCCACGTGCCGTGGAGCAACTAAGCCCGTGTGCCACAACTACTGAGCCCGCGTGCCGCAACTACTGAGCCCTGCACCACAACTACTGAGCCCGCGTGCCACAACTACTGAGCCTGTGTGCCACAACTACTGAGTCCACGTGCCACAACTACTGAGCCCGCATGCCACAACTACTGAAGCCCGCGCACCTAGAGCCCATGCTCCGCAACAAAAGAAGCCACTGCAATGAGAAGCCTGTGCACCGCAATGAAGAGTAGCCCCCACTTGCCACAACTAGAGAAAGCCCACGCACAGCAACGAAGACCCAACGCAACCAAAAATAAATAAATAAATAAATAAATTTATTTTAAAAAGCAAGGTACATAAGAGTAGTATATTACATTTATGCTTTAAAGAAAGGACAAAAGTGCTCTCTGAGAGATTTGCTTCTTTATACATAACAGATCTCTGGCATGATACCTTAGAAACGATGTTGGCTGCTTTTTTTTTCCTTAATACATCTTTATTGGAGTATAATTGCTTCACAATACTGTGTTAGTTTCTGTTGCACAACATAGCGAATCAGCCATATGCATACACATGTCCCCATGTCCCTTCCCTCTTTTTAAAATTTATTTATTTAATTTATTTAATTTTGGCTGCATTGGGTCTTCATTGCTGTGCGCAGGCTTTCTCTAATCGCTGAGCGGAGGCTACTCTTGTTGCAGTGCGCGGGCTTCTCATTGCGGTGGCTTCTCTTGTTGTGGAGCATGGGCTCTAGAGTGCAGGCTCAGTAGTTGTAGCACATGGGCTCAGTAGTTGTGGCGCATGGGCTTAGTTGCTCTGCAGCATGTGGGCTCTTCCCGGACGAGGGCTCGAACCCGTGTCCCCTGCATTGGCAGGAGGATTCTTAACCACTGTGCCACCAGGGAAGCCCTCCCCTCCCTCTTGAGCCTCCCTCCCTTCCTCCCTATCCCACCCCTCTAGGTCATCGCAAAGCACGGAGCTGATCTCCCTGTGCTATGCTTCTGCTTCCCACCAGCCAACTATTTTACATTCAGTAGTGTATATACATCGATGCTACTCTCACTTTGCCCCAGCTTCGCCCTCCCACCCCATGTCATCAAGTCCATTCTCTATGTCTACCTCTTTATTCCTGCCCTGCAACTAGGTTCATCAGTACCTTCTTCTTCTTTTTTTTTTTTTAAGATTCCATATATACGCGTTAGCATATGGTATTTGTTTTTCTCTTTCTGACTTACTTCACTCTGTATGACAGACTCTAGGTCCACCCACCTCACTACAAATAATAACTCAATTTCGTTTCTTTTTATGGCTGAGTAATATTGCATTGTATATATGTGCCACATCTTCTTTATCCATTCATCTGTTGATGGACATTTAGGTTGGTTCCATGTCCTGGCTATTGTAAATAGTGCTGCAATGAACATTGTGGTGCATGTCTCTTTTTGAATTATGATATTGGTTGCTTCTGAAAAGAGAAACTGTAGAAAGGGAACAGGGCTGAAATTTGAATCTTGAACACTTTAGTAAATTCCTGAACCAATATTTACAAGCATTTTGAATAATATACAGTGGTACTGTGGTCCCTCCCTACTTCAGCACCCCCAACCCCATCCTAAGAACCCCAGTGGATGCCTGAAACCGCGGAGAGTACCGAACCCTATATATACTATGTTTTCCCCTATACTAACTAGTTGGGTAGTGTCTACAGCGTGGATAGGCTGATGGGAGGGATGATTCACTCACTTCCCAGGTGGGACAGAGCCGGGGGATGAGAGATTTCATCACGCTACTCAGAACAGCGAGCAATTTAAAACTCATGAATATTTGCTTCTGGAATTTTTCATTTAATATTTTTCCACTGCAGTTGACCGCAGGTTAACTGAAACCAAGGAAAGCAAAACTGCAGATAAGGAAGGACTACTGTATTATTATTTAGATATCATTTATGTATATAATACATATGCACATATATAATATATATTAGTCAAAAGTAAAGTATTTAACACAGAATAAAAATATGCACAGAGAGATTAGAAAAATATACATGTGTATATGCACAGAAAAAGCTGAAAATATACAGAAAAAGAACTGGGCAGTTGTTTTAGTTCTCATAATGAGGAGAATGGGTTTGGGACTAAAAGGGAGGACTGGCTCAATTTACTCTATTTTTTACTCTGTACCATTTGGGTCTTTTGTAAAGACAAAGTTTAATTTGTGTAGTCTAAGAAAAGAAACTAGATGAGAAAGAAATGTACCAAGATGTTCACGATAGCTGTCTTTAGATAATGAGATTATAGGTGATTTTTCCTTCTTACTACTTTACTTTTAAAATTCTCCCAATTATTCATTTTCCCAATTAGTCTATAAATAAGATTCTTACTTTGGTAATGGGAGCGCCAACAAACCTTTTTATCACTAGGGTTTCTTTTTAAAAAATACTTTAAAAGATTCTACTAGCCTTTTAAAGAATTTTAAATTATCTTCATTGCCTTTTTTAAATGATAGCAAGTAATGTGGACTCCTTATAAAATGTCAAAAGACACAGAAAGCTATGTGGAAAGGAAAAGTATCTCGTAATTCCATCTCCTTCTACAAAATCACCACTATTGTCTGAAACTTTTAAAATATTGCATTTATATTAAGAACTTAAAAATAATTTCAGATTCACTGGAGAGCCTGAGAACTGGAATATACTTGCTTTGTGCCAAGCACAGTCCTAAAGGCTTACGTTTATCTTATTGAATCCACCCAACAACTCTGGGGGTAAACGAACTCTCTGGCGTAAATGTTAGGCCCCAGTAACCAATAAATCAGGGCTCTGAGGTTTAAACAATTTGCCTAAAGCCATACTCTAGTATGGGGCAGGGTTGGCATTCAAATCCAAGTCCAGGAGGCGTCTAAACCACTGCCTCAGGCGACTGCCATCATGGTGGGTGGGGCTGGTGTGCTTAAGATGCAGGGACTGGACTTGAGTTCACTTCTGGTGGCCCCCTCATCCAGCTTTCCTGAGGATGGATGTTTGATAAAGGAGTTTTGACTTAGGTGATAAGTGTAGGGTTCATGATCGGCAGAGGAGTAGATGATTAGTGGAACTGGGGCATAACCGACACTGGGGGGCATTTTACAGTGGTAGCGAGGGGTAAGGCGATAAAGAGGAGAGGTGGGTGGAACTGAAGCCCGGGAGAAGCTGTTAGCCCCAGCACTCCAAAGGGTTAAGGCTGGGCAGGAAAGCCCCTGGGGGGAGCTACCACCAAAGGCTGCAATCTGCCAGCCCTCACCTCCCCCACCAGCGGGGAACTGGACGGGCGGATAGGACTAGTTCCTCCGGGATTATCTGAGGCCTCTGGGCTGAGGTGAGCTGCGGGGAGGGACGGAAGCCCCAGGTACCACATGTCCTTACCTTTCTGCTGGGCTCAGAAAACCAGGTGTCCTGGGATAGGTGCCCTGGCCCCAGACAGAAGCATCTTTGGCCCAGGCACACTTTGGGAGTGAGAGGTGTTGCGTCTCAAGCCTGGGGGATGCTCAGGGAAAGGTGGGGATGGAGGCCTTTCTGGAAGGGAAGGGGGCCTGCACCAAGGTGGGGGCAGTGAGTGCTCCAGCCTCCCTGTCTCTTGGGAGCCAGGGATGGGGGAGCTGCCTCAGGAAGAGATGCACCTTGGGGGTTCAGAGAGCCCCAAGTCCTCTAACCAATCACCCAAGGCTAGTTTCCCGGCTCCAGCTTCGCTCTCGCCCCCCCCCCTCCCCCTCTTAGCCTGGCCACAGACTTTCCTTAGGTCTTTCTATCTAAACCTCCTCCCCTCCCTTTCCCCTCCCCCCAAATTCTTCGGAAATCTTTCGACTTTCTTTCAAGTTTTCCCTGGGCAGTTTGGGGTCCGTTTCAGAGCTAGGTCAGGGCGCTTTAACACCCCCAGCTGGGTAGAGTGGACGAGACAATAGCTGCTATCACTTTACCATTGGAAGTGACCCCCGAATTTGCACTTCTTTCATCTTGGGACCAGAGCACTTGAGGGTGGGCGATTTCCTGGGGGGAGTGGCTTAAGCCGCTTCTCCACCGGCCAGTTGGCTGTAGACGGTCCATGCTCAATGGTCCACCACAGATATGAAACCAGTTCTGGAGTGAGAGTGGCGCTCAGCTGGGGACACTGCCCACAGGGTGACTTAAATGTCCCAAGCTGGAAGGTGGAGAGAGAAGCGGACGCCCCCTGGGCTCTGGGCCACCCTCGAGGTCAGTAAACTAGGAAGTTTCCTCAAAATTAGGAAGGGTGGGTGCCTCGAGCAGTTTGGAGACCCCAGGGGAACGAGGGGGTGGCCTTGGGACACTAAAGGGCTCAAGGGTCATAGAGTGACTCTGAAGATGCCGCGCGCGCGTGTGTGTGTGTGTGTGTGTGTGTGTGTGGAGAGGGGACGCATTGTTTCAAGTTCTCCTTCTCCCCACCCCCACCCCCAGCCCCTTCCCCATCCCCACCCCCCGCTCGCCTGCCTATCTCCCCTCCCCACCCTACACAATGGTCTGGCCTTAGCCCCTCCCCAGACTCCCGGTGTTTCCCCAGTTGGGTCCCTTGTCTCAGATACCCCCAGCCAGCCAGCTCTCTCCCCAGCTATCCAGGGCCTCCTGGCGGCTCGCTCCGCTTCCCCTCGTGGGCCTCGCTGCCCATTCTCCTTCCCTTCCAGGCGCGTGGTCCCCTAGAGCTACTCAGCTTGGGAACTACCGAGGCATGATTGACTGGGTGGCCTCAGGTCCACCCTGGTGCCCCCAGGCCCTCCTGCTGCCCTTGGTTGGTGGGAGGTTCCTTGGGAAGTCACAGCCAAGGGACTTGCCTGCCACCAGCCAGGACCTGTGGCCGCCCATGCCCCGCGAGGCCTCCTGGCCACCGGGGAAGAAGCCAAGATGGCTGGCGCTCCCTCGAGCCAGAGGCGCAGCCTCGGCAGCTGGGCCGGCGTGACTGGGGGACTGGAGGGCAGGCCAGAGAGGTGTGGAGCCAGGCCGGGTGAGATGCCAGCCATGCCTCCACGGTCTTAGCCAGTCTTACTGAGGGCTGAGGCCAGTGTGGCCCTCCCTCATGCTTTTAGGGCCTGGCTGGCTACTGAGACTGCAGGACCTGCTTTATGAGGGATGGGGAGAACACGGGGTCCTTGGTGAGCGAATGCGGAGCCCAGGATGAGCCTGGCAGGGAGGGTGTTTGTTCTAGAGGCCAGAGACTTACCAACACTGTCAGCAGATCCTTTGGCCCTTTCTTCCCTTGCCCTGCCCAGAGCGCTTGGCTCACCCCTTTTAAAATGCAAGGGACAGAGGCCAGACCTGGGCTCCGAGACCCCATCTGCTTGAAATAAGGAGACTGGGGGAGGAGGAAAGTGGGCCTTGGTGAAGGTGAGGCTTTGAATTGCCTGCAGAGTTGCCCGTGTCCATTCATTCATTCCTGGGCTCCAGAGCCCTTCTTAGGTGCCAAGATGCTGGCTGGATGCTTTCTGGATGTCCTATTTCCTCCCTTCCAACCTCAAGCCGGGGAGCCTGTGTCGCCTTGAGGGGCCCTGCCTCCTCGGTTTCATGTTTTTTCAGGTCCCTTCTAAGAGTGGTGGGGCCAGGGGAGGCCAGCTGGGCAAGACCCCTAGATTAGCTCTCACTTTCTGCACCTTATTCCACGAATGCACCTGGTAATTGTCAGATCTGCTTTGCTTTGCGTTTCCAGGGAGCCATCACCAAAAAGACTGTTGCACCTGAACCCCATCAACCAATTGTCTACTTAAGTATGATTAGCTTCCCCGTACAGCCTCTGGCTTTTCCCCGCTGCCCCATTCTCTCCTGGTCCAGACCCACCTGAGTTGACGCGAGGTGCAGAGCCTCTCCAGGGAGCTACTTTTTCTCAGCAAGCTTTTGAGGAAAAAAGAAGTAGGGTATTACCTACTCACACCTCCTCTTACCTCTTTGGGGAAGAGGAAGGAATGAGTTAGGGTGGGGTGGGGTGGGACTGGGATGGGAAGAGTAGGTAGGGTGGGACAGGGAAGGGGAGGGAGGAGGGTGGGGTTTGCGCAGGAAGACGTGTGGTCTATCTGGACGTGTTGGCAGGTATCTGGATACTACAGCGGGAATTCAGGCAAGTCAACTTTACCTTTCTGGACCTCAATTTCCTAATCTGTAAAATGGCCAGCTTTGTCTCAAAACCCCAAGAATCCATGTGTTTCTGCATCCTTTGGATAATGAGCATTTTGGGCCCTGTATTTCCCTGTATGGTGGAATTACAGGGGTTAGGAGGGGAGCTCTGGAGTCAGATTGCTTAGGTTTTGTAGTTTTAATAGCTTGTGGTCTTGGGAATGTTATTTAACCCCCAAGCCTCCATTTCTCTAGGTGTGAACTAGAAGTAGCTATCCTAGTGAAGGTGCAGGTGTGATGGAGTTGTAATTCATGTAGAAGGAAAGTGAGAACCACATATAAATATTACCTCTGAAAAGCCTGAAGTCCAAACGCTCACCCAATGCAAAGCCCACAGAAACTTGTAATCGTTTAAGGGAACATTGTGCCCTGCTCCTGGTGTGGAAGGGCAGGAAGAATCACCCACACAATTTAATTATCCTTTCTTATTTTTTGAGATTTTGGTTGAATTACCTAAATGCACATAGTAAGCAGTAGGTGAATGGTGGTTATTTTCATAATTTTGTTTGCGAAGTATCTAGCAGAGCAGAGCTCTCATTTATATGCATCTGTATAGCAGCGTTTACAGGTGACATGCAAGAAAAACAAAACCCCCGGCATCTTTGTTGTCTGCCAGAATGAAAAAGCTCTTCTGTGTATACAGTTTGTTCCTCAGGGCTCAATTTTTTATCGCATATGGAAGTGCTCTCGGTGAAGTTTATCTCCTGAGTCCAAAAAACTAAGTTTTTAAAAAAGTAAATATGAAGTATATAAAAGATGAACAGATTAAAAGCCCAATTCCAGGGTCAGATAATGTGGGACAAATAGAAATCTGGTGAGAGGTTAGACCAGGTTTGTCACAGTAAACATATTTAAAAAAAAATCTACAAGCAAGAAAGTTTTATCCAAAGGTGATTCTGATTACCAGTTTTTAAAAAGCTTTCTTTTTTATGGTTACCAAGTAAAATTCTGGTGGTAAGCCTTTGGTTCTTTAAAAACTTGTTTTCAACTTTACTGAACCATAATTTACACCCAAATGCATCCCTTGTAAGTGCGCAAAACCCTTTCCTTTTAGGTGTGCAGTTTGATGAGTTGACAAATGTATACACCCAAACACAATTTTTAAACCTAAGGCTAATCTAAAGGAATTTATTAAAATCAAAGATCTGAGAAAGGATAATGGTCTTCTTTTTAATTTAAAAACAATGTCCACAAAGGAATATTACTCTGCTTTGCAACACAACACAGAAAACCTACCAGTAATTAGGGTGATTAGTTTGAATTGAAAGGTGGCTGGCATTTTAAACAGGAGTAGATGAATCACAGGCCCTAAAGAGCATCTGGTTTCAACTACTGGCTGCACCACTTATGTGGCCTGGGGCAAATTGGGCAAATGAGCCTAAATTTGATTGTCTCAGTTTTTTCACCTGTAAATTGGGGATAATGGTAGTACCCACCTTAAAGTTCCGCTGCCAGGATTGGGAAGGTGCATGGCAAATAGTAAACCTTAGTTATTAGATCTATGTCAGCACAGTGGCTAGGCTGCTGCTACCTCTTTGAAAAGACTAACTTTATCCCAGGGCAGCAGTTCTCAAACGTTTCGGTCTCAGGACACCTGTATGCTCTTAAAAATTGAAGACCCTGAAGAGCTTTTGTTTATATAGGTTACATCTGTCAACATGTTACATTCAAAATTCAAATTTAGACATTTAGAAAAGATTTCTTTATTAAAAAAGAACAAACCTGTTACATAGTAAGAAATAATAGTTTTTGTGAAAAATAACTTTTCCAGGACAAAAAAAGTTTAGTGAGAACAGTGCATCTTTAAAAATTTTCAAATCTCTGTAATATCTGGTTATCAGAAGATAAGTAGATTCTTATCTGCCTCTGTGTTCAATCTGTTGTGATACATTATTTTGGTAGAAGTACATGAAGAAAATCCAACTTCATCCAGACACATAGATGGACAGAGGAAGAATATTTTTATTTTTTTTTTCCTTTGGCTTTGCCACCACGGGGCTTGCGGGATCTTAGTTCCCCAACCAGGGATCGATCCTGGGCCACGGCAGTGAAAGTGTGAAGTCCTAACCACTGGACTGCCAGAGAGTTCCCAGAGGAAGTGTATTTTGGTAGCATTTTCAGTGGATATTCTTTGACAACTACACTGAAACTCGACAGGTGGTAGTTCCTCAAAGCTTAGTTATAATGCAGAATCTGAAATAATATCCAGGAACTTCTGTACCCTATTATATTAAAAATCCGTTGCTTTCTTTTATACTTTGAATGGATCTTTTACCCGTGCCATCCCATTGGTTATTTGGGAAATACAGTTCATTGAGTGATGCAAATCTTCAAATGTTGAACATTCCATTATATAGTATAAAAAGTTACATGTGTTAGTGTCACCACTGGTCCCATCAGAAAAATCTTTAAGTATTGGGAAGCTGTCAAGCTCACTGTAGTGGATACAAGTTTTCCAAAATTCTAATTTTCAAATGAAAGCACAAAAATTTTCACTGGCCATAAATAGTAGTAGTTTTCCTTGAAGTGACAGCCTCACCTTATTCATTTTTGAGAAAATGTCTGTCAAATATATCCAAGTCTAAATGACTAATGCCACTCAATTTTTCTTTCAAGTAAAAATGGTATTCCATGAAAAAGTGGCTAGTTCATCATGCAACCCAAACAATTGTCACTCATTCATTATGCACCAGTGTGCGGCAGAAATCCTCTATGAGTACTCCCCGTTTTGTCACTCCCAACGTTGAAGTCATGTATTTAAGGGTTATGATTTAAAAAAATAATGATCTTTGTTGCTGCATCAAGGACATTTTGGAGTGATACTAGCTTTCTTTTTCCCAACTGTGGCTACATGATGGGGTAGAACACAGTGATTTCTAGTTTAATTCATGCTGAGGTACTAGCTGTACTCCAATGTTAACACAATGAAAAAGGCAAATCATACCTTAGTGTTGTTATCTTAGTATTATTATGAAAACAGTTTAACTTGCAGCCCCTCAGAAAACCCCAAGGGTCTATGGACCATACTTTTTTTTTTTTTTGACTGCACTGGGTCTTCGTTGCTGCACGCGGGCTTTCTCTTGTGGTAAGCGGGGCTACTCTTCGTTGCGGTGCCGGCTTCTCATTGCGGTGGCTTCTCTTGTTGCGGAGCATGGGCTCTAGGCACACAGGCTCAGTAGTTGTGGCTCGCGGGCTCTAGAGCGCAGGCTCAGTAGTTGTGGCGCACGGGCTTAGTTGCTCTGCGGCATGTGAAATCTTCCAGGACCAGGGCTCGAACCCGTGTCCCCTGCATTGGCAGGCGGATTCTCAACCACTGCACCACCAGGGAAGTCCTCATGGACCATACTTTGAGAATCACTGTTTTAGGAAAAAGGAGACCAATTTAGGCTATGTGTGATTGTCTGTCTGTCTTTAACAGGTGTAGAGGTACAGCTTTTATACCTGCACTATATAATATGTATAGTACTAGATAATACTCTAATATATAATAGCTAATGCTTCTTCAGTACTTTACTATGTGCCAGGCACTTTTCTAAGGATGAATATATATATATATATATATGTGTGTGTACACTTATAAATATACACTTACATATCTCCGTCCTTTACTTTCATTGTCTCATTTATATCCACAACAGTCCTATAAGGTAGATACTTTTATGATGTCCCCATTTTAACAGAAAAGGAACCAGAAACACAGAGAGGTTGAGTGACTTGCTCAAGCTAATATCAGAACCAGGATTCAAAGCCATTCTCCAAGGCCAAGCTCTTCCTTTGTACCACTGAGTAATTAAACAAACCCCAGGAGGCACGTAGCCATTACCTGCTATGGGACGATGGGAATAGTTAGGCGTCATCTTGAGGGAGAAGGCAGAGGCGTGGAGAAGGCGCCATTGCTGGGTATCATCTGGGTGCCTTGGCTGACCTCTGCCCTCTGTCCTTTGCCCTGGTAGGATGACATCCCGGGAGCAGCTGGTGCAGCAGGTGCTGCAGGAGCTGCAGGAGGCGGTGGAGTCCGAGGGCCTGGAGGGTCTCGTTGGTGCTGCTCTGGAGGCCAAGCAGGTCCTGTCTTCCTTCGGTCTCCCCACCGGCCGGGAGGGAGGCCCCGGCCCCCAGGTGCTGGAGGTGGACTCGGTGGCCCTGAGCCTGTACCCAGAGGACGCTCCCCGGAACATGTTGCCGCTGGTGTGCAAGGGCGAGGGCAGCCTGCTGTTCGAGGCGGCCAGCATGCTGCTGTGGGGCGACGCGGGCCTCAGCCTGGAGCTGCGGGCCCGCACGGTGGTAGAGATGCTGCTGCACCGGCACTACTACCTCCAGGGAATGATTGACTCCAAAGTGATGCTGCAGGCCGTGCGCTACTCCCTGTGCTCTGAGGAGTCCCCGGAGATGACCAGCCTGCCGTCCGCCACGCTAGAGGCCATCTTTGATGCGGACGTCAAGGCCACCTGCTTTCCTAGCAGCTTCTCCAACGTGTGGCACTTGTACGCCCTCGCCTCCGTCCTTCAGCGCAACATCTACTCCATCTACCCCTTGCGCAACCTCAAGATCCGGCCATACTTCAACCGCGTCATCCGGCCCCGCCGCTGCGACCACATGCCCGCCACGCTGCACATCATGTGGGCCGGCCAGCCCCTCACCAGCCAGCTCTTCCGCCACCAGTACTTTGCCCCTGTGGTGGGGCTGGAGGAGGTGGAGGCTGAAAGTGCCAGCCCCGGCCTGGCCCCGACTCCCACTGCCCTGGCCCCGCTGCCGCCGCCCGCCAAGACCCTGGAGCTGCTCAACCGGGAACCTGGCCTCAGCTACTCCCACCTCGGTGAGCGCTACAGCGTCACCAAGAGCACCTTCTACCGCTGGCGGCGGCAGTCCCAGGAGCACCGGCAGAGGGTGGCCACCCGCTTCTCGGCCAAGCACTTCCTGCAGGACAGCTTCCACCGCGGGGGTGTCGTGCCGCTGCAGCAGTTCCTCCAGAGGTTCCCCGAGATCTCCCGCTCCACCTATTACGCCTGGAAGCACGAGCTCCTGGGCTCTGGCGCCTGCCGAGCCCTGGCCCCCAAGGAGGAGCTGGCCATGGAGGAGCTGGAGAAGCTGCCGGCGGAGCAGGCTGCCAAGGGGCTGGGGTGCTCCTCGTCGGCCATGTCAAGCCCTGGAATGGTCTTAATGCAGCGGGCCAAGTTGTACCTGGAGCACTGCATCTCCCTGAATACGCTGGTACCCTATCGCTGCTTCAAACGCAGGTTCCCTGGCATCTCCCGGTCCACCTACTACAATTGGCGCCGAAAGGCTCTCCGAAGGAACCCCAGCTTCAAGCCTGCGCCAGCCCTCTCGGTAGCCGGGGCTTCCCAGCCAGCATCTGCTGGGGAAAAGGCCTTGCTCCCTTGGAAGGGTGAGGCAGGAGAAGGGGCAGGGAAAGCAACGGGTGGGGGGTCACCTGCCCCCCGGGAGTTCCTACCCCTGAGGATGCCCCTGTCCCGTTGGCAGAGGCGCCTGCGCAGGGCAGCCCGCAAGCAGGTGCTCAGTGGGCACCTCCCCTTCTGTCGCTTCCGCCTCCGCTACCCGAGCCTGTCTCCCTCCACCTTTTGGGTCTGGAAGAGTCTTGCCCGGGGCTGGCCCAGAAGTCTGTCCAAGCTCCAGATACAGGCCCCCAGCTTGGGCAAAGGGGGCATGAAGGAGGCGGAGGAGAAACGGGAGAAAGAAGCTGGCAGGAATGTGACAGCTGCCATGGTCCCACCTGCAGGGACCCTGCAGATGGCGGCTTCTCCAGGAGAGGATCCAGGGAAGGCCCAGGGAGGGCCTTCCAGAGAGGGGGCCCTGCAAGAGGGGTCCACGGCCCAGGGCCGGCCCCCCAGTGGGTCCCTGTCCAGCCACCCTGTGGTGACAGCAGCGGCGGGTGGCAGGGACGGCCAGGTGCTGGTGATGGACATGCTCGCCACCACGAAGTTCAAGGCCCAGGCCAAGCTGTTCCTGCAGAAGCGCTTCCAGTCCAAGAGCTTCCCCTCCTACAAGGAGTTCAGTGCCCTCTTCCCCCTCACCGCCCGCTCTACCTACTACATGTGGAAGCGTGCCCTCTACGATGGCCTCACCCTGGTGGATGGCTGACGGGGAGGTATGAAAGGGGCTGGGAGGAAGGAGGACCACTTTGGAGAAGGTTAGAGACCTGAGTTGCCCCCCCTGGCTTGGCCAGGATCCCTTTTGCTCTCACAGCATCAACCCTGAATCCAAGGGCAGCTTCATGTTGTTTCCCAGCTCCAGGGCAGAGAGAGCCAGAGGTCAGCCATCTGGCCCCCTGCAGAGAGCTACAGGACCGGAGATATTCTCTTCAGTTGTTTACCATTCTTATTTTTATTATTGTGTCTTGGTTTTAGTCTTTTGATTTAAGTGCGTTGGCTGGGCCCCCTTGCTGGTATTGGAAGCTGTATGTATGTGGGGACCCGAAGCGGGGTTGGTTAGCTAAAGCTGCTTTCAGCTTTTCCCAGGGACAAAAGGAGTATTGTAGCATGGCCGTCTGTCCCACTGGGAAGAATATATGTCTTCAGTTCCTTTTGGGGGTTGGCACGCCCCTTACTCAAATGTGTTTCCCAGAGGAACATTAAGAGATCAGATGTGGAGCAGGTCATGGCTTCTGCCTGGTGCCCCTAAGGGAGAGGGTGCCAGGCTCAGTGTGAGCAGAAGCAGGGATGTAGAGAAAGAATCAAAGTTGGCCTCTAGGGGACCACTGAAGGCTGGCCTGTCCATTGTGAAGAGTGTGGTAAAGGACTCAGGGAGAGGGCCTTGGGTCTCTACTTGCTGCTGCTTGGTGCATCTCCTGTGGACCCCGCAGTCCTCTGCCAGCCCGGCTGGCTCTTGGGGACCCCAGTTTTTCTGTTGAGCTCCTCCTCAGAGCCTGTGCCCCATCTCCAGTGAGAGACCACACAGTGGCCAGGCAGGCAAGAGACTGAATTTTCATTGTCCAAGAGTGAAGTTGGAAAACCAAAGAAATAAAGTGATGTGGTGATCACAGCCCTTGGTCTCTGGTATTTGTTTTGTCCTATGTGACTGCCTGTTCCCACGTTCCCTTTTGGTTTAAGGAGCTGAGAATGACCATTTCTCTCCCTTGATGTTCCCAGGTCCAGGACTTGGAGGATGGAGGGGATTACTCTGGGGTTTCTGCTTAGAACTGGTTATTGACCTTGGGTGTTCTTCCCGCTGGGGGCAGGGCTATGGCTGCCTGGAAAGATACTTCCCAACAATGGGAGAAAACTGGCCAACTCAGTGTGCTCAGAGGCCAGGCCAGCATGAGGGTCAAGTCTGTGTCAGGCTTCTATTTAGTCCTTGCGATGTACCCCAGAAGGCTAAGCCCGGCCACAGGTAAGGAAACTGAGCTTCAGTGTGGTTCACTCACATGCCCCCTCCAGCAGGGCTGAGTATTAAGGCCAGGCCTTTGCTTGTTGGGATGCCACATCCTTGGGGAAGACGTTCCCTTAGGCCCTTTCTCCCTGTGTCTAGGTATTCTGCAGTAGCTGTCATCCTCATGGTCTTGGGGAGTCATTCTTGGTTCTGCTATTTTTTCACCCCACATCCAATCCATCAGGGAGTCCTGTTGACTCTGACTTTAAAGTATGCCCAGAATCCTCCCCTTCACGCTGCTGCCACCACCATCTCTCCTGGCCCACATCTCAGGTTCTACCTGCCTCCTCCTTCCACTCTTGTCCCACACAATCCATTCTCCAAGGGCAGCCAGAGAGATCTTTAAGCGAAATCTGATTCTGTCACTTCCCTGTCTGAAAGGTGTCAGTGACTTCCCTTCACTCTTAGAATTCCTTGCACTACCTTACAAAGTCCTTCATAAACTGGCCCCTGACTATCTTTCCTGCCTCTGGTCCCTCTGTTGCCTTTACCCACCACATCCAGCCACATTGGCTGCCTCTGATCTTGAATGTGCTATGCTTACTTTGGCCTAGAGTGCTTTTCCCTGTTATCTTTACAGGGCAGGCTCCTTAACATTCAGATATGAGTCACTGCCGCATATCCCTTCTACATTCTCTACATGGTGCCTATTCCCATCTGTTTTTGTTGTTTATTTGCTTATTTGATTATGTCACACACACACCCCCCACCTCCTTAGGGCATAAACTCCATGAAAAGCAGGGCTCTTCCCTGACTGGCTTACAACACTGTATTCCCAGCAGGTAGATTAGTTTCTGACACACAGTTGGTGCTACAATTTGTTGAAAGAAGGAATGAATGAAATGGGACCACTGTGATGTCCTGCTGTTATTCTTTGACATTTGTTTTTTTTAAAAAATCAAACCTAATCCTAACTATTTCTCATTGTCCGTATTTCTCCATCCCTGCAGCTACCACCTCATCTAGGCCAGCAGCTGCTCTCATCTCTGATACTTGAATGGTTTCCAAATTGACTCTGCCTCCACTCAAACTATTCCAGCCCCCCCGACAAAGTCCAGAATGATCTCACTGAAACCTAAATCTGACTTGTTACTGGATTTCCCATTACCCTTAGCACAAAATCCAAACGCTAATGAGGCTCCCCAGCTTGATCCCGATCAACCTCTAGGCTTATTTTTCCCCACTGACCCCTCATGCCGTAGCCCTCATCCAGACTGACCTTGCCTCCTACCTGCTTTTCCAGGAATCATGCAGCATTGTTATGGCATTGTCTCTGCCTGCCTTTCTCTGTGGGGCCTCCACTGAACCCCCAGCGCCGATGTAGTCGCTTGGTAGTCCCTTAACGTTTAGTGAAGAGATTGGACAAATGATGTTCCTGCCTGGCCTGCGATGGCTACCTACAGCCAGCAGGTGGCACTGTGGTGCAGCAGGAGACAAAGTCTCTGGGTTCCCAGTAGGAAAGAGTATCATGCTGTTTCCAGCCACAGCCTACCACCCTTACTGCCTTAGCTGTCAGAGGGTGGCAGCATCTTCCGTCCTGTGAAATGCCCTGGTTGGAGCTCAGATTCTCCTGTTTGCTCCCTTCCTGCACCCTCAGAACCAGAGCAGATCTGATGCCTGGAGCAGTGTCTCACAATAGGGTCTAAAAACCACCTGGATCTCAGTCCCTGGGGGAGCTTGTTAGGCGTGTGGATTCCAGGGCTCCACCTGGACCTACTGATTTAGACATTGGAGAAGCAGTATATGCACAGGAGTGAGCTAGTCAACCTTGCTGTGCCTCACTTTCTCCATCTATAAATGGGATTATGGTAACGCCTATAGTATAGTATGTTGCACGTAGTAATGCTCGGTGAGGATTTACTGTTGGTAACAATGATGTCCAGTCTGAGAACCCCTGGGAATCTAATTCCTGTTTTCTAGGAGGAAGCTAATGCCTAAGGAGATTCTTGCTCAAGGTTACTCTCTAGATTAAAAACACTCCTGTCCCAAGATGTAAAATTCCTTTTGTCAGAGGCCAGCACTGAGCCCAAATCCACAGGGAGATACTTTAGCTTCTGTTGGAAAAGAATTAAGAAAAATGATAGGTCAATGTTTATTGATTTGGAAAATGTTTTATAAGTATGGTTATATTATTCTTCTGTAGAAAGCTGTTTCCTTTATAACCTGCTTAGAAAGACAGAAATACCTAAGCAGTGACCATATTTGCTAAGAATACTTCATGCTGATTTTGAAGTTGACATTTGTTGAAATTATTTGTAATTTTTTGTGCCACTTCTATCTCAGATGCAAATGTGGAAAGAAATTCCAGTGAAGTGAACAATGTTTGAATAAAGGGAGAAGACAGAATATGTGAGGTTAGCTTTTCACATTTGGTACTGTTGTAAGGTAAAAACGAGTTCTAAAATTTTGAATATAAAAGCTTCACTCTAAAAAAACAATCAGGTGAAACATGAATAATTAAAAAAATTTCAGTATCCATATATTTATTGCCTGGGGCAGGGATCCTCTATTTTGGTGGAGATCATCTTGTCTACCTTGATGCATGGGTTTTCTCCGCAAATATTTCTGAAGTCCAGCACTCAGACCCTTGGGTGACTCTTGGGCCCTGAGCATCACCTCATATCTCACCTGCCTCTCCTGGCTGTTCCACCCTTACCTCAGTCTCACTAACCACCAATCTGGGCTCACCCCCCAACACCCACCAATCTGCTCTTCTCTCAGTGTTTTTTTTTTTTTTTTTTTTTTTACCATGGTTGCTGCCAGAGTCAGCGTATCAGATGAACTGGCCAGAAAGCTGGGTGTCATCCTAGTATTTTCTCTCCTCCACATCTCCATCACAGCAGGACCATAGGAACACTGCAGGCTTCCAGTGTTTCCACATTGCTGGATTATCACAAGGAAGAGAATTTGATTGGTCCAGGCCATTCTCATCCTTTCATCTGAGCACAGCTCTCATGCCAGGTCGCATCTCAAGTCTGGTCCAATTGTCTGTGGCTGAGGTGTTGGATCAGCCTTGCTCACCAAAGGGGTCTGGCAGATGTAATAGGCTCCTATCCAGCAACCCATGATAGGCTGAGCCCTGTGCTGTAAGGTGAGGATACAGAACCATCTGACCTCAACCCTTGTCCTCGTAAAGGCCTCGGTTTACTGGCACCTGAGATCTGATTCAATACGACAGAGGCGTTCATACAGAATGCACAAAAAGTGCAGTGGGGTCACAAGGAAGCATATGCTGGCTTTGGCATCTCATAGCTCATCCTGACCCCCTCCCAACTTGTAGCTTCCTAGGGCCACCTGTTCTCTGAGAAATGTAGGCTGCCTGGGGGTCTCGGAAATGCCTCAGTTGCTACTCAAATGACTCTGGATGCTGGTTGTAAAAACTCACCCCAGTTTGGTGGCTGTCATGGGAGGATGGGAAGCTGAGGGACAGGCGCCCTGACACAAGGCAGTTGTTAAGGTGGGGCTGGAAGGCCCAGGGGGTGTGGGCGAGGGGAACCTGCTCTGGCCCTGGGTGCTGTCTGCTCATCTCACTGGTCTGACTTCCAGCAGGAAGGTTCTAGTATGATTTCCCCTCCCCAACCGAGGATGCCAGTAGGTTGTCACTAGCAGGTTCCTAAATATTGCCATGGTTTATCTCATGGAAGGGGAGGAGGAAGCTTTCAGGGAGATGAGAAGCAGCAGAAAGTAGGTTTAACGGTATAAAAAAAATTTCCATGGGAAATGACTTTGAAAATAGCATGAAATCCGCTTAACTCTAGCGGCTCTGCCAGGCAGAGAGCTGGAGGGGGACCTAGATCGGAGGGCAGCAGGAAGAGATGGGGCAGACAGCTGCTCACGGATGGCCCTCCACCTGAGGAAACCGCAGGGATGGCAGAGGGCGGAAGGCTGCAGGTGATCCTCCCCATGCCTCACCTGGGCTAGATCGCAGCTCCCAGCATGCCGCCTGGTGGGAGGCCAGCATCAGGGAGGAGGGAAAGCACAGGCTGTGGGGAGTCAGGGAGGTATTTGGGGAGCACCTGAGTGCCTTTGCGTTCTGCCTGTCCCCAGCCGAGTCCGGCTCAGAAGGGTCAATGCCGTTTTATGGCTCGTCCGTGTTGACAGTCAGCCAAGCTCAGTTTCTAGACCCCTTGACTTTGGGCAGAGTTATCTGTTGTCATTTAAGACAGAATTAGGGGACAGCGAGGGGGTATAGCTAGGCTGCATTGCAGTACCCAGGACAGGGGCTGGTGGCTGTGGAGTCCTTCGCTCCTCAGACGTCACCTTCGTGGGGACAGGAGGGAGGCTGGTATCTTTGGGATATTCAGTACTTAAAAAAAAAAAAAATTAATTTATTTATTTTTGGCTGCGTTGGGTCCTTGCTGCTGTGTGCAGGCTTTCTCTAGTTACGGCAAACAGGGGCTACTCTTCGTTGCGGTGTGCGGGCTTCTCATTTTGGTGGCTTCTCTTGTCGCGGAGCACGGGCTCTAGGCACACGGGCTTCAGTAGTTGTGGCTCGTGGCCTCTAGAGTGCAGGCTCAGTAGTTGTGGCGCATGGGCTTAAGTTGCTCCGCGGCATGTGGGATCTTCCCAGACCAGGGCTTGAACCGTGTCCCCTGCATTGGCAGGCAGGTTCTTAACCACTGTGCCACCAGGGAAGTCCAAGGGATATTCAGTACTTCATTCATTCATTCATTCATTCAGTCCACATTGGTTGAGGCCTAGAGGTGAGGGAGAGGAAGTATACAAAGCTTGATAAGACCTAGCGCCCCTTGGAGTGGTTTAGAAACATTGACTATATAACCGGTTCTCAATCCTAAATCCAGAGGTTCTCAGGGGTCCAGTAAGCATAGTTCGTAATTTTATGTCTTTGTTCAGGATCTTAGATGATAATCTGAAATCATGTTATTAGAGAGATAAAGACAGAGGCCTTTTACAATGATAACTTGCCATTGAATGACATCTCAATGCAATAAGGCTTTGGTTTTTAAAGTCAGTCTCTTGAACCAGGGACTTGTTTTATGTTATGAGCTGTAACAGAGGGAGACAATGATGCTATGGGGTACAAGGGAGCAAACCTGCCTCTGCTTGAGGATTGGGGAAAGATTTCTGGAAAAGCGTCTTAAAAGGCTCATAGGATCACCCTGTGGGGGTGAGTGGGGAAGGAAGGAACTGAGGAGAATGAAAGGCCTGGAGCTGGAAAAACCCCCAAGAGAGCAGGATTTTGCTACAACCATTTGGCCCCGGCACCTTGATGAGGCCCCAAATCATCTAAAATATCAGCTTCTTAAAAATTACCAGGTCATGTTGGTAGCTTGAAAATGGCCACGATGGAGTATTTCCACTACAGAACTGGCAAATCCTACAAATCAGCCAGATGTGCTGGAGCGCCCTCAGATGTCCTGTGACATCCCTTGTGGTCTTTCCTCTCCCTGGAACACTCTTCCCTAGATCTTTACAAAACTGGCTCTTGTCAGTCCCTTAAGCCAAAGTCATGTCACCTGTTCAGAGAGGCCCTCCCTGAGCCCTCCACCTCACCTGGGCCCTGGTCACTATTACCACATCCTTTCATGGCCGTCATCACCATCTGAAACAGTTGTTTTCTGCGTCACTGTCCATCTCCCCCACTGGAATGCAAGCCCCCAGAGAGCGGGAACTCATCTGACGTGTTCATTGCTTTATGCCTCTGACCAGAACAGGGCCTGGCCCATGGTAGGTGTGCAAAAATATTTATTGAACTGCAAAAAGAGCGGGTTTGGAGTGGGAGGCTGTTTCCTCCTGGGCCCTGTGCCAGGGACCCCCTGTGGCTTGCAGTGGAAAGGCTGATGCCAGGTACTGGCCTGCTCTTGGCCAGGCCACACTGGGGATGATAGAGGAGAGGGAGGGGGCAGGAGAGGGGGAGGAGGAGGAAAGTCTTTATTGCTTTAGAAGCTCCTGCACTAGATGGGAATGGGCAAACCCATCAGATCCTTGCCTTGGGAATAGTGTTGCCAGATTCAGCAAATAGAAATAGGAGATGCTCAATTAAATGTTAATTTCAGGTAAACAAATAATGCTTTAGTATAAGTATGTTCTGTGCGATATTTGAGACATACACTAAAAAATTATTCATTGTTTATCTGAAATTAAGATTGAACTGGGTGTCCTATATTTTATCTGGCAGCCCTACTCAGAGAGTCAGCAGTGATGTGCTGGCAGGCGCTCCTTGAGCCCTCTGGGCTTAGTAACATCCTCTCCCCTCCCAGCCAAGAGCTGTTGCCAGCTCTCTCTGGGCTGTGGGAGGATGGCAGGGGCCCCCCACCTCCATCTTTCTCCCCATGTATCCAGAGAGATACTGAGCAGCTTGACTTTGACCACTCTGAGTGGCTTTCACCTGAAGCCCATCTGGAGCAAGCCGTGGGCTGGCCGTGGACCTCAATGTGGTTAAACATTACAATCACCTGGGTGCTTTTATTTTTTATTTTTATTTTTGGCCACGTTGTGCAGCTTGTGGGATCTTAATTCCCCGACCAGGGATTGAACTCGTGCCCCCTGCAGTGGAAGCGTGGAGTCCTAACCACTGGACCGCCTGGGAATTCCCACCTGAGTGTTTTTAAACTGGCTTTGCCCAAGCTCAAGTGCAGGCCAATTCTATCAGAACCTCTGCATGATCTCATTAACCTGCCTTATGATTTTACCTTCTGAATATCTCTAAAATCTGCCCACTTCTCCCCACTTCCGTCATCATATATTGGACTGTATTATACCCCGAACCAACCTTCCCCAGGTACATTCTAGCCCCTTCTAGTCTGTTCTTCATGCTGTCACAAAGAGGGCTTTTTTGAAACACACGTCACTGAACACGTCATGTCCCTTGCTTAAAATCCTTCAATGCCATCCCTTTTTTCTTAGGAAAAAGATCAAAGCAATAAATTTACAGTGGAGAAACGTGACAGACACCAATGAAATCAAGTGATTGAGGTTAGCAATACCAGTAATAAGACATACAACGTCTATGCAATTCTTGCCAGAAATTCATAACCTTGATCTAACCCTGAGAAAACATCAGACAAACTGAAATTGAGAGACATTGTACATAATAAATGATGAGTACTCTTCAAAGGTCTGAAGCTTATAAAGAATAAAACTGGAACTGTTACAGATTGGAGGAGACTAAGGAGACACAAACAAATGTAATGTGGACTCTGGATTGGATCCTGGAACAGAAAAATGAGATTAGGGGAAAACTGGGTGAAATTTGAATAAGTGCTGTAGTTTAGTTAGTAGTATCGTACCAATGTTATTTTCCTGGTTATGATAACTGTACATACCCATGCAAGCTGTTCATCTAAGGGGGAATTAGGTGAAGGGTAGATGGGAATTCTCTGTACTATTTTTGCAACTTTTCTATAGGTTTAAAATGATTTCAAAATAAAAAGTTAAAAAGAAAATCCTTTAAGTCTTGTTAAGGTATAAGACTGCTAGAAAATGGATTTGGGGCTTCTGGAAGACCAAGAAAGAGGGAGGTTTGGGGACAGGCCAGTCATGTGGTACCTCTCAATGATACCAGGTAGATGGTCCCTGCTCTCCTTCCTGGTCTATTCTTCAGCAAAATTTTATATAGGAGCTATTCTCTCTAAAGTATTGGACTGGGGAATATATGGTGTCAAGCCTACTGGGGGTCTGACTGTGGTCAGCATTTTCAAATTCCAAGAATTTGATTTTACAAAGTTAGATAGTAAATTCTTGGTAGTCAGGATTGAAACTTAGAACCCCTGGCCTTGTGTCCTGTGGGAATAAACATATCTTTGCAGCCAACAAATGAGGATTCAACAAACTTACTGAGTAACTGCTGTGTGTAAGGTTCTATACTAGGCATCAGATTTGCAAAGATGCATACATGTTCTTACAGCTGATAAGAAAATGTGCTAAAGACATGAACTAGAAATTCACAAAAGAAAATTTCAAATGGTCAATAAACATTTAAATGTGTGGGGGAAAAAAAAGTATTAGCAGCCTGGAGTATCTTTCATTATGTGAAAATTTCAAGCTCATCTCACTTCACTAGATTTCTTTTCATAGATATTGTTATCTAGATGTAAATACCTGTATGCAGGGGCAAGATGGCGGAAGAGTAAGACGCGGAGATCACCTTCCTTCCCACAGATACAGTAGAAACACAACTACACGTGGAACTGCTCCTACAGAACACCTACTGAACGCTGGCAGAAGACGTCAGACCTCCCAAAAGATGAAAGGCTCTTGGTGCTCCAGCCAGGCATCAGGGCTGTGCCTCTGAGGTGGGAGAGCCAACTTCAGGACACTGGTCCACAAGAGACCTCCCAGCTCCACGTAATACCAAACGGTGAAAATCTCTCAGAGATCTCCATCTCAGCATCAAGACCCAGCTTCACTCAACGACCAGCAAGCTACAGTGCTGGACACCCTATGCCAAACAACTAGCAAGACAGGAACATAGCCCCATCCATTAGCAGAGAGGCTGCCTAAAATCATAATAAGGCCACAGACACCCCAAAACACACCACCAGACGTGGACGTGCCCACCAGAAAGACAAGATCCAACCTCATCCACCAGAACACAGGCACTAGTCCCCTCCACCAGGAAGCCTACACAACCCACTGAACCAACCTTAGCCACTGGGGACAGATACCAAAAACAACGGGAACTACGAACCTGCAGCCTGTGAAAGGAGACCCCAAACACAGTAAGATAAGCAAAATGAGAAGACAAAAAAACACACAGCAGGTGAAGGAGCAGGGTCAAAACACACCAGACCTAACAAATGAAGAGGAAATAGGCAATCTACCTGAAAAAGAATTCAGAATAATGATAGTAAAGATGATCCAAAATCTTGGAAATAGAATAGACAAAATGCAAGAAACATTTAACAAGGATGTAGAAGAACTAAAGAGGAACCAAGCAACGATGAAAAACACAATAAATGAAATTAAAAATACTCTAGACGGGATCAATAGCAGAATAACTGAGGCAGAAGAATGGATAAGTGACCTGGAAGATAAAATAGTGGAAATAACTACTGCAGAGCAGAATAAAGAAAAAAGAATGAAAAGAACTGAGGACAGTCTCAGAGACCTCTGGGACAACATTAAACGCGCCAACATTCGAATTATAGGGGTCCCAGAAGAAGAAGAGAAAAAGAAAGGGACTGAGAAAATATTTGAAGAGATTATAGTTGAAAACTTCCCTAATATGGGAAAGGAAATAGTTAATCAAGTCCTGGAAGCACAGAGAGTCCCATACAGGATAAATCCAAGGAGAAACACGCCAAGACACATATTAATCAAACTATCAAAAATTAAATATAAAGAAAACATATTAAAAGCAGCAAGGGAAAAACAACAAATAACACACAAGGGAATCCCCATAAGGTTAACAGCTGACCTTTCAGCAGAAACTCTGCAAGCCAGAAGGGAGTGGCAGGATATACTTAAAGTGATGAAGGAGAAAAACCTACAACCAAGGTTACTCTACCCAGCAAGGATCTCATTCAGATTTGATGGAGAAATTAAAACCTTTACAGACAAACAAAAGCTGAGAGAGTTCAGTACCACCAAACCAGCTTTACAACAAATGCTAAAGGAACGTCTCTAGGCAAGAAACACAAGAGAAGGAAAACACTTACAACAACAAACCCAAAACATTTAAGAAAATGGGAATAGGAACATACATATCAATAATTACCTTAAATGTAAATGGATTAAATGCTCCCACCAAAAGACACAGACTGGCTGAATGGATACAAAAACAAGACCCATATATATGCTGTCTACAAGAGACCCACTTCAGACCTAGAGACACATACAGACTGAAAGTGAGGGGATGGAAAAAGATATTCCATGCAAATGGAAATCAAAAGAAAGCTGGAGTAGCAATTCTCATATCAGACAAAATAGACTTTAAAATAAAGACTATTACAAGAGACAAAGAAGGACACTATATAATGATCAAGGGATCGATCCAAGAGGAAGATATAACAATTGTAAATATTTATGCACCCAACATAGGAGCACCTCAATACATAAGGCAAATACTAACAGCCATAAAAGGGGAAATCGACAGTAACACAATCATAGTAGGGGACTTTAACACCCCACTTTCACCAATGGACAGATCATCCAAAATGAAAATAAATAAGGAAACACAAGCTTTAAATGATACATTAAACAAGATGGACTTAATTGATATTTATAGGACATTCCACCCCAAAACAACAGAATACACATTTTTCTCAAGTGCTCATGGAACATTCTCCAGGATAGATCATATCTTGGGTCACAAATCAAGCCTTGGTAAATTTAAGAAAATTGAAATCGTATCAAGTATCTTTTCCGACCACAACGCTATGAGACTAGATATCAATTACAGGAAAAGATCCATAAAAAATACAAACACATGGAGGCTACACAATACACTACTTAATAACGAAGTGATCATTGAAGAAATCAAAGGGGAAATCAAAAAATACCTAGAAACAAATGACAATGGAGACACGACGACCCAAAACCTATGGGATGCAGCAAAAGCAGTTCTAAGAGGGAAGTTTATAGCAATACAAGCCTACCTCAAGAAACAGGAAACATCTCAAATAAACAACCTAACCTTGCACCTAAAGCAATTAGAGAAAGAAGAACAAAAAAACCCCAAAGCTAGCAGAAGGAAAGAAATCATAAAGATCAGATCAGAAATAAATGAAAAAGAAATGAAGGAAACAATAGCAAAAATCAATGAAACTAAAAGCTGGTTCTTCGAGAAGATAAACAAAATTGACAAACCATTAACCAGACTCATCAAGAGAAAAAGGGAGAAGACTCAAATCAATAGAATTAGAAATGAAAAAGGAGAAGTAACCACTGACACTGCAGAAATACAAACGATCATGAGAGATTACTACAAGCAACTCTATGCCAATAAAATGGACAACTTGGAAGAAATGGACAGATTCTTAGAAATGCACAACCTACCAAGACTGAACCAGGAAGCAATAGAAAATATGAACAGACCAATCACAAGCACTGAAATTGAAACTGTGATTAAAAATCTTCCAACAGACAAAAGCCCAGGACCAGATGGCTTCACTGGCGAATTCTATCAAACATTTAGAGAAGAGCTAACACCTATCCTTCTCAAACTCTTCCAAAATATTGCAGAGGGAGGAACACTCCCAAACTCATTCTACGAGGCCACCATCACCCTGATACCAAAACCAGACAAAGATGTCACAAAGAAAGAAAACTACAGGCCAATATCACTGATGAACATAGATGCAAAAATCCTCAACAAAATACTAGCAAACAGAATCCAACAGCACATTAAAAGGATTATACACCATGATCAAGTGGGGATCAGACCTCCCAAAATTCCAGGAATGCAAGGATTCTTCAATATATGCAAATCAATCAACGTGATACATCATATTAACAAACTGAAGGAGAAAAACCATATGATCATCTCAATAGATGCAGAGAAAGCTTTCGACAAAATTCAACACCCATTTATGATAAAAGCCCTGCAGAAAGTAGGCATAGAGGGAACTTTCCTCAACATAATAAAGGCCATATATGACAAACCCACAGCCAACATTGTCCTCAATGGTGAAAAACTGAAACCATTTCCACTAAGATCAGGAACAAGACAAGGTTGCCCACTCTCACCACTATTATTCAACATAGTTTTGGAAGTGTTAGCCACAACAATCAGAGAAGAAAAAGAAATAAAAGGAATCCAAATCGGAAAAGAAGAAATAAAGCTGTCACTGTTTGCAGATGACATGATACTATACATAGAGAATTCTAAAACTGCCACTAGAAAACTACTAGAGCTAATCAATGAATTTGGTAAAGTAGCAGGATACAAAATTAATGCACAGAAATCGCTTGCATTCCTATATACTAATGATGAAAAATCTGAAAGTGAAATTAAGAAAACACTCCCATTTACCATTGCAACAAAAAGAATAAAATATCTAGGAATAAACCTACCTAAGGAGACAAAAGACCTGTATGCAGAAAATTATAAGACCCTGATGAAAGAAATTAAAGATGATACAAATAGATGGAGAGATATACCATGTTCTTGGATTGGAAGAATCAACATTGTGAAAATGACTCTACTACCCAAAGCAATCTACAGATTCAATGCAATCCCTATCAAACTACCACTGGCATTTTTCACAGAACTAGAACAAAAAATTTCACAATTTGTATGGAGACACAAAAGACCCCGAATAGCCAAAGCAATCTTGAGAACGAAAAATGGAGCTGGAGGAATCAGGCTCCCTGACTTCAGACTATATTACAAAGCTACAGTAATCAAGACAGTTTGGTACTGGCACAAAAACAGAAATATAGATCAATGGAACAGGATAGAAAGCCCAGAGATAAACCCACGCACATATGGTCACCTTATCTTTGATAAAGGAGGCAAGCATATACAGTGGAGAAAAGACAGCCTCTTCAATAAGTGGTGCTGGGAAAATTGGACAGGTACATGTAAAAGTATGAAACTAGAACACTCCTTGACACCATACACAAAAATAAACTCAAAATGGATTAAAGACCTAAATGTTAAGCCAGACACTATCAAACTCTTAGAGGAAAACACAGGCAGAACACTCTATGACATAAATCGCAGTAAGATCCTTTCTGACCCAGCTCCTAGAGAAATGGAAATAAAAACACAAATAAACAAATGGGACCTAATGAAACTTAAAAGCTTTTGCACAGCAAAGGAAACCATAAACAAGACCAAAAGACAACCCTCAGAATGGGAGAAAATATTTGCAAATGAAGCAACTGACAAAGGATTAATCTCCAAGATTTACAAGCAGCTCATGCAGCTCAATAACAAAAAAACAAACAACCCAATCCAAAAATGGGCAGAAGACCTAAATAGACATTTCTCCAAAGAAGATATACAGATGGCCAACAGACACATGAAAGAATGTTCAACATCACTAATCATTAGAGAAATGCAAATCAAAACTACAATGAGGTATCATCTCACACCGGTCAGAATGGCCATCATCAAAAAATCTAGAAACAATAAATGCTGGAGAGGGTGTGGAGAAAAGGGAACCCTCTTGCACTGTTGGTGGGAATGTAAATTGATACAGCCACTATGGAGAACAGTATGGAGGTTCCTTAAGAAACTACAAATAGAACTACCATACGACCCAGCAATCCCACTACTGGGCATATACCCTGAGAAAACCATAGTTCAAAAAGAGTCATGTACCAAAATGTTCATTGCAGCTCTATTTGCAATAGCCAGGACATGGAAGCAACCTAAGTGTCCATCATCGGATGAATGGATAAAGAAGATGTGGCACATATATACAATGGAATATTACTCAGCCATAAAAAGAAATGAAATGGAGGTATTTGTAATGAGGTGGATGGAGTTAGAGTCTGTCATACAGAGTGAAGTAAGTCAGAAAGAGAAAAACAAATACAGTATGCTAACACATATATATGGAATCTAAGGAAAAAAAAAAAAAGTCATGAAGAACCTAGTGGCAAGATGGGAATAAAGACACAGACCTACTAAAGAATGGACTTGAGGATATGGGGAGGGGGAGGGGTGAGATGTGACAGGGTGAGAGAGTGTCATGGACATATATACACTACCAAATGTAAAATAGATAGCTAGTGGGAAGCAGCCGCATAGCACAGGGAGATCAGCTTGGTGCTTTGTGACCACCTAGAGGTGTGGGATAGGGAGGGTGGGAGGGAAGGAGATGCAAGAGGGAAGAGACATGGGAACATATGTATATGTATAACTGATTCACTTTGTTTTAAAGCAGAAACTAACACACCATTGTAAAGCAATTATACTTCAATAAAGATGTTTAAAAAAAAATAAAATAAAAATAAAATAAAATAGAAAAAAATTAAAAAAAGAGAAAAAAATAAAAATAAAAAAATAAAAAAGAAAATGGATAAATAAACTCTTGTTTATACAAAGGACACTATTCAACAATAAAAAGGAACAGACTACTGACACACACGACATGGATAAATATCAAAAACACTATGCTGAGTGAAAGAAGCCTAACATAAACAAGTTTATGCTGTATGATTCCATTTCTGTGAAGTTCTAGAACAGGCAAATCCAATCTATTTTAGGGGGAAAAAAAACCCCAGCAAAGAGATTGCCTCTGCAGGGGGTGGGGATGGGATAGGGTGAGGATTAGCAGGGAAGGAGAATAAGGGAACTTTCTGGAGTGACTGTAATGTTCTATATCTTGATAGGGGTTTGGATTACACAGGTATATGCCATTGTCAAAATTTGACAAATGTACACTTGAAATTTTTGCAGTTCATTGTAATATAAATTTTATGTAGAAAGTAAAAAATAATACTGTAACCAAATATTGAACTCTAGTTGATAATATACATGTTGAAGTATTTAGGGAGAAGTGGATAGATGTCTATGATATATTTTGAAATACATTTAAAAAATTAGAAGGGATTGATAGAAGGATAGAGTAATAATGGGAGATTCTAGGTGGGCGTTTACTGTAAAATTCTTCCAGTTTTTCTGTATGTTTGAAAATTTTGTTATAATAAAATTTTGGGAGATATCAAATGTCCTGATGAAGTCTCTTCCAAGAAGTACTGGGTCTTGCTTAAAATATACCACTTTTAAACATTTAATATCAAAGATGGTGTTTAAATGTTAAAGAGGAAGATGACTGGTCTGTCCTCTTTAACCCAGCTAGCTATGGCATTGTCTATGTTGGATACATAGGAAATAAGTGGCAAATGAAACAACAAATCAATCTAGCAACAGAAAATACATTGATGTGTTGGTCCTACGCCTGCCCCCGCCCAATTCTAATCATTCATCTGGGGCATGGCTGGGAATCAGGATTTTAAAAACTTCTCTATGTGGTCATAATGTATAGTCAGGGTTAAGAACCACTGCTGGAAGGCCAGTGTTTTGGCTTAGTCACAGGGCCCAACGTAGTCCCTGGCACATAGTAGGTGCCCAAGAAATACAACAAATATTAGTTGAATGAATGGTTGAATGATTCAATGAGAGAATGAATGTAAATGTGCTACAAGCAATGTGTGGATCTTCCACCATCAATAATAATGATGCTACGATATAAAAAATAAAAACAATAAAACAGGCATCACTGGTGTTAAGTTTGGGGATGGGGAGGGAGGCAAAAAGAGGGGCCCTGGGGGTGAAGGGTAGGTAAACTGGATTACTGGTGAGGCACAAGTAATGAGGCTCATTTTCCAGTTAGATGCACATGGACTTTGCTCTGCCTCCCCAGTCACCCTGGAATTTGGGGTGAAGAGATGGGTGGGGTGCCTTGGGGAGGGAAGGGGTTTGATATGGTCCAGATCAAGTTGAGGGCTGGTCTTCCTGCAGCTCTGTGGTTATCAGGCTTGGGGGTCAAAGTCCCACTCTGTTCCATCCTGGAGAGCGCTGAGCTTGGTGGGGCTCAGAGGCCTGGCACAGGCCCTGCTCCTTAGAGGGTTGGTCAGCTGTGTGGCTTTGGGCAGTCATTTCAGCTCTCGGTACGCAATCTCCCTAGTCGTGAACTGAGGGCAATAGTAGCGGCCCTGCTTTCCTCAGGGAATGTTGGGAAGATCAATCAGAAAAACATGTGGGAATAATCTTTCAGGAGTTAGAAAGCCCTAGGCATTCACTCTGTCCTCAGGATTCTTCCATCCTAACCCAAACCTCTGGACTAAGCTTAAACACCTTTCTCCTCAGGGTCCCAGCATCTGGCCATATTGTAATAGTGGCTTAGGCTTTGTCTTCCTAGCTTCTCCCGAATCTGACCCACATCTCTGCTGGTTGAGAGCAGGAGTGAAAAGAAAGCAGTTATTTTGATCCACCTTCTTAGTGCCCAGCACACTGGGGATCAGAGTTGGGGTTTAGACAAAGCTGTTCCTGGCATCCAGGCTTCCTAAAGGGCAGGGCAAGTGTGTCAAGAGCCTTGGAGGTCATGGGAAGGGTGAAGGATTGGCAGGCAGTGCAGGCAATTATGGGACCATTCCCTGGACTCTCCCAGATAAAATTCAGGACATCCAGTTAAATTTAAATTTCAGATAGACAGTGAATAATTGTTTAGTATAAATATGTCCCAAATATTGTATGGAGTCCTGTATTTTTATTTGCTAAATCTGGCAGCACCAATGCTGCTATTCAACAATGTATTGGAAGTCCCAGCCAAAGAAATTAGGCAAGAATAAAAAAGGCATCCTAACTGGAAAGGAAGGAATTCCCTGGTGGTCCAGTGGTTAGGACTCCACAGGGGGCATAGGTTTGATCCCTGGTCAGGGAACAAAAATTCTGCAAGCCGCATAGTACAGCTGGGGGAAAAAAAAAAAAAAGCAAGTTGGAAAGGAAGGAGTAGTTTATTTACTTATTTGCAGATGACATGATTTTGTATGTAGAAAATGCCAAAGAATCCACAAAAAAACTATTAGCCCTAATAAAAAAATTTAGCAAAGTTTCAGGGTATAATATCAATCACAAAACAAGTTTTGTTTCTATATACCAACAATGAAATTAAGATTTCAGATTCAGCAACCTGAAAAGGAAATTAAGAAAACAATTCCATTTACAATAACATCCAAAAGAATAAAATACTGTGGAGTAAATTCAACCAGGGAGTGAAAGACTTGCACACTGGAAGCTATAAAACATTGCTGAAAGAAATTAAAGAAGACCTAAATAAATAGAAAGATATCCCATATTCATGGATTAGAAAACTTAATATTAAGAATAACAATACTCCCAAAGTGATCTACGGATTCAGTGCAATCCCTATCAAAATTCCAATGGACTTTTTTTCTTTTCAGAGGTGGAGAAGCTGATTCTCACATTTATACGTAATTTCAAGGAAACCTGAATAGCCAAAACAACACTGAAAAGGAAAAACAAGGAAAAACAAAGTTGGATGACTCACATTTCCAAATTTCAAGCCTATTACACAGTTACCGTAATTATAACAGCGTGGTACTGGGATAAGGATAGACAGACCAATAGAACAGAACTGAGATTCCAGAAATAAACTCCAAATATCTATGGCCAGTTGACTTTCAACAAAGGCGCCAAGAACATTTAATGGGGAAAGAATTCTCTCTTCAAGAAATAGTGCCTCACTCTATACACAAAAATTAACTCAAAATGGATCAACAATTTAAGTATATGGGCTAAAACTATAAAACTACTGGAAGAAAACATATGGGTAAATCTTTATGACCTCAAATTTGGCAATGGCTTCTTAAAGTTGACATCAAAACATGAGCAACAAAAGAAAAAATAGATGCATTGTTCTTCATAAAAATCAAAAACTTGTGCATCAAAGGCCATTATCAAGAAAGTGAAAAGACAAACAGAATGGGGGAAATATTTTAAAATCATATATCTAAAAACATTCAGTATCCGGAATACATAAAGAACTCTTACAACTCAACAGCAAAGAGACAAACAACTGAGTTTTAGAAAGGGGCATTTGAATAGACATCTTCCCAAAGAAGAAATACAAACAGCCAATAAGCACATGAAAACATGTTCAACATCATTGGTCATTAAGGAAGTGCAAATAAAAGACCACGACGAGGTATCACTTCCCAGCCACTAGGATGGCTATAAATAACAAAAAGAAAACAAACAGAAAATAACGTGTTGTTTGGGATGTGAAGAAACCAGAACCCTTGTACATTGCTGGTGGGAATATACAATGGTGTAACCACTATGGAAAAGTTTGGTGGTTCTTCGAAAAGTTAACAAAGAACTACCATATGTCTTAGTCAGTTTGGACTGCTATAACAAATAGCCATGTTCTGAGTGGCTTAAACAACAGACATTTATTTCTCCCAGTTCTGGAGGCTGAGAAGTCTGAGATCAGGGTGTCAGAATGGCCAAATTCTGGCGAGAAGCCGCCTTCTGGCTTGCCTCCTTGCTGTATCCTCACTTAGCAGAGAGAGGAGAGAGAGCTCTCCCATGTGTCTTCTTATAGGGGCACTAATCCCATCACGAGACTCCATTCTCTCTCATGACCTAATTACTTCCCAAAGGCCCCAACTTTACATACCATCACAGTGGGGGCTAGGGCTTCAGCATATGAATTTGGGGGGACACAATTCAGTCCATAGTACCATATGACCCAGAAAATCCACTTCTAGATATAATCTCCCCAAATTGAAAATATACTTAAACAGATACTTGCGTGTGAATGTTCATAGCAATATTATTCACAATAGCTGAAAGGTGGAAGCAATCCAAATATCTATCAACAAATGACTGGATAAACAAGATGTGGTATATCCCTACAATATTCATCAGTAAAAAGGAATGAAGTTCTGACACATGCAACAACACGGTTGAACCTTGAAAATATGCTAAGTGAAATAAGCCAGTCACAAAAAGGACAAATATTGTATGACTCCACTTCTATGAGGTACCTAGAACAGGCAAATTCATAGAGACAGCAAGTAGATTCGAAGTTATCAGGGGGCTGGGTAGGTGGGGATAATGGGCAGTTATTGCTTAATGGTTACAGAGTTTCTGTTTGGGGTGATGAAGAAATTTTGGAAACAGCGGTGATGGTGGCACAACATTGTGAGTGTAATTAATGCCATTGAATTGTACACTTAAAAATGGTTAAAGTGGCAAATATTGCATTATATACATTTTACCAGTAATAAACAAATAATCTTTGTAAAAAAGAAATTAAATACTGATACATGCTACAACTTGGATGTGCCCCAAAAACATTATGCTAAGTGACAGAAGCCATACACAAAAGTTTATATATTGTGTGATTCCTTTTATATAAAATATCCAGAATAGGTAAATCCATAGAGACAGAAAGCAGGTGGATGGTTGCCAGGGGAGAGGAGGAGGGGGAAACAGGGAGTGATTGCTTAGTGGGTACTGGGTGTTCTAGAGGGATGAAAAACTTTTGCACCTAGAAAGAGATGGTAGTTGCACAACATTGTTGAATATACTACATGCCACTGGATTGGACACTTTAAAATGGTCAGTTGTATGTTGTGTGAATTTCACCTCAATTAAAGAAGATATCTGGGGCTTCCCTGGTGGTGCAGTGGTTAAGAATCCGCCTGCCAATGCACGGGACACGGGTTCAAGCCCTGGTTCAGGAAGATCCCACATGCCGCGGAGCAACTAAGCCCAAGCGCCACAACTACTGAGCCTGCGCTCTAGAGTCCGCGAGCCACAACTACTGAGCCCACGTGCCACAACTACTGAAGCCCGCGCACCTAGAGCCCGTGCTTCACAACAAGAGAAGCCAAGACAATGAGAAGCCCATGCACCGCAACGAAGAGTAGCTCCCACTCGCTGCAACTAGAGAAAAAGCCCGTGTGCAGCAACGAAGACCCAACGCAGCCTAATTAATTAATTAATTAATTAATTAATTAATTTAAAAAAGATACCTGGCAACCCTACATGTGGCCCCTCCCCAACCCTGTGCCTTGTCCTCCCCCGGTTCCACGGACTTCTATGCATGAACTACAGAATCAGATTCAATTCTTATTCCTAAGAACATGGCACATCACCAACCACAGCCCTTAAAAACCCTTCTCTGGGCCCTCAGGGGCTGCTGGGAAACAGGACCTCCTGGCGGCTCTGCCCCAGTTCAGTGATATTTGGGTTCATTCATTTAGTACATACCTGCTATGGATCAGATTAAGTCCTGGCCCTCTGGTTGCACAAAACCTGCGTGGGTGAGGGGATGGGAACAGATCAGATATGCAAACAGACAATAAAGATATGCAACATTGACCCTGGAAGACCGTGCTAAGTAGGAGATGCGATTAAACATGCCTGGAGGAGAGAGGCAGCTTCTGAATGGTGAGGAGGAGGAGGAGGAGGAGGAGAAGTTCCTGAGGGGAAAGTGTACCCTAGGATCAAAAACGCCTGGAACAAAGAGCCGTTGCACAGGGCTCTTGAAAATGGGGGTGTCGTGGGCAG
This sequence comes from Balaenoptera musculus, assembly GCF_009873245.2. Classification (NCBI taxonomy): domain Eukaryota; kingdom Metazoa; phylum Chordata; class Mammalia; order Artiodactyla; family Balaenopteridae; genus Balaenoptera; species Balaenoptera musculus. Next base: position 147,893,680 of record NC_045786.1, read on the forward strand.
AGGATAAGGCCACAGTAGGCGTGGGGCCAGACTGCGAGGGGCGGTGAGGGGTTTGGGCACATCTTGGGGGCCACAGTGAACAGTTTCAGCAGGTTTTGTGCTCTGGGGTGGCCGTAGGGGCTCTGGGTGTGCCTGAGGCTGTGTATAAAATTGCGCGTGCAGGTGTGCATCTTTCTGGGGCAAGTCTTCAGCTGCCAGTGCATCCTCAAAGGGGTCTGTGTCTCCAAGGAGGTTAAGAGGTTAACTGTTAGCCAAGCTGATTATTGTTGCTCTCCTCCGGCCCCCTGCGTTCCAGCCGGGCCTGATTCCTCTCCACTCCCCAGCACGGTGCTGGTTCCAGGCTGTGTTTACTGCCTGAACCTGCTCTCCACCTGCCTCCTGTCACACCCTCTCCCCTCGAGGTTTCCAGGAGCCGTCCGCAGCAGCCTTTACTGCCTGGGCCACCTCTGAGTTAGTCACCGTTGTTTGGCTCCCATGTTGGAGTCTGTGGGTCTCTCTCCATAGAGGGCCTCACTTATTGCCTCCCCTCCTAACAACCTGCTTCGGGCCTGTTCCACCCCTTCCCTCTCCTGACACAGCTCTCAAATGTCACCAGTGAGTGACGAGCGATGTCCCAGGTGCCAAATCTGAAGTCACCTCAGGGTACTGCTTTTTCTTCCACCCCCTCCTCCTCCTCATCTTCTGAAAAGCTCTCCTCTCTTGACCTCCCTGACGTTGCACCTGCCTGTCTGGAATCACCTCCTACTTCTAAGATCACTGCTTTTCTGTGTCTCTTTCTGGATTTTCTGTTTTTCCTTACCTTTAAAACTGTGAGTTAAAAAATAGAGCTAATTCACACACTTGGGGGAAAAAGTCAAAACAGAACAAAAGAACATATAGTGAAAGTAACTTCTTCCTACCGTGATTTTCAATTCTCCAAAATCTCTCTCCGGGGCAAATGTGAAGTCCTTCCAGAGCTGTGCCGTCCCATACAATAGCCACTAGCTATACATAACTGTTGAGCACTTAAAACGTGGCTAATTTGAATTGAGATATTTTGTAAGTATAAGATACATGCCATATTTCAACGACTTAGTACAAAGAAAAATACAAAATATCTCATCAATAATTTAAAAACATAATTATAATTCAATAAAGCTGGAAAAATAACTAAAATATTGATTAAATGTTAAAATGATACAATTTGGGATATATGAGGTGAAAAATATATTAAAATTAATTTTACCTGTTTCTTTTTTAATCTTCTAATGGGGATACTGGAAAAATGTAAATATCATATATGGCTTGCACTTGTAGCTAACATTATAATTTACTGGACAGCACTGTTCTAGAGCTAGACTCTGCATTTATAAGTATACATGTACATATGTATTCCTTTAAAAACACAATATGTACACAAATAGCAGACTTCTGTAAATTTCTTTTTGCCCTCAACCATCTTTCTCAGAGATTACGACCTATTAGTTGAACTAGGCCTTACAAAGTCATTCTTTGTAATGTCTGCAGAGCATCCATGAGATGACTGCACCAGCATTTAAGTAGCCAGCCCTCTACTGATGGGGGTTTAGGCTGTTTGTAATCTTTTAATGCTATCGTAACACAATGAGTCAGTGACTATCCTTGAACCTACACCTTTGGGCATATGCGCAAGGATATCTGTAGCCTGAATTCCTAAGAGTGGATTCACTAAAAGTGAATGTTCTTGGAGTACTGTTGTTGGCTTACCTCTGTGTGTCCTGCAGCGTGTACTGAGTGTACTGTGCTCAGGCCAGTACATGGTAGATTATTAGTTGAACAGAAAGCTCAAATGTGGAGAAGTTCTGAGTGGGAAAGGGCTCCGGAGTTCACTATTTATTATTTCACAAATGTCTATGGTGGGTTACCAGATGAGCAGATGGGGTCTCTACCCTTGAGGAGCTCACAGAAGAATAAGGAGACATGTGTGCAAACAAATGATTCAAGCCAGTCAGGTGATTTAATGAGGGTACGTGTGAAACGCAGTAGGAGCGTTTTATAGATGATGAAACTGAAGCTCACAAGCCCAAGTGACTGTACGGTGGGCACTGGTGTGGATCTCTTTTCCCCTTTAGAGCACACACTTCTGAGAGTCAGGATCCATCACAACTGTTTTACATCTGTTGTGAGATTGAGCTCCCCTCCCTCTGCAGTCAATATATATTAGTCATTATGACATAACAGCCTTGAGATTTGTATTTTCATACTTGATCTCATTTAAATATCTCAACAGCCCTTAAGTTAGGTTACTGCCACTTGATGTCAGCGCTCTGCCTGACCTACTGCCTCTGCCGGAGCCCACGCCTGCTCCACTCTGGCCCTTAGCTGGCAGTACTGCTCGGTGAGGTGTGACCTGGAAGGCTGCCTGAGTGTCCCAGGCAGACAGTGTACCAAGTGGTTAAGGGTTCATCCTCTGGATCCAGGATCAGGGCTCGGATGCCAACTCCATCACTCTTACCTGTGTGACCCTCAGCAGTGGATTTTGCCTCATCTGCATGAGTCATCATGACAGTCCCTACCACAGACAGCTTGAGGGTGAGGGTGAAAGAAAGCCATCAATGCTTAGACTGGTCCAGAGATGGAGGCTGTGTTCGTGGGCCCAGCTACATTATTTTATGTAGAGTTGTGGAATGAGGGCCTGGAACCTGCAAGCACCTCTTTTATTGTACTGTCCATACTTTATAAACTTTTGTCTACTAAACATACTTTAGTCAGATGGTATGGTCTTATCACAGATTTGGAAAAGCTTTTAAACATAGCTCATGTTATCAATGGATAAACGGATAAACAAATTGTATATCCACACAATGGAGTATTATTCAGCCATAAAAAGAAATAAGCACTGAAAAGTGCTACAATGTGGATGTACCTCAAAAACATTATGCTAAGCGAAAGAAGCCAGACACAAAAGGTCACGTATTGTAGGATTCCATTTATATGAAATATTCTTCATAGGTAAATCCATAGAGACAGAACTCAGATTGGTGGTTGCCAGGGGCTGGGGGGAGGGGGAACGGAGAGCAGCTACTTAATGGATATAAGGGTATGAGGTTCTGGGAAAACATTTTTCACAGGGAAGTCCTTCTATGGCTCGGAGCATGTAGGAGAAGAGTGAGGAAGGAATCCGAGGGCCAGCAGGACTTTGCCCAGGACTGGTGCAAAGTCTTATTTCAATCCACCAAATGATAATGAGGCAGGAGATAGATGGGCCCCAGGCTGAGCAGCTGGAGTTTGTCCCCCCCTGTGGACAGATAGTCCAGGATGAAGACAATAGCAGGAGGATAATAGGAGAGGCTGGACCCTGCCCAGATAAAAGAGACCACGTATTCCTCATTGTCGAAGTCAAGGAGACCTTCCTGACTGTACATGTACAGAAATGCTCCTTGGAGGTCAAAAAGGGAGTGACGTCAACCTACCCATAGGCCTCTTTGCTAGAATCCATCTTGGCTAAGAGATATGCACACACACAAGGGAGGACCCTGAGATAAACCAAATACAGACTCAGAGCCAGGCAAACAAGATGACTGGCCAAAGGAAACCCAGAAGAAATGCCCCATGTAAGTGATTAAAACTACCATGAGGGTGTGACTTTTTCTCTGAGCCGGCCTGTGTGTGCCTGTTCACATGTACTCTTTTTCCTCCTAATAAACATTTGTTTCACTGAAAAAAAAAAAAAAAAAAGGGTATGAGGTTCATTTTGGGGGAGATGACAATGTTTGAAACTAGATATAGGTGGTGGTTGCACAACATTATAAATGTGCTAATTGCCACTGAATTATTCACTTAAAATGGTTAATTTTATAACAAATGCTAGAGAGGTTGTGGAGAAAACAGAACCCTCCTACACTGTTGGTGGGAATGTAAGTTGGTGCAGCCACTGTGGAAAACAGTATGGAGGTTCCTCAGAAAACTAAAAATAATCCCACTCCTGTGCATATATTCAGACAAAACTATAATTCAAAAAGATACAGGCACCCCTATGTTCATAGCAGTACTATTCACAATAGCCAAGACATGGAAACAACCTAAATGTCCATGGACAGATGAATGGATAAAGAAGATGTGGTACATATATACAATGGAATAGTACTCAGCCATAAAAAAGAACAAAATAATGCCATTTGTAGCAACATGGATGTAACTAGAGATTATCATACTAAGTGAAATAAGCCAGAAAGAAAAAGACAAATGCCATATGATATCACTTATATGTAGAATCTCAACTATGACACAAATGAACCTATCTATGAAACAGAAACAGAATCAGGGACATAGAGAACAGACTTGTGGTTGCCAAGGGGGAAGGGGTTGGGGGAGGGATGGAGTGGGAGGTTGGGGTCAGCAGACGTAAGCTTTTATATATAGGGTGGATAAACAGCAAGGTCCTACTCTAGCACGGAGAACTATATTCAGTATCCTATGATAAACCATAATGGAAAAGAATATTAAAAATAGAATGTGTATATATGTATAACTGAATCTCTTTGATGTACAGTAGTAACTAACTCAACATTGTAAATCAACTATACTTCAATAAAAAGTAAAAATAAATGGTTAATTTTATGTTATGAGAATTTCACCTCAATAAAAAAGTAGCCCACCTCCATCCTCCCTTTGATGCCATTAGGGACTCCAATTAAGACCCCAGTTAGAAACCACAAATCCTTTCACATTATAAAGGAGAAGCCTTGGGAGGTGGGATGGGGAGCAGCTCACCAGGGGTCACAGAGCTGGTCCCAGCTGGAATAGAGCCAGAACTCAGGTCCCATTCGCAGAACAGATCTTTATTGAGAACCAGTCCCTGTTCTAAGCACCGAGGATTCAGCCAGCCATGAATGAGACCCAGGAGTCCCTTTTCATGGAGTTTGCATTCTGATGGGGGAAGGCTGACAAACACACAGGTAGTAAAATATCAAGCAGGGAGAGAGCTATGAAGGAAAACAAAGCAGGTAAATGGTATGTGGGAGGCAGCTAGGGAGGGCCTGTAAGATGAGGTGACATTTGAGCAAGCAATGCAGAGCAGATATCTGGAGAAAGGTGTTTCTAGCGGAAGGACCAGGACCAGCAGGTACAAAGGCAGAAGCGGGGCAAGATCATGCTTGGTGTTTTCAAGGACCAGCAAGGAGGCTGTCTCTATTTGCCTCACTTCTGAGAAAGAGAGACTCATTTTGCCCTGGAGAGCATGGTAGACCATTCCTGCTTAATAGCTACTTAGTCAATATTTAATTGATGCTCAAGGACGGAGGAAGTTGAGAGTTTGAGCAGAGTCTGGGGTGGGTGTTGAAGCTACACAGGTTTTTGCCTGGCGGAGAGGTCAGGGCAGCTGCCATCTACCCAGCCTGGCCCCTGTGAGGGGAGCTCCCTGAGGCTTCCTGGGTGGACTCCTGGGGGGTGGGGCGGAGGGGTTCAAGCAGCTCTGAGTCAGGCAGCTCCGCCAGGATGACGGTCCTTAATTGGCTGCTCTGAGTGTGGAATCCTCTATGCACCACCCCAGGGAGACCGTGCAGCTGGAGAGAGCCGCTCATCACCTCTCCACCTGCAGACTTTGGGGGGGGCATGGAAAGAGGGGGACTGGAGCTGGTGTGGGTGCTGGCAGGGGCTCTGAGTTAAGGTCGGGTATCCGTGCTGGGCAAAGAGCTGGTGAGTTCTGAGATGTTTTCTTGCTTGAATAACCAGACACAGCTGCTGCCCAAATTGGGGTAAAGAAGAAAACAAGAGTTGTTTCAGGCAAGAGTGGAACCTGACCCCTGCTCGCTCATTTTTATTTTACCTTCTGACTCACCTTGCTGGATCAATGGGGTTTGAGGTACAGACATTTAATTTAAAGACTGAACACTTGGCAATTAATTTTAAGGCTCCCCAACTTCCCAGCTAGTTGGGCAATTTAACTTATCTCTCTGAGCCTCAGTTTTCCTGTCTATAAAATATGGGTTGATATAAAAAGGAAGGAGCCCAGTAGCCAGCATACGGTGGCATTCGACAATCCAAGCCTAAAACCCTGAAGTTGCCTTTCATTTTCTGTCTGAGGTTGAGAAGATCCCTGCTTCATCTCACTTGAGCAGCAGCTCTCCATGGGGACTTATGACTCTAGCGCCATCCATCCCAGCTCCCCTTGGCAACATATAGGTCGCCTGCATGGGCAGGGTGACAGCTGACCTGTTCCCTGGGCACTGGGTCAGCATTTGGGGGAAGGATATGGAAGCAAGGACCTGCCTTCCTATCAAAGAGTCATGCTTCCTGTGTCTCTGGCTGGATACCAGCCACCACACCCACCTTTGCACGACCCCCCTCCCCAGGTCCTGGTGGTCTTGTTTCCCAAGATTCCTGCTCCTCCTCTAGGGATCCGTTCTGGATCACAGCTAGATGGGCTGTGGATGCCTATGACTCTGTCCTTGCTTCTCATTGGCCTCTCAGAAGAGACCTAGAGGCTGTTCTTGGTCTTCACCATCCACCAGGTGGCTTGACAGGTGCTGGGCAGGTTTGCTGGGCTTCTTGGGTTACAGCGAACAAATATTCCTTAAAATACGTTGGGGGTAAAACATGTGGTCCTCTCTCCATGACCCTAACCCCTGCTCAGTATCATTTAGGGAAGGGAAGAGGAAAGAATCAATGGGAGAAGTTAGGGGGGTGCAGATATATATATATCTGTGATTCTGGTGGCATCAGACTTGGGCAAGATGGGGTAATGGCCCTGGCATGTGGACAGTGGAGCCAGATGGCCTGGGTTCAAATTCCAGCTACTATCCTACTAGCTGTGTGACCAAGGGCAGGTTATTTTACCTCTCTGGACCTCAGTTTCTTTATCCCTAAAATAGGGATAAAATACTAATAGAATCAGCCTTCTAGGGATGTTGCAAGGTTTCACTGATTAATATTTGTAAAGTGCTTAGTATAGGCTTGGCGCAGAGTAAGTACTCAATATCTTCTTATTTTGTTTCAGCTTATGTAATTGATTTTACGTATTTGACAGTGAATTTTTTAAATTGAAGTATAGTTGGTTTACAATATTATATTAGTTTCAGGTGTACAACACAGTGATCCAATATTTTAATAGATTATGCTTCATTTAAAGTTATTATACAATATTGGCTATATTCCCTGTGCTGTACAATATATCCTTGTAGCTTATTTATTTTATACATAGTAGTTTGTAACTCTTAATCCCCTACCCTATCCCCCTTACCTCTCCCCACTGGTAACCACTAGTTTGTTTTTTATATCTGTAAGTCTGTTTCTGTTTTGTTATATTCATTCATTTGTTTTATTATATTCATTTGTTTTATTTTTTAGATTCTACATATAAGTGATAACATACAGTGTTTGTCTTTCTCTGTCTGACTTATTTCACTAAACATAATACCCTCCAGTCCATCGATGTTGTTGCAAATGGCAAAATTTCATTCTTTTTTATGTCTGAGTAATATTCCATTGCATATATGTACCACATCTTCTTTATTCATTCATCTGTTGATAGACACATAGGTTATTTCCACATCTTGGCTATTGTAAATAATGCTGCTATGAACATTGGGGTGCATGTATCTTTTGCAATTAGTGTTTTCATTTTCTTCGGATAAATACCCAGGAGTAGAATTGCTGGATCATATAGTATTTCTATTTTTAGATTTTTAAGGAACCTCCATACTGTTTTCCATAGTGGCTGCACCAATTTATATTCCCACCAACTGTGTACTAGGGTTCCCTTTTCTCCACATCCTTGCCAATATTTGTTATTTGTGGCCTTTTGATGATAGCCATTCTGACAGGTGTGAGGTGATATTTCATTGTGGTTTTGACTTGCGTGACAGTGAATTTGTTTTTGTTTGCTTAAGTTGTCATCTATCTGGGCATTGGGGTTACAATGGAGGGAGACAGACATTAATCCAATATTCAGAAATAAACGTACAGTTGCAATGGGGATCTGGGCTTTGAAAACGGGAACATGGGGCTCAGAGAATGCACAATGATGGGAATAGATCCAGCCAGGCAGGTGAGGGAGGGTTTCCTGGAGGAAGTGACTTTAGAACCAAGATTTGAAGGGTGAATAGGAGTTAATTAGTCCAAGAAGGGAAGGAAAAATATTTCAGTCAGAGGAAATAGCAAAGACCCTGCAAGTATGAAGGGCTGACTCGACCAGATTTGCCTTTAGAAAAGTGCACTTCAGCAAAGGGGAGGCCATTTAGGAGGGTTTTATGTTTTCATTAAAATCATCTTTGAAAAGAGACTGAACAGATTTATAATAGTATTAGAATATTTCTTTATAATAATAATTATTACTTTCCCCCAGTCTTTTAAAAAATTATGGTAAAAAACAATATAAAATTTACCATTTTATCTATTTTTAAGTGTACAGTTCAGTAGCATTAAGTATATTCACAACATAGTGCAACTGATCTCCAGAACATTTTCATCTTACAAAACTGAAACTCTGTCCCATTAAATAACTCCCCATTTCCCCTTCCCCACAGCCCCTGGGAACCACCACTCTACTTTCTGTTTCTGTGAATTTGACTCTTCTACATACCTCACAGAAGTGGAATCATGCAGTACTTGTCTTTTTGTGACTGGCTTATTTCACTTAGCATAATGTCCTCAAGGCTCATCCATGTTGTAGCCAGTGACAGGTCATCTCGGAGGCTTTTGCAGGAGCCCGAGTGCGAGCTGATGGGGGCTGGCACTAGGACTTGGCAACAGAGGAGGGAGAAGGAGATGGGATCAGGGAGATTGGGGGCAGGCGGAGTCACAGGATTTGGTGAAGCGTGGGAAGGTGATGAAGTCGGGTGAGGCAGGGCTCCCGCTTCTGGCCTTGGCCTTCAGAGGAGGCTGTGGACAGGCCAGTGTCACTCAGACTTGTGGGCTCCTATGGAGGATGTGGGTGACCAAGGGGCTGAGTTGCGAGTAGAGGAAACTGAGAAAGAACCTCTTCTCTGTCTTCAGCCCAGAGTCTTGCAGAGATCAGAGAGGACAAGGAGAGAGCAGCTGCTCTGGCTTCTTTGCCCCCTTGTTTGTATCCTCCTACAGAGCACAGACCTTGCTGCACGGGCAAGGTGGGTCTTTATGGCAACCCAGATGAAAAGTAGGAGGAGGCACCTAAGAGTTCTGTGCTCTGCCCCTTCCTATTCAGATACTACCAGGCTGGGCACCGCAAGGGTCCACCCTGCTGTCCCTGGTCTGTTTTGTTCTCCTTGGAATTGTAAAGCCCCTTTCGCCTAGAGACTCTCCTCCCATCTCTCATCTCCCCGAAGAAGTGGGTGATTCTCCCCTCTAAGAGAGAAATCACAGACGAAAGAATCCTAACCCCGACCTTCTCCAGCTGTGTGGCAAGTCACTTCTTTCCCAGCGATGTGCCCAGAGAGCCCGTGTTGAACGTCCACAGAAAGCAGGCCCCACACCAGACCTAGCGAGGCCGAGACAGACACGGGTCCCACCCTCGGAGGAGCAAAGGGCTGTAGATGTGGCAGAGATATCAGTGTGAACAGGTGTGGCGATGGCTCGTGAAGGAAGGTGGTTTGTTCCACTTGGTTTTGGGTGGGGCAGTGGGGAAGAGTTGTCAGAAAGTGCTAGAGATGGGATTTTCTAGAACTATGTCTTGGAAGATTTCTATCGGCTTGGAGGGAAAAGTCAGGCAGTAGGGCAGACAAGGGAATTCTTGGCAGGGGGACACGAGAAACAGGCTCGTGCCTTCAGCTTGTTATCAGCAGACGTCTGCCTGGAGAAGTCAGCAGGGTCTCCGTACACCAGGATCTGGCTTTAGTCTCTCTGGCGGTGGGAGGTGTCGGGGTGGAGGAAGGTGAGGAGCTTCTGGCAGGGAAGCCATTTAGGGTGGTGGTCCCTTGGAGATAGTTAAAAACATTCTCCAGGGAATTCCCTGGCAGTCCAGCAGTTAAGACTCTGCACTTTCACTGCTGAGGGCCCCGGTTCAATCCCTGGTCAGGGAACTCAGATCCCACAAGTGGTGCGGTGCGGCAAAAAAAAAAAAAAAAATTCCACATAGCACTTACTAGACACCTAATGCTGTTGTAGAAGCCATACAAGTGTTGATGTATGTAATAGTCGCACCAACCCTTTGCAGTAGTCACCATCATGGTGCCCCTTTTCCACACAGGAAAACACCCAAGGTTGCACAGAGCAGGGCAGCCTGGTTCCAGACTCTGTGCTTTCAGCCACTGTGTTAGGCTGCGTCTCTCAGCCAGCTCTGAGCAGAAGTGTTAGGACAGGGCTGGAGGGGATGAAGGAGGGAAAAATGACCAGGAGCTGGGCTCAGATGGGATGAGGGTGGGGGGTGAGGGTGGAGCCATGTCAGCTGCTCAGACACCACGATGGTACCATTCACTGAGCTGTGGCACCAGGAGGAAAGAGAGCCTTGCTGGCCTCGTTCTCCCAGTCTGTAAAATGGGGACAGGAACACTTGCCTCAGTGCAGAGGGAGCCCAAGTGGAGGTCTTTTGTGCACCAGAGGTGCTCTGTCAGCGCGGCCTGCCCCTGCCGCCTCACAGCTAGCCCTGCCCTCTGCTGCCAACATGCCTGCTGTCCCCTCTGTCCCCCTCCTGGCCGCCTCTGGGGGCACCCTGCCCTCTGGGAATTCCTTTCTCTGTCATTTCCTCGTGGAGCTACAAGTGGCTTTGAAGTCTGCCCGGCACTTTAGAGGGAGGGAGGTGAGAGCAGTTCAAGGGATGTAGGTGGGAAGTATTTGGAAATGCAGATGGGCTACACGAGCACCTTTTATTTTCGTTCAGAACATCTGAGTGTCTCTGTGGGTCCCCCACATTCCAGAGCAGTGCCTCCCGCCCCCATTGCCGAGAGGATGTGAGAGCGCCCATGGTGGTGGCGGGGACTGCTGTGAGCTTGGAGCAGCTAGGCTAAGCAAAGCTCTCAACTTCCCGCCCCACCCTGCCACACCACCAAAACAGAAGGGCCGAGGTACCAGCCCCAGGGAGGGGCTGCCTGGGACAGCCTTCGAAGCAGGAAACAGCCCAGGAGGAAGGCTCAGGGAAGTAGTTTGTTAATATTCACAGCAGAGGCAACAGTCTTCCCTGGGTTTTCAGCGTTTCCACAGCAGGCAGCGATATCACCAGCCTAGCTCAGCAACTCCAGGGCCTGGGAGGCGAGGCCTGGGTTTGGCTCATAAATCGCTGTGTGACATTGGGCAACTCACTTCCCTCTCTGGGCCTTGGTTGTCTCTTCTGTAGCATCAGGCACTGTGATTAGGTCACCTCCAGGTTTCCTTCCCGCTGCAGCATTCAGGATTCATATCCTTGACAACTTGGCCACGGGCCCCTGCCTCAGCACACCCGCTTCCTGTCCTCCGGGTGGGGTTCAGGCCTGGCTAGAACCAGGAAATGTGCTGGGACTGTCTCTTGGAAGAAGCAGGGATGCAAGGGCAGACTGAGGAGTGGTGGGTTTGCCTAGAGCCCACTCCCCGGCAACATCCTTAGGGGAGGAGAGAGGCCGTGGGCACACAGATGATGTCTTTGAGGGAGGGCAGGGGTGACATCTGAGATATTTAACAGTCAGGGCAGCTCAGGCTGCCTGAGCACCTGGGGGAGGGGGGCTGCTGTGCCCACCGTTACCCCTTTAGTTCCTGGGGGGCGTCTGGGGGTCCTGGGGGAGGGACCAGGAAGGCCAGAAAGGGAAATATTTGGGGGGTTTGGGACAGGGCCTGTTTATCAACTGGTGAGGAAATATTTCAGCATTTTGACAACCCGTGTGACTGTGTCAGCGACCTGCTGTCTATCAACCCTGTTTGTGGGGAGGGAGGGAGGGAAAGGGAAGGTTGCTGGGCCCCTCGGGGAGCTGGTTTCTAGCCATTTCCACTATCAAAAAAATTCCTTTCATTCAGAGTGGGTGTCAGGTCACTGTTCTCACTTGGCCCAGAGTCCCAAGGCCCCTGGCCTGACACCTGAGGGTCCCCCTCCTTCCCCTGCCCTTGGGTACAGTGAAGGGAGGCTTCCTCCCCCCAGCTCCTTTCCACACAGCATTTTAGCCCAGTTGCCCTGAACCACTGGCTCCTTTTTCCTTTGTGTCTGCCCCTCTCAGCCATCCTCCCTCCCCTGCACAGGGCCCATTGGGCCCCCATCCTCCTATCCCCCATCCCCCAGGTGATGACCTTTCCAATCTCATTCTGCCTGGCCTTTGGAGGAGAAAGTTGAGGTGGGGTTGCAGGGTTGGGGTAGGGGGAGCAGGTGCACTTTAAGGGCAGTTGGTGGGGGAGACCCCGGATTCCTGGTACACGGCCCCTTCTCTGCCTGCTGCCCTGACTTCCCTGGGCAGCAATTTCGGTTTCTATTTTAAACAATTTGAGTTGTTTGCTTCCCTGCCTTCCTGCTGGGTGTTTATAGTGAGGAAAATAATTGATAATATTTGCACAGATGTGCTGGCACTGCAGCTCGTCATGGGCACCTATACCCAGGGGACCCTCCCCGCCCCCAGCTTCTCTGCCAGCCTGAGGAACCAGCCGGAAGTGGGGTAACTGCAAGCCCCCTGCTTCCCAGGAGCCTCAGGCTGTGAGACACAGGCAGAGCTGGGAAGCAGGAGGCCTAAAGTGCCCCAGGCATGCCCAGAGGCTCGGCGTGACAGGGGAGGGGGCCCTGCCAGCGTAGCAGGGGCTGATCAGGATGAGCCCAGGCTCCACAGAATGGGCCCTTCCAAGGGGGCTGGGAGCGAAGTCCCTAGGGGCTACGTTTCTGATTCCATTTTCTTTTGCAGAGCCTGAATTTGCAGCTGAGGGAAGGGGATGGGGTGAGGACGGTGGGGAGCAGGACCAGGGCTGAACATAGGAAATCATTTGGCGGCTTCTCCTTTGTCTCCAGGCCTGGAGCAGTGTTCTGCAGGGCTGGGAAGGAGGTGGGAGCTGTCAGGGCTGTGAGGCAGGCTGCCCAGCCCGAGCACGGCCTGGACTGGAGTCCGTGCTGCCTGCTGCCCAGGCCGGGGCCCAGCGGGACCGGGGACAGGGACACTGCGGACCAGACGGGGCCGGGAGGGGCTCCTCAGCCACCGCGTCTCCTGCTTCACCCCTGGCATGTGCGCGTGCTGTATGTGTGGGCACACGTGAGCGTGGGCACGAAGCATTTGTGCCTGTGTGGGCTGTGCCCGTGTGCGCGCGTGCACGAAGGGGTGCGTGGCTGCATGCCCGCGCCTGTGTGTGTGAGCACGCACACGCCGTGTGTATATGTGCGTGTGTGCGTGCGTGTCTGTGTTTTGGTTTGGGTTCCCCTGGGGCCCTCTGAGACAAGGGTTCGATCGTAGGTAGTTTATTGGGAGCTGATCCCAGGAAGCGCGGCAGGGGAGTGAGGAAGAAGATGGGGGCAGGAAGGCAGCCAGTGAGGGACATGCTTTCAAGCAAATTGCCGCCGCCGGCAACTGAAGCTCAGTCCTGCTGGGGAACCCTGAGAGCGTGTAGAATATGACTAGTGTCCTCCCTTCCAGATGCCGGGAAATCTGGGGTTATTGGTCCACCGGCTTCCATCCGTCAGTGGTTGAAGTCACTTTCGGCTTATCCTGCCTGTGGGCCCAGGATCACAGAGTTCCCAGGAAGCAGACTTCGCTGTGGGGAGGTAAATGCCGAGGGGGTCTCGGTGGCAGCACCGGGTCTGCTGCTGCTTGGTGGGCGCGGTGGGTGCGGTGATGTGCTGCTCGGGGCCCCGCAGGAGTGATGGGCTTAGACCTCCAGCTGCTGCAGGTGCTGTCAGCAATCAGCCTTCAGGGCAAACCCCGCTTCCGGAGCAGCTCCAGCTGAAGGGATCCGCCTCACCTGAGAGTCACAGCCCTTTTCTGGGTGGCCCACATCCGATGACTGATTGATAAGCAGATATAAAGGCCTGGCCCTTCGTCCTACCTTGGGTCAACTCTGAAGGGCATCCTGGATCCAGACCCCACCTTGGGTTGGCCCAGACAGTCATTTGGGCCAGCATCGCAGCCTGGCCTCCCCGTCGTTCAGATCGGCCTCTGCTCCCTTCCTCAAATGTTATCCCAAGAGCGTCTCCTAATGTACATCGTGCGCTAATCTCTGTCTCAGGGGTACCCAGCCTGTGCAACATGTGTGTGTGTGTCCATAGCTGTGTCTTGCAAGTAGGCGCATGTGGGTGCAAGTGTGCCAGCACCCTCCATGCAGTGACCTAGAGGACAGGCTGGTCTCTCTGCCAGTGCAGGCAGGTTCCTGGGGGCCTGGGACCGAGAGCATTTGGTGCTGAGGCTGTGGTCTGAGGCAGACAGAGATGGTTTCCTCCCCATACCACCCGTGAGCAGCCCCCATTAGGGAGGTATGAGGGACTCTAGAGAGGGCATCGGGGGAATGAGGCTCCTTGGTGACCCCGTACCTTGTGTCCACCCTTGATAGCTCCAGGCAGCTCAGTGGAGCCTCAGTCACCCAGGCTCGCATCCCTTCCGCCTGATCTCCAAGGCCTTCGAGTCTAGAAGGGATTTTTCTTCAGCATGGACCTTGCCTTATCTTGCAGAGTCAAATGCACGCCATCACCCTGCATCCAGGCTACCCTGAGCAGAGAATTCCTCCAAGCCAGAGTGCCTCCCCCTTCTCCTAAGGCCTGGGTGTGGGCATGTCCTCTCAAGAACATGCTGCTAGGGGCCAGGAGCAGTAGACTTGGGGATGGAGGTCAGTCTTGGGGAAGAAATGGACGCAGGCAAAGGTGGAGGCAGGTGAGGACAGTAAGAGGCCCAGAGGGCACCAGGTGTTACAGAAATGTTTATTACAAGGATAATTATATACAATAATGGGACATTAAAACTGCTGATCCTGGGCCTGTGAGACTTCAGGGGATGCAGGGAATGGAGGGCTGCCTAACGCCTGGGATTAGGGAGGATGGTGGGACAAGTTGGTGGATTCATAGCCCCGAGCTCTGGGTGGGGGACGGGAATGACCAGGTCCGCAGATTGTGCACAGTGAGGTCCATAGATTGAACTCTGAAAGGCCTGCCCTCACAATGTGCTCCTCCTGCCTGTCTGGATGTCTCTAGAATTCTGGAGGATTCCTAGAGGTTGAGGGTGTTAAGAGCAGCTCTGAGCCGGGGTGCCAGTGAAGAAGCTCCAAGGCTGACCAGGGGTCCAGCATTCAGAGGTGGGAAAACATTACTGGCCTTTGAGACACAGGCCTGACCTTCCTCTTCCTTGAGTTGGTGGAGCCCGCAGTTTGGCTCCAGCCTGGATGTTCTAGGCATAATCCAAACAGCTTTGAACCCTCCTTGGGAGGCTCCTGCCACATCCCTGCCCATGAATACTAAGGGTCATCCCTTAGTACCCCTTAGATACATTCTCCTCATCCATCTAGACCTTGCTCACCTCCTCTAGGAAGCCTTCCTGGGCTGCTCAGCTGCCATGCCAGGCCTGTGTCCCTCCCCTCATCTCACTCACTACTCAGGGTCTCCTCGCTATGTTCCCACAGGGCTGGATCTAGGGTCCTGCGCTCAGTGGCTGCTGGGCTGATGGCACTCTCTCTCTGTCTACTTGGGATGGTGCCAGCTCAGAGCCCCCCGGGAGGAGCCTAGAAAAGGATGTTGGGGGAACAGGGGCAACACTATTCCAGGGCCCTCCAGGCTTTGTGTCATCTCATCTGCCTTTCGTTCCTGCACAGAGACGCTCCAAGAACCTGCCCTAAGTACTGAGTTTATACACCCGAGATGTCCCTTCTCTACCTAGAATCTACACTGTCTTACAAGCCCACGGGAGAGGTAAGCACCCTCCAGAACCAGAAAGACCAAGGGGTCCCTATGTCTCTATGTATTTCCCTCTTGGCTGGCTTAGGTCTGGGCATCATGAGCCAGAGAGTGGAGTTGGGGAAGGTCAGGGTGTCCCAGGTGGAGATTCCTGTGGGCTGCAAGGACTGGCTCAGCTCCTCTTCTCCCCAGGCATTCCTTTCCCTCCCTGTAATCTGTTCTTTCTCTGTGGAGAGGTTAACAGAGTCGGGTAGTGGGGTGCTTGCAGGGCAGGAGACCCTTTAGGAAATAAGCAGAATGGGGAGAGCTCCCAGCTAGAGGGAGGCCCTGCCTGGATGGCCAGGTGGGCAGCCCTACCCTCTCCTGCTTCCCAACATAGCCTGGGCTGGAGAGTGATGCTTCCAGCCCTGCTTTAGGCTGGTTGCAACAGGCAGGAAGAAGTGAAGGTTGCACCCCTCAGGCTGCAGCCTGGGAGGCCTCCTCCCGATAAGCCACCCTCATGAGTTGTCTTCAGGGGCCAGGACTCCCCAGAGAGTCTGCTACCCCAAGCCCCCCTGCCTCCTCAGGCGGAGCAGGGGAGTCGGGACGCCAGGACTTCTTGGCCACTAGCTGTGGCCATTCTGGGACATGTAAGCTGCCAGGGCTACCACCACGGCCACATAGAGACCAGCCCCGATGGCGATGGAGAGTGTGGCCAGGAATAGGGCCCGGCGGGAGGTGGTGCTGGCCAGGCGGAAGTCCCCCTTGGAGATGGCCTTGCTGGTCTAGGGAGAGAGAGGCGCTGATGAAAGGGAGCATCCCCACGCCCAGCAAAACAGCCCCAGCCCGCCAGGCCCTGACCCCAGGCCCCCCAGAGGAGCGGGGTGGCCAGAACAGAAGCCCTGGGCCCCACGGGCTCTTACCCCCTGGGAGAAGTAGAAGGCAGCTATGCCCAGTGGCCAGAAGCAGCAGAGCATGGAGAAGATAGTGAGACCCAGGTGGTCCCTGGGAGGCAGCGTAAGGAAGTTGTCTTCACTTTCACTCTCTGTTGAGGTTGCATCACTCTGCAAAACATAGTGGGCTCTTGTGACCTGGCCTAGGATCACCCATTGGCAGTGATGTGGGGCAACGGGCAGACCATCTGTTGTTAGTGGGAGTGTGGGTTGGGCTCGGTACTCTCTACCAAAAGCTTTGACAGTGAATGGCCCAGTGATTCCGCCCTTAGGAATTTATCACTAGGAAAGAATACAAATATACACGTACCGGAATGTTCATCATAGGATAGTAATTGTGAAAGATTAGAAACAATCTCAACACCCAATGACCAGGAAATTGGTTTAATAAGTGATGGAAGAACCTACAATGGGATACCATGTAACCCTTAAAAATCACCTTGTAGAAAATATTAGATTATGTGGAGCAAAACTGAAATATGTTCCTTAGAGAGGAAAGTTTCTGTTATAGAACTGTGTATATAGCAAGATCTCTTTTGGGGAGCAGGGTAGGAAAAAAACACATAAGTAAAAAAGACTGGAAGATCATCCACTAAAATAATAGTTATCTTTGAATGGTTTTCTATATTGACTTTAAATTACTTATATAATTAAGAAAACAAGAACAAGGTGAACTTTCCTCAAAGTCTAAAAATCCATAGATGGATGGATGAATGGATAAAGACAATGTTATCTATTTATCTATCTATCTATCTATCTATCTATCTATCTATCATCTATCTATCTATATCTATATGTACAATGGAATATTATTCAGCCATAAAAAGAAGGAAATCCTGCCATTTGGGACAACATGAATCTTGATGCATTATGCTAAGTGAAATAAGTCAGATAAAGAAAGACATATACCATATGATCTCACTTATATGTAAGATCTAAAAAAGCTGAACTCATAGAAACAGTGAGTAGATTGGTGGTTGCCAGGGGCTGGGGAGTGGGGGAAATGAGGAGATGTTGGTTAAAGAGTACAAACTTCCAGTTATAAGGGGAATAAGTTCTGGGGATCTAATACAGCGTGGTGACTGTAGTTAACAATAACGTATCATACAATTGAAAGTTCTAAGAAGGTAGATCTTAAATGTTCTCACTATAACAACAACAGCAAAACGGTAATTATGTGAGGTTAAGGATGTGTTAACTAACCTTATTGTGGTAAACATTTTGCAATACGTACATGAATCAAATCATGGCATTATACACCTTAAACTTAAACAATGTTATATACCAATTATCTCTCGATTGAGCTAGAAAAAAACAAGAACAAAAAATGCTATTAAAAAATTAAATATTCATAACTCTTAAAAATTGTGAATTGCTATGTTGTACACCTACTTACGTAATATTGTAAATCAACTATACTTCAATAAAAAAGATACCCTAATGCAGTTAATCTTAAAAAATAGCCCAAGCTAGTGTTTCTCAAAGTGTAGATAGCACCTGTGTCAGAAGCGCCTTTTCTTTGGTAACATACAGATTCCTGGACCCCAAGCCAGGCCTACAGAATCTCAACACCTGGAGGTGAACCCAAGAATCTGCATTTTGAACACACATACTCACCTCCTCCTCCTCCTCCTCCTGGTCGTCCTCTTGGCCTTGGAGCTCCTCTTGAACCCCGTAGGACACAGTCTGGATGGTGACATCCTCTTCCGCTTGGCCAGGTTCTGTGGACCGCTCCGTAGGCCCAGCGGGGGGCTCCCTGCTCTCTGTGAAGCTGGTTTCGCAGCTGCCTGCCCTGGGCTCCTTGACCTTGTCCCTCCCCAGGAGGCAGTTGGGCCTGTACCAGGCCTCCACGGCCAGCTGCAGGGATCCTGGGTCCAGGAGCTGGTGGGCGTGAGCAGGGCCAGCACCACCCAGGAGGTAGGAGTAGATCTTCTCCCGGCACGGCCAGGCGGGAGAAGCCTCGGGGTAGGGATAGGAGCCATGGAGGTGTGCGGGGTTCCGAGGCAGCAGTGGGTTCTGTAGCTCACTCAGACTCTCCATGGTTCTGGGGGCAGCTCTGGGGAGGAGAGTCCCAGAGCCCCAGGACTTGGTGGCCAGCTGAGCAGTCCTCAGAGAGCCTGCTGGGAGAGCAAGACAGACACTGAGGCCGGCATTCTGGATGCAGGACCGGAAGTGGTGAAGAGCACAGACTCTGCAGTCTGACTTGCTCTAGACCCTTCCTGTACCACCGGCCAGCCGCGGGACCTTGAGTTGGCCACTCAACTCCTCAGAATCTCTGTTTCTTTGTCTGCAGATTGGGGATAGCAGCAGTACTTACCTCATAGAGTTGGTTCATTCATTTATCCATTCAACACATAGTTATTGAGCATCAATGATGGCCGGGCACTGGACAGATGCTGGGGATGCGATGGTGAGAAGGGCAGGAAGCGGGGAGAGGAAGAAAGATGCACACTTTGTCTTCCAGAGCTTACAACTGGTGGAGAAAACGCCTGCCCTGAAGGAGAAGTACAGCAGAGGGTGTGAGAATGTACGATGGATAGAACTGACACAGAGGCGCAGGGGAGGCTTTTGAACTGAGATCTGAAGGAAGAAGATGAGCTGACAAGGTGAGGGGAGGGGGGACATGTTTCACGCAGAGGCCAAATAAAGGATGGTAGGCAAGGGAGCTGAGAGAAGGCTGGTGTGGCTCAGGGTACAGAGAAAGGTGTGAGATGGAGTGCAGACCCAGACCGTGCAACCCCGTTTAGGTCTAAGGGGCCTTCAGGGGTCTTGGCAGGGGTGATAGGATGAGATTTGGGTCCTGAAGCCTTCCTTGGGGCTGTGTGTGGGGGGTGGCTTGGACTGACTGTGACACCAATAGGAGGCTTTGCCATGGCTTCAGGTAAGTTGAGGACAACTGGGACTCAACGGTGAGGAGATGGAGAAAAGGGGGCCGGCCTTGGGAGATACTGACAGGACTTGGTGGCAGGTGGGATGTTGGGTTGACAGAGGATTTGTTCTAGGGTTGGGTGGGGCCACCGTTAGCTCAGAGCTCGCTACATGCCATGTGCTCACAGAGGTCAGTTCTTCCTGAGGAAGGATGCTTCTCCCCAGGTATGGTCTTAGGGGGATGCACCTTAGGCTAACCTCCCTTATAAGGCAAATTGTGGGATCTGGGGCAGGGCTTCCTGGGCGCTAAGGTCTGGACTTGCACATCCCAGCTGGAAATGTAGACACCCTCAGGGGCTGCCTCTTCCTCTTTCAGCCAGCCCTGAGCACCTACTGTGCATTTGGGAAGGCGCATCGTGGGTGCTCAGGACTGGCTGAAGGAGAAAAAGGCAACTTTTGAGTGTGTCTACAGCAAATCCATACACACTCTGGGGTGTGGCAGGTAGAAGTGGGGTCTGGAGAGAGAGGAGGGGCACGCCAGGTGGCCTCAGGAGGCTTGCTGTCTCCCTCCCAGGCACATCATGAAGCTGGTGGGGGCCAGGGTCATGTCTTGCCCTGGATTTATAACCTGGAGGTTGGAGACTCAGTCCTGGCCCTGACACTTTGGGCAAACTTTCATGCCCTTCTGGTTTCCTCACCTGTACAGTGCAGATGATAATCCCTGCCCACCACACGAGGTTGTTTTGAGGATCCAGAGCTGGCTGAGATGCAAGTATGTTGTAGATTATAAGTGGGAGGGGCTGCTATGCTTATTTCTGGGCTTTAGAACTTGTCTTCACCCCTGTCCCTGGCCAGGGCCTTTTTTGGCCTTCTAGCTGGTGCTCTGCTAATGGTAAAGGGTGAGATATTTTTGCCCTCCGGGCTGAGTTTATCTTCCCCACTCCTATTCCCCACCAAGAATTCACAGCCAAAGCCTTGCAAAGGACATTTCTTCTGCCCCAAGAGAAGTGGCTGGATTCTAGAGAACTGGTTCTTGGGGAACCCTAAAGACAGAGCACGGCCCCAGAAATAATGCCCAGGGAATGGGACAGAGTGAGGGGAGGAAGAGGGCCAGGCAAGATTGGGGGATGGCAGTGAGGGAGTGTCCGTGGGGGGCCAGGCTCTCCTGGCTGGGTTGCTATGAGGGCAGAGGGTGGGCTGTTGCCTGCCTCGGGGCAAAGGATCAAGGAGAGACTGCCCCTGGCTCAGAGGCTCTGAGCCCCCGAGAGGTGTGGCCTTGGAGCTGGGGTTCCAAGAATGTCTAACAAAGAATCCTGGAGGGGCGCGAAGAGCATGTTGTCCAGGTGTCCAGCTCTTCACCCAGGGAGGGCACAAATGGTGCTGGAGACACTGGACTGCTATGCGCCTGGAGGCCCTGTGGGTGCGTTAACCAGCTGTGGCAGAAGTTTCTCCACATACAGAGACTGGAGAAGGGGGGGAGCTTAGGTCACTGCTTTCGGGGCTGCTCACAAATGCCGGGGCCTCACTACTTCTCTCTCCTTCCTCTCCAGGGGGCAAACATGCAGGGAGAGAGCCCTTGGACTGTAGTGACATGGAAGGGCTCCTTCCTGCTGGTGGGGAGCTGGGCACCCAAGGCAGAGGCCTCACAGGGCCATGCTCACGCCTGGGCTCCTTGGGGCAGATTCCCAGCAGGGCTAATCTCTCTAACCCCCAAGGGCAGCTTCGGAGCCCCTGTCACAGCCTCCCCCCACCAGGAGATGTGACCCACAGATGTGGAGCCAAAGGACATGTGACCATAGGCACATGTACTCAGTTAGGTATGCTGAGTTTCCATTCCTGCTCCACCCCCATTAGCTTTTTGACCTGGCACAGTTACAGTCAGTTTCTCCATCTGTAACAAGAGGGGTTGGATTAAACAGCCATTGATGTGATGGTGGCACTAATACACCGTGATCCCATAGCTTCAAGGAGCCCCTCAGAAGTGAAATCCCCCCACTCCCTACCTTCTTCAATAGTCAGGAAGAGATGAGCACATTCAGCCCCCAGTGAGTGCAGTTGTCACCTTCCCCACTACGGCCCCTCCAGCAGGTTGAGGGAGGCAAAGGAAAGGCAACACGTCTATTTGCCAAATGGGCCGTGGAGCCAAGGAGTTATTGCCCAGCTTCCCGCTCCCCCTGGGCTGCCCCTGTCCCGGCCCTGCCCCTCCACCTGGCCCCTGCCCCTGCTCACCTTGCCCACCCTCTGCGCTTCCATCCAGGTGGGCAGAGGTATGCAGGGGCCTTTCTGAGGGAGTAGGGTTGGGGAGACCAGCCCTAGGGCCCTCGGAACAGATTAATGCACCAAATTCACCCCTGCCCTGTGCTCTGCCTCACCAAGAGGCCAAGCTCTAATCCCCCAGAAGCAAAGGAGGGATACTTGTGTCCAGGAATCAGGCCCTGGAGCTCTGAAGACCATAGGGGCGTTTGCAGGGCGCTTGTCCAGGGCCGGCAGGAGTGGCTGTGTCCCAGCTCACCCCCCTGCTCCCACCAGCCACCCTCTCTTGGTCAAAGTACACCCAGCTGAGCCTCGGAAACCCAAGCCACACAGCCTCGCCTGGATCACTGCTCTCCAACCCCCCAACACACACATACCCTGATGGCACCTTTAGCAGAACTTCTCAGCACTTCATGCACAAACATGAAGTGTGCATTCACCCCGGGTTTTCCACAGTAGGGACAAACTGGAAGCCACCTGAACGTCCAACATTTGGGGACAAGTTAAGTAAATTATGGTGCAACAACACAACGGTACAAGGCCTTCAAACAGGTTTGCAAAGAGGAATAACATGAGAAAATGCTCTCTGCAGATTCAGCAAGAAGGGAGCAAAGAATACCGTATGTGCACGTAATCTCAACTCTGCCAAAATGTCAACAGTGATTATCTCCAGGGGTGGGAGCACAGGTGCTTTTCATATTTTTTTTTTGACACCATGTTTTTTCTGTTTTCCACATTCACTTTTTTACGATGAGCATGCACTACTTTTAAACCAGGCAAAAATTAATGGATTTCTTCTGAGCCAAATTATCTAAAATCAGTTTAAAACCTCCCCAGGGGGCTTCCCTGGTGGCGCAGTGGTTGGGAGTCTCCCTGCTGATGCAGGGGACACGGGTTCGAGCCCTGGTCTGGGAGGATCCCACATGCCGCGGAGCAACTGGGTCCGTGAACCACAACTGCTGAGCCTGCGCGTCTGGAGCCTGTGCTCTGCAACAAGAGAGGCCGCGATGGTGAGAGGCCCGCGCACCGCGGTGAGGAGTGGCCCCTGCTCGCCACAACTAGAGAAGGCCCTCGCACAGAAATGAAGACCCAACACAGCCAAAAATAAAAAAAAAAAAAAAAAAAAAAAAAACAACCCTCCCCAGGCTGGGGCATTCCTTCTGAGTTTGGAGGCTGAGCACAGCATCAAAACCTGCCCCCCGCTCCCCCCAATATGCACAGAGAGGCACGTCACACACACATGCACATACATGCACTCACGCAAGTGCATACTCACACCCACACCTCCAACCAAGTCAGGGGCTGCAGTACCTGCTCACAGTCAAGGCAAGGGTCACGGTTCTCTAACAGGTCATGTTCTTTCCATAACCTGCTAGGGCCACACAGGAGTTCACTGAGCTGACCCTGGGGACCCAGCACCGAGTCCTGGCCAGCAGGAGGTGGTGGCTGGGCTCCAGGTCCAGCCTTCTCTGCCCTTGGCCTGGCCTGACCTTTGGCCTGTTGCTTAGGGCTGCCTCTCTCTCTCTGTTCCCTGGAATAAGGGACCAGCATTCAATGCAGAGCAATTTTCATCTCCACCTCTGCTGCCTGGTCTCACCTGGACTGCGTGTCCTTCCAAACTGTGTATGGTACTGGGTACATGCACACTTGCTGGTGAACATGTTCCTGTGTGTGTGTGTGTGTGTGTGTGTTTGTGTGTGTGTGTGCACATGCGCACGTGCACGTGTGCACTTAGCTCCAGAGGAAAACATGAGATGTCTGGGATTCTGAATGTAAGAAGAGTGCTCCAAACATGTGGTCATGGCTGGAGGTCTGGGCCCCGCAAGAGGAGAGGGAGAGAGGTGCGTCTGTGAAGCCACAGTCCCTGGCTTGTTTCCTTTTGAGCTGAGAAGTGAACTGGGCCCTAAGGTTTTCCATGCCCTGATTTGGGAAAGGAGAGCACAATGACACCTCCCAGACTAGGGACAGGAAACCATCCAGGAATCCACCGGAGTCCAAATACAGCCTCCCACGGGAGTCTGATTGCACTGGAGTCCAGTGTGACATTAGTTTGTTTATCTATAAAATGTATGGAAAGGGTAGAAGGAGTGGAAGGGGTTGATTTTTAACAGCTCAGCTCAACATGACCCTGGGATTCTACTGGGAGAAGAAGAAGAAGAACTTACTTATTGAGCTTTTTGCAATGTGCCAGGAACTGAACTGTTCTAAACACTCATTTTGACACTATAATTCTAGTGGGAGAATAACAATAGGACAGAGGGCTTCCTTTCCAGCAGTTGCAGACTAACTTGTGTTACACCGAACTAGCCAATGATAGCTAGAAAAGCTAGGGGAAAATATGAAGGCATTGAAGAATCACCAAGGGAGCAAGAACTTGAGGGGTCAAGGTGCCAAGATTCCACAGAAGAGAGAAACATGGTAGTGGTTACATGACTGCAGGTATTTCACAAAACTCACTGAATTGTACACCTGAAATTATTGACTATTATTGTATGTATATTATACCTCAAAGCTGATTTTTTTAAAAATACAAAGACTAAATTTTTAAAACAACACAATCCAACTACATGCTACTAATAATCAATGTACCCTAAATATAGAAATACAAAAAAATTCAGATTTAAAGGATGAAATAATAACACCTCAACACTTACTAAATTCTTACTGTGTTCCAGGCACTGTTCCAAATTTGATGTATTATCTCATTTAATCCTTACAGTAACTCTATGAATCATTATCTCCATTTTACAGATAAAGACATTGAGGCATAAGAAAGTTATAAGTGCCCACAGGCACACAGCTGGTGAGTAGTAAGTTGGGCATGGACCCTGGAAGTCTGACTCAAGAGCGACTGTGCTCTGGTGTCCTTACATGTCAGCTGCCATCTATTGAGTGCTTGCTTTGTTTGAACACCATGCCAAGTGCTTCAAATGCAGTTATCTCATTGAATCCATCCTCTTTCACATGGGTGGGGAGGATGCAACTCAGAGAGGTTAAATAGGTTTTCTGAGAACACACAGCTGGAGAGTGACAGAGCCCCATTTGACCCAGGTCTGTCTGATCAGAGCTCATGCTGGCCTGAACAGCATCAAGTTCAGGATTAGCTGTGGGCATCGGGCTTAGAGGAAGTTTTTTGCATGCACTGCCTGGTGGGCTCTGAAATGTCTGGGAAGAGGCACCATGAATACTGTCAAAAAGAGACCACAGGAGCAGTGGTTAAGAATCCGCCTGCCAGTGCAGGGGACACGGGTTCGAGCCCTGGTCCGGGAAGATCCCACATGCTGCGGAGCAACTAAGCCAGTGCGCCACAACTACTGAGCCTGTGCTCTAGAGCCCGCGAGCCACAATTACTGAAGCCCGCGCGCCTAGAGCCCGTGCTCTGCAACAAGAGAAGCCACCTCAATGAGAAGCCAGTGCACTACAACGAAGAGTAGCCCCCACTCACCACAACTAGAGAAAGCCTGCGTGCAGCAACAAAGAACCAACACAACCATAAATAAATAAATAAATAAATAAATAAAAGAGACCACAGGGACAGTGTGATGTGGGACCAGGAAGATGGGGTCAGTCCTCATCAGAAGCCTGTAAAATTAAAACAGCTACTATTTACTGCATCCTCACACGAGCCCCGTGTTTCACACACTTTATCTCAAAACTGTACAACAATTCATGAAATTGGCTATTATTATTTCTCATTTTTCAGATGAGGAAATTGAGGCTCAGAAAAGTTAAGTAACTTGCCCAAGATTAAACAGTGACAGACCCTGGATTTGAACCTAGGTTTAACTGACTCCAAATCCTGGCCTTTCATTTACTACACCTTTCAGAGCCTACCCATGTGTAGAGGGTTGTGATAAATGGTGTGGGTGTGAGCATGGTGAAGATTTGGTCTTGAATGGGTTAAAACCAGGGCCTTAGTGAAGGGAATGGGAAATGGGAGCTTTAAGAAAAGATTAAGAGATTTTCGGTGATTTAGCAGCCCAGAGATGGCTGCCTAGATAACCTTAAGGTCCGGATTCAAATAAATACAGAGCTATTGTGAGGGAGCTCAACCTCTGACCACTATCTCTCAGTGCAACAAGAGAGATTGCTTCTAAGCTGTAAGATAAAAGCCAGAACTTCCTAGCAGGGCAGAAGATTAAATAGAAATGATTACAATCCAGGGAAGAGGTGCTGTCTTTAAGAATAGGTGCTAGACCATCTTCCAGGCAGATAATATGTAAACTGTTCTGTAAACTGTGAAGTGCTGTGAATTTGGTGGCTGTTTGTAGATGGCTTAGGGCTGGATTTGATGATTTCTGGCCTGTAAGCAAGAGAGCCCCCAAGCCAGCTTTGGAGTCATGGTTGCAGCTTGTTGCATCTCACAGTAAAGAGAGCAAGAGTCAGGGGTTGGGGTTAGGTTGGAAGGCAGCAGAGTTGAGGGAAAATGGGGAATTCAGCTTTCTTTGCTTCAGCTGCCTGCTCAGGAAGCTAACGCAATGGATTATCCTTTCTCTCTCCTCTGTCTTCAAAGGCTCCAAACTCCTGATCCTTCCTAATGGCACTTAAACATATTGTTGTTCCCCTGGCTTAAAAAAGTGATAACTGTAAAACTCAACTGCCAATCCTTTCCTCCCATCGAGAGGCAGGGGTCTATGTCCCTCCTGTCTAATCTGAGTGGGCTTGTGACTGCTTCCACCACAGAGCACAGCAAAAGTGACGCTATGAGACTTCAGAGGCCAGGTTATAAAAGGCCATGAAGCCTTCACCTTGTTTGCTAGACTACTCACTCTTGGGACCCTGAGTTGCTGTGGATTACTCTGAGGCCGTCATGCTGGAGGGGCTGTGTGTGTAATGCTCTGGTCGGTGGAGCCTGCTGAGCCCAGCCTTCTGGTCATCCCCAAGATGCCAGACATGAGTGAAGCCATCTTGGACTTTTCAAACCAGCCCATCTGTCCTCTGACTACCACAGGGTGACCTCTGTCCATGCCACATGGAGTGGAATAATCACATAGCTCAAACCTGCATGAATTTCTGACCCTAAACATTGTGAGATATAATAAAATGTCCATTGTTTTAGCCACTAAATTTTGGGGTAGTTAGGCAGGAACAGATAACTGGAACATCTGTCCTCAGTGCCACTTCCCCGCTTCAGCTCCTGTCCTCTCCCTCTCCTTTACCTCACAGCTGCACTGCTCAGAAGCATTGTCTCCATGCACATCAGAATACTTCAGCTCTCAGCTCAAAAGTCACCTCCTTAGGGAGGTCACCCGTCCATCCTCAGCCTGGATTTAGGCTGCCTGGTTATCTGCTCTCCAGGCTCCAGCTCTTCCTCTCCAAGAGCTCATCACGGTCTCTATATACGTGTGATTCCTTGATTAGTGTCTTTCTCCCTCACCAGAGCTCGTGAGCTTCGAGAGGGTGGGGACTGTGTCTGCTCCCTCATACTTGCAGCCCCTTGCCTGGCACATAGTAGGCATTCCATAAACAGTTGATTTCATGAATGAGTGAATGAATTAGTGAATGAGTGAGCTAGGTGTGCTGAATCTCCTCCTTAAGAAAGTACTTTCCAGGACTGGGATGGGTGGAGCACATCTGGCTGGGGCACATTTAGTTCTGCACAACAAACATTTCTTAAGCAATTCAGACCAGTTCTTGGAATGCAAAAACAAACCAGAAGTGGTACCTGTTTTGAGGAGGAGTGGAGAATACAGACTAGCAAATACAAAGTTTCAATGCCATGGAGTAAGTTGTGCTAGCCGTCCATGGAGTGTTATGTGTGCCCTGATGTGGGACTCCTGTCCTGAGATGGAAGTGGAGGTGATGGTGGGAACTAGGAAAAGGCTTTCACAGCAGGTGACATGTGAACTGAGTCTTGAAGAAAAAAATGAGTCATTAGGTAAGACAATGAGAGAAGAGCATTTCCTGCAGAGGAAACAGCACAGAGGCATGGGGTGGTGTTATAGAGGGGAAACCAGGTGGCTTGGTATTGATGGAATCAAGCAAGAGAGGTGGGAAGGCTTCCTATTCCTTGCAGAGAAGCTTTTTTCTTTGGGCAGTGGGGAGCCAATGATGGTTGTAGCAAGGAAGTGATATGGTCATACCCATGTTTTAGGCAGAGCACTCTGGGTGGCAGCAGAAAGGATTTGAAGAGTGTGAAAATAGAAGTTCTGTTAAGAGAATATTGTAAAAATGCGGGCAGGAGAGGATGAGGATCTGAACCTGATCTATAGCAAAATGGATGGAGATGAAGAGTCATACCTGAGGAGTAGTTAGGAGGCTAAATGAATAGGACTTTGAGACTAACTATAAGTGAGGGAGAGGTAGGAGCAAGAATGACTTCCAGGTTCTGGGTTTTTTTTTTGACTAAGTAGAAGGTGATGCCACCAACTTAGGCAAAAAATCTAGGGGGAAGCTGTTGGTTCAAGAAGGCAGCCTGAGCACAAATGACCACCTCTTCTCCCTCTTAAGTTTCCATTAAAATGACAGGACATATATTTTCAAAAGAATAAAACCACAACAAAACTGGAAAACAGAAAAGAATGATATCAGTGGATCAGAAACACAGAGGAATTTCTAGGAGATAAAGAACAGATAAGATTCCCTGGTGAAGAAATCAGTACAGAGACACTCACAGTCCCAAACACCAGAAGTAAGAACAATTCCTGTTCAAAGGAGAGGCCTGTTAGGGAAACAAACTTACCCAACTTCAGAGGATTATGAAAAACAGCTACATGAAAATAAAAGAGAAAGATTAAATAAACAAATAGAAAATTGACCCAATAAGATTCCCAAATCATTCAAGTTATAGAAAAGATATTAAAAATTTTTTTCAATTCATGTCCTTAGGGAGATGTAAGAGGACGTTGTATCCATAAGAGAAGAACAGGCTGCTATGAAAAAGGAGCAGTCAAAGAACAAAAGAGTATTTTTGAAATAGAAAATAATTGTCTAAATTTTCAAAAATTCAATGGAGAAGCTGGATAATAAAATGGTCACAGTTAAAGACTAACTTTTTCATGTAAAAGAAAAAGTTAATGAAATTTCCCAAGACATAGAGCAAAAAGACAAAAAGATGGAAGATATGCAAGTTAAGAGACATGGAGGAGAGTCCCAGGAGATCGAACATCCATCTAACAGGATTGTCAGAAAGACAGAACAGAGACACTGGAGGAGAAAAATAGTAAATAAAGAAGTAAAAGCAGAACGTGTTTCCTGAGCTGAAAAAAAAAAAAAAAGAATATTTAGATTGAAACGGGTCATCAAGTACCAAGCTGGAAAAATGAAACACACACACACACACACACACACACACACACACACACACACACACAGATGCAAACGAAAGAGCAGAATGAGAATATGTGTTTGAGTTTGGTTTTAAAGTGCCTTTGTGATATAAGAGTAGAAACTCCACCTGGCAATTGATGTATAGCGTTGAAGCCCTGGGTGCTGGTCAGGGCTGGAGAGAGATTTGAGAATGATTGAAGGACCTATGGAGAGTGAGGAGAAGAGGGCTGAGGGGGAAACCCAGGAAAGAGAGAGAAACAGCTGGAACACTTCTCAGCTCCAATGGGAAGCTTCTCAGTTGCTCTTTTCCCGGGAACATCAGTCCACCCTCTTTTTTATCCACTGCCACCCTGGGCTCCTATAGGCTGGACTGGCTTCTCCTTCAGAGCAAAATCCGCTTGCCTGTGGGGTGGGTTTGTGGCTGACAGAGGTGAAAATTGCTGGGAGAATTGGGATGGTGACAGCACTACTCAAATTAGTCCATTTTCAGGTGGAAATCAAATCTTTATTCTTGCTGAAACAACCTGTCTCCCCACTGAAGCAGCTCATTCTCAACCACTTAGAATCAAATAGTGCATCTAATGGTGGAAGATAACACATCTAGCATCGGGCCCTCACTCCCTGCTTGGTTTGCTTGGGGCAGGGGGGTGAGGTTGGGAGGGGGCAGGGTGGTAGAGGAGCTGCAGGGAGGAGGGAGAGAGAATAAAGGAGGAGGCAAGAGAAGAGAGGACCTGGATACAAGGAGCAGGAATGAGATCAGTCCTTAGTGTCCCCTGGCTTGTAGCAGAGGGGGCCTTGCTCCAGGCAGGCTGTCCACCGAGCTCCTAAGAAGGGAAGGAGGTTGTAAAGTGCCAAAGGTTTAGAGATCTGGGATGTTTCTTCTTCCCAAATTGAAGCCTGTTCCTTCTGCTTTTTTCTCCCTGGAATGGTGTACTTTAGGGCTGGAAGTCCCTTGAGGATGCACAGATGAATTGGCCTTTTGAACCTGCAGGTAATTAATAATGTACAGATTTCTCCAGATATTCTCTGCCTCTGTCACTTTGTATGTGCTACCAGGGAAAGGGGCCTGCATGTGAGTATTTCAGTTTCAGTCTCTTTCTTCACACACACATACACACACACACACCATTTCTGAATGACCATGTCACACTGATTTCTTCCTCTTCCTCAGATCTCCCTGCCACCCATCCCCCCCCTCCACCCCCAGCTCCAGATAACTGAGATCAACCAGTCACGTGCCAGGGGTGACTCTCTTCTTCCCTTTGAGGCCTTGTGAAGAGGGTCAGAATGGGAGCCTCAGTAGGGAGGGGGCTGGAGGGGAAGATAAGAAGTAGCCAGTGGGTAGTTTTCCCTGGCTGGGAGAGGAGCCAGATGTGTCTGCCTGGGTGACCAGAGGTGCCCTGCACCCTGACAGCTCTGGGGGTGGGAAGTCTATCCAGACAGCTGCAGAAGGAGGGGTGCTGCACTGTTCTAGTCCCCGCAGCAGGCCAGCACCCCGACAGACCAGTCTCGCAGAAAATAAAGCCCCTTTCTATGCCTTCTGCTGCCACCGTTGCCGTCACTTTGTTAGGAGGGTTAGTGACTGTCCATTAACTCCGGAGAGCTGAGAGCTGATTCTCGCCAGCGCTGCACCAACAGCTGGGAGCCAGAAAGTGCTGACATGGGGGAGGGGCTGGTTCCCCCACCCTGGCTGGGCGTTTGCAGGGTAAGTCGGGGAGGTCACTGGCATGGCTTGCTCAGCTCTACCCAAGTGCCAATTAGCTAAGGTTTTTCTGAGCATCACTGGGCCTGCCGCAGTTGAGGAAAATTATTGTCAGAGAAGATCATTTTGTTTTTAAATTTAAAAACTCTCCCCAGGGATGGATCTTTCCTGACTGTGCCCTTCTCTAGTCTTCTTAGGAGGGGGATCCCTACCAGGAAGCATCCCTGGGAGGAAATGGCCTAGGACTGGGTCCCTGGCCCTTGGCTTCTCACAGTGATGTTCTGGGGGGAGTGCTTTCCTGGCCTCTTGGCTTGGAGGCAGGGACCCTCCCAGCTCAGCAACTCTGTACACCCTCATGACTTTCTCAGGGAAATAAGGAAGAGAGGGAAATCTGAAGAAAACACCAAAACCATACATGGCCTTTTCTGGTTCCTTTGTTCCCTTCTACTCCATTAATAAAATCTAATTCTTTACTGAGCGGACATAACTTACTCCCCAAACCAGGTTAATAAAGCTGGTATTCTGTGTTCAAGGAGAACTGAGGGATCTGTGGGCTTGGCCCTCAGAGAGCCCCACAGAACATCAAGGCTTAGAATCTTAAAATTCATCTAGCTCAACCCTCTTCTTTTACAGATGAGAAAACTGAAGCCCACAGAGGGGAAGGGAGCTGCCTGAGACAGTCAGTGGCAGATCTGGGACCAGAACACAGGGCTGTTGACTTCTAGTCAAATGCTTTTATTCTGAGATATTTTAAAACTTCATTCTCTTATTTTACACCCAATTACTGAGTCCTTACTATCTTCCAGGTGCTATGGGGGAGGGGAGGTGTGGAGGAAAGCAAAGAGATGAAAACAACACAATCCTTGCCTTCAAGGAGCTGTTTCACTAGATCTGTGATTCTTGGGAAAAAACAAAACAAAACAAAACAAAACTGTGAGTCAGACTCTCACCCTATATTGTCTTCTATAGGTGATGATGGAAGAGGAGAAGGGGAGGGAACCCTTTGGGCTCCTCAAGATTTATAAGTTGAGCTTCACTTACTCTGGTGCCCCAGGAAGGCCAAGGACAAAGAAAGCCATGGCCGGGCTGGGAGAAAATGGGGTAAGGGTGGCAATGATCAGGTCTCCGCCAGCAGGCCTGACTGGTGGATGGGGACAGTGACAGCAGCTCACACTTGTATGGTGGCACACAGCTGACAAGCCTTCAATCATGGGCATTGTTTCATTGACTCCTAAGGCAGTTCCCTGAGGTGAACAGAGCAGCTACCTTATCGCCACTTAGGTATGAGGAAACTTGAGGTTCAGAGAGCTCAGGTAACTGGCCTAAAGCCAGTAAATGCCAGCGCCCAGCTAGGAACTCCTCGTTTAGTGCTCTTTCTACGACTGACAGTGGAGAAGTTGTGCTGGGTCGAGAGGATGGGGATAAAGCAGTGGTCAGCCACAGCGATAGGCCAGACTTCCTCTACGCAGTTTTATCTTGATCACTACATTCTGCCACTCAGAGAACTCTGTCCTGAAGAACTGGAAGCACTTTGCAGGCCTGAAGGAGCTCATTCAGCATGCTTTTGCCAGACAGAGGGAGGACTCCAAACGGAGGCTCTGTCGAGGGTCACCAGTATTCAGTCACATAATAGAAAATGGAACTCAGGTTCCCCAGCTGCCCTCATGCACCAAGCAGCGTGTTGCAAAACCAGCCTCCTTCCATGAGAGTCCAGAGGGCCCCAGGAAAAAAACTGAGGTATCTTCTGGTACCTCCCTCCTTCTCTGGAGAAATGGGCCTGGCCCATCCCTTGGCCCAAGGGCCATTTGAGGGCAAAGAAATGTTGAGGCAGGAGGGACCAGAGCCACCCCAGTCACCCTTATGAACAGGCTTGGAGGAGGAGAGGGGAGCTTAGTGAAGCTGGCTCAGATTTCCCTAGTGTCGCAGAGCCCTGGTGGACGCTGGGGTACCAGGAGTCCAAGAGACTCTCATCAGTTCCTTGTGAGCAGGGTGTCTCAGAGCTGCCCGAGGTCGGGGTCAAGGCCTGGTGGTGTAGGGTCAGGGTACCCAGGTGCCTGGCTGGGCCCCAGTCCCTCAGGACCCTCCCAGCTTCTCCAGCCTGTAGGGGGAAGGGTAAGGATGGACTTGGCGCTATCTCGGGCCGCCAGCAGGAAGTCAGAGCCCCCATCGCTGAGAGGGGTCCCACTGCCCTCCCCAGCTCAATATCCCCTAGGCGCCTAGCTGTGCGCTCCCGCTGCGCCCCCAGACGGCTCCTTACCTGTCCCGCAGAGGGCAGTCCCACCTCCTCCGCGGGGCTTGGGGGGCCCGGCATAAGCCGGTGAGCGACGGCGCCCCCGCCTCGCGGCTTCGGTGAAGCTCCCAGAAGGGCGCCTCTGCTCCCGGCCCCGGGTCCCTGCCGCCTCCGCCGCCGCCGCCGCCGCCTCTTCAGCACCGCGGACAGCTTCCTCCCGCCACCCGCCGCCGCCGCCGCCGCAGCCCGCCCAGCCCGGCGTGGTCCCGGGAGCCCCGCATCCTGACTCGGCCCCGCCGCCGCCGCGCAGCCCTCAGCCCGGCCCGAGGCGGCTCCGCGCCGACTAGGGAGAGCAGCGAGCAGGGTCCCCCGCCTCCCCGCCTCCCTCCGCCGCTGCCGCCTCTCTCTCGCCTCCGTGCTCCGTGCTCCCTTCTACGCTCCGGAATCAGCCCACCAGGCACTCCGGACCCGCTCTGGGGCGGGGCGGGGAGGGGCGGGGCGGGGCGGGAAGTCGGGGGAGCCCAGAGGAGGCAGCGGAGCGATGGGCGCGCAGCTGGAACTGGCGTCTCTGGTTCCTGGAGCCGAGCCCCCTTTCCCGGCCCTTTTCCTCACCCTACTCCCGCATTCCCCCAGAAGCGATGGGCGGTACTCCCATTTTGGAGCCCCTAGGCACCCAAGCCCGGAGTTTTAACATTGATCTGCCCTAAAAAGAAAAACAAGCAAACAAAAACCACTTATTGAGCACCTACTATGTACCAGACACTACGCCAGGTTTTAATGTTTTTAACCAATATTATCTTACATTTAATTTTCTTAACAACTCTATGAGGCTATATATATATATATATATTTTTTTCTTTTTCTATTTTACACATGAAGACGCCAGGCTCATAGAGATTAAATCTCTCGATTTAGAGATAACAGTGCTGTGCTGGGAAGTGCACAGGCTTTAAAGACTGGGGGCCTAAGATTTGGTCCTAGTGTCTCTCTTATTAACTATATAACTTTGAATAAGTTACTTAACTTCTCAAGGCCTTGAGTTTCTCCTTAGCAAAATGGGGGAGCTGAATCACCTCATAGGGGTCATATGAGGACAAAGTGAGATGGCATGTGTGACACATTGGCCCCAAATAGGCCCTCAGTGGGTGAGTGTTCCCCTCAGTTCTCCCAGAGTGGTACCTGATACCCTCAGATATCAGCCAGAGTTTCCGGCTGCTTTGTCTCTCTAACTGTGTTGCTCTTTATCACCGCCCCCCACTCCCCCACCATCAGTTTCCATTTTTTAAGTACGGAGGTGTCCTCATCTTGAGTGTTAGGAGTGGATGAGGCTATTTTTTTTACAAGGTTGAGTCTCACCATAGTACCAGGAGGTTGGGAAAGGAGAGGAGTCTCATTTTCTGAAGGTAAATATGGGCCTGCAAAGTAAACCCCAGAGCAAGCTGAAGCTGGGACTGGGGATGGAAGGAGACCCTGAGAACCAGGCTCTGGCAGTGGGAGTCCTCCCTCCCCCATCCAAAGATATCATAGCACACTGAATGGTGGTCTTTGGGACACCCTCACTCCCACATGACACGGAGTATCTGGACCAGTTCCATTTAGCTCCTAGCATGCACTATAAGAGCCAAGAGCCCCCATCATGGAGCTTGGGTCTCCTTCTCTTCAGGGCTGGGCAGAGAACTCCCTAAGCCTTGTGGTCTGTCTCAGAGTTGATATTGGTGTTTAACCTGCTGGGTGTTGAATATATTCTTGCTTTTCTTGCCCCTGCCCCATCAGAGTGGAAGCCCCAAGACAGGCTTTTGGACCACTCAACCTGAGGCCCATATAGCATCTGTACAGACATCCCCCACCCCCGCACAAGACACTGTCCCTTGAGTCTATGTGCCCTCTTGCACCTTTACTCCCCTCTGTCTTCCCTTTTACAGGGGATCATGGTCCCCTACTTGGCCTTAGCCTCCCTCTGCTTTTCCCCTCCCTACCCTGGCTTTGCTCCACATCTGGGCTGCATACCGAATTACTAATCAAAAGGATAATAAAAAAGCCAGTGAAGCAAAAGCTGCATATAAATTCTAAATACTAATGTTGATAATTATATGCTGTCGCCTGGAGGGAAAACTGAAGTGAGGCCATTGGTGTTGTGTCAAAGGCCCTGGTCTCTAGCCCACCAAGAGCCCTGCGTTCTAGTCTGCTCTTTGTCACAAATTGGCTGTGAGAACTTTGTCAGTTGTCTAATCTCCCTGGGCCATTTCTTCTTTAGGACTATAAGCCTCTTCAGCCGCTTTGAAGCAAGTGTAAGGGCCATCAGCACCATGTGAAACTTGTGACAGAGAATGGTGGGCCAATGCACCAGTATGAGTTTGTTTTAAGGAAATTACCTTTTATCCTTCACAAGATATAGGAGGCAGCTCAGGAACTGAAGCATCTACAGCTGTGCAAGGTTTCCATTCCATTCACCATTCCCTTCCTTTCTTTCTCCCTTCCTTTCTCCATTGAGCATTTTCTGCTATGTAATGAAAGTCAGCTCCCCTGCTAGACTCTGAAAATACAAAGTAAAAGCCAAAGTCTGTGTCCTTGGAGGAGCTGCCATGAAGGGTGGTGGGGTAGCTAGACATGTTAACCAGCAATTCCAACACATCAAGATAAATACTATCATAAGGTAAGTGAAAAGTACACAGAGAAGGAAATGATTAGCTCTATCTGGGGAAGTCCCAGGAGGCTTCCTGGAGGAGGTGACATTTGAGCTGAGTTTTATTAAAGCATGAGACATTCCTCAGGCAGGCCAGGAGAGGAGGAAGTTCGGTGTAGAAAGGCTGGAGTGAAGAGATGAGGCTGGAGGACTGATGAGGAATCTATAGCAGAGTCCAGGAAAGAAATGGTGAGAACATGAATAAGGCAGAGTCAGCAGGATGGGGAGCAGGGGATGGGTTTGAGACACTTCTGGGGGAGAATACAGTGGAGAGATTGGTTGTGGGGAAGGGAGTAGGGCATCAAGGATAATGCTGAGGCCTCCTGCTTCTGGGAAACTGATGCTACCTACAAGAGGGCCCTGGGAGGGAAGCAAGCAAACTCTGTTTACCCTGGGTAATGCTACTGAGTGCCATAAATCCCTCAGTTTCTAGGCTTTTATACTGCCTGTTTCAATTTTATTCTTTTTTTAGTTCCTAGGAAATTTTCTTAACCCCTGCCCCCCAAATCCCATCTTATCTTGATTGTCCTAGTGGAAAAGGGAAAGGTTCAGGCTTGGAACAGGAGAGGTCAGTGGGGCAGAGCAGCCCTGGAAGCCTTCCTGGAGGAAGCAGCAGGTAACTTAGCTGGGACCAGAGCAAGATCCACAGATAAGGGGTATAGTAGGCACTGGGTGAAAACCTTGGAAGAGATGCCTTCATGTCCTGTTCACCTCTCTGACATTCCCCAAACAGAAAAGCATGATGGGCTCCATTTCTGTTGGAATTAGCTCTGGTTGCTAATCTCTTTCCACCTGGGGACTTTTCCTTCATAAGCTCTGTCACGCACAAACTCTTAGCTCTTTCTACAAGGGGTTGATTTGCTCACAGCGTTCCCTAAGGAATGTAAATCACCACTAAGTGTGGGGAGATCTGCTTTGTTCGCTACACCAATAGGCTGCATATTGGAAGAGATGCTCCCCATAAGGAAGAAGGCAAACCCCACCCCCATCCCAGTGAGCTCAGTCCAAGTCAAGCTCACGTTCAAGGCTACATGGCTGAGACCCACAAACCCTGGGTTGGGGTGGGGTGGTGATAGGGAGTCAAGCTGGCAGAGTGCAGGGACAAGTAGGCCTTTGGGCTGCTCATCAGCCAAATCCTGTTCCCATGGACATGGCTCCAAGGATGGGTTCATTTCTGGGTATAAGCATAACTCTGAACTCAAGAGAGAACACTGGAGATCTTCACTGCTTCTGAGTCAGACCCTTTGTTAGAGGCAGACCTTCCTCCCCCTCCCTCACCACCAACAGGGTCTGTAGTCTGTTCCTTAAACTTCTTTGGGGGCTCTGGATTTCATTACCACAGCTGCCCACTTCTCTCCATAGGAGACTGCAAAACTGAATTGCAAAGCCAATTTTTTTTTTTTTTTTTTTTTTTTAGCAACACACCCATTCATGCCAGAGAAATAAGATGAGGAGAGTTCTCAGCGCCACTCCTGTGGAACTCCCTGCTCTCCCGCCAGGCACAGGCTCACTCAAGTCTGGGAAGGAGAATGGGTGAGTTACTGCAACTTTGAGAGGCAGAACCAGAGCGTAAGGTGGAGGAACACAGCAACTGCGGACTGCACAGCTCAGAACTCCATCAACATCAAGTCTGCCATCTGCAGGCTGCCTTGGGGGCATGTGAGCATTGGCTTATTGGCAGAGGAACCTGCAGTGTTGACACTTCCACACTTTTCCGGAGCAGGGATGTGTGAGCGTATATGTGTGAGGGTCTGGGGGGGGGGGTGGGTGTGGGAATTAGCAGCAGCAGCAAGCAGGCTGACTGGGTTTTTCACCTGATGCAATAATGAAAATGAAAATGAGTGGAAGAATAAGAATGCTTGATATTTGCCTTGCACGCTACAGTCTCTGAAGCTCAGAAATCTGCTCCGCCGTTATCTCATATGTTCCTCATAAATGTGTATCATTCCCAGGTTACAGTTGGGAAAAATGAGTCCCAGAGAAGTTAAGCAACTTCCAACTTGGAGAAAGATGTCAGAGTTCAATAGTAGGCCAAAGGAAAGTTGCATTGTCACTGCTCCTTCCCCCTACGTTCCCTCTTGGGTCCCCTTAGCCCAGCTGAGTTAAGCAGGGATCTTCAAAAGGAACATCAGAAAAATTAAGGAAAAACAAAAGGGAAATAAACCCCTGAAAAGCACATGAAAATCCTTAGCCTTTGAGTTTGGCAAACACAGGTTCCTGACCCAGCAGAGAACGTGGGGCCTTGTGCCATTCTAATTCCACCGAGAGGGAACTTTTTTTCTTTCTGAGGAGATAAACCAATTTTATGGTCTATCATTATGTTATACAAAAGATCTAGAAATAACAGGTTTGTAGAGAAGAAATAAATGAATGGTAAATATGAGGCAACAGAAATAAGTTAAAATTGAATTATTTTCCATGATATTGGGATGAAAAGCATTTCAAAGCATGTAGGTGTGGCTTTAGAGTAGGTTTTGTCCACAGGCCAAAGCCTGTCATAAAATTAAGGTGTTCAGCACCTTGTCTGCTCTACTGGCTTTTGATAAAACTGATGCATTATCCTGCCTTTCCCCTGCTCTGGAAGCTATAGTCAGCCAGGTGGGGTCTCCAGGAGGAGGACTTTTATGCCTTCACCCTGAACTGAGACAGTGTAGAGTGGGCCCCGAACTCTTGCCAGGTCCTGCCCTCAAGGAATCTTCTGAAGAGCTACATCCAGGACCTGGTACTACTCCCATCTGTGTGTGTGTGTGTGTGTGTGTTACTGTGTGCCTGCCCCAGGGGTGAATTTCTAAGCTGGGAAAGGAAAGACTTTTCTTCCTCTGTGTGTAGGAAGACACTTTCTTATGCCTCCCTGCTGCATGTGTCTGTGTATCTAATGTGCTGATGAGAGAAATGACCTTTCACTCCTCGCCAGATCAGGGTCTGGGGAGGCAGGGAGCTGAATGGTGAAAGAGCTACTGATGCTAAGAAAATGTTCTTAGAGAAGCTGAGTACTTGTTACATCCTTCAGCTCAGGGTGAGCAAGAGAGATCCATTCTGGGTCCCTACTCTGTGTTAAATGCTTTTATCTTTTAATCCTCAGAATAATTTAAATCAAGGCTCATGGAGGTTAAGTTAATGTGCCAGATTCATACATTCAGCAAACAACAGGCAAGGTTTGAAGCCAAGTCTCTCTGATGCCAAAGCTGAGTCGTTTCCACTCTCTTCCCCAGCAACCCTATTCATCTCCATCATGGTCCGAGGGATTGGGACATTTAATGAGGGAGCAGGAAAAAAAACAAGTGGAAACAACCTCAAAATGTAAGAAGAGCCTCTCTGGATGTACATTCTCTCTCAGGTGGAATTGGGATGCCACAAGTCCCCACGTTCTCTGCTGGGTCAGGAACCTGTACTTGCCAAACTCAAAGGCTAAGGATTTTCATGTGCTTTTCAGGGGTTTATTTCCCTTTTGTTATTCTTTGATTTTTCTGACGTTCTTTTTGAAGATCCTGGCCTGACTCAGCTGGGCTAAGGGGACCCAAGAGGGAATGGGGGCGGAGGAGGAGGGAGCAGTGGCAACGCAACCCTGGGGGCGAGCAGGGTGTGCCAGCTGAGAGGAAAGTGACAAATTCCAGAATGAAACACTCAGGCTGCTGTTTCCCTCTTCCAGAACACCCACTCCCAAGAGCTCTTCTCTTCGCTTGTCTTGGAAGAGATGTGTGTGTGTGTGTGTGTGTGTGTGTGTGTGTGTGAGAAAGGGACAGGGATTAAGTCCTCAGAGACCAAGCTACTTGCTGTTGTCAGTGTCTTGATTCCTGGTCCCCCGTGGTCCCAGCAGCATTCGGGGCACCCACATAAGCCCTGCCTCTTAGTGAGCACATATTTGGTTCCACTGCAGCCTATGTCCCATCTCTCATCTAATCCTGGTATTCAATCCTTTCCCTCTGGCTCCCAAACCTATTATTCCAGTACAAACTTTGGACCCTGACTACACTACAACAACAGGGTTCTGCTGTGTCAATGAGAATGTTTAACAACGAGGGTAGTGAAGGCACACCTTGCCTGGTTGGGCACTGGAGAACTAAGGAGAGAGAAGTACAATAGACAACAGAGAGATGGACTGATGGATGGATGGATAGATAGATGACTGACTTTTTTGAGTGTCTGCCTTTGTGCCAGGAACTGGGCTAAGAGCCTATTATCTTAATGAATCATCTTTTAAATCTATGAAGTAAGAATACACTATACAATATAAGTTGTATTCATTCTCAAATAATTTAATAGGTGCCAGGCATTGTGCTGAATGTTTCACTTAGTCTTAACAGTAATCCATTTCCTTTGCATTAAGAGAATAATTAATACAGGGATTCCTAGCCCTTCCCTGAGGAGATACTGGAGGGGCGTGGCAAGTAGAAAGAACAGGAGCCTTGGCATCAGGCAGGCCTGAGTTCAAATCATGATAGGTTTGTCAATATGGGTGTGTTCTTTTTTGGAAAGCAATTAGGCGCTATGTATCAAGGACCAAATTAAATCCACTACTGGGAATCTACCATAAGGCAACACTAATAGGTAACATTTATAACTACGCATGCCAGGCACTGTTCTAACTGCTTTAGATGAGTCATCTTATTTATTTATTTTTTATTTATTTAGTTTTTTGGCTGCGTTGGGTCTTTGTTGCTGCACATGGGCTTTCCCTAGTTGCAGAGAACAGGGGATACTCTTCGTTGTGGTGTGTGGGCTTCTCATTGCGGTGGCTTCTCTTGTTGCGGAGCACGGGCTCTAGGGGCGCGGGCTTCAGTAGTTGTAGCTCACGGGCTCTAGAGCGCAGGCTCAGTAGTTGTGGCCCATGGGCTTAGTTGCTCCCCGGCATGTATCTTCCCAGACCAGGGATTGAACCCGTGTCCCCTGCGTTGGCAGGTGGATTCTTAACCACTGCGCCACCAGGGAAGTCCTGAGTCATCTTATTTAACTCTAACAACAACCCCATGAAAAAGTTACTTTTATCATCCCTCTTATACAGAAGTGAAAACTGAGACCCATAATTTACCCAAGGTTATATGACTTGTAAGGGTGGAGCCCAGATTCCAAGCTTGGCAGCCAGGCTCCAAGGCCTCACTCTTCAACTCTACACCACACTGACTGTATGAACTTTGCACATAAAACTGGCTAAACTGATAGCTAAAACTGGCTATCACAAAAAAAAAAAAAAAAAAAGGGACTTCTCTGGCGGTCCAGTGGTTAAGACTCTGCGCTTCCAATGCAGGGGGCACGGGTTTAAGCCCTTGTCCGGGAACTAAGATCCCACATGCTGTGCAGTGTGGTCAAAAAACCAAAACCAAAAACAAACAAACAAACCAAAAACAAAATTAAAAAATGGCTATCACAGTATCGATTATTGTTATAGAAAATTTGGAACACATATAAATGTCCCAAAAACAGGGCACAGGGTAAGCAAATTTAAATAATGTTTTTAAAGAGTTTACAATACCAATAGGGAAATGCTTATGTTATAATATGAAGTGGAAAAAAGTAGGTTACAAAATTGTACATACAGTATAACCACAAGTATGCAAAAAAGACTAGAAAAACATCCTAGGAGGAATTAAAGCAAAGTGCTATTAAGGGTTGTCTCTGGATGGAGGCAACCATGGTTCATTTAAATGTTCCTCTTTTTTCTTTTCTGTATTTTCTAAATTCTCTGTAATGTACATGCTTTACCTTAAAATTATTTTAAAACTTAAATAAAAACAGGTATTTACTGTATTGTATGTTGGGTGCCCTTTGAAGACTCATCTCCTCTCTCAATTTCATCACTTCCAGCAGGGATAATGGAGGGGCTGGAGGGGGGGGGTGACCTCTCCCCCTGGCCTGTGCGGTGGGAGAATTATAGTAAATGAGGTCACCTTTCTAAAGGGTTATGTTCTCCTTACAGCTGGGTGGACTGAAGCCCTAGTGATTCTCACAGAAAAAAGGAAGGCAAAGAAGAAAGCAGCAGGGAGGATGCAGAGGTTGGGAAACATAAGGTTAGGAGAGAAGGAGGGGGCAGAGGAGACATCTTGGGGAGGAAGGGGGAAATGAGGAAGGAGAGCTGGAACCCCAAGATGGGTCAGGGAGCTGCGATGGAAGAAAGTGAATCAGTGATGAGACAAGATAGAGAGTGGGCAGAAAAGAGGACGACAGAGATTGAGAGAGAGAGAGAACGCAGCAACCTGTAAGAGGTTTAATTCTTTTCAATGCCAAGGTTCCTGTTAAGCTGCAGTGGATTGCCCCAATGTTACAGAAACCATTTTCTGCAGTTACATGATGCTTACATCTAGGGGAAGCCTTTCCTTGGGCTTGCAACTTGAATCTCTCTCCCAGCTGCCTGGCCACTCCCCAGTCCTCGAGTCTCCAGCAAAAAAGGACCTTTCTGGACTGTAGCCACTGCAGTTTGCCAGGGACAACTAGACTTATGCCTGCTGCCAATTCATCCAGCCAATGCTGGGAACTTTGGTACCAACGGACAGGAGTTATGACATGAACACAGGATTAACACCCAGCTGTCCCAGAACAGAGTTTGCAAAGGCTGCCTAAGGCTTTTAGTTTATAGGCACTAAAAAAAAAAAAAAATCATGGAACAATGTGAGATCTGCAAGGGTCATCTGTAGAATCTACCACAGGGAAGGAAATGAGGTCCAGAGAGAGAAAAAGAATTAGCTAAGACCAACAGCTGGTTGGCAGCAGGGGAGTTTGGGCTTTCTGATTTCTTATGGGTAGAACATCGTTTATAACCTGAGTGAGTGATGTTTTATGTTTTCAAAGGGCTCGCTGTGAATCTAACTACCCTTCTTTTTCCCTCAAATATGCCCCTGAGACAGGTAACCCAGGAACAAGCTTGATATTTGTGGGTAGAAAAGCAGCAGCTCAGGGAGGCCATGGAATTCTCTCAGTGTTAATGGGCTGATTAATAAGGTGCTGGGGCTCAAAATGAAATCTTCTTGAGAATGAGAGTATGGGGTCACACACTTTCCTGAGGAACTTTCAGCCACGGGAAGTCGGGAGCAATTTCAATTTCTGCAGTTTGCTGGAGACTTCAGGTCAAAGTTCCTGCTTGGGGCAGCTTATCAAGGGTTAGAGGCAGAGAGTGAGCATGTCCAAATTTCTACTGTCACATTCTGATTTCTACTGTGACATCATCTGCCTGGCACAGTTCTGATGTGTGTGGCCTTAAAGCCATTATCACTGATAACCACTGATGGAGCACTTATTGTATATAGGGAATGGAACAGGTTCTGGGGATACATGGAGATACAAGACATGGCTTCGGTCATCAGAGACAAGATGATTTTAGCTGTGGAATAAGGTCAAATACATACAAATACAAAGAGGGGACAAGTCTGAGTTCTTGAACAGTGCCCCTCCCTTGCTTGTGCTATTCTATTTTCTTGAAATCCTCTGCTGCACCCACCTGCACATCCCTAAAATCTCAGCTCAGGTGTTTCCTTCTCAGGCATCTTTTCCCAGACTCCTCAGCCTGGGTTGGATTCCCTTCCACTGGCTTCCTGTAAGTCCCTCCATGTTCCCTACTATAGCACTCAGCACTCTGTACTTCTAAATATTACTTGTCTCTCTCTCCCACCTGACTCTGATTTCAGGGAGAAAGATGGGGCTGTATTTTTCATCCCTGGTAACTAGGCTGTGCCTGACATATCTAGACAATTAATAGATATTTGTTGACTAGACAAAAGCAACCATTCTGCTTCTACCGCCTCCAGCATAGACTCTCTAAGGACCCTTGCAGCTCTAACTTACTGTCACTTTATACTTGCCAGTTGAGGCATTGTTTCCTTTGAGGCTGGATGTGACTGCACTTAGTAGTGATGGAAACCACCTCACTGTTGCCCCTCTTTTCCTCCTCAGGGACCTAATGATAATCTGAGCATGGACAACATTGGGAACCTGTGGCTTACTTCACCTCCCTTTTATTAGAGTGGCCAGGGCTGGCAGGAGTCCACTAGGAACTTCCTTTCCATGTCTAACAAGGTCTCCACCTAGTTACCTGGTTGCTGGGTAGATGAGGCTGGGAAAATCCAGTGGCTAAGCAACACAGAACACTCAGGAAAGAAAACCAGCCAGAATTATTTGTAGATTAGAAAAGCAAGGAAACTTGATGGAAACAAACATTCAGAGTACCTGCCAGGCTGTTAATAATGTCAGAGGAGAAGAGCCTGGAACCAGCTGGAGGAAAAAGATAAGAAACACATTTATTTCCTCTGCCCAGACCACATCAGCTGTCCCCCACCCCCATCCCTATACCTTGTGTTTTACTGTTAGAAAACAATGGTTGCATTTCTCTGGCATGCTGCACTGCGTCACTCTCTTTCTACATGTAGGAAAACCAAGTCCAAGATGTTAGCAAATTTGTTTGGCAGCAACAATGGGGTGTGTTACTGTCCATGGTGCTGAGTTCCCAGTGGGGCCTTGAGGCCTCTGAGTCTTAGCCAGGTTTGTCTGCCCTCACAGATGACCCAGCTGATGAATGATAGGAATCAGTTGGGCTGTGGACAAGGAAGACTTGAGAGCCTGTCTGGAAAGACAGGCCTACAATAAATTATCTGAAACCCTTGGAGCCAGATGTTTTTCAGAATTTAGAATTTTTCAGGTTTTAACAAGGTAATACGGTACATCTACTGCCTATTATGTAAAATCCCTAGTGAGGCCCAGGGCAGCACCACTTAATCAAGCACATCCATATTTCCTCAGAAAAACATATGACTACTCATCCCAAGTGTGATCAGTAAAGATGTTAAATAGCCTCATGGCAGTTCAGGGTCTTCCTGCAAATGAGTTTGTTTGCCTTAGACTTATGAAAAAGCCTTTGATCTTAGAGTGTTTTGAATTTCAGAATTTTGGTTAAGGGATGTGGTCCCATCCTTGGATTCCACCTTGGGTCAAACTGACCTGCAAAAATTCCTGTGGTTGATCAAATTTCTTCAGCTTGTAAATGTCCTGATTGGGGGTTGGAGGCAGGGGATGGATGAGGAATGAAACTAAACCAAAGAATAGTAGCTTAAAGTATAGTCCTCAAACCTCCCCACCCACAAAGATTCACAAGCATAATTTTCTCCTGAGGACAAATAGTTAATAATTCTTAAAGTATAGCTGGAGATCCTGGAAGCACACAGATTGAAAAATAGAAGCCCAGTAGTCCGTTTTTCTACACGCAAGCCTGACTGCCCCTGGACTCTGGGCAACCTCTCATCTCCTATCACACAAGCATGAGCATAGCTGGAAT
The DNA here is from genome assembly GCF_009873245.2 of Balaenoptera musculus. NCBI lineage: Eukaryota > Metazoa > Chordata > Mammalia > Artiodactyla > Balaenopteridae > Balaenoptera > Balaenoptera musculus. The sequence continues at coordinate 147,938,552 of NC_045786.1, forward strand.
TCCTTTGATGGGGGAAGAATGCTTTGTCATCAATGCATAACAATGGCTACCAGTCCTATTGACTGCTGACTACCTGTCAAGCTCTGTACTAAGTGTTTAACATTCATTATCTCTCTTATCCTTATCACTATCCCGTGAGGCAGGATTGTGCCCATTTCACAGATGAGGAAACTGAGGTTCATAGAGGTTAGATAACCTATCTGAAACCATAAGCAAGTAAATGGTGGAATCAGGGATTTGAACTCTGATCAGATTCCAGTGCTTGCATTGCTTTACCGCTCTTTGCCTTCATTGTCATGGGTGTTGGTTTGAATGTGAAAAGGGGGATTACATTACTGCTAGTTTTGAATCAGTTTAGTTTCTGGTGGCTTTTTAGTTAAATATACTGTGAAAAGATGTTTATTTACATTTACAGTACATGTTTCAAGTTTAAAAATTATACAAATAATAATTGCTCATAAAGTAAATAGTAAAAGGTTGCTTCCTTATGGCCTCCCCAGGCCCACTCCTAATAGATTAATAGTTTACTGTGTATCCTTCCAGAAGTATATATATACTTTTTAGTGCATATAGGAGATCAGACATAGTCTACCATGGCTGGGTGTTTTTTTTTTTGCCTTTAATATATCTTTCCATATCTGAACATATTTGCATTTAATATATCTTTCCATATCTGGACACCTCATGTTTGTTTATATTAAACTAGTTTTTAGAATGAAATGATACTAGGCAAACAGTAGTGAAAGAAATGAAGTTCCAATTACTAGACTTTAAGACATATACGCATGGCTGTTTGTTTTTTTTTTTTCAATATTTATTTATTTGGCTGCGCCAGGTCTTGCAGCACATGGGATCTTTGTTGCCACGTGCAAGATCCTCCTTGTGGCATGCAGGATCTTTTTAGTTGTGGCACGTGGGATCTTTTAGGTTGTGGCATGCGGGATCTAGTTCCTTGACCAGAGATGGAACCCAGGCCCCCCCGCATTGGGAGTGTGGAGTCTTAATCACTGGACCACCAGGGAAGTCCCCATGGCTGTTTGTTTTTGAAGGAGCTTAGTATGGTGGTTAAGAGCCTAGACCTAGAACATTTGGATTTAAGTTCCCACTCTGTCCCTCAAAATCTTTGTAATTTTGGATAAATTACTCAATCTCTCTAAACTTCAGTTTCTTTATCTTTAAAGTAGGCTTAATCATGGTACCTCCCTCACGGAGTTGTATACACTAGAACAGATAATGCCATTAATGGGTTTAGCAGTTTAGTACAGTTGTCTGGGGCAGACCAAGTAATGTAGTTCAAATCTGAAACAGCCACACTCCTACTGCTACAGCAGATGTATAAGGATCTCCCTAAATTTGCTTGTAGGATAGCCCCTAATTGATAGCACTGAGTTCTTTTATCTTGGAAAGTGAGAATAAGTGGATCCAGGGATCTGTTGCCTTTTGCTCCCCCTCCCCCATCACAAATTGACTACAGTCAAAAAAGTTGGGAGGCCATTGCTCTTGGCAGATTGAACTTTGGACCTTGGACACTAAGCTCCTGCCCTGGAAAAGGAGACAGGGTGGATATATAGAATTCAGGGTATAGAGCACCGAGTTTGGAGTTAGAAGTTCTAACCCTAAATCTGCCACCACTTTGCTGTGTGGCTTTCTACAGATTGTGTCTTCTCAACAGAGGATTTCTAAATCCCATCCAACTCCGGGATTCTAGGATTCTGTTCTGATTTGCAGGATTCTGCTTTTGATGTCCAGGACTATGCAGATGTGGCTATAGAGAACTGGTGTCCTTAAAAAGCTGCTGGTTAGTCCGTTTTGTCCAGACTGGTGTTCTGTTAGTCTGGTGTTTGGTCCACTTGGGAAAGCAGAGCGCTGCTTAAGCATTGCAGGCTCTGGAATCAGAAAGACAGGCTCAAATTTTGCCTCAGCTACTTCTTAGCTTAGTAATGTACTTAACCTGTCTGAGCCTCAATTTCTTCATTATGTAACACGGGGTTAATAATAGCACCTATCTTAAATATATTACCTATCTTTTTGATCTTTCATCCTACAAATATTTGTTGCGCTCTCACTGTGAGCCAGGCACTGTGTTAGGCACTGGGATATAATTATGAGAAATACCAGATGGAACACAGACAATGACTAGGTAATCATACTAACGAATATAAAATTGTAACTGTGAAAAGTGCAGCTAAGAATAGCAGCAGTTATAAGAACCTATAAAAGGGGGATCTGATGTGATAAGAAATTTTCAGTAAGGTTTTCCTGGGAAGGTTATACTTGCATTGAGCACTTAAGAATGAGGATAGCTAACTGGATAAGAAGGGAAACAGGATGTGCAAAAGTCCTGTGGTGGCAGATAAGGAAGAAGACCAGTGAGGCTGGAGGGAAGAGAATAAAAGGGAACCAGGTGAGGGTGAAGAGATAAGAAGGGTTTCACAATGTTTTGTTTTTATCTTAAAATCAGTGGGAGGCCATTGAGGGTTTAATCAGGGAGCTGCTATTATCAGATTTTCCTTTAGAAGAGATCTCTTAATAAGAATAGGTTTGGAGGAAGGTGGTAAAATTAGTTTAGGCACACCAGCTAGGAGGCCGCTACTGTAGTCCAGATGAAATAAGATGGTAGCTTACAAAGGGGTGGGAATAAAGGGAGTTAGAGCGAAGTAAACAGATCAGACAACTATTTAGGAAATAAAATAAACAGGACTTGGTAATAGATTAGGTGGGATGGAGTAGGAGGGGAGTAGCGAGGGAGAGGAATTTGTCACGGATGATGCTCAGGTTTCTGGTTTGGATGGCTAATGCTGCCAGTCTGTAGGAGAGGTACTCCCAGGGGAGTAGCAGGTGTTGGGGAAGGAGCCTGAGTGATTTTGGACCTGTTGGCTTGTGGTGCCCTTGAGACATTCAAGTTTAGTTGTCCAGCAGGCAGCTCGATCTGAACTGGAAATACAATTTGGTGAATATTAGCAGAGACCAGAGACATTGAAACTGTGCATGTGAATGAGATGCCCCAGGAATCAAGTATAATGTAAAGAGAGGAGAGGGCCTGGGTCTCAACCTCAAGGAAACCCAACATTTATTTTTGGGTAAGAAGAATGAGCCTGAAAAGGTGACAAGGGTGTAGGGGAGGTGAAACCAAGCTTAAAAATCATGGGTCACAGAAGTGAAGGCAAGACTGATTCATGAAAGCAGTGCTCAGCCATGTGGAAAGATGATGAAAGGTCAAGTAAAATAGGACTGAAGGATGCTCATTGCATTTAACAGCACAGAAATCATTGGTGACCTTAGCCAGAGTGGTAGATATGGAGTGACGGAGTGGATGCCAGGGTTGAGGAGAGAGTGGGAAGTGAGGAAATGATCACAGTGAGTATAGAAGAGTGTTTTACAACTGTGAAGGGGAGGAGAGAAATTGGACCGTAGCCTGAGATTCTTGGAAGGTGTAAATTATATGATGGGTATAAAATACTTATGACAGTGCTTCACCCAGAGTAAACTGGGGACTGAGGGTGTTTGTCTTAGAGAAAAAGATATGAGTTGTTTGAAAGACCCAAGGACCCTGACTTTAGTGCTTCCACGTGTCATTAGTAAAACTTATATTCTAGAACTACAAAGTGGACTCAGCTCTCTTGAAAGGGAACCTGGAGGACAGCTGGGATAGGAAGAGATTAAAGCTGCTTTCTTCAGGAATCACATGGTCCCAGGGTCAGGGAGGGCAAGCAGAATCAACAACTGTGGTTAAGGGTGAGGCATGGGGAGAGATGATTTCCCTCTGGACATCCAAACCTCCAGAGCATCTCTCCTTCAGTGTAATTCAGTCAAAATCCATGAAACTTTGATCAGCTACTTCAACTCACTGGTATCAACTCCTGTAGCACTGAGGACCCTATATAATTTATCAGTTGTTTATATGAGACTCTAATAAATCAAACAGATAAAATGATATTTATTAGAAGGAACTTATTTTATAAGTTCAATATTTATTTATTATAAGATCAATAAATGAGAAAAATGAGGCTGTTCTGATGATGTTAAAAAAAAAAAAAAGAAAGAAAATTAGGAGTTCTATTGGCTTCAGAAACCAATTTGTTCCTTTATTTTGTTTCAACTATAAAAGAACCTTCAAATTCTGATTCATTCAGATTAGTAGTTGCAAATAATAACAATTTTACCTAACACTGTCAGGATATTCTCTAATTAATCAAAGATGGCAGAAGGATATTTATTCTAAGGTTTGCACAAAAATGAGCTAGTCCAGAGAACAAGAGGCTTCCAATGTTTAAAAAAAAAAAAAAAAATATATATATATACATATATACACACACATATATGTTATATACATATAAATTTGACAAACTATTTTTTGAATACTGTATTAACTGCTTTAGTATATTTTAATTTATTCCTCAAAACAACCCTATAAGGTAATTATTATTATTATCCCCATTTAATGTAAGGCTCAGAGAGATTAAGCAGACTTCTATTTCTGGAAGCGTGAAAGTCTAGATACATTAAACAACCCTTCCACTAAAAACAACTAAATTATCTGGATAAAATATTTTTAATGCATCAATGATTGGCATTAAGAAAGGAAGCAAGAATCTCAGAATGAAAAAAGGAATCCCTGAGGATGTCTTCTCAACCTTAGTAAACTTAGGCTTGAGATTTTATAGACTCCCAGTGCTCAAAAGACAGAGCCTAGGTGTTCCAAGATTCTTGTAATGTTTGAGAAGAGGGTAAAAATACTAATTTACTTTAGATTTCAATAATTTAAGCATGTAGACTTTTTCTAAGATAATCTCCAAAAGAATAATATCTTCTAAACTAGTATCAGACGCAAATAGAGTGAAAAAAATTCAATTAATGTGAAAAAAAATCAAGAAGGGGTACAGGGAGAACTATGAAGGGATAAAACAAATGAAATGTACAAAATACAATGTAGGAAGAAATATAAATATTGTTTATTGTAATTAAAATAAATATACATGGGTTAAATTCTACTGTAAAAGATTCATACTAGATTAAAAAACAAAATCCAGCTATACGCTATTTAAAAGAGACACATCCAAAACACAATACAAAAACAAATGGAAAATTATATACTAGGAAAACACTCACTTAAAAAACTCTGCTGTAGCTATATTAATAACAGTCAAAATGAAATTTAAGGCAAAAAGGAAAAAGTATAATCATAGAGGGTTAATCATAATAATTAAAAGTTTACCAGTCAAACAACAGCAAAAATTCCAAACTTATATGTTCTTAATAACATATCCTCAAAAAAAGAAAAGAGTTGCAAAATTGCAAGGAAAAACTAGACAAATCCACTATCATAGTGGGAGATTTTAACACTTCTTTCAACAATTATTTAATAAATTAAGCAGACAAAAAGGTCAGGAGAATATAGGAAATTTGAGAAACACAAATAACCAGCTTGGTCTAATGGTAAAATATAGAAGATTTCATCCAAAAGTGGAGAATGAAACCATAATAAAAATATATTGTGTTGGGGCTTCCCTGGTGGCGCAGTGATTGAGAATCTGCCTGCCAATGCAGGGGACACGGGTTTGAGCCCTGGTCTGGGAAGATCCCACATGCCGTGGAGCAGCTGGGCCCATGAGCCACAATTACTGAGCCTGTGCATCTGGAGCCTGTGCTCTGCAACAAGAGAGGCCGTGATAGTGAGAGGCCCGTGCACTGCGATGAAGAGTGGCCCCCGCTTGCCACAACTAGAGAAAGCCCTCGCACAGAAACGAAGACCCAACACAGCCATAAATAAATAAATAAAAATTAAAAAAAAAGAAAAATATATATATTGTGTGATTTATAACATATGTATAAGTAAAATACATGACAATAATAGTATAAAGGCCAGGAGTTGGAAAATACAAGTATACTTATATATACTATATATCGTAAGGTTCTTATACTCTATGTGAAGTGGTACAATATCACTTGGAGATAGACTATGATAAGTTTAAAATGTAAAGTATAAATCCTAGAGCAAGCACTAAAGTAACAAAACAAATACTTATAGCTAACAAAGAGACAAAATAGAATCATAAAAATAATCAATTAATCCATAAAAAGACAGAAAAGAGTTTCTGGAGATCTTCTGGAAACATAGAAGAGATGGGACAAATAGAAAATAAATACTAAGATAATAGGTCAAACCTAATCATATCAATAATCATATTAAATGTAAATGATCTAAACACTCCAATTAAAAGTCAGAGATTGTCAGATTAGACAAAAAAACCCAAAACAAACAAACAAACAAAAACCCCAAGGGCTTCCCTGGTGGTGCAGTGGTTAAGAATCTGCCTGCCAACGCAGGGGACACGGGTTCAAGCCCTGGTCTGGGAAGGTCCCACAGGCCGCGGAGCAACTAAGCCTGTGAGCCACAACTACTGAGCCCATGAGCTGCAACTACTGAAGCCTGCACACCTAGAGCTGGTGCTCTGCAACAAGAGAAGCCACCGCAATGAGGAGCCCGTGCACCACAACGAAGAGTAGCTCTCGCTCACCACAACTAGAGAAAGCCCATGGGCAGCAATGAAGACCCAAGGCAGACAAAAATAAATAAATAAATAAATTAAATAAATTAAAAAAAAAAAAAGAAAAGGCCAATAACATACCAAAAAATTCTAAATAAAGTTTTAGCAAATCAAATCCAACAATATATAAACAGGATAATACATCATGGACCAAGTAGAGTTTATCCAGGAATACAAAATTGGTTTAACTTTCAAAAATCAACCAATGCAATCCATCATATTAATAATCTAAAAAAGAAAAACCATAAGATGTTCTTAATAGATGCAGAAAAAATATTTAACAAAAACACCCATTTCTGATAAAAACTCTCAGCAAATTACATAGGAATAGAGGGGAACTCCCTCAACTAGGAAAAAAAAAAAAAAAGCATCCATGGAAAATCTACAGCAACATCACTCTTAATCAAAGACTGAACATTTTCCCCCAAAGATCAGGGTAAGAGGAAAATGTCTGCTCTCACCACTTCTATTCAACATTGTATAAGCTTCTAACCAGTGAAATATAGCAAGAAAAAAGATATAAGAGACATTTATTTATATTGGAAAACAAGAAGTAAAACTATCTTTATTTACCGAGAAGATGACTGGTAAAAAATCTGATGGAATCTACAAAAATGTACATTCATGTGGTCTTAGCAAGATTATAAGATAGAAGATACAAAAAGCAATAGTATTTTTATTACCATCAATGAAAATTAGAAACCAAAATTTAAAAAACCTTTACCAATTATAATAGCACCAAAAAAATGAAGTTCTTAAGGGTAAATCTGACTAAAAGTGTGCAAGACCTGTACACTGGAAACTACAAAATGTTACTTAGGGAAATTAAAGAGGACATAAAAAAACCGAAAGTTATTCCTAGTTCATGGATCAGAAGACTGTTTAGATGCCAACTGTCTGCAAATCTATCTGTAGATTCATTGGCTTTCCAATGAAAATCCCTGCCCTTTTTTTTTTTTTTTTTTTTTGTAGAAATCACTAGCCAATTTACCCATGAGAAAAAAAAAAGCATAAGCCCACACAAAGACTTGTACATTAATGTTCAAAGCAACTTTATTTGTAATAGCCCCAAACCAGAAACGACCTAAAATCTATCAGCTAATGAATGGATGAGTGAAATGTGATATATCCATGCAATGGAGAACTACCCAGCAATAAGATGGAATTAAGCATAGATACACATGGATGAATTTCAAAATAATTACGCTGAGTGAAAGAACCAGATGAAAAAAGACTATACACTGTATTACTCCATTTATGTAAAACTCTAGATAACGAAAACTGTAGTGACAGGAAGCAGATCAGTTGTTGCCTGGGTGGAGAGGGAAGGGTGGGGAAAAACAGAAAGAAATGTTTACAAAGGAATAGGAGGAGACTTTTAGTAGTGATGGGTATGTTCGCTATTTTGCATATGGTGATTGTTTCATGGATATATATATCAAAAAATATCACATGGTACACTTTAAATATATGCATTTTATTGTATGTCAGTTATATCTCAATAAAACTCATTTAAAAAGAAGTTAGAAAGAGAACTGAATAAAAAACACAAAGAAGGAAATGACAAATAAGTTAATAAAATAAAATAAGTAACTTATCCAAGTTCACACAGTTAGAGAATGGCAGAATTGGTCCAAATTCAGATTTGTCTGACTCCAAAACCTGTTTTCTTAACATAATTAAAACATCATCATTGTTTTCCCAATTTTGGTCATGCGGTATCACTGTCAAGATTTTTGTCAAGTACCACCTACTATTGTTAACTTAATATTTTTCTTTAAATTGACTCACTTTTTAAACTTAGCCTTGTTCTAGGCAATAATAGCTGTGAATAGGTTTTCATAAGCAGTTGGAATTTTCCTGATACACATGACAATAAATACATATCAATTCAAAGGAAAAAAATTTACCCATTGTGATGGTTGGTTTTATGTGTCAACATGTCTAGGCTATAGTATCTAGTTACTCAATCAAACACTACTAACCTGTTTCTGTGAAGGTATTTTGTATTTGTGATCAACATCTACAACCAGCTGACTTTAAGAAGATTATCTTTGATAATGTGGGTAAGACTCATCTAATCAGTAGGAAGGCCTTAAAAGCAAAACTGAGGTTTCCCTGAGGAGGAAGAAATTCTGTCTCAAGACTGCAGCATCACCTCCTGCCTGAGATTTTCCAGACTGTGGACCTTCCCTACAGATTTCAGACTTGTCAGTTTCCACCACCGCATAAGCCGATTCCTTGAAATAAATCTCTTAACATATATGTATCCTCCTGTTCTGTTTCTCTGGAGGACCCTGACGGATACACCCACGTATCACTCATTTCTTCCACTCTTCTTCTTAAAGCAAGGTGAGAAGGAAATAAGTGGGTGGGGAGGAGGGGAGTGAGAGGTGGTGGGCCAAGTGGGGCCAGACGAAGAACCCTCCCTTTGTGACGTGGGGAATGGAAATGCAGGAAGCAGCATGGGCAAGCCTCCCCACCTCTCTGGGACTCACCTATCACCTTGGAGGGGTGGGGACAAGAAAGGAAAGGAATGCAGTCCCCACAAGGTAGGTCGTTCTTAGCATCATAGCCCAAGACTTGTCCAAGGCCATTGGGAATCACTCCCCCCCACACCGGTCCACCCTCTTTTTAAGTAGATGAATCCTGAGCAACAAAGTCTCTTGCCTAACGACACAGCAGGTGAGGGGCAGAGCCACTGGATTCCCAGTTTAGCTGTGAATCTCCTCTGCGCGCCAATCAGGGATCCTGGAGCTGTCCATGGTGACACTCCACCCACTCTTGTGGTCTCTGTGGAAGGCCACACCAGGGACCGAGAGACACAAAGGACCCATCTGTCCCCCACATCCTCTCTCGACTCTGGCTGCACATTAGAATCCTCTGGGGAGTTTTTTAGAAGTTCCAGTATCTGAGGTCTACCCCAAACCACTGGGGGGGAAGAGCTTGAGCATCAATACTTTTTGAAAGTGCTTCCAGGTGGTTCTAATGTGCAGCTGGGCTGAGAGCGGCTGGTCTCGACAGCACAGGGATCACTCAACTGCTGCATTTCACTTCCCATTTTTCACCTCACATTTTACTCCCCTCCGTCCCTACTGGGGGGCTGTCCATTCTTATTATTTTTTGTGATCTGCTTAGAAGGGGAGAACCAGGGAGGAGGCTGGCCTGGCCGGGAACACTTTCTCTGTCCCTGTGCTGCCCTGGAGTCTGGCACACCTGACCCCGCTCAATGCCATCCCATCCAGAGCTGCTGCCCCGCCGAAGCAGAAAATGCTAGTATCCCTCTCCCTTCCCCAATCTGACATGACCTCTGAGACTTCCTGTTCTCTCTTCAGCCTCTCCTCCCCTCAGACTTCCAACCCCCTTTCCTTTTTCAGTTCTTCTTTACCAGAAGTTCTGAGCCCCCTTCTTGGCTACCTCCCTCCCCACCCCTGCTGTTCTCTCTCCTGCATCCGTGGCTGATTTGAATCCCTCTGTGGTGCCTTTCTCCAGGAGAGGGGTGCGCCTCCCTTCAGCAGATGCCCTGGCTGCCCTAAACCCCACGTCTGCAGGGAATGCCTCCCAGATGTCCATTGCGGCCGTGTCGTTGACTTCAGGGTGCAAGCAGGGAGTGTGTCTGCCTCATACCCTTTTCTCTTCCCTCTCTGTGCTGCCTGAGAAAATTCCTGCTGAGAAAACTGCAGCAAGAGCTGCCGAGACAGACAAAGGACTGCTTTGTGGTGTTTTCCCAGTATTGCAGAATCTTCTCTTGAGGCCCTACTATGTGCCAGGTGCCAGGATTACAAAAGAAGAATAAAGCAGTCCTTTCCCTCAAGGAATTTATAATTAAATAAAAGGTAGAATTTCTTATGGAACAGGGGAGAAAGGAGGGCAGGAGAGGGGTGTGGGGAAAAATGATTAGTACCTGTTATGTGCCGGGCAAATGCCTTCTTCTCCATTTTATATGGAGTTTTATGGGCAAACTCCAAATAAAAGGTACTGTTTTCCCCATTATATAGATGAGGATACTGAGGCAAACAAGGTTAAATAACTTGCCAAAGGTTATATAGCTCTTAAGGGACAAGGTCAGGGTTTGGACCCAGGTCTTTGGACTCTAGTTCCAGCACTTTCTAGGAGTCTGATGGTTATTCCATATCCGACCCAGTGCTCTTCACCAGACTGAGCCATGGGGAGAGCAGAAACCCTGGAGCTGGGGGTTTGGCTTCCTGCCCTGGCTTTACGGCTAACGAGCTGTGTGACACTGGGCAGTCACATTCCCTCTCTGGGCCTTGGTTTTTTCTTCTTTTACATATAAAGTGAGGGAGATAAGAGTAGGTAATTTTAAAGATCTTTTTCAACTCTATGATTTTCTTGATTGCATTTCCTTTTCCCAGTCAGTTATATATTTATTTTGTTTCCATCTTAAAAGAAGGGCCACTGGAGCTTGGGGGAGGGTCACACAGTCAATCCTGCAAAGTCGGAGCTGGCACCCACAGTCCAGCAGCCTGGCACACTGCAGTGGCCATCAGTCGGGGCTGGATGCATGCAATTACACTTCCCAGGGAGGCACTGAGAGTGCCTGTGAGGATTCCAGCAGCTGGGGCAGCGCCCCTGCAAAAGCCACCAAGAGAGATCACTCAGTTCATGGAATCAGGCCGAGGGGGAGAAGAGGACAGCCCAGAACCAGTCATTGTGAAGCCTCCCCAGGCATTTCATGCTTTTGAAAATGGCCCTGAGAGAGATGCTATCAGGAGGCATATTTAATAGGTTTGGGAAATTGGCTAATTTTGTCGTAATCATCTGCATGTTGTCCGATGCATGCTAAGCATCTAGGACCAGCGTGGGCGTGTGGGTGGGGCCAGGGTGTCCAAGGGAGAGATGTGGCATGGGGAGGGCAGGGCAGAGTTGCTGGTGATTTCTAGTTGCCCGAAAACCCCCCGCTGACTTCAGGCCACCAAGCTGGGTGTTGGGTCAATGCCCTCTGTTGCTCCGCAAGGAAGGAGTCATCCCCACCCACCTTCTCCACCCCTCCCTCTTTCACATCGGTCCTCCCTCTCCTCTCTCCTGGGGCCTCCCTTCCCACCCTTGCCCATGGCCCCGTTTCCCTACTCCCCCCAGTCAGCCCTGAGCAGAGTTCTTCCTGCAGCCACACTTCTCCCATGCTCCGGGTCAAAAGCCATCAATAGCCCATGCTGAGAAGGAACACACAGCCCCTTGCACGCCTGATTCACCAAGAGCTGCTCTCCCAGCCCCTCCCTGAGCCTCTGGCACGCTCCCTCCATCCTCTGGGCCCTGCTTCTCCTCCTCCAGAGACACTGCTATCCATCAGCCATCTGCCTCGCTGGTCACAGTTACTTTCGCTGGCTGTCTTCAGCTTGGTTGTTTATTTTCTCTCTCTCCCCTCCTCCTACTCCTTTTTCCTCCACTTGTTCCTGGATTTGGGTTTGCTATGGGTTGCTTTTCAGGGCTGTCCTGCAGAGGGGGGCAGAAAAGATGCCCAAAGCAGTGCACTCATGTCCCCTTCCAGGTGACTCTCTCTCCTCTCCAAAGTTTAGGATCTTCGAGGAAAGAAGGCTACCGTCTCCCACAGAGGCACACGATGCCATTTAAAGGGCCCAAGATTTGGAATCAGGGGACTCTAGTTTGGGAACTAATTCTGAGAGAACTTTGGGTAGGTTCCTTAACCTCTCTAAGCCTCAGTTCTCTCATTTATAAAACGGAGCCGTGATGACTGAGTGAGAAAATCACAGCTATCATTTATTGAGTAAATTCTCTATGTCAGGCTCCATGCTAGGTACTTTCGAATAGGATTGCATTTAAGCATGTTTGTGAAAGTGCTTTGTAAATTAGAAAGTGCTGTGCAAATGCCTGTTATTATAGAAAAGCAGAAAGCCACTATTGGCATCTACATGGCTCTCCTTTGTACCCAGAAAATAATTCAATGGGTACTTTTGACCAGTTCGGTTACAAAATTTCATACATACATCATCTCATTGAGCTTCACGTGGCTGCTCTGTAGTAAGTAAGCAAATATGATCGGCCCCACCCCATAGATAAGGAGGCCAAGACCCAGAAAACGGAGTCTGGGGAATTCTGCCTGTTTTCTCCACTTCCCCCAGCGCCCTCCTGTCCTCCCTGCCCTCCATCCCCCTGCAGTGGGCTGGGAAGTATACCTGTTCCATCTCATCTGATGGAAGGTGGGGGGCAATGTGTGAGTGTGCCTGGGCATGGGCAGCATCTACAAAGATGCAGTGACGTGCCAGGCAGAGGAGCTATTTGGAACAGGCAGGGTGGAGCTCTGAGAGTGGCAGAGTGCCCAGGTGGCTGAGGTGGCACAAGCGGTGCTGTCTCCAGAGCGAAAGGGCATGGTGGGACTAGAAACCAGCAGGAAATGGGGCTGCCTAAGAGAAGGCATGGTGTGTCACGTGACTAAGATTCTGAACATGGGGCTCCGAGCCCAAGAGTCTAGCAAGGACTTGTTCTTATTCTCTGCTAACCTTGGGCCAATCAGATCACCACCCACATATACCTGGTACCCCACATCCTCAGGCCATGGGACCAGACTCTGGTCCAGGATCTTGTGTCTGAAACTGCAGTCCCTTCCAGGCAGCCAGTGTAATTATCCAGGCCTTGGCTACCTCTTTACCCCCAGCCACCAAAGGCCACAGCTCATTCCCACACAGGCTGAGTCATGGCGCCAGCCGGCACACGCAGACCAGGGCTCCCTCAGAACCATGAAGAGTAATCAGGGCTGCTGCTGACCCCTTCAGAGAGGCTCCAGTTCTCCCAACCCCAATAACTCACTGCCTGGGCAGATTCCTTTAAAAACTGCAGCCAGTTAAAGCCGCCGAGCCCAAGGATGCAGCCCCTTCTGCCAGCCAGGCTCTTCCTTACACTCACCCCCGAGTCCTTCTGAGCTTCCCTTTTTCACCTTCCAAGGCCCTCTCTCCTCCAAAATTTTCTGTGGGCTTCTGGGTTCTCCCTTTCCTGCCCCGCCATGGACTGGTGCGCTGTGGCTCTCCCCTCAGAGCGCGGTTTCCCTTTGGGCCGTCTCAGGTGGAAGTTGCCCTTCTCTCTCAGCCCCTGGGCTCAGGAGGTGGGATGGTGACTCTAGCTCAACAAACCATTAAACCCAGCCCTCTGCGGTGAAAACCATCCCCAGTGGGTTCCCGCCGCCTGCTTTGCACTCCACTCTTCCTTGGTGCTGTCCTGAGGCCACCTCATTCAAGGAAGACATCGCTCTTCCTCTTCTGGGGACAACTTTGGTTTTCCGTGCACTACTCCCATCTTGTGTTTCTTCCTCTCTACCGGCTTCTTCTCATTAGCATTTAAACATGTTTGAGATTCACTGTTTAAAAACAAAACAAAACAAAACAAAACGATCCTCTCCCTTAAACCCACCTTCTTTTTTTTTTTTTTAACATCTTTATTGAAGTATAATTGCTTTACAACGGTGTGTTAGTTTCTGCTTTATAACAAAGTGAATCAGTTATACATATACATATGTTCCCATATCTCTTCCCTCTTGCATCTCCCTCCCTCCCACCCTCCCCATCCCAGCCCTCTAGGTTAAACCCACCTTCTTATCTCAATACCCCTGTGTTCAGTATTGCTCGTGTAACAGTTTCACCCCAATATTTCGAAGCTTAAAACAACCAACACAAAACAATAAACATTACCTCATTCAGTTTCTGAGGGTCCAGAACCTCGATTCAGCTAAGCAAGATGGCTTGCGTGTCTCCTGAGGCTACAGTCAAGATGGGACAGCAATTATGTGAAGGTTAGACCAAGGCTGGAGGACCTGCTCCCAGTATGGCTCACATACGGCTGTTGGCCAGTGGCCTCTGTTTCTCATCACGTTGGCCTCATGACGTGGCAGCCGTCTTCCCCTAGACTGAGTGATCCGAGAGAAAGTGGCTAAAATGGAAGCTGTAATATCTTTTGTAAAAGGAAAATCAAAATGGAGTTGGTATTGCTCACAGAGCTCTCTAAAATGGAGCCGGGAGGCCAGTGAGGAAGTGTGACTCATACACATCTCAGCTTGGAAGGAATCTGAGCTTTTGACCACTTATTGTCTTAACAAAGACATCCAGGACATCTGCCAGAAACTCAAGATACTTATCGGACTCTTACCTTAAAATAACTCGTGACAATCTGTCTACTTATCGGACCCTTACCGTAAAACCACTCTTGAGAGCCTATTCCTTAAGGACAAATAATTCTTTTCTTGTATCAGAGTACAGCCTCATGGCTTTTGCCTTTCTATGAGCCTCTGACTCTTTCTCTTCCCTGGAACACGCTTCTGGTTTTACCTGAATCGGTTATCTCCTGAATTGCAATTCTTAAGACCCCAAATAAAGCTCTTTGTTCTTTGCAGCCTTGATACTGATTATTGTTTGACCCTTTTGAAATGTCCTCACTTCGTTATATTTCTTTGGTCACACAGAAGAACCCTGATATGATGTGGGAGGTGAGAACCCCAGGAGGTGGGGATCATCAGGGGCCATCTCAGAGGCTGGTTACCACACCCCACTTTGTAGCCAGACCTGTTCAAAGAGGTGTTCACCTCGGGTGTCTCCAGATTTTGCTCTTCACTCAGACTGCTCTCACTGAGTCCCCAGTGACTTCCTTATTTTGAAATCCAAATGCTACTTCTCAGTCCTTATCTCAGGTGGCCTCTCCGCAGCATTCCATCATGTTGAGTCCCTCCTTCACAAACACTTCCTTCCTTGGTTCCTGTGATATCACAGGCTCCTGGATTTCCTTCACCTTTCGGCCCCTCCTTGGTTTCGGTCACAAGCTTCTTTCCTCCCATCTCTCTATCTCTTAGGGTTGCTGCACCTCAGGGTTCTGACCTCAGGGTTCCCTTCTGTGAACATCATCTGGCCTCTGCTAACCTGATCTCCTGGCGCTCCCTGCACCCCTGCAGAATGTCTCCTGGCTCCGGCCCTCCTCCCATTGTCATCAGTTCAGATCAGCACCTCGGGGCTACTCTTTGTCCAGTCCTGAATTCCTCAACTAAAGGAGGAGGGAAGAGGCCTGAAGGAAGTAAGGATAATGGCACAAATTAATGCAGGGAGTAACCGAAATTCATCAACCTCAGATGGAGAAGCCTGCGGGGTGGTTTGATTATTGTTTTCAAGTCTACAGAGTCCCCTTGCTTTGAGAAATATGACCAATTGCCCTGTCTCTTCCAAAAACCAAATAGGGAAAGGTAAAGTTTTAGTAATGACAGATCCAGGTTAAAATAGAGAAGCGTTAAATGCCAGGAATTAGCTAGAGCAAAGTGGAGTCTGATCAGCAAATTTTTAAAAGTAGGTTAGGTTTTTGCACATTTGAGATGATTCCTGGGTAGACTGAGTTAAGGGTGGGCAGGTGGATTAGGTAACTCACCACATCTTCCATGGCCGCATGAGGGGAAGTCCAGGGTGGCACTGAACTCAGAACACAATCTCTTGTCCATTTCCAGCAGTGGAGTGTGAGAAAGCCCGTGCTCAGCAACGAAGACCCAACGCAGCCAAAAATAAATAAATTAAATAATTAAAAAAAAAAAAAAGGGACTTCCCTGGTGAAGCAGTGGTTGAGAATCCGCCTGCCAATGCAGGGGACACGAGTTCGAGCCCTGGTCTGGGAGGATCCCACATGCCGCGGAGCAACTAGGCCCGTGAGCCACAACTGCTGAGCCTGTGCTGTACAGCCCACGAGCCACAACTATGGAGCCCGCGCACCTAGAGCCTGTGCTCCGCAACGGGAGAAGCCACTGGGCTGCAAAATGGGTTCATTCTGGTCTGCAGGGTCAGGGCAGTCTAACCGCTGCTGCTTGGCTGCATCAGTCCTGAAACTGGCCAGAGCCTGGGGTTATAGGTAGGGAGGAGTGGTGTGAAGACAAGCATGAATTGGTATTGAGACGAGGAGCACAACCAGAGAGAATAACCTTGGCTAAGGAGCTGGTTGGTGTATCACCTCCTCCAGGAAGCCCCCTCTGATACCACCAGACTGGCTTCACCTCTGTGCTCTCACAATGCCCTGTGCTCCCTTGGCCCTCAAATGGACACTGTGGCACTGAGATGGTCTAAGGGTTTGTCTCTATACTCATCAAGCCGTGAGCTCCTTGATGGCAAGAAACATGTGTTGTTGACGGCTGTCTCTGGGATCTGGCACAGCATGTGGACCATGCAAAGTGCTGAGTACATCAGTCTTAACTAATTGACCTAGGGAACAAAGGCCTTGGAGGACTTTGTATCACATCATCCCCAGAGGTAACTTCAGTACGGCCTAGCAGAAAGCCCTGGCTTTTCAGAAGCCCATTCCAATGGGACAGCTGAAGAAATGACCCAAGAAAATCTGGGTGCTGGTACCTGCTCAGCCACTTATTAGCAGAATGACCTGGTTAGCACATGACGATCCCTTCCCCATGCCTCAGTTTCCTCATCTATGAAATGGAGGGTGATGACCCCACAGATTCACAGAGTTGCCTTGCAAATCAAATGAGATAATGGGTGTGGAGGTGGTGAAAACATCTAGAGAAAGGTCTTTAAGACTTATACAGAGGTAAGAAGTTATTAATAGCCTCATTAATATTCTTACCCAGAATGCCCATGGAGAAGCAGTCTGTGGCAGCTCCAGCCCCCGCACCCCACCCTTCCATACTATTTCTGTCCCTGGAAAGCAGGTTCTTGGAATGGGAGTCCCCATTCTGCCACTGTGCGGGAAGGGGGTGAATGTCGGACGGAGACGCCCGCCCCCACAGCTCTCCAGCCTGCTCCTCCTTGGGGGTTCTCACCAAACCCTTTGATTTAGAAAGAATGGCCGACACCAGCACACCAGCCATCTGGAGGATGGCAGGCGGCATCTTGTCTCTGTCACTTCATTTGATGCTGAGGTGCTGAGGTGACCCCCCCAGTCAGGCCCAGGTACAAGGGGAAGCAGCTTCCACTTGTCTCCTG
The DNA here is from genome assembly GCF_009873245.2 of Balaenoptera musculus. Classification (NCBI taxonomy): domain Eukaryota; kingdom Metazoa; phylum Chordata; class Mammalia; order Artiodactyla; family Balaenopteridae; genus Balaenoptera; species Balaenoptera musculus. Next base: position 147,956,025 of record NC_045786.1, read on the forward strand.
CATTTCTGGGGAGGCGTGAGCTGCTCCAGGTGGCTGGTCCTTTCTCTCTTCCTGCTCTTCTTCCCAGGACTGTTCAGCTGCCTGCAGCCCACCTTGCCTGCAGAGTGGAGAGCTGTGGCCTGGAGTGGGAACAAACCCAGGGTTTTCTCCTCCCCCACATTATTCACTTTCCTGCTTGCCAGCATCAGCTGGCCCATTACTAGGGAGCAGCAAAGAGAAGTAGGTGGCCCCAAGGTGGGGAGAGGAAATCCAGATGGGTGGGGTCTGATGGTGACCTCATCCTCCAGAGAGTTCTGGAGATGACATCCAGGTCCTGCCAGCCGGCAGAATCCCCCAGGAGGTAAGCCCTGAGGGCTCCAGGCAGAACTCCTGACCTCCCCAGCCCTGGGCCTCACCTCCCAGTTTCCCCTGGCCATACCATAACCTGCGAACATCAGCATGAGGGCAGAGCAGATCTGTAGAAGTGGGGTCTTCACTGGCTTTGCGAATAATCAAAGCCCAGGGTCAGGAAAACAGTGGATACGAAAGAAAGAAAGCCAGGAGAATATATCTGAGGTCCAGCGAAGGCTGGCATCTGGAGTGAGGTGTCAGACGGAGGCTCTGTCAGCCCCGCCCAGGGCTGTGTCCACAGGGGGAGGAAGACCAGCAGTGGTTGTTACCAGTCTCGTGGGAATGGGCCACTATCAGAAATGCAGCCGCCTGCTCAGAGGAGGTCTCCTAGCTCAGCCTAGCTCCCCTTCCCCACCGGGCCAGCCAGGTCTGCCGCTGCTGACTTAAAATGCTGCCCTCAATTTTATTTTTAGCTCTGGCTGCTGGGAGCCTGAGTGACAGGCAGGCTGGGGGCTTGTGCCGGGGTGGGAAAAATTTGCAGCTACCTGGTTTGCTGAGGTGGCACGATTGCAAGGAGCAGGGCCTGTGTGGTGTTCATTGCTGCATCTGTGGCTGGCGCGGTGGTAGGCACGGAGCTCCCCTAATACTGGTTGAATGGATGGGTGGATGCAGCCAAGCACGGATGGAGCAGAGGGCCCCAGAGGAGAGGATGAGAGCAGGGCCAACTGGTCCACAGACCAAGTCACGGACCCGGAAGGAACTCCGTGTGGTCTTGGGCGAGTGACTTCCCCTCCTGGCCTCAGTTTCTTCATTTGTAAAAGGGGACTAGATAAGCAGTTTTCAGACCACCTCCGTGGACCACTGCCACTACATCCACCTCCGCCTCTAATCCCCCACCCCACCTCCATAAACAAGGTGCTGCTGCTGGGCGCTTGAGTTGGAAGGAAGGGAAATGATGGACTACAACGCTCTCCTACCTCTTCCATCGGGATTGAGTCACTTTTATCAATTCTGAATATTGAGCTTCCTGGAAAGAATTCTTTTATTTTTATTTATTTATTTTTTAAATAATTACTTAAACTACCCACAATAGTGGATGTTTTGGTTTGGGAAGCAGAGACTGGTATTTTTTTTTTTTTAACATAAATTTATTTATTTTTGGCTGCGTTGGGTCTTCGTTGCTGTGCGCGGGCTTTCTCTAGTTGCGGCGAGCGGGGGCTACTCCTGGTTGCAGTGCACAGGCTTCCCATTGCAGTGGCTTCTCTTGTTGCGGAGCACGGGCTCTAGGCACACGGGCTTCAGTAGTTGTGGCTCGCGGGCTCTAGAGTGCAGGCTCAGTCGTTGTGGCACACAGGCTTAGCTGCTCCGCAGCATGTGGGATCTTCCCGGTCCAGGGCTCAAACCTGTGTCCCCTGCACTGGCAGGCGGATTCTTAACCACTGCACCACCAGGGAAGTCCAAGAATTCTTTTAGACAAAGGGCAGCTCAGTTCCCCAAACACATGCAGACTTGAGGAGCCAGAATGAAATTGCCTCTTGGAGCAGGTGGCAAGAATAGCCCCTCCACTGTTTCTCTTCAGGACTGATATGAAAACCCCTTATCTGAGCAGTAAAAAAAGTGAAGTGCCCAAGGAAGGATGAGGAAGGGCCAAGGAGAGACCCTTGCAGGGCAGTAGGAGGGTGGATTGGAAGGGGCTGACCAGGGGTTGATCCAAACCCACAGCTAGACCTCGAGGAGAAGCAAGGAGACTTGAGGCAGCAAGAGTTCCGAGGAGAGAGCCAGAAGAGGGACTTGAAGCCAGGATCCAGCCACCCCCGACTGTCCTGAGGTGGGAAGGCTCAACAGACCCTTGAGGTCCCAAGAGGGGGATCCAGCAGCCTGGTGTGCTGGGACCAGGATGCCAGCTTGGGTGCTGACCCCGTGGAGCCCAGGGAACAAGGTTACCGGCAAGGCAGGAGGGCCTGAGGGGAAAGGGAAGCCTGGCCCAGGGAACTCCTCGCCCTTCCTCTTGGTCTGCCTTGCGAAAGGAATGAGGTGTGACCGGGACCTCGGGCAAGTTATTTTAATCATATGTGCCTCCATTTCTTCCCTTGTTATAGGGAGATGACCTCTGACCCTGCCTATATCACAGAGGTATTCTGATCAAAACAGATTATAGATGTGAAAGTCTTTCTTACTACATATTGAAACTGCTTTACAGGTATTACTCAATGGCCAGAGGGCTGGGGTCTAGCTGGCAGGACTCTGTTTCTTCCAGGCTCTTCTTCCTCCTGCTCTTATAAACTTGCTCCAGTGAAGCCCAGGGCCTACTTCTCTTTCTCCTTTGAACTTCCTTCCGCCTTCCTCCTCAAAGGCATTCTCCTGCCATCCCCTTTCTTTCTCCAGCCCTTACCCTGGTCCAGCCTCTGATGCTGAGCTCCCAATAAGGCAAAGTTCCTGTTTGGACCCCTTGCTCCAACCTCCCAATTCCAGTTCATCCCACACACTCGGCTGGCCTCATTATCCCCTCCCCCTGCTTGGAAACCTGCTGTGTGTTCAGTGTGCAACCCACACTGAGCCCGAGTTACTCATCAAGCGAGTCACCTGGGCCACTCACTTCTTACTGACCCAACCCCACCCTGCCAAACACCACCTGACATGGCCCCCTGCAGACACTCAGCTTCCTACTTCCTCCTGCCTCCAAGCCATCTCCTCAACCACCATCTGAAAGGCCCTCCCCTTTCTTTCTGCTAAATCAAGAAGAAAATACCCCTTGAATAAGTGGTCAAACATCTCCTCCCGTCCAGGAAAACTTTCCCAAATAATCTCACTGAAATCTTGCCTTTCCGTCACTTGAATACTGTCTAGAATAGAACAGGATTGGCATCTCTGTAGTGTGTGTACCTGTGAGGTATGTGTCTGTGGGTTCTGGTAAGTCCTGTGGCAGTCATCTTTCCCAAAGTCACCACACCCGCTTGTTCCCCATGGTGGGATTGGTACAGACGGCTGACCAACTGGTAAGACTCATTATGTAGGAAGATGACCAGGCCAGGTCTGATGTTGGGGAAGATGGCAGGATAGCATCGCGTGCAGAGGCCACAGTGACCTTTATGACAATGAGACTTCCAGAGCCTTTTCCTTTTTTTTTTTAAGATTTTTGTTGTTGTTGTTGATGTGGACCATTTTTAAAGTCTTTATTGGGACTTCCCTGGTGGTGCAGTGGTTAAGAATCTGCCTGCCAATGCAGGGGACACGGGTTCGATCGCTGGTCTGGGAAGATCCCACATGTCACGGAGCAACTAAGCCCGTGCACCACAGCTACTGAGCTTGTGCTCTAGAGCCCGTGAGCCACAACTACTGAGCCTGCGTGCCACAACTACTGAAGCCTGCGCACCTAGAGCCCGGCTCCGCAACGAGAAGCTACTGCAATGAGAAGCCCTCGCGCCACATCGAAGAGTAGTCCCAGCTCGCCGCAACTAGAGAAAGCCCGCGCACAGCAATGAAGACCCAACACAGCCAAAAATAAATAAATTTTAATAAATAAATAAATAAAGTCTTTATTGAATTTGTTACAATATTACTTCTGTTTTATGTTTTGGTTTTTTGGCCTTGAGGCATGTGGGATCTTAGCTCCCTGACCAGGGATCGAATCTGCACTCCCTGCGTTGGAAGGCGAAGTCTTAACCACTGGACCACCAGGGAAGTCCCAGCCCTTTTCCCTAAGACATGGCCACAGGCTGTCCTCCTCTAATGCCACCTGAAGCACTCATCACCTGTGGCAGGAATTGTAGATGAGGCACAGACATTGTCACCCATCCCCAGGATGGCAGGCTGGTTTGTTTTGGTTGCCTGCACATTGCTAAAGGGTAAAGGCTCAGGGGCTGCTTATGTGCACACGTCGGGCTCAGCACACAGTCCTGGCCTATTTTGTGGTTTTATATCCAGAGATGCCAAGGACAGTCTGTGTTTGCTGCTCAGGCTGGCGATTTAACCCAGAATACCCTTTAGGTGCTTTCCAACCCTGCAGTCTTCTTTTGTATCGTTTGGGTTGGAAAATGAAAAGCTCTCTCTGCCAGCAATTAATTTACCAAAATAAACAAAAATTCTGCTTTTCGTGACAAAGACAGTCCCTGAATGCCAATCTTCGGGCTGCCAGATTGCAATTTCAAGTGGGTGCAGCTTGCGCGGTTACAATTTACAGGTGATTTATAGGGGAGGTTATGCGAAAAGGAGAAAATGCAGTCAGGAAGGAGAGGAGAAAAGTGTCGCGCATCTCTTGCCCTCATCCCCGACTTCTCTGGCAACAAGTCTCGTGTCCTTGACTCTAGCTTCCCATTTTTATTTTTATTTTTTTTAAGAACTGCAGATGATTCTTGTTTTTCCATTCTGTTCTGTTTGGCTTATTTCCAACCCTCTCCTGGCAAGGGTGCAGCCTGGCGCCCTGCTTTCAAACCACATCACTGGCTGCGGGCACCTCCCGTGCATTCACCATCCAAGACCTTCAGCTTGCTACATTTTACGGGAGGGTCTGGTCCCTTCATCAGAGAGCTGCTTCTGGGGGTAGTTGATTTGATACACTCTGGAAACAGTATCCAGACTGCGAGCTGCAAACTCCCTCCCCTTCCCTAAACGCTGAATGAATAGGGACAGGGATGCGTTGAATTGGAAAGGGAGGTGGCAACCGTGGATTTGAGATACAGAGTTGCTGAGAAGCTGGGAAGAATTTGCTCAGGTAGGCAGAGTGGGGTGTCTGGGGGTGGATGCTCTGAGTGGCACCAGCCAGGGACCATTAGAGATTACGCTGGGGGAGTTAAAAGCAATGATTTAAGTCTGAGAACATTGTCTCCTTCATCTCAGCGCCTGCTGAGAATCAATCCCAGTAATCACCACTCGCATCCCCACTGCTGCTCGCCAAGGCTCAGCTCACTCGTAAGGACCCACCAGCCTTCCTCACACACCTACTCTACCAACTTCCTGCTTCCTACCACCTACCTCTGAGAACTCTGCTCTTCGTGGCTTTGCAATCTGGATGGTTATCTTTGCCAAGATTCTATCGACTCTGATCCTGGGGATTCCCTGGGCCAGACTGTGGACAAGTATTTATTGTGCATGGTTTTCAGGTGCTTTGTGTGAAAAACAGACACAGCCCTGACTTCAAAAAGCTCACAGTTCCTCCTGGAGTCAAGGTAAACACAGAAAACCAAGGAAACATGCAGAGAAACTAGAGAATAATTTCCTTATAGGCAATGGCAGGAAGTTGAATCCTCTTCAAACTTTTCTGCTTGCATCTCACTCTTGCTTCCTCTCCATTGTCTCCCGCACAATTCCGTCCTGGAATAGTTTGGACACAACACCCCATGGAGCCTCTTTATTTAGCTCCTGTCCAGAGAGACACAGAAGTGACCCCAACTCTCTCTGGAGGAGTGGGTAGGCAGAGCAACCTTGATAATAAAATCCAGTGAACAATTTACTGACCAGACTAACAGTGAGTGGTTTGCTGTGGATTCCATTCAACACTTCATGCACAACTACTGTTGTGTTAGGTCTTCGAGGGAGGGGTGAGCGCTACAAAAATGAACAAGAAAAATCTTGCCTCGAAAGAGCATATTCTTCATGTATATCTAATATTTGCTTTATAAAACTTCAATCATACGGAATCCTTTGGAATATAGTACTTTGAGGTATTAATGCTTTTCAGACTCTTTCACTGATCTACCACTGAAGTCATAGCATCAATGTCTTTGAAATCTTGTGTTTTTATCATCATATGAAATTTATACTCCACTTTATATCAGTACTGGTTTTAATATAAAATGATCTTCCTCCCCCTCAATCCCACACTCCTCAAAGTCTAGTTATAACTGAAGCAGTGGGAGAATGGGACACTTATCCTGTTTTTTGTACCCCAGCACATTATCTTACACCCAAGGAACACCAGTACCCTGTGAGAAAATCAGGGTAATAGCTCAATACCTACCTATTGATTCTCCCTCCTTCCCAACCCACCTCCTAGGTCTGACCTTGCCAGGGGGCTCCAGACTTTCCATTTTTCCTACCTTGGCCCTCCACTCCTACAAGCCAGGAGCCCCCTAGTTCTGGGACATCTCGCCCCTGGTTTACCTTCTTTTTGTGCCTCTCTTAGAGGAGGTTCCCTGTTCAGTTCTGGTCCTTGATTTTATGTTTGGGATTGTTTTTGGTTTTGGACACACAGCCATTTAGGCCCAAGGCAAATAGTGGCAAAAAAGTCATTAATCATTCCATTAATTAATTCTTTCAAAAAATATTTATTGGCCACCTGCTCCTCAGACTGAGCTGTGCTAGACACTGTACATATAGTGATGAGCAAAATAGAAATGTTTTCTCTCCTGATGATGGTTAAAAGTTATTGAGAGAAATGACATTAATCAAATAATCCTACCAGCATGTAACTTTGAACAGTGCCTGGAAGGGAGGAACTAGGGTGCTATGAGAATGTAGAGCAAAGTACGGACTTGCTCTGATCTGGGGGAGGTGGCCAGGGCAGGCTTCCAGGAGGAAGAGGTATTTCAGCAGAAATGTGGAGGATGACTAAGAGTTAACTAAATGAATGTTAACTAAGTGAGGGGGAACATTCCAGGCAGAGGGAACAGCATGTGTAAGTGTCCCGTGGCTGGGGGAGGGGAGCAGAGCCAACTTGAGGAACTGAAAGGAGACCAGTGTGGCTGGAGCATAGACAGAGAAAGGAGAAGTGGGTCAGATGGGGGCCAGAAGTCTAAAATCCAAATTGATAACTTTAGCTGGAGATACACATATGTGTACTAGGTACATAGGACATAACCAAGTATGCTTACTTAGTTCCAGAGTAAACAGAGGAGGAGGAACTTTAAGTGAAAACAAATTAACCAAGACGAGAAGTTCAGGAGAAGGTAAATTCACTACAATAAATATTCCAAAAAACCTCAGAAGACAAAGAGCAGGGACATGTTTGTTGAATGACGGAAGGAAGGATAAATGATGGACGAATAAAGATCTAGTACCATATTAGACATCTCCATTTGCAGCCATGCTCCCAGCAGAAGACTGACCTGGTTCTGCCTCTTCCAGGCCAAGTCGCCCTCAGTGCTCTTCCCTCTGGATGCCATGGCCTTCTGTACATGTGACTGTCACAGCATTGTCCGATTGTATCACCGTGATGGGTTGCCACTTGCCTCTACCACTAGACTCTGAGCTCCTTGAAGGCAGGGACCTTGCCCTACTCATTTTTTTTCATCCCTAGGGCCCAGCAGAGTGTCTGGCACACAGTAGGTGCTCAGTAAGCGTTGGTGGAAGTAATGCACAGAGTCCTGCCCACATAAATTCTGCAAGGGAATGAGGATGACGGAAATGAGCAGTTGCCTTAGCTGCATACACCCTTAGGACTAACAGCAAACATTTCAGAAGAGTCAGCTGCCTTAGACATCCGTTTTGTGGGGAAATCTTAAACTTGCTCTTACAGTGATCAAATCCAGGACCTTGTTTTTCTTGTGGGTTTTTCTGTGGGTATGTCCAGCTCATCAAGTCATCAGTAACTAAGCAGGAAAATCTACAGGATGAATTGCCAGTCCTCTCCACTAGCCTATGATATCAATATTCTGAGTATGAGTAGCCTTTGTATTTCCAAGCTATGTGTGCACATCCACCGTTTCCTTTTGTCCACACAACACCTCTGTGACGTATTTAACTAAAAGAGGTTAAATGATTCGTCCAAAGATCCTACGGCAAATCGGTCCAGCCTAGAGTCTTTTCTCTTACATCCATTCCGCTGCCTTACTCCCTACCCCAGCCTTTCCTTTACCCGCCTTGAAAGGAGATGGTTCTCAGCAGCCACACTCTTGGAGATGCTCTGGATAGCTCTATGGGCCTTGTTCCTGCTGAGCCGAGCACCGGCAAGCTCTGCAGGGAAGCCGAAAGGCTGTAGAGATTCAGCGTACCAGAGAGGGGATAGAGTTGGATAAGCCAGATCCACTTTCTCTCGAACTCTCAGAGGCAACCTGATACAACATGCAGCTACAGAGCTGGCATTGTGACCCAGACAGGAGCAGCCAAGAGCAGCCGGGAGGCTGGGAGAACAGAACTGAAGACAGACAGCTGCCAGGAAGGGAGGGGGAGACATTTCCTCCTGAGCCCAAGGCCAGGGAACCTGCAGGCTGGAGACAAGCTAGTGTTGTCAATGAGCCCCGGACACAGATGACAACTGACTTCTACAAGATGGGAGCCTGAGTCCTGCTCTAGAGCTACCCACCCAGGATAGGGCGCTACCATGCCCTTCTTTCTGAGAATGAAACCAAATCCACTGTTACTCTTCCCAGCCCTTTGGAGACCAAGGCTACTGTAGGGTTAAATGGTCAGATTCAAAACTTAAAGAATCATGACATTTTTTTCCACATTAAAAAAATTTGCTAAATGGGAATTCCCTGGTGGTCCAGTGGTTAGGACTTGGCGCTTTCACAGCACTGATCTGGGTTCAACCCCAGATCGGGGCACTAAGATCCCGAAAGACCTGTGGAGTGGCAAAAAAAAAACAAAAGAAAAAACAAAAGAAAAAAAATTGCTAAATAATTGCTGAGTGCTGAGTTTTAGGCATTTACTTAGAGAGGAAAGGGCAGTCTCTATTCTCAAGATGTTTACAGTCTAGTAGGAAGGTAAGCTGACACAATAATTACAAATTACACATGAAAAAGAATGTGGTTAAGTGTCATAAAGAGAGGATTAGAATCTGCCTTAATGAAGGCAAACCACAGGGAGGCCATCAGGCGGCCACTGGTCTTGAATGGCACCTGAAATGAAGTCTAGAAGACAAATTCATGGCAAATGCCTGCGATTCTAGGCCACTGAGCAGTTTCCATGGATGCAAGCTTCTTTTCTTATCTAGAAGGATAATAAAAATCAGGTACTTATTAGAGTCAGGCATTGAGCTGAATGCTTTGCATACACCACCTCGGTCATCATTAGAACCACCCCCAGGTGGACCCTCTTATCCTCCTGTTTTACAGCTGAGGAAATTGAAGCCTTAAGGGTAAGTTAAATAACTCATCCAAAGTCAATCAGCTGGGGAAAGAGTTGGAGCTGGGATAGAAACCCAGTATGTATTTAAACATTTAAACAGTATAGAAATCTAAACAACTATTGTGTTCCAAAAGTGAAAACCTCCCCTATGAGCCTGGGGAAATGCTCAATGGTCCTGTGGAGTGGTTCAGATTGCAGTTGGCATCTCTCTCTGGTGCCCGGCTCCTAGACTCTAAAGCTCCCCAGGAGGGGCCAAGACCAGCACCTGCAGGCAGGAGAAGGCGAGATGAGGAGAGAAGATCAAGACCACCCATCTCAGAATTCTGGAGAATCGGGTGAAAGTCCCCAGGGACAAACCTATCTGAGATGGCCTCTAAATCAAATATCTTGCCCTTAGTCTCTGTCCTAAGCCCCTCTGGACTCCGGGAATTGTCCTTGTTCTCACAGGTGTGACTAGTCTGCATCCGCTTGCCCGTGGTGCTTGAGCTTCCCTTCAGTGTCTTGATGAATCATAAGCTGTTAGTTCTGACAGAGACATTAGAGATTATCTAGCCCAATTCCTTCCATTTTTATATGACACATTGACAGTAATTCATGGCAGAACCACTAGGATGTTTTGTCTTTGTTTCAGTAAAAGGTCAGCTTACCACTAAACACTGATGTAAGCTATTTCCCTTGATTGCAAAACCCAGAAAAGAATCTCATAACTGTTGTGCACATCCATTGAGAACCTCTGCAAAACCCCATCTTTAATATTTTGCTCCACCTGCAGTACCCCTTTTTTTGTGGTAGAGGCCTGTGGGTGGGTAGGGGAGAGCAGAGTAATGCATTTCTCTAACGCTGAGAACAGAAGCCCTTCTGCTTCCTCACGTGGAACCCCCAGCATCTCTGCCATGTTCAAGGCCAGCAGTCATCCATTTTGTCTGCCAGGCTCCTTATCGGCTTAACTCACCGACAGGCAGAGCTAAGCTCATCCTTTCTCTGCTGGCTGCTTATCTGGGACACACGACGTGTGGAGAACAGCCTGCCAGGCAGAGAGGAGCCAAGACTTTTCCTCTCAGAGCCCCAGCAGATGAGGGGAGCAGCGCTGATGGGCTAGGTCTGCCCCAGGGTCTCATGCCTTTCCCCTATTTGGGACAGCAAACATCTGCACTCTCTGGCGTCATGGGGCAAGGAGCTGAGAACAGGCAGGGAATGCCTGCAGCAAGTGGGAGACGCCACTGCTCCTCCTCCACCCCAGTCACTAAGGAGCTAGCCATGTGCGCTCACCACTTTGCCACCTTCTCCAAGGACCCTCAAGCCACCTCTGCAGCCCATCTCCTGGGCCCCATCCACCACCCTCCCCTCCACTCCTTTTTAGAAACCAAATCCCTGGTTTGGAGAGCATGGTAGGTTCCCATAGCGATGGGCCTTTTAGCTGTTTCCATGGCAACCAACACCCAGACCATTTAGTTGCTAGTCAACTGACAGCTGTAACTGAATAGGATTCAGTTTAGAATCTGAGGGATAGGCCAGGGGATTCTCTTCATAGAAGAAAACACAACAACCCAAAATGACTCAACTCTTCTAAAGACTTTTTTAGGCAACATCTGTGGAGATCCTGTGCCACTTTCTACCGCAGGTCACACAAGACTGCCTCTCCCATTCCCAACACACACACACACACCCTCACCCTCCTCAACTGAGTATCTCAGGCCTTTAAATCCCCCAAGTTCTATTTCCTGATCAGTCTCTTTCCCAAGGGCCCCTGGGAAAAAACTTGTTCAAGGTAACTATCACCTTGGCGACATTTTCCACACATAACCCTTTCCTCTGTGTCAGTGCTCTTCCTATGCACCATGACCCTGTCCTCACACCAACCCAGTCATTTAAGCAATATTTGCTTTTTGGATTGTCTGATGTAAATGGCTAATCCCAGATCACCTTCCCTTAGCCTGGACCCCACCTATGTCAAGCCACTTTCCTACGTCCGTGGGTGTTCTTAGAGAACAGACTGTTTTATCAACCTTCGCAAAGCATAATTAAGATCAATCTGTTGCTTTTAAAAAGTCAACTAAAATTTCAAACCAAACATAGGGGATTAGAAATTACTCCATGCTCATTGCTTTTCATTAGCCTAAAGATTTGACTAAATGCCAGACCTCCCATCTAACACTCCCAAACTGGGGATACTGGGTATTGGATTCCCTTTATTCTGTAAACAGGGGTCTGCATCATGTTTTTTTAACCACTGGAGTCTGGGGTTTCTCTACTCTGGAACTCACGCAAGAGAGAAGCTGTCTAAGCCTCCATGGCTTGCTCAGCGGACTAGAAAAGCGTGAGAGCGTCACAGGAAAGAGCATGACCTTTTTGAGGGGGCTGCCCGCAAACCCTCTGTACAGAAGACGACCTTTCAAACTAATCCCCCCATGGGAGCCCTACCCAGCTCACTGCTGCAGGCTCCACGGAGCCTCACAATGGCTGGTAAACAGTTCTAAGCTGTTGCATGACCCTTCTGCTCTAACGGAAGGGTATACACTAGCGGAACTGCTTTTTTTCTGTCTTCCTTCAACATTTGAGGGCAGAAGTACAAAATGCAGGGCAGGCAGTTGTTAGCCTCAAAGGAGCTCAATGACATGAGAGTCTTCTGGGATTAGGGAGAGAGCGGACGCATATGAGAACTGAGGTTTTCCAGGCACATGAGAAAGTTCCCGTGCATAGAGGATTGCCTCATTTTTGAGGTGACGTATCATCACACATCAGATTGAACCTTCTGATTTTCCTGCTATACCTAGATGAGGGACAATGTTTGTCTCTTGGAATGCAGCTAACATTTACTGATGTGTACTATGTGCCAGGGGTCATTCTAAATGCTTTACAGGCATCGCTTCATTTAATCCTCACAGCTCTACTGTTATTATCTCTAGTTAACAGATAAGGAAACTGACACACAGAAAAGTTAAGGGATTTAAAGATCATACTCTACTGATTGAAGTAGGATCCAACTATCGGCAGGATCCAACTACCGGCAGGTAGTGAAGCCAGGATCCAACTACCGGCAGTCTGAAGCCAGAAACCACAGCAGTTAACCACCTTTGGAATCCATATAAGTTTGATATACCCAGGGTTCAGCATGCGGAGACAGAGTGGGCTGTCCCTCTAGACACAATGTGATAGGATACACAAAACATCTTAGCTAGAGTACAGTGGTTGAATGGCTCCAGGAATTAACTAGGGAATCTTGGCCGTTGATAACATTATTCCCAATCTATTGCTGTCCCCTGGTGGTTTTCCTGGGAAACTCACAAGCCAAAGAAATCCAAGAAATCTAGTGAAATCAGTAGGATGAAAAGAACTGGACCAAATGACTTATTTGCTGCATAAGCACCCCAGCCTAAAAGAGATGACCTTCCACATTACCCAACTCCTTCGTGAATAGGGCTGTAATCTCTGTGACAGCTAAAACCTGACTGATAGTACATTGATTCAAAACAGCAAAATATATGCCCCATGATTATACTTGTACATCAAGAGTAGGACACCCCAAGATTTAAATAATCTAGCCATTACTTCCTGCAACTTCACATTTCATCTTTAAAGCTTCTAAGCTTTCTTCAAGGCAGGAGGTTCCCAAAGATTGCCATGCTTATGCCGACTTGTAACTTCCTACTCCCCGCCTCAACCCCAAATTCAGTTGCCCTGACCTTGCAGATGTTGTTATTCAACTAGGTGATGTTTGCTTTCACTGTTTCTTTCAAGCACACTTGGTGGCATAAGACTGTGCAAAGTGAAGCAAACAAGGTCATTTTGTGTAAGACAGAGAGGTGAGGCCTAACTGTGTGAAAGGGAGAAATGGCAGTTTCTGAAAGTCATGTCTTTACAGTACTGCATTCTGGGACCATGGGACCGGGTGTCCACCTCCCATGGATCTGGGGGAACATACTCTGTGAAAGAAGCAGGTGTCCACAGCCCAAATGCGGAAGAAAAGATTGACGAGTTTTTATTTATTCAAAGGGACATCCCCAGGTGCATAAAGAAGCCACAAGTTAGTGTTGTTAAAAAAAAAAAAAAAATCAAACATCTGCTAATCAAGTGATGCATTTAATGAAAACCACCTAAGATAGTAAAGGAGACATGAGCTAACTGCAGAGAATTTCTGTCGTAGAATACCTCCCCTCCACTACCGCGCTGGACACCACTGCAGAGCAAGTCATGGCCGGTGAAGCAGCGGAGCTGGAGGTGAGGAAGCTCACTGGCCAGATGCACTGAACTCAGCGAGGCACGTGGAGATGAGGAACCTGCAGATGTAATATCCCACCTAGATGGATGTGGTTTGGAACCCATGCTTTGCTGCAAGGGCTGGTAACCCTAGGGCAAGTTATCCAATATCCCCCAAGCAGCCTCATTTGGATCATGTCTGGTTAGACCCTCCTTATTCCAAAAGCAAAAACCAAACCAAAACAAACAAACAAAACCCCCCCCACCCCAAAGGCAATTAAATCAATCCCTACAGTCTCACTTTCTCCTCTTTCCTTCAACCCTTTTACAAAGGATAATACAGGGGCGACAGTTCTGAGCTCTCAGGAAATACCGTCTTAGATGCTTTTGGAGGTTGAGAAGCTAGAACGGCAGTCTAGAAATTCCTTTCATCTTATGGCACTGATTTAGTTTAGACTTTATTTCTCCTCCTCTCCCTCCACCCGTGCTCTCTCACCCCCAGACAGACATATTGGCATCAAATAGCTCTAGCTTTCAATCTGTACTGGGATTTGCCAGCAGAAGAGACGTTGGTCGTTGTCATCCTTAAGTTCCCACTCCACCACCAGTTTTATCTGGAGAAAGAGAAAAAGAATTGGGAAAAATGAAACTAGAACCTCACCTCAATCCAGAATGGGTTTAACTATGAATCCTAAATGTAAATTGTAACAAACTGCCTAATTCCTCGTCCTTTTCTTAAGTCATGCCATCATGAAGGCTGCTTGGGATGTGGGCACAGCCCGTGTCCTTAAGCTTAGAAGGGCAAACCAAGTTACACCTAGGACTTGGTGTTAGCAGTGCCACATCCTAGTCTAGTTAGCTTCTCAAATACATTTTCTAAAGCGTTCTTTTCCCTCTGAGATCAATGGTACATAAATGAAGCCAGGACTTCCCGGGTGGCGCAGTGGTTAAGAATCCGCCTGCCAACGCGGGGGACACAGGTTTGAGCCCTGGTCGGGGAAGATCCCACATGCCGCGGAGCAACTAAGCCCGTGTGTCACAACTACTGAACCCCGTGTGCCTAGAGCCCATGCTTCACAACAAGAGAAGCCACTGCGATGAGAAGCCCACACACCACAACGGAGAGTAGCCCCTGCTCGCTGCAACTAGAGAAAGCCCGCGCGCAGCAACGAAGACCCAACACAGCCAAAATAAAAAAAATGAATGAATTAATTAATTAAAAAAAAAATGAAGCCATCCATGAAAAATAATTTTACATTTAAACAATTTCACATGCATTTTGACAACCTGATCCAGCTTTTTCCAACTTTACCTATGAAGTATGAAGAGTAAAAAGTTAGATTCCTAGGTCTCAGGAAACTTACTTGTTAGCTGGAAAAGGAAATGTCAAAGCACAAAGGATGTTCAAAGAAGTTTAGGGTTGTGTGAATACTTTCAGGGACAATGACCTTTGTGGCAATACAGTTTTGATTAATGCCCTTAAACTGTTTTTTTTTTCCAACAATGTACCCCCTCAGAGATCTCTGCCTTGACTTGTTACACTCATACTATGAGCTGTCTCTTCTAATTCTTAATAAATCACTGGCACTTTGCCAGTCCTTTCTTTCTTTTTATTTTTTTTTGCCAGTCCTTTCTTAAGCTTACTTGCTTTTAGTTACAACCTCTCTTTTGTACTCAAAATGTTTCTTCAGAATGCAACATTTGAGTGATAGTGATACCCAGCTTCTTGAAACTTGTTTGATAAGTTTTTCAAGACTAGTACACATTAACTACTGTTTCACTTAGTGCACACATTAACATAGTTCAAGCTGGTTTTCAAATGAAATGTCACTTAAGCTGCGTGGCATGGCAAAACCAACAAAAACAACCACCAACAAACAAAAAACAAATGAAATGTCACTTAACAATAGCTACCACATATTAAGTGCCTACTCGGTATCAGGCCCTAACTAGACACTCTGAGTTACTGAGGCTCAGATATGCCCACGATTACATGGCTGCTCTGCAAATTAATCTACAAATCTTTTCCCGACCTTTAGGGTCTCTGATACCTCTTAAGCACAGACTCCCTACATTTGAGTCTTTTTAGAATGTCTTTTAATTACTTGCTGTTTCTAGGAAATAAATGGCCAGATTGCTCCTGGTTCTACTTGATCTCCTTTTAAGAAATACAGCTCTTTTTCTTCATGGAAAAAAAGTAATCCCTTTACTTCCTCCATTCTTATCAAGATTCATATTGTTAACACAGGCTCATTCCAGCAGGCTCTATCTCACATGTGTTTGGTAGAAAAAGAAGTAGGTACAGCAGGGCGAGTCAGAGGTGAAGGTTGGGGGTGGTGGTGGTGGCAGAGGAGAGAAAGCAGAGGAAAAAGCCACCGCTCTGCTACGGACCTAATAAATTACTGCTTTCTTGTTAAGAGATTAATGGAGAAACCAGGTTTTTCTGATGACAATGCTCTGGCTACTTGAAATCTTGAACTATTTGGTACCTAGCTAAAATCTTGTAACACTGCACAGGTTTTGGAATCATGAGACCTGGGTCTCAATCTAGGCTGTAATTCTTGGCAGAATGGACTCTGTTCATACTGCATAGCATTGGAGGCTAACATCTCTTCATCTGTAAAATGGGAATAGTATCACCTCTACGTAGGTGGTCACAAGAATCCAGTGAAATACTGTATATAAAAAAGGCATCGTTAGGCCCAGGATGACCATTAAGCAAGAGACAAAGAACAAAGGGACACAGTGAAAACTCTCCGCCCCAGCTCAAGATTCCTACACTCCTTTCTCCCAGGTGTCCGACTCTTCCTCATAGAGATGAAGGATTCCTATTCTAATCTTTTCTTCCTGCCCCCTCTCCTCAGATTTCCAATCTAGTCACAGGACCTTCGGTGTCCTCAACTACAATGTCACTTACAGAGGGGTATTCACTCTTCACGGGTAGTTTATTCAGGTAGCTATAGGTCTTGTCTTTTTCAATGGGGCAGCTGATTCCACTCTTACAACCATCAGGCTCAGGAATAGGAAAGGGAATTGCGACGCCCATCACAATGCCATGCACCACGGCTTTGCTACTTTGAGACTGAGTGCCTAAGAGGAAAAAAAAAGAGAATAAGATGGTGAAGGAAACAGCCTATTTCCAAACTCTAAATAAAAAATTCAGACATATTCTCAAGCAATGGCATTGCTGTGATAGCAAACCAAATCCTGTACCTCTTAATTCCTAGGGTCTATTTCTATTTGGAGTTATACTTAGTACCTCCATGAATGCTATACAGCAAGCATTCACTCTGAAATTTGAAAAATGACTGAATTATACAAAAAAAAAAAAAAAAAGCAGTCAGCGGGGGCTGTTTTCTTTGCTGCTGACCCCACCTTGCTCTTCACTGCCTTCATAGTTTCGCAGGAGAATCAGACCCACCTGGATGGATAAATAACTTTATCGAACAAGCTAACTGATTTTTGGTGGTAAACTTTGTTTACTATTTACATCAGATTCTGTCAAAGTGTATTGTGTATCTTAAAGGGTTTGGGGAGACTGGTCTCTGAATTCTCAAATACCCTGTCCAAAGGATTCCGACAGAAATTAAGAATAAAATGGGGGCTTCCCTGGGGGCGCAGCGGTTGAGAATCTGCCTGCCAATGCAGGGGACACGGGTTCGAGCCCTGGTCTGGGAAGATCCCACATGCCACGGAGCAACTGGGCCCGTGAGCCACAATTACTGAGCCTGCGCGTCTGGAGCCTGTGCTCCGCAACAAGAGAGGCCGCGATGGTGAGAGGCCCACGCACCGCGATGAAGAGTGGTCCCCACTTGCCGCAACTAGAGAAAGCCCTCGCACAGAAACGAAGACTCAACGCAGTCATAAATAAATAAATAAAAAAGAACGTGAATTTCTTTTAAAAAGAAAAAAAAAGAATAAAATGGAAGACAATATGGAAAGAGGGAAGAGGAGTCTCCATAGAAATGCCACGGGCTGTAACAGTAGTGAAAGCGGTAACCCTTTAGAAACTGGGTAAAAGAAAGAGGAACATTTCTTGCTAACCTCTACCCTCCATATTGCAAGCTGGGCAGGAGGAATAAATATACTAAAATTAGGGCAATTGGAGTTATGCGCTATTAGATTCTTCTGGAGATCCAGAGCATTGGCTCTGCTTCTTTCTTTCTGTCTGGGTTGGGAATTACTTTTGTTTAGAAGGTACTTTTTTGGTTTGGAACAATAGAGGGGACAGGGTATTGTCCAGGAGAGATAACAACTCTAGGACTTAGAGCTGTCTTTAGGCTTACAAACAAGAGATGATAGAAATCTCAAAGTTCCTAATTAGTCTGTCTAGTCTAGTTCCATAGGATAGAAAATGAGGGAAAGATTCAAGGTAGATGCTCTTTCTAGAAACAGAGATTTTCACATTGTCTAGATTCCTGGGAATCTGAAGGAAATGAATGTGGTACCAGAAAGAAACAAGTTCCAATAACATGTTTTCAAGTTGAAGAAGAAAGCTTCTTGATTGTTTCTTGGGTCACCAGTGAGCTCCCCAAACCTTACAGAGGCTAAATATTAATTGTTCCTATATTTTCAGGCAGAATATAGACTTAACAGCCGGAAGATATATTGCTTGAAATAACACTTTGGAGGCGTTCCAGAGTCTACAGGGTTGGGTTCTGTACTAACACTCTGCAGTCAGTAGCTAAGCAGAGTTGACATTCCCATGAAATCCACTGTGCAATACGGACCAAAATAGGGCACGGAGAAGCCAAGCTGTCTTCTTTGACCTGTGAAAACATGGAAATCCCCCTGTTTGCTCGAAGGGAGTCTGGCAACTATGGATTCCGAGAAACAGGC
This sequence comes from Balaenoptera musculus, assembly GCF_009873245.2. NCBI lineage: Eukaryota > Metazoa > Chordata > Mammalia > Artiodactyla > Balaenopteridae > Balaenoptera > Balaenoptera musculus. The sequence goes on from NC_045786.1 coordinate 147,974,394, forward strand.
ATATGGGAACCCAGTATGAGAAGGGAGCATAGTGTAAGAGCATAGTGAATCCAAGCTTTGCCCATTGAGAGGGAGGTCACAGAATTCCTGACTGCAATTCCCCTCCCTCATATTCCCACACTTATTCCAATATTTGAGATTGATGTTACGCTTTAAGATGAATTTGAAGGTAAGAGCCACTTTTACTCACTACTGGTGAACGTGACATTGACACTGTAAGACTGTCCTTTGTGCAGTTGGCAGGGCTGGGTGGAGCATGGGTTCACATTCACTTCCTTTATAACTCCGACGCCAGAACCTGCAAAAGAAGAAAAATTTATTGAAATGGGTGGGAAAACAAACCACCTAGGCTGTCTCTCACCTAACGGGAAGGTGCTCTGCCTTCCCAATGGGGGTGAGTTCTTTCTCCGACCATCCGTGGTCCCCGGGAAACTGTTCACATTTGACAGGTAAAAGGGAATTAAAGAAATTATTGAGTATACCTAGTCAGCTCCCCTGCTCTATATCCTGGGAGGGCTATTCCAGGGAAAATCATCCCCACCCTTCCTTCTATCCTGACACAGGATTTTAAAGCAGCACACACGGCATAAGCGATGGCTCAGGTTGCACGGCTACTGTTTCCATTTGGAATCTTGAGACTGGCTGCTCCCTAACTGCCCTTCCCTACCATCTTTCAATCCTGTCCTGGTAGCTCTCCAAATCAGTGGTCTCTGAGCTTTGTATACGCCTACCGATGAGAACAATTTTAAGCATGCACCTGTAGTACATTCTACTCTGGAACCTGTGTTCTTCAGAATAAGTGTCTTTGAGGCAGGGTGTGTGTCCTTTTTTTTTTTTCAGTCTAAACAAGGACAAAAATACCTTGACCAAAAAAGGTTAAGTACAAATCTTTAAGAATCTCCTTACTTCATCCAGGCCCCTGAAACCAGACAGCTGAATGGCAGAGAATGCAAGTAAACAACAGGGTAAGCTTAAGCTCCGCCACTCATATACCACTGCTGACAGCTAGACTCTGGGATCCGACAACTGGCTTTGAAATCTCACTGGCTCCATTACTTACTATGGAACCTTAAGGCAAGATACTTAGCCTCTCTGGGGGCTAATAATGGTACCTACCTCATAGGGTAGGTGAGCTAATACACATATAGCTCTGAAATAAGTGCTTGGAACATAGTAATGCTATATAGGTATTCATTATCACTATCATACTGGGATTTAGTCCATGAATTCAATCTAGAGTAGCTGCTCCTGGGTGGGTTAGAAAGTTTCCCTTTCATACAAAAGGTGAGCCTCTCACCTCAAATTTACTTTGTGGGTAGAAATTATGGATCTAGACAATATGGACTCTGTCTCAGAAGTAGAACGCATGAAGACAGAAAGGAAATGGCAGGTTGAGAGCACATTATGTGCCTGCTCTTGGGTGGAAGAGTTGTGTCGTATTGACTAACACTGCTCCAGCTAGGTCTGTAAATCATACTTTGCAGTTCCCTATCCCCAACTTGCTTCTCCATCATGGCAAAGTTCTCAAACAATAAATACAAGATTCTCTTCTTTAAGCACTCTCTTCCACTCTGTCCTATCGTCTATGGCCAGGAAAAAAAATATCCGGAATTTTAGTCAACAGCTTATTGAAAAGCAGTGCTTATGCTGAAGCTTTCAACTTCTAGTTTCTTTCAAGGCTGGGTCACTTGATCTAGTAGGAACTGAGTAGAGGGCAGTACTTGTAGCTCCTTCATCCAGTTTTATTTTTGCTGACAAGACGTTCCTGGATTTCCAATGTCAATAGAGCAAACTTCTCAGTCCTAACCTGCAAAAATTGCAAAACTAGTTCGCTTGGCCCCATTTCTCACTTGAGGAAATACCACTTCGGGGAAAGGGGGCATAGAGTGGGACTCAAAAAACCTTTTGATGTGGGCACTGAAGTTTTTACACTGTATTTCCCAATTCAAAAGTAAATTGAAAGTCTGTAACTGAAACTCTCCTTCCCTTAAGAGGTTTTTGCCATAGGTCTAACAGCTGCTTTTTTCACATGAGCAGAACAATGTCAGGATTTAGTTTCTTTAGTTGTTTTTCTTTTTTTAATTTTTAATTTTTTTGGCCGCGCCGCGCGGCTTGCAGGATCTTAGTTTCCTGACCAGGGATCAAACCTGTGCCCCCTGCAGTGTAAGCATGGAGCCTTAACCACTGGACGGACAGGTGAGTCCCCCCCCCTTTTTTAATGTTAATGTTACTGTTGAAACATTGTGAAAGTGACTCACAAACACCCACTAGTTTCATACTGCTTACTAGGAACCTGGTTCCTTACTGCTGTAAGAAATTGAGCAAGTACCTTTATGTGCCTGTTTCCTCATCTGTAAAATAGATTGTGAGAGTTGAGTGACAATAAAGTTAACAGTGTCTTCATCCAAATGTTGGCCACTACGTTTAATGGAGGGAAAGGCAGTAATTTGAGGTGATAATAGGATCTTTCAAATGCCAGTCTCCTAGTTCAGTGGAACAGCATTTGTTAAGTATAAATAGGCCAGCAATTTTTATTCCTTAATCACACCTGTCTCCTAGCTCCCAACTTTGCTTTTGCCTCAACATGAATTTTGGAGATATAGTGGAAAGAGTATTTCTTCCCTCATTTACTTTTCCAACAAATATTTATTAAGCAGTTACTATTATCTGGGCACTGGATACGAAGGAGCAAATTTATTCTGGTTGCCATTCTGCTGTGTGACTGGGTAAGTAACCTAACATCTCTGGAATTCAATGATTGACTATAGGAACTCTAAGTTTCCTTCCAGCTCATAAATTTTATAAAATCCGTTTCATGCCTCTTGCATTTATTACTACACCTCTCCACTTCAGAAAAGTTCTGCTCAAACAATTTGATAGACTTGACTGAAGGAACTCACAATTTCTACCCCCTGTTGTGTTTCTCAACAAAGATTCCAACCACAGCTGCATGAGAGGGTTATGCATCACAAGTTGTGACCAGAAACATGAGTTCTATAAATAGGAGGGGAAAACTGGTAAGAATCACAAAATTCCATAGCCCAAAGGACGCCCTAACGGAATAACTCATGAAAAGGAGAACTGACTTTCGACTTGTCAGCAAAAGGGAAATTTAAAAAAGCAAAAGGAGTGGAGAGGCAGAGGACATCCAAGACACAAGGCATAAATAAAAAGCAGTTTTGCGCCTCATCCCTTACGCCCAACGCTGCACATGGACCTTCGGTTGTTTGCCCTACAATCTTTAGGAAACTTCAGCAAAAGGCCCACCTCCAGGAATGTGCTGGGATCCCAAACACAAGTTCCAAGGAAGGAGAAAAGTTGTGAGTGGTCGGGTTTCATCCAGGCCAGCACCCTGTCCCCTACCCCAACCCACTCCAGCCCACTCCACGAGGGGTCCGAGGCTGAGCCTGGCCGCCCGCGGGTCCCACCCAACCTAGCTCGGAGATCTTAGCACCGGGTTCTGTCGGGGGCTCCCGCAGAGGGTGAGGGAACCTCAGGCTGGCCCCGGGGCTCACCGCAGTCCTTGAAATGCACCGGCTCGGCCAGGGCGGAGGCGCTGAGTGCCAGGAACAGGAACGCGGCGCACAAGAAACGCATCGCAGCTAAGACCGCAAGCTCAAGGAAAGAAGAACCAGACTCCGCGGTCACAAGATAAACCTTCAGGGGCGGGCCGGGGGAGGAGCCCCGTCAGGCGACCGGTCACCAGCAACCGGGTCCGAGGCCTGCCCGCGCCCCGCCCCCGGCTCCAGGGAGCCAGACACGGTGTCCCAGACATTCGCAAACTCCGCCCATCCGGTCCGCTCTGCTGCCGGGCCAGCCGGCTTCCATCTCCCTCCGGCCCGGCCCCTCTCTCCAATGCTCCGTCCGGGCTTTGTGGGTGAGTCCCCGCTTCCGCAATGGGAGCATTTCTAGCCAATCAAATCCCCCCTCCTCCTGCACCACCCAATAGGTGTGCTCAGAGGCGGGGTCTCTGTGGATCCCGCTTCCCGAGGCCCAGAAGCAGAAGGGGATTGGGACAATGCGAGGGGCGGTGCTTGTGGAAGAAAATGGCGGCCGTCAGAGGGTTGTGTCTAACCGCTGCGGCTCTGAGAGCAGTCACTCCCTGGTAAGGGGGCAGGTACCAAGCCTAGAAAAGCACTTGGGAAGGGTGTTTGGTTCTGCGCCTCCAGGACTAAAGGGAAGCTAAGGCTCGCGGGGGAGGTGAAGGTTTGGCGTGAGGCTGTCCAGCTGGAGGGACTTGAGGTTTGGCTTGAGGCTGTCCAGCTGGAGGGCGCCAGGTGCCTCTCTGCTCCGAGGCTCACCCTCCCGCCTTGCGCAGCAGGCTCCTCGCGGCCTCCCGCGGACCTCGGGCGCTTCGGGAACTGTCGTCCTCCAGCCCCGAAGCTGGCGAAGGGCAGATCCACCTCACCGACAGCTGCGTCCAGGTAAGAGGCCGGACGCGGGGCAGCGGTGGCGGGCGAGGGCCGGGAGTGGGGGGATCTCCCCGTGGCCCACCTTTCTCTCTCCCCTTGCCTGGCATTCTTGACCCCCCCCTTCCTGCATTTCAGAGGCTTCTGGAAATCACCGAAGGGTCAGAATTCCTCAGGCTGGAGGTGGAGGGAGGTGGATGCTCCGGATTCCAATACAAATTTTCACTGGATACAGTTATCAACCCCGACGACAGGCAAGGAGAAAGGGGTGGGTTCCCAGAGAATGTGCAGGAGGGATAAAAGTGTCTTCAGTTTAAGGTGCACTTTTATTCCACATTTAAAACGTTTGCTAAGGATAATTTAACATCACCCTTATCACACAGTGGGGATACAGTGAAGATTTGTTGTCTTGATTCAAAATAACTAAATCATAGGAGGAAAACTGGCCCGTCTAGGTGCATAGGGTAGTTGGTAGAGGGTCAGGCTGGACTAGAAAGATTCCAGGCTTAAATCTCTAAACATTTCCTAGTATTCATTCCGTTGAATCTTTTTGCCTCAAAGAAGATCAGCACCTGTTAGAGGTAATAAGGGAAGCTTCCTCTGTATTTCAGAAAACAGAGGATGTGCATCTCTGGGCTCAGAGGGTAGTTATGTTTTTGGTGTGTATGATATTCATTAATGCCTTCCTCCCATCTTTTCAGGGTATTTGAACAGGGTGGGGCAAGAGTGGTGGTTGACTCTGATAGCTTGGCCTTCGTGAAAGGGGCCCATGTGGACTTCAGCCAAGAACTGATCCGAAGCTCATTTCAAGTGTTGAACAATCCTCAAGCACAGCAAGGCTGCTCCTGTGGGTCATCCTTCTCTGTCAAACTTTGATGTGATGACAGGTGACCCAGAGATTACTATCATTGCTACGGATTTGAGGAACCTGGGATTAGAAGAATTCTAGAGGTTTCCTTCCAATCATGTCCCTCTCACAATTTGATTTCCCTCAATCCAGGAATGCTGTGTTTCACCACTATTTATTTTCAGAATGTGAAGCTTTTACTCTTGAGTTAATTTCTCCCACACAGTTGTAAGGCCAAGCCTGTAGATGCTAAGACTTAGCATATTACCTAAGATTTAGTAACTTGTTGAAACCAGTATCATCTGTAGAGCCTCCAAAGTTCCAGAATTTGGAATTCTCTGGCCTTCAGAGCTACTTGTACATATGTGTATAGCTATGTACAAAAGCTTCATTTTAAAGAAAGTCCTTAATTACTTGTGTTGTGGATCAGGGTCACAGATTGGGTAGGTTGAACACTGGTTACTAGGCCAGAGAGGATGAAAAAGGCAAATGAAATGTTATCTTTTTCATCTCATCCTTCCTGAATGTGCTAGTTGACTTACCCTTATTTTCTATGCAGCCCATTCTCTGCTTCCCATTTGTTACAGCAGATACATTTTCCTCTCATATTCATGAATCTGCTAGATTCACAAAACCAATTGCCCATCACCCAGAAAACTTGGACCTAAACCTCACTGATGCTTGAATTGTTTGACAAATAACCTCCATACTCCATATTCACACAGACATTTTAAGCTTCTTTGATCTTTTAGTGACTGAATCTTTTTAGAATATGTTGCTTCACTTACCTTATGGTGTAAAATGTTTCTGGTCTCATTGCATAGCAGGAATGCCCTTTCTTGGCATAGATAATAGATACTTGGGGATTTTTTTTTTTTTTTTTTTTTTTTTTTAGTTTGGACTACCAGATAAAATGCAGGATGCCCATTTAAATATGAATTTCAGATAAATAGCAAATAATTTTTAGTATAAGTGTGTCTCTGCATACTAGAAATTATTTGTTGTTTATCTGAGATTCAAATTTAACTGGGTATCCTGTATATTTATTTGTTAAACTTGGGAATCTTACTTTAGAGTCACTGAAAGAAGAGCTTTTTAGCCACAAATTCCAATGAATTTTAAAGTACTTGTTTGGTATAGCACTTAAATAGGCTAAAGAGCTAGAAATAATCGTGGTTTGTGTGTGACGGAGCTGGGGCAGCCAGAACTGCATGGGCAGACAACTAAAACAAGATAAAAACACCACCACCACCATGACAAATGATTAATGAATGCTAATGCTGGGGAAACCACAACCAAGTTGATTCTGTAAGGATTATTGGTTAAACCCATCTTTTCCTCGAGAGCCTAAAAGCTCATGTCAGCAAATCTTGTATTTCTGGACTGGACTGAAACTTTTATAGACTGGATTGGAATTAAGGTCATTCAATAAAGAATTTACCATTAGAAAAATAGAAATACAGAATTTAGAGACAAAATATCTGAGACAGAAACTTCATACTTACATTTTCAATATGGGAAAACCTAGGACTTAGAGAAGACAAACCTATCGTGTGTGCAGTGTGTACAAAGATGAAAGAAGGGGACAGTCAGAAACCTGAGCAGTTTTTTTTAGCAGATATCCATGGAAGGGGGCAGAAAGCAGCATACTGTGGAAGTGTCTGTGTGTAACTTTGCTAAGCCATTGAAAGTTGCTGCCAATACCTGGGCCTAATAAGATTTTCAGCTCAGACTAAGTCCTTTCATCCTCCTTAGAAGGAGATTTTGTTAATTTGAGGTGTTAAACCTCTTCTTCCATGATATTTTTGTGGGTTATTTATTTATTTGGTGGTCTTAGCACAGGCATAATAGCTTTAGTTGTTCAATAAACAATTAAATTCCAGTGGTCAGTTAGGCAGGAACAGGGTCTCTTTGATTGACCATGTGTAAATACCTCCTATTAACGGAATAATTGGAATTTTGTGTTTCCAAAGGGTGGGTTAGGGAGGAATCACCTTATCACACTGGAAAAGCTTCATAGGGAAACCTGAGGTGGTGACAAGAGGTCCCCATTGGAGGAGGGCAATGTAGAAATTTTAAGAACACAGGGCAGGGGAAGTTGATAGCATCAAGGGGACAGGGCAGTTGGCTTGGAATAATAGTAAGTGGTGGTGAAATAGGTTTAAGATCTTCTGCAGGCTCTTCTGACCAGATGCCCTCTTCCTGGCAGGCCGTAAAAGCCAGCAGACGTTTTCACAAATTTTCCACACTGTGCAGTTCATTTAGGAAAATGTTGTACTCTTCCAGTATCAGCTGGAAGATTTTTTTTGCCTCCCTATTACTTTGAGAGGAGGTTATCAAGACGCTATTTATTGCAGAATTGGTTTTATTTAACTTCATAAGCTAGTGACTGCCTGGGGCAACATGCCCCACCATTGCCATAGCCAAACATAATTGTGTAAGAACTGAAGGCACAGGAGCCCTCCCTCTGCTTTATGTGTGAATCTTTATGTTGTCGGCTCAAAAGAGGGGGCTTCTCGGTCAACATCCAGATCTTTCCTTGTTGCGGAATCATACTCTTCAGTTACATGATTGATAGTGACCAGTGGTATATAAACTATAGGTGTCCCACCCACCCTTAGTTTCTTTGGGAATGTTGACCAGTTACAAGGGATTCAGAAGTAAGAGATTGGGAAGGACTACTAAGGTAGGTGTCCAAGAAGATACTCTTCTTTCTCTAACTTTTCTTCTGAGAATTGCGCCCCATTCTTTTGGTCTTTTGTCATAAAGCGTGAGCAGAGGGTCGACATTTGGCAGGAGCATCCTATACAGAGAAGTGGGCAGCACTGACTGTCATGGGGTAGCCCTCCCGTGAACTCTGGCCCTGAACTGACACCCTGCAGTGGGCAGAGCCTAACACTGTCCCTTGCAACATTATCATGGCCTTGCATGTTTGTCTCAGAAGCAGGAAACTCCTCTACTTTTCTAGATATCTTGCATTGATGTTTATGATTGCTCTTTTAAAATCCTTGTTTGCCATTTCTCCACAGAAATGCCGCAGGGCTGTTTAAAGGAAGTTTGCTTTAAGAAGTTTTGAAATAATTAGCATCTGGCTTTAATTGTAAAATATAGTCAGATAAGTATATAAAGAGAGGGAGCATTTAAGCAGTCTATGTCCAGCAGCTGTATTTAAAAATATTTTATTTTTGAATAGGTAAGACATATGGTACAAAATTCAAAAAGACACAAAAGGGAATACAGTGAAAAGTCTCCCAATCCTGTGCCCATCCACTCTGTTGCCCTCCCCATCAACTACCCTTGTTTCTAAGAATTTAGCCCACAGGTACAATTCCGTAGATACAATGTGAAATAACATATGCACAAGAATGTTCATTACACCATGATTTTTAATAGCAAAAGTTAGGAAACAATGGAAATATCTATTAATAGGGGACTGATTAAATAAATTATGATTTATCCGTTCAATGGAGAAGTATACAGTTATAAAATAGAATGAGACAGCCATTTATGTGCAAGTATGTATTAAGTAAAAAAAGTGCAGAACAGCATGCACAGTGTGCCATTTGTGTTTCTACTACAAGGAAGTATGTGTAATGCATGAAATATCTTGGGAAGGGCGAACAGGAAGGTGAGGGGTGAGAGGAGGAGCAGTGGGGACAGCATTTAAGAAAGTGCAGTGCCCGAAGGCTATATTGAGGAATGGTGAGTTCTCTGAAATATGGCGTGTGAGGTGGAGTGGCAAGGATGAGGTTAGCAGATATCCAATTCTTTTCCCCCTCTGTTTTAGACAAATAGCAATAGCAGCGTAGGCTTCACTTTGTTGTATAACCTTCCTTTTTCCTTTAATCTATTTTGGAAATCTTACCCAGGCATTTAGAGACACTTTTTTTTTTCTTATTAGGGCTCCATAGCAATTAATTGCTTCTAACCTTTTGCTATTACAAATAATGCTATAATAAATAACCTCTTACATATGTCAGTTTACATTTGGTGAGAATATATCTGAAGGTTAAATTCCGAGAAGTGGAACTACTGATTTGAAGAGTAAGTGCTTTTATAATTTTGAAAGACATTGCCGTATTATCCTCTTCAGAAGTTTTGTCAATATATACTCCTGTCAGCTATGTACGTGAGTACCTCTTTCCCCAGGTGCTTGCCAACTAGGAGTTTTAACAAACTTAAATCTTTGCCAATCTGACAGTTTAAAAAAGTGTCTCAGTGTAGTTTTAACTTGTATTTCTTTTTATTATGAATGAAGGTCAGAATATTTTCATATGTTTAAGAACTATATATTTTTGTCTGCTGAGAACATCTCAACTAGTATAGTGACCTAGAACAAATTATTTAAGCTTTGTAAGTCCAAGTTCCTCATCTGTAAATTGGGAATAAAAATAGTAAGTAGGATTGTTGGATGATTAAATGAAATTTGTGTACAGCATTCAACACAGGCCTGGCACATAGCAAGCATTCAATAAGTTATTTTGTGATGGCTGACAGAGCAGCAGGTAGGACAGGACAGATTAAGAAAAGAGCATTCATCTCCGTGTCTTCAGGCGCACAGAGCCTTGTTCATTTACATTGCCATTCATCAGAGAAATGCAAAGTCAGAGCTTTCTTTGTCTTGGAAGAGGAAAGAACCTTTTCCTATTGGATATCGGAACCCAGTCATAGGCTGTCGGCAGAGCTGGCGAGGGGGTAGCACAGCCTCATCTCTAACATTTAGACTCAGCCAAGAAATTTGGTTTATAAATTTGGTTTAATATGAAATAAAAACAAAAACAGAAGAGCCCAGATGTACATTTCTTTATTCCACCGTGGTTTTAAACTCCCAGCTAGCCAAGGTTGGAGTGAGTCTCTACTTGTAAACTCAGTGGGATGCCAGCCAGCCGTTTTATGAAGGGCAAGAGGACAGGCCTCTGAGTAGAGAGAAGAAACAACATAGGAAATCTCGCTTCCCCTAAACAAGATTACACTGTATTTCATAAACTAGAAAATAGACCTCTTTATTTTTAGCACATCAAACTGGTGTCCACAAAAGGAGAGCCCAGGAGAGATTTGCTTCCTGTAAGAAGCAGTATGTATTTAACAGAGGTCTTCGGAGGTGGGCACCCTGCTTTGTGGCAGCCCCTGCTGTGGTGTACAGGAGCTATTGCTGGGTAGATTCTGAATGTTTATTTACCTGAAGCTACTGAATATTTTCTTTAGACTTGTATAAAGCCCTGGCTCCCCCTTTTTTAATCAACTCCCCATATTTTTTTACATTGCCTTTTTGCTGCTTTCTCAGGCTCCTTGCTCCCCTTCATCTGTGTCTCTTACTAGCAATATAGTATCAGTCTTGCTTCTCTGAGATGAGGGGATCTTCTGCCCTTCCCCGGGGCCACAGAACTGGCAACAGGGTGGAGATGTGGCACAACTGGCCCAGACCAGATTGGCTGAGTGGTGGTGATGGTTCTTGGGAGGAGGCATTGGAGTCACTCCCCAAACTCCCCCCAATCCTTTTCGGCTTGATAGATTCTGAAGGACCATCCCAGGGCAGATAATAGCCTCTGATCCAGGTGTGGAATCATCAGGATGATACGTGGATCATGGCTGGAAAAGGGTGTGTGCAGTGTGAGGCCGAAGGACCTTGCATGTTTGCACAGCTTGAGGAGCTGGTTCAGGGCCATCCTTTGGTAAGCATACCATAGCAAGGCCAGGACAGATGGCAGACTGGGCCTCACGGCCAGTGGTTGAAGCATTAAAGCATTTGGTGGTGTTTGAGCCAAGCAAGGGCATGGCGGTGTGGAGTTGGTGACAGAAGCTCACAGCCAGAGCCGAAGCTGGGGGAGATGAAAAGCAGGTGAGGCTGGCTGGGAGCTGGCTGCAGGGCCTGCTGCCCGGTGTCTTCATGTCGTCTCCCCAACTAGGAAAGCTTCCTCAAGGCCCCGCCTGTGGCCAGGGCCCATTTCCAGGTAACTGCCTGCACTGACCCCTCGCTGCTACTCCTTGGCGGTGCAGTGTGGGGGTCCTGCCTCGGCAACATAACCTGGGGGGCAGTGGCAGCGGTAGGAGCCCTCCGTGTTCTCGCAGTGACCATGGACACAGAGTGCTGCAGGCCCGTTCAAGTCATCACATTCATTCACATCTAAGAGGAGGAGAGGGAAGAGAGAGCTGTAGGGAGCCCACATGCCTCCAGCCTGCTGCCTCTGTCCCTCTGGCCACTAAGCCCTGACCCCTGCCCTGCAGTGGAATCCTAGATGTGGCGGCCGGAGAGTAAAGTCACTGCCCCAAAGGAAGCAACTCACGGACACAAAGCCGGTGATAGTGAGCCCATACTGTGACCATGCTGTCTTGTCCCTGCCTTTCTTCTATCTGGGAACCTCCATGGAAAGGGCTTTCTAAACACAGCGTAGACCTTTGGAGCTCTCACCGCTCGGCCTGGATCCCGGCAGGCCTGCTAGGGGGCAGCAGTGGATCTCCCAGCTAGGCTCAGTCCTGTACCCTCAGTGAGCAGTGGGCCAGTCTGACTTTTCCCCTTGGAGCCAGCAGGGCCGTCCTGCTCCCTGGGCGTTGCCTCTGTGATTCCAAACCTACCCACACAGGCCATGTTGGCCATGTCCAGCTGGAAGCCCTCGAAGCAGTCACAGGTGTAACCCTCCTGCACGCGCACACAGCGGCCGTTCTCACAGCCGTTCAGGATGCCGCACTCCTCTGCCTGAAGCCCTTCAAAGCCGGCCTGGTGCTCTGGTAGGAGGGAGTCAGAGAGAGAAGGGGTCTAAGGCCTTGTACTCCACCCCGGGGCCCTCGCCCTCCGCTCAGAGGGTTTCCCCTAATGAACTCCTGGGGTCGGGGTGGGGAGGATCATAACACTCTCACAGAAAGATGCTGAGACAAAAAGCAATACTCTTAAAAATAAGTACGTGTCCTTTTAGATGGGGAGACACGCTTACTTTAAATGAGGGCTCTGGGGAGGTTGGGACTCACTGCTTTCACAACGCCAGGGCTCCTGAGCGCTTGGGTGTCCCTGTACAGTTTTGATTTTGTTGTGGTTGGCGGCAGGGTATTTTGTTAAAATCTTTACATAGTTTTTTTGGGGCGGACACGATTGGTAGCAAAAGGGAATTACCCTCACTCACCACAAAGCAAAACTCCTCCAAGATCTGCCTAACCCTCTTCTTTCTCTAAGCAACCCCCCCTCCCCTGGAAAAGACCCTGTCCCTAATCTCAGTGCAGTTTTGATCAGTCTGATGCAGTGGCTGTCCCCGTGGCAGGTACCGCGTCCACTGCACAGATGCCAGGCCCGACTTCCTCATTAGAATCCAAGTCCTGAGTGCTAGGGTCATTGCCACTTACAAACTGGGTCACCACAGTGGACCTTTAAAGTGATTAGAAATCCTTGATTCCCATTTCAGGTCACGAGTGTGAACCTGTAGAGCAGGGTATCCTGCGTACTGTAAGCGGCGTGGCGGGACGTGCTACTGTCCCCCTCTTCAACTCCCACAGGCAGCTTTTGAGGTTAGGATGATGCCCTGTACCTCTGTGTGTCCCCTGTGCTAGTCCGTCAGAGGGAGGTGTTAGTGTGTGACCCGGGCGTTTGGAGTTTTCCCTTGACTGACCCGTGAGGGGGCCTTGGTGGTCTTTTCCCTTCCCTGTCCTCACCCTGCTGACAGTGATGAGCACATGGAGGAGATGGAAGTGAAACAGCTTCAGAGCCCACCTCTTCCCCATTTTTGCAGCAACACAGACCTGGATGGCTGGCCACGTAGTGGGGCTGGAGTTCTGAGGGCTGCAGGGGAGGCTCAAGGACCGGTGTGCGGTCCCCTGGGCGGCTGGCTATGTTGGGGAAGAGCGGCTCAGGGATGGTGTCCTCGGGGCCCAGGTAGTTGTAGAAGGGGACCCCGTCTGGGCCATAGAGGCTGTAGTGCAGGTCCTCGGGCCCCGGGCCATACTCATAGCCGGGCCGGAAGTGGACCCCGGCCTCCCGCTCCGCTTCAATGCGGGCCACGTTGCACAGCTGAGCGTAGACCTCTGTCAGGGAGGAGGGAGAGAGGAAGCTGGGCCTGGCTCCTGGTAGCTGAAGCCTGGAGTGCTGTTTCCCCAGCTCACGCTCACCACCCCACGGAGAGAGGGAGCGTGCTGGGACTGCCGTCCTCTCCCCCGCCACTCCCTGCCCCGCTCTGTCCCCAAACAACAGGGACAGAAGACGGGCCTTGACTTGCCCTACTCCGTTCTAAATCCACCCTTCCAAGGTGAGGACATCCCCTACCCTGGGGCCCCGCCCAGCTCTGCAGGTGTCCCCGCTTCCCTTCTTCAGGCACAGGCCGCCCTTCTCACCAGAGCTCCTGGGGGGGCACAGAGCACACTGCTGGCTCCAGGCCTCGCCGTCCTGGCAGCAGCACTCAGTGTAGGTGGTGTGGCGCCCGTGCAGGGGATGGCTGCACACGTAATTGGTGACTTTTTTCCAGCAGATGTCCGTGTGGATGTCATGGTCAGGCAGGTCCTCTGGTGGCACAGGGCACGGAGGCATGTGAGACCCCCCCCAGCCCAGGTCCGCTCCCCCTGCTGCCCCACCGCCCCATGGCCCCCCCCCCACTGACCCGCACCGCTGGTGCTGTTCACGCAACGCTGCTGGCTGAGGTCCAGGGTGAGGGGCGGGCTGCAGAAGCAGTGGAAAGAGCCTTCCGTGTTCATACACCCGCCATTCTCACAGGCCATGTCCTGGCACTCGTCGTGATCTGGGAGGCAGGGAGATGGGAGGAAGGTCGGGGGCAGTGCCAACGTGGCCTGCCCACAGGCCACCTTCAGGGAAGGGGGTTTTCTTGTAACTGCGTCCCCTCCTCACCCCCTTCCCAGGGATGCCTTTCCAGTAGGTTCCCTCACCTCAGACCTGCCCGCTGTGGCGGGTGTCTTCCCCGGGAAGTGGAACTCCCAGCAAGAGTTGGGCTGGCTGGCAGGGGTGGGTGAGCGTTCAGCTCTGGGCCCCGGGGGGGAGGGGTGGCAGGTGTCTCACCCTCACACTTCCTGTGGGCAGCATCGTAGTGGTAGCCAGGATCGCACAGGCAGATGTAGCCAGGCACCGTGTTGAGGCACCGGCCGTTCTGGCAGAGACCGGGCCCAAACATCACACACTCGTCGGCATCTGTGGGAGGGCAGAGCTGAGGCGAGGGGAAGGCGAGAAGCAGGATGGGGCAGTTCTTAGGACTAGGGGTTCCAAAGCCGGACTGGCTGGGGTCGAATCCCGGCCTTGCCACTTGCCAGGTGGGTGACTTCGGGCAAATTGCTTAAGTTCTCCTTGCCTCAGTTTCCTACCTAGAAAATATGGATACCACTACTTAAACTCTTAGAGTTATTATGAGGATTAAAAGGTTAATACACGTAAGGTGCTTAAAACGGCGCTTGGCACGTAGCAAGCATTCAAGGGGAACTACTTCCGTTTCTGTTATTTCCTTTTGCAGTTTCAGGTGTGAGCCCACACCTGACCCACCCTTTCTGAGTGTGAGTTCCCCAAAGTTTCGGGCTTCGTAAGTGGCGCCAGGGAGACCAGCAGCTGCCTCCGGCCTGTGTCCCTGTGCCCTGTGACTGGGTTAGTCAAGGCATCATAGTTTGTTCCTTGGAGGGTTCAGCCTCGAGTGAGCAGAGAAACCGAAGTGGGGTTGTATAGACACTCCAGGAGGAGCTCAGGTCAGAACTTCCAGCTAAATATCTGCAGCCCTGGGACAGGAACGTTGGAAGCGCCCTGAGAGGCAGGGACTGCATGCAGAGCTTCCCTGGGGGCTTCCTGGAGGACCAGGCCGGGCCTAGTCAGGTGAGTGGCGTTTGGGAAGGAGGGTCTGTAGGGAGGTTACCTGTGTACGTGGTCTGTCCAAACATCCAGGCTCCTTCCACAGGGATGTAGCCTTTCCCACTAGGGCAGATCTCGCTGAATTCGACTGTGCAGGGAGGCATCCAAGCTCAGAGGGAGAAGGGTTCTGCCACCCCCCCTTCCTCTCCCCCCTTCTTTCAGTGTCACCCTGCAGAGCTGCCCCTGAGAGGATTTGGGACCCCTGGGGGCCTTACCTGAGTCCTCGGCTGGGCACAGCTCACAGGCATCTCCCCAGCCGGTGCCCTGGGTGCAGCAGCACTCGGCCTGCGTGGTGTTCCGGCCCAGAAGGCTGGAGCAGGGCGGCTGGCCCTTTTGCCCAGAGTAGCATCCCATGCGGATGGGGCCTGGGGGCTGTTCCCCTGGCGGGGCCTCAGGGATCCTCTGGCCTATTCGCGATAGAAGCCCCTTATTATTGTCTGTTCATGGCCCCCTGGGGCACCCTAGCCTTTGAATTTATTTTAAAAGCTAACCATTTATGTAGCGCTTTACAGTGTGCGAAATGCTTCCCTCATCTCGCCTGATGCTCTTCACACCCTTACGGAGAGCTTACCCTCAGCCCTCTGTCGTAGAAGAGGCAGCCGAGGCTTCGAGAAGCTAGGTGACTTGCCACAGCCGCCTAGTGGCTTAGCAGAGAGTTGACCCCCGTTCCTCTGGTGCCAAACCCCCGCTCCTTCCAGCGTACCATCCTGCCTCCCTCCACTGCAGTGGGGCGCCCCCAGTCCCTGGCATACCGTATGGGCAGCCCTCTCTGCCCATTCCTCTGCTTCACACTGTACCCCTGCCCCTCCCACCCTCCCTTGTCCTGAGTCCTGCTTGCTTTTCCCAAGTCAGAGAAGTCCAGCTGAGCCCTAGTCCAGCCGGGGCTGAGAGGTTGAACCCAGCAGCAGCTCTCGGTGGAGTGGGACGGGGAGAGTCGAGCTTAGCTCAGCTTCAGAGTCTCCCTCGGCCAAGAGCTCCTCGGGGTTGGATTGAGGGTCCCTCCAAGGCTCAATCTGAGATCCCTGCGGCCCCCCTAAGTTGGCACTATAGCTTCTTGAGCCTCCTGTAGGGTCATCACAACCCTGCAGCCTCCTGGAAGTTCCCTGGCCTGGAGCAGACTCGGCACCCCACTCTCAGACTCCCCACCCCTCGGCGCTCCATCCCTGCGCTGCAGCCCGGCCCGGCCCAGGTCCCTCTCAAGAGCTGGAGCAGTGGAAGCGCTCTGTGAGCCATGGAGTGGTGGTGCGCAGCGACGGGGTGGGGTCCGGGGCTCACCTCCAGCCATCCGCGGTCGGCAGCGCCCCTCCTGAGCGTCGTACTCCTCCAGGTCGCTGGCGCAGAGGCACAGGAAGGAGCCCTCCACGTTCTCGCAGAGTGCCGCCCCGCACACCGCCAGCATGAGCTCGCACTCATTCACGTCTGCCAGGCAGGAGGACGGGCTCGTGGGCGGAGGAGAGGCAGCCCAGGCCCCTGCCCCGGCCTCAGGCCCAGCGGGCAGATCCTTGTCTCATCCCCCCCAAAGAAACAGGCTAGGCCTTGGGGCAAGAGTGGAAGTGGCTATGAGTTAGCAGGAAGGAGGAACAGATGAGCAGAGGGCATGGGAAGGAAGAGGAAGAAGGAGAAGGGTGGCAGAAAAGAGTCCGGAAATGGACAAAGAGGAAGGGTTCCTCCCTCTGCACGGTCCCCAAATGTGCCTCTTGAGACCTTAGGGTCTCTGCGGAAGGGTGGTGACTTCACTAGTGTGCTTGCTTCCCCTGCTGGTTGAAGGTGGCCTCGCTTCCTTGACCAACCTGGCCAAGGTGCCCCTGTAGGGTGGAGCTGAAATCTCCCTCCCTTGCCACTCTATGAGGACCTCTTATGGAGCCGTGTTAGACCCTGATCATTTCAGGAGGAGGGCCGTAGGGCCCCTTTATGCAGGGCAGACAAGATCTGTGGTGATGGGATCAAGGGCCCAAGGGCCTTCCCCTCCCTGGCTCAGAGCTGGCTAGCCCACAGGCTTCTCACCAACGCAGTCCCAGCCGGAGGGCGAGGTCTCGAAGCCCTGGTCACAGAGGCAGCGGAAGGAGCCGTCGGTGTTGTCGCAGAAGCCGTGGCTCCCACACATGGTGTCGTTGGCACACTCGTCTATGTCTGTGGGACAGTGGAGGCTACAGTGTAGGGTGTGCTCTCTATTCGCTGGGAATTCTTATTTATTTGGCCTATTAACACCAAGATTTCTGAAAGCTAACTTCTGAATACAGGAAAGGAAAACTCTAACACTGATATTCCTCTTCAATTTTTGTGTAAGCACTGCTGTTTGGAAAATACACAAACTTCAAACAGCTGCAAAAAATAGTTTCTAGCTGGATACATGAAAAATAGGTGTCCTCAGGCTTCTCACCCTGGACACCCCCTCCCGACTCACCAGCGCAGTCTCCAGTCGGGGCCACGTGGTAGCCGGGCTGGCAGCCCGGGACACAGCGGTAGGAGCCGGGGCTGTTCTCACACCTCCAGGCCCCACACGCCGAGTCTCCGAAGTCCTCACACTCATCAGTGTCTGTCCCCAGAGTCATGAGAGGGGACAGAAGTGGCCGGGTCACTACTCTGGCTCCACCTCTCTGGCATTAAAAAGTCATGCCCCACAACCTCTGGGGTCCTTGATCTGTTCCAAACTACTGTGCTCATGTAAACCCCCAAACATCAAGTTCAGGATCATTTCCCCTGACCCGCAGGGCAGAGCGTCTAGGAGGTGAGCGCTCTGCTATCTAGGAGAGCGCTGAGCTCTCAGCCTCTGTGACACTCCTGTCCCCCACACCTTGCTCTCTACAGCAGAGCACTTTCTACTTCTCTTTATAGAAAAGCTTCCCCAAAGTGTATTATGGAGAGTCGTCTTCATATCTGCCTCCCTTGGTCAATTTCAAGATTGTCCATAACTGTCTATTTGTTCCAGCAGAAGACACTGAACCCAGGTGGTGTTTAATAAATATCTATTGTATCAGTTTGGCTTTAAAAACTAGATTGTGTACTCTGCTAGCACAAGGACATCCTGAGACAGTCCCTGAGTCAGCAGAGGCTCAATAAATGCATTGGATGATTAATCTGTGGAAAGTTCTCTGCTTCCCGGAAGCTGGGGTTCCAGGTCCCAGGGAGCTGAGGAGCAGGCAGAGTGGAGGGGACAGACATGGGGAGGAGCCCCGTTTGCTCCCCCCAGAGACCTTACCCACACACTCCCCGCTCTCTGGGGAGGGCTGGAAGCCAGTCTTGCACAGACAGTTGAAGGAGCCCTCAGTGTTGACACATTGCCCCCCGAGACACCGGTCAGTGACTGCACACTCGTCCACATCTAGAATAGAGACATCCGTCAGCAGGACCAGCCATGGGTCCCCAGGGCCCTGTGCAGCTTCCTCTGGGCCCTGAGGAGCCCATAGGAGGGCCAGGGAGTGGCTCGAAGTAGGAAAGTGCTGGAAGGTCCGAGGGAGAGTCCAGAGCTGGAAGCCAGAGGCCCGACTGGGGGGCAGAGCCCTGGAACTGGGGCTGTGTCAAGGGGAGAGGGGGTGAGGGCACCTGCCATAGACACCATGGAGAGGCCCTGGAGGAAGACTGAGTCCCTCCTGACACCTGGCTCCCATCTCATCACTCAGCCTCCTATCTTCCCATCCTGGGTGGGACCGTGAGCATTTTATTTCAGTATTCTAGATAGCCTCTAGCGCCCCCTGCTGCTGGCTCCTCACCCTGGCAGCTGGCGCCCCCCTCTGCGCTGGCAAAGCCGGGGGCGCAGAGACAGAAAAAGGAGCCGTGGCTGTTGAGACACTCGCCGCGCGGTGCGCAGTACTCCTCTCCCACGCACTCGTCCACGTCTGCAGGGAGAAGATGGGCTGTGCTGTGTCCCGGGGTTGCTCCCGCCTCCCTGCGCACTCTGCCCCCGTTCCCGTCCCCGGTGGGGAGACCGGAGCCACTCACCCTCACACACGGTGCCATTGGCCAGCTGGAAGCCCGGGGGACAGAGGCACTCGTAGGAGCCAGCCGTGTTCTTGCACTTGCCTCCCAGGCAGCTGCTCTGGGGGTCTTCACACTCATCCACATCTGCAGGGTCACACAGGGAGGGGGGCAGCCAATGGCAGCACCTCCCAAGGGCAGGAGCCAACGGGCAGGTCTCCAGAGGACCTGGCACCTGCCTGAGGAGACTGGACCCATAGGGGCATCGTTCCCTTGTAAAGCAGCACAGCTGGGAGAAGCTGGCGAGGGAGCCTTTGGGGAGCAGGATGACTGCAGCTCCCTCCTTCTGTCCCAGCTCCCCCTGCCTCTGGCAGCTCACACAGTGCCCACCTTGGGGACACTTGGCCTCTCCCAGCAACCCTGGCCTAGGGTGGCCGAACCCCACTGCCCTCATCGTGGCTGAGATTTCACTGAGAAACAGTGGGAAGGCAAATGAGAAATAAGCCGAGGAAGCAGATACAGAGAACCTGAGAAGGTAACAGAAACTAGATTATTTAAATTGGCCTACAGATTGCCTGGTACAGGCTAAGGTTTTTCAGAATATGGTCCCAGCACCCACCCTTACAAGGAACCCTTGAGGACCTTGTTAGATGACAGATCCCAAGGGCCCCCAACAGAGGTGGATTTAGTAGGTCTGGGGCAAGGCCCCGGGGAGCTGCCTGTTGAACAAACTCCCCCAGCGATTCTGACATGCGCTGAAGCTTGTGATCCAGTGGCTCAGTGGTCCCCTAGACCCAGATCTGCAGTCGCCTTTCCGACTACTGTTGGGCGAGGGGCAAGAATAGGTGTCCCCAGCTGGCCCACCATCTGAGGTGAGCGCCCTTCGCTAAGGGTGATGGGTTAGTCTCCCGCTCCCCGTCTGCGCTCTTCTCCCCCAGGGGGGTCCTCTCACTTCACAGGTGCGGCCCAGGGCGCCCCGCTCGCAGCCCCTGCAGGAGAAGGAGCCGGCAGTGTTGGTGCAGACTCCCGAGGGGCAGACTCCCAGAAGGGCACACTCGTCTAGGTCTGGGGCAGACAGCCAGCCAGTCACCCGGGGGCCTAGGAGGCCTCCCTCCACCTGGTGAGGCAGGAACCACCCCACGCCTCTGGTTCCCTCTCTGAGCTTGTAGGACTTTCTGGGGGTTCCTGGGGAAGGGGAGGCCCTGGCTGTGGGCCTTCTGTAGGGCAACCCCAGTACCCTCTCCCCAGGATGCTCCCGGGGCAGCTCTGCCATCAGCTTCCCTCTTGCCTCCGTGACTCTCTTTTCCTCCCGTCCTCATGGAGGAGGAAATAGAAGCCGTCCCTGGGGCCAAGTCCATTCACAGGGTCCTCTAGCCTAGCCTGGAGACCCTCAGCATCAGCCCCAAGCTGGGGGACAAATGGAGTGTTCTTTGAGAGGTAAGAGGGCCTGTGTTCTCGGTCCCTCTCTGCCAACCCCCCTCCCCCGTGTTACCTTCGCAGGCGGTGCCGTCCTCGTTCACCCAGTACCCACTCTCGCAGGCCGAGCAGGTGAAGGAGCCCTCCGTGTTGAGGCAGAGGCCCGCGGGGCACGAGGCCCGGCTGGCACACTCGTCAACATCTGAAACAGGCCATTGAGCTCTGTGTGGGGCTCTGCAGGACAGACACGCCAGGCTAGCCAGAGACCAGTGGGGCGGGAGTGGGGCAGGGTGGGGGAAAGGACGGGTCTCGCAGCCACATGTTGGGTCAGCATGCTCAGGGATGCGGGGCCAGAGGGAAGGAGCTGCAGGCTGACTCGCGGTGGACAAAGCGTGCTTCAGATCTTCTTTGTACCTTGGCAGCCCTTCTCGTCTGAGGTGACCTCGTAGCCCGGCTCACAAGAGCATCTAAAGGAGCCCTCCAGGTTGATGCACGTTCCATGGGTGCAGACCCCAGGGGTCAGACACTCATTCACATCTGCGGGAGAGAAGTCCAGGATGGCGGGCTGGCCTCATCTCCCTCACGCAGCCTCCATCATCAGGCTGAGAGCATCTCAATTACGAGGCCAGGGAATCAGCATTCAGAGGGGCCATAGGCACCCTGGGAAGGACACGAGGTCCTTCCTGCTCCTGGGCCCACCTACTTAGACAGGGTACCCTTCTCCCCTGAGCTCACTGCCACCCTGAGCTCACTTCAGCTCTATCTAGTGACACAGAACATCCTGCAAATTCCTAGAAAAGGGGGCCAGGTCCCCCAGCCCTGGGACTGGTTTGGCCCATCTGAGGACACCTGGAGTCAAGTGTCTAAGACCCCTGACTCACCTTATAGTGAGTCTGAACCTCTCTGGTCTCCTACCCGCCAACCAGACTGGCATTATCTCATGTTCCCAGCCCACCCACCAGGTTCAATAGGTGAGTGGGCAACGCAGAGAGAGGGCACGTTATGCCTGGGTGGCTGAGTGGCAGTCTCAAGGGCCTGGGAGATGTCTGCCCTCTCCAGAGCCTCAAAGCGTCTATTCACAACCAGTCCCTCCTGGCATGCTGAACCCTGGGTCCTTCTTCCTGTGGGAGCTGACGGGAAAGAGCATTCCTCCTACAGATGACATGTAGCGCCCTTCCTCCTGGAGGGAGAAGGGCACCCGCTGTTCAGGTAGGCATTGCTGTTAGACACTGAGACATTGAGATGCAGAAGAGCAGAAGACCACCCCTCCCTAGGAAACACACCACCGGTGTCAGCCTCTTCCAAAGACGCTTGGTACCTCACTCTACTTAGCAGGATCCAGCCACAGAAGCCGCTGGGACCTTGGGCTGTAGCTCCTGGACGGATATGGCCAAGGAGCTGACGGCACCCCCCCCCCCCCGCCGCCCCGCCCCGGCTGATTCAGAGGGCAGAGCACCAGTAACTGAAGCACACCCATCTCATCCCCAGCGTCATCTGGGAACCCAGCCAGGTCATGGAGGACAATAGCCTCCAAGCCACTTCCCTCTGCCCACCCCTTCCCCTTCCTGTTGTGGGCTCATCCAGGGGTCCCAAGGCCAAACAGCCTCCTCAGTGCCTTGGCAAGCAGCCCTCACCTACACAGCTCCCACTCTGGCCCTTGTAGCCCTCCTCGCAGGGCAGGCAAGTGTAGGAGCCGGGGGAGTTGACGCATCTCCCGTCAGGGCAGGTGCCAGGGTGATGGCATTCATTGATATCTGCAAAATAACAGCCCCCCCCCCACCTTGGTCATCTCTGCAAACCACAGCACATGGGTGGGCTGTGAAGAAGCAAATCCTTGACCCTGCCCTTGGCTGGGGAGAAGGAGGGATGTCAGTTTCCGTACTGATGGAAACTAGGAAAAAGTGAGTGCTGTCCTGTGTTCCCAACCCCACCTCCCATCCACTGTCCTGGACAAAAGAGAGATGGAAGACCTTTAGGAAGGGAGACTCCCTGGTGAAGGATGCTGCCCTTCCACTAGCTAGGGGAGGGTGAGAGAGCTTGACTTCATGAGCTGGACTCTTGGGAAGGGCCTTCCTATCTCCCTTGCTCCTTTACAAGGGGTGACAATGACGTGTTTGGACGTGCTTGGCAGATCCCAGAGGCCCCAGAATAGATCCTAGCTGGGCAATGAAGGCCAAATGGGCTTCCCTGCACAAGGAAATGAGGACTGAGGATGACCCCACAATCTTAGATGTGGCCAAGACCAGCCCTGAGGCTGATGCAGAGTGAAGGGTGGAGGCTGGCAAGCCTTCTCGGCTGGAGAGGAGATTTTCTTCTAGTTGAGAACCACATAGAGCTCCAGCACCCACTCTGGTGACATCCAGGAAAGTCAGCCAGAAAGGATGAGTCTGAGCACCAACCGGACAAGTAGGGGAAGGGGTGATCCATGGAGAGAGAGAGCAGCCAGTCCTGGGACAGTGACAAGCAGCAGGCGGGTGAGCTTTCTCCCAGGAACTGCATGCAGGGCTCTTCCCAGTGTGAAGCTTGCATACGGGGGAGTCCACCATCCAAGGCGCCCAGGCGACCTGGGCTGAGTTAGGGAGGTTGTAACACAGGGATTGAACTCGGGGTCAGGACTGCAGGAGGACATTCTGCTCCTCCGGCCCAGTGTCGAGGCTCTCAGTCACTCTTCATGACAGACAGATTGACCGAGTGCCAGATTTACCCTCCCTATGTGGATAATTGTCATTCTCCTGCAGGAAGGCCACCAGTTCATGTAGATTCAGAGGCCCTACTGCCCAGGCGGAAGACCTACTCAGCACCCATGGAGGAAAGAAAGGCAGGAGGCAAGGGTCAGAACACAGGCTTTCTGCAAAGGGACTCAAGCCAGCGGCTGTCATTATAGAACAGGACATGGGCCCGGAAGTGGAGGGTGAATATGAATCTCCTCTGAGGTTGTTTGGTCTACAGAAGACCGGGTACATCACAGCCCTCTGTCCCAGGGAACCAGGTACCTCTCAAGGTCAAAACTTCACCCTGAGGGTCCACATGAGGAAGACATACACAGGGCAGGTGGTTTTTCAGGTGGTGTGTGTAAGGAGATACCCAGAACTCCCGGGCAATCTTGGGGACACTGAGATAAGGCTCACCTCTGGAAAGAGGGCAGCCAAGAGCCCCTAGTTGGGCTGTGGTGACACCAGGCTAAACTATTCTAAGGGCTTCTGTAAAGACAGAGATGGAGAGAATGAGACAGAGGTGGAGGAAATGAAGGTCCTAGGGCCACCAACTTTGGCCAGCACCATGGCCCGCTGGCCTTGGCTGAGGTACCGAAGGAAAATGGGCAAAGCCATTGGGAATTATCCACAATTCCTGCTTCAGGGATGCGAGACTCCGGGATGAAGAGAAAGAGAATGAGGCAAGGATCCTCCTCTAAGACCACACTGAGGAAAAATGGAGTCTTTGGACCTCTCCTGCAGGGATCAGGCAGGATAGGAAGGAGATTAGATTTACCAGGAGCAAAGGGCCCTGAGGTCTGCCCTGCCCCAAATGTTCTGGGCACATCTGTGGAGGTGGTGCCCAAACTGTTTCACACTGGGCATGAGGAGACTTGCAGGACGAATGCTGTTCACTAAGAATTCCAGCTCTCCACTTCTGGGCCATGGTGGGCTTGTGCCTCCTGGTCCCTTGTGGTTGGACGGGGCCAGGAGACTAGTGCTGGCCAATAGCTATGACGTGTGTAATTCATGGGCCCAAACATTTATTTGTGTGCAAACCTGCAGAGTGTTCTTTCTTTCCTCCATGAACACTGGCCACGTTCAAGATGCTGGCTATTCCTTAAGCCAGGTTCTAGGGTGAGGAAACGTGGGGAAGGATGTTTCCTCATGATGGACATGTGGCCTTGGTCAGATATCAAGTTTGTGGTGTCCTAAATCACTAAGGTTGAGGTTGGTTGTTAATGTAGTATAACCTGGCCTATCCTGGCACACCACCACTGGCACACCTGCCACACCTTCCTCAGACCAGAGCCCCAGCCAGCGATGATCATGTGTGAGAGGTCTGTCAGCAGGTGAGAGAGGGAGGGCAGAGGGTCAAAGCAGCCCACAGTCTCCACCTGAGCCAGGGCAGGCCTCTTCTAAGTGGGGTTGGATATAACGGAGACACTAGCCTAGCCGATTAAAGGAGCCAGATAAAGATTCTGGATGAAGTGGGTTCCATGTTAAAGGCACAGGCTCTGATGTCACCAGATATCTTGAGGCTGTTCCACTAACCTCTTGGTGCCTGGAGCCAGATTTTTCTGCCTAGTCTAGGGTTTGAATTTTAATCTAAGCTTATGGTATGTTTTGGTAGCTTTTACCCTGGTCCTTGGGGGCAGGAGCTATCTGTCTTTTTATTACTATATTCCTAGCCCGTGGCTGGGACCCAGCTGGCACTCAACAAGTGTTTGCTGACCAAAGAATGAGACCATGTGACTAACTAAACCTTCACATCCTCTTGGTATGAGGCTGCTGAAGAGATCCCAGAAGACCCAAGGAGACAGTCACCCCAGGGACCAGCTTGCCAGCCTGCTGTCTGTACACTGGGAGGATCCTGGAGCTTCTCTAAGCAGCACTGCAGCCTCTGCGTGAGGAAATGTGAAGGTGCTGCCTCTGTTCCTGTGAGAGCACAGGGTGGGGAGGGTGCTCACTCAGGGGCCAGACGCTCAGGTGACCTTGGACGTTGTTGGCGACAGCAGATCCCTGGCAGTCTGCAGGGGAATCTAACCCCTTTCCATGGGAACCCAGAGTCCTGGTACGATGGAAATGCCATTGAGACTTTGGATGGGCTGCTGTCCAGACCACTCGGGCCTTTCACCAGAGACTTTGAGTTTAAGTGGAGAGAGTGGTTTCTTAGTTGGAAGAAGAAGAAAGAAGGAGAGGAAATTCACTGGGCTCTCGGGGTGATGGGCCGGGTCTGTGGTTATGGATGGAAACCTGGAGAAGTGTGCAGGCTATGTCCGTTTTTCTCTCAGCAGACTCAGAGTGTCTGCCCTGGGCCAGGAACTCAGCCTGACCTCCCAGCCGAGGTGTGTGTCTGGAACCTTTCCTCCGGAAGGGAAGGGGACAATCCAGGGGCACGGACTCGGGTGTTGTGGGGAGATTAGACGTGAGAGAGAACGGGTCCTCAGACAGTAGTGCCGCACCCTACTCGCTGAGGGGCTGCATGCGCACTTTGTATGTGGCAGGTTATTCAGTCCTCACAAGAGCCCCTAAGATGGGCATTATGGTTTCCATTTTCAGACATTGAGACAAGAGCCAAACCCAGGCCTGTCTCCGCCAGAGCCTGTGCTCTTGCACGGACTGGTTAGTATAAATTTGATATTTCTAATGTCCTGGTATTTTTCTTAGTTCATTTCCTTTAGTTTTGCTTTACTTTTTAACAAAGTCTAATGCCAAATTAATGATGTTCGATGCTTAAATGAGGCAGTCTATCAGATCCCTAGCACAGCACCTGGCACATAGCAGGCACACATCAAATGCTAACTCCCTTCACTCTCCCTTCTCCTGGAACATGCCAGGCTGTCTGTCCCCAGTAAGTTAGTGAGGATAAGGGAAGTGGGTTCAGGCTTTGATCATAAGTGGGCCTGAGTTTAAAGGGGGAGGCATTGAGAAGGGAAAGTAACGCGCCAGGGATGCAGACAGAGCATTGTCTGTCCTACACCCCTAGTGACCTCTCCCCTTTGCCAAGACCTGCCAGGGCTCTGGACTCTGCTTCTGTGGTAGTGGCATTGGGAAGGGGGGTGGGCTCCCTTCACCAGACACACGAGCTCATCTCTCACCTCTAGGACCCTCTGAATCCTGGCCCGGGGAAACCTGGAGGCAGGGAGGCGTCTGGGCCTAAACTTGGATCCAGGGCAGGACTTCTTTCCAGAGAGAGCCTGGATTCCCCCTCACCCCTTCCTGTCTCAGCCAGTCTTGGGAGCACATGACCCAGGCCTCTTGCAAGCATCTGAGACCCCCAGCCTGGCAGGGGGGTGCAAGTGGCAGGGCTACCAGGAGCTGACATGATGGTGGCAGGTTTAAGCCAGTCTGTGAGGACATCAGTTGGCAATGACACAGCCAACTTATGGCAGGGCCTGGGAAAGGGGGCCAGGATGAGGGCTCATTTGTTCATTTATTCCACTAGCATTCGTTGGGGTGTCCAACACATGGACATTTGTCAGGTGTCCATGCATGGTCATCAAAGGATATGGTCCAGCTCTGAGGAGCTCACAGCCTTAAAGCTTTAGCAAGTAGGCCAAGCCCAAGGCCCCAGGCACCTCCCAGATAGATCAACCTTCCCTCTGCCGCATGACTCAAGGTGAGGGGCAGAGGTGCATGGAGGGGTGCTCCCGGCATCTCATGTACATAAAGTTACTGTGCTCCGTGCTGCCGGGACAGACAGGATGCCAAAATCCCACTGAGGGGACAGAAGGGCTCCAGAATCCACAGATAGGTCTCTCTGTGCACAGGAGGGGGCTCGGCATCAAGGGGCCCAGTCGGGGATAAGCTGGAAGGGGAGCTGGTGGTGGGCAGTGCACGGGGAGGGACCAGGAGAGGGTGGAGCGGCACCCCATTCCTTACCTTGGCAATGTCCCTTCCTGACCATCACGTAGCCCTGGTCACACTCGCAGTGGTAGGAACCCTCCGTGTTGGTGCACCGCCCCCCGCTGCACACCTCGGGCTGCTCACACTCGTCTATGTCTGTGAACACACAAAAAAGTCCTGAGTTGGGGCCAGCCCTGCAGGGGGTCCTGGGACATCCGTTCAGAGGCCAAGGCCAAGGACACCCATGCTGAGGCCCAGGCAGGGAAGGCATCCTTGCTGCAGCCATGAAGGGCAGGGTCTGAGACTGACCTAGCTCAGGCCCCTGCAAACTCCTGAGTTCTTTTCTCCTGGAGGGGATGGCTACTTTGGGGGCCCACGGGCACTCTCACAGCTGTCTCCTTACCCCAGTGCAAGGGCTGGTCTTGAGGTCAGGTGGCTATGCCTATGGCACTATCTGAGGAAGCCAACGAAGTCCCCCTCTTGACCCCAATAAATCCCCCAAAAGTCTGCTCCTAGAGTTCCTAGGGGCCTTCCTAAATGTTAGGGATTGGAAATCACTGGTGGTCCAGTGGTTAGGACCAGGATGGCGCTTTCACTGCCAGGGGCCCTGGTTCGATCCCTGATCAGGGGAGCTAAGATCCCACAAGCCACGTGGCGTGCCCCCCTCCCAAAAAAATAAGGTTAGGGATTAAGCAGCCAGTGAGAGACAGCATCTTAGGCAGCTGTGGATCTGTCCATTTGGTTTCTGCCATTGTCCCAAAGCATAATGGTGCCCTGTGATGGCTTGAAAGCCCAAGCCTGGTCATGCCCCTCCCCTGCTGGGTTCCCTGCTGCTCAGCCTGCCTCACAAGGCCTCACCCCAGCCTTGCTGTGTATGTTGATCCCCACTGGTCCAGTCTCCAAGCCTTTGTTCACACAAATGCCTCTGCTTGGTTTGATGGCCAGCAGAGCCCTACTCCCATTCCAAGGATGGGTTCAGGGCTTCCCTGGTGGTGCAGTGGTTAAGAATCCGCCTGCCAATGCAGTGGACACGGGTTCAATCCCTGTTCCGGGAAGATCCCACATGCTGCGGAGCAACTAAGCCCGTGCGTCACAACTACTGAGCCTGCGCTCTAGAGCCCGCAAGCCACAACTGCTGAGCCTGCGTGCCACAACTACTGAAGCCCGCGTGCCTAGAGCCCATGCTCCGCAACAAGAGAAGCCACTGCAATGAGAAGCCCGTGAACCACAACAAAAAGTAGCCCCCCCGCTCGCTGCAACTAGAGAAAGCCTGCGCACAGCAACGAAGACCCAATGCAGCCAAAAATAAAGTAAATAGAATAAAGATAAATTAAAAAAAAAAAAAGGGTGGGTTCAATTTATCAACTCTAGGTCACTCTGGCCACTCCCCATTCCCTGCCCCCCACAGTCAAATTAATGGAGGACTCACCCTTGCCCCAACCCGTAGCAATGGTTCAAACACTTCACAGGGGCTTTGTGCAGATGAAATGAGATAATCCAGGTAAAGGGTTTAGCACAGTGCCTGCCTGACACAAGGTGAGCACTGAAGAAATGTTAGCTATTATTATTTTTATTCTAGCATTAATCCTACTCTATAAAATCCAAGCTCCTCAGCCTGGCATGTGATACCTTTTGTGACCTAGCCCCCGCCTGGTTCTCTCACCTTGGTTGCTGCTTCCCACATGCCTCCTTCTTTTTCTTTTATGGTCAAAATTTTAATATCAAAAACTTATAAATGTTTGGTATTAGTCCACATACAATTCAGTTTTTGGTGTAAAGTTCTTTGGCCGCAAGAAAAAACACTTGGTTTACTTCACTAATAGGAATATCTCTTAATGCTGAGATGGCCTCTTGCTTGGTATTTCTTCTGCTGTTGATTTCTGGCATAGTTATCTGTGATTGCATGAATGGAGTTGAGTGGAGAGGTTCTCATCATGTTTATCCCAAATAAGAGCACATATAGTAATCACATGATTACTATAGTAATGAGGAGGTACACAGGCAATACAGCTGCTCGATATTTTTGAGGCCAATAGGATAAGCCTAAGGAGTTTAGCCTAAGGAGCTTCTGCACGTGCTGTTCCCTTGCCTGGAGTGGCTTCCCACCCACCAGCTTGGCTGTTTCCTTCTCATCTCCCAGTGAGGCTGCCCTCACCCCTCCAACCCATATGGCCCTTCCCAGGGTTCCCTTAGGAATCAGCCCTTATATTGAATAGTAACTGCTTTTTTTTCTCCCTGACTGCTGAGAATGTGCCTTATTATCCTAGTGTCCTTAGTACCTAGCCCAGACCCCCCAAAAGTACTTACTACATGAATGGAATAATAAGCATTTGTTTATAGACATGAGCAATACTTCATGACACTTTAGTGCACAGTGGAGTCACTGGCAGATGGTATAAAATGTACACTCCCAGGCCCGCGTCCAGAGATTCTGATGCAGCAGTACTGGGCGGGCCCAGGAACCTGCAGTTTAATAACTCTCCAGGCAATTCTGAAATAACTGGTCCTCCCTTTGGGAAGCTAAAGAGAACCTGATAAAGGACCCACAAACTGGTAGGGCCAGGATGACTGCCTGATAAATAAGCCTGGGAAAACTGACTTGTTCTATGGAGAAAAATGGCAATGGAAAAGACCCAATCTTAACACCCATGCAAGGATGGACTCCAGATGGATTAAAACATGTCGTGAAAGGTAAAACTGTAATTTGAATGAAAGAAGGTGTAGGAGAATATCTTTGTGAATTAAGAGTGGGGAAGGACTTGTTAAATAAAGCTCCCAAAGCATAAAAAATAAGGCAAAAAGGTGAATTTCAATACATCAGAATTAATGATTTCTGTTAAAAAAAGGACATGTGGATAAGGTCAATGGACAGAGGACAAGGTGGAAGAGTTGTCATATCTAAACCCAGGCAAGTATCTGGAATCTATAAGGAACTCCTAAAGAGCCACAAGAAAAAGCAGCAAAGACCACTGGAAAAGAGAGCAAAAGATAAGAACAAGCGATTTCTAGATAAGGAAACTCAAAGGCTCATATACGAAAAGATGCTCATAGGTACTAGTAAAGTAAATGTTATTTTAAATATTTAATATTCAAATAATTTATCTTAATCAATTATTTATATTTATATTAATTTCAATTCTAGAAATTGTAATGCCTTCTATTAATTAATTATATAAATTAATGAAATAATTTATAAATAAGAATAAAGTAAATATTTAAAATAAGGAGATATTGTTTTACCAGAGCAGCAAAATTTAGAAAGTGGATGTTATCCTGGATGAGGCCTCATCTCACTGCAGCCAGACCCCACTGGGAGAAGCTCTGACAGCTGACCTTGACCTTCCTGACTCCTCCCCCAGCTGTCGGGTTGGCAGAGACATCCGGACACCCAGGCTGGCACGAGGCAGGACCCTTTGTCTGGGCCAGTCCTGGCGACACCCTTCCCTGCAGCAACCACTGCTTGTCTCAGGCCAGCATCGCGGGCTGGGCCTGCAGGGAGCAGTGCCTCTGGCCCACAACACTTGCCAAGGCTGCGAAGCCCAGAGAAGCCCCTTGCTCCCGGCCTCTGCCGTTGATAACTCCAGACTGTTCTGAGCACTGCTGCCTGAGTCATCTCCCTGAAAGCTGGCTGACCTCATCGCCACCTCTGCTTACAAACCTCTGTTGGCTGCCACTGTCTGCGGAACAGCGACCAAACACTTCAGCCTGGCACTCAAGACACTTCGCAAACTGGCGTCGGCTCCTGACACTTCCTCTGCATACCCCGCACTCCCATCACACTGGATTTATCATTATTCCCAGAGCACTCCAGGCTTGTTCATTGCTCTGCCCTCTGCAGAAATGGTTCCCTTTCCCTGAAGTACCCTCTGCTCCCTCCTTTCCTTCACCGTGTGTGTAAGGGAAGGTGTTGGAAGCAAACCATGATTTGGGGCCAGGGTGACTTTGATTCTGTTTCCAGCTCTGCCACGGCTCTAGGTGTGAGGTCTCTGGGTGGTTCAATTCACCTCTCTGAGCCTCAGTTTGCTAAACTGTAAAATGGGGATAGGGATTTGTGTTGCATGGGGTTGGGATGATGAGCTTCATAAATAAAGGGCTTAGGACGGTGCTGCCATATGAGAAGTGCTCATTAAATGGTAGCTGTTATTATTCTGTCCCCGCTCAAACACCCCTTTGGGAAACCTTCCCACATTCCTCCATACAGAACCAGTGCTTCCTCATCCCACAGTGCCACCATTCACACCTTACTCATTGCAGTAACCCTAGAGCTCACACAGCGCCCAGGCCAGAACCAGCAATGTGAGCCCCAAGAACAGCAGTGTCATTCTCTAGGTGAAGGATTCCAACTGGGTTATGAATCTTACGGCACTGCTCGGAAAGCGCTGCACCCTATTCTCTGTAGTTCATAAAAAAGTATGTGGAGTGTTTCATGTGCGGTATAAATGCTGCATATTAAAGGGCCTTTGTTGGAAGCATCTTTGTCCAGCGGCCCCATGCAGAGCTTCCCAGGGAAGCTTAAAGCCTTGCAGGCATTTCCCAGCAAAGGCAAGCCTGCTCCCAAGGCTGCCCGGAGTCCCAGTTGGTGTCCTCACAGGTCACCCTCTTTATCCAATAGGAAAGAAGCCCCTTGTCACCCAGGATTTGGGGACCTGGTTTTTCGTCTTCATCCTCAGCCATGTCCCCAGACCCCTCACACTCTTGGCTCCCGTCACAGTTCCTTGGAGCGTTGGTGCATGTTGCTGCCTTTCAGGTTCCTACCCCTCCATCTGGTCTCAGCGACCTCAGCCTCAGTGCAGGGTCTGCTTCCTCCCAGGTCCAGGTTAGAGCCCTGGTCTTGGTTCCTGCGGCCCCCGTACTCCCCACACTCTGCAGCTCTGTCATTGGGTGCTGTGAATGCTTGGATCCTCTTCCACCCCAACACTACCTGTGGGGTCCTGTGCCCCTAGCAGGGGCAAAGGTGGCTCACCTTACCTTGGCATTCCTGTGTGGCCCCCGAGGTGGCCAGCGTGTAGCCAGGGTAGCAGAAGCAGGAGTAGGAGCCCACGTGGTTGACACAGCGCCCCCTTCCCTTGCAGGGGTCCCTCAGACACTCATCGTCATCTGAGCGGAGGGAGGTGAGAAGGACAGTCAGGGCGGCCTTCCTTCGGGCACCTGCCAGCAGCCTGCCATGCTAAGGACTGGCCAGGGAATGGTGCTGTGGGGCAAGGAGGGGATGAGGGAGCAGAGGAGGCTGGGGAGTTGAAAAATCTCTAAGGCTGAGGGCCATGAAGTCGGTTCATTGGGCCCATTCAAGAACCAAGGGCCTGGGGCAGTGGCCTCGCACCTCCTCCCTGCCCCGTGTCCCCCCTCCCCCAGTGGCCCGGTGATAACTTCCTTTCTCCTTCAAGGCACAGTGGATGTGTCTCCCTTGTATAAAAATATTGGGGGAGTGGATTAGGCCCACACTGGATGATTTATGTGTTGTGCCTCCGAACCTCTCCCCCAGGGATGGCCGTGGCTTCAGTCTGCTATGCAGACAGCAAGATGGCCAGTTTGAGGGGTGGGCTGATCTCAGAGCTGAAGGCTCCAAGTACCAGTCAGGGGACCCTGGGGTGGCTTCCCATTCTCCTGAAGTCCTGGGGACTCATCAGATGGTGCTCCCAGAGACCGGTCTCCCCAAGGTTAAGGTTAGCTTTGTCCATAGGGATTGCTCTCCTCAGTCCATCCACCACACAACACTGCTCGGACTTTCGGCTGCCTGCACTCTGGACTGTCCTCCAGCCCTGCCTCCACCCACCCCAGCCACTGAGTGAGCCCAGGCTGACCACGTGGATACCTGCGCAGTAGGCCTGGCTGGGGTGCAGCCGGTAGCCGGGGCTGCAGATGCATCTGTATCCATCAGGGAGGTTCACACAGGTTCCCGGGCCACAGATGTTGGTGGCTCCAGCAGCACATCTGTCAATGCCTGTGGATGACGGAGCAAAGCAGAGGTTATGGTGGGGTGCGGATGGGTGAAGGCAGTGGAGTGGGGTGGGGGCAGGGCACACGGGCCTCAGAGGACCACAGAAGCCTCACCCCAGCCTTAGCTGGGCCCTCCCACATCCACGTATAGCATGGCCTGTGTAAGAACCCACGGCACCTCCTCCCAGGGCCCTGAGCCCTACCAGGATGGAGCTTGCAGCACTGCATCCCTCTGATCGAGACCCAGGGGGTTCCAGTAACCTGTGTCCCGCGTCCCAGCAAAGGGGCTCCCCTGCTGAGGCCTCCAGCCTGACCTCACCCTGAATACGGGGACAGCTCTCATCCACAGCGAGTGCTTCCCTTCCCTGGCAACTCCTGACCAGTTTTTCCTAGGCAGACAGACAGATCTGGTGAGGGGGGTCTTGGGACAACTGCCAGGGGAAGAGGGGAGAGGTGGGCGCGGGCTAACTGAGCAGGGCCTTGAGTGCCACGTTGAGGCAGGCCTGTAAGCAAGGGGGTCATGGGAGGTGGGGTGTGATCAGAACTGTCTCAGAAAGACCACGCATCTTGCATGTCATCTTGTTCAGAAAGGCAGAAAGATGGCAGATGGACTGGGGTGGGAAGGGAGGCACAGAGGGCCCCTAGAAACCTGTTGAAATGAATTAAACAAGGACTGCCTTGGGTGGTGGTAATGGGTAAAAATGGGAGATGGAAACTGAATTCAGAAACAGTTTGGAGACTCGCCAGGACTCAGGGCTGAGGCTGCATAGAGAGCAAGAGATTATAGCTTTTTTGAACTGTGTCTGTAATACCAGAAAAGTACCTGGCACTTAAAACATGCCGAATGAACAAATGACTGAATGAATGAGTGATGCTTTCGCTCCGGGTCTCAGCCGGAAGCCCACACACCCAGGCTCCCAGCCCTGCCCCACAGCACTGAGGGAACCCCAGAGACCCAAGGAAATGGGTCAGGATGTGGCCTGTACTGGTGCACAGCGGGGCTTCACAGCGTTTGCTAAATTGGACTGAATTGAATGTGCACACCGGCCTGTTTGTCGGGCTACCCTGCCCCTGGTCTGGCTCCAAGTTTGTGTCAGCCTGGGGGCTCAGGAGGACCTCCAGCCAGGTTCTAAATGTCCTCCCAGAGGGGTGAGGTTGGGGGATGGCAAGGGGGAAGGGGGATCAGGAGAAAGTCTATAGATAGTGGGAGGGATTCTGTCCCCACATCTCTGAATCCCCAGCTGAGCCCCTTAACCCAGCTCATCTTGCCTGCCGAGCAGAGGGGGGTCCGAGGGCACTCCTTGGAGCAGCGCACTGAGCCCAGAGAAGAGGGGTCCTGGGAGAAGGCAGCAGGGACGCCCTGGTTCAGGCCTAGGAAGGCCAAGCTCCCAGCCCCTCCCACACTCTCTGGACTGTTCCACCAACCTGCAGGGTCTCTCCCTCTACTGGAGGAGATCTGGAAATAACCCTCACCCCAAGGTGACCTCAGTCTATGAGGTTACAAGCAGCAAGGCCCTGATGAGGACACTCGTGGGGGCACACACACGAGCACACACACGTGAGCACACACGTGAGCAGGGAACAGCTGCAGCAACACCGGCCCTGCTTCTCTTGGACCAAGTCCCCAGACAATGAGCTTTCGAGGAGGGCGTGTTCCAGAGCAAGGTGGATGCGCCGGGGATCTCCCCCATACCACCCCCCAACCACTGCCGTGGCCAGAGCCTGGGGAGCGCAGGCTCCAGGGCAGCTAAACAACTTTGAGAAATAGAACCATTTTCCTTCCCTAAAGTTGGCCCTCCCTGTGGGCAGGAGGCTGCCCACCGCCGGGGTACTCAGCTGACTCAGGGTCAACAGCCTGGAAGAGCCAGGCTCCCGGAGGCCCCATGTGCTTGCCTTCCTTGAGAAGGCCCCGTGGATTCTTTTGGAAGGCACCCCTTCTCTTTCTCCTGCCTGGCTTGACCGGTGCTCCAGACGGGACCCCCCCGATCACTAGGGGCACCCTGTGCTCTCTGCGGAATGTGGCCGGGGCCGCTGACCCCGGCGGGAGTTCACTGGACACTGTACATCTGGTGGGAGAGCCCTGGAGTTGGCTCTGGCCGCCCACACCTCATGGGGCTGCTGCAGGTACCTGACGGGGCCGGGGTCACCAGCACATCGGTGGGGGCGGTCACTTGCTCTTCTTCCCGGGCCTCTGGGCTCCCCTGTCCAGGCAGTGGCGGCGTTGTTCCTATGGCATCTCCTGCGGAGGGGAGAGGGGTGGGGGGAGCGAGTGGGCCTCAGCCCCTTGGCTGCCCACTTTCCCACCCCCTGGACAACATCCCCTCCAGAGGTGCACTGCCCTTCCCTCCTCCCTGCCCTCCGGTCCACCTGGCTCCGAGAACCAGGGGTGGGGCCTAGGGCGGGTCATCCCCCCTGCCTCTTAGTCTCCTGAAACTTAACCTGGCCCCAAACAGAGTCAGAGAATCTGAGAGCCCTGACGGGGCTCAGAGCACATCTGGTCTCCCCGCTCCACTCCGCAGGGAAGGAGGTGGAGGCTTGTGGGAATGGCCACTTGTCCAAGGCCGCTGGCTTGTTGGGAATGGAGCCGAAGCCCGGGTCTCCTGACTCCTACTTCAGCACTCTCCTTCTGTCTGCAGAGTTCTTTACAGTTTACAGAGCTCTGCCTCGACCACCAGTGTCTCATCTGCCTTAAGAGGCAGGCATTAGTGTCCACGTCATAGTAGAGGAAGCTGAAGCTGACTTCTGAACAGTGCCCTGTCCCCAGCCCCAGGGACCGGCAAGCTGGGCTCTGTGGAGCTCTAACCATTTCCTGAGGGAAGACAGGCTGCGGGCAGGGCTCTGGGTACCTGACCTGCCCCTGCTTCAGCCAGCCCTTCCTCTTTGGTCTTGTTTATTTGCTGAGCGGCACCATGAAGGGCAGAAAGAGTGCTGTGGCTGGGGAGGTATTTGTAAGGCATCGCGGTGCCTTTCACTGACCTATAACACCTTCAGTATACAGAGCTCCCAGGAAAAGTGTTCACATGTCACATCATCCACAGCCTCATCTGATTTGAGCCTGTGCACCAGCTCCCGTGTACTATCTCCAATCCTAGATTAAGGTCTCTCCTTCCCTCCCTTTGTTTGCTGGGCACCACTAGGAGGAGGCACTCACCTGGGACCCAGGCAGATAGCTGGGTAACACTGGTTGTGACCTGCACAGAAACGGGAGGAGGTCACTGGTGGCTTCCCTGTCACCTCCATGATGTGCTTCCTTCCTCCACACTCACCCCTGCCTCCAGGCTCCCCGTCCAACTAACTCCCTCGTTCAGTCTTTCATTCATTCCAGGTGTTGATGAGTTCTTACTACACCCTGGTATTCTGCTAGGCACTTTATGTCTACTGTCTTAATGAATCTTCTCAACTATCCTCCAGTAGAAGGCTGTGATGATCAAATGAGCCGATGTACGTAATGTGCCAGCTCAGTGTTACAGCAACAAATATTGTATCAGTGCTATGATCTCCACATCTCAGATAGAGCAACAGAAGTTTTAGAGGTTAACCAGTCCACCAAGGGTCACAGGGCCAGTGTGGTGAAGCTGGGACCCCAGGCCACACCTGGCGTCCCTCACCATAGCCCACAGACAGAGGTAGATGAGCTGTGGGGAGCAGGGGAAAGAAAAATGGGCAGGGGATGGCAGAGGGCCAGGAGCATGGCTGGGGCTGTGAGGACACGGAAGAACTTTGGTCTGGGAGGACAATGCATGCCTCTCCAGGGAGAGAAGAAGCTCCCTGGGGAAACAATATTTGAGGAGAGTCAGGGATGCAGGTTGGAGGGGCAAGGGATAGGGTAGGGATTGGCAGACTGATGAGGGAAGAAGCAGCTTCACTCTTCTGGAATGTTTTTCAGTTCTTTACAGGGAAATCCTGGGCTCAGGAGACGGGGTGGGATCCCCCTTTCTCAATGAAGTGGTTTGAGGCTATTCACAGCTCTGCTTCTACTTCCCCACGAGCCACTCACAGAGGAGACCTGAGACCTTAAGCAAGTCAGGCTCAGAAAGTGCTGAATCCGGAATTAATCTGGAACCAGTTCTAGACCTCATCTGCTGTGGTGAAAGCCTGAGTGACAGCCAGGACTAACAGGACACGTTCCTACTTCCTTTCTGAAGGGGGCCCCAGACCTTCCCGAATGAGAGTACTTGCACAGCAGCTGCTGGAAAAACAGGAGCTGTTGTTATTACTTCCTTTAGGGTAAAACTGGGTCTTTGGATCAACTCTCCCACCGCGGCTTCTCTGCAAGTAAAATCCTGCGTACACTCCATCTTTCTCCCCTCCCTCCCTCACGGGACGCTGTCCTGCGGCCTCAGTGCTACCGGGTCCTGCTCTCTGCCACCCTTGCCCGACTTGCTGGTGGGAGGACTCGCTTACC
Source organism: Balaenoptera musculus (assembly GCF_009873245.2). Lineage (NCBI taxonomy): Eukaryota > Metazoa > Chordata > Mammalia > Artiodactyla > Balaenopteridae > Balaenoptera > Balaenoptera musculus. The sequence continues at coordinate 148,011,685 of NC_045786.1, forward strand.
TGGCCAGCCTGAGAGTCACCTGGGAAGGAAAGGTGAGAGCGTGAGCTCAGGGAGGAGAGTCTGGCTGCCTTCTCCCTCCCACCCATGGTCAGGGCTGGTTCAGTCCGTGACCTCCTGACCTTGTCCCCAGCAGGCTCAGTGGTAGAGAGAGCTCAGACTCTTCTTATCTGCTTCTGCCCCTGCCACCCTTCTGGCACTGGCCAGCCCAGATCCCAGAATCCCAGGTCTGGAAGGCCTACAAAGTGGTCAGTTGGTGAGAGGAAACCTCCGGGGTTCCTTTGATGCCCCCGGTGACAGGAGTCCCACCCGCTCCGGGCCAGTCCACCCCATGGGTGGACTGCCACCCCGTCCTCACTGTAACCCTCCTTGCACTGCCACCTCCTCCGTCCCAACCACATCGGGTCACTCCGCCCCTGCCCCAGGCTACAAGCCAGGGCAACAGTTCTAGGAAGGGGAGGAGTTGCTCCTGGCCTGGCCAGTGTCTGGTTACCATGATGACTGGGGCTCTGCCTGACTTCCGCGTCTGTCTGTTCCCAATTCCTGGAGCACTTTGGCCATCACTTAGTTCTCCTGGTCCTAATACGTCCTTGACCTCCTGCACTCTGTGCTACCAGTAACCCGGGCTTGCCTTCTGGTACCTGCCAGGGGTGCCTCGAGCCCAGTCTCTTTCCAGCCCCACGCCTCCTGGGCCCAAGGCAATTGAGCTGGAGCCAGTGCTCTGACTCTAAGGCCACGGGAGGGGATCTAAAGCCCCCAGATTCCCCAGGATCCACCTGCTGACTCTTCAGGCTTGGCAGCAAGCACCAGCCCCAGAAGCTGCATGGCCGGGGGCAAGGGATGGAAAGGCCGGAAAGCCGGTCAGCTGGAGTGGAGGATGTGGTGGACCTCTCCCACCCCCACCAGCAGCTCCCTGGGACATGGGTACCTCCTGACCCTATATGGGAGAAAGAGGAGGTGAGGCCATGTCATCGGGCCAGGCCATGAGAGCAGGTTCCCAGGGCTGTGCTGCTACTCTGAACTCCTTTTCCTAATGCCCCAGAGATGGAATGCCATGGGTCCAGTGGCTGTTTGAGGTGCTGTAACCCGAGGGGAGGGGGAATCTCTCAGGCATCTTCCGCAACCCAGATACCTTTGTCAGGGATGGTCCCGGCCTCCAGCCAGGTGCCGGTGGCCTCCCGGAGTGGTTGCCTCTCTGCTGGCCTGGGCAGGGTCCCATTGCCCTTCCGCCCCTGCTCCCTCGAGGGCCTGGTCAGTTCCTCTTCCTCGGCTTTCCTCATGGACAGACGGATGTCTGAGCTTGAGTAGGTGTAGCCGTGGCCGGCAGGGCAGATCTCCCTGAAGGCCTCTGCAAGTTCAACAGTCAGAGCACAAGCTGAGGGACGCTGTTCCCGCAGGAACCCAGGGCCCTCCTTTTTCCTGCCTTTTGAGGGACAGGGCAATTGTGGCAGCAAGGAGGGAGGGGCCCCAGGTTGGGTTAAGGAGTTGAACAGGAAGGAAAATTAAGAGTCTTCTGGCCTGACGTTAGGTCAGGTAGGGGAAACTGGCCACTGGCTTCGAGGAAGCCCTTCGGTGGCTGGGGCTGAGATGGGGACGGAGGGTTACCTGTGCCAGGCAGGGGGCACTTCTCACACTTGCTGCCCCAGGCTTTGCCCACTCGGCTGCAGCAGCATATCTGCTTGGTGATCCGCTGGGCCAAAGGCAGGGTGCAGGTGCCAGGCCCCAGCAACCGGTAGCACAGCCCCTGCTGCATGGAGACGGCCTTGTCCGCTGCAACAGACACGGCAGGTGGGGATGGGCGGGTGGCCAGCGGGAGGGGACAGGCAGTGGGTGGAGGAGTGGCCGGCCACGTGCGTTCAGATTGGCTTGGCCTGCATCTCAATGTAGACGTTGGGGCCCTGAAAATGCTCACAGAACATTAGGAAGAGTAGCTGCAGGAATGCTTTTAGCACCTCCTCATGTTATCTGTTTGACTCTCACCCTCATGTGGGGAAGCTGAGAGCAGGAAATGCGGATGTGTCTGCTTGTCTCCAGATTCTGAGTCTATACGTGTTTACAAAAGCCCATCCTGGGGAGCATGAGGGAGGAGCGGTGTGCTCTGAGGGCCACAGCCTCCCTGGGGAGATGAGACGAGGCGAGAACCACAGGCCTGATGGGGAGCTTTGAGGACCAGGTCCTGTCTTGGTCGTCTTTGCAGCCCAGGCACCCCGGGCAATGTCTGGTGCATGTAGATACTCAGTAAATGCTCGCTAGATTGATGTCTGGCTGGCTGGATCCATGAATCAAAATCCCGTGGGCTGCAGTGAGTGTGAGCCACGCTGGGTTTAGAAAATAACAACACCAAGGGCCATCTCTGCCTCCCTGCACGAAGGGTCTCTTTCCAGAACTAATAAATAAGTCACCATGAACTCTTCCTGAGAGTAGCCAGCTGGGTTCTCCCCATTCTGGGTTCCCTCGTTCTCTGCTGTCCCTTTAAGCCTCTTACTATCTAAGGCTCTTACTATCTCCTTGCCCTGGGATGCTGGGTCCAGTCTTTCCCTCACGAGGGAGGTGCTGGAGTCAGTTCATCTCGTGGCCTCCCCAGACCCAGTACCTGGCGGTTCACAGACTGAGGGCTTGGCCGGCCACAGGGAACTCTGCTGAGACTTGGGCGGCCCACCTGACCTGGGTGGCTACTTTGCAGAGGCCAGTCGGGACTGGTTTTATTCAGTACTGGTCAGGCCTCCCTGGTCTGGCTGCACCGTCAGCTCTGCCATGGGGAGTGGCGGGTGGAGGGGGGCACTGCCAGCCTGGGCCTCTCCCAGCTGGAAACCACAGAGGCCACTGGAAACAGCTGTCTGGGTATTCACGCATGCACACACATGGACACGATGTTGATACTACTAGTGACACGTACACGCTCATGGACACACGGGGACCGCAGGATTACGGAAAGGCCCCGGGGCCAGCAGCAGTGCCGCTCCTGCTATGGGCAGGCTCCTTGAGAAAGGTCTGCAGTGAAAGGACCAGGCTGCTAAGCGCAGGCACTGGAAGAGGCAGCCACAGCTCAGCAGGGGCAACACACATCCTCCCAAAGCAGATGAGGCAACAGATGGGACAGTAATGATGAGAGAAAAAACAGAGGAGGTAGAAAATCCCAAACTGCAAAGCCCTCAAAGAAATGCCTAAAGAAAACAGAGAAGCAGTGACTGTCTCTGTCCCAGCAGGACGGGGCATCAGGTTTGGTACTTGGGCCCCAGTTCCAGGTGAAGGAGCAGCTCCTGGACCCTGCGATAGGGTCTAGGGGCATTTCTGCTCTCAGTCTGGCCCATGGACCTTGAGGGTCGCATCTCGCCTCTCAGCATCCCCACCCTGGATCCCGCCTGCACTCACACACACAGCGACTCCTGGACGGATCCAGCAGGAGGCCGGGTCTGCAGGTGCACAGGTAGCTGCCCCTGGTGTTCACGCACTCCGAGTCCTCGCACAGGCCCAGGGTCAGGCACTCGTTGATATCTGCAGGGTTGGCGGAGATGACCAAGCGCCCCCCGACCCAGGCCTGATGGAGGGGAGGGGTCAGGGCAGAGTTCTCCTATGATTCTCCAAATAGAAGGAGAGCAATAAGAGAGCTGCCGTTTACTAAGTGTGATCCCTCTCTCCGGGCCTCAGTTTCTCATTTGTAAAGTGGGGATAATAATAGTAACGATGATGTAGTCCTGTTAGCGGGATAAAATGAGATAAAAATTGCAAATTGCTGGGTCCAGGAACTGGTAATAATGGTCATAATATTAAGAGCTAATGTTTATTGAGTGCCTCGTGTCAGGTAGTATGCCATGTGGTTTGCCTATGATACCTTATTTAATTCTCACAGTTTTATCAAGTAGGTCCACACGGCCTCATTTTATAAGTGAGGAAACTGAGGCTCCAGGAGTAACTTGCCCAAAGTCACTCAACTAGTAAGCGGCATCCTGGGAAGTAACAGGGGGAGTAGATGAGGGGAGAGTTTGAGTTGGAGGGTGGAGAACAGGCTGCCCAATCCCTCCTATTCAGTCTTCCTTGAGAGACCCTGAAGCATCTCTGCAGGACCCAAGATCCAGGGACCATGTCCACAGTGAGAAGCTGCAGGATGGAGGGACACCGGCAAGGAAGAGGAGGCGGGAGGATGGAGGCAGGGGCTGGGAGGTGGCGCAGAGTTTTAAGAGGGCAGGGGAAATCACAATGCTCACACTCTGAGCTCCAAGAAGTCAGGGGCCCTCTTAGCGATGGCACCTTTGCTGATGATGGTGAGCATGGAAGATTTGTGATGGCCACCCACCTCCAGTGCCAGGAGATGACACATGGCAGCCCAGTGTCATCAGAGCCGCCTGCTGATTCACAGGCTTTGGGGAAATTGGCACTGAGTACAGGAATAAAGGGCCTGAAGGATGACTCAGCTTGGGCACCAAGGGGAACTACTGCTTAGCAGGATGTTCTATTGGGAGGGAGAGCTGGGAAGGGGAACTGATCTGTTTGCCTCCAGTCTATGGCCAGAGTGATGTCTAAACACAAATCTGACTTGCTTCCTGTCTGCTTGAGAAGCTTCTGGGCTCCCCATCACCTCCTAGAGGGAGCTTCTAAACCCTCACGTGGTATCCAATGCCCTCCACCATTTTCCAAAAGACTGCGGGTGGGCCGGTGGCTCTGATGAGACCCTGGGATGCCCTTGTTATCTCCTGTGGGTGCACTGGCTGTACTCCAGCCAGCCCAAACTGCTCCTTTGCTCATACTGGTCCCTCGGCCTGGAATGCCCGCATCCCCTTTTAGCTGGCCAACTCTATTCATTTTTTAAGTCTAGGTCAGGTATCACCTGAAACCTTCCCTGATCCTCCAGTCTGGGAAGGGGTCCCACCGTAGGATCCCATAGCACCCAGTGCCTCTTTCTCTAGAGAGCACTTCTCTCATAGTGTGTAATTGTTAAGGCATCTGTCTTCACCTGGGGCAGCGGCTGTGTCTTATCCATCACTGTGAACTAACACCTAGCACAGTGTATGCAGCTCATAGCAATACCCCAAAATTAGCCTGTGGAAGTAGGAGAGAAGGATGGAGAGAGGAGGGATGGTGCCTGCAGGTGCAGAGATGAGCGGGTCCCATCCCAGACAGGGAGACCACAGCTACAGACATGGGAAGGGGGAGGTTTCAGGGGCAGGGCCTCCTGGGGAGGGCGCCTTGGCATCCTGAATCCTGTGGGCTTGGTGGAGGGAGGACAGAGAGCACATTCGAGATCCTGGGAATAATTTTAACACTGCACACTGGGAAACCTGCCAGGCAGAGAGGCCACTGAGGACGGTTTAGATATGAGCAGCCCCATTGCGCTCTCTAAGGGCAAAAATACCAACTTCTCTCCACGCCACTGTCCGTGAGGTCCTTGCCTCATTGCCCTGGAGGGAGGCTAATCCTGGGCTGGGCTGGGTCAGAGGCCTGCCCTTTTGCCTGGTCCAAGCACCTGTTCTTATCCATGGGCCAGAAATCCCCACAGGCAGATAGCTCAGCCACCCCAGACCCCTCTCTCCTGAAGCCTCCAGGGGGAGGGGACCTAGGAGACCATCTGAGTGAATCCCCTGTCTCTAACCTAGCTTCAACCAAAGCGAACTGTACAGACAGTGATTTGTCCAGTTCCCAAAGCTCTCCAAAGGGGCAGCTGCCTCAACCCCAGCAGCCTCCCACTGGCTGGAAGGCCCAGCTCATATCTCACCTATTGCCAGGTCCACAGCCAGCAAGGGATCCCTGCTCAGAGCCATGGCTGAGCCCCCCCTTCCTACTCTTCTGTCCCCAGGTGCCCCTGGGCCTTGCCCCTCTGGGGGCCTCTACTGCAGAGCACCTGGGCCTCAGCTGGCCTTACAGAGCCTACCAGCCAGGCCAGCAAGGCCAAGGACTGTGCTTTATGGTCCCCCTCCCCCACTCCCCCTCCATCCCCTCCACCTGTGCCCTCCCCACTCCCGGCTGCGGGAAGGAGGCCTGAGCAGCTGAGGTGCTTTGCTGGGAAGAGTCCATAGTGGTCCCCACCAACTCAGGCTGACTTGATCTCCCACCCTGGAGTCAAAAGTCTTCCCATTCCAGGGAGAACAGCCCAGGAGGTGAGTGGATATGCAGGGACCGTAGGGCACCTTGAGATACAGCACAACACAGCCCTACAGAAGCACACACCCACATCTGGGTGGGGGTGGGTAGAGATGGGGAGGAGGGGAGGGCTTGGCTCCCAGGCCCTTTCTCAGCTTGCTCTATCACTATCCTCTGACTTCCTTGGGCCCCTGGAAGCAGCAGCCCCCATAGCTCCCCCAAGCTGGTGCTTAGAGGTGCCCAATGGAGACCACTCAGACAGTGGCAGCTGCTCCTTCTATCATGGGGGTGATAGATAGAAGGGATGGGGGTGTCTCCCCGCATCATCAAGCCTCTATTATTTCTGCTCCCCAAGCCCAGCCCTGTCCCTGGTCATTCTTACCTTGGCAGTGAGTGAGGTTCAGTCTCTTGTACCCCTGGGGACACTCCAGCTGGCCATTTTCAATCACTGGCGAGGCTAAGGAGTGAAGATACAGACAGGTTTCACTGGAGGGCCCTTGGGCTCCTCTGTCACCCATGCTGGGAAGTGGGGTGCAGTCTGAAGGTCCAGCCCACTCTGCAGCTGTGAGGCCCCATCTCCCCAAGCCATTGACCTGGGTAGCTGCACCTCCTTAGCCGAAATCCCTTCCCTGGCTCTCACCAGGCTACTCTCAGCCCACCTTGCTATTACTAAAAATGATACCTGGTGACTATATATCTCGTATATATAGTTATAATAATATAGTCATATAGTTATTAGATACAGTATATATTATATGATATCAATGTTATACAATATAACATGTGATTGAACAAATTTGTTTGTTTGTTTTTACTTTTTGTTTTTGAAGTAATTATGGATTTGCAGGAAATTGCAAAAAATAGTACAGTAAGGTCCTGTGCATCCATCACCCACTTTCTCCCAGTGGCTGCATCTTACACAACTCTAGTTGTTTTGTTAGTTTTTAAACATCTGAATATGACAATTCACAGTCTGGTTCTAAGTTCAGTTTATTCTGATACTTGGTCTGAATGCCACCCTAGCTGACAAATTCCCCCGATCCTGGAAGAAGCTCACCGTCGATCGCACTTATAAATCCATGATATCCATTCACTCACATTCACCAACCATGGGATGCTGTTGTTGAAGTTTGGTTAGTAGATTTTCACGTTCCCTGAGGTCAGGTAGTTGTTTTTACAAATTCAAAACGAGTTAGAAAATCCCAGTTCTTGAGTTTTTCAAGTAGGCAAGTGGAGAGGATTTATAGCAACAAATCACAGGATGATGGAATTTATTCCAAACATTCATTTTCAAAAGGCTCTGTCCCACCACAACTTCCTTGAAAAGCAGCCCTGCTTAAAGTTTATAACAAAACTGGGCAGTGGTCTGAGTCCACATGGGCCAATAAGGCAATAACTGTCAGTATTTTGGTGCTGATACATGTCCTATCTTGATTTCACACCATTCCTCTTACTTTAAAGAGAGAGAGAGAGAGAAAGTGTGCTTAAAAACAAAAACAAACAAAGAAACAAAAACAACTGACATTCAGTAAAAACAGGGAAAACATCTCCACTACCTTGGAGGGACAGACTCGTATGTCAACCTCCAAAGAAGTGCTTTGAAGCTGTTTTTTTTTTTGAAGATTTTTTTTCTTGAAAAGCGCTAGCAGGTAGTATACTATTGACAGCTACCTGTGATCACAGAAAAAGGCAGCAAATGTGGAACACCCATCTTTTTGTTTAAAAAAAGTGAAGAAGAACTGCTCTTTCAGTTTGATGGTTCCTTTGCCAAGACATAGCCAGTAATTCTCAAGGGGCACAGGCATTTCCACAGACACTATTCCAATATGAAGCTCTGTAAAGATACCTTTATACTTTAAAGGTCTTATTTTATAAAGTTAACCGCATGATGATTTCCTGTGACAGCTTGTCTTCTCCCAGCTTTGACTTCTTTGTGGCAATACCTTGCCTATGAAGGGTACGGGGAGGGGACTTTCCTTTTAGCATTCCCCAGCTCCATTGCCTTGCTGGTCCTAACATCAGCTGCTGTACTTATAGAGTTATTGGGTAAACCTTATTTTTATTCAAGAAGTCATTTACTGTTGAGAATATAGGTCTTCTATCTTCTATATAGGTTCAAGCTTTAGTGGTTTACGCAATAGATAGTTCTTCATATATTTTATTGCTGAAATAGATTCTTGCAAATACCAAGAGACATGTTAATAATACCTATACCTTCATCCAGTTATACAGCAAAATGTGAGTGTCTCAGTGTTTTAAAATGTTTTATTTTTTTTGATTCTTTTTTTTTTGAACATTTATTTGTTTATTTATTTGGCTGCATCGGGTCTTAGTTGGGGCACATGGGATCTTCGTTGCCACGTGCGAGATATTCGTTGTGGCATGCAGGATCTTTAGTTGTGGCATTCAGGCGGGATCCAGTTCCCTGACCAGGGATCGAACCTGGGCCCCCTGCATTGGAAGCGGAGTCTTAGCCACTGGACTGCCAGGGAAGTTCTTAAAATGTTTTTCTAATCAAGATAGCTTTTACTCTATCATTAGCTGTTATCTCTGGGCACATTATACACTGAAGGCAAGGTCTGGTATTAATGATAGTAGATATAAGCTGTATTTTATATAGACTTCTTTTTTTTTTTAATTATTTATTTATTTATTTATTTATTTTTGGCTGTGTTGGGTCTTCGTTTCTGTGCGAGGGCTTTCTCCAGTTGCGGCAAGTGGGGGCCACTCTTCATCGCGGTGCGCGGGCCTCTCACTGTTGTAGCCTCTCGTTGCGGAGCACAAGCTCCAGACGTGCAGGCTCAGTAGTTGTGGCTCATGGGCCTAGTTGCTCTGCGGCATGTGGGATCTTCGCGGACCAGGGCTCGAACCCGTGTCCCCTGCATTGGCAGGCAGATTCTCAACCACTGCGCCACCAGGGAAGCCCTATATAGACTTCTTGATCATTTGACTCCTGGGGTCCATTTTGGGTCCCATCTGAGAGGTCATCATTATTTTTACCTTGGAATATGGCCGATTATGTGTCAGAGGAGAAGTGTCAGCATTGCATTTTTAAAGGATTGCTTAGGATTATTCATATTATTTTATTTAATTTATTTATTTTTTAAAAGAGGATTTTTTTAAAATTTATTTATTTATTTATTTATTTTTGGCTGCGTTGGGTCTTCGTTGCTGCGTGTGGGCTTTCTTTAGTTGTGGCGAGCGGGGTTACTCTTCGTTGCGGTGTGCGGGCTTCTCACTGCGGCGGCTTCTCTTGCTGTGGAGCACAGGTTCCAGGTGCGCAGTCTCAGTAGCTGTGGCTTGCTGGCTCTAGAGTGCAGGCTCAGCAGTTGTGGCGCATGGGCTTAGTTGCTCCGCGGCATGTGGGATCTTTCCGGACCAGGGTTCGAACCCGTCTCCCCTGCATTGGCAGGGGGACTCTTAACCACTGAGCTACCAGGGAAGCCCCTCTTATTATTTTAAATCCTGTTTCTCAGCAAGAATTTTTTAGAGTCATTTCTCCACTTGGTGAGGGCTGCTTTAGTTAAAACTAGACAACCTAACTGAAAAACCCCACAAACAGAGCATCGTCGTGCATTACATGTTGTGATACCAAAGACAAACATGAGGAGGTGCCGTGTTTCCCTGGAAGCCCCACACTTCCCTGAGGACACTTGCAACAGTCTGACATAGAGATCAAGTGAGGACATAAATTAGTAAAGCTTAATTTTTTTTTTAAGATTAAAGAACTGTAAATTGAAGTTGTAATTTTTTTTTTGCCACGGGAGACCCTGGTCTTCCCCAGGGTTTGCATGTTCTTCCACATGGGGACTAGGCTTCAGCCTAAAAGGCCGCTGTGTGGCGATAAGTGAGTATTCTGAAAATGCTGACATTGAGAAGAAGGATGGGGTGAGGCTGGGAAATGTGAGCGCCTGGCCCGGGGCCTGGTGGCATGAACTGAAGACAGGGAGGAAGAAAGAAAGAGGGGAAGTTGTTTGGAGAAACTCAGAAAGCAAGCTGATTAGATGCAGGAGCAGAAGGTGGGAAGGAATATCTTGAGGCTGATGCCAGGGGCCGGGAGAACTGAGACAAGGGGACATCTGGACAGGCCTTCTGAGGCGTGAGGACTTTGGTGCATATTGTCCTGTCTGTTTCTCATAATAACCCTGCAAGCAGGGGTCATTATCCCCAGGAAGGAAGGTGAAGCTCAGAGGGGGCCGAGTCGGGGTTGCAACCAAGCTTCTGGCTGCGAAGGGCACATCCCTCCTGCACCCAGAGAGGAAGGGAGGGGGGAGCCAGCAGGCCAGGGCAGCAAGGTGGTGCCAGGAGGGAGGAGGTAGGCAGAAGGACCTTGCTTCTTTACGGAGCAGGAGAGGGGTGGCAGAGAGCTGGGTTCAGAGTAAGGCTGGGAACCAGCTGTGGCACCTGCAGGGTACCCCGAGCTGAGCAATGTGTGAACTGAGAAGAGCGGGGCTCATCCCTTAGTCTGGAAACATGCGCTTTTTCTAGAAAGTGATTTCCTCCTGAGAGGACTCTGCCTTCTCACTGGCCTGAAGAGAAATTGTCGGCTGGACAGCCCTTGGTGAGGGCAGGCTTCTAGAGAGAAAGAAGTGTCAAAGCCAGCGTCCCTGGTGAGACGCCCATTTTTGCCAGCACCCCGCACCCCACCCGCCCCGAACCAGGGCCCTCAGCGCCCTTCCTCAAACCTCACAGAGGCCGCCTATAGGGGGCTGGGTCCCAGCTTCTGTAAGACCAAGTGCAGCAGCCAATCCAGAAAAATCTGCTTATATCTCTTTGGGGGAAAGAAAGTCAAAGTTGAGATGACCACATGGAAGGGAGAAACCTTGGCTTGGGGTGAGAACTCAGCACCCACCCACGGCTCTGGGTGAGATTTCGGCAGTGATGGGGGAGGGCGGGTATCACCAGGCGCACCTCTCAAGTGCTCCCACCACACGTAGGCCTTCCCTTGCTGTAGTGCTTAATGGACTGTGCTGTGGCTGCCTGTTTGCTTGTCCATCTCCCCTGCTAGCGCATAAGCTCTGTGAGGACAGGGACCTTGCCTTCTTTGTCATTGCTATGTCTCTGGAGTCAAGCACAGCACACGGAATAGTATAGGCAATCAAAAGGGAATGAGTAATAATAGCAGACACTAAAATAGCTCATACTATGGGCTAGGTCCTATTGTAAAGGCTTTACAGGTAATAACTTATTTAATCCTCATAACAGGCCTTGGAGATACTTACTAATATTATCCCCATTTTACAGATGAGCAAACTGAGGTACAGAGAGGTTAGGAAACATGCCCAAGGTCACCCAGCTGGTGGATTGAGCTGGGATTATGCGTCTGCTTCCAGAGGATAAATTCTGAACTATTCCTCTCTACTGCCTACAAATAAATAAATGAATGAACAAATTCATGACGAGCCTTAGGAGTTGTCTAGGCCAAGAATCTTAGGGTCCAGAGGCCACAGGGAGATGCCTGCCCAGCAGGAAGCAAATCACCCTTCCTGGGAACTCCTCCTCTCCCTTTTTTAAAACAAGGGATCAGGAGAGTGAGTGGGGAAAAAAAGGCAGGGACACCCAGAAGGAGGTCAGAAGAAGTAATCAGATGCTGGGCAAATGCTCCGTAATGTGTACAACCAAACCATCATGTAGAATCGGTAAAGGAAATAGTGAAGAACCTGTACTCCTCCCATGGCCCCTCAGCCAGATCAAGGATAAATCAGGGGTCAGAGAGCAGAGGACTTGTGGATCTGGAAAAAGAGAGTGGCTGATCTGGGATTCCTGTGGATGCTTCAAAGAGGCTCTTGGGAAGTGGTCTTGCAGCTTGGACTTTGACCTGAGGAGCCAAAGCAGCTCCTGAGGGGTCAGCTGGACTCAACCTCAACTCCAAGGAGTCCGAACGTCACCAAATGCCCGTGAAGCATGTAGGGCAGACATGCGTGACTTTCCTGGTCAGGAAACCTGGGCCATGCAGGCCTGGAGCTCAGGTCTTCTGGCCCCGGCCCCCGGCCCTGTCCACTCACTGCTGCACCTTGGTTGCTCACAGATGGGGAAGGAAGCAGAGGGTCCCCTGGCTGCAGCCTGCCCCCACCCTGCTGATTCTCACCCTTGGCTGCTGGAATTCCCAAGGAGGCCTCAACAAGAGCAAACTGATTGCTGGAGACAGTTTTGGCCCTGACTCCGAGACAGAGCTCGGGGAGGAGACGGTGGAGACATATGTCTGGCCACAGGGCTGTTTACAAGTCACGCTGATCTCAATCTGTGATGACAGATGGCTGAAGCAAGGAGATGTGGAGGGTCCCTTGCCACACACCCTTCTGCCCAGAGAACAGATATACACACACACACACACACACACACACACTGGACGAGGCTAAGTTTGATGCCCAGGGGCACGTGAGCAGGCTGGAGCTGAACCCTTGATCTGCAGACTTCAGGTGGGTAAGCTGGAAAGAAACTTTGACTCCCTGGGAGCAGTGGAAAGAGTGTGGGTGCTGGGGCAGCCAGACTCGCATCTAATTCCTGGCTCCACTCTGACTAGCTGTGTGACCTGGGCACATTTCTTAACCTCCTTCAGTCTTAAATTTTTCACCTGTAGAAGTGGGGACAGAAACTCAGTTCGTGGGTTGTTGTGAGGATTAACTTTACTGAAACAACCAATGTCAGACTGAAACTAGCATAATGCCTGGCACAGTCCCTGTAGATGTTCCTCAAGCCTCCCTCCCTCCCTCCCTCCCTCTCTTCCTTCCTCCCTCCCTCCCTTCCTTCCTTCCTTTCTCCCTCCCTCCCTCCCTCCCTCCCTCCCCTCCTTCCTTCCTTCCTTCCAGAAACACAGTTTCAAGGAAAGCAAGCTGGCCTGCTGCCCCTCACTGGCTGGAGAGACTTGGGCAAGTTACTCTCTAAGCCTTGGTTTTCTTATCAGCAAAATGGGGATGCCTTTTCCTTTCTCAGAGGGTTATTGTGAACACTAACCAGGCATGCAAAACTCTGAGCATGATGCTTATCACATATTGGTAATTATAATAATGTCCATTATTCCAGATTTTCCTCCTTGGTGAAGTCCTAATGGATCCCCCAATGATTGTGGAAATGCCACCCAAAGACAGGCTCTGACTGCTTCCTTGGGAGGCTCCGGAGCCAAAGTGGGTGTCTTGGTCACCATGAACAGTGAGGTGGAGACGGGTCTGGTCAGACCCCTGGCTCAGACAGGTGCCACTCCAGCCACCGCAACCTTATCCCTCCCCAGGGCTCTCCAGGCCAGAGATGCCATGTGTCAGTGACACCCCTGCTAGGGTAGGGAGGGTGCTAACTTGAGCTGAGGCACAATTCCCAGGAGGCTTCGAGTCCCTTGGAAGCTCTCAGAACAACCCCGAGCCAAAGAATCATGGCTTTTATCAGCCCAACAACTGGAATCCTGAAAATCTCATTTCTTTAGGGCAGGAGACTGGGCGTCTGACCCAGAGTTACAGAGAACAGGAGCTCCACCCCGGCACAGCTGTTCCCCCAGCCGGGGTCCTCTAGCTCAGCGAATGCCTAAGCCAAGAAGCAGAGGAAGGGGATTACAGAGCGATTAGAAGCAGGGCTCTGGGGTCACATAGACCTGGAGTTTCAGGCCCAATTTCCTCATCTGTAAAACGAAGATAGTAACACCCACCTAGAGATGTTGTTAGGATGCAACGAAATGAGAATGAACTTAACGTGGTGCTTGGCGCATATTACATCCTCTGAATAAAGGGCCGCTAATGAGGACGTGATGAGAGCGAGACTGCCGTGACTCGCCCTAGGGTTCTCTGCTCCAGCCTCCTCAGACATCACCTTCACATGCCCACTCTCCCCGGGGGCTGGCATCACAGACCTACACCTGGAGCACTCCTTGTGGGCAAGGGCCATGGCAAAACCCAGCCAAACCAAGGCTTTCCTCCTATTGAGAGTTTCAAATAAATTTTCAGATGTATATATAAACCTACATTCCCTCAAAAATCAATTTCCTTCCCCCACGCCTTCCACACACCTGTTCTTGGTAGGCATGCTCGTCGTGGCGGGGAGTTCAGTACTTCTGGAAACATCCCATTATATTGCTGGGCATCTGCAGTTTTTAATAAGTTGTCCCTACTGCTCAGTTTCTAGTTGAGTTCTGCCTACTAGAAACATCCACACATCGGCTTTTGCCCACCCCCTGAAACCATACGGAACAAGCCTACCCACTTCCCCCCAACCCCTGGATGTTTCTTTCAACACATCTCTGTAAATACAGGCCTGTACTGCAGGTTGCTGCCCTGCCTGTCTGTTCAATCCAATCTTCTGGCAGGATGTTGTCCTTCATGTATACGTGGAATACAGTCCTGGGATGCACCCTCTTGACTGTAAAATCCTTGTCTAGCATCCTGATTTGTATTGTCTTCAGGTTGCCCAATGCCCCCCTCCTCAGAATGATTAGGGAGATCCTGGTCCCCTAAGAATCAGACACACTGTGGTTTGAATCCTAGTTCCCCTGTCCTACCTGTGTGACCTTGGACGAGTTCCTCAGCTCTCTCTGAGCTACATTTTTCTCCTCCGTCAAATGGGGATAAAGATCCTTAGCTTGCTGCTGGTTGTGACAATGAAATGAAATCATGTAGGTGCAAAGCACGGCATAGCGTAAAACTTCGGTACCTGGCAGCTATTATTGTTTTTAAGAGAGAAAGATGCAGAATTCCTTGAAGGGGAAGAGCAAGAGAATCAGCTCTCCCTGGAGACACAGGGAGGGGCCTGGATTCTGCAGTGAACTCATCCTACGCCGGGCAGTCGGAGAGATGGTCTCGTGGCAAACAGCCGCGACCCACCACTGCGGGCCGCGTGCCGTGTGCCAGCCCACCTGCCCCAGCAAAGGGGCCTTGGGGTTGACACAGCCAGTGCCAAGCCAGATGGGGCAGCGGCCAACTTTCCAGTCAACCCAGATGTCTGTCCTTCTCGGATGAAAACTCAAAAATGTGGCCTCAGTCAAAGTGGCTTTGGAGAGCTGTGTGCTCTCCAGACCCTGCAGAAGCTCTGAGCTGCAACTTTTGATAACTCCCCAGGGGTCAGGATGATGTGGCTCAGGCCAGGTCCTGGCAGGTCAGCTGCATCTGTCACTCAGAGTGAAGGGAGAAAGGTGGGGGGACCAGAGGATGGCCTAGATTGACTCTCTGAGCCATTTCCCTGAGAAAGAAGGCACTGAGGAATTTTTCTGGAAGAAAAGGGATTTGTCTGTGCCATGTAACTGAGACTTCAAGGCAGTCCTTTCCCATGTCAGAAACAGCAGCACTCTGCAGGGACCTTCTTCAAGTCCTGTACAGCCTCAGAAGCCAAAGGTGATTTAGCGGAAGCCATGAAGTCACGTGGTCCCCCCCCGCCCCCCCCCCCCGCTCCCCCCCCCCCCCCCCCCCCCCCCCCCGCTGCTGGCTTCATTACTCCCCTCACACCCTGATCCTGCTAGACCACCTTGTTGGGGATGACAAAGCCCTTCCCTGAGGGGCACAGCCTTATTTTATCAGAAGAGAAATAGAGGTTCAGAGGGGCAGAGCCACCAGGGCTGAGAATGTTCCAGAACTCAGGAGTACGCCTGTCTTGCTAACCATTCCCAAACCTACCCCAGCAGCTCGCCTTTTTTTCCAGAGTCTGGCGCAGAAGCTTGCCTGTCTTGCCTACTTAAAGAAACATTCCCCACCCCGGCCCCAGGCTTGGGCCTGTAGCTAGGTGTCTGGCACCTGTCAACACAAACAAATTTCCCCAGCATCTTGCCCCTTCTCTCTACAATGCCCAGCTGCACTTTAATGCATTTTAAATGTTTACATTGCCCTTTGTAATTTCTTGCTCAGTGTGGGGAATGCCTAACATTCCAGGGTCTGCACCCTGGTGCCCAGCTTGCTGAGGTATGCTGCACACAGTGAGGGGTGGTGCTAGGAGGGGACAGGGAAGGGGTGGGGGGATGGGTGCTCAGCCTTGGGTGTGCTGTGCTCCAGGAAATGTTCTCACTCTCTCCATCTCACCTGCCTGTGCAATTTCCTTGGGTTGTTAAGCTCTTCCCCATCTCTTTGGCCCACTCTAATAATTCTATTTTTTTTAAATAAATTATTTATTTATTTAATTTTTGGCTGCATTGGGTCTTTGTAGCCCCGCGGGCTTTCTTTAGCTGTAGTGAGCAGGGCCTTCTCATTGCAGTGGCTTCCGTTGTTGTGGAACACGGGCTCTAGGCGCGCGGGCTCAGTAGTTGTGCCTCGTGGGCTCTAGAGCGCAGGCTCAGTAGTTGTGGTGCATGGGCTTAGTTGCTCCACGGCATGTGGGATCTTCCCGGACCAGGGCTTGAACCCATGTCCCCTGCATTGGCAGATGGATTCTTAACCACTGCGCCACCAGGGAAGCCCTACTCTAATAATTCTTCAGACCTCATCCTGGATGTCACCTCTACAAGAAGCTTTCCCTGATCCACCAGTTTGGGGAAGGATCTCCTACCCCTCAGTGTACAGATGTGCAGGTTGTGCACTGCACAAAAGCACCACATCTAACAGAATCATTGGCATCCTGGATTTGTCTAATTATAAAGACTATTTTGAACACGTGGAAGGGGCACCTTTCTCTAATTTGCACAAAGGTGGTCCCAGTTCTGCTGTCTGCGCCCCGCTCCGCCACCAGCCTGTAAGCTTGGAGAGGGGAGGCACTGTTTCTACCTTGTTCTCCACTGTTAAGGCCTACACACTATGGGTACTTCAAATGGGTACTTCATCGATGAAAATACTTGTTGGCTGAGTGGAGTGTGGGATATGGAAGTCTCAAGGGTGGGTCTGACCAGGAGGAAGAAAAGTGGTGAAAACACCTTTGGCCTGCAGGGGGAGATGCTGAGCAGCTCCACACACTCCTCCCAATGGGGCAGTGGGTCCAGTCTCTCTTCCCTTCTTGGAGGGATACTTCTAACAGTAATTATAACAGCTACCACTTACTGACCTAATGCTAAGTACAGGTGCCATCTCATTTACTCTCCACAGCTGCCTTACGAGGCTGGCACTATTACTGTCTCCATCTCACAGATGGGAGATGGGGCAGAGAGAGGTCAGCAGGCAGAGCTGGGACTGGTACCTGCCATGTATTGGATGCTCAAGCCTGAAAGCTTAATACTACCCTTTGGTGCTTCACCAAAAAATTCTATCACACTGAGAAACTGTCCACATTTATTTTTAGTTTGGAGAATATGGTCACTGCTCCACAGCTGAGTCTGAAGTTAGGAACAGCCCTGCCACTCCCCACTTCGGGCTCTGGGCCAGGGCCCCCACAAAGCTGACTCACCAAGTTGACTTTTGACAGGCAAAAGAAATACATGCCAGGCCCAGACCCAAGCCCAGGAGTGAGACCTGCAAGAGGAAGACCGGCTGAGCGGGCAGGAGCCACACTCAGGCATAGGTACCTTGTCACCTGCCTCCCAACTTTAAGATCAATGCCTTTGAGAGTGGCATTTTGCTCACTCCTGAATTCTCAGTGCTCAGTATAGGCGAGGCACCTGGTGAGTATTTGCTGAATGAATGAATGAATACGTTAGGTTTTCCCACCACAGAAAAGAGGGCTGGGAGCTGAGTTTCCCATACCCCAAGGCCGAGGACATTCTGGGACAGATGCCCAACACTGATTCAAAGGCTGAAAGGCAGGAAACAGGAGGTGAGGAGGAGGCCTAGGGGTCCCTCCAGGGAGAGAATGAGGGAAACATTGAGTCACTAAATCAAGACCTCTGGGCCCCTGGTACCTGGGTATGTGGAAGGGGATTGAGGGGTAGAAGAGGGCCCAGCATGGGATGTAATTCCTAAAATCTGAGCAAGAACAACTGGCAAAAGAGAGTAACCCATTCCAGGCCATCAGACCGAGCAGGCAGGCCACGCTGCACCTGGCAATGGGTCTGAGCCGTCAGGAGCCTCCGCCACCAGCCAAAAGCACACTCAAGGCAGATTTGGAAAGTTTTCCTAGTTTACCAGCCTGTTCTACCTGCCTGGCCTCTGAGGCCCTGGTGGGAAATGCAGGGGGTGGTGCCTGCAGCAGAGGCCAGGCCTTGGGAGAGCTTTGCTGACAACCCTGGACCCTGGCACCCAGCACTCACCTGGTCTGGGTGGACACGGGGCACAGGAGGTCACTCCCCAGAAGGCTCCCACACTGCCACAGCAGTCCTCTTGGGCAGTCAGCTCCAGCAGGGGGTTGGCACACTGGAAAAAAGGCCATGGACACTCATCACCTGCTTCCCTCCCCTGCTGTGCACAGAGATGTCGCAGGAAAGCCTGAGACATGAGCTCACCACTCACATCCTGCAGAGAATGCCCCCACCCAAGGGAGGGGAGGAGAGGGGAGGAGTTGTCCCGGAAGGAAGCAGTGAAACCCAAAGTCCACTCTGCCAGACCCTAAACTTGGGAGGGGAGTGGCAGGGACACATCCAGATAAGATCTTCTCTGTGAAGTCTGCAAACTGCCCCCATCCATGTTCCCAGCCCACAGAGGTTGGGCTTTCCTCCATCAAACTCCAGGGAATGCCAAGGCCACCTCCTGTGAGCAGGGTCCATGCCCAGCGACACCACAGCTGAGAGGTCCCTATCCCTTGGCTACTCCCTACCTCCCCCAGTTCCCAGGAGGGGTTTCCGGAAACGCCAAACTGCAATCCTAGGAAAAACCATCCTGGGTCTGGCTTAGCCCCTATCCTTAGGTGCCTGGACTCAGAAAAGCACACATGATTTCCCATCACTGACTGAGGATGCCACCGGAGGTAGGGGGGATGGAGTGTCTTATCTTTGCACCGCCAAGGCTTTGGGGTTTAACCTGCATTTGCTAATTTCACATCTCTGTGACTCCACCCTTAACTGGAGACCAAACTCCTTCTCGCCAGATCTAATAGCCCCACTACCCACGCACCGGGAGTCCTACACTCAGCTCCAGGAGAGCCCAGGATTTGCTGGGACACAAGGACGATTGTTCCCCTCCAGAGGGGGCCTCTCTTGGGTCCTCTTCTGTGTGCCTGGCACTGACAGGTACCCAGTGTCGACCAAGTAGGAGGCTCAACCCCTCTACACTCAGGCAATTTTATGCCCTGAGTTTTCCCATGTGGGGAATGGGAGGCCCTGTAGATTCACATTCCCTAGGAACAAGGAGGAGAGCGGGAAGGAGGAGGGGCACCGCAGGGAGCAGTCGTGGTCCCAGAAGACCCCGGGGCTGGGGCAGGAGCTGCTTTCTCACCTGTCCGTTCATAGCACTCAGGTAGCACCGGCCCAGCAGTGCCGGAGGCCTGGGCACCACTAGGGGTGGTGGCCGAGGAACCTCTCCAGACCGAGCCGGGATGCTGTTGCTGTCCCAGTGGCCATGGCCGGGGCTGGCGGGAAGCCAGGGCGAGGGTCTGGTCTCCACGCTGTTCTCCTCTGGGGCCTCCTCGACCTCGCCCCGTACCCGAGCCACCTGGTGGACCTGCACGGAGGCCTCAGGCGGGTGGTGGATGTGCACCTTCACCAAGGAGGGGTTCGCAGAGGCTGGGCACAGGGGCTGGGGTCAGAGGTGGGGAAACAGGGCCCCACCCTCTGAGGAGTGGCAGCAGCCCTGGGCCAGGCGAGCCACTGGTTGTGTCTCCCCAAAACTCGTCTCCATTTCTTCACTCTCTACTCAAAACCCAGAACAATACCCCAGGGAGGACAGGACCAAGCACAGACTCCTCCCCTCCACACCTTTTCTTGAAAAACCTTCATTACCAACTTCCAAACTACCTTCCTGATTCCACCTCCCCCCATGATCCTGTACAACCTTCGAGCTCCAGCCCAACAGACCCTGCATGGTCCCCACTACATGCCTTTGTTCACACCACTCCCTCTGCCCAGGAAGCCCTCCACTCCCCTCTGCTTAACCAAAGCCTACCCATTGTTTAAGGCCTAAGTGAAGTCCACCTCCCCCATGCAGCCTTCCCTGAACACCTCAGGCTTGGGGCTCTCCAACCCCTGATCTCCTACAAAATTCTGTATTTTTTGTACCCTTTATTTGGCACCTAATAATGGAAGGCAGAGGAAAGGAAATGTTTTATGATGCCATTCTTTCTCATCCATCCTCCCTCTATTGTTCAGAACCATGGGTTCCTTGAAATCAGGACCCTACCCTTATACTCTTTTGTCTCCCCCATCGCACCCAGTAGGGGATAAGAGCCAAAAAAAAAAAAAAAAGGGCAGAGAAAAACTTAGGGAATGAAACTGAGCGCTAAGGGTAGAGGAGAAGCAAGGGCTGGAGGCAGCTTCCCATCCCCTCCACCAAGATGCCAGCACCCACCCTACGCGGTTACCCAGGTCGCCTCCCAGCCCCACACTCACCCAGCTGGTTGGAGAGAGGCAGCGTGAAGGTGGACTGCTTCAAGGGGCCCGGTGGCGAGGCCCTGTGGTGGACCCCCTTCTCTGGAGGCTCCCTGTCCAGATTGGGGGAGGGCAGGTGGCAGAACTTCCCAGTGGAGTTGGTGGGGCACCAGCATTCGTCCCTACCAATGCAGCGGCCTCCATTCAGGCAGGGGATCTGGCAGAAATCTACAACATCGACCTCAAGGTGACGTGGTGGAAGAACACAGCAGCACCTACTATGTGGCCGCTGGGTGACAACAGGGAAGCAGGGGGAACAAGACCCCCAAATCTGGATGGCTTTGGGAACCGGGCACCCCCTGAAATGCAGGGACTTTCCAGGAGGCCTGGGAGGATGAAGGAGGATGGATAATAAGAGGCCTTGCCTTTCCTCCACCCTGCAGTAACCTGAGGGATGGGACGGGAGTGGGGGGCTGGCGGGGAGTGGCACTGTTAACGCCTTCACTTTTCTGTGGAGGAAACTTGGATTCAGAGAGGTTGTGTGACTTGCTCAGAGTCACATGTGACAGAGCTGGGTGAGGACTCAGCATTGTGTGATTGGAGACAACTCACAGGAGCCACGGTATGAGAGCACCCGGCCTCCTTCCTGCAGAAGAGCTGGGCTCCAGCCCAAGGCAGGCCTGTCCTTCTGGCCACCCCTGCACCCAGCTCCAGGGCCAGCCAGGAACCATGTGAGCGGGGAATGGACTCACAGATTCGGAAACCAGACTTGGGGTCATGCCCGTGGCCGCTCTGGCTGTACAGGGTGGTGGTGTCGCCACGCTCGCAGCTGCTGGCACAGCGCCCATGGGCACAGGTCTGCTTGCAGATGGTGGGAGTGAAGACGATCTTGATCTTCTTGATTTTCTCCGTGAGATTCAGCCCTGCAGAGAGAGGGCTTGGGTCCAGGGGGCAAGGCTGAGAGGCACAGCTGTGACCTCCAGAGGCTGGTTAGAAAGGCCCACGGGACTGGGTTGAATCCATCCCAAGGGCATTTGCTAAGTACCTCCTGGATGCAAGGTTCCATAGTGGGGGCCGAGTAATAGCTCACAGCCCAACATCTACTGAGGGATGCCAACAGGCCAGCACCTGAGCTCATGCTTTATGCACAATAACTTTCAGCCCTCTTGAGTATTATTTTAAGTTGAACCACTAGAAATTGCCATTTTTGTAGGTTAAAATGGTTGAATATTGGCAATGTTCTTATATCTGACCAAATATTTCCATCTGACAGTTAAGGAAACTGAGGCTCAGAGAAGGATGGGTTGCATCCCAAGTCACACAGCTAGCAAGGGCTGCAGCTGGGCTTTGCACCAAAGGGCAGAGAACAGAATGTAGCTCAGACTTGCTAGAGAAGAGAGTTTTCCAAGAGAACACCTGAAAGAATGATTAGGGTCGGGTTTTGGAGGCCCTAATGGCCAGAACAAGGATAGAGCACTTTATTCAGTTGGCGGTGGGAAATCATTGAAAATTTTCAGTGAGAGATCAAAGAGGAAGTGGGGGGAGGGTAATGCCATCTGAGCTGGGGTGTGCAGGTGGATGGAGAGACAGGGTGACTGGTTGGGAGGTCATTGCAGCAGCGTGAGCTGAGGTCGCTTCATTTAACACAAGTGGTGGCAGTGGAAACACAAAGGAGGGGTATTCATTCTGTATAGGGGGCCCAGTGGGGAAGCCAGGAGGCGGAGGGGTTGAGAAGGGAAGTATAAAAGGTCTATGGAGACTTGACTGTGAAGGGAGGAGAGATAGAAAGGAAGGCAGAGGGAAGTGGAGAAATAGCCATACGTGTGTGTGTGTGTGTGTGTGTGTGTGTGTGAATGGGAGAGCTGTAAGTAACTGTATATGCTCTAGGGAAAGGGCTGAGTGGGGGACAGGTTGAAGGGGGAGGAGAACCGGGGGAGGGGGAGGGCAAGTGACAGCCTAGGGTTCCAGAAGAGTCAAGAAACAGTGGGATGTGCCTTAGACAAGAAGAGGGGCACTTCCTTTTCAAGATGGCAAGAAAGGTCATCAGCTATAAAAAGGACACTGCTGCATGTTATCCACGACATGGATAAACCTCAAAAACATTACACTAAGTGAAAGAGCCAGACACAAAAGGCCACATATTGCATGATTCCGTTTATATGAAATGTCCAGGATATGCAAATCTATAAGGACAGGGAGTGGATTAGTGGGACCAGGGGCCGAGGCGAGGGTGGGAGCGGGGAAGGGAGTGACTGCTTAATGGGCATGGGGCTTCTTCTTGCAGTGATGGCAATGTCCTGTAATTAGATAGCGGTTGCACACAATTGTGGATATGCTAAACATCACTGATGTGCACACTTTAAAATGGGCAGGAAGGTGAGGACTCTGGGGAGTGGAAAGCATGGCCATGGGATGGGGCTGGGGAAGGTGGGGGCAGCTTGGAGTAGCTGCTCTGAGGAACGAGAGAAAGTGTCCCGGCACACCGGGAAGGATTGCTGGGCAACGAGCAAGAATGTGCAGAGGCTTGAATCCTCAGGGATGCTCAGCTCTCTCCTCTGGGAAGCAGAGGCCCCGCTGTAGGTAACAAGGGGTTTGCAGGAAGGATGAGGTGGAAGGACCAGCGCCAGGGAGGTGAGGTTCACAACTGGATATGAAGGAAGCAAAGGCAGGACAGGTGACAGATGGGGCAGAAATGGAGCAATCAAGGTCTAGGTGCCTCAAAGGGGCAAAGTCTCCAGCAGCTGGTTTAGGACCCCTGGAGTCCGACACAAAGCAGATGCTTGACAACTGTTTTGTTCATTGGCTGAAAAGATAAGGGACAGGGTGACAACTCAGCCCTTCTGAGAGGGTGAAGGGGGAAGCAAAGGTGGGGAGAAGGAGGTCCAAGATTTAGATGCCCTGCTCTTTGAGGACCTGGAGCCAGGGTGTCCTTACCCCAGGAGGATGACGGGTGGTCCAGATATGCTGCCTGCTGGGCACCATGCTTCCGCTCAGGGCCTGGCCCCATGGGCAGGGCATTGGAGGTCAGCTGGCCGTTGGCCGCAGTGGCCAGATAAAGTCGGACAGTCTGGGACAGCCCCACGTGCTGCTGGGTGGCGTGTGTCTGGCTGAGCCCACTCAGGGTCCTGTGGAGACAACCGGGGCGTGGGGTTTGCATCCCGGGAACAGTGTCTCTGTGCCCTTCCTGTTCAGGACGTCCACCCCCGCCTCTGCGCTAGAAGAGAGTTCTCTGTTTGGCTGCCTTCTTGCCAACTCCAGGAAAATGGAGGTGCCCTGAGACAGGGGAACAGGGCTAAGGCCAGCTGGCTAGTTCGGTGGGAGTGCCTACCCCTTTGTAGAACTGCCAGGCTTTGGCTGGGTATTCTGGGCAAGTCACTGAGCCTCCCTGGGCCTCAGGGCCCTCGACTGCAAAATAAAGGTGTTAGATTGGTCCCATGTAGCTCTGACATTTGAAGAGTTTGAGACTCTTATGGACCAGCCCTCGCCCTAAAACTGAGTCCTGTGCCTGCTTCTTGCCACTTCTTAATACAACCTTTCATACAAATTGCTTGTGGAACAGGTGCCCAGCAAATACACGTTAACAGATTGATTCAGGGGCGGGGCCCTGAATATCCCTCTGATTAATGTTATTGTAAAAATAATACAGCAACAATATTCAAGGAGAAAAAAATGAATTCATCATCCTCCCACCCCAACACGGCAAATACTTTGGCATATTTCCTTTCAACCTTTGCTCAAGTTCTTACACTATTGTCATCACTTGCAGATACCATTTAAATTCTGATTTTTCACTTAACATTAGATCGTACTTTATACAATTCCACAATTTTCATATTGATCATCTTAATTGCTACAAGGTAGTCTATCTGAAGATGAATCACAATTTATTCAGACATTCTCCTGTTACATACTTAGATTGTTTTTTAAATTTTTAACTGTGGACATCCTGACTCATATGGCTTTTTTTCTTCAGTTAAAATATTCCTTTAGTATAGGGGGATTCATTAAACTGTTTTTATTCTGTATATTTGAAAAGTATTTATAAGAAACATTTTGAAAAGGCTTATTATTTTAGGATTAATTCTGTGGACTAGAATGACCATATCAGAGGTTACATTTATGGCTCTAGGTATACACTGGAGGACTGCTCTCCAAAAGGCTGTATAAATGTACCACTCGGAGTGCAGCCTCGCCAGCATAGTGTATTATTAATTTTTCATAATCATCATCATCATCATCATAAATGATACTTCAATGTTGCTTTAGCTACCTTTTTTTTATCATTTCTGAGGTTGAATTTTTTTCATACATCTATTTACCACTTGTGAAAATTTTCTGCTCATGTCCTTTGATATCTTAACTATTTGAGTTGTTTGCTCATAAACTTGAACGGTTCTTTATGTGTTTATTATAAGGCAGGTCATTCTACAAGGCAGCCTTGTTGTAAATGCTCTGTCACTGTCAAAATGTATATGAACCACTGTATACCTGGCAGTGTCTGGACTGTGGTGGGTGTGAGCACATTGTAGACATTGAAGCTGAGAGAGTAATTACTTGCCCAAGGTTATACAACAGGTAAATCAGGCCCCAGGACTCCAACCCAGCAGAGCTTGACTCCTGTGCCACCCAACAGAGCAGCCCAGACCATGACAGAAACTCAGCCTAGAAGCCTCTGCTCAGACCTGGGGTGGCGCTCTTTCCTCCAGTAGGTCCCACCCCTAGCTCCACTGGATTCTTTGCCCAAGTGGGTCCTGGGACCCTCTCCCTCCATCATCCCTATTCCTGTTCTGTTGGCCCCGGGTGTCCAGGCCATGAGCAATCTCCCTCTCATCCTTTCCTGGCAGGAGCCAGAACAGCACAGGTGTCAGAGTTGGGCACCTTCCAGCCCTTCCCCAGCCCTGTTGGCCTGGGACTTGGCTCCCGTGAGCTTCACCACTGCTCTTCTTCCAGTGCGACCAGCAGCAAATACTCACCCTGACAGCCCCAAACATGCCCCAGCCTGCTCCCCAAGTTTGAGGGCTGGAGTGAGAGAGAGGGCCCGTTAGCCACCTCAGAAGCTCTGGGAGCTGTAACAGACCAGATTTGGGGGCCCCACCCTCAGGCACCTGCTCCTAACTCCGAGGAGAAGGTCAGCACAACCAGCTGCAGCAGAAAACACAATTCTTCCAATGGCTTCCAAGAGTTCGCCAAAGAGTGAGAGGTAAGTGAGCTGGTAGGTCGGTGGAAGTCTCCTCCTGGTGGCACCAAGCTGATGCCATGGCTCAGCTTAGTGTCAGCATCACAGAGCACCCAGGGAGCTAAAGGGAGTAGTTCAGGTTCTGCCCGGACCACCTGGGACATTTCTGAACTTGATGCTGAACAAGAGCTCTCCAATCTGGTCAAGGTGGAAACTCAAAGGGTTCTTTCTTGGTGGTTTGCTGTCACTGTTGTTACTGTTGCCATCAATTGTTTCTCTAATTGGAACTCAAAGCTAATGGCCCCAAGATTCCTGAGTTCAAATCCCTTAAGGGTCAAAGGCTTAACTTTGCAGAGAAGAAAAAAAATGTCTTCCCTAGTTGTAGAAAGGACCTGTCTGTACAGAGAAGAGAGGACAGGAATTGGGCCAGGCAGATGTCAGTTCTGCCTCCTACTTGACCAGTCACTGAGATCCCCTGAAACTCAGATTCCTAATCAGTAAAACAGGAATAGTGACACCCACCTCACCGGGCTATGGTGAGGACCAAGAGGAACAGTGACACCATGTGATTATTTTGAAAATATAAATAAGTGGTCACAAGTTGAAAACTATGCCAGAACTTTAAAATCACATGAACAAAGAAAAGAAAGTGCTAGCTATAGTTCAGACAAAATACCTCTCCCCAAGCCACTAAAAATTCTTCTTCATCTAAGAGGAATAAAAGACACCCCAAATATCTTGTTATACTGCCCAAGCGTCGTTACATATAAAAGGCCAAGTGACTAATCTGGTGTCAATACATTTTTAACAACCACAGCCTTCTGAGCTCAATCCATTGTCATCTACTGCTGTGATGGGGATTTCGGATTAAACGATAGAAATCAAAAAGTCCTACCTTCTGAGACGCTCAGAGCCAAGTAAAGAAGGAAGCCTTGGTTCTTTGATAGGTCCTATGTCTTACACTGAAAACACCCCTCTAAAGAGTCAGCTATCTCCCTTCATAAACCCCAGACCAGTCCTGGGAGGTGGACAGGGAGGGAGGGCCCCCCACCCCATGTGTGAAGGGCTTCAGGCCCTCAGCTCAGCTCTGGCTCCTAGAGGGTGGTAGCAACAGAGGCAAGTGAGAGCTTCACTGGGAAGGTGACTTTCTTTGACTAAAGTGTCTGGAGCGGGGCTCTGTCCACTCTCAGCCTTGGAAGAACTGCTTCAATTTCATTAAAGGATAGCGGTTCTCAGACTCGCCTAGCCCAAGATTATCTCTCTGGGATTGTTCCAAGGAGGTCCTGGCAGAGCTGCCACAATGGACTGCAACATCCATCTCTCTAGACTTCAGGATTTCATGGATCAGTAAAATTTTGAAACAAATGTAGGGGACCAACATAAAGTTGCCAACTTTTTATTTAGGTAAGACATTAAAACACACACACACACACACGCACAACTGCCAATTATTACCACCATAACTTTATGAAAGAAAAGACATTTCAATGCTAATAAGAAATATTTGAATAAGCTTAACTTCGTGGAAATCTCACCTCATTGACTTTATTTTTTTCATTTCTTCATGGACCAACGAAAACTCCATCACAGACCAGCGTGGAGCCAAGGAGGAGCCACTGGGTATGATCCACCAAGATGTGCTCTGGCCTGAGGACTCTCCGGCTCTTTCAACCAATTTGGGAAGAAAACCTTCCATCCCAGCTGGCTGGGATCTTCAGACCTGAGTGGAAACTCCCTGGACAGTGCATACCCATGATAATGCCACTCAGCTGAACATGGTGCCCCCATATTCTGCCCAACTCACTAAGGTTCTCAAACAGTGATGGGGAGATGAGTGGGTGAGGGGCTCCGTGCCCTCCATCCCACCCACTTTCACCTTAGCCTGGTGGCTCCACTCTATCTAATTGATAACTGGGCTTCCACATACTATTTTGTTTGCTAAGTGTTCTGCTGCCAAAAGAAAGTTTAAAAACATCACTGCAAGGTGCATAGAATAGTTACAGCTCCCATGGATAGAGCACTGAAGCATGTACTTCAAATGCATCATCTTATTCATGTTATTTTATTGAATGAAAAAAGTAAGTTGCAAAATAATATGGGCAGTAACACTTCCAGGTTTCTGTTTGAAGAAAAACCTCTCTCTCTCCCCCTACAGGTATTTATATAGGCATAGGAAAGGTCTGGAAGGATCTGTAAACAGTGGCTGCCCCTTGGGGATGCGAATGCCTATGTATGTGTAACTACTGTTTTAAACTTTATGTTTCCATATTTTTAGATTTTTTTCAGTAAAAGATTTTTTTTTACAGTTTTACAGTAAACATGCATTATTTTGTAATAAAAATAAATCTCTATTTTCCCCAGCAACTCCAATTTATAGATAAGGAAATTGAGGCTCAGGAAAAGCATGATCAATGTGTGTATATTACTAGGATCCAAGGCAGACTCTGATGGCTAACAGAGGTACAGGAGTTCAGATGTAAGCAGCACCATGACATTTGAGCTGAGGCTTAAGAGATGGGGAGGAATTTCACAGTCCAAAATGAGGAGGAAGACATTCCAGATAAGATAACGCGTGAAGGTGGGAAGCATGGGCCATATTTAAGGAAGGATAATGAGCACAGTTGGATAAAGCATAGAATGGAAGGGAAGGGAGGGAAGGAAAATAACATCCATTCGGTGCCTACCAAGTAGTGGACATCATTCTAGGTGTTTTACATAACATATCATTTACTTGTCCAAACAACCAACCCTATGATCAAAAACCTCTGCTTGGCCAAAACCACTTTAAACAAAGTAAAAAGACAAAAGACAAAATGGTAAAAATAAGTGCAATTCATATCACGATAAAGAACCAATCTCCATAATATTTAAAGAGCGCCTAGAAACAGAAAAGACAGACTAATAGCCCTCGAAGAAAAGTCAGCAAAGGAATATGAACAGTTTACAGAAAAAAAAACCCCAAATGTTTCCTTTTTTTTTCAAGATCAAGATTTTTAAAAATTAATGTTTCATTGCTTCATCAAGTACATTCTCAAGTATAATTTTTGTTGTTTACTATAAATATATGGT
The DNA here is from genome assembly GCF_009873245.2 of Balaenoptera musculus. NCBI lineage: Eukaryota > Metazoa > Chordata > Mammalia > Artiodactyla > Balaenopteridae > Balaenoptera > Balaenoptera musculus. The sequence continues at coordinate 148,040,289 of NC_045786.1, forward strand.
GACAAAGAGCACAGTTTGAAGGAACTGCACTGATTTTTCCTAAGGCACCAGCAGTTTTCCCCACCATCCCTTATGAACCATAGTGCAATTGTCAACACAATGAAAAAGGAACTTAGTATTATTATTAAAATAGTTTTAACCCTTAAAGGGTCTTGGGCTCAACAGATAGCACTTTGAGAACTACTGTTTTACTAGAACAAAAATATATTTCTCATTTTTGTTACGTTGACTTTGGGTTGGTTACAGGTATCTTCTTCATTCTGGAATCCTGGCAAAAGAAAAAGCCTTTATCTGGCACCTGTTTTTCTTGTGGCAGAGGAAAATGAGCAAAAGTAAATTCATGCATTGGCTTCCAAAGCTTCTTCTTAGACATGACCTATATCATTTCTCATCTTCCATTGACTTTGGTCAAGTCCCATGGCCAAGCTTGATGTCAATGGAAAGAAGGAAGTACTCCTCCCATAGGTAAGGACCCTGGAAACCGTGGCCTCCGATGCCGCTCCCCCCTCCCGGGAAAGGAGACACAAGGAAATTCCCCTCCTCGCCTCCGCTGCCACCTCCAACCACCCCCAAAATAACCCCTCGGGGGGTGAGAGGCAATTATAACCCCGTCGAGCGGAGGGCGCGGGGGATGCGCGCCGGGCGGGCGGGGTCGGGGAGCGCGGCGCGGGTCCCCAGGTGGCGAGCTGAGGTGCTCCCACCGCCCCAAATGTTTCTTAAACACATGAAAATAGGCTCAACTTTTCTCATTCGAAGGGATGTGCAAATGAAAACTACTTTGAGATAGCATTTTTCAGTCCATCAGATTAGCAAAAAATCCAAAAGTTTAATAATAGACTAATTTGGTGAGATTGTGCAGAAACAGACACTCTCAGATGTTGCTGGTAGGAATGTAAGTCGACACAGCCCATATGGAGAGCAATTTGGCAATGTCTATCCACACCGCAATGCATCAATGCTTTGCCCCTGCAGGTCCACCTCCGAGGCTGTGCTGCAGATACACCTGCTGTGGTAGGCGCTGCTGCCGCCCTGCCCAGTCTCCTTTGCGGCCAGTGCACCCCACACTGTCTTCTCCTGAGCTGTGCTCCGGACGGAAGGCAACCACCTGACAAGCTCCTCCCACCATCATGACCACGAAGCCAATGACTGCCTGAACCGGAAGTTTAAAAGCCCCGCCTCCCTGCTTCAAGGTGGGACAACTGTCCAAGCTCCGCCCTCTGTTAGGCTTTGGCTTGATTTTCCCGGGACCAATCCTTGTTTGGCTCTTTCTGCCTTTCCATTCTGCTTCCCTCCCGCCCTTAGCCCTCCCCCAGTAAATCACACACACACCTGAATTCACGTCCCAGCTCCACCTCTAGGGGAATCTGACCTAAGACACTTGTAAACGTCCACAATGATGGATGAACAAGATTATTCATAGTAGCACTGTTTTGTAATAGCAAAATATTTTGTAAAGAATAGAAACAGGGCTTCCCAGGTGGTGCAGTGGTTGAGAATCTGCCTGCCAATGCAGGGGACACGGGTTCGAGCCCTGGTCTGGGAAGATCCCACATGCCGCGGAGCAACTGGGCCCGTGAGCCACAACTACTGAGCCTGCGCGTCTGGAGCTTGTGCTCCGCAACAAGAGAAGCCGCGACAGTGAGAGGCCCGCGCACCGCGATGAAGAGGGGCCCCCCGCTCGCCACAACTAGAGAAAGCCCTCGCACAGAAACGAAGACCCAACACAGCCAAAAAATAAATAAATAAGTAAATAAACTATGCACATCCTCCTGTACACTTTAAAAATCATCTCTAGATTACTTACAACACCTAATACAATGTAAATGCTATGTAAATAATTGCCAGCATATGGCAAATTCAAGTCTTAAAAAAGAAAAAAGAAAAAAAAAAAGAATAGAAACAATGTAAGTGTCCCTTAGTAGGGGACTGGTTAAACAAACTAAGAGACATCCACGGGATGGAGTCCTATGCCCTCAAAACAGAAAGATTCAGCTCTTTTACATCCACAGGAAAAGCTCTCCAAGATATATAGAAAAGTGAAAAAACAGCCCAAATCTGGCCCACCGACTGTTTTTGTACAGACTGTGACCTAACAATGGTTTTTTATATTTTTTAATGGTTGGAAAAAATCAAACGAAGAATAATATTTCATGACATGAGAAAGCAATATGAAATTCAAATTTGTTTCCATAAATACAGTTTAACTGGAACACAGTCACACTCATTGTCTAAAACTGCTTTTGCTCTACAGTGGCAGAGCTGAGTAGCTGCAGACACCATATGTTGTACAAAGCCTAAAATATTTACTATCTGGCTTTTTATGGAAGAAGTTTGCTGACTCCTGATGTGGGGCATGTAAACTTTTGTGTAAAAATAGAGAAAATAAGCATGAATTTATTTGCATATTCATAAAGCAACCTTGGAAGGATACCCTGAGAATTAATAAGTGGTTTCCTGTGTGTGTGTGTGTGTGTGTTGGGGGGGGGGAGTGGGAAGTGGATGGATGGGGAAGAAACTGGTGCTACAATTCAATGAATGCTTGTACTGTGCCAGGCTGCATGCCAACAACGCGTGTCACATGCATTATCTCATGAAAGCCTCTCCATAACCCTAAGAGTTAGATATACATTATCCCCCATTTTACAGTCAAGAAAACAGAGGGTAGGGAGGTTCTATACCTTGCTGAAGGTCGCAGAACTCCTAAGTGCAGAAGCCAGGTTACCAAACCAAGTAAGTTCATCCTCAAGCCACCCCACCGTTTGTCATTTCTCTATCGCCATTTCACTGAGGCTGTGAGGCATTAAAGAAGAATAGGTTCTGGTCCATATCGTGGAGGACTTGAAATATCAGGGAGGTGTCTGGGCTGTACTGAATGGGTAAAAGGGAGTCCCTAGAGATTTTGGAGCAGCCCACCCTCTTTCACGCATTCAAGAAGCACTTACTGAATGCCTGCCACGTGCCAGGCATCCAGGTCCAAGGGTGGCAAAGACTCTCTTACCCTCTCTGCTCCAGTGGAGACTGAGCAAAGGAACCAGCATCCCAGCACATGTGTGGAGGTACAAGGAGAGCCATACATTAGCCTTGAGATGCTGGTGGTCTTCAAGCAGGTCTAGGACATGATGGGATGGGCCTTTTCAAATGTTTATTACTTTGATGAAAGATTACCTGGTGGTGGATAGACCAGAGAGGGGAGGGCTGGAGGCCAGCTGGAAGGCTTTGGCTGTGCTCTAGTCTAGCAGGGACCAAGGATGGGACCAAGAAGAGGATAGGGATTCAAGGGATATTTAATACATAGAGAGTTCCCAGCTGTGGCTTAGACAAATGGGTGGAGGGCATTCCAAGAGCCAAGATCTCAAGGAGTGATCCAAGAAGTGACTCAGTTTGGGACATAGTGAGTGCTGGTGCCTCAGGATGGATCTCCAGATAGAAATACCCAGGAGGTAGCACTCAGGAGAGAGGCTGGGACTGCAGACACAGTCAAGGGAGTCCTGGTGGGGAGGTGGGGCTGCAGGGATGATATTACTCAGGGAGAGTATTCATAACAAACCACGACTCAGAGTTCCACTGCTGGACTCTGCTCTGGACACTTGCCAGTTTCAAAGAGGGAAATGTGTTAACGAACAGACTGGTCTCCGTGTTAGGCTTTGCTCCCATAAATTTGTCTCCAACCTTTGGTGCCGCTTGCCTGCTAGCGTGCGATAAAGCAAATGGCAAGCCAAAAAGGAATACTGACGGGAAAACGTGGCAACAGCCCATCACACTTCACTTGACAGCTTGCTCTCTACACGGCTACGTGCGTGTGCCTATAGCGGGTTTTTATTTTGCACACACAGACGATCATCATAGTTTCTGCTAGTAAAACTGTTCCCAGCTCTAATCATGGAATTAATTACATTGATAGTTCATGGTATTCCTTATGACTGCCAGATGCTCTGACACCGAAACACTTTGAGAAATACAGGAGTAAAGAGAGAATAAATAAGGGCAGAGGAGGGGGTCTGGGGAGCAACAACCCTTGAGGGGCAGACCAAGGAAGAGGCTGTGGAGATGTCAGAGAGGTAGGAGGGGACAGGGAGAGAGCACCAAGACAGGAGGGCGTTTCTTGAACTCCATCCCTGCTCCTGGCCTTCCCGTGACTGCAGGCCCAGCTCATTACAGGTGAACACACCTTGGCGCCTCCCAAGTGGCTCAGTCTCCCCTGAGAATCTGGGTCCTGGAGAGGCAGGGGGAAGCCTTCGCAGAGCTCTGCTCCCTCTCTCCTCCTCGCTGGCCAGGCAGGCCTCACGCCCAGGCCACGGTCAGGTGGCCCTAGTGCCTAATCCCCAGGGACCCAAGGTAGTGTTTCCAGACATCACGCTCCAGCCCCCGCTGCAAACCTGCCCTGCCCCGGCAGGGAACAAGGGGGCACCCAGCTTTGGTGGGCGAAGAGGAGGGGACACCATGGCCTTGGCACAAAGCGAGGAGCCTGCTGATTCTAGGTGATGCATAGTTTGGGGGCCTGAGCAGGTGTGGCCCAGGCTGGGCTAAGACAGCAGCCATCACTCCCCAGCCTCTGGGTATCAGAGGTGCCAGGTTGATGGGTTCCCAGGTGTCACCGTAAGGAGGGGACGACTTGAACTCTGCCTCTCTTGTCCTAGACAGTAAAAATGAACATTTACTGAGCACTAACTCTGTGCTGTATATTACTTGTTCTATTTGCATATGTTATCTAATCTTTGCAACCACCTTAGGGGCTAGGTACTGTTATTAACCCCATTTTTTCAGAAAATAAAACTGAGGCACAGAGAGGTTAAGGACTTGCCCAAGGTCATTCATCTAGAATCGCACTGTCCAATAGAACTTCCTGTGACGATGGAAACGCTCTATAGTCTGTGCCATCCAATATGCTACCTGCTAGCCACTGTGGCTTTGAAGCACTTGGAAATGCAGCTGGTGTGACTGAGTTTTACATTAAATTAAATTTAAATAGTCCCTTTGTGGCTGATGGCTACTGCATTGGACAGCACAGCATAGAAAATGGAGGAGTCTGGATTTGAACCCGGAAAGTCTATCTTGGCTATGTGGTTAAAAGTTTCCCCTGGCTACCCTCACTGCATTCTTTGCCCCCAGGCACGTGGGTTCCCTGACTGTCCTGGCCCAGGGGAATCAGCACCCTTTTAAACCTTGCTGTCCTGAGGATGTGGCAGGAAAGAGACTGGATTTCCAGAAGACATGGACCCAGGACCAGGTCACAGGGGAGCAGGTTTCAGCATGGCCTGAGGAAGGATGTCAAAAAAGCCAGGGTTGCCTGGCGACATGGTGGTCCCTGGAGAGGCCTGAGCACCTTGTCCTTGGGATCGAGGAGCTGGGTCCCCGCCTCTAACCCTCCATCTCCCCACCCCATGCCAGAAAGGAAGCAGCAGACATTCCTGCTCAGGGCGGGGCTCTGGGCCCGTGACATCTGAGAGACAAGTGGGGTGGCATGCTCAGTGGGGCGGTCCTGGGGGACCCAGCCCCTTCCCGCTGCCTGGCACACAGTTGCGGCATCCCCAACACTGGGACCCTCATACCCTGCTGCCCTCCCGGAAGGGCGGAGAGCTGGCCTCCCCTACGTGTCTCAAGACCTCTCCTGCTGCCGGTCCTGCTGTGCCCACTTGCCCGACCCCCTCGGCCTCCCCGGTCTGCCTGAGGTCCCCCCCAAACTGCCCCCGCCGGCCACCTGTGAGTCATATCCCCCTGCTCTGAGGTCTGTGCCTTTAGCTTTTTTCTGTGGCCACATCCAGGTCTGAGAGGTCCGGAGCTCGGGCTCACAGACCCCAGGGGACGCCCCTGCCAGGCTGAGGGGTGGGGAGGGGGCAGAACCCGGGAGCCTCGCCTGCCCAGAACCGCACCCTGCTCTGCTCGCCCAGCAGCTGGGGAGAGAACACAGCACCCCGCTTCCTTGCAGGCAGATAAGAGGCGGAGGCTGGTGGAGCTCTGCACGTCCGGGGCATTGTCTGTGGGATGCCGAGCCCGGGCCTGAGGCCTGGCCCCCACCTCTAGAGCAGCATTACGTAGGTGCTGCCTCAGTGTCCCAAGTGTCCAGAGACCCCTCTGAGCCTCGTCATGCTTCTCCACCCTCCAGACCCCTCATGCCTTGGTCAGCTGCGAACGCTTTTCCACTGAGTGGCCTGCCTCACGGGCCGCCAAGCCCTTGCTCCTTGAGACTCTGCATTGCCTTTTTTCTGTCCTGGATGGGCCAGGGTGCTGGGTGGGAAGCTGAAGTGGGCTGTCTAGGCCCTGGGATCACACCTAGGGCAACTCAGGGGGCAGAGAAGGGAGGAGAAGGTGCCCTGAAGGGCTGCCCAGGGCCCCAGGAAATGCCCCTCATTTTCTACGTAAGTGTCATTTTGTCCAAGTGTCAAACCACCGAGCAATCGCCCTCTCCCTCCAGCCAGGAAGGAGACAAAGAAAGGGCCCTTCCAGGAGCTCCTCTGCCTCCTTCTGGGCCCAGCAAGACCACCCAAAGGGCTGCAGCATGGCCAGGGATACAGACCCCGAGAGGGGAAAGGAGGGGACTGGATCTTACCCTCTTTATATCCTTCACGGAGTCATCACAGCGCTGGGCAGACAACTGCCGCCCCCCAGATAGTCATCACGTTGAACATTGAACTCTGTGGCTCCCAGCGCTCTGGCCTCACTGGAGCCATCTCCCCAGCCCAGGCCAGGTCCCACTCCACAGCCATCCAGGGCCAATGAGCAGTCTGAAGCCTTTGGCTCCAAGTTCCCCCAGGAAGACTTGTCAGCTTGTGGGGGAACCTGGATGTCATGAATTCATCATCTAGCCACTTCCAAGGTCCACTTGTGAGCACTCAGATGGTGCGTGGTCCCACATGGGCATGGAGGGAAAAGCCTCTGGCCCACCGAGGGCTTACAGTCCAGGCAGGGAGGCAGGAAGCAGGGGAGGGCTAGCACACCTGGTTCCTTTGTGTGGATTAGAAAAGGGGCCCTGGGCAGCCAGTTTACAGAGGCTGCCCTGCTTCCTTCAGGCTGATGTAGCATGGTGCCAGGGCTGGGCAAGCGGAACGTAGGCTAGAGTTTAGCCCCATTCATCTCCTGACCTTTGTGTAGGGTGCAACCCCCCCCCCCCCTCCCATGCACAGTGGTCCTGGGAGAAGACCCTGCACATGAGTGTTTCCTACAATCCAAGAGTGGAAAAGCAGCAGGTAGTCAGGTGAGCTGCCTGGCCAAGATGCTCCAGGCCTCCCTACGCAGGTGTAGCCCTGGGTCTGGATGCCTGGGGAAGACTTTCTAGAAGTTGTGTGATGTTAGCTGGAGGAAGGCATGGGGAGGACAGAGTCCACCCAAGGCCGAGAGAACCATGAGTGCAAAGGGACAAATCCAAGAATGTGCTGGTGATGGTGTTCAGGGGGTAAGGAAGTGTGTCTGGTTAAAGGGAAAAAAGGAGGGGCCAAGGATGACCATAAATAACAGCAAATAGCTACATTTGTTTGCCAGGTACTGTTCTAAGCACTTTATGTATATAAACTAATTTAATCATCATTATATGAGGAAGTAGGTATTATGATTATACTCATTTTACAGGTGAGGCACAGAGTTGCTAGGTAACTTGCCTAAGGTCACAGAGCCAATGACTAACAGAGCTGGGAATCCAACACAGGAGGCCTGCATCTGCATCTCGTTCCCGAGCCTGTACTCTAAACCTCTACACTATATCGTGGCTTGAGAGCTATGCTTTGGGTCTGAGCTTTAGAGCCTTATCCTTTGGGTCTCATGTATAAAAGGGAAGCCTTGAAGGAAGGTGTTTTTACCAGGAAGGAACAAGGTTAAAAATGGTCTCTTAGGAAGGCGATCATGGACAACTCCTCCCTGGAGCTCCCACCCACCCTGACCGCCCGGCTGCCTGGCCAAGAGTGCTCTCCTCCCCCACCCCCGCCCCCCGGACGTTTTCTCAGGGCATCTGTGGTCCCCAGGGCGAGGCAGAGGTGAGGCAGTGAAGTCTGTGGAGCCACAGTACTCCACACACACCCACTGGTTCAAGTAACTGCTCTGTTTACGGAAACTCAGGCACAGAACAAACATCACTTTAGAAAGGTCCCCAGTGCCCTGCAAGGCGGCTCTCACTATCCCCACAGCACCTGTGAGGCACTTGCGGTGCAGAGACAGTAAGTCTCTGGCCCTAGCTCACATGTCTCACGAATGGCAAAACCCAGGATTCGAACCAGGTCTATCACACTCCTCCCAGCACTGCACCCTCACTCTCGCCACAAGCTGCTGCTGCATGAGTTACAAAGAAGCAGGTGAAAAAAGGAAGTGGTTGGAGAGGTGAAGAGGTGAAGGGAAAGAAAACACGAGTCAGGGCGTGTGGGCACCTGGAAAGTGCTACAGATCAGAGGAGAGATCTTTAGGCTGAGGGGATTGAGTTTGGACCACTTCCCAAAGCCATGAAGAACTTGGTACGTCTCACCACCACCAAATGGGCCATGAGACGCCCACCTCTTGAACCCCGAGTTCCCAGCCTGTGGTCTTTGGGACCCATCTTCCTTCCATGCATGTTCCCCCAACCCCTGGCGGGCGGGCGTGCCCATGCATACACACACACACACACACACACACACACACACACACACACACACAGCTTAGCTGGCCTGCCTTATAGGACGGCAAACACAGGCCTGTGACTTCAGATGAGTTTACCCGACCCGGACAGGCCCATTGTAGACAAAGGCAGCTGGTGCCTGGGTCAAGGATATACTTCTCAGGGGCTGGTCAAAGTCTTGGCAGCCTTCAGCCAGCCTGCTCTTCCAGGGCCTGGAACTCTTCCCCAGGACCATAAACAAAAGGAGATTTCTAAAAGACCTGGGGGCCCAATCTGAGAAGGCTTCGTTCATCCTAAACCTACCAACCAATATGTGCCATATACCTGCTACAGGCACTTCATTTAAAAATTTTTACTAGGCTCTTTACGCTTGAGAGTGTGACTTTTTTATGCTTTACTTGATTAGTGCAAACCTATGCTATAAAAACTATCATTCCCCATTTTACAGAAGAGAAAACTGAGGCACAGAGAAGCTGTTTACTTGCCCACTATCACCACCGGGCAGGGAGGTGCTGGGATGGGGTCTCAAGGCCTGAGCTCTGTACCTCTGGTGGATGACATTCCCCAACATGCTGCTCACCTTTGGCTAAGATAGGAAACCTCACCAGAGCCAGAAACACCTTCAAGTGGTCTGGGGAAACTCTCAGAGTTTCCAGTTACCGCTGTTGCTATAAACAAAGGGCTCAGGTAACCCCAGAGTCTAGGGACAAATAAGAGTTGGTGCCATTCATAGGACACCTAAAAGGTGTGTATATGCATTTACATATGTTAGTAAATCCTCCCGACAATTCTATTAGTGGCGGGCATCCCCATCTTACAGATGAGAAAACTGAGGCTCGTGAGGTTAAATCACTTGCTTTGGGCAGCATAACTATTAAATGGCAGAGCTGAGATTCAAACCCAGACTTATCTAACAATAAGACATCAATTATGCCATAGTTGCTCCCTCACACACTATTGCCTGCTGTATGGGCTCTGACCTTGACCCAAGAACCTCCAAAAAAAAGAAAGAAATGTGGAATCAGTTTGGAATCAGTTTGTTCCTCAAGGGTGTGGCTTGGCTGGGGTCTCAAGAGGATACCCCCACCCCTTGGAGTACCAGATTCCCTCCAGAGGCCTCTGATGCAACCCCTCCCGCCGCCCCCCCCCCCCCCCCGCTGGCTGGGTGCACCCTGGGGTGGACACCGTAGGTAGCAGTGAGGAGCCCAGGCTCCGGAAGGAAACCGAGCGTGGGCGACTGGCTGGAAGCAGAAATATGGTATCTCCAGAGGTTTTGATTTGCGATCTTCATTTTGCAAGGAATGGGGATTTCTTTTCTTTTCAAAAAGCAGTGGACTTCCTTGAATTTTAGACCTTTCACAAATATTTTTTTAGGAGAAAAAAGAAGGAAAAAAACCCCCACAAAATGCCTGTCGCAGCTACTCACTTCCACATTGAATCACGGACACAAAACCACAGCTATGTGGCTAACAAAGGAACTATGTGTTTTCATATCTTGTTATTGGAAATCATTTAGCAATCTTCACTATGTCATCTGCAGACAGACAGACAAATAGACGCGCAGACACACCCCTCTGGGTCCTAAGCCGCCAATCTTACAACCTCAGTCATCAGATAACTTTGCATTTCACCCATTTTCCCTTTCTAATCCTTTTCTGGGAGATTACACTGCAAGGCTTAAATCTTCCTCCTTAGCCGCTCTCCAGAGGTGGGGTGTGTGTGTGCACATGTGTGCATGCCAGTGATTGGAGGAGGAATGCTGAGACATTGATTCAGTTAATTCCACAAGTGGAAACAAGTACGCATTTCACAGTCCCTTTTTTATTAATATTATCATAATAGCACTTTACTTTGGTAAAGTGATTTTCACCTGGGAAGCTTACAGTGCCTTTTCTGACAGTGGCAAATTAATTAACTGATGGCAGATTTACAGATTGCATAACTGGAAAAACTACTGGACCCGTAAATCAGACACTTCCTCTGCATCCCAGACAAGGGGTGAAACCTGATACATATTTGAAAACCTTGAGCTCAAAAGGAGAATTCACAGGGCCTGAAAAATCTCCATTATGATTTTTGAGGCATGTTCTCTCTGCACAGCTTTCCACCCACTCTCTCTCTCTCTCTCTCTCTCTCTCCACACACACACACACACACACACACACACACACACCCTACCCCAGAGGGCTACATTCACTGAGCAGTCACAGTTCCGTACAAAGCAACCGGATGGGATGGGCATCCCCCTGGGGCATCTGAAAAAGAGCATTGACTGTCTTTCTGTTACCTTCTGGCTTCAACTCTCCCTAACCTTTCCTTTCAAACAAAAATCCTAGAGGACTTAGGTCAGTACAGCCACAAGCTCAAAATGTTCATTGTTACTACTTTTTTTTGTCGGATGCTGGAAACTGTATACATTAACGTTTTAATGCCCCAACAACTCCTCCAGGCTCTCACCAGCTTTCTGGAGTTTCCTGAAAAGACACGAGATGCGTTGCCTGACCCAGTCCTCAGCAGCTCCCACGCCAAGCTTGCTGCTCTGCACTGGCCTGAGCTCACATGCTCTCGGGGCTACTTAGCAAAATGGCTACAAGCACAGGTTCCAGAGTTTTGAGTGGAGCTGGGCTAGAATGGCCCTTCCTGTCAGTTTCCTCCTGGTGGAGTATCCTCCTCATAGGATCCTTGTGAGGATTGGTTAAGGTGCTGGAGATCTTCCACTTGCCTCTGTGGACCTTTCTCTGCCCCATTCTGGGCCTTAGGAGGCTCCTTCGTCCTCTGTCTTCCAGTCCTGTTCAGCCCACAGGGGACCCCAGCAAGAGGGCAGAGGGCAGCAGACGGAGTGGAGGTATTGATCCTCCAGTTCCCTCCTGATGGGCCACTGTGGGTAGTGGTGGCTCTATTCCTCTGCCAGAGGTCACAGCCCTGTTGTGGTCCTCTCCGGTGGCGGGAGCTACTCTGGGTTCCAGTAACCGCTGACCCCTTGTCTCTTAGACCTGCAGGGCTAAGGGCTTCCCTATACTCTGCTTCCCTTGTTGTTTCCTTTGACCCTGTCCACACCTTTGCAAATAGACCCTTTATCAAATTGTCCTCACTGAGCGTGCCATCTGTTTCCTGCTGGAACCCTGACTGATACAGAAAGGAAAGAGTCTCAGCTATCAAGTGTTGAGCCCTTAGCTATGTGACTCAGTGCTTTATCCATTTTGACTCATGGAAGTGAAGAGATTCACACAACGTCAAGCGGCTGGGGAGCAACAGAATCAGATGAAGCTGAGGTCTGACTCATGACCACTATGCCGTATGGTCCCCAGTATCAAGTGAGGTGGTGCCTGTAAAGTGCTTTGCACAGTAGGGCCGGCTGACTCAATAAAGCTCCATCAATGGTAGGTTAAAATAACAACTATACCACACTCAGAAATCCCACAGTCCTAAATTCTACTCCAGCGTAACGCTAGCTCCGCCCTAACCACAGTCCTAAGGTTGAACCCTCGTTCTAACACCACACTAAAGTTACACTCCAATCTAACCAAACCACCACCCTATTGTGAACTAGAAAGTCACCTCGACCACAACCTTCATCCCACCCATCGTAACCCAAACATTCCTCACTGTAACCACCGGGGGAGGCTAAGATCAGGGCTGTGGGGAGAATGGGGATTCCCTCTGCCCTCCGCACCTGGGAGCTTGCCCCTTCCCAGCGGCAGGAACATCCCACATCCCACTCCATCTGTCCTCCCCTCGTTGGACTCAACACAACTGGCCAGAGGCATTTGTGCAACATCCACTTGCCTCATGTAACTGAGCTGGTGACTTTGGTGTGGGGTGAACCAGGAGGGCAGAGCACCTACACGAGGCCTGGAGCCAATAAATCCTGTTGGTGGTGATGATGAGAAAGGAGAATTAGAAGACGAAGCTGCTCCTGGCTTCTCCATCACTTGGCTGCTGGCTCTGGGCAAATAGGAGGTGAACAGCTCTCATCTCAGAGATTTGTAGAGGGCTGGGGCCAGGCCTGGGCTGGGAGGGAGGCCCTCTCTGGAACCCAACCTAGGGAGGGTCCTGAGAATCCTCAGCTCTGGGATTATCCTAGAAAAGGGAGTCAGGCAGTCTTCATCAGAGATTTCGGGGCCACTTCAGGCCAGATGTCCACTTTCAAGCTTCAATACGAGAGGGAAGAAGAGAAGAGAAGTATGTAGGAAGCAGACACCATTTCCCTGGAATCTGCCCACTTGCCCTGTGTGGGGAGCGGAGAGGTGTTAGAAGGCCCTGGGCCCCCTTCTCCCTTGAGCATGAAGAGGCCTGAGCTTGGCCTCTTCATCGACCCAGAAGTGTCTGCCCTGGGCCAAGCATGGTGGAAGGAAGAGGCTTGCAGGCTCCGCTGCTTGGAGAGAAGGCACACCGGCCCCTCCCTCCTCACGGCCTCTGTCAGGCTCTCTCCGCCTAGAGCGAAAGCGAAAGCATTGCAAGACTGCGTCCACCCAGAACCTGTGTCTTTTTGTTTTCACACACAAGTACCCTAAGGCCAGCTGTGGCCCTGAGCTCCGTGGGCCTCAGGTATTTGTGTGGGTTGGAGAGGTGCATGTTAATACTCTACAAAGTCCAGAGGTCCACGTCCCTTTCGGAGAAACCTAGGAGGGGCCTCAGCAGCCAAACCCAGCTGGAGAGGACTGCCTTGAAGCAACATGCTTTGCGGGGGAAATGGGAGACATTTCCCTCTTGGGAAGAAGCCAGGTCCAGGGTCACCACATACAGCTGCACAGGCTGTGCACTGCACAATTCTTCGAGTACCTGTCATAGAGACTATGAATGTGACAGACATCTCCTGGTGTGTGTCCAGGGACCTAAAGGTCCAGCACACACAGCCTGCCTCCTTCTCCTCCTCGGTGGAAATGGAGTGCTTCAGACCCACCCCGTGACTCCAAGCAGTCTCTGCTGGGCAGGGATGGGTGGGGCTGGCAGGGGTTAAGTGCCAAGGAACCCTACACAAACCTTTAAGTGGCCATGTTTCTAGAACCCTCTGCAAACAGCAGGGAGGGGGACATGGTGGTGAAGGAAGCTCTCAGCTGAGACACAGTTCTCTTCTACTGTCTTCAGAAAGCAGCAGCAGGGCTTCTGTGACTTCAGACTTGGGAAAACAAAACCCTTTCCATTTGTTCTGGCTGGAGGCCCATGAGTGAGCCTCTGACTACTCCCTCTGACTACTTCCCTTTGAGCCCTCCTTCTTCCAAACCCGCAGCCCCAGGGAAGAGCAGGCATGGGACTCTTCTAAGGCCCAAGAGATAGAAGAAACTGGGAGGAGACCCCTTTACAGCTGTTGCATCCCCTGACAGACTCCTGGAACTCCTAAGGGTCTGCTAAGCCCTGCTCTGGCTGTGCTCCAGTCACCCTCAGGAGAGAATCATTGCTCTCCGCCTGCCTGGCTCCAGACCCCCGAGACCAAGGGGCACAGGGTAAGCAGGTACCCACCTGTTGGGAGGATTGGGACAGCCCCTTCCTGATCAACGACATGCCAGGGGATGGGCTGAGTGTCAGCTCAGAAGGGAAGGGACCTGAGACCAGCTTTCTTTGCTCCAGGCAGCAACAGAGGATACATGGTGACAGGGATGCTCATTCAGTAGATAGTTGTTTATTTATTTATTGAGTGCCTACCATTATTTATTGAGTACTATTCTAGGAGCTAGGGATATGTCAGTGAACAAATCAGCTCACACTGTACTTGGGGAAAAACAGACAATACACAATAAACGTAATAATTAAATTATATGTTATGTTAGGAAGCGGAAAATAGAAAGCACTGTGGAGATTAAAAAGTGAACCAGATGAGGGCACCCTCAAGTTGGGGGTTTATAATATTAACTGATAGGAAAATAGGAGACATCTCTCTCCTGGGAAATAGCCAGATTCAGGGTCACCACATACAGTGGCACGGGTTGTGCACTGCACAACTGCGGTGTACCCGTCCCAGAGACTATGATGTGAAGCACATCCCCTAGTGTTGTGGTCAGTGGCTTAGGCTAATTCTAAGGTTAAAACCTTACAAAGGTGGTCAGGGAAGGCCTCAGTGAGGAGCTACTCCTGAAAGTGACCCAGGCATGTACAGAAGGCATAAGTAAGTATCCCAGCGCCCTGTCAGGACTGCAAAATAACAGCAATAACCAGCATTTGCAAGGCACATTACAGTTCACAAAGCAATCTTTCACCCACATTGTTTTAGTGGGTGAAACCTCCCAGAGAGGAAAGAATGATTCTTCCCTTTCTACAAATAGAGACATTAAGGCTTAGTGAAGTTAAGTGGCTTGCCCAAGTTCACGAGGCTAGTTAGTGGCCTAGCTTGGAAACCAAATTGGGTATCCTGATTCTAAATCTTTTCAAAATAGTATAGTGAAGATCCTGAGGGTTGGGGAATTCCAGAAAAACCCCAGGGGGCAAGCTTGGGGCTCAGAGTTATAAAAACAAATCAGAAAAATACAAGATTAAAAAAAGAAAGAAAAGAAAATGAAGGAAGGCGTTCAACCCCCGGAGGTCCTGAAAGCTTGACTCAGTCAGGATTGTAGGGTTGAGTCAACCCAGCATAGAGGCACCATTTGGTGGCCCTGAGGAAGGGGGTGACGCAGGATGAAAGATGTAGGCTGATTAACCCCACTGCAGCCTTGCCAAGGGACTTGAGGCTTACCGTCAGGGAGAGCTAAGGTCTGCCCTGGTGAAAGGCATCACGTGTCCTTGTAATGACCTTGGAAGTGAGTAAAGGGGGAGTAAGCACATTTCACCATCGGGGATGGAAAATGGCCAGGCTGGAGGTCAGAGTCTGAGACCATTAACTCTCGACCTCAGAGAAGATCCACTTGTTGCTTCTGATTTACAAATATAGAAACTGAGACCCAGGGAGGACAAGGGACTTTTCCAAGATTTGCTAGCATGAGTTGGTCTCTCATCAGGTCCCAAGTGTATCGGAGAATAGCCTTGGGTCCGAGGGACTGGAATGAGGAGGAGGGAGGACCTACAGGGGGTTACGTGGCCCAGAGGCACGAGCAAAGGCGTGTGGCAGCATGCTGGAGCCCAGGGCGGAGGAAGGGAGTGGGAGGGAGGCGGCTGCAGCTGGAGCAAGGCTCAGAGGACCCCAGCAAGCCTTCAGACTGGCCCAGAGTCAGGATCTCCTGGGTTCCCAGGGCAGGCCCACTATCTAGCTGCCAACCTTCATCCTGCCTCAGTTTCCCCATCTATAAGCCCAGATTGTGGGTTGGAGAAGAAAATTCCTTCTGGCAAATGGGGTATCTCACTGATTTGTCATAGGCATGGGGGAGTAGGCAGGTACGGGAAGACATTTCACATTTTTCGGACACCCCACTAACCTCTCTCTGTGCGTTATTTCAGTGAATTCTCGCAACCACCCTCTGAGATGAGCATCAGCTTTCCCACTTCAGAGAACCTGAGTTTCAGTGAGGCGAAGCGACTTGCACGACTAGTTTGTGAGGACACGGAGGGTTTAAATGCTGCCTGACTCCAAAGCCCAGCGCTTCCCCGGCACACACGCCGGGGTCGCCTCCTTGCACCTGCTGCCCTCTCCCCAGGTACCTCATTTGATTCTAGGTCATCCATCTCCTGGGCAAATGGCTTGCCCTTCTGTCAGGAAGGATGCCTGGGTCCCCCCTGCGGCGGCTCCCGGTGCAGACTGGCAGAGACCACCCCTGGGGCAGAGTCCCCGCACCCCCTGCAGGAGGTCTGGCAAGGCCTGGGGGTGAGGGGAGGCCGCACTCCCACAGGAAACCTGTGGCCTCACCCTCCGCCACAGCAGGTTAAAGGTCACACGTTGGGAAGCCCATGAGGGCCCGAGCGGTGACGACGTGGGGCTGAACGATGCCGGGTCCTGCTGGGGAGGCGAGTCCTATGCCACCCACCCGCACCCAGTGGCCCGGCACCCACCCCCGAGGCCAGGCCTGCGACGGGAGCTGCACTAGTGCCCCTGCCCTTCCTCCCTCTCCCTACTGACAAAGGCCCCCCGAGGGGGCGGCCGCTCCCACCTCAGAGCCTTGTCAGCAGAGTGGGGACATTGGGAACCCACTGCAGGGCTTGTGAGAGTAAAGGAGAGACCGCGGGGAGAGGGCCAAGCTGCCCTCAGCCGGCTTGACTCCACTCTACTCTGGGCCCGTCGTGTTCGAGGTGCTGGAGATACATTGGCAAAGAAAACAGATTACAGCCCTGTCCTCCTGGGCCTGACGTTTTACTGAGGTAAGAAATAAATACATAAGTAAAATTCATAAGACGTTGGTGCTATGGAGCAAAATAGTTGGATAGGAGTAGGGAGTGTTTGCGGGTGTGCGGTGTAAAATCAGGTGAGCACAGGTGGGGTTCCCACTGAGAAGCGAAGACCTGGAGGGGGGAGGGAAGCAAGCCATGTGTGTATCTGGGAAGAGGGTTTAATGTAGGTTGAATTGGGTCTCCGACCCCCCAAAAGGTTTCTTGAAGTCCTAACTGCCAACCTATGAATATGAACTTATTTGGACATAGGGTCTTTGCAGATGTAATTAGTTAGGGTTAGAGGAGATTATACTGGATTAGGGTGGACCCTAAACCCAGTGACTGGTGTCCTTATAGAAAGAATACCCCCACAACACACACACACACACACGATATGTAACGACAGAGGCAGAGATTAGGGTGATGCAGCTACAAGCCAAGGGATACCAAGGATTTCAGGGATCCATCAAATGCTAGGGCAGAGGCATAGGACAGATTCTCCCTCGGAGCTTCCAGAAGGAACAATCCTACCAACACTTTAATTTTGGGCTCTGCCCTCCTGAACTGTGAGAGAATACATTTCTGTTGTTTTAAGCCGTTCTGTTTGTGGTCATTCGTTATGGCAGCCCTAGGAAAGGAACACAGGGCTCCAGGGAAGGGGGACAGCAAGTACAAAGGCCCTGAGGTGGGAGCATCTCTAGCATATCTGAGGAAAAACCAGTTGGCCAGTGTGGCAGAAGCAGAGTGAATGAGGGGAGCGAGTGGTGAGAGCTGATGTTGGAGATGTCAGAAAGGTTTTGGGGGCCAGGTCATTCATGTAGGGCCGCCCTTGTGGCAAGCCCTTGATAAGAGGAGCTATTACACTGCAGATGGAGGGTCCCAGCTGGCGTGGGCTGCAGTGTGTGGGTGTGGCTGACCCCCGCGATCTTTGTCCCCCGGTATTATGCCTTTGAATATGTATATAAATGGCAAAAGCAAATCAAGGTTGCAGGTGGAATTACAGTTGCTAATTAGCTGACCTTAAAATAGGGGAGAGTGTCCTGGGTTATCAGGGGGCCCATGTAATCATATAGGCCCTTAAAAGTGGAAGAAGGCAGAAGAGTCAGTGAGAGAGTCAGCCGAAGAGGGAGGCAGAGGGCAGAGTTAAAACATGAAGAGTTCACCTTCTGTTGCTGGCTTTGAAGAGAGGAAAGTGGCCACAAGCCAAGGTATGTGGGTGGCTTCTAGATGTGATGGCCCTCAGGTGACAGCCAGCAAGGAAGTGAGGCCCTCGGTCCTACAACTGCAAGGCAGTGAATTCTGCCAACAAACAACCTGAATGAGCAAGAAAACAGATTCTCCCTAGAGCCTCCGGGAACTCAGCCCTGCTGATACCTTGACTTTAGCCTGGTGAGCCCCGTGTCAGACGTTTGACCTATAGAACTGTGGGATAATACATGTGCATTGTTTTAAGCAGCTAAATTTGTGGGGTGTGCAGGGAGGAGGAGATCGAGAAGAAGAGGGAGAGACCGACGGGGACAGTAAAAAGAAGGCTGACGGCAGCTGCCTTCTCAGGGAACAGCCCGCTAAGAGCCACGATCATGGGGCCCACAGCTTCCCAGACATCTCCCTCCCAGCCCCGCTTGTCCACCGCAACACTGTCCTCCAGGCCCCTTGTTGTCCAAGCGCTGATCAAGCCCGCTGAGGATGTCCCCAGGGCTCCACCTCTAGGTCCTCCTTAGTCCTAGAGTAAACCCAGTGGAGGTCCCTCCCATTCGGAGAATTGTTGTGACACCTCCCTCCCCCCCTCCCCCATAGGGCTGGTGAGATGGTCTTGGTGGAACAGCCAAGCCAGCCAAAAACCACTATTGGTGCTACTGCTGGATCACACCACCCCTGAGACTGGGCCTGGGCTCTAACTTCTCCCCAGAGCAGGTCTGCACACACACACACAGGCACCCCAGTTTTCTGTCTGCTTTTTGCCACACAAGTCCTCATGGCAAAGAGAACCAGCCTGCTGATGGCTAACACGTATTGAGCACTAACCCATATCAGGCACCCTACTAAGTGTCCTACTCAAATGGTCTCATTTCATCCTCTCTGCGATCCTACC
Organism: Balaenoptera musculus; assembly: GCF_009873245.2. Lineage (NCBI taxonomy): Eukaryota > Metazoa > Chordata > Mammalia > Artiodactyla > Balaenopteridae > Balaenoptera > Balaenoptera musculus. The sequence goes on from NC_045786.1 coordinate 148,059,188, forward strand.
AGGTGGAGACTATTGACTCAGAGATGTTAGGATATTTTGCACATGTTAGGATGTTTTGCCTGATGTCACACAGCTGGTAAATCCAGACTTGGACTCCAGGATTCTCTGAATCCGAAGCCCAGGCTCAGAACCTCACTCCTCCAGGGGTGGTTCACGGGCCAGCAGCATCGGCATCACCGGAGACCATGCTAGAGACGCTCACCCCAGACCTGCCAAATCAGAAGCCGCCTGTTAACACGTTCCCAGGTGACTCGCAGGCCTGTTTCAGTCTGAGAAGCACGGGTGTAAAGCACTGTTTTCCAAGGCCTGCTGGTCCTCGACTGTCGTAACCACCTCCTCCCCCAGTCTCTCCAGGCCCTTCCCCAGCTGCCTCGCTCTTGCTCCACAGGTGGGGTAGGCTGTCTGCCCAGCCTGGGGAAGAAGTCTGAACCCCGGGCTCGGAGGGAGTCTGCAGGCCCCCGCGGCCAGTGCAGGCTGCAGCTGGACAACATCAATCCACGTCTGGCTCTCTGTAGGGCGTGCTGCCTGCTGCCCGAGACTCTCCTGACCCCTCCCTCTCATCTTCCTTCTGAGACACAAGTCTCTTGGCCTCTGTCTAGTGCTCTCCTGAAGATGGCCTCTGGCCATCACCAGTCCCTGCAGTGAGTGTCTCTCCTCCCTGGACATTTTGCACCTTCCCCCCCGCCCCCCGCCAAGAATGCCCTCTGCATTTATGTCACTCCCTTATCTGGACACCAAGGGCCTGTCCAAGTTGCCATCAGGAGAGAGTCCAGCGGCTGCTTGGGAAAGCTGGCCAAGTTCACAGGAAATGTCTGACACCACCAGGCAAGTGGGATTTGGCCTCCCAAAGCAAAACACAGCTGGGCCAACAGTGGGCCGCTTGGACTTTCCCAGATTTCATGGCATTGAGGCGCCAAGGCAGAGAGAGAGAGAGAGAGAGAGACAAGGAGAGAGAGAGAGAGAGAGACTGGGCTGGCCTGGAGGCTGCAGCTCATTAAAAACATCACAGTAGCCCATGGCCAGGGAGTCTGTGAAGCTCAAAAAGGACAGCCCTGCTGTGGGCCGGAGACCTCACCCCAGGCCTTCATCCTCCCCTGCCTCTCGCACACAGCGGACCTTCGCCGGGGGACGGAAGCCTCACAGAGCTGGTCCTCCTTCCCTCTCAGCCTCCTCCCCGCCCAGCATCGAGCCTCGTCCATTTCTTCATTCAACTTGTGTTGACTGAGCACCTACAGGGTACCAGGTGCGGTATTAGGTGCCAGGGACACGTTCATGAAAGAGGAGGACACAGTAGTCCCTGCTCTCAGGGAGCTCCTGGTCCAGTGCGCAAATGCACAGACTGTCCCGAGGCAGAGTGAAAAGCGTGACACTGGGGAAGCACGGAGCCTCCCGTCCTCCCGCACTCGGAGCACCACTGAGGGTGGTGCCCTTGGTTCCAGGGCAGGATGAGGGTTCGGGGCCAAATGGGCCCTTGGTTAGGTAAGTCTTCCGTTGGGAGCGAGCGACAGAAAGCAATGCAGATTGAGCACTTCCTGCAAGCTGGGACTGCAGGAGGCACTGTGGGGAAATCCAGTGTGAGACGGAGGCGCTGCCTTCCAGGGCGCGGGCCACACTGTCTGATTGCAGACTCAGGGCGCAGACTCAGCGATGTGTGTGCCACGTGTGCGCTGCAGGGGGTCAGAGCCTGGCGGATATGAGGGAGGGGGTGCTTTTTGGAGGAAGCAGGACTGGGCCTTGAAAAATAGAAGCGGGATAGGCTGGGAAGATGGGGCAGGGGATGTCAAAAGAGTTCTGGCTCAAGGGTACAAGGAACAGAATGACCTGCCAAGCAACCCCCCCCAACACTCACTTGTGCACGCACACAGGGGATAAATGCATCATAAAACGAATGAATCCCACAAGCCAAAACAAGAGCTTGCAGGGGGAAAGCCAGGCTGGAAGGACTCTGCTCCCACCCTGCCCCGGGGCTGGCCCTGGAGCTGCCACCTCTGGGGCTCCTCCAAGTGCCTTCACACCAGGCCCACCCACCTTGGACCCAGAGCCGGGACCAATGAGAACAAGGCTCAGGCCCTGCCCAACTGGTCACAGTCAATTCCAGGCAGTTCACCCTGCCCCCTGCATTGTCCACCTGGCCCTTAGCTCTGCCCCACCCCCCATCTCTGCCCCAGCATCCTAAGGCCTTGGCTAAAGAGTTTGGCTCTTCTGGTTTTAACTTTGGGGCTCCCTAGGCCTTGGCCCAAGTTCATCTTTCTGTTCTTTCTGCTCCTGGCTGCTCCCGGAAACCACCTGCTTGTTTGGGTGGCCAGGGCCCTGGAAACCCCCTTACCAAGACCCTGGTCTGCCCCGGCCCCCATCGCCCCTCCCCCTTCAGAGTTGCTGGACAGCCTTGAGCTCCTTTCCTTTCTCTCCTGAGCTTTCCCCACTGGGGACCTGGCCTCGAGGTCAGCCTCTTCTCCCTGATTCTCCCAGCTTCCTCTGGGAGGGTAAATCCTTTTTTCCCCCCCGAGTTCAGCAAGACAAGTTTCAAACATTTCAGAAAGAACTTCCTAAGTAGGAAGCGAATGGAAAAACTACCTGAAAAACCAAAAGGAAAACACAGCCCCCAGAAATGGACCAGTTTACAAAGTTCAGATTTCCTGTCCTGAGCTAGGAAATGTCTAGCCAGGTTGGTTGGCAAGCAGGCCAGGGAATCCTGCCCATGAACACACCCCTTCCCACTTTTTAATCTTCTCCCTTCCCCTACATGCTCCAGCTGCCCCTCCGAGAAGAGAGGTTAGCACTGGTGGTGACGGAACTGAAGGGGCTTTTTCTGGCAGAGGAGTCCTTCCTGCATCACAGGGACCACAGGCAGAGAAGGGGGAGGCGGAGGAGAAACATTTATAGAGTTCACTATGTGCCAGGCACTGTTCTAAGCATTTTCCTCATATTAACTAACATAACCCTTACAATACCATGATTATGATTATCACCATTTTCCCCAACTTACTGATGAGGAATCAGAGAGATAAGTAACTTGCCCAAGGTCACCCACCTAGGAAGTGGCAACACCAGGATTCGAAACAAGAGAGCCTGGTGCCAGGGATGTGCCCTCCTCAGCTCTCTCCCGGGGTCTGGAGAGTAAAGATTTTCCCTCCCACCTCCACTGTGCACCCTGCCCGAGCCTGTGTCAACCCCCCGTACCTACTCCCCTGCTCGCCGCCCCTCTGGTGGGTTCAGGGGAAGGGGAAGAGAGCAGGAGGGGGGAAAGGAGGACTCTCTGGCCTTCTCCACCAGGGTCTTCACCAAACGGGCCGCAGGGAGAAGCCCCTCCAGAGAGGCTGCGCCCCCAGACCGGAGGCCCCACTGAGGAGGGCACTCACCTGGCCAGCGGCCGCTGTGGTGCTGGTGGCCGCGCCCTGGCTGTGGTGCTTTCTCTGGCCGCGCTGCTCCTGCGCAGGTTGGGAGACCCCTCGGCTGAGCGTCGGGGTGCCGGCCTGGAGTTCTGGGGGTCGAATTCCTCCTCAGGAATGACCTCTTCACAGCGGGCTCCGCGGAAGCCGGAGCGGCACACGCAGAGCTGGGGCCGGCTGCAGGAGCCCCTGTTCTGGCAGGGCGGCTGGCACACGGCTGGAGAGACAGGGAGAGGGTGAGGGTCGCCTGTCGGCGTTGGACAACCCATCACGGACTGAGTGACCCGTCACACTGGCACCCCCGGCAGAACACCCAACATTGTGCTGTACGTATACTTAAGCGCTCCCTTTTTGTTGTCTGTCCAGCTGGGGACCTGGCCTGCTGGTGCGGCTTCCTCTTCTCTCTGCCTTTGTGTGTGCTGCTTCCCCTCCCTGGAGCTGTTTCCCTTTCCTCTCCACTTACCTAAGTCCTACTGTTCCCTCAAGGCCCCCTCGCCATCCCTGATGACCCACCTCCAGCAACTGCTCCCTCCTCTGAACAACTAGGACGAGTGCTCACCTTGCACAGCACTCATGCCCTATAGGCCACCGTCAGTGTGACGGGTTTGTTATGTATGTGTCTCAACTCCCTAACTATACGGTCAACACCCTCAAGTGCAGCGACTGTTCCTTACACCTCTTTGCCTCCTTAACTCCTAGCATATGCCTAACAATGGCACAATCAATATTATTTTTATTATGGCAGCTACTATCTGTTCGGTGCTACAACATGCGAGGAACTGTGCTCTGCATACACTGTCTCATTTAAGCTTGAAACAATCCTATGCAGCAAGTGTGATTATGATTCTCATTTTACAAATAATGACTCTGAAGCTCGGAGTGGTTAAAAGATGTGCCTGAGGTCACCCAGCTAGGCAATGGTGGATTGAGGATCCAATCCAGGTCTGTTTGATGGAAAAGCCCAAGCTCTTTCCACGCCACCACCTCCCAGCAGGGCTGAACCATCTCTAAACCTTGTCCTGGAGCTGATGATGAAGCAAAAGGGATCTGTTGGCTTCAAGTCAGCCTCCGAATGCACCCTTGGCCTGGGAAGCTGCACATCCCAGGTTGGCTCTGGTGGTGGAGACCACAGACCCTCAAACCCATCTCTCTCCAAAGCCCATACAGTCAATCTTAGATTGAGGGAGGATGTTTACCAGCTCCTGCATTCATTCAGTGAACATTAACCGAGCACTCACTAGGTGTGAGGCTTGTGGTAAAGAGGATCCCTCTCTCAAGGAGTGTCCTGTTTCACATGGAAGCCAGGACATAGGTCATGTGATAAGTGTCGGCCAGAGTCTCTAACCCAGGCTGAGGTAAGAAGGGAAAGTCAGGGAAGGCTTCCTGGAGGTGGTGATGCTGACCAGAGACAGCAAGGATGAGTAGATTGGGCATCGTGTCAAACAAGGGCAGCCTGTCTACTCAGGGGAGAGTGGGGAAATCATAGGTCTCGCTGCAGGATTCCAACCATGAGCTAGATCCTGAGGCTAGAGCATTTTCCTCAGTGCTTGGGCATCCCTTCCTGGCAGCCCCAGGCCTCCAGGTAAGCAGACTGTGTGAGAGAATTGTAAACCTGAGCACTTCCCCAAACACAAACTGCCACCTTGGCAGGATTTTGGCCTATCACCTGGCTGCCACTCCACCTGCCCAAGCGGAGTCAGCCCCCATCTGACCACCCGCCAGGCCACTGTCACCACCACCACCAGAGACACGGTCTGCTGGGGCCAGCCCTGTAGCCAAACCAGGGCCAGCGAACACTGGGGAAGCAGGTTTGCCCAGGACAGGTGTCAGCCCTGGTTTATTTTAGGGAGGGAGTAGAAAGGGAGGGCCTGAGTGGTCTCCCATATGGACCACAGATGCTACATCACTCCCAGCCCCTCAGATCCACACCTCTCTGCCAGCAAAGCCTGGCATGGGCAAGGGGAAGGTCACACAGCCCCTCCCAGTCTCCGTGTCTCTTCTACCTCTGCGTGGGTGGTCCCTGCCCTTAAGACAGCCTTCAAAACCAGTTTAGCTTCTGTCCTTCCCCTCCTGGGCCCCAAGGATGGCCCACCCTTGACTTCAACAGTAAGATCTTTCTCTCTCTAGAAACCCAAGACCCCAAATCCTGCAAGCCGAGCCCATGTCTTCCTGAGACTCGCTTACTTCTGGTTCTGCCTTATTCGCCAATACACCCGCAAACATTTAGTGAGCACCCTCTCTCGGTCAGACTGGGTGCCGGACGTACAAAGACAACAAGGCTGGTCCCTGGGTGGAGGAAACTCTGCCAGGTGGGGGGGTTCTCAGAATCATGGAAGCCCCTTGCCCCCAGGCGGTTAGGTCCTCAATGAGGACAAGGGTTGGCAGACTTTGGCTGGTATGATGAATAGCTCACAGAAAGTGGGTGTTTGGGGGGAAACTATAAAATTGGCATTTACATATGCACGTAATATTGTGGTTGATAAAAGTTCTAAAAGGCTTCCAAACCAGTCAGACTTGTTGGCAGAAATAAACCCGTTTGGGAAGATAAGCTTTCTGGACCAATCGTTTATGAAACTGCACAGAGGCCAGGTCTGCTAAGAAAGGGCCTCCAAGTGCTGGGTTTTCAGAGCCAGCTCTCACCAACTTCATTTGTATCCTCCTCTGTGTTGTCTTCATAAGTCTCAGCAGGAAGTGATTTCCTCACTACAGTGTTCAAGCGTTTTGTTCTGAGCCAAGCATCTGCATTATGGGGTTGGAGCATAAACTCCTCTCCTCTCTCTCCACTCCCCCGAAAGCCACCCCGCAAATGGCCCCAAATGGTGGCTCCAAGTGCCTATCTATGAAAGGCACCATTCTTAGGACAGTTTTTACTGGTCTGCCATGAAACAAGAAAAATAAAAACAGTTTTCTGTGTTTCTTGTAATGCTATTTTTTCCCCAACTTAAAAAGTGTTTTTTATTTTGAGATTATTATTTTATTACTTTTCTGGTGTTAAAATGTTCTTTTAAAATTAAAGGTGATGGCAAATGGTAGTTTGTTTTTCTAACATCCTCACTTAGCAAAAGGAAAAGCTGGCTACTGTACTTTGGTACCTAAGATGTTTGGGGATATTTACTGGTGCGTGAAATCCAAAAGTTTGGAACCCTTTGGGAAGGAGGGGGGCGGTGATAGTGGTCATGTGCCTTTTGTTAAAGGAAACTGCAGCAAAATATTCCTAAGTCAAATGAGCACAGATTTCAAAACTGAAGTATCAGAAAGGGGATCAGCCGCCGCAGAATCGCCCCACGGCAGGGGTATTGCATAAAGCAAGGAAGGAAATGCCGAGGCACCCCGGAGAGGCGATTTCATGCAGTGCTGTGGGAATTTTAAGAGAGAAAATTCCCAACCATGGCAGGCTGGGCAGTCTTCATGTTTTGCTCTTGGAGCCTCATTCCTCCCATTTTCCCACAAGGGCAGAGGTCATGCCTTATACTTGAGAAATCAACACAGGATGGGGTATATGGCTTTAATGAGTCTTCGGTGATTGATGATTGGTGACAGGTTAGCAAGCATGATGCCACGAGGTCCATGTTTAGCCATCGAGGACACACCCAGCCCCTCCCTGTCAGGGGCTGGCACCCTCAGAGCCCGAAGGTGACGCTGCTCCCAGCCTCCCTGTGCCCGCTCGCCAATGCCAGCCTTTAGCCATTCATAATTTGGGCTCCACCTGAGCCCTGGCTTCTCCACACTCCCCTGGCACTCTCTTTCTCACTGAGGATTGGACATGTGGAAAGTTTCAGCTTTGGAGGCAGCAGTATGCCAAAAGAGAGGGGAATAAAAAGAAATCTCCCGAAATTACTTTGAAACAAGAAATAGAAGGCATCGTTCTCCCCAACTCCCCCACTCCTGGCTGTGCCCCTTCTACCTTCACTCTGCTCCAAAACAGTCAAGCAGAGGTTTGCTCAGATTTTCCGAACAAAACCTCTGCCTTTGGGAGGAGACCAAATGCAGAATGGGCAGGCCTGGGGGAGAGTCTGGAAACAGCTCCCACCATGCAGGCTGCTCCTACCATCCACTCAGAGCCCTCGTGACCAGCGACTTGGTAGCAAAAAGAACATGGGGTCGGGAGTCAGAAAGATTTGGTTTGACCCCCTCTCAGCCACATCCCAGCTGCGTGACCTTGGGCGTGTCTCGTCTCACTGAGACACCTCAACCAGTGCCTCAGCTGTCTCATCCATAAAATGGGTCTGACAATCCCTGCCTCAAAGAGTTGTGTGAGTCTCAACAGAGATCATGGAAGTACTTTGTACTCTCTAAAGCTGTGCTGTCCAATGCTGTCTAATGCTGTAGCCATGAGCTATATATGGCTGTTGAAATGGAAATTGATTAAATAAAATTTAAAATTCCGTTCCTCAGTTGCACTAGACACATTTCAAGGGCTCAAGAGCCACATGCGGCTCATGGCTACCATGTTGGATGGCAAGATATAGAACATTTCCACAGAAAGTTTCCACAGAAAGTTGTATAGGACATCAATGCTAAGTTAAAAAACAAAAAAACAAAAAAACCACACACCTAGTGGCAGAAGCAAGAGGGCTTCTGAACTTCTCTGCCATGACGTTTTTCCCAGGAAAAGGCAATGACAAGGCAGGCCCTGGTTAGAGAGACACCCCAAGCACTGTGGTGCAGAGGCAGGGCTGCTCTTCAGGTGTTAAATACAGCCCGGTCCCCTCTCTACCTCCTTCCACCCCAGCCAGGTAGGGCTTTTGTCATCAGCTCTCTCTCCTGGGATCTAGAGGTGCCGTCTCCCTCCGTCAATTCCATTAGGTGAGGCACCGACTTTAGGGTGGGCCCCTTAAGCCTGTGCCCTCCTCCGAGGCCTCCAGTACCAGGCCCTCCTGTCTGGGAGATGAACCTACCTTCCAGATTAGACTCTGGGCCCCGCACCCCCATACCTGAAGCTCAGCTGCTCCTCAGATTAAACCTCCGTCTTTCCTAAACTCTGTGTCAGTGGGACACTAAGGACCTCCCCACTGAGTACCTGATCCCTCCCTCAGGATGGGGCCCTGTCCCTTCCACACCCAGAGACCTTTCTAGGCAGGACGGTCACCTACCACCCTCAGTGCTGCCCTTCCCTGGGCCCCCCCTCACCTTAGAACCCTACCTGGAGGCCTCAGTTTGCCCTTGGAATTCACTTAACTGGGGGTCTACCTGTGACCCTGAGCTGTTTCTCCACAGCCTTGACCTTTGGTTTCCACAGAAAGGGGACCCTGATGTCAGAGCTCCCCGAGGCCAGGAGATCCCTCACTGGCCTTCACACACCCTCAGAATCCACCGAGGACTCATCCTCTCCACACCCAAGCTCTGCCCAGGGGCTGTGTCCCCCAAGCCCCGACCTCAGCCCCAAGCCCCCAGGCTGTGGGAGAAGTCAGGTCCTCAAGGATTCGGCCCATTCCCACCACAGCTGTGCTGGGGTCGCAGCTCAGGATGGCTGGAAACAGCACTGGGGCTCAGGGGCCAGCCAAGCGCCCTGCTCCAAAATAGCAGTTGTGTTCACATAAAAGCCTTTAATGAGAGAAAGATGCCGTTCTTGGCCCCTTGCGCACGCTCTGCAGACGCCGTCTGGCAGGCCGAGAGGGCCTCTACCGTTTGGCGGCCGGAGGGGAGGAAGGAGGGTTGTGAGTCAGACCTTGGCCCCAGCCCCTCAGCATGGACCGCCCTGCTAATTGCATTAACAAACACCGAGATGCTGGGCCAGTTGGGGGCCAGGGGCTGGGGATAGAGAGCAGCCCCAATTCCCACCGGCTCCAGCAGGCATGAGGAGGGGACCACTGGGCAGGGCTCGTGGCCCAGGGCAGAGGCCTGGGTTTGCCTCTAGCTCCTGCCCTAGAGCAGACGAGTCACCTGTCCATCCCCATCACAGCCCTGAGGGCTTTGTCTGGGAGGAGGCAGGGATTTAAAGGCCTCAGTGCCAGAGAGGCCGGGGAGATGAGAGAAGATGGGGTCCTGGAGCAGCCCCATCAGGGACAAGCCCGGGGACCCCGTCTTTTCCAGGGGAGCAGCTCCAGGGCACGGAAGACAGTTCTGTGGCTGGCATGGAGCCATCCAAGCCCTTCTGCAGTCACACCAGCTCCGTGCCCAGGACCCATGAAGGTTGAGAGGGAAGGAATACACCATTGCCATTGACAACTCAATGAAGGCGAGGGCAGAAGTGTGGAGGAGAGAGCAGCCTTATAGTCAAAGAGACCTGCGTTTGAATTCCAACCCCACGACCTCAGGCAAGTTCCTTCACCTCTGCGAGTCTCAGCGTCTAGAAAATGGTCGTGCGTCCAACATTTACTGTTTGCTTAGGATGGTAAGCAAGACAGACGGTGTCTTTGTCTTCATGGAGCCTCCAACTTAGAGAAATTCATAAAACAAGCAAAAAAACAAGCAGAGGAAGAGAAATTGGGATATGAATGATGGAAGAAACAATTAAGGGGCTGGGATCCAGAATAACAAGGCTGCTGGGGGCAGCTCTAGACAGAGTGGTTAGGGGGAGCTGGAAATGAAGACAGGGAGCAGCCACATAAAGAGACAGGAAAAGCAAACAGAGAGGGCAGCATGTGCAACAGCCCGGGGGCAGCACATTCCAGGAACCCAGGCTGGATCTGGTGAGCGAGGGGCTGACAGACAAGGCTGGACACACCGCCACAGGAAGGTTTCCATAGGGATGTGTTATGATCTAATTTACAGAGAAAGAACTGGAGAGCAAGGGGGACAGTGGGAGCAGTCAGCCAGCTGCAGCAGTCACCCAGGAGAGCGTGCTGGTGCCCGGGACTACAGAAGCAGCCAGCGGGGGGGAGGGGGTGGGGGGGGGCCGGAAGCAAACAGACTCTCAAGAGATTTAGGAAGTAAAGCAAACAGTGCTCAGGGATGGACTGGATAGAAGCCTGAGCAAGAGGAGGTGTCCTGAATGGTCTGGCTTAAGCATTCACACAGATGGAGATGCCTTTAACAGGATGGGTAAGACCTGGGCAGGGATATTGGCTCAGAGGGAGGGAAACGATGCGCTCGCTTGGGACAAGTTGGGGTGGGGGTGGCTGGGAGGCATCAAGAGCAGATGTCGAGGAGGCGGCAGGACGAAAGGAGCCTGGAGGTTGGAGGAGATGTCTGGCTGAAGATGTATATAAATCTGAGTGTCATCAGCCCAGAGACGATGTTTACATCCATGGGAATGCATTAAATCATTCCAGGAGCAGTGCAGTGAGAAAGAAAAGAAGAGGACCCAGAACTCGGTCCTGGGAAACCCAGTGTTTAGTAGCTGGGTAGAGAAGAAGCAGCAGCCAGGAACACAGGAGGGGGCCAGGACGGAGAGTGATGTGATGGCCACTCACAGGGTGAAGGGAGTTGAAGGGTTTAGCGTGGTCCCTGGCACAGAGTGAGCACTGCCACTCTTATTGTTGCGTGTTAATTGTCTGGCACAGTGTCTACTGGTACCCAATAATGGTGGGGGGGGGCGATTAATGCTGTGCTTGCTTCATATGGCCCCCTCTTTGCGTGGGGGATTTGGAAGATCTGGGGAAAGTCCTGAGGCAGCCCAACATCAAGATGTTAGGTAGAAGAGGAGAAGCCAACCAAGGAGGTGAGAAGAGGCAGCTGAGGACGGCAGAAGAAAACCTCCAGGTCACCTGTGAAATCATTTACCCACTCAGTCCTTTAACAAACATGTATCCAATAGGCACTCTGCTGGTATCAACAGGATACAGCCCCTGGCTTCAGGATCCCCTGGATAAAAGCATCTCCTAAATACTCCTTTAAGCAAAAAGCCTTGGGGGCATACACCTGCTTACCAGGAAGATCTAAGGTACCTCTACATGGTCAGGGGAGAGATGGGCAGTGTCTCTTGCTAGGTCTGTACCCTTCATGTTAGTTGGGTCTCCACTGAAGTCATGTGATTATTCCCCTTAACACCTTCCACTTTCCTCTCCACCACTCCCACCAACTATTGAGTTTCATCGGATGGTTCATCCAGAGATGAGCCACATGTAGACTCAAGCCTCTGGTTCCTGGCAGTTCCTAACCAGTCAGTAAAGAACCTGCAAATTCCACCCCTGCCCTGACCCTTTTCCTCAACATTTGTTCAGCACTTACCACTATGAGGTCGATTTCTTTGCATATATCTCCTCTGTAGATTCTTATAACTACTACAGGTGCTATTCTGATCCTCATTTGACATATGGAGAAACTGAGGCTTAGAGCAGTCCAGCAACGTGCCTGAGATCACCATACTAGTAAGTGATGGAGCAAGGCTCTGAACTCAGGGATTCTGGCTCCAAAGTTGGTTGGCTATAGTCTTGCCCTTTGGGATGGGGTCATTTACCGGGCTGGAATGGGTGGGCCAGGGGAACTCCCTCAGGGAAGCCCAGGAGAAGCCCAGATCAGGAGGGATGAGGGTTTTCACAGCGCTGAGATGTGGCCCAGAAGGCATGTAGTTCTAATGGCCCCATGCGCACACAGGCTTGGGACTAAAAGGCAAGCACAAATGCCTAGGCCATTCCAGGGTCTCCTGAGCACCGTGGGGAGTTTTCCAAAAGGGCTGATGAATCCAGGGCTGCAGAAGGGGACTTCTCTGCACAGGCCTGGGAAAGGCCCTGTGTTATTCAGTACATTCTTGTTGAGCCTTTACCTTGTATCCAATGAACACTTGCCACTGTGCTGCATGTTGTGGGCTGTTAGACAGTCCCTGCTCTCAACATCAAGGCCAGACATGTACAGAACACACAGAACATGCCAGGCCTTGAACTAAACACTCGCCCTAAGTTATCTCATTTGTTCCTTAGAATTCTCTGAGGCAGGGACTAATATTAGTCATATTTCACAGGAAAAGAAACTGAGGCACAGGAAGCTTAAGCATCTTGCCCGGGGTCCTGTAGCTAAGTGATGGAGTCGGCATTTAAACCCAGGCAGGTAGCACAGCCTCCTGGATCTAGGCTAAAATAACAACTAAACTTACCATGTTCCAGGCTCTCTACACACACTTGCTCGTTTCCCAGGAGCACGGTGTTAAGCCCTATCCTCTGGAGCGGGCTACCTGGATTCACACCCAGGCTCTACTGATTGCCAGCTGCACGACTTGGACAAATAGTTAACCTCATCTGTAAATGGGGATAAAGATCAAATCTAGTTTACAGGGTTGTTGTGAGGATGAAAAATTAATAATAAAGTTCTGACGCACAGTAAGAGCTACAGTGTGTTATTATTATTAATTCTCAAAAACAGCTCTATAAAGATTGTCATAGCCACTTAATAGGTGAGGCGCTATGGCTGGAAGAGGGCCAGGCACTTGCCTGAGAACACAGAGCTGGGATTCAAATCCATGACTCCTTGAATCTGGCACCAGAATCTAAAGCACATGCTCTTAACTTGGAGCCTTACTGCTGGGGTGGAGGGGAAGATGGTAATCCACCTAGCCCCCTCCTCAATAGCCTTCTCCCCAGAACAGCCCCAGTCCCCATGCATCGAAGTCGAGATAAAATGAGAAGCCAAAGAATTCTTCAAATCCTCTTCCAGTGTGAGCCTTCAGAAGCCTCCCAAAGGCTGTGTGTGCACTAGGGCGAGCCAGTCTGGGAAGACTGGACAGTCTTCCAAAAGCCCTAACTGTAAACAGGACCCAAGCACCCCACACCCTGCAGTGCTTCCCCTCAGCTGAGCGGGCTGGCAGGCCCCAGTCAGCTGCCTCCACAAATACATAAACACATAAATTGTGTGCCAGAGCTGGCAAAGCCACAGAAGGAAAGGCAGATACCAAGACCAGAGGAGGAGATGGGGGCGCAGCTCCAGACCCCTCCAGGGTGCAGAGAGCAGCTGGGCTTCTAGCGGTGGACACCTGCAGACACAGTGGGTCCCCAAGGTCCAGTGACTGGACAGGGATGAAAAAAGGGGCCTGCCAAGGAGATGGCTGGTATGTTACAGCAACCTCGGAGTCTGTGAGAGGGGCAAGTGGGAGTCGGGAGTGGTCCAGGGGACAAAGACCATCACTCGCTATGCATGGGCAGTGGGTTGGACCCACAGATATCTGGGGGAGAGACCAGGGGATGGATTGAGTCCCCACACTGTTCTGGGACTAGACTTTATTCTTGGCAGTTGGGGGGATGTCACACACCCCTCCCTGTCACTACCCACCTGCGGCCAGGCCAGGAGAGGCACCCCACATATGGGAAACCACTAGGCCAGAGTCATGAGCATGCCCCGGCGTTGGCAGCCTCTTCTTCAGCCAGGAGGGCAGCTGTGGGGAGGGGATAGGGAGACGCAAACCACGGGGGAAGCAGGAGAGCCAGCTGACAGGGCGTGGAACCAAGAGCCCCATATTTGACAGAGCTCAGGACCTAGCCATCCAGGGCCAACACCCCACTGCCCACGTGGTTCTCATCAGGCTCATTAGCAGCAAAATAGCAACAAGCAAACAGCGCTGGGCCCAGCTAATTAGCACACAGACCTTCAGTGGGCAAGCCAACTTCGTGTGGGAAAGGCTAACGCCCACTGGCAATTCCTCCAGGAGCGCTGCCAGCCTGTGTGCCAGGGTCACAGGTATGACCAGGGGAGCAGCGGAGGGCCGGGGAGAGAAACAATGGGGCTGAGGCCCCCGGGGTGGAGTGGCTACTGACAGCAGGCTGGAGCAGCACCCCCTGCTCAGGGCACGAGGGTGCACACGCACGGCAACTCTGACAATCTGCAGACTCACCCAACCTCGAGTTTCCAGTGTTGAAACTCCAGATTGGCAGAGAATGATGCTGGAAAGTCATGAGAAAGTTAGGAAACTGAGATCCTTCAGGGCTGAAGGGCCAGGGCAAGGCCCATGCCCAGACCCCTTGGGCAGCTGTGGAGAAGCCCACCCACTCTGAAGCCACCCTCCCCATCTTCAGCTCAAACCTCAGCAACACTCTCTGCTAAGCTCAATAGAACTTATGGGCCCTCCTCTTCATCTCCAGCCCCAAATCCCACCCCAGGCCTCAGCTCCAGGACTCGGAGTACTACTGTCTCCTCGGGCACGTTTCCTAACCAAACTGAGCCTCAGTTTCCTCGACTATAGGTAGGATAGATGATCAGTAAATACTCATGTTATAGGATTGGGAGACTTAACGAAGATGATGTATGTGAAGAGCTTAGCACAGTGTGGGGCATATAGTAAATCCTCGGCTGTTAGCTAGTAGTAGTAGTAGTCGTTGTTATAGTAGTAATGGTGGTAGCAGTAGTAATGGTGGTAGTAGTGGTAGCAGCAGCAGCAGCAGCAGCTGTAGTAGTAATGATGGTAGTAGAGGTAGTAGTAGTAGTAGTGGTAGTGGTGATGGTGGTAGTAGTAGTAATGGTGGTAGTAGTGGTAGTAGCAGCAGCAGCAGCTGTAGTAGTAGTGATGGTAGTAGAGGTAGTAGTAGTAGTAGCAGTATTGGTAGTGGTGACGGTGGTAGTAGTAGTAATGGTGGTAGTGGTGGTAGTAGCAGCAGCAGCAGCTGTAGTAGTAGTGATGGTAGTAGTAGTAGTAGTAGTGGTAGTGGTGACGGTGGTAGTAGTAGTAGTAATAATGGTGGTAGTAGTAGTAATGGTGGTAGTGGTGGTAGTAGCAGCAGCAGCAGCTGTAGTAGTAGTGATGGTAGTAGTAGTAGTGGTAGTGGTAGTGGTGATGGTGGTAGTAGTAGTAGTAATAATGGTGATAGTAGTAGTAATGGTGGTAGTGGTGGTAGTAGCAGCAGCAGCAGCTGTAGTAGTAGTGATGGTAGTAGTAGTAGTAGTAGTGGTAGTGGTGATGGTGGTAGTAGTAGTAGTAATAATGGTGGTAGTAGTAGTAATGGTGGTAGTGGTGGTAGTAGCAGCAGCAGCAGCTGTAGTAGTAGTAGTAGTAGTGGTAGTGGTGATGGTGGTAGTAGTAGTAGTAATAATGGTGGTAGTAGTAGTAATGGTGGTAGTAGTGGTAGCAGCAGCAGCAGCAGCTGTAGTCACAGTGATGGTAGTAGAGGTAGTAGTAGTAGTAGTAATGGTAGAGGTGATGGTGGGGTGGTAGTAGTAATAGGAGGTAGAGGAGGAGTAACAAAGAAAACAGTAGTACACGGCCATCCCCAGTTCACAGATGCAGAAAGTGAGGCCCAGAAAGATGAGGTAAGGTATCTGGCAGCAGAGTGTGGAGATTAAGAAGAGGGACCCTAGAGTCAGGTTACCTGAGTTCAAATCCTGCCATTTCCAGGCCATGTGACCTTGAGCAGGTGACTTGTCTGTGCCCCAGTTTCCTCACCTGCCAAAAGGTGAGTGGCTCTCCCCGCCCCACAGGACGTGTGAAGTGAGTCTTGCACAGAGCGAGTGCTGCGTAGCTACTGGCTCTCATGTTGCTGTCACCTCTTCCAAGGGCGCCACCAGTGGAGGTTAGGGCACAGAGCCCGGCTCTTCCTACCTCACTGCTTGGTCTCCACATAACTAAGATGACTACCCTCTTTTTTCTCATCTGGGCCAGCCTGCCAGGCTCTGGAGTGGTCCAAAGGAAGACTGCTCCAGATGCAGGATCAAAGCCTCATCTGACCGTCCTGGTAGGATGCCCGCCAGGGGCCAGGGGCCAGAGCAGAGGTGGATTCCCCTAGCACAGCGCTGGGAGTGGTCCCCCCAGGAATGTGCGATGCAGAGGCTCTGGGGCCAGGTGTGTTCCACAGACCACAGGGGTATGTGAGCACCACAGGGCAAGTTGGGGAGGAGCCCCAACACAGTGGAGAAGCAGGTGGAGAATATAGGAAGCTTTACAAACAAGAGCAGGGATTTTATTTGAAAAGTCATCTTCAGTTGGAACCTTTTTTTTTTTCGCCATGCCATGCAGCTTGTGGGATCTTAGTTCCCCAACCAGGGATTGAACCCAGGCCCTTGGCAATGAAAGCGCCAGTCCTAACCACCAGACCTCCAGGGAATGCCCTGGAGGCATTTTTCAATCTCCTCTCTTCCACTGCCTCCCCCCTGGAGAGGGGCTACCTGCTCAGGAGGCAGATTGGGGAAGACACTTGTGCTCCCCGCACAGGTTCTGGAGTCCCCATGCCCCGCCCAGCTCAAGGAAGAGAGAGGGAGAGGGTGGATGCAGTGGAGGCACTCACGTTTGATACAGTGGTTGGTACTGTTTGCCGTTGTCCATCCTGGGCAGCACTGTCCCCCGCAGACATTCCTCCTGTGGGGTCACCAAAACGGGGTCAGCATAGGGTGCTCAGAGCAGGACTATTCACAGAGCCCTTCTGATGGTCCCACCCTCTACAGGCAGGGCCTGGGGGAACTCTGCCCGGCCGGGCACTGTCCCCCTTCTCTAGGGAAGCCGCATGGCCCATGGGCGGGCGCTTTGGGATCCTTCACATCTAAGATTGAATCCTGACTCTGCCATTCTCCGCATGAGCTTGGGAAGCCTCATTCTTTTCATCTGTACAATGGAGATAATAATACCTGCTTAATGTTGTTGTGAGGATTAAATGAGATAGGATGTATAGCCCCTGACACACTGGCACAGGGATCACGAAGATGATCAAAAAGCAAGTTCAGAGTGGCTCAGCCACTTGCTAAGACTAAACAATAAGTAAATGCCAGAGCCAGATTCAAACCTCAGCTGACCCAACTCTAAGTCACGCTCCAACTCCACATGGCCTCTCACCAAAAAATTATCACCATGGCCCTTGCCAACAAATTCTGATAATCCAAGGGAAGCTGGAAAACACACACAAAACAGCCTTAAGGACATACATATGCATCACCTGCCAACAAATGCACACTGGGAGGAGCCTTAGCCCTCTGGCAGGCTGGTGCCCGGTCCGACGGAGCGCTGGGTGGGACAGAAGGAGCTGGAGCTCCAGAATTTCTCTTTAAGAGGAGCTGAGGAAGTGGCAAGCTGGGAGGAAGATGGGGCTGGGGACTCGGGGTAAGCTGCTCTGCATGGCGAGCACATTTTTTACTTGGGCAGGCTGATGGAACTTACTTGATGGGAGATAGTCCTTCCCCCAGCTACTCCTTAGTGCTGGCACCGAGACACCTACAGGGGACACTGACCAGCAGTTCCCACCGGGGCCACTCACCCAACTCACCCAAACTCTGCCCTCAGGTGTTGAGTGAGGCCCCTGCAGCACCAGTATCCTTCACCCACCCTGACTGTCAGTCTAAAGACCCAAATGCCTGGACAGAGGTGACTTCCCGAGAAGGGCTCTATTTAGAGAAGACCTCTGGGGCCCTGACTCCTCAGCTCAGGCTGGGCCTGGCTCTGCTTCACAGACCCCATCATTACCATCCGAAATTGTCTACTGAGCACTTGCTGAAACTCAGGGTGAGCGGGGCAGCAGAGGTACGGAGCCCAAGAGTGAGGTGAAGGACAGACCGGGGGCCATTCCTGTGACCTTTGTGGCCGGCATGGTGGGCATCTGGTCCCACTTAGGAGTTTGTTTGACATTTGTGTGGCCCCCAAAGCTTGTGTGGTTTTTGAAACCTTACGAAACATTCAAAATAAATTCCTTCAGCTTGAAAAAGCTGAGGCCCATTCTTGGCCCTTTGGCCCAAAGCTGTGGGGAGCTGCCTCCCAGGGAGGCCCCAGAATGTCCTCCCAGCCAAGGGTTGTGCCATTTCAGCCACCTAGAAGCCTCTCTGGACCGCTGCATTCATCGGTTTCCTGGTTCCCCGAAGGCCTCTTCCCCATCAGGGCCCAAGTCACTGGGTTCTGGGGAAGGGGCTGGTCCTCACAGCCAGGGCTTCTGAGTGTGTGCTCTGGCGGGAGTGGGGACTACCCACCCATTGGTGAGTCATTACCCCTCTGGTGGTGACAAGGCCTCTTAGATGCCTGAGAGGTCTTTGAGAGGGAAGCAGACAGCATGCCCTGGGAGTTTTCTAAAAACTAGGGTCTGTGGGAGTCCAGAGAGCACGGACTGAGGGGCCCACCTGGCTGAGAGGTCATGCAGTGGATCCCAGCTCAAGGAGGCCCACTGAGCCTGCTGGTACCCTAGATGCCTTCAGAATGGCTACGGAGCTGACTGTAGGAAGGCAGCAGCTCGTCCTGCCCTGCCCGACCACGGTAGAGCCCTCAAGGCCGTCAGGGCCCCGGTGAGAACTGGTCAGAATCAAAGCTGCCAAGCAGGGGGGCAGGGCTTGGCTAAGCGGGCACTCGAGAGGGATACACAAGCCCAGCCGGAGTCTTGGGTACAGGCTCAGGGAGGTGCCCGATGGGAGATGACCACTCCGTGGGCTCTGGCTAGTTGGAGAGAGCAAATGAGCCTGACTAGCTGGGGCCAACGACTCAGTGGCTCTGACTGTCTGGAAGATGCCACTCAGAGATTATATAAGCCCAGCCTTCCAGGCCACACCACTCAGCAAACATTAGCCCAGGATCCAGCATCATTGCCCAACCCCTCTGGCTAACAGCCTAGGACAGCTGCTGTTCCACCTGGAACAAATCTGGTCATACTGGTCCTTTGTTATAGATGCCTCAAGGCTCTCCACTGGCCTCTACAAAGCCAACCGGACCCCTCCTGCCTGTGGAGTCTAATTGCCCCCCTTCCCCCCTTATCTCCATGGCCACCTACAACCAAAACTATGATCCTCCAAGTATACGAAGTTTGTTGTCCCCCAGCTGCACTGTATGTGGGCACATTTTGATGCCTTTGCTTAAGCTGCTCTCTCTGCCTAGACTGCCTTCCCTCTCTTCTTTGCCGACTGAAATCCGTGGCACGCTCCAAGACTTCCAGATCAAATGTCACCTCCTTTGTGTAAAACCTCCCCTGACATCTACCCAGCCTTCCCCATTCTCCAGCCGCCACACAATTTAGCACTGATTATCTCAGGCTGTTGGTGTATGTCTCCGTCTTGAGTACCTTGAGGGTTCTTTCTTATTCCTCTTTGTGCCCCTAGAGTCTAACATAGTGCCTGACATGTGGTGTACTTTTAATACCTCTTTGTTTCACTTAATCCAATGTTTCCCAACACACTTCTGGTAGGAAAGGGAGTTTGACGGTTCCATATTTGACGTTTCCATAATCACAACATGCAACAATGCTGAATCACACAGCGAGAAAGTGATTCCCTTATTTTTTTATTTTATTTTATTTTTTTTAGTGATTCCCTTTTTAGTGATCGTTCTAGTCTGATTAGATCAGTGGGAAAAAATCCCTGTCGGAGGTTGGGTCTTCATGCCTGGTTCTCTCTCCAGCACTTGCCAATTGCCCTTTCCAATAGGGAGAACTACAGGGCTGAACTTCCTATGATAATGGTATTTGACTAGACTTTGAGAACATTTTGTTTTCATTTCAGTTTCCCTACAGTTTTCTCTTTATGACAAGTGGTACTATTTTCAGCTTATGATAGTGATATAAAGTGTCCTTGAAAATGGATTTATTTATGTAGAAAAATGCCAAGCACTGTTTGTAATACCAAAATATGTAACTCATCTAAGTGTCCAAAAACAGAAGGATGGATAAATAAACTGTGGTATATTCAGACAATGGCATAATAACCAACAATTAAAATGAATAAACTTGGGCTTCCCTGGTGGCGCAGTGGTTGAGAATCTGCCTGCCAATGCAGGGGACACAGGTTCGAGCCCTGGTCTGGGAAGATCCCACATGCCGCGGAGCAACTGGGCCCGTGAGCCATAACTACTGAGCCTGCGCGTCTGAAGCCTGTGCTCCTCAATAAGAGAGGCCGCGATAGTGAGAAGCCCACGCACCCCGATGAAGAGTGGCCCCCGCTTGCCGCAACTAGAGAAAGCCCTCGCACAGAAACGAAGACCCAACACAGACAAAAATAAATAAATGAATAAATATTAAAAAAAAAAAAAGAATAAACTTGGGCTGATTATATTAATGTAGTTAAATTTCAAACATCTAATGAGGATTGGAGAAAGCAAATTGTAGAGGGATAATGCAGCATAGTACCACTTATCTAAGTTTAAAATATGCAAAACAATATTGTGTATGTTATGGATGCATGCATCTGTAGTAATGGTATAAAAACATAGATTGGAATCATGGGTAAATTCAAGGTAGTGGTTAACTCTGGGGAGAGAGAGAGACAAATTTATAGAAGATATTTCGACTAAAAAAATCAGAAGCAAAATAGGCCCAAATATTAAGGTTTGAAAAAGCTGGATTGTTAGTTGTATTATTTCCAATACTTTTGTAGGTTTGTATAAAACTTCATAATATAAAATACTTAAAAATAAATAAAACACAAAATCCTGTTATTTTAATAGTTTATAAATTTAAGGAAATAATAGAACAAGGAGGAAAAGATAGAGGAAAATATTATGAAGGTGGTATGCTGTGAGGCTAAGCTTAAGAAACACTGAATGCTGGGAAACAATGGCTTAAAAAGTTTCCTGTGGACTGTGAATTTCAATAGTGCAAGAATTGTTTCTGCTCTGGTTACACTGTGTCCCAGACACCTAGCACTGTGCCTGGCGCACACTTAAAATCTTCATTGTGTGCAATAAAACCCCACTACATTGCAAGTTCCACGGAGACAGAGGCTGTCTTGGCCACTGCTGTATCCCCATGGTCCAGCAAAGTGCCGGGCATATAGGAGACCTTCCAAACGTTTGTTGAATGAAGAATCCCCAGTAGTGGTGATGCAATTCCAAGCTTTACCAGCAGGTGGCACTTAGTCCTTGGCCCTGAGCAATTTAATTCACAAGGCAACTGCCAGAGAGGCCAGCCTGGCCAGAAGCCATGAGCTAGAATGGACTTGGGGAGAGGAAGCCAATGGACAAGATTGCCACTCAGCCCCTCCCCAGATGACTTGGAGTGGCTAGCTGGAGTGCCAGAGGAACCCACCCTTTATCAAAGCTGCAGAAAATAATCTGGGGGAGGAGCCAAACCCAGCATGTGATGTGATGTGTGCACCTGTATATGGCAAGTGCTTGTGAGTGGCACCCAGCCCAGGTCCTTACACACCTGTGTACATCTACCAGCCTTATCATGGTGACAATCTGCTTTGCTCATCACCACCTCATTTCACAACTGCGAATAGTGCACCCTCCCACCCCCACTCCACTATCCCATCTCCCCCCAACTCCCACCCGAATGCTGACGGTATAAGCTCCTCCATGATCTGGTTCAACCTATGCCTCCAGCCTCAGCCCTGTGGCTCCCCTACACCAGGGTGCAGTCCTGCCCCTAGGCCAGTGCCAACAGTGAAAAGCCCTTGTCTTTGGGCAGTGCTACACCTCGGCACCCCACTCCTGCCACCTCCCCTCTGCTTCCCCACACACCGCCCCTCGAACCCCAGGGGCTCCTGCTCACAGGGCCTCCTTCTCCTCCGGGCTCCTCAGCCACAAACGTCCATTCCTTTATGCTTAACATGAAGCTTCTGGTACTAGAAAGCATGTTCACCAGTGCGTATCTGTTCATTTCTCCAATTCGATTTGAAGTAATTGAGTTGCCCTCCTGGCAGGAACAATGCCTTTGTCTCGGGGCCCCATCCCCTATCCCAGGCCCTGCACACTTGCTCTTAAGAAGTACGTATTCACTTGCACAGGCCATTAACACCGGCTGATCCTCTGTGTAAACGACTTGGCAGTGCTCGGGTCTACTCTGTCTGCCGTAAGCTGGGCCTTCCAAGGGCCGCGGGGAATTCATTCACTCACTCAACAGATACTTAACAAGCAGCAACTATATACGAGCACTGTTCTAGGCACTGGTGACACAGCAATGTACAAAACAAAGCCTCTCTTTTCATAGAGCTTACATTAGCGTGGGCTGGGAGACCAGACCATAAACACAGAAACAGAAACATAATATGTCCAATGGGAATAAGTGCTATGAAGAAAAGTAGAGCAGGGTGAAGGAAGAGAGAGGGTGGGGCAGGAGTAGTCAAGAAGGTCTCTCTAAGCAGAGAAACACAGGAGAAGAGTGCTGCAGCCTAGGAAAATAGCAAGTGGAGAGGCAGTAAGAACATCCTCGGGAGTAGAACAGGGGTTGCAGTGTCCTTCGTGCTATGAGCCAGGGGACTGAACCCACCTGGCAAATCGGGCCTAAGCCAAGAAGGGCTGCCAGGTTCCTTCCCAGCCTCCCCGATGGTGTCCCCACGCAGCCCCGCACTGCCCGGGCCTCCAGTGCCCTCCATTCTGGAGACACCTGTCATACTCGGGCAAGACTGAGCCTCCCGCAGCCATGACGATCTTCAGCAGGGCTGGGGGTTACTGGGGAGCCTCTCCCACGCTGTGAGGGAGCCCCCGGCAAGCAGCTGGTAGTCTCAGGGTAGGGGGGAGACTTAGCCCTGCAAAGTGCGCGAGTCGCGCTGACACCTAGCTGCACAAGGGCCCACACAGACCCACTCCCCCACGGACCCACAGGGCCGCAGCCACATCGCGAGCAGGCTTCCTGCCCAAAGTGCCCTCGACCCCACGCCCACTTCCACGTCCAGCCATCCGCGGGCCCAGGCCGACCTCTGCCGCAACCCACAGAGCCGTGCCCCCGCGCAGGCTTCGCTGCCAGCCTCCGTCCTGGAGATGCATCTGCCCTCGCGCTCTGGCGCTCCCGGCATCCTCCACCTACCCGCGCTCTCAGCCCGCTCAGCTTCCCCTGGGCCTCAAGCGCGTGGAACGCCCACCCCGCTGCCCTCTCCCCGATCCCTTTCAGATCCCCGCACCGCTACGGGCGTCAGCAGGCGCCGGTTGGAGGCGGGAGGGAGGAGGGCGGGCGAATGCACTGGCGCCTTGCGAAAGGATTAACGTCGGGTCTGGGCGAGCTGGTACGAAAGGGTGTGGGTGGTGTTTCTCTTTCCTCCAAACTCTTTGCGAGTGGGTCAGATGGAGCCCCAGCTCCGGGACCTCGGTCTGTTTCCCCGCAGTACTGGGGACAGAGGGATGAAAGGCGGAGCCCGGCGCCCTCTCCTCTAGCCTGCACATCCCTCTACGAACGAGCGTACGGGAGACCGGCCCTCGCTCCCCCAGCCCCCATGCTTCCCTCTCCAGTGCTCACCCCGTTAGCCGCCCTCGTGCAGCCCGCGGTCGCTGCGCGCTCCCGAGTCGCGGCAGGGCCGGGGGGGCCCGGGCCCGGGGTGCGGACTGCTGCTGGCGCAGGGGCCGGCTTCTCCAGGTCTGCGCAGGTGGCTGGACTCGCCGCGGCTGCTGCGCGCGGGGCGGCCTCCTAGCCTCCGCCTCGGCGGGCCTGCTGGGGCTCCCCCAGCCAGGTTGGGTCCGCTCCGCGGGCGGCAAACCCGGAACGGGCACGTTCTGCTCCCGGAATAGACTGTACACCTTGGCTGTAGCCGCTGCGGGGTGGTTGCCCCCGGGGCGCCGCAGCCGGCTCGCGTCCCTTCCAGCCGGCTCGTATCTTCCCACCGGGTCCCTCTGAGCATGACCCATGCCCACGAAGAGAGCCAGGGTGAGCGGCAAGAAGCTCCTCCAGGGGTTCCGACGCCTGGGGCAGCGGGTGGTGGTTGGGGGCCTCATGGCGCCGGGGCGCCCGGAAAGCGGCGCGGGCGGGTAACTGCCCCGGGGCTCGCAGTCTGTGCGCCCGGCCGCCCTCTGGCTGCGCTCCGGTCCCCTCCCGGTGGCCCGCCTCTCCCCGTCTAGGGGGCCCCGAATCAGACTGCGGGCCAGGCTCTCCGTGGAGCGAGGGCCAGGCTGCGGGGGCGGCCCGGGGCTGCGCGCAATGAGCCCGGCGGCCGCGCTCCGTCTCTAGCTGGGTGGGCACCGCTGTCGCACCTCCGCGCCTTCTCCCCGTCACTGTAGCCTCCTGAATGGGGACCGGAGGCTTTTATTTTTGGAAACCTCCCCCTGATTTTTCGTCTCTTTTATCCACACCGTGCCCCCTCCTCGGAGGGACAGCTCAGCCCCCTCATTACGGGAGAGAGAGAGAGGAATTCCAGCAACACCCACTTTGGCACTGGGAAGCGAGCGGGCGGCGAGCGGTGTTAACCCGTGAGGAGCTGGGGGCGACGCAGGGCCGGCCCGAGGGCTAGTAGGCGAGATGACGCCTGCCGGGACAGGGGCACCCAAGACACCTTTCTCTTGTCCTGGGCAAGCTGAACTGCTGACCTGTCCAGAGTTTATCGCCCGCCCCTAACCTCAGGGACAAACTCCCTGTTCGATGACCAAGGCTGCAGCCTCGAAGGTCTGAAGGAGGTCAGGAGAGGTACCAAGAACGGCATGACAGAGGCAGGACCCAAAGGCCGGGCCCCGGACCCTTCGCTTCCCGCCCGAGCCACTGGGGGCGTCGGCCGGGGGTGCGGCTAGAGCTGGGGCAGCACGGGGCAGCTCGCCTGCCTCCGCCGCCGTGGGACCGCGGGAGTGCTGGAAGGTCCCCTGGGGGCGCGCGCCCTCTAGTGGACTAGGCCGCGTCCTTGGCTATCCTGCGGCCGGCAGAGACCTGTCGCTGCCAGCCGCCCTAGCTCCTTGATCTTAATCCCCTTCCTGCTGCGTCAGGATGGAGCCCAGGCCTGAGGCGTTGATGGCGGCGGATCCTACAAGAGGTGTCTTCTCTTCCACAGGGGAATAAACGTGGAGGATCTGGAATAAGGTCACTCAAGGAGACAGCGTGTGTCCAAGAAGTGAATGAAATCCAGTCCTCCAGCCTGCGGCTCAGATCCATTCCCTAGACTCCCATCCAGCCCCTCACTCCCTCGGGATTCGATGAGCTTCTGACTGGTGCAGTGAGTGTGCTCACATATTCTTGTGTTGGCAGGGAGAGGGCAGGGGTGCTGGAATGCCAACGGCCACCCATCTTAGTACCCCCAACAGTCGGCTCGTCACTCACACCATGGTCCCCTGCCCTAAAGTCTAAAGGCCTGGCAACCATGGCTGCCTCCCCCAAGCAACCCACCTGCCCCCTGCATTTCTGCAGCCTGCTGCTTCCTAGAGAGGCAGAGGGACCCAGCAGGCAGGAAGGCACCAGTTTATAAGGACCCACACCACACAAAGGACAGACCCAGTCTACTGTTGAAAAACAGCCTCAACTCCTGACCTTGGCCTCCAAAGCCCTGCAGGACTGGCCCCCTCTCTGCTCTATCTCACCTCTTGCTGGGGCACTCACCACACTGCAGCTGCATTGGCCTCCTCTCTACTCCTTGAACAGGCTAAGTTAATGCCCACTTCCCTCTCCCTGAAACTCATCTCCAGGATGTTTACAGGACACGATCATCACTTAACCTCTCAGCTCAAACATCACCCCACGGAGAGGCCATCCCTGACCCCCCAACCCAGCGCAGCCTTCCCACTCCCAAGTCATCACTTTCTAATATATCACCCTGTTTCACCTTCATTGCTCTAGAGTAGTTGAAATTGTTTGTTTACCTGTATAACTGATTTATTGAATGGGCTGAACCTGAAGAGGGACAATCAGGAAACAGCTCTATTTTTCTCCCCTCACTGCCTTCAACCATATTATGGTGAATTTCTCTTCTCCACCCTTAATGGCATCTCAGGCAGAGTCCTTGGCTTGCCCATCGCCGTTAGTCACAAGAACAGTTTCATTTCTATAATTAAGACCAATTTCCAGGCACTAAAAAGTCTGGTTCTGTCCAAATCAAAACCTCATCCAATTTAATCAATCTCGTATCCAATTTAATACCCCTCCTCTCCCTCCACAGGCCTGTCCCCTGGCTCAAGATCATGTACTAGGGAGACTGGGGTGTGGTCTGATTTTCTGACCTTGCTTTTCTGCTGTGGCTCCTCCACATCAGGGTTGGGGGAGAGGTGTTGGGGGAAAATGGTAAAGTCCTGTGTGACAGGTGCCCTGGGCTGACAGGTGCCAAGCTCTGGCTCTTTCATGGGCACATTTGTGGGTTCTTGGGAGGCTCTCTGCATGATCTCCACCCTGCACTACCATAGCAAGGCGCTCTCTGGACAACTTCCCTGTGTCCCCTACTCCCCATGGGACTTTCCTGTCCATGCCAGCAAACCAGTGGCGAGCTGGCTGCATCTCATCTTGCTATAAGGGCCACTCCAGCCAGTCTCCACAGTCAGAATTCTCCAGACAGAAAATGCACACAAGCCTCTTCATTGATGTACATCCCCAATTCCTAAAGACATAGGTTGGGTTCTCCCAAGAACTTTCTTGCTGTGCTTTGGTGCATTGGGGTGCTTGCAGCTTCTAGCACCTCAGCTAGCATCAGTGGAGGCAGAATTATGGGGAGTCATGCTAGTTTCCTCTTCTTTGGAGGCCCCCAGTCTCTATGACTGGTTTTCTTAGGGCCCTGTTCACTTGGCTTGCTTGGGGAGTACCCTCAGGGGAAATCTCAGCCCTGCTTACTAATGCAACTGTTCTCTGACTCAATGACTTTCTTCAATCCCTTTTTATTCGTAGGCTGGAATCCAGGGATGTATCTTAATAGTTGTTGAACTGGTTCTGCCTTTAGTAAGATGCCTAGTACTTCTCTTTGGCACGTGAGAACATTCAGTCCTTATCGTTCTAGCCTTTGCAGCTTCAGCAGAAATTCAAAGACCACATGAAAAATCCTGTTCAACAACCTATAATATTATTGTCTGACTTCCCAAGCCACAATGATAGCTCTAAAGGAGTAGATATCTTGCCTACCTGGCTAACCCCTGTTTCCCCAAAACCTAGAACAGTGCTTGCCTCTAATAGACAGCCAAGAAATACGTGTTCAGGGACTTCCCTGGTGGTCCAGTGGCTAAGACTCCACACTCAACATGCAGGGGGCCCGGGTTCCATTCCTGGTCAGGAAACTAGATCCCACATGCTGCAACTAAGAGTTTGCATGCTGCAACTAAGAGTTCTCATGCCACAACTAAAGATTCCACATACTGCAACTAAAAAAAAAAAAAAAGATCCCGCATGCTGCAATGAAGATCCCTCATGCAGCAAAAAAGACCCCGAGTGCCACAACTAAGACCTGGCACAGCCAATAAATAAATAAATATTTAAAAAAAGAAAGAAAGAAAGAAAGAAAAGAAATACGTGTTCAATGGATGGCTAACTGAATGAACGACAGGGTAATCCCATCAAGTAGGGAGGGCTGGTATCATTAGACCCATTTTCAGAGAGGAAAACTGAGTTCCTGGTGGGAGTTACTGGTCCAAGTTCATGTGCTTGCTGCCTTTAAGGATGGCCCTAAGGATCTCCTTGAATTCTGCACCTTGCATTTTGGGATGAATGCCATCTCAATTCCCAGAATGCTCAGCTCTCTCCCTGAGACACTGTTCCTTCACAGCTATGGGAAAACCTCAGCTCCACACTTCCCTCTCCCTGCCTCATTATCTACCCAGTTCTTTAGTTCCGGGCTCCCTTCCTCACCCCACTACCTCCCCAGTTCCTTTAGCATCTCTCCCCTTCATCCCTCAACGCTCACCTCAGATCCCCATGAGCCTTCCAAGGCCAGAAACCTTGGCATCAACTTCGTCCCTGACCTATTTTTTCCTCCCACGTGTCCAAGTCATTATTACTGCTCTGTCTCCTCCGTCTGCACTTCTGGAAGTCTGCTGCCCATTCAGCCTCTCACTGCTCCAACTCAGCCAAAACCCTCATGCAGACACACTTCCCTCACCTCTAGGCGCCCCTCCCACTCCCTGGTGAGTACAAGCGGTCCTTGGAAATTCCCACCCTGTTCTCCTGGGGGCCCACAGCCAGGCTAATCTACTTTGAAGACTGGCATCTCCTACTCCCCCATCCCAGCACCATCCTCCTGTCCTGCCTCCCACTTACTGCCCGTCACTCCCTTTCCCTGTAATCGCTGGGATCTGCTGATGCAGCTCTTCAGAATCTCCAATCCCATAAACAGTGGAGTTTTCTGTTTGTTTTTCCTTTTTGAAGCTGCTAAAATTTATGGAGTCTACTATGATCCAAGCACTGTGCTAAGCATGCTACGTGAATTGGCTCCTTTAACCAAAGAGAGGAGGTGTTGTGATTTCCACGTACACAGAGGAGGAAACTGAGTCTGGGAATAGTTACTGGCTTGCCCACAATCACACAGCTGATAAGCAGCTGAGGAAGTGTTCCAACCTTGGTCATCTGCCACCTGAGCCCAAGCTTTTAAGACTGCACCACCTTGCCTTCACTCTGGGCTTGAGCCTCGGCAGCCCTCATGACAATTGAATGGTACCTTTTCCAGCCATCTCTGCAGCTGTCCCCACCTAAGACTCTCCACCACACATTCCCCAGCCTCTTCCCTGATGGCTAACCCACCACTCAATTCCCAGGGGATAAGTATCAGAACTTCTGTCCCCCTCTCCCTTCCCTGCTTAGGAAAAGAAGGGGAGCTAACCGTTTCCAGCAAGGCCCCTGACTCACCACGTGTCACTTCCCTACCTCTGATTCCCGCTTCTCCCCTAAAGAGGCACAAAATGTTGCTAAGCCAGCTAACCCACCCCTTGGGTCTGGGGAGGGAAATCGTCTCCAGAAACCCTGCAGAGAGAGTCCCAAGGGGCTGCTAAAAAGATTCCAGTGGGGAAAGGTTTGCCGGGACACGTGCACCATGAGAGGGGATGGCAGTCTGCTAGACACTCAAGGCAACCTCATTGCTTTCCCATGTCTTGGAATAACGCCAGCAGCCAGAGAGCTACCAGAACCTGAACTAACTTGGTAAATAAGGGCCAAAAACAAGGACTGCATTTCTGCTCCCTTTGCTGAGACCCAGACTCTGGACAGAATTCCAGGGATTTTTCTTGCTTGGAAGTGATTGGATCTCCAGTCCTGAATTCCTCTCCCCAGGAGAGCTTGTTCCCCTGCTCAGAACAAATAACACATTTCCTGGTTAATCAGTGGGCGGAACAGCTGAAGGAAGGTTGATTGGGCCCCCAGCCTTCCAGATGGGAGCAGCTCACGGGCTCAAACGTCCTTGTCCAGAGACTGGGCGGCTGGGACCCTGCATCGTGCAGCCTCAGCCTCCAGTCTGGAAGGTGGAGGCTGTATGAAGAGGCCCCAGCTCCCTCCTGCTCGAGGCCTCCAAGGCCCACAGGGGCTGCCAAGACCACGCCACCTCAGACGCTGTGGCCTGGCAACCCCCCAGTACTCACAGCCACCCTGCTCTGGTCTGCCAGTACTGTCCCCTCCGGGTGCAGTGAATGTTTCTGTCTTCGGTGAGCTCAGCTCTCAGCTATGCTTGGCTTCTATTTTCCCATCTGAAAATAGAGATAATGATGCTTTTCTTGCCACCCCACCTTCAGGGCAAATAGATAACCAGCCCTATCTACCCTGTGATGGGAGGGGTTCAGTGACTGCTACTTCATTGCCAGCTGATATTTCTGGAGCTTTTAAAAGGTACCAGGCACTGTGCTACGTGTTTTACAGTCATTCTCCTTTAATCCTCATAATAACCTTCTGAAGAAAGTACTATTATTTCATCATGTAGCAGAAGAGGAAATGAAAGCTCAGAGAGGTAAAATGACTTACCCACAATCACAAAGCTAGTACTTGGTTACACTAGGATTCACTCCTGGTTTTTCTGGTTCCAGACACTATACAAATGCCAGCTTCCAGAGGAGCATTTCTCTGGAATCGCACCTCTGGCTGCTGATCTCTGGGAACCAGGAGCATTCACAGCCTTTTGTGGTATGGTGTAGGGTTGTGCTGATGGCCACGTGAAATCGCTGTCACGAGCTGGCCCCCATCAAGCACATCCCACTCTTCTCAGGCCTATTTACAGCTAGGGGTCTATTTTAGGTCAAGGGCAGACAAAAGTCACCATGGGGAGTTTCAGTGAATCTGATTCCCTCTCACCAAGGGGAAGGAAGGAAATAAGCTTACCCTACATCAAGTCGTTCTCCATTTCTGAGTAAGGCTCATCTCAACCCTCAGCTTTTCTCTTTAGAGCACAGACAGAGCATCTACGTGGCCCTGTGAGGTAGGCATCGTAATTTCCACTTCACAGACTCAGAGGGGTGAAGTCTCTTGCTCAAGGTCATACAGCCAGGAGTAGAGCCAGGATTCAACTAAAAGTTCTGACCGACTCCAAAGTCCGTGCTGTGCACACTGCACTCACTCCAGGATGTCCTGCAATGATGTGGAATGGGCAGCTCTTCAAAATAACTGATTTCACTCCGTTTCCCTTCATTTCCAATCCTTGATACAAGGGTGGGCTGACCTGAAAGCTCTGTGCATTTAGCTAAAGTTCAGACCACATTTCCTATTTACCTGCATAAATCCCTTCAGCCTCTGGCTGGAGTGGCATCCTCTAGAACTCCTGGGGGCTGAAGCATAACTTTTCCCCGAGCAGAGTCTCTGAAGACCTGAGCAGGAAAATGATGTGAGCAGCCCGGAAGGCCTCCTTCTTTTAATTCCCCCCAATAAGACCACAGGGGTTTCAGGCGCTCTCCTGGCGATGAGGGGGTTATTCAGGTAGGGACAGATTACACACTGTTTTATCCTTTCCAAATGCCCAGGGAGAAAGCCCTGTGGGCTGAAGGACGATGCAGCCCTATCCTGGATTCTGGCACGGCTGGGCAGGAATTTGAGGACAAGTTGAGAAGGAAGCAATTT
Organism: Balaenoptera musculus; assembly: GCF_009873245.2. Classification (NCBI taxonomy): domain Eukaryota; kingdom Metazoa; phylum Chordata; class Mammalia; order Artiodactyla; family Balaenopteridae; genus Balaenoptera; species Balaenoptera musculus. Next base: position 148,089,960 of record NC_045786.1, read on the forward strand.
TCCTCGGCTGTTGCTGGGGTCTCCCAGCCTGTCCCCACCTGGCTTCCTGCTGGGACACAGCGGCATCCCTCACAGCCCAAGGGATAGGGGTTTGGGGGACGGAGAACAGGGGCTGCCGTAGGGTCTTTCCCAGAATAAGCCCATAAGCAGCTCACTCTTCATCAAGACAAAGAAAGAGGGTTGACACCTTCTGCCACCACCTTCTGATGTCCATTTTCCCCTAATTATACGCTGAGAATCGGGATACTCAGTGAGGTTTTCCCTGGTGCCCTGCATCCCCTCTCTCTAGGACCCCATAGACCTTAGGGACAGGCCCAAACCCCCAAACTCCCCAGGACAGGGCACAGACACCAGGCTTCGGTGGGGTGGGGGGCGGGTAGGAGGAGGTGCAGCCAGATGCCAGTGGGCCCCAGCCAGTCTACATGACTCATTCCTTGTTTCCGTCCACTCTGGTCTGAGTGCCTTGGCCCAGGGGCCTCGGGGAGGTTGTAACACAGGCTGGCCCCTCGCCCATCGGGACTCAGCAGACAAAAATTAAAGATCTCACTCCTCAGGAACTCACACAGACAGCAGAGGCATGCTCTGTGCTCTGCCTCACCAGACCAGACCTCAGGCCAGAGGAGGCTGATGGCCAAGGGAGGAAGGAAAGGCATCTCCGGCTCTTCCCCTCCTCTTCGCCCTCCACCTCCAGCCCTGAAGCCCTGGCCACCGCACGCTCCCTTCTCACTCCTCCTCAGGTCCTGGTGTGAAGATGCTGGTGCCAGCAGCACCTCCTCAGCAACACTCCACTCCTCCCCACCTCTGCCCGAAGACAGCAGTGAGGGAGAAACAGACTTGTAAACAACGAATCATACCTTTTTCTGGTTGCACAGGTTTGATGAGGCCAAAACCTGCTCAACAATCTTCAATGGCTCCCCACTACGTCACAAATCGAGCCCAAACTTCTTACTGGCCCCGCACCCAAGCTGGTTTCATACCCTTCCCCTCCTGTTTGCAGATAACACAGTCCCACTCACCCAGAATTCCCCCCAGTTTCCCCACCCGTGTCCCCTTACCCAAATTCCTCGGCTCACACCATTTCCTTCACCTGGGATGTTCTTCCCATCCCTGCCTGCCTGTCCTTTAACTCCCATCTCAAAACTCCCACTTCTTACGAGAAGACTTCCTAGAACCCTACCGCCAAGTCCAGAAAGCTCGCTCCCTCCGCTGAACTCCTGTACCTCACTCTGCCCTGCATGACTAGTCCACCGCTGTAGGTCCTGGGGAAGTGGGAAATACACGGGGCTTTGGAGCGCCACTCAGCACGATCATTCACCAGCTGTGTGTCTTTGGCTAAAGTGACTTAACCTCTTTGAGCCAGTTTCCTCACCAACAAGAGATTGTCGTAGTAGTCCTTTAAAGCACAGCGCCTAGGTACAACTGTATTTACCAACACAACACTCCGGACCACAGCCAACCGGACCAGGGATGAACACATGACCCGGGGCAGCCTTTACATTGGCTGGTCAGTGACCTAAGACTTCTGTACCTAAGACTTCTGTGGTCTGATTTGAATGCATACGTCATTGGTTACTGGACAAATAAGATCCTCTCTTGAAAATTGGAACTAAGCCACTTGACTTTGAAAGCCATGCCCTGGGATTAAAACAACAGGTAAGTCCTCATTCCTGAGAGCTCACAGTCAAAGGGGGTCCATATAACCATAGAACAATAAAGCCGAAGAGGTATAATGACTTGCCTGGGGTCACGCAGCTGGTCAGTAACACAGAGAGGGCTGAAGCTCAGGTCCCTGGACCTGAGTTTGGTCCAGGGTAGTGGGCTTCTTTGACAGTCTCAAAAGGCAGTGGCCCTGAGCTGATTGCCTGAAGAAGACCAAGGCTTCACTGTGCCCTGCATCAACCTGTTCCAGGCAGCTTGGGAACAAGTCAGTCCTTCAAGGACAAGGTCAGATCACAGCAGGGAGCACAGACCCTGGTTCTGGTCCTGCATATGCCCCCAGTGTCTCCCTGTCGTGCCCCTGGCCCTCCCCAGACTTCAGTTTCCTCATGTATAAAAGAGAGGGTTTTACCGGATGAACTCAAATTCCCTGTCAACACTGAGATTTTGATTTGAGGAGCAGACAGACAAGGGATGGGCGTGGATCCAAGGACTGCAGGATCCGCAGAATGTGAACCCGGGAGAGGACCTCCCTGAGAGATCAGCCAGCCCGTTCCTTCAATTTACGGTTGAGGAAACTGAGGCCCAAAGCTGGAGAGATGTTTGTCCAAGGTCACATGACTAGCTACTGGCAGCGCCAGCACTTGAACCAGGGTCTCCTGGCTCCCAGGCCTCTCAACTCTTTCTCTTTCAACTCCCTCAAGAAGCTGGGAGCTATTTGGCTGTCTGGGCCGGGGAAGCCAAGAGTGGCTGTGCATGTCAGCAGTGGGGCCTCAGAGCCTGGGAGCGTCTCTGACAGGGTAGGTGCAAGTGCCAAAGCCGCTGGTGGGGAGGGAGGGGGCTGGGAGCCAGGGAGGGTGTACTGGAGTTAAGCTGTCATCATCTCCCTTCTTCCAGATGGCAAGAAGAAGAAACGTAGAAGGGTCCATGATGATTGAGGGGAAACAGTCCCCTTTTCTGATTGAGCCATTGCTCCACAGAGGACTGGCCTCCCTCTCTGCCCCCTCTCCTCTTTCTGTCTCTCTTTCTCTCTTTCACACACACACACACACACACACACCCTATTTATTTATTTATTTTTTAATAGGGTTTTTTTTTAACTTTGGGTTTATTTATTTATTTATTTATGGCTGTGTTGGGTCTTCGTTTCTGTGCGAGGGCTTTCTCTAGTTGCGGCAAGTGGGGGCCACTCTTCATCGCGGTGCGCGGGCCTCTCATTATTGCGGCCTCTCTTGTTGCGGAGCACAGGCTCCAGACGCGAAGGCTCAGTAATTGTGGCTCACAGGCCTAGTTGCTCTGCGGCATGTGGGACCTTCCCAGACCAGGGCTCGAACCCGTGTCCCCTGCATTGGCAGGCAGATTCTCAACCACTGCGCCACCAGGGAAGCCCCACACACCCTATTTAGCTGCTGCATTCTGCCACCTGCAATTTCAGTCTCAAGATGTGTACTGACATTCTCAGGTGTACTATTTGGTGGGGTTTGGAGTTCCTTTCGCTGCCTGAGCTGCCTCTGAGCTCCTGCTTACCTTCTAATGCTTAGCCTGCTTGGCTGGCATCATGAGGCCTTCCCATTCCACAAACATTTTTTGAGCACCTGGTATGTGCCAAACACTGTGTTAGGCACTGGGGGTGGGTAGGACATCCTCACTGCCTGTGGGATGGGAATTAACAGTCTGGCGGGCTCACTGAAGAAAAACCACTAACCATGCAAGTGGGGTTGGCTAGGGAGCATTTCTCAGAGAGCCCTGACTTTGACTTGAATCTTGAAGGCTAAGGGAGAGTTCACTATGTAGGAGGGGAGACATGCCAAGGAGAAGCACTGCATAGGGAAAGGCAGGGACATAAGATGAAGCCTGGGCTGCTAGGGGGAATGACAAGTAACTTATGTGGTTGGAGTTTGGATAGGAATGGGGTTATGGAAGGAGATGAGGCTGGAGGGGTAGGCTGGGGTCAATTAATGGCGTGCTTAGCTCTAGTCAGCTCCTTTTCTCAGAAAGAAGGACCCGTTCCCCACATCTAAGCCACCAGCTGGCCCTGGAGGGGACAGACTATTTATCTAGAATTCTGAGACTGATGTCCTCTGGTCAATTGCAAGGAGTCATTTGTGTGAGGAGGAAGTGGCATGCTCCTCATCTCCATGTTGATCCACCAATCAACATGAAGCCAGTGAATCTGCCATACTTAAAAACAATCCCCTCCAACCAGTCTGTCCCCCAACATGGCTCCTCTTTTATAGAAATTGTGGAACAGCCAACAGAGCTAGTCTTGCCTGGCCCCTGTCCTCCTGATGCCATGACCCACCAACCCAACTATGTCCCTTCTTTGTCAACCCTTTCCCCAGGTACCTCTATTGTCTGAATTCCCCCCTCTCTCTGGACCCCTGGAGACTCAGCCCCCAAGTCAGGCTCCTGTCCCCCAGTCTCACTCTTCCTGGGCCTCAGGTCCCTCTATAATCCCACAAGCTCATGTTGCTGAAGTTACATCATGCCTGAGTATCATAGTATACGTATCTAAGCCCACCCACTCTGCAGCCTCCCTCATAGCTTTGCCCCATAGAGAGGTAAGCCATATGGACTTGATGTCAAACAGATAATCTGGGGAGTGCCCTGTGCATTTCAGCCATCATTTATTGAACATCTTTTTGTCAGGCATCAGCATTGCCAAGAAGAATAAGGCTTAGTCCCTGTCCTCAAGGAGTGTCCAGTGTAGTAGGAAAGGCAGCAACACCTATCAATCATGGTAAGTGCTGTGACTGAGATAATCTCAGGGAGCAATGTGCATACAAGGGAAGAGCACTCCAGCCTGGGAATATGGGACAATTGGTCAGGGAAGATCCTAGAGAGGATTCTATCTGAGTGGGGTCTAGAAGGCAGGGCAAGTCTCAGCCCAGAGAAGGTGGAAAAGATGGTGAGGAAGAGGCACAGTGATGACTACCAGAGCCAAGTTTGCAAAAATTAAATCACACCAGGGTCTACCCCATTTCCTTTTTTGGATGGGGTTCCTGGTCAGAGAAATTTTGTCAGGTTTTTGAATGATAGTTGAATGAAATTCAAGTGATATTTAATGTGGATAGGCTGGGAAAAATACAGAGCCTACCGTAAGGCAATTATGTGGGGAAACAATTATTCCCCACATTGAAGGATGGATGGAGGTCATTGAGATCTATAGTAGCACATGAGGCAGGGCTGGGACCTGTGCAAGACTTCTCACAATTTGGATGAAGTCAGGAAAAGCATTTTTTATTAAATTATCACATGACATAGAACTGGAGGAATAAATGATAAACTGGAGGATAGAAGCAAGATTTATACTGATACAGATAAATTGAGATTTAATAGAGATAAGTGAAAAAGTCTTGCATCTTAGTCCAAAAAAGGCAATAATTAAAGAATGAGAGACACTTGCTTCAATAGCAGTTCAGTGAAATGACCTCATTTTGGGGGTGGGGGTGGGGGTGGGCAGAGACTGTTGAAAAGGAAGATCCTAGTTAACCATTGGTGTGAAATAAACCAACAATGTAAACTTCTAAAAGGTCTAGTGCCATCTTGGGTAGAATCCAGGGCTCAGTACAGGGAGGGTAACAGTGTACTCCAAGCTGTTATAACACAATAACCGTTTTGTGCTTAATTCTGCTGCCATGTCTTAAACGGCTTATCACAACCCTGAAGTATGTCTAGGAGAAGGTGACCTGAATGAAGATAAAAAATAACCCAGGAGCGGGCTTCCCTGGTGGCGCAGTGGTTGAGAATCTGCCTGCCAATGCAGGGGACACGGGTTCGAGCCCTGGTCTGGGAAGATCCCACATGCCACGGAGCAACTGGGCCGTGAGCCACAATTACTGAGCCTGCGCGTCTGGAGCCTGTGCTCCGCAACAAGAGAGGCCGCGATGGTGAGAGGCCCGCGCACCGCGATGAAGAGTGGTCCCCACTTGCCGCAACTAGAGAAAGCCCTCGCACAGAAACGAAGACTCAACACAGTCATAAATAAATAAATAAAAGAACGTGAATTTCTTTAAAAAAAAATAATAATAACCCAGGAGGAATAGTTGAGATACTGGAGAAGAGAAATTCTGTTAGAGGAGAGTCTGGCAATCTTCAACCGTTGCAGGATTATCAGGTAAGAGAGGGATTGAGTTGCTCTGTGTTTGCATTAGTCATAACAGATTAACTTCAGTAACAAATAATCCCCAAAAAAGTAAGTTTATTTTTGTTCATGTCAAGTTGAGCTCTGATCCACATGGTCATGCAGGGCCCTAGGATCCTTCCATCATGGAGTGCCAATATAGGGATTCTTCCTCCTTGTCATTCAGCCAATAAATGAAGGGAGAGAAAAAAAACGTGGAGAATAGCACAGGTTTTCTAAGGGCAATGTCTGGAAGAGGCAAACATTACTCTGCCCACATTTCATTGACTAGAACTCAGTCACATGGCCATTCCTTACAACAAGGAAGGAAAATGTATTCTAACTGTGGGCCCAGGAGGAAAAAGGCTGTGGGTGTGGGCTTTAGAATTGTGGATTTGGAAGAGACTGCCTTAGGAGTAAGAAGAGTTAAGGGTTAGAGTATATCTATGTAAAGACTTACACACGAATAATACAGACTTAACAGCATTATTCATAAAAACCAAAGGTTAGTTATTGTCTAAATGCCCATAGACTGGTGAATGGACAGACAAAATCTGGTATATCCATACAAAGAAATACTATTCAGCAATAAAAAGGAGTGAATTACCAATACATGGATGAACTTCAACTACCACATTGATGAACTTCAACCACATTATGCTCAGTGAAAGAAGCCAGTCATAACACCATATATTGTATGATGGCATTTATATGAAATATCCAAAAAGGGCAAGGCTATAGAGACAGAAAATAGATTCAAGGGACAGGGGTGGGAGTGGGGGGAGTGGTATTAACAGTAAATGAGCACAAGCCTTATTGGGGTGATAAAAATGTTCTAAACCGGATTTCTAGTAATGGTTGCACAACTTGGTAAATTTGCTAAAAAAGATAATTGAATTGTAAATTTGAACATGGTGCATTACATGATTACAAAATATATGTCAATAATGTTATTTTTCAAGAGTTAAGGGTTTAGTATTTTGAGGTTGGGGGAAAGAGAATAATCCTGCAAGGGACATAGTAAAGGATTATTCAAAGTGGAAGGAGGAAGTGGCACAGAATCCAAGGAAAGAGAAGATTTAAAGAAGGAAAGCATGGCCAACTGTAGTCAAAGCTACTGAGATGTCACATAAAATGGAAGGTTAATTTTCTTGTCTCTGTCACAGTAGGGTTCACAGTGTTGTTCCATATCCAGAGTCAGGAACAAGAAAAAACATGTGAACACAGATTTCCACTTACAGTAAATGCAACTTTTAGAGTTGGCCAACAACAGAACAGATTCCATTGCTGAGTGATGTGCTCTCTGAAGTGTTCAGAGAGAGGCTGGATGGGCGTTTAGAAAGGACTTCTACACGGGAAGAAGACCTCTAAGGAGCATCTCAGTATATGAAAGGCCCAGGGTTTTCCTAAGATTTCATTACCTCTCTTTGCCCAAGGCCTCCTCTCCACTCTTGGCCTTGGGCTCCTCATCTCAGACATTGAGAGTTGATCTTTGGGAAGGCAGAGTGGCTCTGCCTCCTGAACCCCCAGGGACCCCACTGCTGTGGTCCAGGAGTCCTTTAGCCACTGAGAGTTCCCTTGAGCCATGAGCTAGCTCGGGGTCAGTGGTCACACAACAGCAGGTTTCACTAAAGTCAGTGCAGAGAACTGAGTAATCCTGGGGGACCGGAGGAAATAGGCTGAACTGCCAGAGAGATGCTATGAGAGGACCAGTGCTGCCTTTGTGTCTCTCCTTCACACTCATCCAACAACCCCCAGAGGTAAGATATGCGAGGGAGAGGATGCAAGATGAAGTTCATGGTAAACACGTGGAGGGTCCCTGAGGGAGGAAGAAGAGGAGGTGATGAAACACAAATGTATCTGCACATCTCCTGAGGGGCAAAAGGGAGCTGGGGACCCAACATGTGAGTGAGTTCAAGAAGAATTGAATGCAGATTTCTTAATAGGGTCTTTGTTTTTTTGATGCCCTGTCTTCGTTACCCACCAGGAATGGCCACCATGGTGTAGAAATAAAAACCAGCATCTAGAAGTTGGAAGAGCCTTATTTTCAAGGACTTGGAAAGCTGTGTGGAGCTTCTGCATGGCACCGGTTGCTTATGGTCATGACTGCAGCTGCTGGCATTGCTCCAGCATGAACTCTGATTCCATTGCGAAGGGGAAGGGATCCTTCTTAACAGCCCCTAGAGTGGATCTGACAAGCTATGGTGCTGCCTGTTCACCAAAACAGACACAATTCATTCGTCCAGAAAATATTTGTGGGGCATCTTCCTTGTGCCAGGCCCCCTCATAGAGCCTGCAGTCTGTTCATTTTGAGGTACAAGGAGAACTGCCCCAAAGTGCCAAGGAATCAGGATGGTTTTAATGGTTTTTCCAGAAGACAGGGAAAGGGCTAGATGGCTTGAGGCGGTCCCATCCAGCGCTAGGAGTCATGACCTCTTAAGTTCACCCCAACAAAACCTGCCCGTGGACTTTTGCACTGGTTCTACATTGGCTGAGGAAGGTTGGGCTAGATCCGTAGGATCTCCAAGCAGAAAGGCTTCCCCATTCCAGATGCTGGAAAGAGAGCCAGGCCAGGGAAAACCAGAGAGAGAGAGAGAGAGAGGACCTGCGGGGGTGGGGGAGGGGAGGAGGGTGGCACACCACGTGCCAAGTGCTCCAGAATGGGTGGGAAGCCCAGGGTGCAGGGGCAGGGAAGCAGGGAGGGGCTGCCCAGGAAGGAACAAGGCTGTGAGCTCAGTGTTGGGCAGGAGACAGGTCTGGCTCCCAGTGTACCTGCGCTAATGAGCTAGAAGCAGGCGGAAACGGCCCAGCATGTGAAGGCCAGCAAAGGGAAGGGCCTCCCCATGCCAGCTGGACAGGAGAGGACCAAATGGGTGGGAACAGGGCCCATTCCCTCTCCACACCCTGAATTCTCAAGCTGGAGGCTGGAACTTCCAAGAGAGGGGACTTGGGAGGTAAGGGCAGATCGGCTAAGGCTGAAATGAGACCTCCTAGGGGAAAGGGGATTAGAAAGATGCCAAGCGTCGGTGGCATAGGGGGAGAGAGAGCCAAGGGGCTGCTGAGGCACCCTGCCAACGCTGGGGAGGGAAAAGGCCCCAGGGCGGTCGTCAGCTGTAGCCAAAAAGAGGCAAATCTGACGGTCGACTGACTTAATAAGGGCAGGCAGGATGGATGAGTCCTCCCAGCCCTGCCGGGGCGGCAGAAATGGCCACAAGCATTCACAGACTGTAAACACCAAGAGGGACGGGCCTTGTCTGGGTCTGCAGGGACCTGGCGAGGCTGAGCAGGGAGGGGCAGGACCAAGACAGAGGCCTGAGCCTGGCATTCTCTGCAGTGGACCGTCCCGCGACCCTGGACGAAGGGTCGCTTTGGGAGCCCCAAGGCCAGCTCAGAAAGCCCCACCAGAGCCAGGGTCTGGACACAGCCCCAGACACAGTCACTCCTGCAGGGGCCCAGGATCTGGGGACTCGATGCTGGCGTGTCTGTTTGGATCCTGGGCGTGGCACTACAGGTGTGGGGGGAGCCCACTTTGCCCCCCAGCACCAGGGTGGGACCAGGGCAGCTGGACAAATATTTATGGAGCATCCACATTAACCTTTCCCGTGCAGGGTCCTAGGACCCCTCCCAGTGGTGTCTATAGGGACCCTCACCCCTACTCCATCGCTGGCGTGGAAAATTTCTACCAGAGGCAGAAGCCTGTGGGTCCAGCCTGACTTTCTGTGTGCTCCTCGTTCAGCACTGGCTGCCCGTTAGAACCGAGGCTGTGACCAGGGACAAGTCACCTCCTGTCTCTAGTTTATCCACCTGCAACTGAGTCTGCTCTATACAACATGATTTTCATTGGTTACAGCCTTTTGCTCAGCCTGTGGTTGCCGTGGGTACAGCCCAAGTCAAAGGTGGATCCAGCAGACAGGGGTATCACCCTCCAGCCTATGACTAAGGAGAGTTTTGTCATTTCATCTGCCCAGCATCCCTCCTCTCTCTTATTCTGCTATCAGCATTCCGTTTCCTTTAAATGGTAACTGTGCTTCCATTTTCTAGATCATTCTGATGGGGCAGCCAATTACAATACCTGCCAGGGGGCACATGACCCAAACTGGCCAATCAGATTCTCTCTCATGATTTGACCCAGAGACACACGGTTTATAACTGGAATACCCAATGGCAGCTCCCAAAACAGACATACTCCAAGGAGTTTCTGGGCCTCAGAGCCCCATGCCTGCCTAGATTCCTGACCTCCTTGATACTTATCTGTTCAGTTCTTATATCTATTCCGTTTGCTCCTAAAATCTTTCTGGTAACCCCATTCTTCTCCTTTTTTTTTTTTTAATGTACAAATTAGTCAGAGTCCTTTTTGTTGCTTGCAAGCGAAGAATCCTAATTTATACACAAACCAAGAGAGAGAAGCCGCGTGGATTAGATGGTGGGACCCTCCTCTCTGCCGTCCTCCCTCCTTTGTGGTCCCAGGGCCATTAGCTCAGCTCTCCAACAACATTCGGCTCCTGTAGGAGACATGGTGGGGTGCAGTCTGTTTGCTCAACAAGACTACCATCAACAACTAAGCACATCTGTATCCTGGATACAAATGGTTGAGGGTCTTGCACACTGTAGATGCTCATTTGCATTGAATCAAGATCTTACCGCTTAAAGCAGGTAACTCCAGTGGGGACAAAACTTAACATGATACTTGTGGAGGGCAGATATAAGCAGTTACTGGAGAAGGCAGTTCCCACTGCATGCAAGTGATGAGTGCCAGCGAGAAGTGGTCAGGACCCATTTCAGGGTGTTTGGGGGAAGGCCCACTCTGTCCCCAAAATATCTCTTCCACCTCTTCATGAATACCTCTCATTCCTGAAACAAGAGACAAAGGCACTCAGTGAACACTTAGACACAGGGCTGGAAATCCATCTTCTCTTAGAAGAGCAAGACAACGTTTCCATTCACTCTGAAGTGTAATGATGGATGTAGACCATTTCCTGAGAGCAGACCTGGATAGGAGAAAATGGTTGGCAGCATAAAGTTTTTCAGGGTGTGGAAAGTGAAAACGGGTCTGCAGGTGGGTTGAGAGGAAGGGGAGGGGCTAGAAAAGCAGGGAGGTACAAGAATATGGGCTACACATCAGCTTTGACTGCAAGTTCTAGAAGCCAACTCTAGTAAACTTAACTGGGGAAAAAGAATTTATTGGAAAGATACAGGGTCCTGAAGGAGGTGATCAACAGCCAGGCCTGGGAAGCCAGAGACCAGGGCAGCTATGGGAGCCCGTGTGGCAGGAACCCATGGACTGGATGGCTTTGGATGATTCTAAGCTAACTGCCTTCTGTAGTCAGTAGCGACTCCATCCCAGATTCAAATTCCCTAGGAGAGAGTTTCATGGATGTACCTGGGGTCCTGTGCCCACCCTTTGGGGTGGATGGGTGGGAGGGTCCCCATGGCTGACAGCCCCACCAGGAATGCCTGGAATTGGCAAGGCAGAATTCCCCAAAGGAAAGTTGAGTTTCCGTTATCTAAGGAAGGAGAAGGAGTGCTGGGCATATGCATACAACAGATGTTCACTACACATGGCATGTCTATTTACAGAGGAGGGAGATGAATGGGGTGGAGTATAGGAAATTGCAGGACACTCCAGAATCTGCCATGGGGACCAAGGCTCTTGCTCCAGCCCTAGATTCCATCTTCCTCTCTCCCTATAAAAGCAAGCTCAGAGAAAGAATGCTGTTTTTCTGTTCTTCAGAGCTCGACAGAATTGTCTACTTAGCTTCCAGTCACGCTAGGCTCCTGCTAGAATAATTACCACCCACCTGTTCTCCATGCAAGAATTCACAGCCAGTGGACACATATCTGGCCTGCAAAAGACATGCTTGGAAGCCTCCCCAACTGCTTGGAACAGGCTGGGGACAGCATGGGGTCAGCCACTGATTCAAAGGCAAGCAAACAGCTGGCCTGAGAGCTGTGGTCACTGTGGCCTGAGGGGCTGCCCACCCCTCCCCCACAAGGCAGCTTGATGGATATGGGACACTTGTGCCCTGGGACTCAATCCTGGGTCCTGTGCATGGCTGTCCTCCCCACCCCAACCTGCTTCTCCAATGCTGGTGAGGGGAGGGGCTCTTGCCCTGCGTTTCTTGGGATTCCTTTATTTTTCTTCCCGTTACAGTCCACATCACTCCCTTCTGGGCACCCTGGAAGTTAAGAAAAGGCCAGGTAAGGTTTTAATTGTGGCAGGGCCCATTAAATATTTTGGTGGTGAAAGTAACTGCATCCAAGTTTTCAAGATGTAAATGCAAAACTGGACAAGGCCTAAGGAGCCTGTAGGTCAGCACTTCCCAAACTTTTTCGAAGATTAGCAAGAACCTTTGTGCAGTATTCTAGCATTCAACAAATATTTACTGAGTGGCTACTGTGTGCCAGGCGCTGCGCTAGGGGGCACAGCAGCAGCAGCACAGACCTGATTCCTGCCCCCGTGAGTTTACAGTCTGCTGGGAGAGGCAGACTTTGAACAAATAATTGTAACTTAATAAAGAGCTACAATTGGTGTAGAGCTATGAAAAAGATATATGCAGCTAAGGGGCCTAACATAGCCTTGAGAGACGTTGGGGAAGGCATCCCCAAAGAAGTGACTTTTGAGTTGAGATCTGAAGGGTGCATAGGAAATAAGCAAAGAGGTAGAGAAAAGGTGGTCCAGACAAGACATATTACAAGAGAAATCCCAGAGGCAAGAAAGCCCTTGTGTCAGAGGAAACTGCAGATGGCTGTGGTGAAGCCAGGCGAGCAGGGTAGCTCGGATGAAGACAGAGGGATGCAGGGACCAGACCACAGGGCCTCATGGGCCAGCTCAAGGATGAAAATGAAACTGGGGAGCTGCTCTGGCTGAAAAGGGGCCCACCCCTGCCTCCTCACCCCCCAACACACACTCAGCCCCTTGACTTGTGGCCTCTGAGGCATCTCAGAGGAACCACACAGCTTATCAGAACATGGCTTGGAAACCACTAACCCAGCCCTACTTGCCATTTTCAGATGCGAAGAGTGAGACTTGATGGTCATCCACCCCCAGGGTCCTCTCTGTTAACTCTGGGCACCTATCCCAGCCTCCCTGGAGAGAAGACTGGCCGGGTGTGATCTAGGGACAGGGTCCAAGAACACTGCATATCTTAATGTTTCAAGAAGGAGCCTCAAGAGCCAGTCCGGCGTCTGGCATGGGGGATGGTCCCCAAGGATGGGATTTTGTCCCTTGCCTGCCCCTGGGGCTCTCAAACTATCCCCCCGTGCTGCCAGAGTCTCTGACCCCCTGGGCCCTTCCCCATCACTCAACCCGAGGCAGGGAAAGGCCGCCTGCCAGGGCAGCAGATCCCACTCAAGCTCCGGCCTCAACATTCCTCTCCACCCGGGGGTCAGGGTCAGATGTGGGGTATTTTCCCAAGCCCTGGGGAACAGAGGCGCCTCCTGACCTGTACAGCTACTGCCCTGGCCTAGAAGGGCATCTACCAGGGAAGACAGGCTGGATAGGAAAGCATTCAGCTGGCTCTTGCTGCAGAGCTGCACCAAGAGGGGTTCGGGGAGGGCTTCGGGGAGGAGGGGCCTGAAAGGAAGTAGAAGTAGAAGCTGGTGATGGGAAAAGGGGTGCATGGCAGGGATCTGAGCTGAGGTGGGGATTTTCCTGCCCCAATCCAGCCAGTCCTCATCTAATTAACCCCGGAGTCTGGCCTCTCTGGTGACCCTGGCTGGCCTCCGCAGCTCCTGGGGCAGAAGCCAAGAGCAGCCGCCAGTCTGGAGACAGCAGCTGGACCAAGAGCCCCCCAGCAGGACCAGGCAGCACAGGCACGGCCGAGCCCTCTGCAGCCCTGCAAGGGCCCAAAGCCCAAGCAAGTCAGGCCTGTGAGAAGGCTGTGAAGATGGAGGAGGAGGCAGAAGCAGTCACACCCAGGCCAGACCAGGAGGCGCCGTAGGGCAGGAAGCCCCTTGGGGCCTGAAGGCGGTTACGTCAGCCAAGGCTGGCCTGAGGCAGAACTATGCCACATCAGCCTCCTTCCTTTTCCCTCCTGCTCTGTGAGCATCGGGCACCTGCCATCCTCCTCCGGAGGAAGGCAGGTACAGGGGAGCGAGGGAGCAGGGGTCAGAGGCCTGACTTCAAGCCCTAGCTGCTCCCCATTTTAGCTGTGTGCTCTTCAGTGAAGACCACAACTTACTTCTCTGAGACTCCACTTCCCCTTCTGTAAAAATGGGATGAATACTTCTAGACCATGACATGCTAATGGGACATCCAAGAGGTGGTGCCCAGTAGGCAGAGTTTAAACCAAGTTTGTTTGTTTGATTTTTTTTTTTTTTAACTTTTGGGTTTATTTATTTATTTATTTATGGCTGTATTGTATCCTCGTTTCTGTGCGAGGGCTTTCTCTAGTTGCGGCAAGCGGGGGCCACTCTTCATCGCGGTGCGCGGACCTCTCATTATCACGGCCTCTCTTGTTGCGGAGCACAGGCTCCAGACGCGCAGGCTCAGTAATTGTGGCTCACGGGCCCAGCTGCTCTGAGGCATGTGGGATCTTCCCAGACCAGGGCTCGAACCCGTGTCCCCTGCATTGGCAGGCAGACTCTCAACCACTGCGCCACCAGGGAAGCCCCAGTAGGCAGAGTTTAAACAACAACAACAACAAAAGAATAAGACCTACCTCATAGAACTGTAGAAAGGATTGAATGATGAAACGAAAGAACGATCTTAGTTAGCTATCATTTAGTTAGCCATGGTTTTAAACCCCATTTCCAAGCTAGAGGCTGGGCTGGAGAGTGGGTGGTGAGGGCCTGAGGTAGGGAAAGTTATTCTCTTTTAAAAAGAAAACAGAAGGAGGGAAGTCAGACCTCACAACACACCTCAGCCAAGAGCCCAGGCAGACAGCGTCTCCTCTGGAGGAAGGGCTGGTGTTCTACGCTCCGTTGCCCTCTGGCAGGCACTTAGCTTCTGTTTTCCTCGTTAAGTGTGGCTGTAACCTGGCTCCCTTTAACACTGCTGACACAAGGTCCAGAAACAATTCAGAGTCCTCAGACAGCATCACCTGCTTTCAACATCATTTCCCAATTGGATCAACAAGGTGGGACTGAACCTCGGGCAGACTGCAGGGAGTCAGGGCAGACAGCACCGACTCTTGGGAGTGGAAGCCAGGACTCAGGGACCTCACTGTATGCCCAGCAATGCTCTGCATCACCACGCCGTAAAAGAGGAAAAGTGAATATTTTTGAGCACACTCTATTTGCCAGGCTCCAAGCACTTATGTGTATTATCTCATTTAATCCCCATAACAACCCTATGTAGTTGACATCATTATTATTCCTGTTTACAGATGGAGAAACCAAGGCACAGGGTAATTAAGAATTTTAACCAAGGGGCTTATCATCTGTTGGGGAGGCAAGACTACAGGCTCATATCCCCATGAGAGAAGAGAACAGAATCTGAAATGTTCCCCGCCATCCCAAGGAGCCCACTTCTTAGTTTCCCATCACCACCTGCCTCAGTTTCCACAGGTTTCCAGCTGCCACCATGGTGACCGCTCAAAGGGCAGCCCTCATGGTTCTAGGGGTAGACGTGTTAATTTTCCCAAAGGTCAGCCAAGGCATGGTCAGAATTTTTCAAAAGGAGCTTATCTAGAAAACTTAGAAGAAAACAGAACAAAATTAAAATATAAAAAGCCAAGAATCTGGGAAGAGAGGAGTTTATAAAGCAGTTTTCATGTTCTAAGATAAGGAAAGTAAGGATAGCTATTGGTTATGCCAAGTATCAGGCACTATGCTCTTGATATATGGTATTTCGTTTTATCCTCAAGGGTACGCAATGAGACACATATTATTAGCTTCATTTCACAAATAAGGAAACGGATGCTCAGAGAGGTTAAGCAACTTGTCCATGTCACACAGCTTATAAGCAGTGGAGCTGGGAGCCAAACTAGCCTTTGCTTTTAACCACCTAATCGTAGAGAATGTGCATGGTAGGCACAACTCTCCCAGCTGACGGGCCTCTGGCTTCTGGGCCTCATTAAGGTCTGATGGAGGGATTTGATGAAGCTACCCAGATTCTACACCGCAGGGTTTCAGGTTGGCCCCTCTGCTCCATCTGATAGATTTGCAGCTCTTCCTCAGGAAAGAATCATAACACTTTTCCTCCTGGAGAAGGATGGAAAAACCTTGGCAAATCTGTACCTTTCAGTTCTCTGTTCCAACTTACGCTGACCAAAACAAAACAAAGCAGAACCAAAAACAAGCCAATACATTAAAACCTTTGTATTTGCATTTGTCCTTTATTTCAAATTACACGTGACACGTTATGTTTTTCACAGTATTTCATTGGTTAATCATTGGACCAATGGTTCCTGAAGTTGGGAGATAATGTGAGTGAAGCTTTATTTTTATTTTTATTTTTTTAAATAAATTTATTTATTTATTTATGGCTGTGTTGGGTCTTTGTTGCTGTGCGCGGGCTTTCTCTAGTTGCAGTGAGTGGGGCTACTCTTTGTTGCGGTGCTCGGGCTTCTCACTGCGGTGGCTCCTCTTGTTGCAGAGCACGGGCTCTAGGCGCGCAGGCTTCAGTAGTTGTGGTACGTGGGCTCAGTAGTTGTGGCTTGCGGGCTAGAGAGCGCAGGCTCAGTAGTTGTGGCGCACGGGCTTAGTTGCTCCGTGGCATGTGGGATCTTCCTGGACCAGGGCTCGAACCTGTGTCCCCTGCACTGGCAGGCGGATTCTTAACCACTGTGCCTCCAGGGAAGTCCAGTGATTATTATTATTAAGAGAACTCTTCTTGTGATCACATCACCAAGTTACCCCTGATTCCCTTGATACAAAACAATATAAAATTAGGTACTGATTGAATAGTTGATACCAATAGCTATTAATGAGTAATACTTACTGAGCAGTTACTGCATGCCAGGTTTTAGTCTGAGTAGCTTACATACATTACCTCTTTTAATCTTCATAACAATTCAATGAGATAGGAATTGTTCTTGTTTCCCTTTTACAGATGATGAAACAGAGGCCTGGAAATATTAAGTAACAAGGTCACACAACTCCCAAATGTCAGGACTGAGATCTGAACCCAGACAACTCAGTCCAGAACCTGCCCTAGAAACCTCTACACTCTGCACCTCTGATGATGCGTCTGACAATAAAATTACATTACAGGGGATAGAAGGAAGATGTTGTGTGCTGGGGTAGTCAAAAGAAGCTTTCTGGAGGCCGTGGGCCCTACAGGATCCCGAAGGAAGGACCAAATGGGTAAAGCAAAAGAGAGACATGTTTTAGAAAACAAACTTATGGTTACCAAAGGGGAAAGGGGTGGGGGATAAATTAGGAGTTTGGGATTAGCAGATACACACTACTACATATAAAATAGATAAACAACAAGGTCCTACTGTATAGCACAGGGAACTATATTCAATATCCTGTGATAAACTATAATAGAAAATAATATGAAAAAGAATATATATATATAATATATATATATATAACTGAATCACTTTGCTGTACACCAGAAACTAACACAACATTGTTAATTAACTATACTCCAATTTAAAAAAAAGAGAGAGATGTTTTAAGCTGGAAGATGATCCCTGAAGTCTCATAGGACTCAAAAATGCAACCTCAGGAGGTCCCCCATCCTTAGAACACAAGGGATTGCTTCCCTTCTGAAGTAGTGTCATTTGGCCAACTTGGCTGTCCAAGAAAGAATGCAGAGCATGAACCAGAACCTGTGAGGTCTGCCTGGAGAGTCCAGCATCAGAATGGAGAGAAATGACGGCAACAGATCCCTTGGGAGGCCCTGGCAAAGGGTTGGCCAGAGTTGGATTGACCCACCCCTGCTCCGTCATCTCCACACTGACCACCGGTTTGCTCTGAGGAAGCTGTTTTGTTTTTCTATGACTGTGGTAGGGTTGCCCCAGCAAGTATGAATGCAGTAGGACCTGTGCGTCTGCAAGTCTGTAGGAGTTCACAGAAATTTTAGGGAGAAGCTCGAACTTCACTTAAGCTATAAAAATGGTGGGGCTGGGGCGGGATGGAATTGAATCCAATGTGTCCCACAGCACTTCCTTGCCTAGGGGCTGATCCGAGGGACGGCTCCAGGGAAAGGGACGCTGGTGCTGGCCAGCAGACGAACTGGGAACTTGTGTGCAACCGCAGGCCCAGGCCCGGCTCTCATGGTGTTGACGGAATTTCTGAGTGCGTCAGTAGCTCTGCACCTGTCCCTTTTCACTTAGCTCCAGCCTGGCCTGGCCCAGAAAGGCTGCAGCCAGAGGCAGCCTGGAAAGAAGTGGCCAATACTTCTGAGAAGCAGGCTGAGGCCAGAAGGAGCGAATAGCCTGGAGGATCCTTCTCTGCACAGGAACCCATGTGAGAAGTCTGTGGCTCCTGTCCCACGTGCCCTCCAGCCATCACCACACAGGTACTCTCTGGCTTTCATCGTGGCCGTGTGTGTGCACGTTTTGCTCTCCTATTATACTTCAAGTCATTGTCACTCAAAGTGTGGTCCATGGACCAGCGGCAACAGCATCACCTGGGAGCTCGTTAGAAATGTAGAATCTCATCACAGACACATCGGATCAGAATCTGTTTATTAACAAGATCCTCAGGGATTTGAATGCACATTGAAGTTTGAGAAACACTGCTACTTGGAAGCAGGAGTTGTCCCCCGCAGAGTTATCTTTGTACAAGTAAGCTTTTGTATCCCAGGTGCTTGGCAGTAAGTAGGTGCTTGATAAATATATGTTTTAACTTTTTACTTTGAAACGATTTTAGACTTAGAGAAAAATTGCAAAAATAGTACAGTGTTCACACATACCCTCACCAGCTTCCCCTAATGGTCACAGTTTATGTAGTCATCGCACAATGAGCAAATTAACATGGGTAAACTAACAGAGTTATGAGACTATTAACAGAACCACAGACCCTTTTCGAATTCATCGGTTTATCCCCTAATGTTCTTCTTCTGTTCCAGGACCCTTTGTGGCATTTAGTTGTTGAGTCTCTTCAGTCTCCTCTAATCTGTGACAGTTTTTCAGTCTGTTCCTGTTTTTCATGACCTTAACTCTTTTATTTTATTTATTTAATTAATTTATTTTTGGCTGCATCGGGTCTTCATTGCTGCACACAGGCTTTCTCTAGTTGCGGAGAGCAGGGGCTACTCTTTGTTGCAGTGTGCGGGCTTCTCATTGCAGTGGCTTCTCTTGTTGTGGATCATGGGCTCTAGGTGCATGGGCTTTAGTAGTTGTGGCATGTGGGCTCAGTAGTTGTGGCTTGCGGGCTCTAGAGCGCAGGCTCAGTAGTTGTGGCACACAGGCTTCTCTTATTGTGGACCATGGGCTCTAGGTGTGCGGGCTTCAGTAGTTGTGGCACATGGGCTCAGTAGTTGTGCCTTGCAGGCTCTAGAGCGCAGGCTCAGTAGTTGTGGCGCATGGGCTTAGTTGCACCATGGTGTGTGGGATCTTCCCGGACCAGGGCTTGAACCCGTTTTCCCTGCATTGTCAGGTGGATTCTTAACCACTGTGCCACCAGGGAAGTCCCAACCTTAACTCTTCTAATGAGTGCTCCTCAGTTATTTTTTAAGTCTGTCTCTCAGCTTGAGTATGTCTGATGTTTTCTTGTGATTATATTGAGGTTATTCATTTTGGGTAAGAATACCACGGAAGTGATGCTGGACCCTCCTCATCACATGAGGACATGTCTATTACTGATGATGTTAAACTTGATCACTTGGTTAAGCTTGTGTCTGCCGGGTTTCTCAACTGTTTCTCTACTGTAAAAATCACTACTCTCCTTCCCTTTGTAATTAGTAAGTATCTCGGTAGGGGGAAATTTTTTGAAACTATGCAAATGTCCTGATTCTCCTCAAACTTTTTCCCACTGATTTTAGCATCCATCACTGGTGAATCTTGCCTACGATTATTACTATTGTGTTTGCCTAATGGTGACTTTGTATTTCCCTCATTACTTCTATATTTATTAATTGGAATTCTTCTATAAAGAAGAGCTGTTCCTTCTTCCTCATTTTTTTTTCAATATTTTTTTTAACTTCAGTAGGGACTCATGGCTATGGCTACTTATTTTATTCTATGGGTTATAATCCAGTCTTACTATTATTTTATTTTGTTGTTCAAATTGCTCCGCCCACTGGAAACTCCCACAAGTTGGTTTCTTGTCCTTCTGCCATGCCCCATCCTTTTCCAAACACTTCCTTATTTTCTAGCATGACAAGATGTTCCAGTCTCATCTGATTCAGTAAATCTTTTTGAATGACTGAATGACAGAATGAAAAAGAAGGTGCATGTATAGAAACTCAGCCCCTCTGTGATTCCCCAACTAGGAAGCTGTATCCAACTCAATTTTCAACTAGAAGGAGGAACAGGAACTGTTCCCAAGTCCCACAGAATCACTCACTTCCACTGCCCTATGAGGGTCAAGGAAAGCTGAAGGAACTTTTAACCTGAAGAGAAAAGAAACAGTATCTGTAGAAATTATAGTCTGGGAAATTTGTCTGCCCTGAAAATCCAACTCGTGGACTTTCCACATCTACCGAGCAGATGAGGTAGTGCTTACGAACACATGTGCTGGAACCATATGCCTGGGTCTGAAGTCTAGGTCTGCCACTTGCTGCGTAACTTCCCTGTGCCTCTATTTCCCCATCAGTAAAAGGCAGGTGATAATAACAGTACTTGCCATGGAATTGTGTAATAGCTAAATGAGTTTAAATGTTTAAACTGCTTAGAACAGTCTATGGTACACTAAACATTGAATAATCACTAGCCAGGAGTCTGGCGTTTACAGCAATTAACTCAGCCCGGTGAATTCATTCAGCAGTTATTTATTGAGCATTGTAGCATGCACTGTTGTGCTGGGTTTCCGACACTGAACAAAAGTGACAAAGTCTGTTCTTATGGAGCTTACATTCTCCTGGAATAAAAATAATCCAACCCTACACGAGATTGTAATACTTTTTTAAGACAGTAGTGAGGGGTTGGGGACAACTGTGTTTCAAAACCATTCACATTTTTCTGGTGAAAGTAATTTTCCCCAAGGTATCATGGGATGGAGGTCTTAACCAATCAAAGCATTGTATTGTCTTAGCCACGGGGATTGGTTGAGGCAAGGACACACCCAGTCAGCACCAGAGAGACTTTTGCACTGGGGCTCCTAACGGTTAGAACCTGTGAGCAAAGAACCGGCGGGCAGGGGACTTGGCCTGAGAATAAGCCACTTCCATAGGGTGGAGCCAAGAGTGGAGGGAAACCAAGTCCTGATGATGTCGAGAATGGGCCTGAAGTCTGTCCTAATCTGCACTCTTCAGGTACACAGCAAATACATTCCCTTTTACTACTCATTACTGAGGAAGTCCTGAGTTTACTTCAATCCCCGAGAAAGCTGATGCCTAAGCAGGAAGCTGGACGCTGTTCTGAGTCCCTGCTCCTAATCCGGGCACTTCTTCATCTCCTGCCTTGTCCCCAGGTGTAAACCACCACCCCCTACCCCCACACACACACATCTCCACTCCCATCCCGCTTCCCACCCCTGGCCCTCCCACCTCTGCTTCCTCCCCAGGAAAGCCCTGCCCCAGAGCAGTAATCAGCCTCCCCTCCCCCATCCTCCAGAGCTGGAGTCTCTCCCCGCTGCTCACCTAGACCCTCCCACCCCCCAAACTCTTCTGCCCAAGCCTCTCCTTGGAGGCAAGTCTGGCTGAATTCCCAGCCTTCAGTCTTGCCTCTTGTGGCCCTGCCCCTCCTCTCCAGCAGGACTGAGGGAGCCCTGAGCAGTCCCTGATGGTCAGCGGGAGAGTGCCGCGGGCAACCTCAGGAGTCGCATTGAGACTCATACCTTAGGAGCCCCCCTTCATTACCTAATTTGTCCCTGGGGTCTTCCTGTAACTCTAGGCCTGGGCAGCTTCAGGGCTGACTTGAGGATGTTGGAGCTCTCCCCCTCCATGTCCTGGTAGAAGCCATATCCTAAGGGAGACCAGGGGAACCCAAACTTCCACTTCCTTTGACAAAATTTGCATCTCCCTTCTCCAAAATTCTAGAGAACTTGCTGTCTAAACTACTTCATCATCATACCTTGACTTACAACATTTCTTGTGCTGTCCTCTAACCCCTCTCCTGTTAACTTTCACTCAGTATATGATTTGCCTCTTTGACTGACTGGTGTCTTGGTCAGCTCGGGCTGCCATAACAAAATACCACAGACTGGCTGGCTCAAACAATGGAAATTGATTTCTCACAGTCTGGAGGTTGGGAAGTCCAAGATCAAAGAGCCAGCAGATTCAGTGTCTGGTGAGAGCCCTCTTCCTGGTTTGCAGATGGCCATCTTCTTGCTGTGTCCTCACACGGCAGAGAGAGAGGGTGAGTGAGCTCTGGTCTCTTCTTTTTCTTATAAGGACACTAATTCCATCATGGGACCTCTACTTTTGCGAACTTTTCTAAACTTAACTACCTCTCAAACCCACCTCCAAGTACCATCACACTGGGATTAGGGCTCCAACATACGAATTCTTGGGGGAGACAAACATTCAATCCACAGCAACTGGACTGTAAGCCTAGGGCAGTGCTCAGGGAACGCTGAATGAAGAAATCAGTGGTTGAATATGTGAATTATTGAATGAATGGTGACATGAGTGAGTGAATGACTAAATGAATGGACTAATGAGGAGAGGCAGTAGTAGGACTGGAGTGACATGATAGAAGGATCAAAAGCCCTAGAACGGGGTGCGCCCAGAGAAGGGAGGAGCAGAGAAAGGAGACAGGAGAGGATAGGTAGCTACCATGACAGAATGACATGAAGGAGACAGATGCTGGGGCTTGGACCCGGACTCTTTTATTTTTTATTTATTTATTTATTTTTTAAGACTCTACTGAGTCAGTTTTTTTTTTTTTTTTTTTTTTTTTTTTATTTATGGCTGTGTTGGGTCTTCGTTTCTGTGCGAGGGCTTTCTCTAGTTGCGGCAAGTGGGGGCCACTCTTCATTGCGGTGTGCGGGCCTCTCATTATCGTGGCCTCTCTTGTTGCGGAGCACAGGCTCCAGACGCGCAGGCTCAGTAATTGTGGCTCACGGGCCTAGTTGCTCCGTGGCATGTGGGATCTTCCCAGACCAGGGCTCGAACCCGTGTCCCCTGCATTGGCAGGCAGATTCTCAACCACTGCGCCACCAGGGAAGCCCCTCTTTTATTTTTTTTAAAATTCATTTATTTATTTTGCCACAACTTGTGGGATCTTAGTTCCCAGACCAGGGATTGAACCTGGGCCATGGCAGTGAAAGCCTAGAATTCTAACCACTAGGCCACCAGGGAACTCCCTGGGAGAAGCATGTTTCTTTAAAAATTTTATTTATTCATTTATTTATTTTTGTCTGTGTTGGGTCTTCGTTTCTGTGCGAGGGCTTCCTCTAGTTGCGGCAAGCGGGGGCCACCCTTCATCGCGGTGCGCGGGCCTCTCACTATCGCGGCCTCTCTTGTTGCGGAGCACAGGCTCCAGTCGCGCAGGCTCAGTAGTCGTGGCTCATGGGCCTAGTTGCTCCGCGGCATGTGGGATCTTCCCAGACCAGGGCTCGAACCCGTGTCCCCTGCATTGGCAGGCAGATTCTCAACCACTGCACCACCAGGGAAGCCCGGACCTGACTCTTTTACAGAGCCCATTTATTAGCTTTTAAAACTTTTTTTTAATACAGGTGTCATTCATCAAGAACTTTGTGCATCTTGCTTTGACGTGGCCAGTCTCTTGATGGCTGAGGGCTCTGCTCTGGTGTATCTCTCCCCTAGATGTAGGAAGGACAGCTGGCCATGTCACCAGCACCGCAGGTACAGCCTCTGGGGAGGGCCCGGGAGGTCTGATGGTCTTGGGCGCCCTCCCAAAAGCCTTTCAGCGTGGACTCCAAGTCCTCTCCAGGTCAGAGCCAGGGGGCCAGTACCTCTCTTTCCACTCCTCCAGCCTCTCCTCCCCTTCCCTGGTTCTGCACTGGCACTGCCAGAGCCCTGCGGGGCCCCCTACAACTCAAGAGAGCCACAGATTTCTGCATGGATTGCAGCTACTAAATGAAAAGCCGAGGTTTGTTTGAATGGATTGTGGCTCTGGAGAAGAAAAGCCTGGGGATGCAATTCACCATGAGTGGGATGCAGATGGGAAGCAGATGTGGGGATGTGGGAAGTCCCCGCTCCATCCACTAAGGCCCACCTTGGAGAACTCATTCCTGTCCTGCGGAAGGCTGATGGGCAAGGGCTGCGCTCAGATGTGGGAGCCCCAGCTCAGGGCCCAGTTAGTCTGCTCAGCTGTTGCCCCCTCTTCTCTCTCTTCTTCATTTGCATTTCTCTTTCTCTGGCAGTCCTATGCGATATGTCTGTTTCCCCCCACCCTCTCCTCTGCCTCTCTCTGCTTCTGTCTCTCTTTCTGTCTCGCAGTCTCTCTCTGTTTCTCTCACTCCATCTCTTTGTCTTCATGTCACTGCCTGTCTTACCCTGTCTCTTGCTCTCAGACAGTCTCTGACTCCATGTCTGTGCTCGATCTCTGGATCTCACTCCCTCACTCTTCCTGGCTGCTTCCCAAGGGCAGTGCCCCTACCCTCCATGCTTGGATAAGTCTGCCAATCAGCTTGAGCCCGCAGAGTGAGGAATAGGAAGAACAGGCCAAGGGCAGACGGCAGCCCCTGTTCCATGAAGGAAAGCGATTTTAAGCCAGGGAGGCCCGGGCAGACTGAGGCCAAGAATTTCTCACTTACCCGCAGGGCTGGATATTTAGTCTGAGTTGGGGAGGGCAGGTGGCAACCAGCCTGGAGCTCCCGAGCCTGCAAGAGCAGCTCGGCTGCAGCCCCTCCCCAGCTTGAGGTTCCCTTCAGTGTAACATCTCTCTCTCCCTCCTGGCCCAGACCCTACCCACTCCAGCAGCAGGGAGAGGCAGCACAGCCGGGCACCACGGTCACTGCAAGCAGGACGGAATGGGGTGTTTTATATTCCTCACTGCTCTTCCCTTTCAACCCCTGCAGGGCCTCAGACAGCCTGCAAAGGCAAATGTGCTTTTTCGTTGGCTTGTGTACAGTCTAAATACTTTATCCAGTTGATATGGGCTCCACCTCCAGTTGCCTTACTTTCCTTTATGAGGCTGTCCACAGCCCTCTGAGCTCTCAGGCAGGATCTTGGGACCACTTGTGGCACGTTCCAGAGACCACTAATGGTCCCACACACTAACGTTAAACTCATGTACAGGCTGAGAATGTGACACAACTTTTCGGGGGAACTCGAGGGACACACTGAAAACCATCCCAAAATAGGCTGCTGTCGTTCCCAGGAGACTGGAATTGTTTAGAGGGCAATTTCACAAATGCTGCTGCAGATGCGAATGAGGGTGCTATCAGAATACAGCTGGGGCCCATCAGCCTGGCACTCTCCAAGCCTCTGCTCAGGGCTGCCTTTGCCCTGAGGCATTTGCTCCAGGCCCCAGGGGCACTCTGTAGTCCCTGGCACAGGGCTGGCTCCGAGGGGGCATCACCACAGTGCTGTTTCATGAGACATGGTCCCCGGCTGAGCCCTTTGTTCTGGAATCCTTTATGCACTGAGCACCTATTTCGTGCCGATGCTGCACTAGGCGGTGTGTAGGAGTGGTGCACAAACCAGACAGGGTGCCTTAGCTCCTGAAGGAAGCAAACGGGGTGGTAAGATCTGGGGTGGCAGCCAGGAAGGCCCTGGAGCAGGTCACAGCTGCTGTCTCTGACTTCAGTTGCTTCACCCATGAAGTGGGGGCGATAATGGGGCTGTTTTGAGGAGTCACTGAGATCAATACATGGTAACTGGTAGTGATAACAAACCACAGATAAGGACCAGGAAGCTGAAGTGGTTAGTAGCAGCAGACAGGGCATGGGCATAGCGTATGCTGTCGGTGCTCTGCCCACGTGTCCTCAGGTCCCTGTATCACTTCAGGACCCACCCCACCCCCATCCCCCGCTGCCAGCACCTGTCCCAGGCTGCTGGAACCTGCTTTGGCTGCCTGCATGGAGGTCAGGGAAGCACCTGGGAAGTTGCTTCCCTCGGGCCCCAGGCAGCCCCTAACTGACAACGGCTCTGAGTGAGGCGTATAAACGCCTCCATCTTCCAAGCTCCCTGCACACTGAACCACTCCCCGCCCTCCCCCACCCCGTGACCTCTTGCTTGATATCACACCCTCGCTTGGCCTCTCTCTCTTCTCAGTCTCCCTCCCCCACTCCTGCGAAGACTCCTAAGAATTTCACTTTCACACAAATCCTCGTTGCAGGGTCTGCTTTTGAGGGACACGATTTAAGACACAGGGAAGTGCCAAGTAAACATTAGGAGTTGTCCCCTAAGCTGTGTGACCCAGTCTTCCTGCAGAGCCACCCTCTGGCCTAGGCAGGTCCTCCCAAGTTCCTAAGGAATCAGTCACAGTAGCTTCTAACTTAGAGGAAATCTCTGCTCCCTGCATTTGAACATGGCAAAGGCCAGTGCCATGGGACTCTGGCCTGTAGCTCTCAGCCCTCAATTCAGGAAACTGTCTGAGCCACTGGCTTCAGGAGTGTTTGTGTCCTCCCTCCAGGGGCCTGCACAGGGTGCCAAAAGATGGCATAAAATTCTATTTAATTATTGCCACCTTTCTCCGTTCCTGGGAACCCTAAATGGGTAAGCTGAAGTTGTCTTTACTGTCCCTCTGCCCACATCCCATCAGAGGAGAAGTGGCAGATCTACACACAGCACTGGCAGGGGCACATCCAAATGCTGGTCTGGATTATTTTTCTGGACTTCGTGATGTTTGTGGTATTTACTAGCTTTTTTAAATTTTGTAACTTGTGATTCTTTTTCTTATTCTAAGTAAATATTCTCATTCATACCTAATTTTGTTTTCTTTTTTTTTTTTTTAATTAATTAATTAATTTATTTATTTTTGGCTGTGTTGGATCTTCGTTTCTGTGCGAGGGCTTTCTCTAGTTGCGGCAAGTGGGGGCCACTCTTCATCGCGGTGCGCGGGCCTCTCACTATCGCGGCCTCTCTTGTTGCGGAGCACAGGCTCCAGGCACGCAGGCTCAGTAGTTGTGGCTCACGGGCCCAGTTGCTCCGCGGCATGTGGAATCTTCCCAGACCAGGGCTCGAACCCGTGTCCCCTGCATTGGCAGGCGGATTCTCAACCACTGCGCCACCAGGGAAGCCCTGTATTCTTTTTCTTAAAGCAGGTTCCCCAAATTTTATAAGCTTCAGGCAACAGAAAACCTCAATATGCTTTGACCATCTGAGGAGTGGAAGAATTTCTCACAGACTGGCTTCTGCTCCATCCATCTCAACCCTTGTTTCTCTCCTCCTGCCTGCAGACTTCTGGTGCCAGATGTGATAAGTCTCTGGCCCTGCACCTGTCACGGCATCAGGTGAGAATACCCCCAGAATGTGCGGTGGGAATATTCCAGAAAGCCATTTCTAACCAGGTTGGCTAGCAGTAAATATATTACATGACATAAATGTTACATATGACCCAAATGGATGTTTTCCCAACATAACCAATGAATATATGACAGTAAACCCAACTGAATATATCCCCAACTCAAATTCCCTTAGTCACACCTCCAAATGCTACAGCCACTTCCCCCCACTGACACAAAGGGAGGCGTGACAGAGGAGAAACTGGGGTGGAGACAGTGTTCTAAACCTACTACAGTTAAAAAATCTTACTTTAGCAAGTATTATAAAATCTATGACCTTGAAAAAATACATACACTTGGAAAGGGCTCGTGCAAGTGAGGGGCCTTAAGTGTACCTCGTTAGCTTCTCAGGACATCTACCTTTGGTGGCCGGACTCCCTTGAGGCTCAGACACATAACATTGTAAGGTCTGTGTGTTTTAGCCCCACCGTGTGTGTGTGTGTGTGTGTGTGTGTGTGTGTGTGTGTGTGTGTGTGTGTGTGTGTGTGTGTGTGTGTGTGTGGTGTGGTTCGCTGTTGTTCTGGGCTCTCTTTTTCTTTGGTGCTTTTCAACCCCAAATCCACCAGGCAAGGCTGAGGCCTGTGGTCAGGGCTCACGATGAATTTGGCCCCTGAGGTTGGACTTCATAGCAGGAGACATTAGTATTTGCAAGTCCACTTGCTCCTCTTCTTTTGCATTTTCTTGGTTTCATTTACCTTCCTAATTTAAAAAATTTTTATTTATTTATTTATTTTTGGCTGAGTTGGGTCTTCATTGCTGTGTGCGGGCTTTCTCTAGTTGCAGTGAGGAGCGGGGGCTACTCTTCGTTGCGGTGCGCGGGCTTCTCATTGAGGTGGCTTCTCTTGTTGCAGAGCACGGGCTCTAGGCACGTGGGCTCAGTAGCTGTGGCACACGGGCTTAGTTGCTCTGCGGCATGTGGGATCTTCCCGGACTAGGGCTCGAACCTGTGTCCCCTGCATTGTCAGGTGGATTCTTAACCACTGCACCACCAGGGAAGTCCCTACCTCCTTAATTTTGAAACCAAAGTTTCTTCTGAAAGAATTCCACGCTTGTTTTTGTTGGCTAGAAGGACAAATGGATTTAGCCACCCGCAGGCTAGGCCAGTAGCAGGGATGAGATCATCCCAAGGGACAGACATGGTGTGGGCAGGAGGTTCACCAGCGCCAGAGCTCCCTGTGAGCCAGTGGAGGTAAGGAAGGAAATGCCAGCATTTGTAGCAGGTTCTGTGATTTACAAAATATTGTTCACATCCTTTATCTTATCCGAGCTTCATACTCCCTCTGTGGGGTTCACTGTGTGGGTGTTAGAATCCGTCTTTTCTAGTTAAGAGAGATTGAGCAATTTACCCAAAGAGTATTCAACCAAGAAGTGGCAAGGTCAGGATTTGAACCCAGATCTTCCAACTTCAAATCCACAATAAAGCCAAAGATAGCTGTGGGTATCGGTTTACCATGGTTAATGATGATGATGATACCTCTCTCTTTTTTTTTTTTAAGGCTTAATATGTGTCAGACTCTGCTAGCGCTTTTCACGCATTTTCATGAATCCTCACATTCTCTGACACGAGCTAGGTTTGAAGGATTGGGACGCTGGATGGAATGAGAAGGGCAGCAGTCCTCATGGAGCCACAATATAAGCAAAGGCTGGAAGGCAGGATGAGCTGGGCCTGGTCAGATCACATTCACCATGGCTGCAGAGCCGCTGTCCTCGGGCCCCCGGTCAGTCAGGTGGGCCTCCTAGGACCAGCGCGCTCTTCCCTCTTGGTGGAAAGGGGCTGCAACCACATAAAGTGGAAAGTGGGCTCTGGCATAGTCCTGGCAGCAGCAGCTGGAAGAGGCCTGCAGCCTGTCACTATGCAAGACAGAGGCCTACCAGGGTGAGCTGGATGTCAGTGAGGCCAAATGATGGGCTTGGCTCCTACCCCACAGCTTTGAAGTTTAATGGGACTCCTGGTCTGCAGACCTTGGCCAGCTCCTGCACTTTAGCTCCTCTTCCACTCCCCGCTAGGGGCCAGGAGCCCAGGCAACTTCCTGAGGAACCTCCTCCAGCTGATTTGGGTCTGGAGATGGAGGGGCGCCACTTGCCCTGCAGGCGGAGGTAGAAAAGCAAAGGCTCAAAGGGCAAGCAGAAGCCTGAGGAGGCACAGAGCAGTGGACTGGATGGAGAAGTGCCTGCCAGACGGGCTCCCTGTGGTCCCAGAAATCAGAGCCCACACGATCTGTCTCTGGTTTGGAGGATGAACAGAACACTGGATTTGACTGTCCTGGCCCCCAAACTCCACTTCCTTTGACCTTGTGTGATACAAGGTGTTAGGGCCCGCTTGACACCTAGACACATCACTGGACATGTAACCTTGGCGAGCTGCTTCTCTGTGCCTCATTTTCCTCTTCTGTAAAATGGGAATAGTAATTGTCTTTACCTTGTAGACCAATGTGAAGATTAAATGAGTTAATATAGGCAGTGCTTAGAACAGGGCAAGGCACAGTGTTAGATGCTGGCTATTGTTATTTTTACAAGAGTTTTGAGATTACTCCCTTAGATGTCCCAGCGTTCTCTCTTGGGGTGTTCCTGTCACTTAAAATGGATTGGGATTTCAGGGCAAGTACCAGAGAAACTTAGGTCCCTTCTAGTGAGACTTCTGAGGCTTCTGTGACTGACCGCTAGCACTGGCTTGTTTATTCTCTCCTGCCGCCTCCAGTCCTAGGCTAGCTCTGCTGCTCTGGCTCACAGGCTGTCATCGCAGCTGCTCGCTGGAGAAGAGGTGTTTAATACCTCGTTAGCACCTCCCGACCACTCGACTGCTCCTTGTGGGAACTAATCTATTGCTCCCTCTGCAGTGACTCTGAGCTGCCTTTGAAAAGCAGGCCACGTGATGCCCGGAGATTTCCCCAGCTGGTCCCAATTCCCTCCCTTGGTTGCTCCCTCTACCCCGAGAGGGAAACAACTTACTGGTAAGATTTTGGTGATATATAGGCACATTAAAAAAAAAAAAAAAAAAAAAAAAAAAAGGTCAGACCCTTCTGCAGCACCTGAAACAGAACCTTTCTGTTTCAGAAGCTTTTCCCCAGAGTCTTCCTCCTCTTCTTCCTTGTCCCACACCTGCAGACCCCTCACCCTTGCCACCCGTGGTTTGTTACAAGCAATCAGGGAGAAGGAAAGGGCCCAAATCTGAAGCAGATGTTTGGGATGAGGAGTGAGGCTGGGGTGGAGACAATAGGAAGGATGTGGACCCTGCTAGAACTGCTTTTTGCCCTGACTTACTGCCAAGGCTGAGAAAAACAGAACGACTGTTCCTGGTTAAATACCCAGCATTTACTCGTGCCAGGCTTTCCTGGGCCTCAGTCCTCAGAGTCTCTGGCTCTGCTTCCGAAGTTCTCCATATCCTTGTGCCAACCACTGTCTTGGCCCCCTTTTCCCACCATGCCAAGCTCCTAAGCTCAGCCTGACCCCCAAAAGTCAGGACTGGAGTTTTGCTTTTTTTTTTATTCATCCTCCCATAGTTAATCCCCAATGATATTTTTCGAGCCAAAACTCAAGATATGATCTGACAAAAGAGTTTCGTGCTGCTTCCGAGTATGAGAGGCTGTCTGGAATACACAGCTTGGAAGCCAAAACAACAGAACTTTCAAGGTGTAGCGGGATCTCCGTCAGAATTGTTGAAACCAGACCCTTATGGAGCAGGCAGATGCATCGCTGCGGTACCCACACCCACCTCCAGACCTCTCCAGAGCGGCACACGTGAGCCTGCCAGGATCCGACAACCACGTCTTTCTACCCCTACTGGATAGCAAATGTCAGATTATAGGAGAACACCCAAGTGTAATTCCGCTCTGCTCTGACTGTTGAGGAGATGCAGCCTGGCATTACCATGACAAGGTATCAGAGAAATCACTCTGGGAAAAGCAGCCTGAAGTTATACCTCAGGCAATGGCCCATCCAGCTGCGATCCAGCCCAGAAGAGCTAGGTGGATCACCTTTAAGATTCTGCCCAAACCACAGAGATGACTAAGCATCGCTGCAGTACACTACAAAGACATGACCAAGGACTCCAATTTCCTGGGTTTGAGAAACTTCAGGGGAAACTGGAGTGAAGCTGTGTTTCCACCTGTAGTGGCCACAACCAACTGCATGGCTACTCATGAAATTGGTTTGCCTCAGCTGAACACAGATGATTAAACATAAGATGTACATTCCTAAGGCCATGATAATTTCTGTGTGTTTGTGCCCTGTTTTCAGGTTAGGATTTTTATAAACTAGCATTTATAACAAAAATGATGCTCACTCTTACCTTAGAAGTTTTTTCTCCTCTAACTGTATTTTTTTTCTGATTTGTTTTATATTTTGGTAACTTTTAATTTTGAGACACTTTAAAACTTCTAAAAAAGAATAGAACAGGGCCTCCATGGTGGCGCAATGGTTGAGAGTCTGCCTGCCAATGCAGGGGACCGGGTTCGAGCCCTGGTCCGGGAAGATCCCACATGCCGCGAGCAACTACGCATGTGCTCCACAACTGCTGAGCCTGCGCTCTAGAGCCCGTGAGCCACAACTACTGAGCCTGCACGTCTGGAGCCTGTGCTCCGCAACAGGAGAAGGCCGCGATGGTGAGAGGCCCGCGCACCAACGATGAAGAGTGGCCCCCGCTCGCCGCAACTAGAGAAAGCCCTCGCACAGGAAACGAAGACCCAACACAGCCAAAAATAAATAAATTAAAAAAAAAAAAAAAAAAAAAAAGAAATTGGTTTGCCTCTTCACGCCTCTTGGTTCCTGGGAAAGTAAACATTATTTTTGTCTTTCCATGCAACCCCCTAGTTATCTGACCATAGTAGGAACCCTTGATTGCTGTTGGCGTTGGAGCTACGTCCCTCTCCCCATTCACTCAAGATGTTTACTTTCATTCACTGATCTGCAGACTACTAGCCAGTCCCCTGCTGCCGAAGTCAACACCTCAGGTCTGCTTGTCTGGGAGAGAAGGTTAAAGGGGGAGGAGTGGGTCCTAAGATGATGGACATCCCTTTCCTGGGAACGGCTCAGGCGTGATAGCCTACTTATGGCACAGTTAGGGGCTTGCTCCTTGGGTCTTGGTTTGGAATCCATCTTGCAAGGGCTCTGCCTCTCTGAAGATCAACAGGGAGACTAATTCTCTCCCTTTGTGTATGTGTAAGGAGCTCAACAAAATTTAACTTGCAGCTGTTACTCTATCCTTGGAAAATCCTAAATGCATAATAAAGAGAAATGCACACCCACCCCCAGACTTAAACAGGAATGGGAGAAACTATGGGGGTAGGTGGTGATGGCTTTGGGGGAAGGAAACCCTAAGGAAAATGCATTGTTTATGTGTCTGTCTCCCCCCATGAGGCTGTGAGCTGTTCAGAAGCAGGGATCACATTCTGTCTTGTGTCCCTAGCTCCCTGCATAGTGCCTGATCCACAGATGTTTGCTGAAATGCAGAGATGCAAAGAACTAAAGGGAAAAGGGAGGCCATAAACCCAGTGATGGAACAGAAACATCAGGTTTTTTTTTGGTAGTGGGGGCAAGGGGTACACTTATAGGAAATGAAATGACAACTTGAGAGTAGGATTAGACCAGGATTTATGAGAACTAGCACAAAATGATGACACACACATAATCTTCCTCTTACATAATAACACAACATTTGTTTTCAACACCATCAAGGCTCTCCAGCTGGCTTGCAAATACTGATATCCCTGACTCTGCTAATGGGCAAACAGAAGACTGTCTTGCAACTCCTTCGAGTGGGAGTTTGAGTAGAGAGGGAACACTGTTGGTCCATCAAAGATGGGAAGATTCAGAAAGACTCCTCCATAGGCAAATCCACAGAAACAGTGACCTCACCCTAGAGAGGCACAGGACCCTTACCCTGCAGAAGATACTATGTTTATAGTTCCAATAGAGTCAAGTCTTGTTTGAGGTGTGTGTGTCTCCCTTTAACTCTGGCATTCTTGAAAATGTTTACTTCTCAGCAGATAACCACCAGAGATTTGCCCTATGCCAAACGGTGCTGTGTTTCATGTGAGGAGAGTCTAGAGACAAAAGATTTATTTAAATGAGTCTTTTTCTGCAGACTTAGTTACCAGAGATAAACATCAGGGTATCGGGTAGCATGTCGGACCTCATTCTAGTATTTCATTTGCATGCAACCTATGGATTTTCAACCAAAGTGGGGATATTAAAATTTCAGGATATTCTTCCTCAGTTATATCCTCAAGGGTGTCTTGTACACTTTATGCAGGATTCATTTAAACTTGGAAGTCACTTCACTCAAGTCATTAGCTGGTTTTCTTTGGAACTTTGTACGCAAAAAAATTTTAAAGCTACTGCCAATAGCTCTATCTCTTAGACGCTCTCTATGCTGAATCAATAGGGCCTTCTCCTCATAAACCCCAAAGCCTCAAATGACTGACAGGTAAACAAAGGTAAAGTATTCATCTGTCACACAGTGTCACCAAGTGAATGTGAGACAGAGTCAGTGAACACAGGTGACCCAGTGCCTGGGTTGTTTCTTAGTCTAAGCTAACCGGCTAGAGACAAACCAGCAATGTGGAAAGAGTTCGGGCTTTGACATAAAACAGACCCATGTTCAAATACTGCTCTGCCACTTACTAGCTAAGGAACCTTGGCAGCTACTTATCCTTTCTGAGTCTCAATTGTGTCTCGTGTAGAATGGAGAAAACAAGACTTACCTTGCAGGGTCATTGTCAACATGAGACAATATATATTAAAGCTCCTAGCATAAGGGAAGAGCTCAAAAATCGGTAGCTATTATTATGATTCAGTGATCAGGTGAGTTAAGGAAAGTCAAGGGTATTAGGTTGCCTACCACATGACATGGCTTGAGATGCAGTCCCTTCAAATACTTCCTCTGGCCTTTGGAGGGTCACATGAAGAAGAGAGAGGTGGTCTCTTCTGACCTGGGGTCTTCTTCACAGGTGTTTGGACTAGGTGTCCTGAATACCCATTCTCTCTGGCCTGCCTGGACATGGCAAGGTGGAGCAAGAGCCCCACCCCATACCAGTCATCCACTCTAGCATCCCCTACTGCCCCCAGATCCATAGAGTCTCCTGCTGTGGAAATTACCAGGGCCCTAAGCCATAATCAATATGGTATCACACATACTATATATAGGAAAACTTTTCCAAGGGCTCCAAGTTATTAGTCAATTTTCTTTAGTTAACAACATCATTTTGCAGGTCAGAAAACTAATACTAAAAGATTGTCTTGCCCAAGGTTGAACCGTGGGAGTTAAAAATAAAATATGAAAGTTCAAGCTCATCAATTCATGGCTCTCTACCCTTTGAGGGTTCCATTCTGCACACTTGATGCAAAAGCATTCAAGGGCATCTTCTTTTAGAAAAGGCCAAATGACAGGAGATGCCTGTCCCGCAGGGGAGGCTGGAGGCCCAGGGGCTCTGGAGTCAGAAACATAGGATACAAGTAGGTTCCTCCTCCAGGAGGAGCCACCTGGTCTAGGACACAATGAAGTTTGTAAAAGAAATTTATATCCTCACTTAGCTCGAGTGACTTCTTCCTAGTCACCCCTAAGAGATGAAGTCCTAAGACCTTGCTCACTCGGAAAGTTGCCTGGTTGGCCAGCCAAACATGGTTTAAGGCATTCATGGCCATCAAAGACTACAAAGGCCATGCTGGCCTGCTAACTGGGGACTGCAAGGAAGTAGCAACCATATCCACAGGCTTCATCCTGGATAAATTACCCATCATCTCCCTGAAGGAAGACTACAAGGCGAGCCTCCTACTGTTCTTGCAAGGTGACTAGATGCTCTGGTTCTGTGCTAGTTTGTTTGATCCCTGTCCCTAGACGTATCAACATTATCTCCACCTTGTGTTTAAGAAGCTGTGGCTGCTGGTTGGTATTAACAAGCCAGGACCCTACTGACAACCTGGACAACTTTGCTAAGGCCACCTCTGATGCCATATCAAAAGAACTACAGCTATCACTCCTCTGACTTCTCGAAAGAGACTGTGTCCTCTACATCTCCTCACCAGGAATTCACTGAGCATCCTGTAGAGACCACACCTGAGTTCACCACAGCGAACCAGGTCCCTGCTGTGGCCACCACAAAGTATTCATATACAAGCAACATTAAGTGCATTGATCTGGGGGGTGAGGAAGGTATCTGTAGCAAGGCATATCCCAACTAGCAGCACCTCTCTATCACATACAGACCAAGATCATCACCATAGCCTCTGCAGATTTCTAAATCCCCTCCCTTTGTACTCCAAGCAAAAACCTAAGCTCTCCAAGAACTTTGGGATCGCTTTCTGTTAGAAGGTGCACAGATTCAGTACTCTGAATCAGAAATACTAGCCCATCCCACAATTTGGGGGACAATTTAGTACCAAGTCATTTTCAATACTACTACACTCAAGAACCTGCTGCTGACCACCAAAGAGAATCATGATCACATTAGATCAATCCATAAAACCTCTTCAGAGTATAAAAGCAAAGGAGTATCCAATTTAAGATATCTGGGGAAAAACCTCTGCAGAGAGACGTGGTGGTCTTTGAATATGATTCCTCAGATTCAGCATCAGGAACGGGAACTAGATTCTCATGGGGCAACAATGGTTTCAGAAGACTTTTAAAACTTCCCTGGTGGTGCACTGGTTAAGAATCCGCCTGCCAATGCAGGTGACACGGGTTCAAGCCCTGGTCCGGGAAGATCCCACATGCCGCAGAGCAACTAAGCCTGTGCACCACAACTACTGAGCCTGCATACCACAAATACTGAAGCCCGCGCACCTAGAGCCTGTGCTCTGCAACAAGAGAAGTCACTGCAATGAGAAGCCCGCACACTGCAACAGTAGCCCCTGCTCACCGCAAAGCAGTGAAAGCCTGTGCACGGCAACGAAGACCCAATGCGGCCATAAATAAATAAATAAATTAATGAGATCACATGGGCTCTTTTTTCCCCCTCCCCACTGTGATTTTTTAGGGCAGGCTGTTTGAAAAGGGAACTGGTGAAACAATTATTCTAAAAGTCAGGAAAAGTTACCTCTAGAAGGGTGGGAGGAGACTTGCTCTGCAGTGCTGTAATGTTTTCTTTCTTTCCTGGATAGTGGTTACATGTGCGCTTCCCTTATAATTATTTGTTAAATTGTACATGCTTGTATGCCTTTTTTTTTTTAATATGTTCATCTCAAAATAAAAGAAAAAAGGAATTAATCATTTTTAAAAGAAAGAATTACAGGATACCTGGAGCTGGTCTATTACGCTTGAGGGCCTAAGTGAAGCCAAAGCAGAGGTAAGGAGCCCTCTGGTCAAGCCACCTGCTGGAGAACCTCTACTGTGTCCTAAGAGAAGTGTAGCTGGGCAGAGGTCTCAGAGCTTGAGCTGCAGTGGCTTGAAGGTAACAGTGCATGAGAAGCTGAAGGCAGTATTTTACTGTGTTAATTCAAGAACAATTCTACCAGCCTCTTGAGTCTTATGAGTAACTGCATGATGGGATGAAATCACTCAGTGACGAATGTTCATAGTGACCCATTCAAAGCTACAAGAGCAGCATGTGTAAATGATGTAGGACTGTTAAATAACCTATAAGTGTAAAGTTGGAGGGACAGAATTTTGTTTTGTGTGTTTAAGACATCTCATACCACTCAAGGGAGTTTGATGAGGTGGGAGTACCTTGAATGCACTCTAAAGGAGTAATTTTAAAGTTAAGATTCCAATGCACTGGGTCTGGGAGGTAGGGGTGGGGAGAAAAAATAATCTGTATTTTAAAAACTATTACAGAGAAATTCCCTGACGGTCCAGTGGTTAGGACTCAGCGCTTTCACTGCTGGGTCAGGGTTCAATCCCTGCTCGGGGAACTAAGATCCAGCAAGGCACACGCCGTGGCCAAACAAAACAAAACAAACAAAAACTAACAAAAAACGACAAAAAACAAAACAAAAAGAAAAACAATTATAAAGGGGATTTTGTTTTGATTTTCCAGAATGGGAACCAATGCACAAAGACACCATGATTACTTCCCCAAGAAAGTCAGGGTCTCTAACACTTTTCCTACAAGGCCCAAATCAGAGGTCTGGTCTTCTCTTTCTGCCAAGCTTATCTGCGGTTAGAAAAGAATTGGTCCCGCCTACCACCCAAAAACTTTTGTGGAACAGGGTTTTTGTTTGCCATATGCAAACTTTTGTGGGAGGGTCAAGGGCACATTGAGAAATACATGTATGATTATATGCAAATAAGAAGGCCATCCACCAAAGTGTTATTCCCTCTGGATGGCAAGTAACTTTTTTTCTTGTACTTTTTTTTAATTTCCTAATTTTCTACACTGAGTCTCTTATGTAGTAAAACAACAACTAATTAATGTTTAAAAGACTGATGAGAACAGACATCCTCTACTTTTGCCAGACGGGTTTCTTCTTCTGGAGCTGAGCACAAGCACTTGCTTGTCCCAGCCATTGGCTCTCTGTGCAAGCAAGCACTGTGGCCCTGCCTGGCACCATGGACAGCAATCAGGGAAGGGTGAAAGGGCAAGAAAGTCCGGGCCAGGCCAGGGCTCTGGGAGTACATTCAACCCCAAGCTGTTTCTTTTCTTTTTTTTTTTTTTTTAATTTGGGAAGTTCTTTTAGCTTAAAGATTGCCAGAATTTGGGGAAGTTTGTTTTTTTTTTTTTAATTATTTTATTTTTTTGGCTGTGTTGGGTCTTCGTTTCTATGCGAGGGCTTTCTCTAGTTGTGGCAAGCGGGGGCCACTCCTCATCGCGGTGAGCGGGCTTCTCACTGTCGCGGCCTCTCTTTTTGTGGGGCACAGGCTCCAGACGCGCAGGCTCAGTAGTTGTGGCTCACGGGCCCAGCTGCTCCGCGGCATGTGGGATCCTCCCAGACCAGGGCTCGAACCCACGTCCCCTGCATTGGCAGGCAGACTCTCAACCACTGCGCCACCAGGGAAGCCCAAGCTGACTGCTTCTGAAGGCATTACTGGGGAAATGCAAAAACATTTCTGAATTTTTCTTTTCCTTCCCCACCTCCAATTTAAGCCCTGAATCATCACGTAAAGCAGTCACTTGCTCCTTAGTCCTTTTAAACATTCATTTATTTACTGTACAAAATATTTACACTATTGTTGCAACCGTCTGGCCCTTTTGTCTGGCCTGACAAATTTGCAGCAGCAGGGCTTGGTCTCTGCTGAAGTTCTAGAAACATGCCGATATCTTCCTTGGTGTTCACTTGGTGCCTGGTCTCCTTTGAAGAGACTCAAGGCCAGGAGGTTAGCTGGCTCCCCAAGCATCTGGGTCACAAGGGCATAAATAAAACAACTGGCCAAAATAAGAAATGTGAATAGAAAACTGCTCAAGAAGTAACAGACACTCTTCCTTCTCTCCGACATGGTGTACCTCTCCCCACACTGGCTAGTTCCAAAGCAGGATTAGAAAAAAAGGTCAAAGGAAAGGCCTAAAGAGCAAAGATACTTTTGAATAGTTAGGAGAGACAGGGTAAACCAGAAGAACAAAAAACCACAACAGTACCAAAGGGTTTTGTTAAACAAAGACCTTGGGGCTAAGGACCACTGCAGGACGCAGCTGGGCTGCAATGGTACTCAGGATGCTCTGAAAAGTGCTATGACTAGAGCTTAAAAGGACAGATCTAACCAAGAAAATCAACTTGAGCTCCAGCATGAGTCTCTGGAGAGGAGAACGCAGAATCCAGAAGAGGAACAACAGCCAAAGACAGCAGAACCAACCCACGTGCCCCCCAGCTGGAAACCCTCTCTGGGCCCGAGGGGCAGCATCATGTTTCCCGGGGGATGATGCAACTTGCCTGTACATATCCCATAGGAAAACACCGGGGCAGGCAGCAGCACCTTGTCCTGGTCCCTGAGGAGAGCAGTGACCGTGTGGCATGGAGGACCCTGGGGTACAGAGGCCCTGATGCTGGATCCTAGACCCCAAGGATGAGTGAGGTCAGCACCCATGCCAAGAAGGACAAATGACAACTGCGAAGGAGTGAGGTCAGGCAGGAATTGTAGCAGCTCAGGAAGGCTTGTTCCTCATGATCTCTGGGAACAGGAGGGCTCAGACGTGCTTCCAGGAGGCCAAGGCACTGCTGCAAGTCCCGCCTCATCTCTGGACTCTTTGTACTTGCTGGTTTTGGCAATAAAGATGGCTTGTAAATATTCTGAGTCGACTGCCCCACTGGGAATGGTAGCTTGCAGCAAAGCCTTCTTAGAAACAGAAATTTGGGAATTCAATGAGATTTTGAGTCTTGAAAACGTCTTCATTCAAATCGTAATGAAAAAGGTTGTTGTCATCTTCCAAGAAACAGCTGCAGGTTCTCTTCAATCATCACGTAACAGTGAACCTAATTTATCTTCCTCCCTCCTTAGCTGCCCTTGCTGGTAACTGATGGAGTGACAGGAAGTAACTGGGACAGCTAGGTGTTTATTTATCATCTGATGTATCTCCTCTATGTGTGTTCCCTGTGTCCTGGCCCTAAGGACCTGTGAGAAGCAATTAAATTACTGATTCCTTTTTCCTTGCCTTAGTGCTGCCAGGGAACACCAAGCAAAGAGAGAACCAGGGATCGGTGTCATGCTATCGTACTGTCCCAATCTCTTGCTCCAAAATTTTCTTCAGTGGAAATCTGAAGAATCCCCAGCTCTTAGCAGACTGCATAAGCTGGAGGTAAGTGGCCGAGCCCAGCCACACCTCAGTGTAAAGAACAAACTCAGGGACAAGCATCAGTAGTCTTCAAGCCAGCCACGTGCCTAGACGTGCCCCATAAGCCTAAAGGAGAATCACATTCAGCACTGGAGGCAACAGCCCAGCTATCTTTCACATTCTTAGGTCTGTCTATCTCACAGGCTCATAGTCAAGAAAAAGCTTATTAGGGAGTTCTTCTTTGTGGATTAATGATCATTTCCAGAAACGCTTGCAAGGAAAGCTCCTTTTCCAGTTCTGACACCACAGAAAAGATCCTTTTGTGCTATCAGTCACCATGAGAGGTAGTCCAGTGCCACTCCGGCTACTGAGAGTTTCTAAGAACCAAGTGCAAGCACAGCGGCATGGCCCTCCTCTTGTGACTGAGCGAGTTGCTCAGATTATGTACCTGCCAAAGTGGCCTGGGGGGGGAGGTGGGAAAGGAGGGGGCGAGGGAAGGACAAGGCTTGTAGGTGACTGAATACTCCAGACACTGGAGAGCACGCAGCAGCTTCTGGCTGATGGTTTTGTGTATGCTAGGGTCAGTGGTTATGTCTGTTAT
This sequence comes from Balaenoptera musculus, assembly GCF_009873245.2. Classification (NCBI taxonomy): domain Eukaryota; kingdom Metazoa; phylum Chordata; class Mammalia; order Artiodactyla; family Balaenopteridae; genus Balaenoptera; species Balaenoptera musculus. The sequence continues at coordinate 148,130,392 of NC_045786.1, forward strand.
GTGCACTCGGATGCTCCAGAAAGCACGGGAGCCAAGTGGATGGCAAGAGAGTGGTCAGAGCATGCCAAAGCCCTCGCAGCCCTCACTGATGGCCAGCTGCAGCATCCTGTGCACCTCTTCATATGAGTCATACGTAGGGAGGCACAGCTGGTTGAAACTGGAAGGCCAAGGGGAGAGAAGTGATTAACTCACACCACCAGAAACACTGGCAAGGGCTGGAAAGATAATCCCCCGTGACAGCACGCACCAGGCAGTCAGATACCCACCACGTGTGTGCAGTTGGTAGCGTGCTATGGGTCGGGGTGGCAATAATCTGGAATGAGGGACAGAGGGCGGCAAAGCCTCCAGGCGGTAGCTGAGACGAGCCTGTTGTGAACTGAAGCAGCCGAGCCAACTCCTCCTGCGTCAAACTGGAAACCACGGTCCAAAACCACCTCATGACCTGGCAGGGAGAGCACAAGGCTGGGGTCACACCTACGTGCAGCTTAGGAGTTGACCGCTGGGGGAAGGAACAGGATATCCTGAAGTGGGGGTGGGCCCCAGTTACTGCGCGCAGGTAGGAACGGCTAGAGTCGACAACCTCTTTAAAAGGAATTGATACTGTTACTCGGTCAGGAGGGTAGTCGCTAATTACTTGGTTCTATTTCTCTGCCTTTCCAATGTACTGCCTCTGTGGCAGCAGCATGACAGCCCTTAGGGTCCAGGGTTCCCGTCTGCCTGGATGACCACCTGCCTTTCCCACATATATCACTTTTTCCCAGTTGATATGTCTGCTTCTCCGACTATTCGACTTTTTCCTTCTGAAACTTTTTCCTTACAAGACAGCACAAATTCGACTAAAAGAAATTTGGCCCACTTACCTTTTCTCTGAAATGCCATGAGCCACCAACGACCACCGCATGGGCTTTGAAGTCAGACACACTGATGTCCCCAGTCCCACACATCAGCAGCTGGAGAATAGTCAGGTGTTACTAGGATAGTCAGAGGGGCAAAGTCCCACCATAAGGCCAAAATATGTTAACATGCAAAATGTGGAATACAGAAAACACCAAGAAAGAGACATAAGGTGAGGTCATAATGCCAGAATACTGCTTTAGGAAAATCAATTATAATAGGCCAATGGTTCCTAACCAGTGTGGTAAAAATTACACAGCTTAAAAAAAAAAAAAAAAGATAGATAGATAGATGCCTATGGCCTTACCCCAGACCTATTGAATCAGAATCTCTAGGGACAGGTTACAAGCTTGTGTATTTTGAAAAAGTTTCCCAAGGGCTTCTGATGCACACCCCTAATTAAGAACTGCTGCTATATATTATTTTGAATTGAAACAGAGGACAGAAAGGGAACCAAGTATTTACTGACAGTCTGCTCTGGATGTGGCCTGGGAATACCAGGGCAAAAAGCAGGCCCTTCCCCTTTCATGAAGACCCCCGGCCCCATTTATGAATTTGTTAGATGGCCTTTCCTTTTTCCCAGGATCCATCCTTCTTTTCTGGATTGAACTTCTACTACCGTCCCTTCAGCCCTGCCTCTACTTGATCAGATAAATGAAAAAGAATGCCAAAAAATGAGAACATTAATGACATCAGAACCCTAAACATCTTGTTGATGTCCTAATTTGGTTCAAGATCCAGCAAGTTACTTAGCAGACTCTAAGTACTCATCCAATAGCTATAAAGAATGAAACAACCTAATCAAAGAAAAGAAAAGCCCAAATTAAGCCTGAGAAGCTTGGCTCCTTCAAAAAGAACTTGCTAAGCTAATGAGTAACTAAGAGCAGGATGGGGAACAACCGTTAAGAGACTGCGTCCTTCCTCCTACGCACTTTATGAATTGTTACAAATGCTTTGCTTCAGGATAAAACAAATTACACCAGAAGCTGTTCCTCAGCCCAGAAAATGACAGCAAGAGGTGACAGGTCTGTCAGAAACTTCAGGCTGAGAGATGGAGAGTTCATTATGCAGATTTCATATCTAAAGGTACAAAACGTGTTGAAAATTGCATGAGACTTTGATTCTTGTTCTCAAAGCCAATTCAATTTAATAAGAATAAAAACTGTGCAAGACTACCTGAAACTACTTTTTGTTTCCCCATTTTTAAAGAAGAACTTCCTCCCTATAGGAAATAGTTTATAGAAACATGCCCCTCATAAAGGCTACGGGAAGTTAAAGCTAAAGCTAGTAACTTGCATTGTGTGTATTATCTGTGAGCAGCAGGTAAAAGCAAGCTGGTTTTATTTTTTGTCTATACCTGAAGTTCACGGAACTTCAATTTTGCTAATTACAGCAAGGTATTTACCATCTTATAGTCACATTTTGGGTGTTACAGGATCTAAGATAAGAATATATTAACTATATAGTGTTGTAACACAAAGCTGTGAAATACATCACATCTTTTGGTTTGTTTCCTTCACTAGAATGTAGCTCTATGAGGACAGGGACTTGGTCTTATTCATTCCTAGCTCCCCAGTTCCTCAAAAGCACATGGCATATAGAAGACACTCAATAAACAGTCTCTTGAACAAATAAATTCTATTATTCCCTTAAATCAACTTTAAAGGTCATAGGATTTACAAAGACTGTGCAGGATACCAACATTCTTTACTACTTGACCAGTATCAATAATATTTGATGAATAATATTAATTATTACTATTCATAATTAGTAATTTGCTGATTCCTAATTTTCACATTCAAATTTTTTAAAAGCTGGAGAAGGGGTCCATGCATGGAAGAGTAAAACCAACTCTTAAAGGGCTTTCCTACTGCATCTCATAACAGAAGGTGCAGTAATCCAGTTCCTGTAGGCATAATAAAAAGCAAGCCAAGAATAGGGGGTGTCAATTGTAAGCACTTACCTCAAGCTCATTCTCATCAAAAATAGCCAAAAGGTTCTCAGGGACCAACTCATTCAGGCCTGAAACAAAGTAGCCAAGTTAAAGCCATATCCACACCATGGATACAAGTATTTTCACCTCAAAGCCAAGAGTAGACAGGATCCCACCTTTTAGGAAATGTTCCACTTCCTCTTTCACTTGACTGGCCAGCCGATACTGGGCCAGCAAATTTAAATAGAAGATTTTATTCGCGTTGGTGACTGGGGTTTGAGCTCCACCTGTCATAAGTTCTACGACCTGAAAGAAGAGGCAGAAGACAGGGAGAGGATGTGGATTGGAGGGTATAAGATGACATCTGCCCAGTATGTCCCACAAACACAGCATTATTGAACTCCACCATGGTCACAAGTTCCTGCTGTGCGTTCAGGTTTTCAACACACTTGGTTTTAGTTAGTTACTAAGCTTAAGGTTTCCTACCGCTATTGCTATATATTCTCCTCGCTACTGTTTCTGAAGTGGGTCTCTCAGTAAGTCTCCTCTGACCTGGTCAAACAGTGGTGATGCAACAGGAAGATATTATGGTTCCTTGTTAGCAATATTTTAACATTTCTATGATCCAAAATTGAACCATTACTGACCTCTTCTCTTAAACCCCTGAGCCAATTGAGAATAAATAAAACCATATAAGTAGTGAAGAAGTCTTTTCAGGTCTCAGAAATTCTAAGATGGGCATAGATGTTCCCTACATTCTTCTATTCCCAATGTGAGTCAATGGAAAAAGCCACGGCTTGATACTTGGAGACTAACTTGCTACAGGATTTCAGTCACTTAGATATTTGGGCTCCTGATTTTTCTATCTGCAAAGAAAAAGCTGAACTGCATGATTCTCAAATAGAATTGGCACACTCTTTCCAATAAATAACTCCTAAGGGAGCTTTGAGGAAGCCCTGAAGCACAGTTTAATGCCACAACCCCAGAAAACCTGTGTACAATGACCATGGTTGTCTTCATAGGTGAGTAGTGAAGGCCTCCATTTAGTTACAAGATCAGATTTTAAGGTTCTGACGACAGCGTGGTAGGGACGGAACTTTGCTCCAGAGCAAGGATTCTCAACGGATCTCTAAACGTGTTAAGACTTTTTTTCTGTTACTGTGCACAATTCTGGATGCTTTTATTTTATGTGTGTAAGCATTTCTAACTAGTAGCCTAAGTAGTAAATTACTAAGATTTAGTATTCATATTAAATCCATTTAAAATCAGTACTCCCCTAGGCCTGTGGACCCTAATTCAGTATTCCACTGACTCCAGACACCTTGCAGTGCTGGGTCAGGAAGACAGGCTCCGCCCACACACGTGCAAAGGCCGTCAGCTGGGATCCCCACAATGTTCACAAAGGTATCTGATTATCAGCTCAGTGCTATCAGTGATCACAAATTTTCAGTCATCGCTATTTTGCTTTCAATTATTTATGACTGCAACTTTAGCTTCATCGTTACCATTTGATATTATTTAACCTCAGTATGTAAACAAAATGACATTTTCATCAGAAATACTTTTGGCCATTAATTTTCTAGTAAAAAGTTTAAAAATATATACACACAGTGTTAAAATAGGAGTCATCTACATCCCTGCCCCTAATGTTAAGAAAGACACTGTCATCCCTTCCAAAGCTGCTTGTGCAGTGACACTTCACTATCACTTATAGTTCTTTCTCTACTGGAAAGTAGGAATGGGTGGGATGGATGGGTATACGTGTCTTTGGCTCCACTTAAATAGGCCAAGACCATACAGTGTGGGATGCAATGCCCCAAAGCTATGCTCTCCAATATGGTTGTCATTAGTCACATGTGGTTATTTAGAAACTTAGTTATTTGGTCATACCAGCCACATTCTGGGTGCTCAAAAGCACAAACAGAGAACACTTCCATCATTGCAGAAAGTTATACTAGAGAGCCCTGCTCTAGAGGAGGCTGGGAAATGGGACCCACAGGCTTCAGTTCTCTTTCTCACCTTATCCAATTGACCTGATTTGCTATATTTCTCTTCTGCAAAGACCAGCTCCATCTCACTCATGTCATTGTTGAGGATGAAACAAACTTTAGATTTGTAGAATTCTGGGTCATCTGTTTCAAAGTACTGAGGAAACAGAAAGACACAGAACAGAACATGACTACTCTTACCCAGAAACGAAATTTGTAACTGCTTGGAACCACTTACCCCTTCAACCTTAAGAATAATAAGCTGAGGGTGGAGAGATTCCAGAGTTAATGGCCAGGGGCCTTAGTAGAAAATGCACACCTAGGAGTTACCTTGTAATGCATACGCAGTCCTATGATTTGGGCCAAGAAAGAACGGGTGAAGCGAGCTCGGACCAACTGCTTGTAGGCTCCTCCTAGAGAGGACTCGTAGAGACACTTGCCCACCAGGCGCCCTGCAAACTCATACATCTTTAGGCGCAGATGAGCGGGGCGATTAGGGTTGGGATGCACCTGTCAAAGAGAAAGATTAAAAGGCCCTGGGCCATTTTTCTTCAAGCCTAGTTCTGTGAAGATCCTCCCTCCCCAACTCTATCCCAAGGGAGCAAGAATTTCAGTGTTAAGATCAAAGAGCCCATCCAAATGGCATTAGTTGTTTGGTAGCCACCACTGAGTAATTCAAAGTGATTGGAGGGGGCTTCCCTGGTGGCGCAGTGGTTGGGAATCCGCCTGCCAATGCAGGGGACATGGGTTCGAGCCCTAGTCCGGGAAGATCCCACATGCCGCGGAGCACCTAAGCCTGTGCGTCACAACTACTGAGCCTGCACTCTAGAGCCTGCGAGCCACAACTACTGAGCATGTGTGCCACAACTACTGAAGCCCACATGCCTAGAGCCCATGCTCCACAGCAAGAGAAGCCACTGCAAGGAGAAGCTCGCGCACCGCAATGAAGAGTAGCCCCCAGTTGCCGCAACTAGAGAAAGCCCGTGCGCAGCAACGAAGACCCAACACAGCCAAAAATAAATAAATAAATAAATTTATTAAAAAAAAAAAAAAAAGTGATTGGAGGATAAAGGGCAAAGATGGACTTACATTAAGTTGAAGAATCTTATATTTATTTCATCGTCCCTGGCTGCAAACGGAAGTTAATCACTGGATGATATAATGCCTTTTCCCTAAACCAGAACTTCTTTCAGCCAAAGTCAACTTCTCTACTCCACCTAGTCAAAGATCTTGTACAGGGGCTTCCCTGGTGGCACAGTGGTTAAGAATCCACCTCCCAATGCAGGAGACATGGTTCAAGACCTGGTCCAGGAAGATCCCACATGCCGCGAAGCAACTAAGCCCGTGCAGCACAACGATTGTAGAGCCCGTGAGCCACAACTACTGAAGCCCGCACACCTAGAGCCCATGCTCTGCAACAAGAGAAGCCACCGCAATGAGAAGCCCGTGCACCGCAACGAAGAGTAGCCCCCGCTCTCCACAACTACAGAACAGCCCGTGCACAGCAACGAAGACCCAACACAGCCAAAAATAAATAAATAAAATAAATTTTAAAAAAGAGAGAGATCTTGTACAGAGTTCAATTGCTTCAGGTATGTTTTGAGAAAAGTGGCTTAATTATTAAAACACTAAGGAGTAGAATAGCCACTGTACTATAATGCTTTTTAAGTTTAAATATTCATCTGTCTGCATTTCTCTTATTTTACAGATGAAATAATGAAGGCAAAGAGGAGGGAGGCAATCTGATTAGTTCAAACTCTTATTAGTCTCTTCATTATAACACAATCCACATTTTCCTCCCACCCACGCGGAAGTCACAGACTCACTAACGCTTGGTTGGTGTCACTGAATCGGGTGAAGAGCTGATTGGTGGTGTCAAATAGTGCTTTGCAGATTAGCTCAAACCATTCCCGGCGAGGGTCCTCCCAGTCCAGAGCTGAAAGTATAATAAAAATAAAAAGTGAGTCTGGCCTACCACCTCTTATCACTTTTGTTCATTTATTCTCATTTATACTCTCCGATCCTTACTTCCTGCATTCCACCACCTTGGTGTCCCCCATTCCATCCCACCTCAGCTATGGACTTTTACTGAAATCCCCTCTTCTGTAGGATTAAGGTATTCTGATCACTAAGCTAATGCCTCCTAGTGTGGGGATACAGATCAGAGATCCTAGGAAACCAACATTTCCCTACAAAGGTTACTTTGCCCTTCTGCTTCAAACTCTCCCTCCAAGTCCCTGTATGTATTGTGCTTTACAAGGTCTACCAAGCTATTAGCCAGTAAATGCCACCCTTTTTGTCTGACTCATGACTTCTTTTTCCCAGGGAAAAAGAAGCTGGGCAGGGGTGGCGAGTATTGTAGGGGGGTTGTTTTTGTTTTTTGTGGATGCGGGGGGTAAGGAGACAAGGAGGAGTGGGAAGGAGAGTTAAAAAGATGAATATGAAATTTCAAAACTGACCTTCTTCGTCCTGAAAAACCACTTCAAAGTTCTTGCTCCAATCTGAGATGGAGAAATTCCGAGTGGCTTTCAAGACTGAAAAGCAGTGAAAGAAAAGAAAGGAAACTGTCAGAACACTGGCCGGTATCTCTTGGGTGTTAAAGACAAAAACACAAGAACATTGCCATTGTCCTTGTAATAACCACAAGTACCTGGAGGCAATATATTACTCATAAATAAGCTTTAATACTACCACCTTATATTTAAAATGTAAATATCTCCAGAAGAAATCTAAAATTACAAAAATAATCTAATTCATATTTACACCATTGCCTAACTGGAAAGTTGAAACTTATTTTTTTAATAATCCTCATTTTATTAATGAGAAAACTCTTAAATAAAGAAGTAACAATTGGCTTCCCTGGTGGCGCAGTGGTTGAGAATCCGCCTGCTAATGCAGGGGACACGGGTTCGAGCCCTGGTCTGGGAGGATCCCACATGCCGCGGAGCAACTACTGAGCCCGTGAGCCACAACTACTGAGCCTGCGCGTCTGGAGCCTGTGCTCCGCAATGGGAGAGGCCGCGACAGTGAGAGGCCCACGCACCGCGATGAAGAGTGGCCCCCGCTCGCCACAACTGGAGAAAGCCCTTGCACAGAAGCGAAGACCCAACACAGCCAAAAATAAATAAATAAATAAATTTAAAAAAAAAAAAGAAGTAACAATGGCTCAGATCAGTAAGCTGTCAGCAAGAGAACCAAGGAGTCTTGGTTTTCAGTAAAGTACAGTCTATCCGCTAGACATTTTTAGCCACAAGGCTAGGTTCAGACAGGAAGCCATGCCACAAGGAGAAGGTGGGTTTCCAGCAGCACCTACCAGAGCTAAACATCACAAACACTTTCTGGACAGGGACCAAGGCCTTCTCATTCTCAAGGAACGTAAGAACTATGCCAGTGTCTATGTAGTGGAGACAGACACACATCAGGTGTTCCTTTTCCATCAGGCCAGAGTGACGACAAAAATCGTTTCCTTTTAATCCCACAAGAGCTCTTCTATTCCCGGGATTCAATAACAGGAACTTTCTTCTATAACAACAACTTACCACCTGCCCTTAATGCTTTTAAGTTAAATAGTCATCTGTCTGCATTTTCTCTTCTTATTTTACAGATGAAATAATGAAGGCAAAGAGGAGGGAAGCAATCTGATTAGTTCAAACTAACAGGAGTTCCATGAAATTGTTCAGGAGCTAGTTCAGTCTGATTTTAAAGCCAATGTGTCAACTAGTCTCTCCTTTCAATAACATACCTCCAACAAATCTGCCCCAAATTCAGTATAATCAAATGCATAGAACACTGTCTTTAATACGTTTAAAGAAGAGAGAGATGTGGGTTTCATAAAAAAGATAACCTGCAGAATATAACCAAATATCACAGAGGTTTCTAGTTGGAAAATTTTGACAACTTTTGACGAGGATGAAACTTTACGCACCGATTCCAACAAGGCATGTCTGCTGACCTTCAGGGTGACTTTGGAATGTGGTCTTTTCATATGTACCTGCCGAAGCTCTCGCTGGAAAAAGTTCACCTTGTCCTGAAAGGTCTCAGAGCCTCCTAAGGAGCAGCAAGATCCATCATGATTACAGCCTCATTGTAAGACACCTGTGCAGGCCACCTCTACACCCTCAGGCACCCAGATACCTGGGGTCACTGCCTACCCCGTCAGAATCCCTGTCCAAACTCACCTATGTTTTTATGGAGTGAGCGGATGAACGTGGCCGCTAGGATGTTCCTCTCCTTACAGCTGAGCTCCACAGGAGGCTGAATGCCATCATCCACCACCAGTGTGAGCAGCTTATGGACAGGGTCAGGGCCAAGGTATGAAAACTAACAAAAGGAAAACAAAAAAAAGAAAAGGAGTTAATCTATAAAGCGCTCAAATCCAGCAAAAAAACCTTCACATCCCTACCCTCTGCACCAACCAACAAAAACAAGTTAAGTCTGTTTTCCCCAAGTAAGTACCTACCAGGAGTACATCTCCTTGTTTTTCACCTCAATGCTCTACGATTCAGATTTTATTTTAAATTACTCGAGTCACAGAGACCACCTTTAGTAAGGATCACAGGCAACACTACAGACTTTCCAACATAAAATATAAGAAGGGTGAAAGCAGGAAGGATATGTAAAATAGCAAATGAGCACCTGAATAGGTTGGGCAAACTGGCTGGAGGAAAATGATTTGCCTTTAGATTCCAAAACCTCAGAAGAGTTTAAAAAAACCCCACTTTTTAAAAATTTAAAAAATTTTTTTAATAGATGAGACTACTGGTGCTAAAAGAGCTATCTTTGGCACGTTGGGAAGCCAAGCTCAGGTCAGAGTTACCAGCACCCTCTCCATTAACTTAGCCTTAGGGGCAAAAGATAACTGTTGAAGTATTCTGACTTGCTACCAACTGCTGTTTCTGTAAGCACGTGTCCTCCTAGAACTACATCCTTCACGAGGAGGTAACAACTCCTTCTTTATTTGGCAATAAATCCTGTGTGCACAATGAGAACTTCCAGAAACACCAAAAGTCCTTCTAGGGAAAAAGAAAAGGTTGAGATGTTGAAGGCTGAAGCCTGCTCTACATGAACCGGATGTAAGGTTCAACTTACTTTTGTTCCTGGGCACACTCGGAAGGTATAAAGGCGCCAGGGAATGATTTTCAGGTAGAACTCCTTCACTGAGAATTGCTGGAGGACCAACATATAGAAAATGAAGTGAATGATAAATAAAGAGGTTCTATTTGGGTATAGGAATTCAAATATCAGTCCCCATCTACATTTCTCATGATAACCCTTTTCCTCTCTGAACAAAGAAGATAATTTAGGACTGAAATCAAATAGAAAACATCAACTCTATCTTAAAATAGGCAAATTTAAAGTATTACTCTCACCATGCAATTTCACACAGATATTTCATAATCTTAATACTCAAGTCTGACTACCATTTCCAAATATCTGAGATCAGGTTTTCACTTTACAAGTAGAGAACATTTCACCTAGAGACAATCAAAATCTCCTTCTGCGTAGCCAGATGCTGCTCAGAGAGACTTCTTCCAAGTCAGTGGACAGGGAACACCAGTGGCCCATGCCCACTGCTTTATCTCTATTTGAATGGCACCAAGGATTTGCTGGGGAAGAGGGGGTGGGGGATGGGAGGAGTCTCATACAAAAAAGTTCATAAAAATCCTTTATGTAAGAATATAAAGAGGTCTGTTGCCGTTTACAATAAAAGAAAAGACAATGCAATAACTTTTCAATCTAAAAAAACCCCTGTAGGGCTTCCCTGGTGGGGCAGTGGTTAAGAATATGCCTGCCAATGCAGGGGACGCGGGTTCAAGCCCTGGTCCGGGAAGATCCCACATGCCGCGGAGCAACTAAGCCCGTGCACCACAACTACTGAGCCTGTGCTCTAGAGCCTGCGAGCCACAACTACTAAGCCCGTGTGCCACACTACTGAAGCCTGTACACCTAGAGCCCGTGCTCCGCAACGAAGAGAGTAGCCCCCACTCGCCACAACTAGAGGAAACCCCTGTGTGGCAACGAAGACCCAAAACAGCCAAAAATAAATAAATAAAATAAATAAATTTTTTAAAATATTGAAAAATAAATAAATAAATAAATAATTTTAAAACCCTGCTATCTGAACATGTAGTAGGTCAGATTTTTTTCTTGATTTTTAAAGAACTCTTCATTAAAGAAAATTTCAAACACATACTAAAGAAGAGAAAACAGTACAATGAAGTCGTCACCAGCTTCAACAATTATCAGGTCACAGCCAATCTTGTTTTATCTCTACCTCACCATTTCCCTCTCTGCCATTCCCCCAGGCCAAATTAAGGCTAGATTTTTAAATGATGAATAGTACATAGTGAAGTGTTCTAAAGTAGAACAGAATTAGAACTCAGTTTTGGTTATGCAATTAAAGGAATGTAATGGGATGTTTCAAGAGTCTCATTTTTCTGAGGTTTGTATGAATAAGCAAAATACAAATACTAAAAAAGAAAACCCCTAAGACAAAGCGCCTCTTAGCTCAGGGGCCTTGGGAAGTTCACCTCCTTGTCTCTGCCAAAATTTCTCTATTCCAATCCTGTACCCGGATCATGACATCTGTTGTGGTTTCACAAATCACAGAATGAAAGATCAAATTGTTCTGAAACAGTACAAGGGCCCAACAGTAATTTTTACACTAGTGAGAAATTGTTAATGGTTAAAAGTAGCTTTCTTTAAAACTCTGAGAGCCATGCCTTGAAAAATCTTCCCGGAAGCAATCAAACAGCAGAACGCCACAGGAGCTCTAAAGTCCCAAGGCACAGACTCTCTAGACAGAGATGTTATCCAGCCAAACCAGACACGGGCAACAGGAGAGGAGGCACGGCCTTCTGCTCAACTTGAAGCAGCAGCCTCCTCAGTATCCCTGAACCCTGACAAGGCAATGATCTCGCTCTGATTCTCAGACTGTTGCTTTGTGGATTTTGTAACCAAATACCAATTATAAGCAGGCTCGGGCAGGGGGCAAGAATGGGAGTTCCAACCTTTGGTGATACGTAGCAGTACACCTTCTTCGGTTTCTTCACCTTCTCAGGGGTGTGACACTCAGAGGGTGAGTCTTCATCTTCCTCCTCCAGAGCCGTGGAGGGCCGGCGCTGGGCAGAGCTTGTGTGCATGGGTGGGAGGTGCCACGGCGTGCTGGTGCAGTTGGCAGCATTATACAGATAAGCTTCAAAGTAAATGCTCACTCCTGAGGTGGACACATTGCGTTCGACAATATTCCTCTCATTCTCTGAAGTATAACAAGGAATAAGGTTTAAAGTGCAAGACAGGGGAGAAAGTTACCTATCACTAGACCTTTAGTCCACAGGGCTCTAAACCAAGTTTGGCTCAAATATCTAATATTTGTGGGGTTGGTCAGAAGAGTGCAGACGTGCAAAGAACAAGTGGCCTGAGAAGAGGACTAAATCACAGCTCTTCTCTCAACTCACCACTTAGGACAATAATGTCAAATTCGCCATTATTGATTGGCTGGTTTTGGTATGAAATGCAGGCATGGAAGCAGCCTCGAGAATGCAGGGTGAGCCGCAAGAACACCTGGCAGGTCTGCCGGTTGGATGTCACTGACTTCTCGAATGAGACACCAGCGCTCTCTTCTTCCGGAGGACCGAGCTACAGGAGGAAAACAAAGCATCGCCAACCACACATAATTTTCCCTGTTTGCACAGTAATTTACTCTTTACAAAGAACTTTCCTATCTACGAGCTAATCAAAGTCTCACAGTTACTAATGAGATAGGTATTGTCAGATGAAGGAAGGCAGGCACAACAGTCAGGGAGAAGGAGATGGATGGAAGTGAACTAGAAAGGGTGAGAGTGACAGGTGGGAGCACGCAGGGCAAGATGGGAGCCTGCTTACCTCATGAATGGACAGACTGTAATTGTGCTCATCTCTCAAGGACGTGGAAGTGTTGGTAGGGTTGTCATACTCATCTCGGGGCACTATTTGAAGAGTGTGTGGCTGCCCACAGGTCAACACGAGAGTAGAAAAATGGCACACGATTTTGGTCTTGGAAGGAACCACCATTCCTGGAACAAAGACAATGGAACATAACGTCAGAGAGGTGATTTTTAGGGCACAAAGATCTACCCAGTCAGTGAGTCCTAGAAAGCTGGGTCCCTGCCCAGTTCCTAGGGATAAACAATACCATTATGAGGCAGAGAGAAAGAAGAAAACAAAGAGATTAATTCAAATGAACTTTTGGGAACTCATTTTTACAAACTCCTAACCACTGCAAGCACTAAACAGAATGACAGAAAAACTTGGAGAAAACAGAACTGAGAGTTATAGATATAGTACCTAGAACCCCCCTGGGAACCTACAAGTGAAGCAGGCCTTAAAAATAAGTGAATAATTGCAAAATAAACAAACAAAATCGAAATACTTAGGTGCAAATCTAACAAAACACGTATAAGACTTGTATGTTGAAAACTACAAAACGCTGATTAAAGAAATAAATTCAGGACTTCCCTGGTGGCGCAGTGGTTAAGAATTCGCCTGCCAATGCAGGGGACATGGGTTCAAGCCCTGGTCTGGGAAGATCCCACATGCCGCGGAGCAACTAAGCCCGTGCGCCACAGCTACTGAGCCTGTGCTCTAGAGCCTGCGAGCCACAACTACTAAGCCCATGTGCCACAACTACTGAAGCTCGCCTGCCTAGAGCCCGTGCTCCACAACAAGAGAAGCCACCGCAATGAGAAGCCACCGCAATGAGAAGCCCGCGCACTGCAATGAAGAGTAGCCCCCGCTCGCCACAGCTAGAGAAAGCCTGCACGCAGCAATGAAGACCCTATGCAGCCAAAAATAAATAAATAAAATTAATTAATTAAAAAAAAAAAAGAAATTCAGATGCATACCATGTTTATGAATTCGAAGACTCAACATAGCAAAGATGTCAATTCTTCCCAAATGCTATATAATTTTAACACAATTCTTAACAAAATCTCAGTAAGATTTTTTTGTAGATTTAGACAGTATTATTCTAAAATTTATATGGAAAGGCAAAGGATCTAGAATAGCTAAAACAATTATAAAAAAGAAGAGTAAAGTGGAAAGAGTCAGTTTATTCAATTTCAAGACTTATTACATAGCTGTGTAATTAAGATTCTGGTATTGGTGGAGGGACAGACACACAGATCAATGGTATAGAACAGAGAACCCACAAATAGATCCCCACAAATATGCCCAACTGATCCCTGACAAAGGTGCAAAAGCAATGCAATAGGGGAAAGCTAGCCTTTTCAACAAAAGATGCTGGAGCAACTGGACATCTATAAGAAAAAAAAATCTTGACCTAGTATACAAAAGGTCAAAGGTCAAAATCTTGACCTAATTAACTAAAAATGGATCACGACCTTAAATACTAAATGTAAAACTATGCAACTTTTAGAAAAAAACCATAGGAGAATATCCCTGGAATCTAGGACTAGTCAAAGAGTTCTCAGATACCAAAAGCATGATCCATAAAAGGAAAACAATAAATTGACTTCATCAAAATTAAAAAGTCTTGCTCTGTGAAAGACCCTGTTAAGGCGATGAAAAGGAAAGCTAAAGATTGAGAGAAAATATTTGCAAACCACATTTCTAACAAAGGACTTAAAGAACTCTCAAAACTCAACAGTAAAAAACAAAAAATACATTTAGAAAATGGGTGAAAGACATTTCATCAAAAAGGGCACACAGAGGGCAAATAAGCATATAAAAAGATGTTCAACATTGTTAACCACTAGGGATATGCAAATTAAAACCACCATTTATAACGGCCCAAAACTGGAAACAACCCAGATGTTCTTCAACCGGTGAATGGTTAAACAAAGTATGGTATATTCACACCAAGTAATACTACCCAGCTATAAAAAGGAACCAACTACTGATATACTCAATTGATATACTCAATTTCTCTGGATGAATCTCCAGAGAAATATGCTGAGTGAAAAAAAGGTATGTTAACCAAAAGGTTACGTATTGTTATGATCCCATTTATATAATATTCTTGAAATGGCAAAATTAAAGAAATGGAGAACAGATTAGTGGGCTGCCAGGAGTTAAAAAACAGGTGGGTGAGGGAGGGAAAATGGGTGTGGCTGTCTAAAGGCAACATGAAGGATCTTTGTGGTGATGGAAATGTTCTGTGTCTTGACTGTATCCATGTCAGTACCCTGGCTGTGATACTGGGCTTTAGTTCTGTAAGATGTCACCACTGGGAAAAGTGGGTCAAGGTACAGAGCATCCCTCTGTATTATCTCTTACAACTGTAGGAGAATCTACAATCATGTCAAAGTAAATAGTTCAATTTTAGTTTAAAAAGAAAAGGGCTGGTACACATTATAAGGATATGAACTGTTCTCCACTGACGGCAAGGAAGCAAGGTGATGCTAATTCGTGAGAAAGGAGTCTGTGAGTGAGTCACTGAAGCAAAGGAGGAAATACCTGGAGAGGGAGAAGGCTTGGGAGCCACCTTGTCCGGAGGCTTCCTCTGTTATAAGAGAAAGAAAACTGAGGACCTTTCAAGCAAACATATGCAAATCTTCTCAAGACCTCTCTTGTTATGGTTTGACTCCCAAAGTGGACACCAACCTGGCCAGTATCTAATGACACTGTCAAAAGGAAGCCAAGGCAGGGCAAACAGGACAGCCAGGGTCTCAGCACACTAAACGGTATGTTGCAGAACCAGGAGTCAGAGATTATACTTTTAGGCTTTAAAGCACCTGAACATCTATTATCTGGCACAAAGGACACAAGGGGGTAAAAAAAGTTGAGATAGAGGCCTCAATTCTTAAGATGCTAGAAGCTTGGGCAGACACTCTTCAGTAAGAAGTAAAACACATACTGGCAGCATGGGTAGGATTAGGGTCAAGGTGCTTTTACTTGAAAAGGTTTCAAAAATCAGAAGACTTTACCTTTGGTCTATTCTGGCACCCTTACCCCTTAAGAACTTACCTGGCTGATAACACAGCAATTCCACTCCTAGAGAAATGAAAACATATGTGCACACAAAAACTGTACACAAATGTTCACATCAGCATTATTTATGGTAGTCAAAAGCGAAAACGACCCAAATGTACATCAACTGATGAATGGATAAATAAAATGTGGTATATCCATATAATGTAATATTATTTAGCAATAAAAGAAATGAGGTACTGATTCATGCTATAGCATGGACAAACCTCAGAAGCATTATGCTAAGTGAAACAAGCCAGTCACAAACGGCCACATATGTAATGATCACACTTTTATGCGAATGGTAAATTATGTAAATGGTAGAGTAGTACCCAGAGAATGCAAATCCACAGAGGCAGATCAGCGTTACCTAGGGCTAAGGGATTTGGGGAAAATACGAGTAACCTGGGTACAGGGTGATGGGGTAATGAAAATGCTCTAAAATTGACTGTGGTGATGGTTATACAAGTCTACAAATTTTTAAAACCACTAAATTGTGTATTTTAAATGAATGAATTACATAGCATGTGAATTAAATCTCAACAAAGGCACTGTTTAAGAAAAGAGAAAGGAAGGAAGGAATGGAGGGAGAGAAAGAAAGAAAAAACAACCTACCAGGCTGAAAAATCTTGTAGTAGGGACTATAGGCCACGTTTAATCCACCAAGCTTCACGGAGATTTCATACCGCCCAGCCCTGCGCACAGTGAAGGCCACCTTGACCACGTTGGAACTGGGTTCCTGGAGGACTTCCTGGGTCACTGGAATTTCCACTGCTAGCTCAACATGAGAGATGTGAACTCTTAGTCCTACAGGCCGATGTGCAGGAAAGGGCTGCCCGTTCTTATAGAATAACTGCGGTGGGGAGAAGAGGGACACCCATTATTGAGCAGGGGGAGAACATCATTTCCTGTGTTACTTGAGAGAGTGTGGGGAGGGAGGAGGTGACTGGTAAATCCCTGTATCCACCCACTCCTACAGTCCTGCTCACACAAGAAGGAACAAATTCTCTCAATGCTTCAAAGAAAACCATTAAGTCACGAACAAATTCTTAATGTATTCTGAGGAAAGGGGTAAAATACGCCACTGAGTCCATTTCAACTTGACACTTCGGAACCACAGATGCTGCCTACCCTGTCTTACTTGCAATTTTTTATTATATTATCACTGCTAACCCAAACGTAAAGGTAAGTCAGTGGGTACCACTGGCACTGAGTGAACAAAAGCACTAGGCAGGGCTAGTGGGCTTCAGACTATGGAGCTAAGCACAAGGCTGCAGTGGAGAAGTCATTGCAGGGGGCAGCAAACTTTCTGCAGAGGGCCAGAGAGTAATGCTGTTGGTTTGCGGGTCATACACAGTAAGTTACTCAACCGTGGTTAACTCCTCAAACGTGAAAGCATCCATAGGCAGTACAGGAAGATGAATGGGTGTGGCTGTGTTCCAATAAGTCTGTATTTATAGAAGCAGGAAGTGGGCCTGATTCGGCCCTTGGGCCATGGTTTGCCAACCCCTAATCTGTAACACCTACTCTTTTCAGTAATATTTTTCTCATTTTGAAAATGTAACATTAAGCTTTATACTTCTTCCAAGCTAAGCACCTATTAAACCAAAATGATAGAGAAATGTGTGACTCTTCAGCTGTCAACAATTCCCAAGTTCCTGGGGGGTGGGGGTGGGGAGGTGTTGGAGAACATGAACATTTCAGGCCAGCACCACCAACAGACTGAACTGGATTCTGGAAGGCAACTGACTCAGAAACCCCAGTGGGTACAGAGACAGAAACATTCCCTTACATGCACTCGGAAGGCCATGCTGTGGCCCACCTCATAGGGGTCCTTCCAATCCCAGGAGACTTTGCAAGACCGGGGATCCAGGTAATTTCCCCGCACGTAGTCATATATAGTCCGGTCCCCTCGGCGTTCTCGGTCCTCATTCTGGAGGAAGCTGACTACACGTGCGGCAAGCTCAAAGAGGAACTTAATTGTGAAGAAGAATGCAACCACAGACACTGTGATGCCACCTATGTAAAACAGAGAACACACACACCACCCGCCAGTTACACACTACAGCGTCTCACTGTGGAACAGTCCAGTCATCTGTCAAGCAAGAATTCCAAAGACACCCTCTACTGGGTCACTACCTCTGTGGGTGAAGAGAGGAACTTCCATACCAGGGTAAGAAACTACGGTCCTCGGACCAAATCCCAGCCACTGCCTGTTTTTGTAAATAAAATTCTACTGAAACACAGCCCCACCCACTTATTTACTGTTGTCTAGGGCTGCTTTTGCCCTAAAGCCGCAGAGTTCAGTAGTTGTAACAGAGACTGTATGGCCTGGGAAGCTGAAAATATTTACTCTTTGGTCCTTTACAGAAAAAGGTTACCAACCCTTGTTCTACACCATGGTCCACATACGATGCCTACCCCCAACCTCCCTTCATGTACTGGGTCCTGACATAGTAAAAAGAATGCGCACTCTACTCTCTCCATTTGGAAGCCTTCCCCTTCCTTGTCCACTTGGCAAAAGCCCTCCCCAATCCCTGCCACAGTTAGGGGTTCCTTCTTCTGGGCTCCCTCAAACTCCCGTGCATTCATTCATCTATTATAACTTTTCTCCCCCTTCATGTTATGAACTCCATGGAGGCAGGTTTTTGCCTTATTCAACTTTGACCCGACAGGAAACAGCGCCTGGCACTGGCCATAATTACTCAATAAATATTTCCCAAATGAATGAATTCCACTGCCAACTCTGTGAAGGTACATTCTAGCATGCCTGGAAATATTTCTAAGTCTATTTTCAAGGAGAAAGGGGGCGGTAAGGAGGCAAAAAATGATATAAGCAACCCTAACAAAGAAATAATAGAGAGCTCTTTCTATAACGTACCAATAACGTAAAACATCAGGTCCCTTCAATGCCAACAGACAGCCGAGGATCACAGCTGCAGCTGCAAAAGAAAACTTGTTTAGTTTTTCCTCTAACTCTTCCTTACAGCTGTCTCAGAGAGAGACAAAGCAGAGCATGTGGCTTGAGCCTACCATCTCCAGCCTTACTATCCCTGCTCTCTCTCTAGCTTGACAGGTGCCCTACAACATTTCAGAGAAAGAGAGACCATCATTCCCCCTAAAGACTTCCAATCTACCGACCACGTTAGGAATACCACAAACAGCCACTTCTAATTACAAAATGTAATAGCATGGCTTTCATCTTCTTGGATCCAGGGCCCCAAGACAGTTTACCTCCCCCATGCAAAGTGGTACTAATTAACACAGGCAAGGAAGATAATGGAGTCACTTTCCCCTTATGTTTGCCTTCTGGAAGTAATTCATCTAAGTAGAAATAGTTATATAAAATGTTTAAAAGGATTATTATCATCATGTTGGCATTATGTAATTAAAATGAACTCTGGGTCATCCCAATAATAAGCAATGGCCATGTAAGAGAAACCATTTTCTTTTGCTGTTACCAATCAGACAAACTAATGGGCCCTGTGGAAGATGAGCTCAGCAGAGAGGCCAAGGAGAGGAAGGAAGCAAAGGAGGAGACTGTCCTTCTCATCCTAAGTGATGCCTGCCAAGGTCAGAACAATTCAAACAGGGGCCAGAGTCTGAGGGGAAACTTTCACTGTTATTAGACTTATCTCCAGAATAAGACTTCAATCTTATTACTCATTTGAACCACCCACTGTACTGCCAAGGAAAAATGCAATGCACACTGACATTCCTATCTTATCACTGAGTTTTGACCTTAACATAGACTGTACATGCTCTCCAATCCACAATGCACTAAATTCATTCTTTCTTTCCAAGTCAATATATATTAAGGTTATCAATGTTATCTCAACCCAGCACCTTTTATCAGCACTAGTATATAACTTAGAGACAAGACAGCTGAAAATTTCTATGCTCAGATTTGGGAGGGACCAAAACAACTTTTTTTTTTTTTTCTAACCAAGTGTGCTTTTATGTCTAATTATGCTGGGAAAATTTAAGAGAAAGAGTGACCAAAAATGGCCATTAGATCCTTTGATAACAATATATCCAATGGAATCCATAGGGAGTAGGTAATTTGAGGAATGACCATGTCAAGTTTCATAGAAATCCCTATTTAGACTGGTGTCCAAAGTCCTACCAGAAAAGAAATCCACACAGGGAACATTAGCACTGTCAATACTCATGAATTAAGCTGCTCTCCAAAGGGTCTATTACAGAGGACAATATACTAACTCAGTATCTGAGATCACAACTAGTGAGCCTCCTTCCCAAACAAGAATCTCATCTCCTGGGACCCTATGCTGAAAAGCTGCTATCATCTCTCAAAAAGCAACTGTCTGTGCCTTATAGGATATACTAGGTGACTTGGTGGAACCAAAACCAGCAGTTTAGTTGTCTTAAATACTCCCTCAGTTGGACATCATTCAATCTGACCCTGGACGTGAACATTTAGCCCTCAGCAAAGTCATAGCACTCAGTAGAAAATGAAGTATATGTAGGTGATGTTACAGACTTGTGGTCTTAAGTCTCTTACTCCTTAGAGGAATAGAGCAATGCTAAATTTATGGCACACATCATGAGGGCTGGGAAAATTCCTATGTACTGTCTCTGACAACCACAACAGCCTTTTCTGTGAGAGGCAGCTGACAAGCAGTAAGTCAGAGCCTGGAGACCAGTTCCAGGGCTGCAACTGTGTGACCTGTCTAAGCTTCAGAATTCTCATTGCCGTAAAAAGAGATGTAGTTTAATAATTTCTATGACACCATCTCCTTTAGTGTGATAGGACTTCAATATAGCTCTCCACGGCCATCAAGACTCTCAAATCAAACAGTAGAGCAAAGAGAATAATATAGAGGATGAGGGCATGACTAGACTAGAGCTAGACTACCTGGGTTCAAATCTGTTCTCTACCACTCACAGGGTAATCACGGACAACTTATTTAATCTCTCTATAATCTGCCAGTTTCCCTATCCATCAAATGGGGCTAATATCTGTGTGTACCTCACTGGGGTGTTGTGAGGATGAAAAGAGTTAACACATATAAACAGCCTAGAATGGTGCCTGGCACACAGTGAGTTCTCAGTTTTAATTATTATTATAATTATTATCAATAGTAGTAGCAGCATCACTACTCCTTTGTTTCAGAGCCAGTAAGAAACTGAGGGAACCTCTCTATTGGTCCACACTTCATTCAATGAGAAATGCATCAGAACTACAAAAGGCAAGGCTTCTCTTACCATACTTAAAATCTCTGCCTATGTGGGAGTTCTTTAAACTTTTCTAATTTTATGTCTGAAAATTTTTATAATGAAGAGTTAAAAAATTAATACTAAAATAACTCATCCAACAAATACTGAGTACCTACTTAATACGCCAGATACTGGGGGAACGGTGTGGAACAGCCATAGTCTTGGTCCTCATGGCTGATAATAATGAACTTGACCTTGTTAAGTCCTTGTCCATTTTTTCCCCCATTCGCTTGTCACTCAACCAAATCATCACCACTGATCTAGATCACCTAGACCTTTTCCAAAAGGTCAAGTCTACATTTCTACTCCAATTCCCTTTATTATTTAAAACTCAGCATACCAATTATTACTTTTTTCCAAACTCTCCTCTCTTCTCTGTGAAGCCTCCTTGTGATCAGGGAGTTAGCTCTGTCAATTCATCACTCATTGATGTGATCTTTATAAACTGTCCCACTTCTCTACAATACCTCTCAAAAAAACTCCCCAACAATACTTACCCATCTCTCAATTTTACCCATGGTCACATTCTAAACTTGCCTTCCTTCTGCATTTTCCTCCTTTCTGGATGCTGTCACAAAGCTTCCATGCCTTTGTCTTTGAGTACAGGGTTTCCTTTTAGGGTGACCCCTCAAATCACTTTTATTCCAGATTCACCTCTTCTGTAGGCATTTTCTGCCCTCTTACTGTACCTGTCGTGCCCTCTCTGCCCTGTCTCTGCTCCCACCCCACCTCATAGTAGTAAACCCATAACTTACAACCCCCTTATTGAGCCACTTACCACAGGTCAAACAATGTACTAGGTGTTTTACATGTTAGCCCAAGTAATTGTCACCAATACAACTTGGTAAATAAGCATTATTATTCTTATTTTAGAGACTTGAAAATAAAAACCCTAGGCTTAGAAAAGTTGACTTGCTGAACACCTCCCAGCAGGTTAAGTGACTCTGAAGCCCAGTGTTCTTAACCTCATATAACAGTGAATCATGAAAAAGAGCGGAATCATAGGGATAGTGAAGTATTTGGGAAGAGAAAAGATTTAAGAAACCGGTAAAAGAAAGTATGAAAAGCATTACCCAATCTTACTGAGGATAAAATTAGAAAGACAAACGCTTACGGCCCCTTTTTAAATCTTTTGAAATAAAAATAAAGCGTTACAAAGGAAACTGGAATGCAGTACCAATTATCTAATGCAGAAATATCACTTGCTTACTAAAAGATCCTGGGCAAGTTGCTTAATACTACAGAACTTTGGCTCACATTACCTACAAAAAAGGGAAAGGGGAAATGTCTCAAGGGAATGTTAGAAAGTTGATTGACATACATATTCTAAAACTCTTTGCCTTTTTTATTTTTTAGTAAAAGATTTATAATTACAATATCAAATAAATTTTAGCCCTAACATTGAAGATTGGTTGTAAAAAAGTCTATTCCCAGAAATGAAGAATTGGTTTCTTCATATTTAAATTTGCCCTGCTGGGAGCAAAGTCAATTCTAACTGCAACTGTGCACGTCAATGCTATCCCCTGCTGAGAGGGCTTAGAAACTGGTCACTGAGTCCATGTTCTACATCCCAATAATAAGTAAATCTTAACTAGTCTGTCACCTTACCTTTAAACGAGGGCCCATGTTCTGAGAACCAAGGGGAGCATACTTATTCACCAAAGCAGGTAACTTTTGGCCACTTTCACCTTGTCTTCCAACTTCCACATGAAAGAAAACAGCTGCAGGGTCAAGAGAAAGTGTCTGTCCATCAGACCTTCAGCGAGGGTGTGTCACAGAAGCAGAGGGTCAATGTTTCTGGAATGAACTGCATGAATTCCACGGTGGAGAAATATAATTCCAAAATATAACATCCCTGGACTTCTGTCTAGTGCAGGGTGCAATTGGCTGCCAAAGGGTGCATCTGTTCTGCTGTCTCGGGATCCTACGCTACAAAGAAAAAAAGAGTCAGTGGAATAGGTTTTTATCTCTCAAAGAGAACCCCCAGAAAACAACAAAGAAGAGGTATAGAATAGACAATGGAAACCCTGTGGCACTAAAAATAACCAAGGGCAGGTAATCTCTGACCAAGTTTTCCCAATTAAAAGTCCGCAAGAAAAGCCAAGTGGCGATCTCACGGGCTTAGCTGTGTCACTCCCCAGAAGGGAGCTCCAGCACTTCAGTGGATTGCAACCCTTCAGTCGATGCAGAGTAGAGCACAGATTTAGAGTGAGCCTCGTCACAACCACACACCCAGTTTCACTTTAAACGGGGCTGGGAACAAGGTGAAGAGAAATGAAAGGAGAGCACAGGTGGGGCTGGGCTGCAAAGGGCCTTGTATGCCCTGATAAGGAATCAAGGTAATACTCAGCTGGAAAGGGGAAACCACCAAAGGGCTTTAAAACCCAATCAATCAGCCTATGCAGTCTGCTCCCTTTGTGCCCATGTATGCATTTCCAAGACAGGGTTAAACAATGCTGACTTTATCTTTAAAACAGTAAAATTTGCTACCATGAGTAAGCGGAAAATTTTTGTGAACATTCAAGATAAAGTCAGTGAGTAACAAAGTTCGGTAAAGTCAGTCTGTAACTCAAAGATATTCATGAACTCAGTGTAGCAGAAAGGGGATTCTGGCAAGAACAGCCGCCATAGAACACATGAGAAGAAACTACTGATCACTAAATGAAAAGAGACAGTCCCTTTCCACATGGCAGGAACTGTTCTCAGTGCTTCATATGCATTAACTCACAACCCTAAGACACAGATACAATTATCCCTATTCTACAGATGAGGAAACTGAGGCATTTTCTCAAGGTACTTTCTCAAGATTACGCACAGTACATAGTAGAGTTGAGTCAAACCCAGACAACCTGGACTCAGACTCCATGCTTCTGCTGACCACTCTACTGCCTCTCTATCGTGGGAGACCAAAAAAGAAAACACAAAATGCTAACAAGACCAGAAGAACAGAATGGGTGAAAGCCACCAGATCAAACAAGCTGTCAAACTTTTACAATTAAAAATAAATAAGTATGTGTAATTATTTTAAAATATGGTGATAGACTTGCCAAGTACATCAGCCAAAACCTGGGTCAACTAGCAATCGGAACCAGTTTAAAGGAGCCACAAACAAGAGAAGAACTGCATAAACTATAAGAGATCCATTAGAATGCTATATAAGCATTAAAAAAATTACACTTTAAAGGAATATCACAGTGAATCACTCACAAATAAAATGTTAAATGAAAAAGCAAGCACAAAATTATTTACATATCATGAGTCCAATTTTTAAAATATTATTATTACATAAAGGAGACTAGAAGGAGCAACATAAAAATGTGCTCATCTCTAGGTGTTTTGAATTATAGACATTTTTATTTTCTACCTGTACCTTTTAGTATTTTCCAAATTCTTTTTTTTTGCTGTGCCACACGGCATACAGGATGGATCGAACCTGTGCCCCCTGCAGTGGAAGCGCAGAGTCTTAACCACTGGACCACCAGGGAAGTCCCCCAAATTCTTAATGATGCAGGAACACATAAAAAGTTTCTAAATACTCTTTTTTTTCTCCCTAAAAAGGCAAGTTACCCTTTTTTTTTCAAATAAGCTAACAATATTTTTGTTTGTTTGTTTATTTACTTAGGCTGCGCTGGGTGTTTGTTGCTGTGCGCGGGCTTTCTCTAGTTGAGGTGAGCGGGGGCTACTCTTTGTTGTGGTGCACAGGCTTCTCTCATTGCGGTGGCTTCTCTTGCTGCGGAGCACAGGCCCAGGTGCGAGGGCTTCGGTAGTTGTGTCACATGGGCTCCGTAGTTGTGGCTCTCAGCTCTACAGCACAGGCTCAGTAGTTGTGGCGCACGGGCTTAGTTGCTCTGCGGCATGTGAGATCTTCCGAACCAGGGATTGAACCCGTGTCCCTGCATTGGCAGGCGGATTCTTAACCACTGCGCCACCAGGGAAGTCCTCAGAGTCCATACTTTTACAAGCTCCCCAGGTGATTCTTATGCATGTTAGAGTTCAGGAAACATGGTCTAGACTCTAGAGCAGTCAGCTGAGAAGGGACAATATTCTGCATCTCTAACAGGTTCACAGGTAATGTTGATGCTGCTGGTCTGCAGACCATGCTTTCAGGAGCAAGGGTCTATTGCAGAAGGAGTTGGCAAACTACAGCCTGCAGGCCAAATCCAGACAGCTACCGGTTTTTGTTTAAAAAAAAAGTTTTTTAAAAGAAGAATAAACACAGCCAAGTTTGTTCGTTTACATTTTGTCTTTGACTGCCTTTGAACTACAACACAGAGTTGAGTAGTTGCAGCAGAGATGTATGGCCTACAAAGCTTTCCTATCTGACCATCTACAAAAAAAAGTTTACCAATCTCTGGTATAGATGACTTAGTCTTAAAGGTACATAAATGTGTTGTATAAATGAACTCATTTTTATATATCAAAAAAGCATAAAGATCACTTTTTTCTAGTTCTACTACCCCTTCTTAGGTAAAGGGCTATAAAACTGGCAACATTATGCAAATGTTTCTCCTGGCTAATTTCAACCGTTATTTAAAAGTTTTATGCCTTCCATACCCCAAATAGGAATTTTATACAATCATTTCCCAAAGTACGCGTTTCATACAATCATGCTTGGATTTCATCAAGGCTATAGTACCTCAGGGACCAAATACTGTATCTGGGTTTCTAAAATTACTACAATACATACTGAGTCTCTACTTTTACAGTGCTATTCTAAAAAGCTGGGACCTACTGTATAGCACAGGGAACTCTACTCAGTACTCTGTAATGACCTATATGAGAAAAGAATCTAAAAAAGAGTGGATATATGTATATGTATAACTGATTCACTTTGCTGTACAGTAGAAACCAACACAACATTGTAAATCAACTATACTCCAATAAAAAATTAATTAAAAAAAGAAAACTATGTGAAAGTCCACTTCAGAATTCTAGTGCATAAAGAGATAGTGGCAGCACACAGGAGTTCCAAATATCAACCACTGAGTCCCACAAAACAAGACAGGACAAAAGAAAGACGTTTGCTTTGTTAAGATGTAGTCTCCAGCATTCTCTACACAGAGAAGCACCAGCCTCAAGTCCACGGAAGTCAAACTAAAAAAAACAAATCATTCAATTAGCAAAAGGCCCACAAGTTAGAGTGGTCCAACTAAGGAGGTTCCAAGAAACAAAGTGTACCAACAGACACTTTAGATTATTAGTTTATATTTTCCTTTGCTTAATTTCACCCTTGGTTTACTCTCCCCACCCCAAAATCCCACCATAAAAGATTGCCTTCCCCCATCAAGTTTATACTCTTGAGATACTTATACAGTTGTGTATTCCTGCTACCTTGGTTCAGCCAAGTTATGCAATTTTCATTTCTATCCGTTCCTCATCCATCAGCCCCTCCAGTCTCTTAATCATTCCTGTGGGTCTTCTGTGAACTCTCTCCAGCTGGTCGCCAGCGATCTGGTAATGAGGTGCCTCCAACTGACTGCAGCCTTCCAGGAACAGCCTCGTTAGTAAGAACAAGATGAGCTCACCCTCCTCGGTTCCGTGACATAATACTCCTGACTAGACTATCCCCCAAAACAGAAAGCTAGAATGCTGCTGTATTAGACTATAACCCCATTCCATGCTCCCCAGATGTGCGCATTGGGGCATGCCAGAATGTGCTAGAAGACAGAGGATAAATGGACACGTTCCCACTGCGTCTAGTTATTAGAGGATGAGGTGGTGGGGAGAAAAAATATTTTCATGGTAAAACAAACTCATAGATAATAAAATAGAATGCAAAATATGCAAGAATTTCTAAAGATAAAACATGGGTATGTTCAAAACGTTCATATATATTTTGTAGTTGAGGCAGAAAGGCTCCTTGGGGCTCTGTTCCCAGCCCCCAAAGGGTTACATGCCTCCTATCCTCTACCATTAGAGGTACCTGAGCCGAAAATTTGGAAAAGCACTGCAACTGCTGATATACTACACCGTTACCACTCATTTCATATACTCACATTTTATTTTTTCTGCTATGTTCCTCCATCTCTAGATATCTGTATTTTCTCTTAGCTTAAAATTATTTGCTAAAACTTTGTGTTTTAGCAAATTCACTATAATTCACCACCAACATCTTCAGGTTCTTCTGTATCATTCATTCTTCATTCATTTCATATTTGTTGAGCATCTGTGGCATTCCAGACTGTGTGCTAAAAGCTAAGGTCACAAGAATAAATAAGACGGGGTCTTTTCTTAACCTCCACGAACCCTGTCCAATGTGGGAGCTGGACAATACAACGTAGCAAGTACCACAAAAGAGGAAAAAACAATATGTGGAGGGCAAAGGAAGGAGAGACGTAACTTTGCCTGAGTGGGGAAGTCCACAGGAGTGGCAAAGGGGCTATTACTTAAGAATGAGTAAGCATGGCAGAAAGAAAAAAAAAAAAGTACTGCTATCCTAGGTAGAAGCAGCAGCATAAGAAAAGTACTGAGTCGAGAGAGAGTGATAAAAAGTTAAGCATTACAAAAGCAAAGTGTTTAGAAAACCACCTGGGCCAAACCAGGGTGACTGATTCTAAGTACAGTACAGTGCAGCGGTCAAGAGCATGAATCTCACAACTAAGCAATCCTGGACAAGCTACTTAGCTTATCTTCAGTTGCCTCAGATACAAAATGGAGATGCACTGAGAAAAGGAATTCAGCTGCGCTTGAGGAGCAAGACTTGGAATATAAGGGAAGGGAGGACGAGCTGAGACTGGCAACTAGACCCAGGTGACTTGGGACCACACGAGAGCCCTGGGGGATACGCCTTTATGTGCAAACCAAGCTGTGGGGTTGCCAGGTTATGATGGCGGTTTGTGCCCAAGCAGCCCAACCCAAATAAATGAGGAAGATGGCACAGAGTGTACCTGAGGGAACTTGGTTCAGCCAAGTTATACAGTTTTCATTTATATTCGTTCCTCATCAGGAAAGATGAGAGATCCAGAGAAATCTCTTTTGGAAACAACCACAGCAACAATCCAAAATACTAAGTTTTCTGGATTTCTTTTTCAAGTATAATGATAAAGACAAGAATCCACCTGCACTGAGAACTTACTATACGCCAGCACTGTTTGAAGCGTTTCATATATTATCTCATTTAACTCTCACAGCAACCATATAAGGTAACCATATTATTATGCGTATTTTAGAGATTAGGAAACAGAGGTACAGAGCGCTACAATAACTTGTCTGTAGTCACTAAGCTGACAACTGACGGAACCAGGCAGTGTGATTCCAGAGCCTACCCTCTTACCCAGGAATACTGATGCATCAGGAAGAACCTCCAAAAAGGGAGGGGGGCAGACATTCCTGGGATAAGAAGAATGAGAGCTCAGAAATAATTTAATTTGGAATTTTAAAGGAATATGACTTCATTTTATTAGACTCTAAGCAACAACGACAACAAAACCACAAGAGATGTTTTTTAACTAAGGGAGTAAGAGGATCACACATTTAAAAAGAAGTAACTCTGGGGGCAATTTGAAAGAGACTCTGAAGAGAAAGACAGATCAATGGCTGAGAGACAAGAGGATACTGGCCCAAGGGAGCTACTAGGCACTGGCTGTGATGTAGAGAGGGAGAGACTAGCATATGCTTTATTTCTGTTAGAAGCAACAGATCGGTGATCTGCGAGGCTGAAAAGATCAAGGAGAGCAAGAAGCCAAGGACAAATCAGGATTTTCTATGCTTGGGAGCCTGGATGAATAATGGTAGAGAATTAAGGAGGCAGAACAAATATGTAAGGAAAGTAATGAGTGCAAAACTGAACATGTTAAGTTTAAAGTGTCTATAGGATATCCAGGTGAGTATATCCACAAGACGAGTGGAAATCAGCATCTGAAGCTATAGATACCAGGATCCTGATGGCAGATAAAAGACATGGGGAATGGGAAAAGACTGCCAGAAAAAGCAGGCAGACCAAGAAAAAGACTAATCATAGAACCCTGAGGGGATCAACTTTAAATATATCCTGCCCTTGCCCACAAAAAAGAGCTAGCAAATCAAAATGAGAAGAAACTCAGAGGAGAAAAATTGTATTGGGTTGTCCAAAAGGTTCATTTGGTTTTAAGATGGCTCTAGTAGCACTTAGCTGTCTTTAACTTCATTCGAAACAATTGTTAGATTGTATGTGACAGCTGTCATATCAGTGTGCATTTAAAAAAAGACTTATCAAAATTGGTGAATTTTTGTGTAGCAACATTTTCGGCATACTATGCTTTATTATTTCAAGAAAGATAAAAATGCAACTGAAACGCACAAAAAGATTTGTGCAGTGTATGGAGAAAGTGCTGTGACTAATCAAATGTGTCAAAAGTAGTTTGCAAAGTTTCGTGCTGGAGATTTATTGCTGGACAATGCTCCACGGTCGGGTAGACCAATTGAAGTTGATAGCGATCAAATTGAAACAATAATTGAGAACAATCATCGTTATATCACGCGGGAGATAACCGACATACTCAAAATATCCAAATCAAGAATTGAAAATCATTTGCACCAGTTTGGTTATGTGAATCACTTTGATGTTTGGGTTCCACATAAGTTAAGAGAAAAAAAGCTTCTTGATCGTATTTCTGCATGCAATTCTCTACTGAAACGTAATGAAAACGTTCCGTTTTTAAAACGAATTGTGATAGGCGATGAAAAGTGGATACTGTACAACAAAGTGGAATGGAAGAGATCGTGGGCAAGTGAAATGAACCACCACCAACCACACCAAAGGCCAGTTCATCCAAAGAAGGTGATGTTGTGTACATGGTGGGACTAGAAGGGAGTCCTCTATTATAAGCTCCTTCCGGAAAACCAAATGATTAATTCCAACAAGTACTGCTCCCAACTAGACCAACTGAAAGTAGCACTCGACGAAAAGCATACAGAATTAGTCAACAGAAAATGCATAATCTTCCATCAGGATAACGCAAGACTGCATGTCTCTCTGATGACCAGGCAAAAGCTGTTAGAGCTTGGCTGGGAAGTTCTGATTCATCCGCTGTATTCACCAGACATTGCACCTTCAGATTTCCATTTATTTCGGTCTTAACAAAATTCTCTTAATGGAAAAAATTTCAATTCCCTGAAAGACTG
Source organism: Balaenoptera musculus (assembly GCF_009873245.2). NCBI lineage: Eukaryota > Metazoa > Chordata > Mammalia > Artiodactyla > Balaenopteridae > Balaenoptera > Balaenoptera musculus. Next base: position 148,160,515 of record NC_045786.1, read on the forward strand.
TAAAAGGCACCTGGAACAGTTCTTTGCTCAAAAAAGATAAAAAGTTTTGGGAAGATGGAATTATGAAGTGGCCTGAAAAATGGCAGAAGGTAGTGGAAGGGTGAAAATGTTGTTCAATAAAGTTCGTGGTGAAAATGAAAACTGTGCCTTTTATTTTTACTTAAAAACCCGAAGGTACTTTTTTGCCCACCCAATAAAAGTAATTTATTGGAGGCAAAAGGAAGTGACTATTTCTAGAAATTGATGGTCAACTGTATTAGACCGAGTAAAGATTTAGGCCAGAGGGGGAATTCAAAATCAGCCCTCAAGTTTTTTTTCCTTAGTTATTTAGAACTCTCATTCTCTGATCTAGCAACTTCTTCAAATAAAATTTGTATTTTATTTCCATCTATTTTCATTAATAATATTAACCTAAACTTGACCCAACACTGATAACTAGTAAGCTCTTTGCAACTCAGTTCAGTGATATTATTATTTCAAAATTATTTTAATGCCTAGAACAAATTCAGATCCAAACTAATTTAAATCCATTCTCTAATCCTATATAAATCACTGGTTAAAAAAAAAATCTCTTGTCAAATCTCTTTTCAAAATCAGTTTCACTGAAGTATAATTTATATCTAGTAAGTCACCAATTTAGAGCATACAATTAAGAGTTTTGACAACTGTATAAGGTTATGATATAAAGTACAATCATGATACAGAACATTTCATCATCCCCAAAAGTTCCCTCATGATCCTTTGCAGTCAGCCCCCTCCTCCACCCCCACTGATGTACCTTCTTTTGCTATAATTTTGCCTTTTACAGAATGCCACAGAAATGACATCACATAGAAAATGTAGTCTTTTGTGTGTGACATAACACTTTTGAGCTCCATACATGCCATTACTTGTATCAGTTGTTCATTCCCCTTTACTGCTGCCAGTAGTCATCCATTATGTGGACGTACAACAATTTGTTTATCCACTCACCAGTACAGGACATTCTATCCAGGCTGGGGCTATTATGGGTACACATTCAAGTACAAGTGTAATGTGGACACACGTTTTCATTTCTCTTGGGTAAGCAGCTAAGAGTGGGATTGCTAGGTCACGTGGTTAGTATATACTTCATCTACACGAAACTGCCAAACTGTTTTCCAAAGTGGCTGTACCACCTTGCACTTCCACCAGCAATGTATGAGAGGTCCAGTTACTATACACACTTATGCTTGGTATTATCAATCTTTTAAATTTTACCCATTCTAATAGGTGTGAAGTGGTATCTCACTGTGCTTTTAATTTCCCTAAGGACTAACAATATTGAATATCTTTTCATGGGCCTGTTGGCTATTTATAAAGCTTCTTTGGTATCCAAATCTTCTGCCATTTTAAAAAACTGAGCTGTCTTCTTACTACTGAGTTGTAAGAGTTCTTTATAAATTCTGAATACAAGTCCTTTATTAGCTATACATTCGGCAAATATTTTCTGTGGCTTGCTTTTTCATTTTCTTAACAGTGTTGTTTAAAGAGTAAAAGTTTCTAATTTTCCTAACTTGATGAAATCCAACTTATTAACCTTTTTCTTCCTTTTATAGTTTGTGCTTTTTCATGTCTTATTTCTTTAAAAAATTCTTTGCTTAACTCAACGTCACAAAGATTTTCTTCTATAAGTTTTACCTAAAAGTTTTGCATAAGAAAATCTCTTGTCAAAGTTTTCTTAAAATTTTTATTTATTTATTTATTTGTTTGTTTGTTTGTTTATTTATGGCCGCGATGGGTCTTCGTTGCTGCACGCGGGCTTTCTCTAGCTGGGGCAAGCAGGGGCTACTCTTTGTTGCGGAGCACGGGCTCTAGGCGCGCGGGCTTCGGTAGTTGCAGCACGCGGGCTCCAGAGCGCAGGCTCAGTAGTTGTGGTGCACGGGCTTAGCTGCTCCGCGACATGTGGGATCTTCCCGGACCAGGGCTCGAGTCCATGTCCCTGGATTGGCAGGTGGATTCTTAACCACTGTGCCACCAGGGAAATCCACTGTCAAAGTTTTAAACAAGATTTTTTAAGAAACATCTGCATTCCATTTATCTCATAATTAGTCACACAGTTTTATTATCCCTTTGTTTCTTTCAAAATCAACTTCCCACATTAACAACCACTATTTAAGTTATAGTCTATTTCAGAATTGGAAAGATTTTAATCTTTTAACAGATGTTCCACTTCTTCAATCTAATAAACGGCATTTCTAAATGCAGGCAAGATCTTAGTCCCTCAGTTCTCCTCAAATGACATAAAATTTCTGGATCCCTGATGCTTGTTTTTAAAAGTAATTCTACATTTCTTAATTCAACTTGGATTCCATTACATCAGTCTCTTTAAAATAATCCAGAGTTCTTCAGACTCAAAATTAAATGAATAGTATATCTAAAACTATTCTATGCCCCCTGGAATACAGAATAGTTCAAAGAAAGTAGGAGAAATTTATATAAAGCTAATGTTAGTAAAACAGGGAGAAATGAAACAAGAAATTATCATTGCTCATTTTGGAACTTCATGGGATGTCTGGAGAAAAACAAAATAGAAGACTGGCTCATCTATGCCCCTGTCACAGTCTTTACTCTAAATCAAGAAAACAGCAGCTTTAATTTACAACTCCTTCCTACCCTGATGTTTTTTCTATTTACCAAACTGACTCTACTGTGCCCGATCCACAGATTTAGAACAGGCCCCTGTGTTCCCATACCATGGCAGCTTTTATGCTTAGGTGACCCTGGGCCACTGAATCTTGGCTGTAACAGGAAAAATTTTAAACTAATTCTCTGAATCTGACAAGCCGTCTCCCTCAATAAGCCTAGGAAGTTTTTATATCATTAACTGTGCATGAAGTGGCAGGCAAACAGCCAGATCTACAGCCCAGTGCGGTGAAACCGGAATTGTCACACAGATACTCAAAGGCTAGCACAATTTCTAACTCTACTACATCTATTACTTTCAGTTCTACTCTTATTTTTTAAGGAAAATAAATTACTTATATAATCAGAAGAAAGAGGAACCTTAAATGAATACTCTATAGTTCTTTGTTTAAGATTCTGGGAAGAAAAACTCAACTAGCCACAGAAATGGCAACTTAAGATGGCTCAATTTGAAGGAGAAACTCAACACTTATGGTATTCAAAACAAAACTTCTGTTGACCTAATAATCAATGTTACCAAACAAGTGTTTATTAATTTCTTCAAATGTGTATTAAGAAGCTATTACGTGGGGCTTCCCTGGTGGCGCAGTGGTTGAGAATCTGCCTGCCAATGCAGGGGACATAGGTTCAAGCCCTGGTTTGGGAAGATCCCACATGCCACGGAGCAACTAGACCCGTGCGCCACAACTACTGAGCCTGCGCGCCTGGAGCCTGTGCTCCGCAACAAGAGAGGCCACGATAGTGAGAGGCCCGCGCACCGCGATGAAGAGTGGCCCCCACTTGCCGCAACCAGAGAAAGCCCTCGCACAGAAACAAAGACCCAACAGAGCCAAAAATAAATAAATAAATAAATAAAATTAAAAAAAAAAAAAAAAAAAAAAAAGAAGCTATTACGTGGGGCTTCCCTGGTGGCACAGTGGTTAAGAATCCCCCTGCCAATGCAGGGGATATGGGTCCGAGCCCTGGTGTGGGAAGATCCCACATGCCACGGAGCAACTATGCCCGTGCACTACAACTACTGACTGAGCCTGCACTCTAGAGCCCATGAGCCACAACCACTGAAGCCCATGCGCCTAGAGCCCGTGCTCTGCAACAAGAGAAGCCACAGCAATGAGAAGCCCACGCACTGCAACGAAGAGTAGTCCCCGCTCACCGCAACTAGAGAATGCCTGCACACAGCAACGAAGACCCAACACAGCCAAAAATAAACAAATAATAATTAAAAAAAAGAACCTATTACATGCCAAGCAATATGTTGGATGCTTAGGATTCCAAAATAAGATAGTCCCTGACCCCTTAGAAACAAACTAGTAAAGAAGACAGACAAGTAAATAATTGGTGATAGTTCCATATAGTAAAATCTATGAGGTGAACACACAGTGTTAGTGGAGGCTGGGAAGGGACCCTCAATCAGGAACAGCTCTTAAGCTTCTCAGGAAACTTCACACCACCCTCCTGGGAGCAAAGCCAACTTTCCCACTGAGTTGACAGTGCTCTGGGAATCAAAGGCTACAAAACACTACCTATGTGGTATTGTTTATTCTCATGGTCAGTGACTTTCTGTCCTCAGCACTGGTCAGAGGGGATTATTGGACCACGTACATGGCACAGAAAAAGCTCACTGGAAACCCTAATTTATCAAAATTACACGTGATCTAAATGCAGTGTGGTATCCTGGAACAGAAAAAGGATATTAGTGGAAAACTTTATGAAATCTAAATAAAGTCTGTAGTCCAATGTCATACCAATGTTAATTTCTTAGATGTGACAAAATGTACCACGATTATGTAAGACGTTAACATTAGGGAGAGATCTGAGTGAAAGGTATACAGGAACTTGCTGTACTATTTTGCATCTTTTTCTATGAACTTAAAATTATTCCAACATAAAATCTGGTTTTTAAAAAAAGTACATATGGTTCCCCACTTTACATTCTCACTCCCCCTTAGGATTCTGATCATGCCTCCCAAGTCACTGCCCCAGTTTAGGTAATGCTTGGTTAAAACGTTTTTTCAAAATCTTTTCGTTTCTTTTCTACGGATATAAACCATTTATGCAGCCCAGCTGGGTTTCCTTCTTCACCAAGATATGAAAAACTAGATCACACTTGGGAGGTTTTAACTGTTTTCCTAACAGTTTCACCACATACACCAAGGGGTATCCTTGGAGTTAAACTTCCCTAAGTGGACAAGACAGGGGTTTAAAATAACCTGGGCTGGATCTCTGGATAAAAACAAAGGGACACAACAGAAAATGTATTTTGTATATTCTTAGATTATCTTTAGCTGATCTCTGATCAAAAAGAATAATGAATAGAAAATACAATGAAAGCATAGGAAGGACTTTTCCAGAAGCCTACAGCAAACTTAATCTCTCACGTCATTGACCAAGATTGAATTACATTTTCTTTCCTAAATTAGAGACTGGTAAAGACGGATGGAATTATTCTTAGCCAACCAGCCCCATCCTTTGGCGTGAAGATGTGGTTGGCTTTCCCTGAAGCACGTGGCTGCAAGGGAGGAAAGTGAATACATGGAAAAAAATCTGTTAGGAGGAAGGAGGAAATGGATGCCAGGGGTAGGGAGGTGGGGAGATCAACCAAAAGAATCCTCTGCACTTGTATATCCACAGTATGCTAGCATTTAAGGAACTTTAAAATGTAAAAGCAACTTTTACTATGTAATTACTTTTACTAGCACTTGTGTTTTCTCTTGCTTTGTCAAAGTTCTTGGGGTGGACATGGGAGCTTATACAAGCACCAAAAAAAGACAGAGAATTAAGTATGGCTAGTAGGTTTCTATGAGTAGTGGGCTTAGTGTCTGTTGGGTGGGTTATGTGGGGTACCAAATTCATGTTCCTTGTATCGTTCTAGTGGAATCAGATGGCCTTGCAGACATACAGAAGCATAAAGACAGGTCATCTACTTAAACCAATCCCAATTTTTCAAAACAGAAATGTAATTTAAATGCTTTTAAATGTGTTTTATTTCACTTTGTCTTTTATTTCAGTTTTATTTCACTGTGTTTTATTTCACTTTGTCTTTAAGGCTAGTCCAAAAGGAACTAGCATTAGTTAAAGGATAAAAACAGATGGATATGCCTTGGGAAGAGAAAGTAGAAACTACACAGGGATATTGTATAAGATCTTAGAGTACCTAAGCAGGAAGGGATCTCAAAATCATTAGTAAATCATTCAATCTTTTAATAAAATTTATTGTGGGACTTCCCTGGTGGTCTAGTGGCTAAGACTCCATGCTCCCAATGTGGGGACCCGGGTTAGATCCCTGGTCAGGGAACTAGATCCCACAACTAGTGGGAACCAGATGCCACAACTGAGTTTGCAGCAATCAAAAGATCCCGTGTGCCGCAACTAAAGACCCAGCACAGCCAAATAAATAAGTAAACAAACAGACAAATAAATAATTTTTAAAAATTTATTGTTAGTATTTTAAAAAATACAATGAACAGGACTTCCTTGGTGGCACAGTGGTTAAGAATCCGCCTGCCAATGCAGAGGACACAGGTTCAAGCCCTGGTGCGGGAAGATCCCACATGCCACGGAGCAACTAAGCCCATGTGACACAACTACTGAGCCTGTGCTTTAGAGCCTGTGAGCCACAACTACTGAGTCCACGTGCCACAACTACTGAAGCCCGCGTGCCTAGAGCCCATGCTTCGCAACAAGAGAAGCCATCGCAATGAGAAGCCCGCGCACTGCAACGAAGAGCAGCCCCCGCTCACGGCAACTAGAGAAAGTCCAAGCGCAGCAACGAAGACCCAACGCAGCCAAAAATAAAGTAATTAATTAATTAATTTTAAAAAATACAATGAACTGATGTTGATAATTAGCATCTCAACACCAACAGGCAAACTGCACTGAAATGAATGCTTCAGCTAAAAGCTCTGAAAAACATGATACCAATTCCTCAACTATTCAAGGTAACAAAAATTCATATTAAAATCATATGGTACTGTTTCCAATTCAGGCTAAATGACAAGACATATAGCTACCATAACTGTTTGGTTTCTAATATCTAAACGATACTCACCTCTTTCTATTAAACCACAATTTGTAGTACAGGCTTCAAGAGTCCCTTCAGGAAAATGGCATGGTGACATAACACCATATCAATTCTCAGGCATGCTCACACATACCCACACACTGCAATAAGGTTAAACAACCTCAAAACTTTGGAAACTACTATACAAAAGAATATTAGTGAAGGCTAAACATTCATAAACCCTTCAAAAAGCAAAGAAACCAAAGAAAGATAACTAAAATGTACACCTAAGCTATTTAATGACTAAAGTCATTTAAAAGGTAAATTGATTTACTAGAATCCATTAAGGTCATAAAATTTTATCTGTTATATGGTATGTTACAGTGTTAAATAAATATTACACAACACTACTCTGCCCTGAACCACTACCAGAAAGATGAACAAGTAGAATAATTCCTCTAAAATATTTCAATTTGCATACCTGTTCAACCATCTACCATAATTTATCTGTTCACAAGTCTTTCTCCAATACAGGCCTGAACTTTTTAAGAGTAACCAGCACATTGCCTGTAGCAGAATGGGCCCCCAATAAATGCCTTCTGAATGAATGAACATGCAGCGGTAATGTACTTCTGAGGTATCCTTACAAACCAATTCAATATTGATACCTTAGGAGTAGGGAATGCTGTACACATATCATGCTACCATATTTAGAGGCAGTCAAGCTAACTGAAAAATAACTAACAGCAACTAACATTTGCTGGGAGAAAAACTCGTATCACATGAGACATAAAAATAAGTGTAAAAACTGTAACTTGAAAAGGAAGAAAATATCTGTGAATTTATTTTTCTCTTAATGGCCACAAAAGTGAATCTACCTCTAACTTTCTAACACTGAAATACAAGATGTTGGAATCTTTCATCATCCAAAATTTTATATAGAAATTTGTTAACAACTTAACATTAGTTAGTCAGACCAATTAGTGAATGGAATGAAGTCCAAGCCCAATTATGTGTTCAAACTGTGGGTCAACTGCCTTGAACAATTCTTTCTCTTTAAGACTGCAGAAAAGTACAAAACAACCTCTTGACTACTGAGAAGGACTAAAATTATTTCTTTTTCTCACAAGTATGTAATCAAAAGCAATTACTTTCTGCTCCCACCCAACACAAAGCAACACCATCTCCCTCTCCGATCATCATCAAAACATGCTATAGAATATCTGAGTACTTTAATCTTAGACCATAAGAATCTCAGATTGCAACAAAATTACAATGCAACAAAACATATTTTTCTAAGTATGGTCTCATCCCCCATGGTGTTCCTACACTAATTTAGCTCCCTATCAAGTTTTAACAATCAAGGAAATCAGAAAAGTCTCAGAATAGATATTACAAACTGCTTGTTTTTTTTTTTAAATGTATTATTGTTCGTGGATTCCAAAATTCAGGGTACACATTACCAAGAGAGTGTTTTTCTGTCAATGCCTGAATTTAAATGCAAATGACTATTTAATTATATGCAATTTTCCCTCTGAACCTATATATAACACTAATCAGTCTCCAAATGTTCAAAATAAACACACCAATCATGTTTACTTAAGAAGCTTATTGGGCTTCCTTGGTGGCGCAGTGGTTAAGAATCCGCCTGCCAATGCAGGGGACACGGGTTCAAGCCCTGGTCCGGGAAGATCCTACATGCCGCGGAGCAACGAAGCCCGTGCGCCACAACTAGTGAGCCCACGTGCCACAACTACTGAAGCCCGTGCACCTAGAGTCCGTGTTCCGCAACAAGAGAAGCCACCGCAATGAGATCCCCGCTCACCGCAAAGGAGAGTAGCCCCCACTCGTCGCAACTAGAGAAAGCCCGCGCCCAGCAACGAAGACCCAACACAGCCAAAAATAAATAAATAAAATAAATAAACTAAAAAAAAAAAAAAGAAGCTTATTGCCTAATCACCAAGAGGTTCTAATGCATCGAAAAAGTGGTGGCTATCATATCACCATGACAGCTTGGCAGAAAGGCTGTTCCCGAAAGATTAGGAACTTCTAGTAACGACAAATGGGGTAAAGCAAGAGGCACATACAGTATCTGTAGATGCTTCCATAATAAAATTATTTCCATATCAAAAATTCAGAGCCTACAAAGTCAGATATGTGCCCTACAAAGCTATCTAAATGCATGCATGCCTAAAAGGGAAAGCAGAAGTAGGAAGAAAACTGTCTACTCAAATCAACACAAGAAATCATCCTGCAACTGAGCTTTTCAAGAACTGAAAACGTAATAAAGTTTTTGAGGTTATTAACACATTCAAGTTCCAAATTGAGCAACTATATTAAAATACACAATTGGCATACTCTGACAGAAGACACACAACAATAACAGAAAACACTTTAATAGGGTTTAGTCGTGCTAGGAACTTCATACTTCAACTAATTTAGTCTTGATTACATCCTGTAAGACAGATACTATTCATTTTACAGGTAAAGAATCTGAAGCACAGATAAAATCACCCAATTACATACAACTAGTAAGAGGCAGAACAGGGATTTTTAATTCCATCAGTCAGACTCCAAATTTCATGTTAATACACTATATTTCATAGTAAGGCTTATGCTGCAATGGTCAGTTTTTTTTTTTAACCTCATAACCTTTTTGGATTTCAAACACTAGGACAGCTTTGTGCAATAAGTACAGACTTTGGAATCAAACAGACCCAAACAAATCCCTGAACAAAGTCTGAGCCTCAGCTTCCCCATGTGTAAAAAGAGGGTACTGAAGTTATTGTGAAGGTCAAAGAAGGTAATATAATTAAAGTGCCAAATACAATATGTAAGATCGGGGTTCTTAACTTTAAGCGCAGATACCTAGAGGGTTCACAGATGGGCTTCAGAGTCCACGAGTCTCATAATTGTATGACAAATGTTGTATGTGTACCCATTTGTTAAAGAATATTCCATGGATCTCCGAAAGGTTAAGAACCACCAGAGTACCTAAAAGGTACTCAAAAAATGGAAGCTATCTTTCCCTTTTTGTTCTCAAAAACTCTACCTTTTCCATTAGAGATGACACACCAAGCCTTCACAATACATGTTAATTATTTCCCAACATTTTCCTGGCTTGGTAACTAGTAACATATACAAGCTTATGCCTCAATTTTCTAGAGACAATCTAAAGAAGGCCCTCAAACGCTGCTCCATCCCTCCCTTCACCAAGATGAATACACGGTAATCACTCGGGGGAGAATCATGAGGATCGTCCACCTGGCTACACCGGCACAATGCCGGCTGGGAGAACCAAGTAGGAACCAGAGCCGCCGAGTAGCATGATAAAGACCTGATGCCCCAGCGCTGAAGGATGAGGAGAATGTGTTTCCCCGAGCTACTGGGCAACCCAGAATTTCGTCCCCCCTACCCTTGTCCTACCTCTCTCTGGAACTCTAGTGCAGGCAGGTCCTCTGGGCTCTGCCCCGTGCTGCAGAGCTGCGAGAGAGAAACATTACCCGAGCAGGGGATGCAGCACGGCGAAATTCCAGCTCTGCTACCTTGGGAGGCGACTACAGCACCAGCAGAAAACCGTCCCTCGACCCTCCCAAGAGAACCCAGTACAAAACCCGGCCTGGGACGGGAACCGGCTTGGGGCTTTTCCGTTTCCCAAAACGGCTTCCGCTTCCGGGCTATCCTTTGCCGGAAGCGCTATACGGCTGACGCAAAAGTGTCGCGCTGCTGGTGATTCCGGAAGAAACAGCAGTGCGGCGTGAACATGGTGAGAGACGAGGGTCCGAGAAGGGGCATTGTCAGACCACGTTTGGGACAGAGATTGAGGGAGTAGCCATTGGCCAAATTTCCACAACATTCCCCTTGCTTATTTTCATTCTGATCTTAGCTTTTATTTTTTATTTTTTATTTTTTTTAAATAATTATTTATTTATTTATTTATTTTTGGCTGTGTTGGGTCTTCGTTTCTGTGCGAGGGCTTTCTCTAGTTGAGGCAAGCGGGGGCCACTCTTCATCGCGGTGCGCGGGCCTCTCACTATCACGGCCTCTCTTGTTGTGGAGCACAGGCTCCAGACGCGCAGGCTCAGTAGTTGTGGCTCACGGGCCCAGTTGCTCCGCGGCATGTGGAATCTTCCCAGACCAGGGCTCGAACCCGTGCCCCCTGCATTGGCAGGCGGATTCTTAACCACTGCGCCACCAGGGAAGCCCCTGATCTTAGCTTTTAAACTGCTTGGAGTGGTGCCTGTTATGCTCTAGCGAGTGGGGAGAGCGCTGGGTTGAGGCAGCTAGAATAAGAAGAGTTGGGTATTTGAGGGAAGAGGGGTGTGGACAAAAGAAAAGGAACTTAAGAAGATGCAATGTCTTTCCAACTCTTTTAACTGTAAAATTTTTGTTTTAAGGGGAAACAAAAGAAAACACGGAAGTATGCGACCATGAAGCGAATGCTTAGTCTCAGAGATCAGAGGCTGTGAGTGTCTGGAATCAACTGGGTTCATAGACTGCCCGGAGATGTAGAAGTCACGAGGGGATAAGTAGTAAAAGTTTTTGTTGTTGTTTTGTGTTTAGTTTTGATATTATTGTGTCTTGGATTTATATAGTATAGGGTAATAAAGTATAACAGTCACTTAGCTGATGAGCAAGTACACTGGTGAATGGGATATGAATTCAACATCTAAGTGTTCAATTTGTACCACCGTTTTTATATACTGTATCTGCCATATCACATTTAAGCCTCCTAACAGTTCTGTGAGGTAAGTAGGATTATCTCTATGTTCTTGCCATTACACTGCTACATTCCCCAGGAAAAAAGGTTTGTTATAATTTTTGAAAGGCGGTGAGGTCAGAGACCGTGGCTGTACCAGCACCTGACAACTCAAGTATTTTTGAAAGAAAAAATGGGAAAATAGATAGATGTCTCCACTTTATAAATCTTATAAGAAAATTTATGACTGTGGAAGAAGAGAGTAGAATGATATTCCCTATTATAAGGAGGAACTAAACAGCTTGCCTGCTTCAGTGAACAATGGACTGAGTTATTAAATAAGGACTAGACTTCATTGTGTTTCAGAGCCTCAGAACCAAGGAGTGAGTGGTCGTTAGAGCCTTCATTTGTTATTAAATTGTATTCTTGGCCTTTAGTATGTATTTATTATGTAATTTTAAGGAAATTTACCCCACTAATAATATTCTGTTTCTAGTTAAAGTTAAATTTTGTATATATATTGTCACATTTTAGCGCTTTTTAAGAGACATGTAGGGGAACCCTTTTCCTCCTGCTGTTGAAGCATCTCAGTCTTTAGAAGATAAATGTCAGCCTATTTACCCACTGCTTGGAAGTGGATTTTGATCCTTGATAGGAGAGCTTCTGACTAAGAAAGAAATAATAATCTAACCAACATTTATTTATCCATTAACAATTTTTATGGATCATTAGCTAATAGTTTTAAATTTTAATTATGTTTTACTGATTAATTGTGTTAATTCCAGGCTACTTCCCACACAGTTATTCGTGCTCAGAAAGCGTATGCTGATATTAATGTAATGAAGTCACAAAGTAGAATTTCCTTTGTAGACAAAAAAAAAAAAAGAAGAATAAACTTTTAATTTTCATGAGGTTATAACTGCTATGGTTTTTTCTTCTCCCCTACATTGAATTTACTTTTTTTCCTAGTAAGGAAAAGGATAGATTAAAACCGAAGAAGAAAGAAAAGAAAGATCCCAGTGCACTCAAGGAAAGAGAAGTGTGAGTAATCAAAAATTTCAAGTTTTCCTTTAAAACTAGAAGAAAGATTCTAAAACTGTAGACCTCATAGAAATTCAGGCTTTCCCTGAACTGATTTGCTCAGTCATTTGTCGGTCTGGCACAACTGTACAAATGAAGCTATGCAAATGAAAGTGTTATTGATGAGTATATACCACTTCTAATGGTTTGAAGGTTTTTGGACTTCATGGAGCAGTAAAATTTTCCCTAAAATACTGGGGATTAAATCTAGGATCATTTTTTTTTTCTTTGCCAAGAATCTTTCAAAAGAAATAATTGCCATTGTTTTAACATACCAGCATTTCATAAAAGAGAATGTGTCACCAAAAAGTAGTAAGGGCATATTTTCAGGATAAAGTTCATTCCTTTTAAATAAATACACTTAACGTTATGAAACCTCATCACATTTTTCTTATTTTTCTTATTTGCTCTAGATTGGTGATGGATATATCATCACAGGATTTATTAGGATTTATTTCCAATGAAAGGAAAAAGGAACAAACTGTTCCAAGCAGAGACTTCTTTTTTTTGTTAATACCAAATATCAGTGTAGACATTACTTTGTGTTTTGTTTCTTTTTCCTTCAGCCCTCAACACCCTTCCTGCTTATTCTTCCAATATAACACACAGCTGGGCCCACCTTACCACATCCTGGTCGATACCAACTTTATCAACTTTTCCATTAAAGCCAAACTGGATTTGGTGCAGTCAATGATGGACTGTCTGTATGCCAAGTGTGAGTATCAGACCTTTCCATTTCTGTGACATTTGTACAGAATAATCATACTTATCCAAATACATGAAAAGAGGGGAATGGGGTTCTAGTTTAACTGAATTGCTGGCTATTTAATTTGCTTACCATGGCAATGACCATTTTCAGTGAATTGAAATATAATGCAGGGACTTCCCTGGTGGTCCAGTGGTTAAGACTCTGCGCCCTCCCAATGCAGGGGGCCTAGGTTCGAACCCTGGTCAGGAAACTAGTTCCTGCACGCTGCAACTAAGAGCCTGCGTGCCGCAACTAAAGAGTCTACATGCCGCAACTAAAAGATACCACATGCCTCAACTAAAGATCCCACAGGCCACAACGAAGACCCCATGTGCTGTAACTAAGACCCAATGCAGCCAAATAAATAAATAAATAAATATCTTTTTTTAAAAAAAGGACTGAAAAGAAATATGCCAAAAAATGTTAAAAAAAAAAAAGACATTTATAAAAAACAGAAATATAATGCAAACTTGACTGGGAATAATTAAACTTTCACAATTCACAAAACACTTAGCATGCTTTGACCATCATTATAGATATCAATTTACAAAAAAAATAGGTGGGGAATTTTCTGTTTTAGGATTTTGGATTTTAAAATTCTGGATAAATGAAAATTTATTTCACTTCTCACTACTTATTTATTTATTTATTTATTTATTTACATTAAGTAGGAAACATCCTCCATTCCACTCCAGTGTGGAAAAGCTAAATAAGACATTTTGCCATTTACAATCACAGACCATGATGATGGTCAACTATTCTTAAGTTTATTCAGTGTGATGTTTATTTGTACCACAAAGGATCTGAGGTAGTTTATTTGCACGTAGGTATGCAATTTACCATTAATAGATTTCCCTTGTGTGTCTGGGTGTCTCCTCCTTCAGATGATCTTCTCTTCCTACCATGAGGAGGAAAAAAAAATTTAGGCCAAGTACAAGGAAATAACTTCCTAATAGTGAGACCTGTTGCGTTTGTGGTGGCTTTATATTCATATATTTTCCAGTCATCTAGTTAAAGGTACAAATGAAAAGGAGACTTTAACTTGGCTGTAAAGAATAAATGATTGGAATCAAAGGAAAAAATGTGCACCTCCATCTTTAATATTTAAAAGATACTATGTAATGAACATTTACAGAATGACAGTAATGTGAATGTTGTTTATTGGTTTATTAAAATTAGCAAGATGGGGGGGACTTCCCTGGTGGCGCAGTGGCTGAGAATCCACCTGCCAATGCAGGGGACATGGGTTTGAACCCTTGTCCGGAAGGATCCCACATGCCACAGAGCAACTAAGCCCATGCGCCACAAGTACTGAGCCTGCGCTCTACAGCCCGCAAGCCACAACTACTGAGCCGGTGTGCCACAGATACTGAAGCCTATGCGCCTAGAGCCAGCGCTCCACAGCAAGAGAAGCCACCACAATGAGAAACCCGTGCACCGCAACAGAGAGTAGCCCCTGCTTGCCACGACTAGAGAAAGCCCGTGCGCAGCAACAAAGACCCAATGCAGCCATAAATAAATGAATATTTAAATATTTTAAAAATTTAAAACATAAAATTGGGAAGATGGGATAAGGGATGTGTGATGAGTAAGAGACGTAAATTCTTTAAATGCCTAGAATTAATAAATATAAAAAGTAACTGCACACTATAAAACTCTTAGAGGAAAACATAGGCAAAACACACTACGACATAAATCACAGCAAGATCCTTTTTGACCCACCTCCTAGAGAAATGGAAATAAAAACAAAAATAAACAAATGGGACCTAATGAAACTTAAAAGCTTTTGCACAGCAAAGGAAAGCATAAACAAGACGAAAAGACAACCCTCAGAATGGGAGAAAATATTTGCAAATGAAGCAACGACAAAGGATTAATCTCCAAAATATACAAGCAGCTCGTGCAGCTCAATATCAAAAAAACAAACAACCCAATCCAAAAATGGGCAGAAGACCTAAATAGACATTTCTCCAAAGAAGATATACAGATTGCCAACAAACACATGAAAGGACGCTCAACATCACTAATCACTAGAGAAACGCAAATCAAAACTGCAATGAGCTATCACCTCACACCAGTCAGAATGGCCATCATCAAAAAATCTAGAAACAATAAATGCTGGAGAGGGTGTGGAGAAAAGGGAACCCTCTTGCACTGTTGGTGGGAATGTAAATGGATACAGCCACTATGGAGAACAGTATGGAGGTTCCTTATAAAACTAAAAATAGAACTACCATATGACCTAGCAATCCCACTACTGTGCATGTACCCTGAGAAAACCATAATTCAAAAAGAGTCATGTACCACAGTGTTCATTGCAGCTCTATTTAAAATAGCCAGGACATGGAAGCAACCTAAGTGTCCATCAATAGATGAATGGATAAAGAAGATGTGGCACATATATACAATGGAATATTACTCAGCCATAAAAAGAAACGAAATTGAGTTATTTGTAGTGAGGTGGATGGACCTAGAGTCTGTCATACAGAGTGAAATAAGAAAGAGAAAAACAAATACCATAGGCTAACACATATATATGGAATCTAAAAAAAATAAAATGGTCTGAAGAACCTAGGGGCAGGACAGGAATAAAGACGCAGATGTAGAGAATGGACTTGAGGACACGGGGAGGGGGAAGGGTAAGCTGGGATGAAGTGAGAGAGTGGCATGGACATATGTACACTGCCAAATGTAAAATAGATAGCTAGTGGGAAGCAGCCGTATAGCACAGGGAAATCAGCTCGGTGCTTTGTGTCCACCTAGAGGGGTGGGATAAGGAGGGTGGGAGGGAGACGCAAGAGGGAGGATATATGGGGATATGTGTATATGTATAGCTGATTCACTTTGTTATAAATCAGAAACTAGCACACCATTGTAGAGCAATTATACTTCAAAAAAAGATGCTGAACTAGTTACACATATAAGTTTTAAGGTTTTTTTAGAACTTTTGTTGGGGTGTGGTTGATTTATAGTGTTGTGTTGGTTTCAGGTATACAGCAGAGTGAATCAGTTATACATGTACATATATCCACTCTTATTTAGATTCTTTTCCCATATAGGCCATTATGGAGTATTGAGTTCCCTGTGCTACACAGTAGGTCCTTATTAGTTATCTATTTTATGTACAGTAGAGTGTCTTTGTCAATCCCAATCTCCCAATTTATCCCTCCCCCCAAGTTTTAAGTTTAAATAAAATATTTAAGGCATCTATGTATCTTATTTAAATGATTCACACTTTGACTTCTTGAATTACTGGACACAGAGTTACACACTGATGAGGGACAAAGTCGGTTTAACTATAAAGTACTGAGCAGACACACAAACCAAACAAGAAGCCATGCTCAGAAAAATAATTTTTAGGCCTCCAAAGATAAAATAACAATCTGACTTTATTGTTCTAGGGTAATGTACTGTGTCAGGTGACTCCAGTTGTTTCAATGGCACTGTGCCATGCCACCCAGATCATATCAGTCAGGTGGGATTAAGTGGGAACAGAAACTGATCCAATCAAGCTGCCAGTAAATTGACTGAAATTTGAAGGCTGTAATGTAGCAGTGATTTTGGAACGGGAACAATGTGAGGAACTAAACATAACAAGACTTGGTCACTCCTGCTATGTCTTTGCAGTAGAGCATTCTAGTTTTATGACAGTATGTAAAATCCTATTACATCAAAATTCTAGAACACATGGAGCTTCTGTAGAAGCATGATGTGTTATCTGCCAACAAGATATTAAACCAAATTCGTCTGGTGTTTTCCGTAAATAATTCCCTACTATTGTCTGGCATCTTGTAAGTATTGGCTACGTTTTTCAAAATAGAATTCTAGGAATGACCTATCCTATTTTCTGTGATTTCACTGAAGAAAGAACATATTGTTTTATTTGTATATTTCATCTCAGTAATGTTTTACTATTATAATTCCATGTTAATATGTTATTCTTGGTACCATGAAGTCATAGTATTTTCCAAACTAAGTGATTTGTTATTTCTTTGAAAGTTAGTGGTATATTTCTTTCATAATCTTCATTGTCACCATTAACAATAAATATGAAGTGGCTCTACTACACAGAGTTTAAAGAAGGATGCTAGAATATATGGTGTGCTGTTTCTGTCATCCAGGATTTGACCATATAGATGGAGAGAGGAGATGTCAATAGATGAAAAAAAGATAATCATAATGCCAGCTGTTTTGAACTATGAATTACTATGTTCTGGTGTTGTGTTAAGTGCTTTTCATAATTATCATAATCCTCACAATAACCTAATATGATGAGTAGTATGTCCCCATTTTACAAATGAGAAAACTAAACAGAAACTTGAAGATTCATCTCTTCATTTGATAATGATCACTTCTTGAGTATCAGATATTATATTATATAATATAGGAATTCAAGAGAGGGTGAGTGCTACTTGATCTGAGCTTCATAGCTTGGTTGGATTTTAGTGAATAGAGAGAAGGAGGGAGAGCATTCCAAGCAAAGGAAAGGACAGTCCCAAAGGTTGAAAACAGGAGAGCAAATTTGGTGAGAATAGTTGGGCTTAAGTGAGTATAAGTAGGAGAGTGAAGGTGAAACTCAATTCTATCCTCAAACATTTCTTAAAGATTGGCAAAAGTGGTTTGGAGACAAATTGTTGAGTGCTTTAAGTAAAAAGCTAAGGAGTTTAGACTTTGTTTTACAGAAAGTGGTGAGTCAAAAATGATTTAACATGTGTTTAAATTATGTAAATTATAATAGTAATATGTACATTAAAACTAAACAATACAGGGACTTCCCTGGTGGCACAGTGGTTAAGACCCCATGCTCACAATGCAGGGGCCTGGGTTTGATCCCTGGTCAGGGAACTAGATCCCACATGCGTGCTGCAACTAAGAGTTTGCATGCTACAACTAAGGATCCCACGTGCCGCAACTAAGGAGCCTGCCTGCAGCAACTAAGAAGCCCACATGACACAACTAAGGAGCCAGCGAGCTGCAACTAAGGAGCCCGCCTGTTGCAGCTAAGACAGTGCAACTAGATAAATAAATAAATAAATACATACATACATACATACATACATACATATTTAAAAAACAGAAAAACAAAAAATTAAGCAATACAGAACGTAAAAAGAATAGGCAAAAGTTCTCCCCCCATCAGGCCGTAATTTTACTTCCCAGAAATAATCACTGTTAATAGTTTGGGTATTACCTTCCAACCTTTTACAATTAATAAAAATGTAGATTTACTTTTAAACATAATTGGAATTATACTATGCATGCTTTTTGGCCACCTGTTTTTTTTTCACTGAGTAATGTATCATGAACACCTTTGCATGTTAATACATGCTACGAAGACCTTTGTACAGCTTCAAGCATTTCAAAACTTGGATGCACTAAGATGAAAAAAATCTAAAAAATATACATTAACATAACCAATGTTGCAATAAATATCTTTGATTATCTTCCTAAAAAAAAAAGTAACTGCATAAGTTTATTATTAATCAAGTTATAAAGGTAACCACCAAGTGAGAAAAACAGCCAATGAATTAAAATAGTCATCTCTAAGGATCAGAATTGGTGGGGTGGGAAAAGATCAGGGGATGGTTATTTTTTCATATAGTCCTTTTCGTATTTTTTTTAAGCTATGTACATGTAATACTTTAATTTTTTAAAAAGTCTCCTAGAAATAATAAAGAGTAGTCTGTAGTTGGAGCACTACCATGCCTGTAAAAGTGGACTAGGGTGGCCTGTATGAGGGAAGACACTAATCTTGGTAGACTTCTTGTATTCCCATGGCGTTCCTGCTTCTCCAGGAATGCTGTGACCTATTTATAAATGAAATAGATGGAGGATTCAAGCATGGCCCCTTGGAGGTGAATTGCTTCCCTGACGCTATAGCTCTGCCACTATTATCTAAATGGTTATTGTTTAGGGGAATTCCGTGGCAGTCCAATGGTTAGGACTCGGCACTTTCACTCTACTGCTGAGGGCACGGGTTCAGTCCCTGGTCAGGGAACCAAGATCCCACAAGCGCGTAGTGTGGCCAGAAAAAAAAAGAAAAAAAGATGATTGTTTAGGATAGCTTTAGTCCTGTAGTTAGGTTTTTCTGCAGATATGGATACCATAGAGTATAGCTATAATGCATACAGCTGAATGTTCTCATGGTGCCTTTTCCAAAAACAAGCTGATTAAGGAAATTACCACTTTCTGTGTAACATAATACCTCAAAGCAAAGTCTGAAGAAACATTCTACTACAGTACAAATTCAGTTACCTAGGAGATTCCTTAACTGTTTTAAGCTCTGCTTATTTAATCGTTCTTCACTTGCCTTTATTCATAAAAGAAGGCCTTTATCTTCCTCTTGCCTTGGAGATGCCCCTTTG
The DNA here is from genome assembly GCF_009873245.2 of Balaenoptera musculus. Lineage (NCBI taxonomy): Eukaryota > Metazoa > Chordata > Mammalia > Artiodactyla > Balaenopteridae > Balaenoptera > Balaenoptera musculus. Next base: position 148,180,071 of record NC_045786.1, read on the forward strand.
ACCTTTTCATAGCTCCTGATCCCTTGCATTTGATATTCCAACAAAGGAGGATGGTTAGCTACCCATGAGCTTTCTTTTCTGCCCATGAGTCCTCTTTGTAGTGATCTTCCTGTGTTCTTTGTAGTGATCTTCCTGAGCCCGCTTCCCTGCTCCCAATGCAGGCCCTTGCTTCAGTGCTACATGGCTCTGAAATTGATCCTTTTAAGGCGTGTATTGCCCTCTGATTCCATGACTGTCTGCTCTTCCTGACTTCTTCTTTCCTCCATTTTACAACTGCTTTTTCTTCTGGGCACTGTATTTTAGTTTAAGATTTCTTAACTTTGTTTGCTTTCAAGAGTGTTAATGTATTTGTAAAAAGAAAATCTAGCATAAAGAAAATGAAAGTTCCCTATAATGCCTTTCCTCAGAAAGGGGCAGCTTTTAAAAATTCATATACAGTTTCTGTGGGGTAAAGATATATGAGTCAGGGAATTCCCTGGTGGTCCAATGGTTAGGACTTTGCGCTATCACTGCCGAGGGCCCAGGTTCAATCCCTGGTCGGGGAACTAAAATCCCACAAAAAAATAAATAAATAAAATATATGATTCAGTGGCTTTTAGTGTATTCATAGTCAATTTTAGAACATTTTCATTACGTGAAAAGAAACTGAGCTCCTTAGCCATCATCCCCCAACCCTTCCTATTCCCCCCAACCCCCCGCCCCACCGTGCCCCACATAGGCAACCATTAATTTGCTTTCTCTATATCTAGATTTACCTATTTTGGACATTTCGTTAAAATGGGGTCACATATTTTTGGTCCTCTTTCATTTTAGTGTAATGTTCTCAAGGGTCATTCATGTTAAAGCATGTATCAGTATATCGTTTCTTTTTGCTACCAAATAATATTCCATTGTATGGCATTGTATGGATAGATCACATCTTAGTTATCTATTTCTCCTTGCTTTTTACGTTGAACAAATACATCTTGAACATTTTTCTGTGCCAATATATATAGATGGGCCTTATTCTTTTTTTAAGTTATAGTATTCTTTATTTTTTTTGTTGAAGTATAGTTGATTTACAGTGTCATGTTGATTTCTGCTGTACAGCAAAGTGACTCAGTTATACACATATATACATTATTTTTTATATTCTTTTCCATTATGGTTTATCCCGGGATATTGAATATAGTTCCCTGTGCTCTACAGGGAAGGACCTTGTTTATCCATTCCCTATGTAATAGTTTGCATCTACTAACCCCAAACTCCCAGTCCATTCCTCCCCCACCCCACTACAAGTATTCTATTGTTTAAATATGTCGGGTTTTTTTGTTTGTTTGTTTGTTTTAAATTTTTATTTATTTATTTATTTATTTATTTATGGCTGTGTTGGGTCTTTGTTTCTGTGCGAGGGCTTTCTCCAGTTGTTGCAAGCGGGGGCCACTCTTTATCGCGGTTGGCGGGCCTCTCACTATCGCGGCCTCTCTTGTTGCGGAGCACAGGCTCCAGACGCGCAGACTCAGTAATTGTGGCTCACGGGCCCAGCCGCTCCGCGGCATGTGGGATCTTCCCAGACCAGGGCTCGAACCCGTGTCCCCTGCATTAGCAGGCAGATTCTCAACCACTGCGCCACCAGGGAAGCCCTAAATATGTCGTTTTTAAAGACTAGACATTTGGATTATTTCCAGTTTTTACCCTATTATAAACAAAGCTGTAGTGAATATCTTTGTGAATGTGTCTCTCAAATATTTCTTTTGAATACATTTTCTAGAAGCCGTATTGCAATATCAAGGGAGCACATATTTTTTAATTTTAATAGGTATTGCAGAATTGCCCTCAAATAGTTATACAAATTTATACACCTACTTACAATGTGAGGATACCTATTTCTTCAAATATTGGGTGTTTTCATCTGTTTAATTTTTGCCATCCTAATAGGTAGAAAGTGTAATCTTGTCTCAATTTATATCTCTTTAACTAGGAGTGAAATTGAGCATTTTTCTGTTGATTGACCATTTGTATGTCTTCTTCTATGAACTAAAATGTAGCCTGGTGGTTAAGAACCCACTCTGAATCCTAACAGTCTCAGTTCAAACCTTGGCTTCACCTTTTGCTGTCTAGTTACTTCATTGTACTTCAGGTTCCTCATCTATAAAATGGGAATAATAGTAACAATGCTACCTGATAGGAATTGTTCTTAAGATTAAATGAGATAATCCTTGTGCTTAGCACAGTGTCTGGCAAATAACACATAATTCCAAGCTATTATTTTTTTTATCATCTTTATTGGAATGTAATTGCTTTAAAATGTTGTGATAGTTTCTGCTGTATAACAAGGTGAATCAGCTATACATATACATACATCCCCATATCTCCTCCCTCTTACATCTCCCTCCCACCCTCCTTATCCCACCCCTCTAGGTGGTCACAAAGCACCGAGCTGATCTCCCTGTGCTATGCGGCTGCTTCCCACTAGCTATCTGTTTTACATTTGGTAGTGTATGGATGTCCATGCTACTCTCCCACTTCGTCCCAGCTTACCCTTCCCCCTCCCCGTGTCCTCAAGTCTGTTCTCTACATCTGCGTCTTTATTCCTGTCCTGCCCCAGGTTCATCAGAACCATTTTATTTTATTTTTTTTAGATTCCATATATATGAGTTAGCATACGGTATTTGTTTTCCTCTTTCTGACTTACTTCACTCTGTATGACAGACTCTAGGTCCATCCACCTCACTACGAATAACTCAATTTCATTTCTTCTTATGGCTGAGTAATATTCCATTGTATATATGTGCCACATCTTCTTTATCCATTCATCTGTTGATGGATACTTAGGTTGCTTCCATGTCCTGGCTATTGTAAATAGTGCTTCAATGAACACTGTGGTACATGACTCTTTTTGAATTATAGTTTTTTCAGGGTATATGCCCAGTAGTGGGATTGCTGGGTCATATGGTAGTTCTATTTTTAGTTTTTTAAGGAAACTCCACACTTTTCTCCATAGTGGCTGTATCAATTTACGTTCCCACCAACAGTGCAAGAGGGTTCCCTTTTCTCCACACCCTCTCCAGCATTTATTGTTTCTAGATTTTTTGATGACGGCCATTCTGACTGGTGTGAGGTGATACCGCATTATAGTTTTGATTTGCATTTCTCTAGTGATTAGTGATGTTGAGCATCCTTTCACGTGTTTGTTGGCAATCTATATCTTCTTTGGAGAAATGTCTATTTAGGTCTTCTGCCCATTTTTGGATTGGGTTGTTTGTTTTTTTGATATTGAGCTGCATGAGCTGCTTGTATATTTTGGAGATTAATCCTTTGTCAGTTGTTTCATTTGCAAATATTTTCTCCCATTCTGAGGGTTGTCTTTTCATCTTGTTTATGCTTTCCTTTGCTGTGCAAAAGCTTTTAAGTTTCTTTAGGTCCCATTTGTTTATTTTTGCTTTTATTTCCATTTCTCTAGGAGGTGGGTCAAAAAGGATCTTGCTGTGATTTATGTCAAAGTGTGCTTCCTATGTTTTCCTCTAAGAGTTTTATAGTGTCTGATCTTACATTTAGGTCTTTAATCCATCTGGAGTTTATTTTTGTGTATGGTGTTAGGGAGTGTTCTAATTTCATTCTTTTACATGTAGCTGTCCAGTTTTCCCAGCACCACTTATTGAAGAGGCTGTCTTTTCTCCACTGTATATTCTTGCCTCTTTTATCAAAGATAAGATGACCATATGTGCGTGGGTTTATCTCTGGGCTCTCTATCCTGTTCCATTGATCTATATTTCTGTTTTTGTGCCGGTACCGTACTGTCTTGATTACTGTAGCTTTGTAGTATAGCCTGAAGTCAGGGAGCCTGATTCCTCCAACTCCATTTTTCTTTCTCAAGATTGCTTTGGCTATTCAGGGTCTTTTGTGTTTCCATACAAACTGTGAAATTTTTTGTTCTATTTCTGTGAAAAATGCCATTGGTAGTTTGATAGGGATTGCATTGAATCTGTAGATTACTTTGGGTAGTAGCGTCATTTTCACAATGTTGATTCTTCCAATCCAAGAACATGGTGTATCTCTCCATCTGTTTGTGTTGTCTTTAATTTCTTTCATCAGTGTCTTATAGTTTTCTGCATACAGGTCTTTTGTCTCCTTAGGTTTATTCCTAGGTATTTTATTCTTTTTGTTGCAATGGTAAATGGGAGTGTTTCCCTTAATTTCTGTTTCAGATTTTTCATCATTAGTGTATAGGAATGCAAGAGATTTCTGTGCATTAATTTTGTATCCTGCTACTTCACCAAATTCATCGATTAGCTCTAGTAGTTTTCTGGTAGCATCTTTAGGATTCTCTATGTATAGTGTCATGTCATCTGTAAACAATGACAGTTTTACTTCTTCTTTTACAATTTGGATTCCTTTTATTTCTTTTTCTTCTCCGATTGCTGTGGCTAAAACTTCCAAAACTATGTTGAATAATAGTGGTGAGAGTGGGCAACCTTGTCTTGTTCCTGATCTTAGAGGAAATGGTTTCAGTTTTCACCATTGAGAACGATGTTGGCTGTGGGTTTGTCATGATATGGCCTTTATTATGTTGAGGTAGGTTCTCTCTATGCCTACTTCCTGGAGAGTTTTTATCATAAATGGGTGTTGAATTTTTTGAAAGCTTTTTCTGCCTCTAATGAGCTTATCATATGGTTTTTATTCTTCAGTTTGTTAATATGATATATCACATTGATTGATTTACATATATTGAAGAGTCCTTGCATTCCTGGGATAAACCCCACTTGATCATAGTGTATGATCCTTTTAATGTGCTGTTGGAATCTGTTTGCTAGTATCTTGTTGAGGATTTTTGCATCTATGTTCATCAGTGATACTTGCCTGTAGTTTTCTTTTTTTGTGACATCTTTGTCTGGTTTTGGTGTCAGGGTGATGGTGGCCTCGTAGAATGAGTTTGGGAGTGTTCCTCCATCTGCTATATTTTGGAAGAGTTTGAGAAGGATATGTGTTAGCTCTTTTGTAAATGTTTGATAGAATTCGCCTGTGAAGCCATCTGGTCCTGGGCCTTTATTTGTTGGAAGATTTTTAATCACAGCTTCAATTTCAGTGCTTCCAAGCTATTATTATAAAGCTCTTTGTATATTAAGAAAATTTACCCTTTGACAAATGTGTAGAAATATTTTTCCCAGTTTATTTTTATTTTATTTTAGTATGACTTTTTGTTTGATAGTTGTCAAACAGAAGTTTTATATTTTTATGTGATCAAATTTATATTCTCTGGTTAATTTCATGGTTTCTTTTGGTTCACATTTAAATATTTTGATTCACATTTCAATTTTTTTCCATCTAGAATTTATTTTAATATGTAAACAATGACAGGAATCTAGCTCAATTTTTTTCCCCAGTTATGTTTATGACAGATACTTTATGGAATCTGTGATGTGAGGTTGGACCAGTTCCCTAGTTTCTTTATAGATAGGGATTTTATTCTTCTCTAGTTCTTATTGTTCACTGTACTGTGCTTATTTTGCTGTCATTTCAAAGATTCTTAACAGGGGAATTCCCTGGTGGTCCAATGGTTAGGACTCTGCGCTTCCACTGTTGGGGGCCTCGATTTGATCCCTGGTCAGGGAACTAAGATCCCTCAAACTGTGTGGCACGGCAGACAGTAAATACATATACATACATACATACATACATACATACATATGTACGTACTCTCGACAGGATATAATTCAGAGAGAGTTAAATCAGTTCCTTTACAAGTTCTGTTACTAATTTTTTTTTCCTAACAGGTATCCCTTGTATAACTGACTGCGTAATGGCTGAAATTGAGAAATTGGGGCAGAAGTATCGAGTGGCTCTAAGGTAGGAAGGACCTGGTCCAGATTTGTTCTAGATTGGTGTAATGAAGATTGTTTTGACCCTCCTTCAACTGTTTGCTATCCAAAGATTTCTTGTCTGGTTAGTTTAAATAAAAATCATACAGAACTAGTTAACTATTTATAATTAAGAAAGCAAACATTGGAAGGTTAGAGGTTTTCAAGCTGAAGCTTCTTGAACTAAGTTACTTAGTCATATTGGTCTCATGGGCCTCCATTTAAGTTCCTCTAGATTTTCAATTAGAAAGTGTTTTTCTGTTAGTTTGTTATCTAGTTATCTTTTTCAGAATCTCACACGTAAAGCACTTTGAGTTTACCTAAAGAAGTTTTGAGTTTATTCTAGAAAGTGCCCTTGAGTTTACAGCAGTGGTTCCCAAAGTGTGGTTCATGGAACCCTCCCCCACCCCAGGAGTCCTAGAGACCATTGCAGGGAGTTTGCAAAACTGTTTTCATAATAATACCAAGATGTTGTCTTTGTCACTGTGCTGACATTTGCACTGAATGCAAAAAATGCCAGTCAGTGCCTTAGTACAAATCAAGGCAGTGGGCCCAACTAATGCTAGTAGGTTTTGTATTCTTCACTACCACGCACTGGCAGTTGAAAAAAAATTCCAGTCACTTAAGAATATGCTTAATAGAGCAATAAAATTCATTAACTTTGTTAAATCTCAACCCTGCAGTACACATCAGTATTCTGTGTGGTGACATGTGAAGTACACATAAAGCATTTCTACTGATGGATGCTCAGTAACCTTTCTGTGGTAATCATTTCATGATGTATGTAAGTTAAATCATTATGCTGTATACCTTAAACTTACACAGTACTGTATGTCAATTGTATCTCAATAAAACTGGAAGAAGAAGAAAAACATACCAAAGGATGAACGTTGTCTCTATGAAAAGCATTTGTGTGCTTGAGTTGTGAGCTGAACCAGCTTCTTTTTCATGAAATATCATTTTTATGTGAAGAACAACTGGCAAACACTGATTTTTCAGACTTTGGTATTTAGCAGGTATTTTCTCAAAGATTAATGCAATGAACCTGTCACTTCAAGGAAAACAACTTACTCTGTTAGTTACCAATGATAAAAATTGAGCTTTCAAGTGAAAAACCAGAGTTTTGGAAAATCATAAGCTTATCACATTCCCAGTACTAAAGACCTTTCTGTTGAGACCAGTGAAGACATTAATGAATATGATTTCTTTTTATGTTACATATGTGTGTGTGTATGTGTGTGTGTGTGTATATACACACACATATATATATGGTCTGCTTTGTTTATTTAACAATTTATTATATGTCCTTCCACATTGGTACATACAACTCTACCTCATTTTTTTAAAATAGGATAGGGGTACCAAAATGTATTTAACTTTTACCTTGCTGATGGATAATCAGATTATCTCCAGTTTTCCACTCTTATAAACTGTGTAGTAGTGACATCCTTGTGCCTATATTCTTGTACATGTGTGTAAGATAACTTTCTAAAAGTAAAATGGTTAGGTTAAAATTGATTTGGTTTTGAATCCTGACTTTTCCCAGCTGTGTAGCTTTGAACAAATTAATCAAGCTCTCTGAATCTGCTTCTTTATCTGTAAAATGGAAATATAATAATTCAGTTTTGTGACATGTACATGATGTAAGGCACAGCAGCTGTCGGTCAGTAAGCTTTAATTCCCTTCTCTCTAAATTGTCTTTCAATTAGAAGATAAGCTTCAGGAGGAGAGGGGTGTCTTAAAATCTCAAGACAGATCACATTACTCTTATTTCACTGATTGAGAGTCATAAAGTTATTCAATTGCTTGACTGTTTTCATTAATCCACTTTTATAACCATATAGGATTGCCAAGGATCCAAGATTTGAACGATTACCATGCACACACAAAGGAACCTATGCAGATGACTGCTTAGTGCAAAGAGTAACTCAGGTATCATCATTTTTTAATACGTACTTTGTGCTATTAAAAAAAAAAGATAAACTGTTATTTCCTGAATGTTCATGTAAAGTATCTAGGAATATAAATGATAAAAAATATTATATAGAATCCCTTCATGGGAAGTGTAGGTGTCCTAATTTACTTGAGAAAATGGATTGGAAGTATATACTATAACCATAATGGAAAGATCACTGGCTTAGGGAGGATTTCAAATCTTAGCACTTGCATTTATTGGGTGTGTAATTTGGAGCATTTACTGATTCTTTTATTCCACAGATCTTCTCTATAAGATGGTTTAAGTGAGTGAGTATAGACATAATAATATATCAGATTCCACCTCCCTGTGAATCTAAAGTAAGGTTCCATTTACTCCCTGTGTAGGAATTTTGTTACATCTAAGTCTCCCAGGATGCTGTTTCACACATACCCTAGAATAAGTAGGTTTTTGATTCTTGTGTTCTGGCTTCCTTGTCAAACACTACAAGAACTTCTGCTACTGATTGCCCTTAAAGAGCCTCTCTCTGCTGAGGAAAATCATCTTCATCTTCTGACCACACTGCCATCCCTTTAGCCACTTCATCCCATGGGTGGGGCTGGCATTTCCCTTAACTTCCCACAGCATGGCTGACACCAATCTGCAACTCTTTATAAAACTCAGTGAGAGATTTGGGTAGGATGGAAGTAAAGTACAATACAAATTAGTTCCAAACTGGTAGCTAAATGTTAGTGCTTTCAGAGCTGTTTGACTCAGACTTGTCCTGGAGATCCTCCTATTCTGGCTTTAGGGCCAAGGAGGCAGCCTACCTCCACTGCTAGGAGGCCTCAGAGTAGGTCAGCCCCAGAGATGCCACAGACGGCAAAAGTTGTGCCCTCGGATCTAAGGCACTTACTCTGCCTTTGTGTAGAGTCTCTAAGGGCGTTTTCCCAAAACCAAGGAATTGTCTGTCCCAGATATGAAAATCCTTTCCACTTATAAGACAAAAAACAATTTGCAGCTTTTAAATAGTTTTTCTATCTTCTCCCCCTCAAGATTCTTAGAGCTACATTCAGCCCAGGCAGCTTATAAATTTGAGCTCCTAGATCATAGTAGCTACTCAACAAATTGGTTTAGCCTTTCCTTTCCTATTTACTGTGAAAATGAATAGTTCTTCAGACTAGCCGGTGGTTGTATCCAGTATCACTGAATGAGCTCTATGTGAACACCCAGTGGGTCTCTTCCAGCACAAGTGTTACATTGTGGCCACAGTTGACCGGGACCTTAAGCGAAGAATCCGGAAGATCCCTGGAGTTCCCATCATGTACATTTCTAACCATAGGTGAGAACTTTCTCTTAGGGAAGTGATTAAAAGTATGTAATTGCTATCAATTAAAAATGAGGTCAAGTTATAGAAGGATTTGAAAGAGATTGATGTATCAAATGTTTACATAGTTCTATTTGAAGAAATGAGGCAAAGTAACAAGAGCAAAGGCAAAAGATAGAGCTAGGATTTAGGAATGAGGCAGACATTCACACTGTTACAGTAAGATCACTAGAAGAAATAGGGAGATGTGTGGCCTTAAATACAAAGCAGTAATTTAAATCAAGCTAATCTTTTTGGCTAGAAATATTTTTTTGAAACCTAGTGCATGTGATTAGCACCTCATCTGGGAAACTAAAAATTTATTTAAAAAACAAAAGCTGTGGACACCCAGTGCCAGCTGGGCCCCCAGCTGTTGGCAGGTCTGTGAGTGAGTCCAGGGAGGCCAACAACAAAACCGCCTAATCAGCCCTCACAATTGTACTAAATAATAAATGACCACTGTTTTAAGCTAAAACAAACAAACAAACAAAAGCTGCTTTTTATCCTTCTTGGATATTCCTATGTCAGTCCTCAGATATTATTGGCCAGCTTTTATCCTGGGACAAACACAACAGAATGGGAAGAATATGGGTGAGGGCCTTGGACTTACCTGGACTCAGTGCCTGGCTCCCCAACTTAACTTTCTCACTTTGAAGAATAAATATAATATAGTCAGCATTTTGCTGTAAATCATTCATTATGATAGGCCTTTAAAATTTAGTTCCCACTGACAAAAAGGATTCACAACAGGAGGTGAGAGTGATGTAATCAGTAAAGGATGGATTTTTAAGGTGGATTCCGGACCCACGTTTCTTACCAGTGTTAATTTTTTGTTCTGATCAGGTACAACATTGAGCGGATGCCAGATGATTATGGAGCCCCTCGGTTCTAATTCTTAAAAGACAAATTTCCTCTGCCTTCCTTCAACCAACTTTCTCTTTTGCCAGTTCATTAAACATGCTATAGCATGAATTATTATTCCACTCACCCATTTGCTCTGTAATGAGCTGAGTATGGTTAAATACACTCACTTTTTAATGTTGTTTTGAAAATTATATTTTGTGTCATTTTAAAATTTGTTGCATCTTTTTATAAATCAGATAATTGCTCACATAATTTGATGGTCATTTTATATTGATTTACTCAACAAATATTTATTAAGGTGATACTAGGTATTTAATAAGATATGGTCTTATCCTCAAGATACTCATTTATGATGGAAAAGAGAAACATGTAGATGAATAAATATGGTAAAATAATGATGCTAAGATAAAAGTATGAGAGAGTAGACATACAGATGGAAAGAATGATTTCTTTCTACTTGGTTGGGCTGGGGAGGGGAGAAAGACCAGAAGCAGTTATGTTTGAGTTATTCTTTAAAAAGAACTAGAAAGGGAAGGTGTCTGTACCCACATCTGAGACTCCAGAGGTAGGAGGTGGGAGGGAGGGGGCTTTATATGACATGCTAAAGGGTTTGGACTTAATCCTAAGGTCAGTGGGGAGTTATTAAAACTTTAATTAGGGTGGATAACATGATCAGATTAGACGTTTTACATGATCACAACATAGCTAAGAATGGACAAATAGATCATTGAAACAGACTAGAAAGTCCATAAATAGACCTATATATTTATGGCAATTTGGTATGTTATAAAGCTGGTATTTCAAATCTATATGAAAAGGAAATTACATTAAAAGCCAAATATTGTGGAGTCATTCCATTAGGGTTAGAATCCTTATTTCACCAGTTAATATCTGTATGAATTGGGCAAACCACGTAGCCATTTGATGCCTTCTTTGCTTCCCTTTTAAAATGTTTTGTTTAATCCTCAAAACAACCCCAATAAGATGGGGTTGAATTGAACAGTACCTGTTACAAGTAAGTGTTGTTCAATAAATGTTAGTGATTATTGTATTATAATGACAAGTTGGCTATCCATTTGAAAAAAAATAATTAGATTTCTACCTCATATCCTTCATGAGAAAATGTTTCAACTGGATCAAAGTCTAAATATTTTTTAAGCTATGAAAGTATTAGGGAAAAAACAAGAAAAATGTGTATAGGCTCTGAGTAGAATTCTTAAAAGATGATGAAGAATGTAAAAGCCATAAAAGAAAAGATTGCTAAGTGTGGATACATTAAAATTAGATTTCTCTGTAAAACAACTTCCCCCAAAATTAAGACAAGTGACTGACCAGAAGATTTTCCAATATATATAGCAAGGGTATGAGGAAATGGATAGTCATGTAGTGCTGACAAGAATGCAGATAGGTATAACCATTTCAGACAGCAGTTGGGCAGGATCCATTAAAATAAAAATTGCAGATATCATGTGAACCCAATTCTATTTTTCGGTTGTTTACAGGTATCATATAGGTGATTTCCTTTAAAATGATCAGTGCATTTGCATCACATGATCAGTGTGATGTAAATGCATGATAAATGTGTAAAAAAAATTCACACATGTGTACAAGGAAGTGTATAGAAGGATGTTTACTGCACCACTATTTATAATAGAGAAAAATTGAAAAGAATGTAAATATCCATCAGAAACCTTTTAACTATGTTATGTCTATACTATGGAATGTCATGAGCATTTAAAAACAATGAGGTAGATTTAAAAATAGGCAAAGGACTTGAACAGACAGTTCTCTGAAGAAGACATATAGATGGCCAAAAAGCCCATGAAAAGATGTTCAACATCACTAATCATTAGGGAAATGCAAATTGAAATCACAATAAGATACCACCTTATACCTATTAGGATGGCTGCTGTTAAGGGTAAATAAACAACAAGTGTTGACGAGGATGTGGAGAAGTTGGAACTGCTGTGTACTGTTGGTGAAAATGTAAAATGGTACAGCTGCTATGGAAAATAGTATGATGGTTCCTCAAAAATTTTTAAATAGAACTACTATGTGATCCAGCAATTCCACTTCTGGGAATATATACAAAAGAATTGAAAGCAGGATCTGGAAGAGATATTTGTACACCCATGTTCATTAGCATCACTATTCACAATAGCCAAGAGGTGGAAGCAACGCAAGTGTCCAAACAGATGAATGCATAACCAAAATGTGGTATATACATGCAATGGAATAGTATGCATTTATATTATTCTGACACATACTACAATATGGATGAACCTTGACGTCATTACGCTAAGTGAAATAAGCCAGTCACGAAAAGACAAATACTGTAATTCCACTTATATGAGGTACCTAGAGTAGTCAAACTGGACCAATTAGAACATCCGTATTCCCTTTGCCATTGTGATTATTTCAAACATGGGTGATCAGGGTCAAGCCAAATAGTCTTAATCAGAGCTCTTACTGGAGAGTTGTTCTTCTTCTGTGGGAGAACTGTTAGATAATGTTGGCTTTGCAATTGAGTGACCAGATGTGCCAATACATTAGAAAAGGCTACCTGGGTTTTACTTTAATTGTATGGCCAAACCTAATCCTAACTAATGTAAGATGTACGTCTCCTAAACCAACATAAATAAAATGGAAAAAGGAAGCTCAATTCACTAAAAAATTAAAATTAAAAAATAAAAAAGCAGAATACACTACTGGAGATCTGTATACTTCACTATATGTAAATTTTAAAAGAAAGAGGAAAAAGAAATGCAGAAGAGGGGAGGGAAGAAGAAATAATGGAAAATAAAAAACTAAGTTGGTAGGGAAAAGTCCAAACACAGTAGTCATGATAAATGAATGTGACTAGGTTAAGTTCCCTTATTAAAAGACAAATGCTCAGATTGGCTATTTTTAAAATCTTGTGGCTATATGGTATTTACAAGATGTGCCTAAATCAGGATGACACAAATCTGTTGGAAATAATGGGAAAATACACTTTCCACACAACCCAATAACTCCACTCCTAGGAAATCTAACCAAGAGAAATGAAAACTTACATCTACACAGAGACTTGTACACCAATGTTGATATTATCTTTATTCATAATAGATAAGAACTGGAAACAACCCAAGTATCCATCAACAAATAAATGGATAAACAAACTGTGCGTTCATACAATGGAATACTATTTGGCAATAAAAAGAATGAACTACTGATACAATAACATGATGAATACAATAACATAGATGAATCTACAATAACATAGATGAATCTTAAAACTGTTAAGCTGAGCAAAAGAATGTATACTGTATGATTCCGTACATATGAAACTCTAGGAAGCACAAACCCAATCTATAGTGATGGAAAGTAAATTGACTGCCTGATGTGGAGGGAGAAGATTGGCTCTTGTAGAGGTACAAGGGAGTTTGGGGGGATGATGGAAATTTTCTCTATTTTCATTGCTGTGATGGCTACTTGGATATATTGATTTGTCAAAAAGCATTGAAATGTGCACAAAATGGGTGCATTTTATTATTTGTAAATTACACCTCAGTAAATTAAAAGATGGGAAAAGGCATGCAAAAATAATATGCTGTTTGAATATGCAATATGGAAAATATTGAGGTTTTCTTTGTAGCCTAACATGGTCAATTTCATGAAAGTTCCATGTACACTTGAAAAGGAGGTACATTCTGTATTATCTGGTATTATCAGGGTAAAAGGTTTGATATTTATGCATAAGATCTACCTGATTGTTTAGGTCACCTGTATCCTTACATTTATTTTTGACTCTGATCTGTCTCACACTGAGAGAAATAGAGTTTTCTAATCTTAGTATACTTTGTCTATTTCTCCTTGCATTTCTTAGAGTTTCCACTTGACGGAAGTTGCTACTGTGTTGTTTTGTGCATGGATACTCATAACTGATATTTTTTTTGTGAACTGTAGCCTTTAGCATTATAGTGTATTCTTTTTGTCTCATTTAATGCTCTTTAGCCTGAATTCTACTTTTTCTTATATTAAGAACAGGATCCTTGCTTTCTTTTTCTTTTTCTTTTTTGTAATGCATTTGCCTTATCTACTTTTGCCTGTCCTTTTATTTTTAGCTTTTCTGAATTCCTTACCCCCAAAGTAAGGTGCCCTTGCACAGTTCATCTTGTAGACAGAATTGCTAGAGACTAGTCACTTCTATGTGTTTTGTTTTGTTTCCTTTTCTCAACAGGAGTGTTCGCTCTATTTGTCCTGTTCCTATTCCACCAATTGTATATTTAGTGTTATAAGGGCAGATAATTTGCCCTCTTGGTGCATAGGTCTCTAGATCAAAAAAAAGCCACACCTCCTGACACTGATACTACTACATATACCCCTTGCTGTAGAGATGGCTGTGCTCCACCTAGATATCGTGGACTTTGAGCATGATGTCATGATTGTACAGGACTTTGAGAGTGTCTGTGTGGGGGAGTTGTGTAGTGTATACTTGGCCTGTGGTAGAGAAAGTGAGATCAACATTTGGTAACTAGAAGGGTAGAGTGTAGCAGTTTTTTGTGCTGTTTACCAAATATTTCTGGCTCTCTTGTTTATGGACTGAGGGTAGGATGGCTCTTCTCCACCACCTTTGAAGTTAAGTGTGGCAATGTGAGTGAAGATGACGTATATCATTTCTAGGCAGAGGTTTTAAAAGTCATTATGTGATGAACTATGCTCCCTTTGGCCTGCCTTTCAAATCATGAAAACATAGAGATGGAACCTTGCTTTGCTTGGATCCCACAGAACATCCCAACACTAGGGTAAATGAAAAATAGGCATTTGTTGTTTTAGCCACTGAGATTTGGGTTGGTTTTTTGTTTGTTTTTTACAATAGCATAACTTAGCCTATACCAACTGATAAAGCACATGTTGAAAAGTCTGTGTTAGAACAGTTGGACAAGAAAAAGAAATAAAAGGTATCCAAATTGGAAAAGAAGAAGTAAAATTATCTCTGTTCACACATGACATGATCTTATGTAGAAAATCCTAAAGAATCCATTTGTAAAATCTGTTACAACTAATTAATGATTTCAACAGAGTTTCAGGATACAAAATCAACATGGAAAAGTCAGTTGCATTTCAGTATGCTAACAATGACCAATCAAAAAAGAAACTAAGGAAACAATCCAATTTGCTATAGCATTAAAAAGAATAAAATACCTAGGAATAAACCTAACTAAGGAGGTGAAAGACTTGTACACTGAAAATTACAAAATGTTGCTAAAAGTAATCAGAGAAGATACAAGAGAATGGGAAGACATTCTGTGCTGTGGATTGGAAGACTCAATAGCAATAAAATGTCCATACTACCCAAAGCGATCTATGGATTCAATACAGTCTCTTATCAAAATACCAATAACATTTGTAGAAATGGAAAGGAAAAAATGCCAAACTGGTGTGGAATCTCAAGGGATCCCGAATAGCCAAAACAATCTTGGAAAGGAAGAACAAAGTTGGAGGCCTCATGCTTCCTGGTTTCAAAACATACTACAAAGCAAAGTAGTAATCAAGACAGTGTTGTACTGACATAAAGACAGATATATAGACCAAATGCAACGATAGAGAGCCCAGAAATAAACCCATACACATACAGCCGTTCCTCCATATTAGCAGGGGATTGGTTCCAGGACCCTCACAGATGCCCAAATCTGTGGATGCTCAAGTCCCTTAATATAAAATGGTGATGTATTTGCGTATAACCTATACACATCCTCCCATATACTCTAAACCATCTCTAGATTACTTATAATACCTAATGCAATGTAAATAGTTACCAGTGCACAGCAAATTAAAATTTTGCTTTTTGGAATTTTCTGGAACTTTTTCCCCCAAATATTTTCTATCCCCAGCTGCTTGAATCTACCAGTGCAATACCTTCGGATATGTTGGGCTGACCGTATTGCCAAATGATTCTCTACAAGGGTACAAGACCACACATGGGAAAAGGACAGTCTTTTCAACAAATGGTTCTCAGAAAACTGGATATCCACATGCAAAAGAATGAAGTTAGACTCTTACGCCATATACAAAAATTAACTCAAAGTGGATTAAAGACCTACACACATGACCTAAACTATAAAACTAGAAGAAAACAAGGGAGAAAACTTTAGGACATTGGATTTCACAATGATTTATTGGGTGTGACACCAAAAGCATTGACAACAAAAGCAAAACTAGACAAATGGGACTACATCAAACTTAAAACCCTTTGTGTATCAAAAGAAACAATCAAGAGAGTGGAAGATATGGGAACATATTGTATGTGTATAACTGATTCACTTTGTTATAAAGCAGAAGCTAACACACCATTGTAAGGCAATTATACTTCAATAAAGATGTTTAAAAAAAAAAAAGAGAGTGGAAGGCAATCTAAGGAATTGGAGAAAATATTTGGAAATCATATATCTGATTAGAGATTAATATCCAGAATTTATAAGGAACTTCAACTCAACAACAAAAAACAGCCTGATTTTAAAAACGGGCAAAAGACTTGAACAGACAATTCTCTGAAGAAGATATACAAATAGCCAACAAGCACATGAAAAAGATGCTCAACATCACTAATCATGAGAAAGGCAAATCAAAACCACAATGAGGTATTACATCTCTCCTGTTAAGGTAGCCACTATCAAAAGAACAGAAAATGAACAAGGGTTGGTGAGGATGGGACCAACATCCTATTAATTGGAACACTTGTGCACTATAGGTAGGAATGTAAAATGGTACAGCTGCTATGGAAAATAGTAGTTTTTGAGGTGGTTCCTCAAAAAAATTATAGAATTACAATATGATCTGGCAATCATAACTTCTGGTTATATATACAACAGAATTCAAAGCAGAATCTGAAAGAGATATGTGCACACCCATGTTCATTGCAGCATTATTCACAATAACCAAGAGGTGGAAGAAACCCAAATATCCACTTAAAAATGATAAAGATGGCAAATGTAATGTGATGTGTCTTTTACTACAATTAAAAAAACATATTACAAGATCCAAGCGATGCACAGTGAGAAATGAAAGTTTGATGATCAAAGGAAGTCACAGACCCATTAAGAATTGCTTCTCTATTTGCTGTAGTCCTGTGGGACTCATGGACACAAGCCCTGTTGGCTTTCAGAGCTAGGTGTTTTAGGGACCCATCCCTGATGTGAGAACCTTAAAAGTTGGGGCACAAGATGTGGGTCCAAACCTTTCACTCCTCAGGGAGAAGGTGGGAATTGGGGGTTCCCCCCAAATTGTATGGCCCTGTACTGAGGGTGAGGTTCATGGTGAGAGTGTGTCTCAGCCTTTCCTACCCATTTTGAGGTGAGTATTTTCTCATCTACTCGATGTGTAGAAGTCGCTAAGCTAGTTTCTGGATTTCTCCCAGAGGAATTGCTCTGTACATGGCTGTACATTCTGTGTGTCCATGGGAGGAAGGAAGTTCATGAGCTTTCTATGTCACCATCTTGGGCCCTCTTCATAATAAGGAAATTTTTTAATTATAGAAAAATGCAAGGAAGTGCTCAAAAATTGACGGGGACTTGCCAAAAGAAACAGGAACCAGCTTGAAAAGTCTCATGTTGGTCAAATTTGAGACAATTTAAGGATCAAAATTAGTAATGACAGTAGTGGATTATCACATGATTATTTTTAATTTTTATCGATATATATTTGATGTATAACATTGTAGAAATGTAAGGTGTACAACATGTTCATTTTTAATAAAGAATCCATGTGTCCATAAGATATTAAGAATAAACAAAGAAAATGGGAGAGATGAGGGAGCTTTTTTTTTTTTTTTTTTTTAATATTATTTATTTATTTATTTATGGCTGTGTTGGGTCTTCGTTTCTGTGTGAGGGCTCTCTCTAGCTGCGGCAAGTGGGGGCCGCTCTTCATCGCGGTGCGCGGGCCTCTCACTCTCGCGGTCTCTCTTTGTTGCGGAGCACAGGCTCCAGACGCGCAGGCTCAGTAATTGTGGCTCACGGGCCCAGCCACTCCGCGGCATGTGGGATCTTCCCAGACCAGGGCTCGAACCCGTGTCCCCTGCATTGGCAGGCAGACTCTCAACCACTGCGCCACCAGGGAAGCCCCGAGGGAGCTTTTTTGTATAGGAATATTACAACTAATAAATGTAGAAGGAAGAATAGAAATATAAAATCATTTACAATCACCATTGTAATAACTGATTTGGGCAAGAATCATCAGTGGATGTCAGAACCATTGGTAAAAAGCTGTAGGGAACAAGATATTTTCAGAACCTCAAAGTATTATCCCATAGATTACTGTACATACCTTTACAATAGAGAAATTTGGCAAACACTGCCTTACCCAAATGATCACACTTGATGTCACTACTGATGAGACAAACTGACATAATGTACATCATGTTGTGGGGTATATAAGGATACATTAATTATGTAGTATTTTTGTCCCCCCAAATTTAAAAAAAAAAAACTAAATCTAATTATGAGGAAACTGAAATCCAAAGTTTAGGGACATTCTGCAAAACAGTTGGTTTGGAGTCTTAAAAAATGTCAATGTCATAAAAGAAAAAAAAAGGCTAGAGAACTGTTTTTATATTAAAGGAGACTAGGCATGAAAACTAAATGCAATGTGTGATCCTTGATTGTACCCTGAATTAAAAAAATAAGAAACTGTAGAGTTCTCAGAGCTCCTGGTACGAGCATCTTCCCTTGGGTGGATTCTTGGCTTTTCTCCCAGCATGGCCCCCAAACACCAGTCTTCACTTCCACCCCAAGCAAAGAAACCGAAGAAACCGAGACTGACTCCTGCCTCCAAGCCAGAGGAAACGTCTGCTTCTCCGAACTTGACGAACAAAGAAAAAGAACAGCAAGAAGCAATTGAACATATTGATGAAGTACAAAATGAAACAGACAGACTTAACGAACAAGCCAGTGAGGAGATTTTGAAAGTAGAACAGAAATATAACAAACTCCGCCAACCATTTTTTCAGAAGAGGTCGGAATTGATGGCCAAAATCCCAAATTTTGGGGTAACATTTGTTAACCATCCACAAGTGTCTGCACCGCTTGGGGAGGAGGATGAAGAGGCGCTGCATTATTTGACAAGAGTGGAAGTGACAGAATTGGAAGATATTAACTCAGGTTACAGAATAGATTTTTATTATGATGAAAACCCTTACTTCGAAAATAAAGTTCTCTCCAAAGAATTTCATCTGAATGAGAGTGGTGATCCATCTTCAAAGTCCACTCAAATCAAATGGAAATCCAGAAAGGATTTGACAAAACGTTCAAGTCAAACGCAGCATAAAGCCAGCAGGAAGAGACAGCATGAGGAACCAGCAGGCTTCTTCACCTGGTTTACTGATCATTCTGATGCAGGTGCAGATGAGTTAGGAGAGGTCATCAAAGATGATATTTGGCCAAATCCATTACAGTACTACTTGGTTCCGGACGTGGATGATGAGGAAGGGGAAGGAGAAGAAGATGATGATGATGAAGAAGAGGAAGAAGGATTGGAAGATATTGATGAAGAAGGGGATGTGGATGAAGGTGAAGAAGATGAAGATGATGATGAGGGGGAGGGAGGAGAGGAAGATGAAGGAGAAGATGACTAATGGAACACTGATGGATTCCAACCTTCCTTTTTTAATTTTCTCCAGTCTCTGGGAGCAAGTTGCAGTCTTTCTCTCTTCTCCTCTTGTGTTCAGGCGCCCTGTTTTTGAGGTCTCTTTTCTCCTTTATACTATGGATCACAACTTATTTGGGGGGAAATTACCTTGAGCAGAATTCAGTGGGAAAAGAATCTCTACCCCTTTCTGTTCCAAATTCATTTTTATCCTTTCCTGTCTCAACAAAAACTTTATGGAATCAACACCACCATTCTCTGTGGGAAAAAAGAAAAACCTGCTTCCTTAGCTCTGCTGGAAGCTGGAGGGTGCTAGGCCCCTGTGTAGTAGTGCATAGAATTCTAGCTTTTTTCCTCCTTTCTCTGTATATTGGGCTCAGAGATTACACTGTGTCTCTATGTGAATATGGACAGTTAGCGTTTACCAACATGTATCTGTCTACTTTCTCTTATTTAAAAAAAGAAAAAAAAAACTTTAAAAAATGGGGTTATAGAAGGTCAGCAAAGGGTGGGTTTGAGATGTTTGGGTGGGTTAAGTGGGCATTTTGACAACATGGCTTCTCCTTTGGCATGTTTAATTGTGATGTTTAACGGACATCCTTGCAATTTAAGATGACACTTTTAAAATAAAATTCTCTCCTAATGATGACTTGAGCCCTACCACTCGATGGGAGAATCAGCAGAACCTGTAGGATCTTACTTGCAATTAACATTCTCTATTGTAATTTTGTCCCTGTTTATTTTTAAATTTTTCTTTTTGTTTCACTGGAAAGGAAAGATGATGTTCAGTTTTAAACGTTAAAATTGTACAAGTTGCTTTGTTACAATAAAACTAAATGTGTACACACACACCAAAAAAAGAAACTGTAAAGGATATTATTGGGACAATTGAGGAAATTTAAATAATGGGCTGATTGTAATTGTATTTATGTTAAGTTTCCTTAGAGTGAATAGTATATAGTAGTTGCATGTAAGGATAGCTTTGTTCCTAGGAAATACCTGCTGAATGTTTAGGTGTGAAGGGTCACAATAGCTTCAAGTAACTGTTTAATGGATTGGGGAAAAACAGATAGATAGACAGATAGATGGAAGAGGGAGGGAGAGAGAGAATGTAGCAAAACATCAACAAATGATATGCCTAAATGAAGGGTATAGGGTGTTTATTTGCTTTTTTTTTTTTTTTTTGGCTGCATCCTGCAACTTGCAGTTTCCATGACCAGGGATTGAACCCGTGCACTCTGCATTGGCAGGCAGATTCTTAACCACTGTGCCACCAGTGAAGTCCCTTGACTACTGTTAATTGAGTCAAGGGTAGGGCATCTTACCCACAAACATCTAATCTATAGATTGGCAGGGGGTTCATGAGATGGACTGTCTTAAGGAAATGGATCCTCTCTTTGGGGAATTTAGATCTCAAGACATGAAGAGTTGAACAGCTATAGCAAGATTAGAAATCATACATAAAGAAAAGCAGGGATGCACCTGAAACAAGAGTACCAAGATGGCAGAGTCCTGGGATAAGAACTGATCAAAAACTTACTAATGCTGAGAGAGTGACAGCTAGGTCTACACTGGGTCCTAAGGGCCACCCAGTTCCTGAGCCACATTCCACTCTCTGTGAGACCTACATATTCAGCCCTTCTTGTAGTGACAAGTAGGGTTCTTAAACTTCCATGGGGCCCAACTGTGTGTCTGAGGTTCCTGTTTCTCTATGTATCCTTAAAATGTACCTCCAGGTTTCAGTTAGGGTGGTTCCAGTGCAAGTAGCGGGAATCCTAACTCAGTCTACCTTAAACAGTAAGGAAATACATCTCAAATAACAGGAGTTTCAAAGGTAGTGAGCTCTATAAACAGCACTATCAGGGCTGAAGCTCCATATCTCTCAGTTCTGACCTTCCCCCTCTGTTGGCTTTGTCATCAAAGCCCCCAGTTGGCTGTAAATAGCAGTTGGAGCAACATGTTCCTTGTTCATATCTCTTAGAGAGAAATAGGGTCTCTTCCCCAAACCATGTAATAAAAATCCTGCTCGTCAGCATGATTGTGCCAACTTTGGACAGATGCCAATCTTTGAATGGCCTAAGAAATGCCACATGCAGGGAATTCCCTGGCGGTCCAGTGGTTAGAACTCTGCACTCTCATTGCTGAGGGCCCGGGGTTCAATCCCTGGTCGGGGAACTAAAATCCCACAAGCTGCGCAGCAGGGCCAAAAAACCAAGCCAAAACAAAACAAAATAAAAAAGAAATGCCACAGGCTGATTAGGTTAAGCCAGAATCTCTGAACCAATAAAAGGCAAGGAGATGATATTGGCATGATTGACTTTAACTGCAGCGACCTACTGTTGGAGCTGAAGATAGTCAGCTTTTTCTTAGTGACATGGGATATGTAAGGGAAGATGTGGACTCCTGAACAAAACTGGGATTTTATCAAGAAGGAAGAAGGAAGGAAATGGATGTCCTGAAGGCAGACAATAGTATTCACTACACCTCATTCTCAAACAAACCTGTTGTTTGAGGTGGAACTATACAAGTTGGAACTATGTTTCAGCCTAGAGAGAGTTTCTGAACATTAGTTTTTCTAAGTTTTCCTCAAGTAACCCACTTTAATATTTCTTAATTCTCCTTTAATTTTCCCACGTAAAAATATGTAATACTTATACATTCAAAAGCATACATTTATATTGAGTATATATGATATGTGTATTTAAATGTATACCTTTGAATGTATGAAATACTGTATAACATATATAGATACTATAAAATATTACATACATAGAGTATATTTAAGGGATAAAGAATATTACTAAAATGAACACCCTTGTACATATAACCTAATTTAAGAAAAAGAATATTACCCATAACTTTGACACTTTCTATATAATCCTCTCTGATTACGTTCCCTCCTTCTCTCACCTCCACCCCACCTCTTAGGTAACCACTCTCCTGGATTTTGTATTTGTCATCCTTTTGGTTTACTTTATAGTTTTACCGATTACTTGTATACCTTAACAATATGTTTGTAATGTGTATGCTTTTGAGTTGCCTATAAATGAAAACATGCTGTATATAGTAATTTTTGTGGTAGAATATACATAACATAAAATTCACCATGTTAACCATTTTCAAGTGTACAGTTCAGTGGCATTAAGTACATTCACACTGTTGTGCAACCATCACCACTGTCCAACTCCAAATTTTTTTGTTTTCTAAAACTGAAACTCTGTACCCATTAAACAAAAACTTCCAATTCCTCCCTTCCCCCAACCCCTATCAATCCTGATTCTATTTTTTGTCTTCATGAATTTGACTACTCTAGTTACCTCATATAAGTGGAATCATATAGTATTTGTCCTTTTGTGACTGGCTTATTTCACTTGGCATAATGTTCAAGATTCATTCATGTTGTAACATGTATCAGAATTTCCTTCCTTTTAAGGTTGAATAATATTCCATTGTATGTATAAGCCACATTTTGTTTATCCATTCATCTGTGGATGGGGCACTTGGGTTGCTTCCACCTTTTGGTCATTGTGAATAGTACTGCTATGAATATGGGTGTACAAATACCTGTTCAAGTTTCTGCTTTCAATTCTTTGGGGTATATATCCAGTATATAGTTTTTTGCAACTTTCTCTTTTTTTCTGAGTTATGTTTGTGAGATTCATCCATGTTAGTTTTAGCTTTAGTTCACTCACCTTAATTGCTGTATGATATTTCACTGTGTGAATATTAAACAATTTGTTTATTCATATTTTTGCAGTTTTTAATATTACAAACAGAGCTTTATTCTTTTACATGCCTCCTTGTACATATGTAAAAAAGTATCTGTAGTCCAAGATAATATACTTAGAAGTGAAATTGTGTCATAAGGCATTGTATGTCTTCAACTTATTGAAGATAATATATTCTCAAATTATTCTTTAAGTACTGTATACATTCGTACTCCCATAAACAGTGTGGGAGTTTCTGTTGTTTCACAACCTTATTAGAACTTGTCATTGTCAGTGTAACAGATATTGCCAGTTGTCCCAGCATTCACTCTTCCCTTCTTCCTTTAATAATAGGTCTTATGAGTTTTATTTGGGTTGCCCAAGTAGAAATTTTATTTCCCAGCCTTCCTTGCAGTTAGGCATGGCCTACCATTAAGTTGTAGCCAACAACTTGTAGGGTGTAACTGAAAATGATAAGTATCTCTTCTGGGTTATGACCTTAAAAGGCATGCTCCTTGGGACTTCCCTGGCCGTCCAGTGGTTAAGACTCCGCGCTTCCACTGCAGGGGGCGTTCGACCCCTGGTCAGGGAACTAAGATCGCACATGCTGCAGGGCAACTAAGTCCGCATGCCGCAACTGCTGAGCACACACACCACAACTAGAGAGACTGCGCACCATAACGAAGAGCCTGCACGTCGCAGCTAAGACCTGACATGGCCAAAAATTAATTAATTAATTAATTAAAAAAAAATTTTTTTTTAAAGGTATGCTCCCCTAACCCATTCTACCTCCCCACTGACTAGATGCAGATTTGATGGCAGGAGCCAGAGCAGCCACCTTGAACCCAGAGATGGAAGCTTTAGGTTAAAGATGATAGCTTTGGACTGCTTACCTCTGAATTGTTCTATGAGTGAAAATGAACTTTTGTTTTGCTTAATCCACTGTACTTCAGTGTCTCATTGCTATAGCAGCTTGGACTACTTCCTAATTAACACATTTATTCTTTGATTTTAAAATCATTCCCAATTTTTCCTTGCTCAGAAAGCCTCTGTTTATTCTCTCTCAAAATCTTTGTGGTGGTATTCTTTTTGCATTTGACTGATAATGCTAATCTCCTTTTTATGCCCAAGTCTTTGAATACATTTGCCTGAAAATGGAGGCCCTTCCCCCGGGGAGTGGATATTTGTTGCTTTTGTTTGCTCACATCCACTCCTCCTTTCTAACAGTACCCAGACTTTTTTCTTGGCATATTACACTCAAATTATATGCAGTTGTATTAGGATTTAGATCAGAGTGCCCAGCCTTTTCACTGTAGATGCTGAAGGGAGAATTGGAGAATCCTTCCCCTTGTTAGGGGAAACACTGACTGAAACCGCCAGCCCTGGCCAGGCAACATAGAAACCACTTGCATGAGTTATCTTAAACAGGAGGTCCTGGTAAGGAACGCAGAACTAACAAGCAACCACCAACTGGAAGAATTCGGGAAAGGTCAAAAGGAGAGAGGAGATGCCAATCCATATGTCCTTCCAACCTCCCAGAATCCTCGCTGGAATTCATTTTGGCCTGGCGATGCGCGAGCCACCAGGAAGGACCCTGAGTCAGAATGATTGGCCAGAGACAACCCGGAAACTAACCCCATTCCCATAAAACCCGAGACTGCAAACCACGTGGCAGAGAGTCCTCCTGGGTTCCCTTACCCTCCTGCTCTCCACCTTAGTGCCCCTTCCCGATAAAGTCTTGTTTTGTCAGCACGTGTGCCTCCTCAGACAGTTCATTTCTGAGTGTTAGACAAGAGTCCACTCTTAGCCCTGGAACAGGTCCCCCTTCCTGCAACACTCGCACCATCCCCTCTATCTGAGAAGGCATTGAGTGGCTAAAGGAAAAAAAAAAAAAGAGTTTAACCTTATTTCATACAGCATCCAGAGCTTTGATAGTAGAATAGCTCCTGGATTGGCTTTTTCCTGCTCCTAGACCTAGTTATATGGCCTTCTTGTCTGCTTTGTGACTTCTATAATATCTTTCCAAATATATTTCTTTTAAAGTTTTAGCTGCTGCTATGGATAACATCCAAAGAACTGTAAGGGATCAACTACTCTCAAGTTACAGGCTCTCCTAAACTGTGCAGATCCATTGAGAATGAAGGACTGACCACATGCAATTGAGATTACTTATTAACACCTATGGAGTTTTTTTTTAGGATAAAATGAAAGTGTGACTCCATGGTGATAAGAAGGGAAAGAAGTACTCACGCACACTGCCAAGGTTATATATGACCAGGTTACCCTGAGCCTAGACACTATCCATCCCAAATCTTAAGAGGTCCAATAGCAGATAATCTGCCTCTAGATCCTGTTGTTTAGAATGGTACAGGCTGCAAGAGGTAGCAGGGATTTTATTCCACAAAATAATACGCAAGCCACCAGCCAATCAGAATATGGTTTCAAACCACTAGCCAATCAAATGTCACCCCCTTGTCCCAGCCCTCACCCAAATCTCCCTAGTAACAGCAAGAATGAAACATAAGGAAAGAAGGGCAGCTGGATTTTTTTTTTTTAATATTTATATATTTATTTGGCTGCACCGGGTCTTAGTTGCAGTATGCAAGCCCTTTAAGTTGTGGCATGTGGGATCTAGTTCCCTGACCATGGGTCGAACCCTGGCCCCCCCTGCATTGGGAGCGCAGAGTCTTATCCACTGGGCCACCAGGAAAGTCCCGGGCAGCTGGATTATAAACCTAACCCAGAGAAGGCTCATGCTGAGTTGATTTTGACAGCATTGACAATTAACAGCTGACACCCACCCCCCCCCCCCAGAGTTGCCCACACAAAACCGAATCTGTGTGATTTGTGCTATAATTCATCCCTTATTTCATTTTGAATAAGAGCACTTTATGTGTTCATTGTTCTTTACTTTTTGCATTCTAGATTAGTAAAATTAGTCTCTAAAAAATGGGCTTGGGGTTGGTCATATAACGTGAAATCAATGTTACTAAAATGTCATGAGGAGAGTATTACACAAACAATGAGTCTTCTTTTAAATAATTTTCTGGAGACGGGTTCTGTATAATGAAGATGGCTGTGACTTTTGAAAATTAATTGTGCAGGCTACAAAATTTGAACGGCCAACTATATGTTAGTTCCTTAAGTGTAAGAATGTAGCAGATAGAGGCTTCCCTGATGATGCAGTGGTTAAGAATCCGCCTGCCAATGCAGGGGACACAGGTTCGAGCCCTGGTCTGGGAAGACCCCACGTACTGCGGAGCAACTAAGCCCGTGAGCCACAGCTACTGAGCCCGCATGCCACAACTACTGAAGCCCGCGCGCCTAGAGCCGGTGCTCCACAACAAGAGAAGCCGCTGCAATGAGAAGGCCCTGCTTGCCGCAACTAAAGAAGGCCCGCGCACGGCAACAAAGACCCAACGCAGCCAAAAATAAAATAAATAAATAAATAAATTTATATTTTAAAAAAGAATGTAGCAGACAGGATTTCCTATAGGATCTAGAACAATGATGAAATCTATCCTTAAACAATGAGGGGAACATGGAAGGGCCTGTTTTAAACAGCGTTGCTGTTTCCCTATTAGGTGCCTTGCTGAGGGAGGGTTTCTGGATAGAGGGCCTGGGGCCTGACAGCTAGAACCTACCATGCCAGGTAGGAAAGGAAAAGGCAAAGAGAAAGCTTCCTGCCTTCCTCAACCTAATCTCATCTTTCTTTGTCTTCCGCTACCATCACTTTTCTTCTCCTTCCCACTCTTAAAAACTTTTAAAAAAATTGTGAGGTACAAAACAGAAACAGGAAAGCGCAAAGGATAAATTTACAGCTCAGTAAGTTTTAACAAAGCAAATATTTATGTAATTACCACTTGGTTCAAGAAACAGAACATTGTTAGCACTTAAAACCCTACTTGTGACCCCTCTTGGTCACTACCCTTTTCCTTCTCCCCAAAGGCAACCACTACCTTCCTTTTTTCTTTTCTTTTTTTTTTTTTAGGCCTCACCGTGTGGCATGCAGGATCTTAGTTCCCCAACCAGGGATTGAATCCGTGCCCCCTGGAATGGGAGTGCAGAACCCTAACCACTGGACCGCCAGGGAAGTCCCTACCTTCACTTTTAAGATTATGATTTAATTTTTTGTTTGTTTATTTATGGCTGTGTTGGGTCTTCGTTTCTGTGCGAGGGCTTTCTCTAGTTGCGGCGGCAAGTGGGGGCCACTCTTCATTGCGGTGCGCGGGCCTCTCACTATCGCGGCCTCTCTTGTTGTGGAGCACAGGCTCCAGATGCGCAGGCTCAGTAATTGTGGCTCACGGGCCTAGTTGCTCCGTGGCATGTGGGATCTTCCCAGACCAGGGCTCGAACCCGTGTCCCCTGCATTGGCAGGCAGATTCTCAACCACTGCGCCACCGGGGAAGCCCATGATTTAATTTTGTCTATTTTTGAACCATATGTAAAGTCAATTTTACAGTAAATATTCTTTTGAACTTCCATCTTTCACAATTTTCTTGGAGGTACATTATTATTGAATTATACAAACAGAAAAGTGCACAAATCAAAAGTGGTTCAGCTTGATGAACTTTTCATAAACTGACCATACCTACGTAACAAGCACCCAGATCGAGAAACAGCATTAGCACCTCCCTTTCAGTCACTATCCCTCCACTGTCCTGAATTCTAACACTATATATAAATTTTGTCTATTTTTGAACTTACATATGTGAAAACATATAGCATATATTCTTTTCTGTCTAGCTTCTTTTGCTCAACATTGTGAGATTCATCTGAGTGGTTTCATGTAGTTATAGATCATTCATTCTCTTTGGTGTTTTGTATTCCATTGTACAAATATACCACAATTAGATTATCTATTCTAGTGTAGGTAGACATTTGTGTTGTTTTCCAGTTTTCAGCCATTACAAATAATGTTGCTGTGAACATTCTTGTACATGTCTTCTGGTGAACATATATATGCATTTCTGTTGGTTATATGTTTAGGAGTGGGATTCCTGGGTCATAGGCTCTGGGGCTGTTCAGCTTTAGTAGATAGTGCCAAATAGTATTTCAGAATAGTCACCCCAATTTACACTCCCACCAGCAGCATATGAGAATTCCATTTATTCCATACTTTGGCTTGCAGCTGCATAACTCCATTTCTGCCTTCACCATCACATGGCATTCTCTCTGTGTGCTGTCTTCAAATGGCCATCTTATAAGGAGACTACTTGGGCCCATCCTACTCCAGTATGACTTCATCGTAATTAATTACACCTGGGACAACCCTATTTCCAAATAAGGTCACATTCTGAGGTGCTGGGGGTTAGGATTTAAACATCTTTTTTTGGGGGGTGGGGGGGGACACAGTTCAACCCGTAACAGACATGATAGCAGTGGACATCTGTTCTTGATCTCAGTGGGAAAACTTACAACTTTTTAGCATTAACTGTGATGTTTGTTGTAGTTTTCTTAGTAAATACTCTGTATAAGATTAAGGAAGTTTCCTTTTATTTCTGGCTTGCAAATCTTTTTAAAAATCATAAATGGATATTGAAATTTATGAAATGAAAGAAAACATTTTTTTTCTGCATCTAATGAGATGATCATCTGATTTTCTCCTTGTCTGTTCTATAGTAAATTACATTTATTTTTATAGTTTTCAAACAGAATTTCAATTGAAAATATTAAAATTACAAGTGGGATTTCTGAGTTGGGTAATGTTCTGTTTCTTGATCTGTACACAAGTGTGATTGGTTTGTGAAAATTCACTAAGCTGTACACTATGATTTGTAATTTTATGTATATACTTTATATTTCAATAAAAGCTAAAAGAAACACAGCTAAATTCCTATTTGAGAATGAAAAGCTCTTTCTTCCAAAGGAAACTTAGCTGCCCCACTTTTCAGCTCACATCCACCTCCTATGAGAGGTGAAGATCTGGGTTATTAAGATGGAAGCAAGGTCAAACCTTTAAGTGGTGCACAACTGACACATTGACACACTTAAAAGTCTCAGAGTTAGGTAGATTTTTGTTTTGTTTTGTTTTCAGAATTCAGTGTGTATCAGCTTTGTTTTTCAGTGATTCTCTCAAGCCACATGGGTTCATATTTCGTATTGCATGAGATTGGATTATTTTCTAAATCCAATCTGGTCCTCTCTAGACAATCTTGTTATCTGGCTTTTGCTATCTTTCCTTTGACTGATATTCTCCAACATAAATTCTTCTGCGTTGAATTATTCTAAAGAATTCCCTTTCTTCCCTTTTACAATACCTGCAGGAATTGATGTACTCTTACATTCTGTCTTCAGAATACATCTTCACAGATTTGTTCCTAATTGGATTTTTTGTTAGAATTGAATTAAGTCTATTCACTTAATTTGAGAAGAACTGACATCTTTATAATTTTTCCTCTTTTCATTCAGAACCATGGTAAACCTCTCCATTATTTCAAGTCTAATTTTATTCCACTCGGATATGAGTCTGTATAGTTCTGTAGTTTCCTTTATATAGATTCTGCATATTTCTTATTAGTGTTATTCCTACCTGCTTCATGGTTTTTTGTTATTGTTGCTATTGTGAATGGAACCTTTTTTTTTTTTTTTTTTCCATTCAAAAACGAACCCGTAGAGCGACACGATCTCTACCACCGCTCTCAGCTGTGAGACTCTATGGTTCCTTGGCTATATAGGAACATTCTACTCGCCCCTACATTATCCGAACCGGAAGGAAGATGGCAACCGAGAGTCGCCAAGCAAAGGGCCGCTCTATCTTGCCTTTGTTCTCCTCTCGGTGGCTACTGCGCAGGCGTAATCGCCCCGGTACCGTCCCCGCCTTCCCGGTCTCGGGCGCAGCTCGGTAGCGCCGGCGCACTGGCGCGCTCCGTTTACACGCTCCGGGGCCTGTAGGCGCCGCGAGTTCCGGCTGTCGCCGTCGCCGCTGTAGCTCCTGGAGGTCGGTTGCGACGCGTAACGACGCCGGGACGAGCGCTGCGCCTTCTTCTCCGATATGTACCCGAATTGGGGCCGGTATGGCGGGAGCAGCCACTATCCGCCGCCGCCGGTCCCGCCGCCACCGCCGGTGGCGCTTCCTGAGGCCTCGCCGGGGCCCGGGTACTCGAGCTCGACGACTCCCGCGGCCCCCTCCTCTTCTGGCTTCATGAGCTTCCGCGAGCAGCACCTGGCGCAGCTCCAGCAGCTGCAGCAGATGCACCAGAAGCAAATGCAGTGCGTGCTCCAGCCCCATCACCTTCCTCCGCCCCCCCTGCCGCCCCCGCCGGTGATGCCGGGGGCCGGCTACGGGGACTGGCAGCCACCGCCGCCACCGATGCCCCCTCCACCTGGGCCGGCTCTCAGCTATCAGAAGCAGCAGCAGTACAAACACCAGATGCTCCACCACCAACGAGACGGGCCTCCTGGTTTGGTTCCCATGGAGCTGGATTCTCCCCCTGAATCTCCCCCAGTACCGCCGGGGTCTTACATGCCCCCGTCTCAATCTTACATGCCTCCACCTCAGCCACCACCCTCGTACTACCCCCCGGCCTCGTCTCAGCCCTACCTGCCTCCCGCTCAGCCGTCCCCTTCTCAGTCCCCACCTTCCCAGTCCTACCTGGCGCCCACCCCATCTTATTCTTCCTCTTCCTCCTCCTCGCAGTCCTATTTGAGCCATTCCCAGTCCTACTTGCCCTCTTCTCAGGCATCTCCTTCCCGCCCCTCCCAAGGCCATTCTAAATCCCAGCTGCTAGCTCCGCCACCGTCGTCCGCCCCTTCTGGGAATAAGACAACTGTCCAGCAAGAGCCTTTGGAGAGCGGGGCCAAGAACAAGAGTGCTGAACAGCAGCAAGCTGCCCCTGAGCCAGATCCCTCTACGATGACTCCACAGGTAAGAAAACATCTGCCCAAGCTGCGTCTCTCACCTAGAGGGCCCTAAGTGAGCAGGCCTGGGGGCTGTACCCAGCGCTTAGCCTAATTCCGACACACAATAACTAGCTAATTTACACTCCAGAGGATTCCATAAAAGTCAAAGGTCTGACATCCCAGCTTTTTAATTAGCTAAATGTGGATTATTAAAAGAACAGTGTTTGAAGATATTTCTAGACACCAGAGTGATGGGGTGGCTCAAGAGTTACTTCTCAGATATATTCCTTGGTTTCCTTTGACCATGCTTCTAGGTTTTGTTGCTGTTGCAAAGGGCTTTTTTGTTGTTGTTGTTTAATTGTAACTTAAACTAAAATTCTATTTGAGAGGCAGCATAAAAAAGAAGCTTCTCAAAGGGCTGACACCTGAAATGCATATGAATCTTGTGACCAGTTAGTTTCTTTAAAAGAAAATTAAGGGCCACTGATAGCTGTCAGCTTCCTGAATTAAGAAGTCTCAGCAAATGAAGGATGGAAATCTTGTTCTAATCAGGAACATCCTAATTATGTTTATAGATACATATGCAATACCTAGGGAAGTCTACATATTTGACCTTTTTGGGAATCTGTTGGTCATTTAAGGAACTGACCCATACATCCTTTTCTCACATCACTGAAAGATAGTTTTAAGACATGACCAATTTGCTGCATTGCATTGTTGTTACCATTTACTCCACAGTAACAGCCTTGGAATTCAGCCAAGTTTTAAAAAAATGGTCGTGACATCTCTTCATTCATGAGAGAGCCATTCCTCTAAACTTCTCTTTCAAGTGATGCTTCCCTGTCAAAGATTGATAGGGTAGCAGTAATAAATGAATTCCTTTCTTAAGAAAGAAGATAAAATTAAAGTGGAAGAAATAATTTGTTTTGGTTTCTTAAAATAGACACTTTTAGCAATTACTAATCTACCTAGATTCCCTCATGAAAAAAGAGAATCTTTTAATCTACAAGCTCAGATTTACATATAAAGATTTCCAAAAGATATTATTCTAATTTTACAGTGGTTTGGCATTAGAAATTAAGAAGAGAAACAGGTTGTTTTAAGTAAGCAAGACGTGGTGCTTGGCACATCATCAGGAGAAAACACTTGAGATGCTGGGGTAAAACAGTAGAATGAGAGATTCTGTTAGCTTACACCAAATTAGTACTATCCATTAGGTTATTTCTCCAGATTCCTCCATTATAATAGAGATGGAATTTCTGCCCCCTTTACCACCCCACTCTGAAATTTCCAGTGCTTTTTATTGTCCAGCACTCTCAGAGTTAGTCCAAGCCAAAATATGACATTTATATCCTCATCTCTCCTGGACTTTTTCTGGCCTCTTAGACAAATGAATTGTTTTTTGGTAGTGGGGGATGGGGGCGGGAATCAGACTGGTCCTTAATATGAATGTTTAGCACGAACACTGTTTTTGTTTTTCTGTCTTTGTACCCTTATCTATAGTGAACTTCTTTTAGTGCTTTGACTATTCAGTGCCTCAAATTCTTTGATGATAGCCGTAAAGAAAGTGGTGGAAGATGAGATTTGAGAGGTGTGAATGGGCCAGATCAAGAAGGCCCTTGCTAAGCCTCTTTAGGTTTTTTTTACCTCTCTCTAGAATTCATCCCAACTTCCTCAACCCTCTCTCCCCCCTTGCAGTTGTATTGCTTTCGAGGCACATCTCAAATATCAGGGTCTCTATGAAGCCGTGCTTCAGCTTACCCATGTGGTTTGGTTCTGTTCTTCAGATTGTAAGTCCCTTGCAGACAGAGACTGCCTCACTTACCTTTTTATCCCCTGTAGCACCTAGGACAGTGTCTTGCCGATTGTCGGCTCTCCACAAAGTTTTGTTGAATAAGATACAAAAGTTGTCGTGTTCTAGACTTAGGATACTTTGGTTTATTAGGTGGTAAACATTTTCTTCATGCCAGTGCCAATCTCTGACAATTAACCCTTCTTTGTTGATTCATATTTTATTTTTGGAATATTTCATTAAAAATTTTTTTATAGTGAAAGATTTTAAACATGCACAAAAGTAGAGAAAATGGTATGATTCTCCCCATATACCCATCACTCAGATTCAACAGCTATCAAGATTTTGCCATGTATGCTTCACCTAGGCCTTTACTGTTGTCCTTGCTGAAATATTTTTAAATGAATCTTAGATCTCACATCATTTCATTCCTACATTCTTAGACATTTTTTTTAAAGGACTTTTTCTAAGGTAAACACGTTATAACACCTAACAAAATTAACAAGTTTCTATCATCTAATACCAGATCTGTTCAGATTTCCCCTATTGTCTCATCATACTAATAAAAATAATTCCTTGATATTATCCATGTTAAAATTCCCCCATGGACTTAATAAAGTTTTGATGGTTTGTTCAAATTGGGATTCAATATAGACATTTTGGGGCAGAATAATTCTGTTGTGGGGCTGTCTTGTGCATTGTAGGATGTTCAGCAGCATCTCTGGCCTCGACCTGCTAGATGCCAGTAGCAGCCCCCAGTTGTGACTAACAAAAATGTTTCCAGATATTGCCAAATATCCCCTGGGGGGCAAAATCACTCTCACTTGAGAATCCCTGATTTAGGTCAGTCTCTCCTATTCTGTTTCTCTACCCTTGCCATTGAGCTTGATGAAAAATCTGTGTTAGTTATCCTGTAGAATGTCCCACGTCCTGGATTTGTCTGCTGTCTCGTTGGTGTCATTTGACTTGTTCCTCTCTCTCCCATGTTTTTTGTAAACTAGGCATTAACTGTGCAGCCTTCTTAGATTTAAGTTCACCTTTCTTTTGTCAAGTGTACTTCGTAACCTAGGTAGTGCTGTGTACTTCATTTGCATCCCATCAGGAGTCACTCAGTGCCTGGTTGTCCCATAGTTAGTGGTGCGAAGATTGATCAAGGGGGGTGACTGGTTTCTCTGCTGTAAAGCTTCCCATCAGTCTTGCATCTCATATTTCATCTAGTGGTTCATCTTTTGATGGTCTTTGCTTGAGTAAATTATTTCTTTGTTAGAGGTTGCAATATGGTGATTTTTTTCCTGCTGTTTCTTCTGTATTTACCATAAGGAATTCTGTAAAGAAAAACTTTCACTCACGAACTAGGGCTGTTTGATTGGAAATACAGTTAGCATAGAAAAGACAAGATAAGTGCTTGATATTCTTCCATTTAATTTCTAGTTTTCAGAGTAAAGTGGTGATATAATGGAATGTGTCTTTTTTGAAGAATTAACTTTTCTGTGTGTTTCAAGGACTGGCTAGGTAAAATGCATACTGGTCTTTTTTTAATGAACTGTGATTTATTCTTTTATTCTTAAAACTTATTTAGGTAAAGCTGTTGGCTTTGATTAGAGTTTTTAGTCACTATTTAATACTCAAATATATATTGAGTAACAACTGTGTGCCAAGAACTGTGCTTAGTACTGGAGATGAAATGGTGAACAAAATAGACAAGGTACCTGCCCTCATTCACTTGTTCCAGTGCGGGGAAAAGACATTTAAAAAGTAATTGAAGACGTGTAAGGTGCTGTGGAATTATAAAATAGAAAATATCACTAGACCATTCCATAAGGATTAGGAAAAGGTGAGCTTTTTTAAGCTCACCGTTGTATTCACAAGGCCTTGCTCAGGGTCTAGCACATAGTAGGTGAAGAATATATATTTTTCAAATGATTGAATATAGCTGGGAGCTCTAACCTAATTGAAGAGACCTCCCTTTGCAAGTAATATTTAAATGAAACCTGAAGAATGGGTAGGAAATAACCAGATAAGAGTTCAAAGAATTAAGTTCAGTAGGGCTTACTGAAGGTACAAACCAGGCCAGGGAGGACCTATGAGGACTTTATCCTAAGGGGAGTAGGAAGCCACTGAAGGATTTTATATAGGCAAATGTGACAGATTGGCTTTTTTGAAAGTTCACACTGCTTTGGGGAGAGTGGAATCGAAAGGAGCAAGAGTGATGTAGAGAGCATAGTGAATAGAGTGATCCAGGCAAGAGTTAGTAGTGGCTTGGACTTGGATGGTGATGGAGGAGATGGAGAGAAGTGGAAAGACTGGAGAAATATTTTGGTGCTAGAATCCAATTGGAGATTGAGTAGTAGTGGAGAGGGAGGCATCAAGGACGATTCCTGGGTTTCTGGGATAGGAAACTGGGTGGATGGTGGTTCCATATACTAATAACCTACAGGAGGGGGAAGAACAGGTTTGGGGATGAAGGGAAAATGATGAGTTAAGTTTTAGACTTACTGAGTTAAGATCCTTGAGACATAAGATTCCAAATGGAGATGTCCAGTTAGAAGTTAGATATAGGTCTGGAGTCTAGAAGTGAGATCTGGGAGACATAGACTTGTGAGTCATCAGCATAAAAATGGTATTTGAAGGCACAGAAATAGATGAGGTCTCCTGAGGAGTGTGTGTAGAGTAAGAATAAAGTTTAAAGGACATTGAGCCAAGCCCTGCAGAACCACAGTACCTAAGGGAACCAATGGGAAGAAAGGCCAAATAGGTGGATGGAAAATCAGGACAGTGCAGTGCCACAGAAGTGAAGGGAAGACTGTTTCTAGGAGGAGGGAGTAGTCAGCTGTGTAACTGCTGAGAGGTCAAGCAAGATGAAGACTGTGAGTTATCTTTTGCATTTACTGACATGTAGATTATTGTTGACCTTGGCAGGAGCAGTTTCATAGTGACTGAAGCCATATTGCATTGATTTGAGGAGTGATGGAAGGTGATTGATTTGAGGAGTGATGGAAGGTGAGGAAATGGGGATGGTGAGTATAGACAACTCTTTCAAGAAGTTTGACTGAAGGAGAGAGAGAGAGAGAATGTGGGCAGGAGCTGGAGGAAGAGGCACAGTAAAGGAGGTTTTTTTTTGAGATGGGACCTTAATTCCTGGAATAGAGTGTGAACTTCAAAAATGTTGAAAATAAATATATTTTAAATAAATTTTAAAAATGGAAATCCACTTCATTATTTTACCAAGTCCCCCCTCCCCATCCCACTTGCTTTAGGATATGACATTGAACATTTAATGTTACAGGCATTTATCCTAATCAACCTGGACAGGAAAGGTAACCTTTCAAAATTAATCTTTAAAACATCACACACATAGACACATGTGTTCATTCATTCATTCATCCATTCATTCATTCATCCTCTCTCTCTCTCTCCCTGTCCTTCCTTCTTTATATTTCCCTACTTGGAGAATCATTTAGTACCTAGTTCCTTACTGTGCTGGTAGCAAGTGGTCAGTAAATACTTGCTGAATTAATTAGCACCTTTTTTGGTAATGGTATTTATGACAAATACATCCTTACTTTTTAACTCTATTCAATCTCTTTTTGAATGTGACATATACTGTGATTTTCCTCTACCTATGAACTAACATCCTATATGAGATGGAGTTGTCTGATATAATGGGACATTCAGAAGAACTGGCTACTATTTCAGCTTCATTAGCAAGTCCAGGCAGGTTTTATTCCTTTTTAAAATAGAGATAAAGCAACCTTTTCTGGGGTCACTGAGGACATTTCTGAATGATTTCATCATTATTCATTTGCAGAGCTTTAAAAATGTGCCAAAGCCTCGTCCTAGGATTGAATTAGATCTGGTTTCTGCTTATTGGGTTCATATTAAGTAGAAATTGATCTGTAGTGCATACTGTTAGTAAATCAACAAGTACTTGAGCTCCTAACAAGGTTTTAACCTTAGACTAGGTCTAAGACAAAGATAGAAAGCACGAGAATAAGGTGGGTATAAATTGATAAAGAATCTAGACCCGAATAATCTTCCTGTCTATAGCCACTGGCTTCTAGTTTATGAAAGATAGTTTGCATCTTTGTATCTTTTGGTGATGCTTTCAAAGTAACTTAAAAAAAAGGAAACTTTTAACTTCTACTTGAAAGAGTTTATTAATTTTTTAAAGCTAAAAAACAAGCCTGTTGCTGTTTTCAGTATTTTCATACAATAATGGAAGAATGTTGAAAATGTTTTTTGTTTTTGTTTTTTTTTTTTTTATGGCTGTGTTGGGTCTTCGTTTCTGTGCGAGGGCTTTCTCTAGTTGCGGCAAGCGGGGGCCACTCCTCATCGCGGTGCGCGGGCCTCTCATTATCGCGGCCTCTCCCGTTGCAGAGCACAGGCTCCAGACGCGCAGGCTCAGCAATTGTGGCTCACGGGCCCAGTTGCTCCGCGGCATGTGGGATCTTCCCAGACCAGGGCTCGAACCCGTGTCCCCTGCATTGGCAGGCAGATTCCCAACCACTGCGCCACCAGGGAAGCCCGAAAATGTTTTAATACCACATAATTGTTGACTATCATGAACAGTGTGTGGGGGTTTTTTTCTATTTTTTTCATGTTGAATAGTAAAAGTAATTATATTTCAGGAACTGATGGTTATGTGTATGATAATTAAAAAGAGAAAAACCCAGTCATGACCCAAACTTCAGGATGGAGTTAGTGAGATGGAATTTACTCTTCCAAAGGGATGTAGCAAGTTTCAGGTCATAGAAATTAGTAACCTAGAAGGGAAGTCTTTAGCTGATCAGCAACTATTTATTGACATTCTACTGTGTGTTCCAGCACTATGCTTAAGCACCAGACAGGATATGAGAAAAGCATGAAACACCTCTCTCCCAAGACAGTTACATTCTGCGAATGAAAAAACAGATAACAAGACAGTATGTTTCATGAGAAAAGAGTATCATGTATATTTGCATGTGGAAAATTGGAGAGGATATACAGTAAAATAGTAACAATATAGGAAATCCTGGTTATCCAGAGATAATGAATCTCAGTGAATGCAAGTAAAATGAATCCATTTAACACAAGGACCAAAAGTTTATTGTAAAAAGTAAAAAATTTAATTTGGGACACAATCTTGAAAAATAAAGCTCAAAGAACAGCTGAATCTTAGAGTTTATAAAGAATAAAGTGTAGATTAGGTTTCTGTACTATAATTTTTGTGACAAAATTGTGTGACAACATTATATTATCATCATTTATTTTGTTTTTGAATATGTTGAAAAAATATTTTAGGGACTTATACATTTTTCCAGGGGCTGTTTTTCAACATTTGATATTCATGTCATTCTCTTTTGCAGTTCCTATTATAAAAATTCTTTTTGGTTGTTAACTGGTAGTACTTCTGCTAGATCCTGCATTTTTATAATTGTAGTAGAAATGTATGCTTTTGTTTTTGTTTATATGCTGTTGTTAATTATAGAAGTATATAGGGCAGTTCATTAGTGAATATTTTAGTGTTATGACAACTTTTTTTTCCTTATGCCACCTTGTAACCATGGGGAATTATATAGTGAACACTGGGATAATGAAGATCCTGTAGTTATTTCTGAGCGGTGAGATTTTTTAAAATTGATTTTAATTATTGCTTATTTGTAGTTGAATCTCTTTATTTGAGGTATTTATATTTTATAAAGTTGTCAAGAACCCTGAATTAGTGAATACTGAACGATTGCTCCTAGGGGAAGTGCAGGGTTAGGTTCCTGTGGACCTTTGGTCACATTTTCTTCAACCAATCAATACATAACCTTGTTTTATATGTGTTTCTGTTTAAAAACAACTTATTTAATGTATATTGTTGATTCATTAACATTGAACTCACAGCCAGCAGCACCATAACACATGCCTGAAAGAAGCTTATCCAACACAAGTATTTTCTTCTTAAGGCACATCATAGCGCATAGCGTTCTCACACTTAGGAATACTAGACAGCACTTCAGCACAATGCTTGGGGGTCATTTTTTTTTTTTTTTTTAAGTTTTTTTCTTCCCCTCAGTTGCATTTTTAATTAATTTATTTATTTATTTTTGGCTGTGTTGGATCTTCGTTTCTGTGCGAGGGCTTTCTCTAGTTGCGGCGAGCGGGGGCCACTCTTCATCGTGGTGCGCGGGCCTCTCACTATCGCGGCCTCTCTTGTTGCGGAGCACAGGCTCCAGACGCGCAGGCTCAGTAATCGTGGCTCACGGGCCCAGTTGCTCCGCGGCATGTGGGATCTTCCCAGACCAGGGCTCGAACCCGTGTCCCCTGCATTGGCAGGCGGATTCTCAACCGCTGCGCCACCAGGGAAGCCCCGCTTGGGGGCCATTTTAAACAGCAAAATCTTCAACCAAAAAGTACAGAAATGTGAAAAATGTGGCCCTAAATAGACCTTGAAAAGAACACTTATTTACAATATAAGAGCTAAACGAAACGGCAGAGCATGGCCGTGTTCTGCCTCAGACAGGAACGTGCAAGTCAGATAACTAATTTTTTGCCCATCTACGCGTGTCCACAAATGACTGTGAAAGTTCCCTGAGTGTTGATTTTAGAGTTAGAAATAAATTTTAGCAAGTTGGCAAATTCACAAATACAGAATCCATGAATAATCAGGATAGGCTGTATCTTCTAATTTTTTTCCACATTAAACTTATTATTGTGGTAATTTTTAGAAAGTGGAAGCACAAAATAAGCTTCCAGAAAATCAAATTACAGTATAACTCGGAAGACAAAGTGAAACTTTTAAAATAAATAGCATTCTAAAACACAATATATTTTCATTTATGCATATATACCTGGGTATGGCAAGATTAATGATACAGCAGGTGTTTAAAAGAGGGAAGGACACTGCAGAAGAGAAGACAGAGAGAAGAGGTAGGGCTATTTATTATATTCATTAATCATGAGACCCCCGTGGATAAAACTGAACCAACTAAAGGCAAGTTAAAAACAATAGCCATGAATACTGAAAAGATTTACTCTGATCTTTTATCAGAAAGACTACTCTCACCTCCAAAAGCATGTTTTTGTTTTTTTTTTTAGATTAATTAATTTATTTATTTTATTTATTTTTGGCTGTGTTGGGTCTTCATTTCTGTGCGAGGGCTTTCTCCAGTTGCGGCAAGTGGGGGCCACTCTTCATCGCGGTGCGCGGGCCTCTCACTATCGCGGCCTCTCTTGTTGCGGAGCACAGGCTCCAGACGCGCAGGCTCAGTAGTTGTGGCTCACGGGCCTAGTAGCTCCGCGGCATGTGGGATCTTCCCAGACCAGGGCTCGAACCCGTGTCCCCTGCATTGGCAGGCAGACTCTCAACCACTGCGCCACCAGGGAAGCCCCAAAAGCATGTTTTTTTAATGAGAATAGAGAAGTATGTTGAATTAACATGTATGGTTTAACTTAAATATATAAATTTGGGGGAGGAATTGAAAGATTATGTTTATTTATTTGCCTTTCTCAGTTCAGGTTTGCCTTTTCTTATGTATAAATACATGAACACAGACACAAATGTAGCTCCCTGTCAAAACCAAGTTGCAGATATACAGGATTGTCAATTAAAATTTTTTTTTTTAATTTTTAAATTTAATTTATTTTTTTATACAGCAGGTTCTTATTAGTCATCCATTTTATACACATCAGTGTATACATGTCAATCCCAATCTCCCAATTCATCACACTACCCCCCCCACCCCCTGCTGCTTTCCCCCCTTGGTGTCCATACGTTTGTTCTCTACATCTGTGTCTCTGTTTTTGCCCTGCAAACCGGTTCATCTGTGCCATTTTTCTAGGTTCCACATATATGCATTAATATATGATATTTGTTTTTCTCTTTCTGACTTAAAAATGGTTTCTGTTGTAGGAACAGCAGCAATATTGGTATCGACAGCACCTGCTTAGTTTGCAGCAGAGGACAAAAGTGCATTTGCCGGGACACAAAAAAGGTCCTGTTGTAGCAAAGGATGCAGCTGAGCCAGTAAAGGAAGAAGTTACTGTACCTGCCACCAGCCAAGTACCAGAACCCCCTCCATCGGAGGAGCCCCCATTACCACCCCCTAATGAGGACGTACCACCTCCTCTCCCACCTGAGGAACCCCAGGTAACCATGAAATTAATTACTTGGTATTTATTAAGTTCTGTTTTTTTTTCTGATTCATATATATATGTACCTTTGTTATAAATGGATATATATTTTCATGTGTTTTTTTTTTTTAAGTGCATGTAAAATTTCATTTGTGGAATAATCAGATGTATGCCATATCAGGTTTAGAAAAGGCATTTTTTCGTCGTTTAAGTGAGAGTGAAGAATTAGACACTCTTCTGAATTGAGTGTCTCTAAGCAGTAAAGGGATGCAGGGGTGGGTGTTTTCGTATTGGCAGCACAGGGCAGTAATTAAGAGATTCAGCTTTTATTGTCAAACTGCCCGGGCTGTAGTCCAGGCATTGCTACTTGCTGGTGGTGACTCTGAGCAAGTTAGTTAACCATTCTATGCTTCAATTTCCTCATCTACGAAATGGGCATATTCAAATAGTAGCTTTCTTATTGAGCTATTAAAGCATTAAATGTGATAATCCTTGTCGCTTAGCATACTGACTGGCACATGGAAAGTTCTCACATTGGTCCAAAGGTCATTGTTCTCCCAAGAGCCTTATGTGGAAACATTATTGAAACATGATGATTACACTGTAGTCAGCTGGTGAAAAGTGACTAAG
Source organism: Balaenoptera musculus (assembly GCF_009873245.2). Lineage (NCBI taxonomy): Eukaryota > Metazoa > Chordata > Mammalia > Artiodactyla > Balaenopteridae > Balaenoptera > Balaenoptera musculus. The sequence goes on from NC_045786.1 coordinate 148,221,742, forward strand.
GTGAAAAAGAGATTTCTCATATAGTGAAAAGGATAGTAACTGTGGATTGACTTTCTGCTGGGGAAATGGTTATCCTATTTAGGAACAGTGAGGTGATTATTCTCGTAAAGACCGTGGGATTTATAAATTCCTTTGTATTAGTATCCATTATCACAGTATAGATAGAACTAGGTATTTTATCTAAAGATAGAATAGCTTTTCTCAGAGTTGCAGGGATTCTGGACTTTATAACACAATACTATTAAGACACAATACTTCATAAAATATTCAGGTTTCTTATTAATTTGGTTGCTGTTTATGACTTAGAAAAAAACTGTGCCCTCTCTTTTATCTTTAGTCTGAGGACCCGGAAGAAGACGCCAGGTTAAAACAGTTGCAGGCTGCAGCAGCACACTGGCAGCAGCACCAGCAGCATCGAGTTGGCTTCCAGTATCAGGGAATAATGCAGAAGCACGCTCAGTTACAGCAGATCCTACAACAGTACCAGCAGATTATACAGCATCCACCACATATACAGGTGAGTGCTTCCTCAGTTGCCACGTGGGAAATTGCCCCAGGATGTTAAAGGGATTTGTTTCTCATGAAAGAGATTTAAGTATGAAGAAGGAAAGATATCAGATGTTTCCCCTGGAGTGCCCAAGTAGTTATCTGTCACATTACTGGGGGCTTGGGAAATGTGGTATTATGGAAATGCTCTTGGGGAAGGGCAGGTATAGTGGAATCTTCTGATCATGTTAACCCAGGCAGATGTTAGAGTACTGTTGCTAAGGGATTTAAGAAGCAGGGCTTCTTACAGACTCACAGACATAGAAACAAACTTATGGTTATCAAAGGGGAAAGCAGGGGGAGGGATAAATTAGGAGTTTGGGGTTAACAGATACACACTACTATATATAAAATAGATAAACAACAAGGACTTAACTGTATAGCACAGGGAGCTATATTCACTCTCTTGTAATAACCTATAATGGAAAAGAATCTGAAAAAGAATGTGTGTGTGTGTATATATTTTTTTTCTTTTTTTTGCTGTGCACCTGAAACTTACACAATATTGTAAATCAACTATACTTCAATTTAAAAAAAAAAAAGGAATTCCCTGGTGGTCCAGTGGTTAGGACTCTGTGCTTTCACTGCCGAGGGCGCGGGGTTCAATCCCTGGTCGGGGAACTAAGGTCCTGTAAGCCGTGCAGTGGCCAAAAAAAAAAAAGAAGAAGAAGAGCCAGGGCTTCTTATGTTACTTCAAGTTAACCTGTGTTTTTGCCTGAGAAGCACTGCAGTAACAAGCAGAAATCCACCAGCAAGATCAAAGCAACCACCACAAAAAACCTAAGCAAATGCACCACAAAAGATGAAGTGACTTAGATACTTGTTTGTCTTGTATCTGTGAGGTATAAACTTACGTCTATATGTCTATAACAGATCATTTTCAATAGTAATATTTAAAATGACCCATAGTAATAATAAAAACTTGAAAAATACTTATTGCTGAGATAGGTATTTGCTTTAGTGTTTGGTAGATTTTTTCCAACTCAGTAATAACATATAAATAAGTCAGAGGGAGAAAGACGAATGATCATCATGGAAAGGATTTAACAAGCTTATCCTTAGCCTCCCAAAGTCTTGTGTTCTAATTTCCTAAGGCTGCAAATGCCCTTGATTCATTAATATTTTAACTTATGATTAATTCTCTTGTATGAATGTCTTGAAATAATTTTTATCCCTTTATTTGTAGACCATGTCTGTAGATTTGCAGATGCGGCATTATGAGATGCAGCAGCAGCAGTTTCAACATCTCTACCAAGATTGGGAGCGAGAGTTTCAGCTGTGGGAGGAACAGCTTCATTCCTATCCTCATAAAGATCAGCTTCAGGAGTATGAGAAGCAATGGAAAACATGGCAGGGACATATGAAAGCCACTCAGACCTATCTCCAGGAGAAAGTCAATTCATTTCAGAACATGAAGAACCAGTATATGGGGAACATGTCCATGCCGCCACCTTTTGTCCCATATTCTCAGATGCCTCCACCTCTACCAACAATGCCTCCTCCGGTATTGCCTCCATCATTGCCACCACCAGTGATGCCCCCTGCCCTGCCTGCTTCAGTGCCACCACCTGGCATGCCCCCACCTGTGATGCCACCTTCTCTACCAACCTCTGTGCCCCCACCTGTGATGCCTCCATCTCTCTCTTCTGCAGGGCCACCACCAGTTCTACCCCCGCCTTCCCTCTCTTCTGCAGGGCCGCCACCAGTTCTTCCCCCACCATCTCTCTCTTCAACAGCACCTCCACCTGTTATGCCCCTCCCACCATTATCTTCAGCCACACCTCCTCCAGGAATGCCTCCCCCTGGAGTTCCACAAGGGATACCTCCTCAGTTAACAACAGCCCCAGTTCCACCAGCCTCCAGTTCTCAGAACTCACAAGTTCCAGAGAAACCTAGACCAGCACTGCTTCCCACTCCTGTGTCTTTTGGTTCAGCCCCACCCTCAACTTACCATCCTCCATTGCAATCAGCCATTGGCCCATCTGAACAAGTGAATTCTAAAGCTCCACTGAGCAAGTCTGCTCTGCCATACAGTTCATTCTCATCTGAGCAAGGACTTGGGGAGTCTCCAGCTGCTCCATCTCAGCCAATCACTGCAGTCAAGGACATGCCAGGGAGGTCAGGTGGATTGCTTCCAGATCCTCCTAGAAGCAGTTACTTGGAAGGTCCAAGAGGCCCAAGGTAGGTCTGCCTTTTTTTTGGGAGCGGGTGGGGAGTGGGGGTGTGGTGGTTTTGCTGCTTTGCTGATACAGGCTGAGTAGGCTTTTACGTTCTCTTTGTACTTTTATATACATTCCTGGTTTACAGTTAATAATATTAGTGTTGTTCACTTATTAGACATGACATAATGAAATCTAGAAATGGCAACATCCCCCCCTTTCTTTGATGTCATTGCTTTTATCCTGTATGTAGCGATTTTAGTCCAGGATGAATGTAGTGGTTTAGAGTAATGCTTATCAATTCCTTAGTGACTGTCAGCTTCAAAAGCAATTTTTATTAAATTTATTGATCTTTTTTGCTTTTTGTTTATGTAACAAATAACTGGATTGGTAACTTCTTTCTGTGACATGATATGCCAGCTGTTGGAGATAAAAATGAATAAGCATCTAGTGAAATAAAGTAATGAAATTTAGTGTAAGGGTAAATAGGACTTTTATTTTATCCATTTGTTCAGCAAATATTTATTAATATTTGTGCTTCCAGCAGTGAATGTAACATAACAGACACAATCCCTGCCCCCATGGAACTTTTATCCTTTATATTTTCCTCAGTTTAGGAGATGTTTTTCTTTTGTTTGAACCACATTTTTATTTAGAAAAGCACACAAAACATTTACTAGTAGTTTCTAAATTTTTTCTTTTACCTTTTAAAAGGTGTTAAATTTATTTTTCCAAGTTTGTAAAAATATTTTTTCCCCAAGTTGGCCTAAATGATTGTTTTCTTACAAAAACATTTTCAATCAGATTTTTTTCCAATTGGAAATTGTACTGGAAATACTCCTTATATAAAATTTAGACGGGACAGGAAAGTATTGAAAAAAAGTAAAAGTCACCTAATTCTACTATCTGGAGGTAATAATTTTTAAAACGTATGTCATAAAAAATTGAAGCATACTAAGTGTATTATTTTGTAACTTGGTTTTTCCACTTGTCAGCATTGGTTAGTTTTCCATCTCAGTGTTGATGGATCTACATCATAATTTTAAATTTAAACCTCATTTCAATATTTGAAAACAAAATATATTTTTTATTTGTTCTCCAAGTTTATATTCAGAAAACAGAACTCCATCCAAAAATGAAAGCTAATTAAAGGCAATTAACGTGAATCCGCTGAGTACCAGAAGCCTTGTCAGAAGCTTTACATACATTATCCCATGGAGTCTTCTCGACAACCTGTGAACTTGGCAGTTTCATACCCTACATTTACCCTTTACAAACTGGGGCTGAGAGGATTGGGTAACTTGCTCAGGATCATGTAGGTGGGAGAGTAGAGCCTAAGTCCACATAGTGGGAGCTGAGTCCAGAGGGTCCCCAGAGCAAGAGCACTAGTTAAGCGCTGTGTTTAATGCCGTGATTCAGTGATGTTCATCCTGTCAGTGATTACAAGTGCATTTGTAGTCCTGATTTATTTGGCATGTGTTTCATCTTGATTTGAATTCCTACTTATCTCCTGGATTGAGCATTACCTTTTAGATACGGTGACTGATTTGCTATATGAGAAGTATGTTCTTATAACCTCATAAAACATAGATTTCCTGCTCCCTTTTTTCTGTCATAATTACGTTTTCTCTGTTTCGCCTACCAGATCTTGACGTTGTAAATTTAGGACCTACTTTAACTTTTTTTCTTTTGCCTCAGGGTACAGTTAATACTTTCAGTGCTAGGAGGATCTTAGTTAGCAGTTACCTAGTGCAACTTTCCCTCTATATAGCAACTCACCTTTGTGTTGCATTTTGTCATCCTAGGTCTTGCACATATTATCTCATTTATTCCTCTCAGTGATCTCATGAAGTAAATGGATAAAGGGAGCTGAGATTTAGAGAGGTTATAAATAAATTGCCCCGGATGACACGGCAAATAAATGGTTGAGATGGGGTTAGAATCCAGGGCCTTCTGACCCACTCTTAAGTCCACTGTGCTTCCTGTGACAAGCAGCTGATGAGCTCTGCTTGAGCATTGGCACTGTGATAAGGAACACTGCCCTACGATGTGCTGACAGTTTTACAGAAATTGTATTTCTTACATTGAACATAATTGTGTTGCCTTGACTTCTGCCTGTTGATTCTAGATCTGCCTGTGTGGTGCAACACATAATGAATTATCCTGTCCCTCTTCTACAGTGTATTCCTGCCATTGTTTAAAGACCATCCTCTTGTCTCCCTCCACCCACCTTAACCATTCTGCTGTGCCATCAAATAAACTGAAGTTCTTTTCATATTAACATTGGTGCTAGCTTTCTCCTGCTATATTGTTCTCTGTCCTTTTTTTAAAAAAAAATTTATTGATTGATTATTTGGCTGCGCTGGGTCTTAGTTGCAGCACTCAGGATCTTCACTGTGGCGTGCGGTATCTTTTTAGTTGTGGCATGTGGTATCTAGCTCTCTGACCAGGGATCGAACCTGGGTCCCCTGCATTGGGAGCGTGGAGTTTTAACTGCTGGACCACCAGGGAAGTCCCTGTTCACTGTCCTTTGAAGGGCCTTTGGTTTGTCAGTCTCCTTCAGAATGAACACTTACTTCAGATTGAGAAGACCATAGGCCTATTACTAACTTTGTTATAAAAATGTACTTATATGGGCTTCCCTGGTGGCGCAGTGATTGAGAATCTGCCTGCCAATGCAGGGGACACGGGTTCGAGCCCTGGTCTGGGAAGATCCACGGAGCAACTGGGCCCGTGAGCCACAACTACTGAGCCTGCGCGTCTGGAGCCTGTGCTCCGCAACAAGAGAGGCCGCGATAGTGAGAGGCTCGCGCACCGCGATGAAGAGTGGTCCCCGCCCGCCGCAACTCGAGAAAGCCCTCGCACAGAAACGAAGACCCAACACAGCTAAAAAAAAAAAAAGTACTTATATAGCTGAACAAATTGCTTTTTTTTTTTTGGTCAGTACTCTCACAGTGTTAACTCATGTTGAGCTTAACATCAATTTGGCCAGTCAGGTCTTTTTCACCTTACTGTTACTAAGCCAGTTCTCTGTCACCCTGAACTTGTACAGTTTTTTGTCTTGTGGTTTGTTTTTTTTTTTTTTCCTAAGACTTTACATTTCATCTAGTTAGGTTTGGGCCTGCATTCTAGTCTGCTGAATCTTCGTGAATGGAGATTACACTGTTTTTAGATATGAGATATCCCTTCCTGGCTTTTTCCACCTGCAGCTTTGAAAAGGATGGCATATTTTGTCCTTGAATTGTATCCTGCTCACATTTCTACCTTGTTTTTTTTTTTTTCCTGCCTTGTTTTAAAAACCTTTCCCTGATCTAGCTGTGTCATTGCCATTTCTATTACCCTTCTACTTCTTTTGTTCACTTAGCCCATGTAAAGTATAATTTGTGACTGTTGCCCAGGCATGGTTGTTTTTTTCTTTTTTTTTTTAACCTTGTTACATGGGAGAAAAAAAGATCAGTGGGAAGCCGATCAGTGAGTAAAAGAGACTGAGGTAAGAATAATCCACACTATTAAGAAAACTTATGAATTTCCTTTATTAGTTGAATTCAGAGTTTGCTATATATATAACATACGGTAAGCAACTCTAGTTTTTGTGTGTGTGTGTGTGTGTTTTGTTTCTTAAACAAAGCTGGGTAGAAAAACAAGAACCGAGAACACAGTTAACTGATTTACCAATTACACACTGTTAAATAAAGTACTGGAAATTACTTTGAGTTTTTTGAAAAATCCAGATTTAGGCTGCTTTATAAACACTGAAGGTTTACAAAAAGTCAAGTGACATAAGTGCATCATATGTAAATAGCATACCACATTGTTGAGCATCTGGGGCAGCTTTTTGAAACTGTTTATGTGTGTATGTATCATTGGATTCATCAAGTCTTGTGGAAGACTACCACAGCTCCAATAAACTGTCACGTTAGTGGATGTTGGTTTCCAAGAATCTTTTATTTTCAGTAATAAAACTTACTTATTGAAGAGGAACATACAGAGATGTGCACAATCATAAGTGTACAGCTTAGTAAATTTTCACAGGTACACCTGTGTTATCGCGACTCAGATCAAGAAATAGAAATTAACAGTGTCTGAGAAGTCCCACTCATGCCCCTTCCCATTTTTCCTCATCCCAAAGATAACCACTATTCCAACTTTTTACACAATAGATTAGTTTTGCCTATTTTTGAACTTTATATAAATGGACTCATGCTGTATGTACTCTTTTGAGTCTGGCATCTTTCACTTGACATTATATTATTGTGAGATTCATCCATGTTGTGTGCAGCTGTAGTTTGTTTCATTCTCATTTCTTTACAATATTTTATTGTATGAATATACCACAATCTGTTTATCCATTCTAATATTGATGGTCATTTAAGTTTTTGGTGGTTATTATGAAAAACACTGCTTTGTGTCTTTGGTGCTATATATGTCCCTTTAGGGGTGTGTGTGTGTGTGTGTGTGTGTGTGTGTGTGTATGTTTGTATTTAATTTTGTTTAGATATATGCCAAGGATGGGAATTGCTTGGTCATAAGAGTACGAATATGTTCTGCTTTGATAGATATTGTCAAACAGTTTTCCAAAGTGGTTGTGTCAGTTTACACTCTCACCACCAGTGTTTCTGTATTCCAGTTTTTTTGTATCCTCATTAGTACTTGGTGTTATTAAACTTTAAAATTTTAGCAATCTTGGTGGATGTCTAGTGGTATTGTAATATGGCTTTAATTTATATTTCCCCGATGACAAATGAGATTGACTTCCATTCCATTTGATTTTCATTCAGTTGGATATCCTCTTTTATGAAATGCTGATTCAAGTCTTTTCCCTATTTTTCTGTTGGGTTATGGTTTTTTCTTATTGGTTTGTAGGAGTCCTTTATATATACTAGATATCAGCTCATATGTCTAGATTGTCTTGACTGTTTCTCACTCTGCAGCACTTTTTGCATTCTTACCCTTCAGTATACTGAAAAAGTAGTCTTCACTTTACCATCTAGATAGTCCATTGGAACCTTTTTAAAAAATATTTATTTATTTATTTATTTATATTTTGGCTGTGCCGGGTTTTAGTTGCAGCATGCGCAATCTTTAGTTGCAGCATGCTGACTGTTAGTTGTGGCATGCAGGCTTCTTAGTTGCAGTTGTGGACTCTTAGTTACGGCATACGAACTCTTAGTTGTGGCATGCATGCAGGATCTAGTTTCCCAACCCAGGATTGAACCCGGGCCCCCTGCGTTGGGAATGTGGAGTCTTACCCACTGGACCACCAGGGAAGTCCTGGAACCTTTTTATTTCTTTAATTTAAAAGTAATTTTACAAATAATTTACAGAAGTAAGAATAAAGGCATAATGAAAACAACTTACTAGAAATTTTAATTTAAAAATTTTAAATTAATTAATTAATTAATTTTTGTCTGCGTTGGGTCTTCGTTGCTGCGTGCAGGCTTTCTCTAGTTGCAGCGAGCAGGGGCTACTCTTCGTTGAGTTGTGCTGGCTTCTCATTGTGGTGGCTTCTCTTGTTGAGGAGCATGGGCTCTAGGAGTGTGGGCTTCAGTAGTTGTGGCACACGTGCTCAGTAGTTGTGGCTTGCGGGCTCTAGAGTGCAGGCTCAGTAGTTGTGGCGCACGGGCTTAGTTGCTCCACGGCATGTGGGATCTTCCCGGACCAGGGCTCAAACCCACGTCCCCTGCATTGGCAGGAGGATTTTTAACCACTGTGCCACCAGGGAAGCCCCTAAAAATTTTAAAAGAGTAAAACTCTTCGCATCAAGACACACAAACATTATAGAAGATGAAATAATTCTGTCACATATTCTTTTAGCAAAGCAGAATGGTCCAGGTTCTTGCCAAAAATATGTGATGAAGTCTTTCCTGTTTAATAACTATCTGGATGACGATACCACATTTCCTTTCCGTCCTTAGAAATATATTGTTCACTCATCCTATCTTGAGTTTGAGAATATTCATCTAGGATATTGTCATCCGAGGACTCATAGTCAGAGACTTTGCTTGTATGATTAATTTCACATCTTTATTAGGACCTAGAGTGTAGCTGTCTCTGCATTTATCTTTTGACTCATTTAATAATTTTTTTTAATAAATTTATTTCATTTATTTTATTTTTGGCTGCGTTGGGTCTTCATTGCTGTGCACAGGCTTTCTTTAGTCATGGCGAGCGGGGGCTACTCTTCATTGCAGTGCGCGGGCTTCTCATTGTGGTGGCTTCTCTTGTTATGGAGCACGGGCTTCAGGCACGCGGGCTTCAGTAGTTGTGGCTCCTGGGCTCTAGAGCGTGGACTCAGTAGTTGTGGCACACGGATTTAGTTGCTCCATGGCATGTGGGATCTTCCCGGACCAGGGCTTGAACCTGTGTTCCCTGCGTTGGTGCGTCGATTCTTAACCACTGCGCCACCAGGGAAGGCCCATCTAATAATTTTGACACAACTTTCTCTGTCACTTTTCTTTGTCAGGAAATGAAAATTTCTGAATTCTCAATTGTGCTCAATGAAGCTAAAAGCAGGCTGCAATATTTTGGGCAATGCAAGGAGGGTGACAGCTTATTTCACAATTCCATCATTCTTTTGTTGTCTTCGTGTTTTGATCTTTAGCATAGTTGGGGATAATTGATAAGGAATGATGAGTAATAATGAATTCTAGGATAAGAAGATCACAAAATGTTTCAGTATATAGAAAAAAGATCCCATAATCTATCTTAGGTTTATGAAAAAATTCAGTGGACCTATATGGTAATTGCAAGATAATGTAAACTTCATTCTATTTATCAAAAAGTAAATTTTCTCTTTGTTCTTAGGAAAGCCTGTAGGAAAAAAAAAAGTCGTGAAATATCAATCCTTACAAATAGAACTGTTTTTAAAAAACTCAAAAACTATAATTGAATCCATTGAACCCAAATGAACCCCAAGGGTTAATGGTATCTTTTGATTAATAGAAATTCTTGATTTTTTTAATTTAGTAGTCTAATTTATTGATCTTTTCTTTATGGTTAGTGCCTTTTCATGTCCTGTTTAAGAAATCTTTGCTTACTCCAAGGCCATAAATACATTATTGTATTTGTTTTCTTTTATTGTTTTACCTTTCTATTTTAAAATCAACAATCCATATAGAATTGATTTTTTTGTTAAAAAAAAATGAGGTAGGGTAAGGTTCATTGTTTTCCATATGGCTATCAAGTTGACCCCAGTACCATTTATTGAAAAAGTCATCCTTTTCTTACTACTTTAAAGTGTCTCCATCATAAATCAAGTGACTATATATGTGGATTTGTCTGTGGACTCTATTACTTTGGTTTATTTGTCTATCCTTACACCAGTGTCAAATAGTTTTAATTACTGTAGCTTCATAATAAATCTTGATATCTCTTAGTGTAAGTCCTCCAATTCTATGTTTCTAGATCAGGGATTTTCTGTGAAGGGCTGAATGGTAAATATTTTTAGACTTTGTGGGCCATGTTTGGTCTCTGTCAAATATTTTTCTTTCTTCCTTTTTTTCTTTCTTTCTTTTTTTAACCTATAAAAATATTTTAAAAATCAGTCTTAACTGGGTTTGGCCCTGGGCCGTAGTTTGCTGACCCCTGATCTAGATTGTCTTGACCATTCTTGGTCCTTTCTGTTTCCCATAATGCTTAGAAGCAGCTTGTCAGTTTTCAGAAAACCACTGGAATTTTGCTGAACATTGCATAGACTCTATTGACCATGTTGAGGAAGAACTGACATTTTAATAATATCAAGGCTTCTGATCAGTTATACCTATTTTTGATTAGTTTTAGGATTGGAATTGTGACCTCTTCCATTCTGTAGCTGTCTTACTAGGTTTAACAAGGGACTATGAACACCATAATTTTTCTTAATGCTTCCATTTGCCATGGCTTTTCCTGTTTATAGTGATTATTTCTCTTTGGAATTTTGATTTTAGGATCTTGGTTATACATATTAGAAAATGGCATTATTTCACATGAAAACTAAAAGGGCAGGAATTTGATTCCAGAATTTAAAATCTTGTAATTACTGTGGTCTGCTGATGTGTGTTTATATATTGTGGTAATCAGACTTTATCTTGTTTAAGGGTATTTGTATTTCTGCATCCCTCTTAAGTTTTTGTACCCAATTTGGAGTATATTTTTTGTATCAAGTTTTGAAATTTTTATACCTAGTTCTGATGGTTTCATACCTAGTTATAGAGTTTTTATTTTTTAGAAGTTTATGAAATACCTAACTGTACAAGCAAAAATTTTCAAAATATTTAAACACCAGATATTTGTCTTTTTTTCTTTTCATCTAACCAATGTACAATGCATGTGTTTTTGTGTGATTGTATTTAGTGAATGTATACTATGTTTGTACTTTATTTCCAGTACGTTTTTATATGTTAAAAAGGTCATAGTAGTTCATTGTGTTGATGTACAGATGGCTTGTTTTCGTACATATGTTTAATATGAGTATCTCTTAATATATTTATTCCAAAGGCCTAAAAGCTCTTTACTTTTATAAATCAAAAAGGTTTTGATAGTCTGACATTTTGTAACATCCTTGAACTTTGAAAAATTTGAAGTGCAGTATTGATAACTAATTTCCATTTATATATAGTGTTGAAAGTATATTTCAATTGGTTTAACATATTCTCACTCCCCAAATAAAAATAAAATGATGACCCTTGGCTCCTGGTCAACGATTAAATCTAAAAGCAAAGCACCCTACCTTTTCATAAACACTGCATATTATACATGCAGGCATGAGGCATACAGAAGTGAGTTCATTACGTTTTACAACTTTTCCGCCATGTTCACTTCATCTATATCTTCACACCTTTTAGTGCCTCCTGCTTCCTTTATCCTTTCCTCTGGCCTTTGCATATGCTCTTTTCCTTGTTTGGAATCCCCTTTCTGTCATTTTTTGCTTTATCAATTCCTACTTTTCCTGCCCTGGGGATGGCACTTCTATAATTATGTGTGGAGATCTTTCAGTGAGTCAGACACTGGGGATACTTAAGTGAGCAAGACCAACATGCCCCATATTTATCAAATTCTGTTCTAACTGTTGATTTACTTGTTTCATTCTTCTTATGGACTGTGAACTCCTTGAGGTTAGGTATCAGTTTATTTCCAACACTAATACAGTACATGACAATTAGTAGGTGTTCAATAAATGTTGCTTATGCCAGAATGTCTTAGTTGTGGGTAAAATTCTCAAGGCATTCACAGTTAATTAGAAAGCAGTTCATTCATATTCAGAATTTGATTATAACACTAGCTAACATGTTGAAAAGTGTTCTTATACTGACTTGTGTATTATATATAGTCTTCTCTTATCACTTATATGAACTAATAATTGCTGAATTCAATACAAAACAGATGACTTTACATATCTTTAATGACCTAAGGTGTTATTTCAGACACTTTGAATTAATAAATGTAACTTCAAGAAAAGGAACCAAATCATCACAAAACCTGAAATGGCATACTTTTTTTCCTTCATAAATATGTGATCTTTATCTTTAGCATTGCAACGTACCTTTTTTTTTTTTTGGGCTGCATCACACAGCTTGTGGGATCTTAGTTCCCTGAACAGGGATCGAAGTGGAAGCTCGGAGTCCTAACCGGGAGTTCCCTGTGACATAATTTTGACAAGCACCTGGTCAGCTCCTTTCCTCTTTGTCCAACAATAGCTGTGTCAAGCCTTCACTGTTTTGCATAGACCATCTGTGCTAATGCTGCTTTCTCTGTCTTAGCAAACATTATTATTTCTCTTTGTATCTTTAATTTAGCTTCCTGCTTCACAGAGAGAATCAAGGCTTTCAGGCCCAATGAAACTCACTTCCTGGCCTTACCATTACTTAAGTTGCCATCCTAATCTTTCTTGTAGTCTCAGAAGAAGCCCTTTTCCTGGTTTGGGCTAACACTCTCTGTGTGTCTTTTAAAGAAATACATTTTACATTTTTATCAAAGTGATACATGCACATAGTTTTTTAAAAATCAAGAGAAACAACCACCCACTGCCCCAAACCACCCTAGACGTATTTCCTAATGACATCTTTTAATTCTTTAGCTGTTTCTTTTGGTAGTTACCTTCATATCACTAAATAATGTGTTGCTACTTTTTTGACTTATACATGTATACTTATACATTAGATACTACATGTTTACTTCCTATTCTGATAGATAAAGGTTTAGTTCTTATACTGTTCTCTAACCCCATCTGCCCAATATATTTATTTCATTCAGTAAATAATGTTCATAGAGGCAAGTAGTGTACCGTGATTACATTTCCTTTAGCATAATAACTTTTTTAGAATTTCCAGTTGCCTTTCTTCTTGCAACATCTTTTTTAAAAATATATTTATTTTATTTATTTATTCGGCTGCATTGGGTCTTAGTTGCGGCACGCGGGATCTTTTTGTTGCAGCGCGTGGGCTCTTAGTTGTGGCACACAGGCTTCTCTAGTTGTGGCACACAGACTTCTCTCTAGTTGTGGCATGCGGGCTCAGTAGTTGTGGCATGTGGGCTTAGCCCCTGAACCACCAGGTAAGTCCCTCTTCTTGCAACATCTTTAAAATAATCCTCCAACTCCAGTCTCAAAAGCAACATCTCTTTTTCTCTTGAGATCTCTCCCCCAGATTCATGCATTCTCTTGCTTTTGCCTGGGCTGGTTGGCTGGTTTGCTGCTCTCAAGATCTGTCATATGGCTGTTACTCCAGCATTTCCCTTGACTATCCTTCTAGATTGGATTCACTGTTTACTGAATCTCATGGCTTCCAGTTTGTGGTTTAGTGCCTCCTTTTCCTGGAGTGCATGCTCAACTAAGAAATTGTGGGTTGGAGTTTCCTGAGCCCTTGCATGCCTGAAAATGTTTTAATCTAACCTCACACTTGATTAGTAATTTGGATATATAATTTGAGGTTGCATATATTTTTATTATAATTTATGTAAACTAAAAAACAAAAGAAAACAAAAAGTTTACCCATTTTTCCCACCTCCACACCCTGCCTCTGGCAACCATCAGTCTGTTCTCCATATCTAAGAGCTTGGTTTTTTAATTAATTAAAATTTTTTTAAGATTCCAAATATAAGAGAGATCATATAGTATGTCTTCCTCTGACTTATTTCACTTAGCATAATGCCCTGCAGGTCCATTTATATTGTTGCAAATGAAAAGATTTCATTCTTTTTTATGGCCGAATAATATTCCATTGAATGTATATACCACATCTTCGTTATCCATTCATCCATCAATGGACACATAGGTTGTTTCCATACCTTGGCTATTGTAAATGATGCTGCAGTGAACATGGGGCGTGGGGGAGGTGCATATATCTTTTTGAGTTAGTTTTTTCGTTTTCTTCCAATAAATACCCAGAAGTGGAATTGCTGGGTCATATGATAGTTCTATTTTTAATATTTTGAAGAGCCTTCATACTGTTTTCCAGTGGGCTTCACCAGTTTACATTCCCACCAATAGTACACAAGGGTTCCCTTTTCTCTGTATCCTTGCCAACACTTGTTATTTCTAGTCTTTTTGATAATAGCCTTTCTAACAGATGTAAAGTACTATCTCATTGTGGTTTTGATTTGCATTTCCCTGATGATTAGTGATGTAGGGCATCTTCTCATGATGTCTTCTTTGGAAAGACATCTGTGTATCTTCTTGGGAAAAATGTCATTTGTCTGTTGGAAAAGTGTCTATGATCTTCTGCTCATTTTAAAATCAGATTGTTTCTTTTTTTGCTGTTGAGTTGTATGAGTTCTTTATATATTTTGGAATTAGCCCCTTATCAGATACATGATTTGCAAATATTTTCTCCCATTCAGTAGGCTGCCTTTTCATTTTATTGATGATTTGCTTTGCTGTTCAGAAGCTTTATAGTTTGATGTAGTCCCACTTTATTTTTGCTTTTGTTGTTTTGCTTTTTTTTTTTAAGTAAGCTTTTTTAAAAATTTTATTTACTTTATTTATTTTTGGCTGCATTGGGTCTTCACTGCTGCACTCAGGCTTTTCTCTAGCTGTGGCGACCAGGGGCTACTCTTCGTTGAGTTGTGCGGGCTTCTCATTGTGGTGGCTTGTTGCGGAGCGTGGGCTCTAGGTGCTTGGGCTTCAGTAGTTGTGGCACGCAGGCGCAGTAGTTATGGCTTGCAGGCTCAGTAGTTGGGATGCATGGGCTTAGTTGCTCCACGGCATGTGGGATCTTCCCAGACCAGGGCTCAAACCCGTGTTCCCTGCATTGGCAGGCAGATTCTTAACCACTACACCACCAGGGAAGTCCCTGTTGCTTTGCTTTTGATGTCAGAATCAAAAAATCATTGCCAAGATCTATGTCAAGGAGCCTACTGCCTATGTTTCTTCTAGGAGTTTCATGGTTTCAGGTCTTACACTCAAGTCTTTCATCTATTTTTTTTTCTTTCATCTATTTTGAGTTAATTTTTGTGTATGGTGTAAGGTAATAGTCCAGTTTCATTCTTTTGCATGTGGCTGTCCAGTTTTCCCAATACCATTTATTGAAGAGACTATCCTTTCTCCATTGTATTTATATTCTTGGCTCCTTCGTCATGAATTAGTATAAACATGGGTTTATTTTTAGGCTCTTTATTCTGTTCTGTTGATACGTGTGTCTGTTTTTGTACCATACTATTTAATACTGTTTATATACTGTTTACTGAAGTTGAACATAATTTAGGATCAGCGTTTAAGGTCAAGGTTTTAGGGTCAGCGAGCATTCTCTTTTCTTCTGTTACCTAGTGTAGCTGTTGTACTGTTTTGATTCTTTTCCTTTTTAGTTGGTTTCTCCCTACTGCCAGAATCTTATTTAATCCCTTTTCTTTTAATATTTTATAGTGGTTTTTGTTTGTTTAGTTTTATTGACTGTACTGGATACTTAGTGAGCTGGGCCCTTTCCATCTGGAGATTAGAGTCTCTTAACTCTGGGAAATTTCTTTGTCCTATTTCTTCATTTATTTATTTATGTACTCTTATTTTCTGTTTTTATCTTTCTGGAACTCCTCATTTGTAGGATTTGGACCTGCTGGATTGATTATATTTGTCTCTATTCTCTCTCATTTTGTTGTACTTTCTGAGATACTTCTAATCCTTTTATTGCATTTTTTTAAATTTTGAGAATTAAAAAACAATTCTACAGTTCTTCTGGTTCTGATCCTTTTTTTTTTTTAATAAATTTTATTTATTTGTTTTATATTTACTTTTTTTCTTAATATTATTTTATTTATTAATTTGGTTGCACCGGGTCTTATTTATTTATTTATTTTTATATTTATTTTTGGCTGTGTCGGGTCTTCGTTTCTGTGCGAGGGCTTTCTCCAGTTGCGGCAAGCGGGGGCCCACTCTTCATCGCGGTGCGCGGGCCTCTCACTATCGCGGCCTCTCTTGTTGCGGAGCACAGGCTCCAGACGCGCAGGCTCAGTAGCTGTGGCTCACGGGCCCAGTTGCTCCGTGGCATGTGGGATCCTCCCAGACCAGGGCTCGAACCCGTGTCCCCTGCATTAGCAGGCAGATTCTCAACCACTGCGCCATGAGGGAAGCCCTGATCCTTTTTTTTTTTAATAAAGTTTTTCATTTATTTATTTTTGGCTGCATTGGATATTCATTGCTTTGCACAGGCTTTCTCTAGTTGCAATGAGTGGGGGCTACTCTTCGTTGTGGTGTGCATGCTTCTAGTTGCAGTGGCTTCTCTTGTTGCGGAGCACAGGCTCTAGGTGCGCGGGTTTCAGTAGTTGTGGCTCACGGGCTCTAGAGCGCAGGCTCAGTAGTTGTGCATGGGCTTAGTTACTCCACGGCATGTGGGATCTTCCCGAACGAGGGCTCAAACCCGTGTCCCCTGCATTGGCAGGTGGATTCTTAACCACTGTGCCACCAGGGAAGTCCTTATCCTTTTTTTTTTTTTTTTTTATAAATTTATTTATTTATTTTTTTGGCTGTGTTGGGTCTTCGTTTCTGTGCGAGGGCTTTCTCCAGTTGTGGCGAGCAGGGGCCACTCTTCATCGCGGTGCGCGGGCCTCTCACTATCGCGGCCTCTCTTGTTGCGGAGCACAGGCTCCAGACGCGCAGGCTCAGTAGTTGTGGCTCACGGGCCCAGTTGCTCTGCAGCATGTGGGATCTTCCCAGACCAGGGCTCGAACCCGTGTCCTCTGCATCGGCAGGCAGATTCTCAACCACTGCGCCACCAGGGAAGCCCTTTTTTTTTTTAAATATTTATTATTTAGGCTGCAATGGGTCTTAGTTGTGACGCGCAAGATCTTTATTTATTTATTATTTTATTTTATTTTATTTTTTAAATTAATTAATTTATTTTTGGCTGTGCTGGGTCTTCATTGCTGCACACGGGCTTTCTCTAGTTGCGGTGAGCGGAGGCTACTCTTCATTGCAGTGCGGCAGCTTCTCATTGTGGTGGCTTCTCTTGTTGCAGAGCATGGGCTCTAGGCACACGGGCTTCAGTAGGTGTGGCATGTGGACTGAGTAGTTGTGGCGCATGGGCTTAGTTGCTCCACAGCATGTGGAATCTTTCCGGACCAGGGCTTGAACCTGTGTCCCCTGTATTGGCAGGTGGATTCTTAACGACTGCACCACCAGGGAGACCCCTCATCCTTTTTTATATATAGCAAATTGTTGTCAATTTACTGATACAGTATCTTTAAGAATGTCTCTGAGGATACTAACTTGAGAGTTGTTTTTTTTTTTTTAAGGTCTCTTCTGTTTGTTTTTTTTTTGCATTATGTCTGTTTCCTCCAGATCCATGTTCTGTTTATCTTTGGTCTCTTCTTTTCATTTTGGAGACATTTCTCAAATATATTGTGATCTCTGGTTGTCCATTTATATTTAAGAGTGGGAGACACTGAAGCTGATTGGGAGCTCTGTGTGTATGTGGGGGGCTAACCGATTGTCAGACTTTGCTTTAGGTGATAGGGCAGAAAACTGTGCTAACGCTATGGGACCCTCAAATTCATGCATTTAGAGACATTCAAGACCAGGGAGGGCTTCCGTGGTGGTGCAGTGGTTGAGAATCCGCCTGCCAATACAGGGGACACGGGTTCGAGCCCTGGTCTGGGAAGATCCCACATGCCGCGGAGCAACTGGGCCCGTGAGCCACAACTACTGAGCCTGCGCATCTGGAGCCTGTGCTCCACAACAAGAGAGACCGCGATAGTGAGAGGCCCGCGCACTGCGATGAAGAGTGGCCCCCACTCACCACAACTGGAGAAAGCCCTCGCACAGAAACGAAGACCCAACACAGCCAAAAAATAAATTAATTAATTAAAAAAAAAAAGACCAGGGAAAAGCTGATCAGTGGTTCTGAATATAGATTTTAATTTACATAATTTTATCCCCAAGTCTTACTTGTCTTTCCCCAGCATCCCTGGATTCTGAGAATCCTGATCCTCTCTGGGTTTCTCTGGGCAAGCCAGCCCCATTTTGATTGTATCCCTCTCTGCTACCAGCACTCTAAACTGCGGCTTCTTCCTGCTCCATATGTTACCACTCATGTTTGTTCTTTGTCTTCCAGAATTTAAAAACAAAATTCTCATCTACTGGTAGCCCCTTCTCTCTGTTTATAGTGAGTTTATTTATTTTTATTTCTATTTATTTATTTTTTTAATGTTATTTATTTATTTCTGCATTGGGTTTTCGTTGCTGCGCGCAGGCTTTCTCTAGTTGCCGCGAGCAGGGGCTACTCTTCGTTGCAGTGCACGGGCTTCTTATTGCGGTGGCTTCCCTTGTTGCGGAGCACCGGCTCTAGGCACGCAGACTTCAGTAGTTGTGGCTCTTGGGCTCTAGAGCACAGGCTCAGTAGTTGTGGCGCACGGGCTTAGTCGCTCCGCGGCATGAGTTTATGTATTTTTTAATTCCTTGCGATGACTCTATATAGTGTCGACTTGGGTGGGCTGAAGTACATTTTCCAGCCATGTTTCTTTCTTTCTTCTATGTTTCTTATTAGGGTGGGTCACAGGGGAGATTTTTGTGTCTAATATGAAACATTTATCCCTGGACAACCAGAAATTTTCTAATCCTTTCCCCAGAAAAGATTATGAAGCCCCTTTTTTGTCTTTGGGGAAATCTTCATTCTCCCTAGCTGGTTTACATCCCCTCTTTGATATTCTGTAACTTAAATTCTGAGATATAAAGCTAGCTAGTATTAATACATCTTATGTTAGATGATAAGGAAGAAAAATCAATTAAAAGATATTTGACTAATAAATATATATTTAAACCTTTAATATCAAACGTTAAGGAAGAAATATTCATAACTATCACAGCCCTTATTTCAGCAACTGGTCATGTAATTACAGTTGGTATTTATAACTGCCTTCTTCCTCTACTTAATCCATATTCCCTTTGCTGTCAGTGAGCACCTCAGCTGGTCTTGGTTCCTTGCCTGGTGGAGTGACCCAAACCTTCATTTTTGAAAGGTCTGAGCTATTCTCAACCCTGCCTGAATTGAGTTATTGTAGTTTTCTGTTGACTTTAATCACAGGACATGGAAGTACTAAGGGGTGTCCTAGAGGATCTCCTCCGTTCCAGACATACTCCTCACCCTCACTGTGTAGAAATAACCCAATTTCCCCTTGAACGACAGGATTAATCCCCCCCCCGCCACAGCCAGTACAGTAACTCCCTTTTTTGCTTGTTGATTCAGAACCCAAAGTGGCCAGATGGCAGTCTGAACTGGAGTTTAATAGAGTCATTGTTGTGTCCCCTGATAGAAGCATTCTCCCTTTGAAACTAAGACTTCTAGATTACCAAAGACTGATGTCACAGGGATAGGAAGTTAATATTTTGCTGAAACCGAATTTATTACTCTCATTTATTTCCCTAACAAATGAAAGAAAAACCCTTTTATTTCTCATTAGAGGCATGAAAGGCATGACCATCACCGAAGCCAAAAACCTTGGAACCATCCTAAATTCTTCCTTTTCCATTATTTTAATCCCACCTGTTAGAAAATTTATCAGCTTTACTTTCCTTCACATCTCTCACTTTTATCTCCTCCTTTACATCCTCATATCAATCACTGCCTTAGAACAGACTTCACCTTCACTTACTCAAATTGTAGAGACAATCTACAATTAGCTTTTCCCACTTATCCATCTACTACTTTTCTGCTAGAGAAATCTTTTAAAAATCACGTCATATTTAGTGGCTCTACGTGCTTAAGGTAATTTCCAACTTCTTACCCAGCTGAATTAATTCATCTGTTGTAACAGAGATCCAAAGTCACATGGCTTTAACAAGTTAGAAGTTTATTCTCTCTCAGGACTTATATGGTGGCTCTCCAGTATCAAGAATCCAGGTTCCTTCTGATTTGTTACTTTACCATCTCTTAGTATGTTGCCCTTATCTACATGGTTCAGGATGCCTCACCACCATGTCACAGCCAGCATGAAAAAGAAAATGGTGAAGAGAAGGATGTGTTCTTCCCTTTAAGTTTACAACCTGGAAGGATGTGTAAATCATTTTCACTCTCAGCTCATTGGCCAGAACATGGCTAAAAGTTCCAGCTGCAAGAGACTTTGGGAAAGAGAGTCTTTAGTCTGGCTATCCTTATGTCTAGCTAATAATGGAGAGGCTCAATTACTGTAGAAAAAGGGGGAATGAATTTTGGAGGTGTACCAGTAGTCCATGCCACCGAGGTATACAAGGTCTTCTGGAGATTGACCCTTGCCTGGCTCTACCTTATCTCTTAGTGTGCTGCTTTTCCACTCCTTCTCCTTTCCTAGGTGTCCTAGACTTTGTTTCCTCTTTCAGCCATGCTAAACTGTTTGCCAAACATGCTATGCTGGTTATGTTTCTCTGCCTTTCCTCATAATGCTTCTTTAGCCTGAGATGTCCTTGCCACCCACTCCCGTCATCTCCAATACTCTGTTAACCTGATCTCTGAGAATTTGTTTTTCAAGAGTTAACTTAAGCATCTTTTATTATATAAAGCCTTTATTGGAGAGCACCACCTTCACCCTGGTAGAACTGACCATTCTCTCCTCTGTTGCCCTTATTATTTGCAGATAGACTAGTCATTTTACCTTTTGGCAGTTATTTACACTTAGATTCTTTCTCTTCCATTGTAAACCCTTTGAGGGCAAAGAAGACATTTTATTCATGTATCCCTTGGATGTAGCATAGTGCCTGACAGAGGATATACACTAAATATTTACCAAATACGCAAGTGGGTCCATAGCAAAAATATATCTGTCCAGATTTTTAAATGTCAGGGCATGCTTTTAAGACATAGCTGGCTGCTGTTTTTTAAACTTTTGTCAATTAGTCAAGATGATAATGTTAGCTCCAACAGTATCTATAATCATCCTATATTATCTTGTTAATTGTTTCATATTTAGTTTTTAGTTATAATTTAACTCTAAAAGTACTTTCAGAATTAGCTACGGGACTTTTTTTTCTGTTTGAAATGAGTGGACTTTTCTGTCTACTAAGGCACAATATTTATAATTGCTTTTTAACAATTCAGTATATCAGTGACTTGCTGCAGGAGATTTGTCCTGAGACCTTCTGAGCTCTGCCACCTTAACATACTGGTTCTAAGATATAGATATCTCAGGGTTTGTTTAATGACTAAGAGTCATTTTTGTAAACAGATACTAAGGCAAGATTGCCTTAAATATTTTTACATGGAGAATTTTTTTTTTTCTGCATTACTGTCTTGAGTAATATCTTTTGTTTTACTTGTAGATTTGATGGTCCTCGAAGATTTGAGGATTTAGGGTCAAGGTGTGAAGGACCGAGACCCAAAGGGCCTCGTTTTGAAGGAAATCGCCCCGATGGGCCAAGACCCAGATATGAAGGTCACCCAACAGAGGGCGCTAAAAGCAAATGGGGAGTGATTCCCCGGGGGCCAGCATCTCAGTTCTATATTACCCCCAATACATCCCTCAGTCCTCGACAGAGTGGACCACAGTGGAAAGGCCCCAAACCAGCTTTTGGACAGCAACATCAGCAGCAAGCTAAGTCACAAGCAGAACCAGGAAACAAAGAACCATTAGCAGACACCAGTAGTAACCAGCAGAAGAATTTTAAAATGCAATCAGCTGCATTTTCCATTGCTGCAGATGTAAAGGATGCCAAGGCGGCTCAGTCAAATGAGAATCTAAGCGACTCTCAGCAAGAGCCACCTAAAAGCGAAGTCTCGGAAGGGCCCATAGAGCCTTCTAATTGGGACCAGAATTCTCAAAGTATGGAGACTCAAATGGACAAAGCCCAAGCTGTTACTCAGCCTGTACCCCTTGCAAATAAACCTGTACCTTCTCAATCTACTTTTCCCTCAAAAACAGGGGGGATGGAGGGAGGAACAGCAGTAGCAACATCATCATCACTAACTGCAGATAATGATTTTAAACCTTTGGGTATTGGTCTGCCCCATTCAGAAAACAACCAAGATAAAGGGCTGCCTCGGCCAGATAACAGAGATAATAGGTTAGAAGGCAATCGAGGCAGCAGCTCATCTTACAGAGGTCCTGGGCAAGGCAGAATGGAAGACACACGGGATAAAGGACTAGTAAATAGAGGTAGAGGCCAGGCAATCAGCCGTGGCCCAGGGTTGGTCAAGCAAGAAGACTTTCGTGATAAAATGATGGGTAGAAGAGAAGACAGTCGAGAGAAGATGAGTAGAGGAGAAGGCAGCCGGGACAGAGGGTTGGTGAGGCCAGGAAGCAGTCGGGAGAAAATGCCAGGTGGTCTGCAAGGCAGCCAGGAGAGGGGTAGAGCTGGCAGCCGAGAAAGGGGACCACCTCGGAGGGCTGGCAGCCAGGAGAGAGGACCCCCTCGAAGACCTGGGAGTAGAGAGAGAGTACCACCCCGAAGAGCTGGGAGCAGGGAGAGGGGACCACCTCGAGGGCCTGGCAGTCGGGAAAGGGGTCTGGGAAGACCAGATTTTGGTCGTGACAGAGGTCCATTTAGACCAGAACCAGGAGATGGTGGGGAAAAAATGTATTCATATCACCGAGATGAGCCTCCTAGGGCAACATGGAACCATGGAGAAGAGAGGGGGCATGAAGAGTTCCCATTAGATGGTAGAAATGCTCCAGTGGAACGAGAAAGACTTGATGATTGGGATAGAGAGAGATACTGGAGAGAATGTGAACATGACTATCAAGATGATACACTAGATTCATATAACAGAGAGGACAGGTTTTCGGCACCATCTCGATCTCATGATGGAGATAGACGAGGCCCTTGGTGGGATGATTGGGAGAGAGATCAGGATATGGATGAGGACTACAGCAGGGAAATGGACAGGGACTTGGACAGGGACGTGGATCGGATCGGAAGACCTATGGATATGTATGATAGAAATTTGGATAATGAGTGGGACAGAGATTATGGGAGACCACTGGATGAACAAGAATCACAGTTCCGTGAACGAGATATTCCATCTATTCCACCTTTACCACCCCTCCCACCTCTTCCACCTGTGGATAGATATCGGGATGATAGATGGAGAGAAGAAAGAAATCGAGACCATGGGTATGATCGAGATTTCCGTGATAGGGGTGAGTTGAGGATCCGAGAGTACCCAGAAAGAGGAGATACATGGCGGGAAAAGCGAGATTATATTCCTGACAGAATGGACTGGGAAAGAGAACGATTGTCAGACAGATGGTACCCATCTGATGTGGATAGACATTCCCCCATGGCGGAACATATGCCCTCCTCACATCATTCTTCTGAAATGATGGGGTCGGATGCAAACTTAGACTCTGACCAAGGCCTTGGAGGGGTAATGGTTCTCAGTCAGAGGCAGCATGAAATCATTTTGAAAGCTGCACAAGAACTGAAAATGCTTCGGTAAGTTAACTACTTAAGATCATTTCTTTTAGTCAAAACCGCATTCAGACTGTTCTTTTTAAAATGATGTGTTATATTTGAATGGAATCATTTTTGTTCAAGTTCTTACCACATGATTTTAATTTTAATTTCTAGTCATTGAGTGCTGTTTTAGGGTAGGATGGATATTTAGGAACTGTATTAATTATAAACTTATGTCCTGAAATATGAAAATTTGATAGCCATTCTTGGCTTTTGTAGATATGTTGCCGACATGCCATGCCTGTGATTGTTTCAAGTTCAAACTTCAACTTTCCAGTGCTCTGGATTTCACAGAGCTCATATGTAAAATCCCTTTTTTCCCCTGAGGCAGTTTGTTCTTTGGTATTAGATCTGATAGACTTCATATTCACTAATCTTTGGTATAACTTTGGAAAGTGCTGGAAGGATTTATATTTTTCTCTGTTGAAGCTAAGAATGGTTTACCTGGAAGCAGCCTCAGATTTATCTAACTATTGATTCTTTCTTTTTGGGATGTATTATCTTTCATTATAACTAGAAGCAGTATCTCTACTTGAGGATGTTACTTGTTTCTACATAATCAGATATTTTCTTTGTGAGATGGAGAATAGAATTTGGATTTCTTGATTTACAATCACCCAACTATGTATAGGTATCTACATAATGCTTCCCATTAGTAGCAGTAATAATAAAAGCTAACATTTATTGCATGCTTACTATGTACCAGGAACTGTACTAAGTGCTTTGTATGTATTAATTCATGTAATCCTTATACCAACTATATCCTGAGATGAGAATTTAGGAGTCACTGACAGATTGCAATGAGAAATTACTTTTTGAGTAATCTCTTAGGAATTAGCAATGTTTTGTGAAAATAAATTAATGGTTAGTTTTTGATATATTCCAATGTATTGTGTTTTTTTTTCATTTTTCAATTCTGGTCTACATTTGTGGATTATGCCAATTGAAATTATAACTGAAGCTTTATGACTAAAAAAGTATAATGAGGAAAAATACCTGTAAGTAAAGATCAAAGATCAGGTGCCTCAGGAAACAAAACAGATTTCTGTGGTCTATAGAAGATACACGCTAAGAGATTTGACTTTTCCAGATTACTCCTGAAGATAGTAGTAAATGTGGAAAGTATGCTATAGAACATTTAGCTATTCTCTGTTCACTTTTAAATTATGGACACCTTTAATTTAACACCTACTGTGTGCTGGCACTGTGCTGATAATTTAGCATGTATTATCTCAATCCTCCTATCTCAAATCCTTACCGCAAAGGCCTGCAAAGATAAGTAATAGTATTCCCACTTCACCAAAGACACTAAGGCTCAGAGAGTACCACTTGGCTACTAGAATTGGTAAACCTAGAATTTGAACCCAGTCGGTCCAACTCTAAAATCTGTTGTTTATGGAGAGCACCAAGCTGATTGGTGTTACTAAGCTGCCAAGGTTTCTTTCCTTTCCTTTTTGAAATTTCCTTTTCACCCGTTATTGCTTTGTATAGAAATGCTGGATACAAGGTGCCTCATCATCCTTTTTTTAAAGCTCTTTCTAGGCCACATAATAAAACAAAATATGTGAAGTGATGGGTAAGAGTGGTCATAGTTAAATACAAGTCACTCACGTTGTATTGGGAAAGTCATAGTATGATTTACATGAGGCAGAAAATAATCTTTTTTTATACTTGACCCTTACTTTGTGTCCATTTGGGTCATTACACTTTACAAAATGGTAGGGAGAAAATTGTAAAAGGTCTGAAGAGGTTGTGGTAGATGTTGTATGTGTTTACTGTGGGCATTGTAAGGAAAAGTGAAGGGAATTTGACCAGCGATTTAAAGAAAAACTGGAAGAGTTACGTAACTACTCTTTAGGAGTATGAAGCGTTGTTTTAAAGGTTTAGACTGACGACTGTTCTCACTGTATACAGCAGGGGCTATAAACTAAAATGCCCACAAGAACCACACAGGTAACTAAAATGAGTGAAAGCGGGCCAGTGTAACTCTACTGGGTTTGGTGAGGACTGTGGCAAACTGCTTCATCTAAAGCAGGCAGCCACTACTCCACTGAGCTGATTGTTGGCATGTGGGAATGTAGGCCCAGTGTCTGCAGATCTCTTTAAAATTTGAATTTATATGGAAAAATATGTTATTTTGCTTTGTAAGTAATGGCAGCTAGCTCAGATTTTAAAACTAATATGGAAGCTAAATTTTAAAAAACCTTTTTATATATTCATATATATCCAAAGACATTGATATTTGGCCCATGTGCCACCATTTTGCAACCTCTTATCTAAAGACTATTGAACAAAGAAAAAAATAGCAAGAGAGATTTTTGTTGGATGAAAGAAAAACATGACAAGTAGGTGAGATATTAAAATAGACTAAAGAGGCA
Source organism: Balaenoptera musculus (assembly GCF_009873245.2). Lineage (NCBI taxonomy): Eukaryota > Metazoa > Chordata > Mammalia > Artiodactyla > Balaenopteridae > Balaenoptera > Balaenoptera musculus. Next base: position 148,247,649 of record NC_045786.1, read on the forward strand.
GGTTCTAGAATCGGTCCTTGAAGATCTTCAATAATTTATCATTATTTTATAGGTCGTAGATGACTGATCAGTTAGCTCATAAAGGCAAGAGAGTATTACCCTGGAGATGCTTAATGGGCACTGTAGAGGGTTTGAAAAAAGGTTTTAGTTTCCTTTTTTGTTCTTCAATATTAATTATAGTTATTTAGCAATGGAGAACACATGCCTTATGTACAATGGCAATTTTATTTGTTTACAGAGAACAGAAAGAACAGCTTCAAAAGATGAAAGACTATGGGTCTGAGCCACAGATGCCTGACCATCTACCACCCCAGGATTCAAGATTGCAGAATACATCTTCAAGACCTGGAATGTATCCGGTATGGGAAAATATGTGCCCAGAAAATGAAATGGTTCTTACTTTGTATGTTTGTATGTCGTTTGATTTTTTTTTTTTATATTACAATAAGTATAAATTTCCTCTATAAAAAATGTAAATTTTGGAAAAGTAAAAAGCTAATGGTAATGGACCTTTGAAAATATTATGAGTATGGTCGAAAGTGTGACAGAAATGCTTTTTCCCCCAGGGTTTGATAAGTACACCAAGCACACCGGAACTATATATATGGCTTGGTGTTCACAAAATTGTAGAATTTTCTTGGTAATCCTTTTTGTTCAAATAGTCCTGTTTTCCATTTGGACAGTGCAGGGACTACCTGTGAGCCCTGCTCATGTGAGCTTCGTAGTCTCCCTGCCTCTTCAGGCTACTAGTCCTTAGCTAGGGAAGGGGTTGAACATCGTGCCCCAGTTCAGGCAGTGAAGCTACGTTAAAGACTTGTGTGATTAAGCTCTCCCCTTGTTTTGCTTTCATTTTGTTGTTGTTGTTGTTTTACCTTTAAGCCAGTGATGGGCTTTAAAAACGTTATCATGCAAATATAAGTGAGAGAGAGAAAAAAAACACTACTGAACCATTTCATCAGATTAACTCTTCATTTCTCAACGTTCCCTTCCATCCTAATCTAACACACAACACTCAGACGTAATTGTTGATGTCAGCAACCACCATGATGTTGACTCCCCAAATCATATCTCTTGGCCTGTGTATGCATCCATCTGCCTACAGGGTTTCTCTCTGGGTGTGTCTCCTGCCAAACTCAACATATTTAAAATGGAGCTCATTACCATCCTCCATGAAAACTTGTTCTTTCTCCTCATTATCACCTAGTCACCCGAACTTGAAACCTGAAGTCAGCCGTAACTCTTTTCTCTGTCCTAACCTGCTGTGTTCAGTCATTCTGTTGATTAATTTTACTATCTTTTTAATATTGTTCAAGTATTCTATCCTCCACTTCCCTACAACCTCAGTTCCAGCCTTTGTCAGTTCTTGCCTAGATTATTTCAGAAACACCCTAATTCATCTCTCTCCATCTCATTCCCCTCTATTCCATTCTTCATTCTGCTTCCAGAGTGATTATTTTTAAAATATTTTTTGAATCAAATTTTGAGTTATAATTTACATATGTTTGAAGCCCACAGTTTGAGTTTTGACAAATGTATACCAAAAGATAAAAAAATTTCCATTGCCCCCAAAAGTTCTCTCATGCCACTTTGTAGTTAGGACTCCCCTACGCTCTACTTTAGGCAGCAATGATGTGACTGCTGGCCAAAATAGACATTTTATGTCTTTTTTTTTTTTTTTTTTGGCTGCGTTGGGTCTTCGTTGCTGTGCACGGGCTTTTTCTAGTTGTGGCGAGTGGGGGCTACTCTTCGTTGCGGTGCACAGGTTTCTCACTGCGGTGGCTTCTCCTGTTGCGGAACACAGGCTGTAGTCATGCAGTCTTAAGTAGTTGCAGCACGCGGGCTCAGCAGTTGCGGCACGCGGGCTTCAGTAGTTGTGGCACGTGGGCTCAGTAGTTGTGGCGTCGGGTCCTAGGGTGCATGGGCCCTAGGGCACAGGCTCAGTCGTTGTGGCTCATGGGCTTAGTTGCTCTGTGGCATGTGGGATCTTCCCAGACCAGGGGTTGAACCCACGTCCCCTGCATTGGCAGGTGGATTTTTAACCACTTCACCACCAGAGAAGTCTCCAAAATGGACATTTTAAAACATAAATCTCACCATGTTGTACCTTGGCTTTAGAACGCTTCAGTATTCTTGTGTTCCTTTCAGGATAAAATCTAGATTCTTTTGCCTGGCCTTTTATGTTCTTCCTGAGCTGGCCCAAGCTCTGCTTACCATTACTTGCTACTCCCTCTCTTTACTTTCCCTCCACATAGAGCTTCTGACAATTCTGTGAGTGTGACTGGCCCTTACTTCTCCATGCCTTTGCATATGCATGTTGTTCTCTAAACCTAGAGTTTCTTTTTTTTTCTCTTCGTATCCTCTCCTCCAACTAGTTAATTCTTGTTTATTTTTTAGAACTCATCTCTGTATCTTCTCTTCCACTTGTGTAAGACAATTGCTCTCGCATGTACGCCTGTAACATCTTATGGGCCTCTGTCAGAACCCTTATCATACTGTATTTGGATTGTCTGTTTTCTTGTCTGTCTTGCCTTCTGTCTTGTCTTGCCTTCTCTCTTATCTTGCCTGTCCTTCATAAGGATAGGAACTACATCTTTTATCTTTGACTCTCTTAGCAAATAGTAGAAGCTCTAGATTATAGATCCACATTTCTGCTTTATTCACTTGATAAATCAATCATAAACATTTTAACATATTGCTACGTGCTTTTTATTTTTGATGCACAATTAAAACTATTCCATTTAACAAAGTTAAATCTTTGTTTCTAATCTTTTATTAATACAATGTTAATAAATGTCTTTGTATCAAATTCTTATTTTTTTTAGTTTTAATATTTTTTTATTGAAGTATAGTTGATTTACAATGTTGTGTTAATTTCTGTACAGCAAAGTGATTCAGTTATACGTATATACACATTTTTAATATTCTTTTCCATTGTGGTTTATCCCAGGATATTGAATACAGTTCTTTGTGCTATACAGTAGGACCTTGTTGTTTACCCATTCTATAGATAAAAGCTTACATCTGCATTCTTTATTTTCTACAAACCACTATGCATTATGCTTCAAATTCTTATTTTAGATAACTTCTTAAAAGTACTTTTAAACTCCTATAGTGGTATACTTTAGTTAAAGAACAAGTACATTTTTAATGATTCCTATAGTATAGCCAACAGCTCTCTAAAATAGTTATATAACAACTATACTATAGCCTAGCAAGCATCAGCTACTTAATATTTTTGGAAGATTTAATATTTTAATAAAATGTTTTAAAATGTTTGGTAATGGGACGTCCCTGGTGGTCCAGTGGTCACGACTCTGCGCTCCCAGTGCCAGGGGCCCAGGTTTGATCCTTGGTCAGGGAACTAGATCCCTCATGCTGCAACTAAAGATCCCGCACACAGCAACGAAGATCCCGAGTGCGGCAACGAAGATCCTGCGTGCCGCAACTAAGACCTGGTGCAGCCAAATAAATAAATATTTTTAAAAAAAATAAAATGTTTGGTAGTTTTGATAATTAGTGAACATGAATATTTTCTGATAATTGTTAATTACATTTCTTATAAAAATCCTGTTTTATCTATTTGACTCTTAAGGTTTTTCTTACTAATTTATGTGATCCTTAGTATGGTACAGATATTAATCCTTTCTCATGTAAATACTGTAGGAGTGTTCTGTTTTTCACAAATGTATGTATTGCTTTCACTATGTAATATGAAAAAAACACTTTTTATTTGTAGACATAGTCCAGAATCCTTATGATATCTAAAGCATGTCTGGATAGCTGTGCTCCAGACGCAGTAGCTTTGTCATGCATAGGCATTTCCCTAACAAAGTTTAAAGTGCCGTAACCTAAAGTTTACCTTACATCATTTACCTAATAGTCATTTGTCTTTAACTCCAGCCTATAGTGGCCTCTTGTTAAATAATATTTCTTACGTTATTAGCCAAAATGTAATTTTGTTACTCAAAAAGTTTAACACGCAGCCTGTGTATGAATAAATATATAAGTAATGTGTATTGTTGGCTTTCCAAGGTCTAAAGTAACTGTCAATTTGTTTGTCAATAGAACAAACCAGAAACATAGAACTAAGAGAAGTGGGTAAAGAGTGTTCGAATCAGAGATTAAAATTATCTCTGATTGCAAAGATTAAAATAAAATTTGACAATTGGGTTTTAACATTAAGTAAATAGAACCTATCTACCAAGAGATTCTACTGTTTCCTTAATATACATTTCTGTTGACATTTGGTGGTTGTCAGAGAGATTACTAAATGTCCCATTTGGTATCTTTGTTTTGTTGTTTCCCGATTCTGATGTTGTGTGTTGGTACCAGCCTTGCCACAAACTACTATTGTCAGTCAGACAATTAGATAGAAGTGAGGGAGCTAGCTAGAGTTTGTTTCTCTCACTGGAAATTCACTATTTTTGTGGAGGAGATAGGTTACCATAGTGGGGAGATAGTTTATAGCAGAGATTCTTAACCAGGTGGTGAACATCAGAATTACAGAAGTTTTGTTTATTTTAAACTAATGCCAGGACCTCACTCACAGAAATTCAGTAGGTTTGAGGTGGGCCTGGGATATTTGTATCAAATTGGCTAGCACCCTAATTTTTCTGGAAGGAGAAGAAAAAGAGGGTGGTTCATTGCAGGGAAGGGAGGAGGTGATAGTGTTGAGGGCATTTTTTTTTTTCCTTTTTTAAACCAACCTAAGGTATTTGAGGTATAATTTACATCATCTAATTTGCCCATTTTAAGTTTGTAATTCAGTGATTTTTAGTAAATTTACTGAGTTGTCCAACCATCGCCATAATCCAGTTGTAGAACATTTTCATCACCCCAGTAAGATCCCTTGTGCCAATTTGCAGTTAATCCTCATTCCTACCCAAGTCCCAGGCAACAGCTAATCCACTTTCTGTCCCTATAGATTTGCCTTTTTGGGCATTTAATTTAAGTGGAATCATACAATATGTGGTCTTTTGTGTCTGGCTTCTTTCACTTAGCATAATGTTTTCAAGGTTCATCCATGTTATAGCATGAATCAGTACTTCATTTCTTTTTATTGCCAAGTAACAATCTGTTGTATGGCTATACCATATTTTGTTTATCCATTCACCAGTTGATGGACATTTGGGTTATCGAATAATGCTGTTGTGAATATTTGTGTGCAGGTCTTTGGGGGGGCATGTTTTTTCTTGGTTAGAGACCTAGGAATGGAACTGCTGAATTATTTGGTAAATTGAAGTTTAACTTTTTGACAAATTGTTAGACCATTTTCCAAAGTGGAAATTTTACATTCTTACTAGCAGTCTAAGAGTCTTTGTGTTTCTCTACATCCTTGCCATCATTTGTTATTGTCTGTTTTATCAATTATAGCCATTCTACTGGGTATGAAATGGTACCTCATTGTGGTTTTAATTTGCATTTCCCTCATGACTAATGATGTCGAGCATATTTTCATGGGCTTATTGGCCATTCATATGTTTTCTTTGGAAAACTATATGCAAATCTTTTGCCCATATTTTTTTTGACTATTTGTCTTATAACAGATTTTTATATTCTGAATACAAGTCCTTTATCAGATAGGTGATATGCACGTATTTTCTCCCTAATGGTGTATTTTAAATTTAAAGTACAAAAAGTTTTGAATTTTGAGTAAGTTCAGTATATCAAATTTTTCTTCAATGGATTGAGAACCAGATTTTAATTTCTACTGATACATGAAAACATGATGGTATGCTCATTCATTAAGCCATTTACTCTTTTTTCCAGCCTCCAGGGTCCTATAGACCACCCCCTCCTATGGGTAAACCACCAGGTTCAATTGTAAGACCCTCTGCTCCACCAGCAAGATCATCTGTTCCTGTGACCAGGCCGCCTATCCCAATACCGCCACCGCCACCCCCTCCTCCTCCGCCGCCACCTCCTCCTCCGGTGTTAAAGCCACAGACTTCAGCTATGGAACAGGAACGCTGGGATGAAGATTCTTTCTATGGCCTCTGGGATACAAATGATGAACAAGGACTGAATTCGGAATTTAAACCTGAAGCTGCAACGATTCCATCTGCTCCAGTGTTACCACCCCCACCTGTTCACCCTTCAATCCCTCCTCCTGGCCCGGTGCCTATGGGTATGCCACCAATGTCCAAACCACCACCAGTGCAGCAGACTGTCGATTATGGCCATGGCCGAGGTGAGTGAAAGTGGCAAATTTGTATTTGGGATTCTAAAGGAATTGTTAGCTTCAGCTTTGGCTTCCTTAAGCTTCACTCTTAACAGTGTTTTTATCCCTGATTTTGTTTACCAGACATATCCACTAATAAAGTTGAACAGATACCCTATGGAGAAAGAATAACTCTACGTCCAGATCCACTACCTGAAAGATCAACTTTTGAAACAGGTAGGAGTCCCAGAGAGATCAGTATTTTTAAACCTTTTAGGACCCAATTATCATATGATTTCCCTTTTGGTAAGATTATCTGGGCCTCCCTTTTTTTTTTTTTTTCCAGTGTTCAGAAATAAAGTTTTTGTGTTTTTTTGTTTTAATTTATTAATTTATTTATTTTTGGCTGCATTGGGTCTTCGTTGCTGCATGCGGGCTTTCTCTAGTTGTGGCGAGCAGGGGCTACTCTTCGTTGTGGTGCGCGGGCTTCCTATTGCATTGGCTTCTCTTGTTGTGGAGCACGGGCTCTAGTCGCACAGGCTTCAGTAGCTGTGGCACGTGGGCTCAGTAGTTGTGGCTCGTGGGCTCTAGAGCACAGGCTCAGTAGTTGTGGTGCACAGGCTTAGTTGCTCTGCGGCATGTGAGATCTTTCCGGACCAGGGCTCGAACCCGTGTCCCCTGCATTGGTGGGCGGATTCTTAACCACTGTGCCACCAGGGAAGTCCCAGAAATAAAGTTTTAATGGAACACAGACACACTCCCATTAGCTATTGTTTACAACTGCTTTTATGCTAACAAACCAGAGCTGGGGTAGTTGCGACAAAGACTGTATGTCCTATAAAACATTGACTGTCTGTCCCTTTACAGAAGTTTGTTAATCCCTGTTCTAGACACTGGGAATTCAACATGAGAAAAATAAAAGTTTCTGTGCTTATGAAATTACATTCTAATGGGAAAAACAAACGAATAAATGAACAAGATCGTTTCAGACCTTTGAATGTATTATAAAGACAATGAAACATTTGATGTGATGGATAGTGAAGGTGGTTAATTTAGACAGAGTGGTCAAAGGAGGCCCCTGTGACAGTGAAGCTGAGAGCTGAATGACAAGGAGTCAACCATGAAGCATCTGCAAACAGATGGTCCCAGTCAGAGGGAACAGCAGGTGGTAGGTCTCAGGAACAGGAAAGTGTGGTTGCATCACAAAGAGATGGGGAAAGTAGTAGGAGGTGAGATCAGAGAGGGAACTAGGGTTAGGCAGGGGCCAGCTCACAGAGGGCCTCTTCGAATGTGGGCCTCCCTTTAATATAGCTAAAAGATTTATAAGTTGAATTTAGGGCAACAATTTATACTAGTTCTAAATTTAGATGTGTACATTTCTGCTTTTATTTCAGAAAAAAAGGGATATAGTTCTTATTTTATATTGTTTTTATAGAGCATGTAGGCCAACGAGATCGTTATGATAGAGACAGAGATCGTGAGCCTTATTTTGATCGTCAAAGTAATGTCATGGCAGATCATCGAGATTTCAAAAGGGATCGGGAGACACATAGAGATCGAGACCGGGATCGTGGTGTTATTGACTATGACCGGGATCGATTTGACAGAGAACGCCGACCTCGAGATGACAGGTATGCTATGAGAAATATCATTGCCAGGTGTGCAAATTACCATATACTTAAGTTCAGCAAAAGTCAGTGTAGTTAAAGGAAATTTAGTAAATGATGTATTTTTCTCATGCATGTGTGTGTATAATTTGGAGAGGGAAGAGTACCAATTTTCAGGAAACTAGGTGGTTGAGTTTTGTGAGCTTGAATTCGAGAGTTAAATGGGAGATGGAGATAGCCAGAAAGGAAAGGAAAGAGTATTGTTAACAAAGTTGTAATCATTGCTTAGTTAATAGGCAAACAATTTATTTTTGCAATTTGTGAGCTCTGTGGATGTGTGTATGCAAGGCAGATCTAAATGGGAAAGCAAAATGAAAATATAAGTATTGACTATGTATAGTAAGTACCCATAGAAAAAATTGGGCAGATAATGGTGTTGCATTATAAGAGACCTCCGTATATTTTTTGTTTACCAAAGCACTTACTGTTAAACCTTCTAGGACTCAGTCATATCGAGACAAAAAAGACCATTCCTCATCCAGAAGAGGGGGATTTGATAGGCCATCCTATGATCGGAAGTCTGACCGACCAGCGTATGAAGGACCGTCCATGTTTGGAGGTAGATTAGTGCCTTATTGACTATAAAGATGCTGAGAACTGAAAACAACATGAGATGCTTTCCATTGTAGTTATGGATTTAAACTTTCAGAGTAAAATGCACTCACAGATTTCTCAGAGGTGACAACATTATCACCAAAAATAGCCATGTAATTGATGAAATAAAATGTAAATTTCTCTTTTTATATTATTAAAGAAATTTTGGAAGCTAGAAACAAAGTCGCTTATAATCCCACCACCTACCATACCACAACTATTGTAATTTTGTATATTTCCTGTCATTCTCTCTTCACACACATATTAATGAAGTTGTAATCAAAGTATAAATACAGTTTCTTTGTTGTGCTCGTTCCCATTGATATTGTGTACTATATACATTTTTCCATACGTAAACCTATTAACAGCTCTATGATAGTCCATCAAGTGGATGAGATATATGACTCTTATTTTTGGACGTTTAGGTTGCTTTTAGTTTTTCACTGTTATAAATTACACTTAAACTAGAAATTCACACCTACTTACACAAACAAGCTTTCCTAAGCTGGTGACTCGTTCTCAAAATTGTAAAGCAGAAGTTACATACAGACGGACTATAAATCATACTCAGGACTATTCAGGAGTACATGTTATTCTTCTATATTCTGTTGCTTAACTTTTTTCCTAAGTTTAATACAAACAAGGATGAATTCAGTATTTTTCAGAACATTCTTTTTGCCTGAAATCATACCTAAATCTTTTCATTTTCTTGATTTCAATAGATTTACATTATCTTAAACTATCTCTAATTAAGGATAAAAGTAAGCCCCCAAATCACCATAAGTTATATTACCTTAGGAGGAGTGGAGAGAGTTAAAATTTTAAATAATTACTGTATAAATAGTAATTTGTTCAACTGCTGGAATCCTAGGAGAACGAAGAACTTACCCAGAGGAGCGAATGCCCCTGCCAGCTCCTTCACTAAGCCACCAGCCACCTCCAGCTCCGCGGGTCGAGAAGAAACCTGAATCTAAGAATGTGGATGATATTTTGAAACCACCTGGCCGAGAGAGCAGACCTGAGAGAGTAAGTCTTATGTAAATGACTAGTTTTCTTGCAAATTAGAAGCTGATAAGAAATGTTTTTAGTATCCTGAACAGAATTTCTGTACTTTTCTGTGACGTAGTATTTTTTTTTAATTTTTAAGAAAATTTTAATTTATTTTATTAAAGTATAGTTGATTTGCAATGTTGTGTTAACTTCTACTGTATAGCAAAGTGATTCAGCTACATAGATACATACATTCTTTTTCATTTTGGTTTAATCACAAGATATTGAATATATATAGTTCCCTGTGCTATACAGTAGGACCTTGTTGTTTATCCATTCTGTATATAATAATTTGCATGTGCTAATCCCAAACTCCCAGTCCATCCCCCCCACCCTCCCCCTTGGCAACCACAAATCTGTTCTCTGTGTCTGTGAGTCTGTTTCTGTGTCGTAGTTAAGTTCATTTGTGCCATACTTTAGATTCCACATATAAGTGATATCATGGTATTTGTCTTTCTCTTTCTGACTTATTTCACTTAGTGTGATAATCTCTAGGTCCATCCATGTTGCTGCAAATGGCATTATTTCATTCTTTTTATGGCTGAGTAGTATTCCATTGTGTATATGTACCACATCTTCTTTATCCATTCATCTGTTGATGGACATTTAGGTTGTTTCCACGTGTGACGTAGTATTAATATCAGATTCAAGGCATCTTACCATCTCCAAATCATCATAAAATCTCATAAACTGCCTACCCTATAGAATCTAAGAAATTAGAGCTTAATTGCTTGGCAGAAAAAAATGTTGAAAGTTTTAGAAAATAATTCATAAGAACTCAATTAATTGCAATTTGAAGAAGGGAAAAGAGGATTTGGTTTTATGGTATGTGGAGCTAAAAGAGGGAGAATTAGGAGACTTGATTAGTTTAGACATATTTTCCTCCATATGTATACATTCTTTTTGTTTTTTTTTTAAACATGTAGCTTATTATTCTTTTTTTTTTAATATTTATTTATTTATTTATTTATGGCTGTGTTGGGTCTTCGTTTATGTGCGAGGACTTTCTCTAGTTGTGGCAAGTGGAGGCCACTCTTCATCGCAGTGCACGGGCCTCTCACTATCGCGGCCTCTCTTGTTGCGGAGCACAGGCTCCAGACGTGCAGGCTCAGTAGTTGTGGCTCACGGGCCCAGCCGCTCTGTGGCATGTGGGATCTTCCCAGACCAGGGCTCTAACCCGTGTCCCCTGCATCAGCAGTCAGATTCTCAACCACTGCGCCACCAGGGAAGCCCCCTACATTCTTAAATTTATCTTTTATTGCAAAATAATTAGATTCCATTTAAATAAAATGGTACGGGAGATTTCCATCAGAAGTTTGACTCTGTATATGTATGTATGTCACTGTTTTAAAGTCTATTTCATATATTATTAGTATAGTTACTCCAGCTTTCCTGTGGCTGTTGATATATCTTTTTCCATCCTTTTAATTTCAATCTGTTTGTGTCTTTCAATGACACAAATAAAGTATGTTTCCTATAGACAGCATATAGTTGGATCATTTTTTTTATGCAGTCTGATAATTTTTGCCTTTTAATTGGATTGTTTAAATCCATTCACGTGTAATGTTATTATTGATATAGATGGCTTAAGTTCCCTGGTGGTCTAGTGGTTAGGATTCTGTGCTTTGACTGCCGTAGCCTGAGTTCAATTCCTGGTCGGGGAACTGAGATCCCGGAAGCCACACGGTGCCGCCAAAAAAAAATAAAAGGAAGGTATAGATGGCTTAATTCCATTCTTGGATTGTTCAGTTGTATTGAAATACAATTGATTTTTTCGTATTGATCGTATATCCTTCAACATTGCTGAACTCATTTATTGGTTCTAATAGATTTTTAATGGATTCCTTAGGGTTTTTCCCATATATAAGATCATGTAATCTGCAGATGGAGATGGTTTTACTTCTTACTTTACAATGTGTATGCCTTTTTTCTTTTTCTTGCCTCATTGCTCTGGCTAGACCTCCAGTACAGTGTTGAATAGATGTGGTGAGAGTGGACATACTTGTTTTATTCCTGATCTTAGAAAGAAAACTTTCAGTCTTTCACCATAAGTACAATGTTAGTTGTGGGTTTTCATTAGATGTCCTTTATCAAGTTCAGGAGGTTCCCTTCCATTCCTAGTTTGTTGAATGTTTTTATCATGAAAGGATGTTGGATTTTGTTAAATGCTTTTTCTGCACTGAGATTTTTTTGTTTTTTATCGTATTGATATAATGTATTACATTAACTGATTTTCAGATATTAATTTGAATCTCTGGGATAAACCCTACTTGGTCATGTTGTGTACTTCTTTTAATATGTTGCTAGATTCAATATGGTAGTATTTTGTTGAGAATTTTTGTATCCATAATCCTAAGAGATATCTGTAATTTTCTTGTGATGTCTTTGTCTGGTTTTGGTATCAGATTATATGCTTGGTTTGAAATGCTGGCCTCATAAAATAAGTTGGGAATTGTTCCTTCCTCTTCTATTTTTTGGAAGAGTTTGTGAAGAGTTGGTATTCTTCTTTAAAGGTTTGTTAGGATTCGGTGAAGAAGCCATCTGGGCCTGGGCTTTTCTTTTTTGGCAGTTTTTGGACTACTAATTAAATCTCTTCACTTGTCATAGGTCTACTCAGGTTATCTATTTCTTCTTGAGTCAGTTTCAGTAGGCTGTGTCTTTCTAGGAATTTGTCCATTTCTTTTAAGTTATCTACTTTGTTGGTATACAGTTGTTCATAGTATAACCCTTTTAAAATTTCAGTAAGGTTGGCAGTCATGTCCCCTCTTTTTTTCTGATTCTAGTAACTTGAATTTTCTCTCTTTTTTCTTAGTCTAGCTAAAGGTTTGTCAATTTTGTTGCTCTTTTCAAAGAGCTAGCTTTTGGTTCCATTGATTTTTCTTTGTTTTTCAGTTCTCTATTTTATTAACTTCTGGTCTAATATTACTATTTCCTTCCTTCTGCTTGCTTTCAGTTTAGTTTGTTCTTCCACTGTCTTATGTTGTGTCTTCATTTTTGTTTATCTCAAAGTATTTTCTGATTTTTCTTTTGACTTCTTCTTTGACCCATTGGTTATTTAGGAGTATGGTGTTTACTTTCTACATACTTGTGCATTTCCCAAATTTTTAATTTTACTCCATTGTGGTCAGAGACATGCTTTGTATTATTCCTGTGCTCTCAAATGTATTAAGGTTTGTTTCATGGCCTATCATATGGTCTGTCCTGGAGAATGATAGGTCATTGTTAACTCTAAGATCTCACTGTGAAAAAAAATCTTCTCTGGGTGATTTTTTTTTTCGTTGTGTTTCAGATTGTTGTTATAATGAGAGGATTGCCTGGCAGTGGAAAGACACATGTTGCGAAACTTATTCGAGTGAGTATGGGAAAGTGAAAGAATCAGTTGCTTTTGTTAGCCACTTGCCTTCTTAGCAAGTAACATGATATTGATACAGATATTTCCCATTTGATCCATTCTAGTTGGCCCATCTGGTAGATGCTATCTCATAAATTTTGATCTGCTTAGGCTACTTTGCCCCTGCTTGATTTGAAACTACAAGAAGATTGCGTGGTATTTAGCCATAAGAAAAACTTTGTGCACGTTTATTAATTTATTCCATAAATTCTCTTTAACTTTCTTGAATATATGATTCTTAGGATAAGGAGGTAGAATTTGGAGGACCTGCACCCAGAGTTCTAAGCCTGGATGATTACTTCATCGCTGAAGTGGAAAAAGAAGAAAAAGATCCAGATTCTGGAAAGAAAGTGAAAAAAAAGGTATGGTATATTCCTCTCAGATTACATCCTGATTCATAAATAGCATTGAAAGGAAAACATGTTCAGAGAGAAATGTGGCTTTTTTGAACACGAACTTTAGTACTCAGGTGTGAAGGAAAGACTAGAAAGTTGTCTCTATCCAAATGCTAACGAGGGAAGAGATTTAAGATGATTCTTTGCTTTTGCTAACTCCATATCTCTTTTGGGGCATCTCAGGTAATGGAATATGAATATGAAGCTGAGATGGAGGAAACCTACCGCACCAGCATGTTCAAAACTTTCAAAAAGACTCTGGATGATGGCTTTTTCCCTTTCATCATCCTGGATGCCATCAATGACAGAGTTAGACATTTTGACCAGTTTTGGAGTGCAGCAAAAACCAAGGGATTTGAGGTATAGATATAAAAGAACTTTAGAGTACTTTGTGTTATCATGTAAGTGCTGCATTTGTTTGCCTAATCATTATTCATTCTTTCTTAGGTGTATTTGGCTGAAATGAGTGCAGATAACCAGACTTGTAGCAAGAGGAATATTCATGGAAGAAAGCTTAAAGAAATAAATAAGGTGATTTTTCTGAAGCACAGAGGGTGTAATATTCTAAACTTCATTTTGCCTGTTTCATCACTGTTGTCTGGAAATTCTTATTTATCCCCTTTACTTTCAAAATATATTTTCTACCTGCTTTAGTAAATGTTTCTTAACCTTTGTATCTAAGGGTACGAGGTGTCCTAGCTCTTCCTGGAACTAGCCTGTTAGACTTCACAGTATTAGTTAAATTTGTCTTGGATATTCTCTTGGTCTTTCTTTGAGTAGTTTCCAGAGATAACTTGACCTCCTGAATCTCTCAATTAGATGGCCGATCACTGGGAAACTGCACCTCGTCATATGATGCGTCTGGACATTCGTTCTTTGCTGCAGGATGCTGCTATTGAAGAGGTGAGCATTCTTTGGCTCGAAAGCAGTGCAAAAGCGACCTTTTTTTCCATCTTTTTTTACTTTGAAAAAAATTTAAATTACAGAAAATTGCACGTATAGTATTGTATTGGCCAGAAAGTTCGTTTGGGTTTTTCCATAATGGAAAAAACGAACAAACTTTTTGGCCAACCCAATATAAGAACACCTGCATGACTTTCGTTGAGATTCACCAATTGTTAATATTTTGTCTCATTTTTCTCTATTTAGATTTCCTCTATTTCTTCTTCCTCCTCTTCTTACTACTACTACTACTGCTACTACTACTACTATTATTCCTCTTACTGTGGAACCATTTGAGAGTTAAAATGCAGACCTCATAAACCCTTTAGCCCTAAATATTTCAGTAGATATCTCCCAAGAACAAGGGCATTCTCTTACAAAACTAGAAGGCTCAATTATCAAATTTAAGAAATTTAACATTGATAAGATACTAAGTTAGGTAATATAAATTTCCTGAATTCTTTCATATACAGTCCATATTCATATTTCACCAGTTGTTCCCATACTGTGCTTTATAAGAATTTCTTAAAATCCAGGATCCAGTCCTTTAATACAAAAAATGGTTTTTCAGCTATGTCATTGTCATGAAAGACAAAAAATTTTTGAAGAGTATCGGCCACTTAGCTGTTTTGTAGAATGCCCCTCAATTTGGGTTTGTCATGATTAGCTTTAGGTTAAACATTAGCAGGAATGCTACATAAGTGGCATTGTGTTCTCAGTGCATCATATCAGGGGTCCTATGATGTCGTCTTATTTCATTATTGGTGATTTAAGTGTTGATCACTTGGTTCAGGTGATATCCATCAAATTTTTCTGCATTTTTCTCTTCCTAATAAGTAATCTGTAGGGAGATACTTTGAAACTGTTAATATCCTGTTCCCCGACAGATTTTCACAGATTGCGAATTCTTGTCTAAATCAATTACTAGTTTGAAATAAATAAATCTTTATTATGGAAAAGGAGAGATTTTTCTCTTTTAATCAGTTATATACTTCTGTTTTATTTGACCTCTTCCTGTGAATGAGAGTTATCTGTACTCAGTGTTGTCACTGTATTTTTATGTGTTTTTACCTCCCATGCCACTCCTCAACCCATTTCCTCTGGCTTCTGCCCCAGCCATTCTCTAGAGACTCTCTCACCAAAGATTTCCATGGCAATGGACAATTCTCACTTCTTTTGCTTAATTTTGCAGCCACATATGACATGGTTGACCATGTCCACCTTCTTGAAACCATTTTTCTCTTGGCTTCTGTGAGTCTACCTTCTCCTGGTTTTCCTCTTGCATCTCTGGCCATCCCTTTTCAGTCTCCTTTGCTGGCTTCTCTTGCTACCCAGTCCTTAAATGCTGGAGTTCTTTAGGGCTCTATCCTAGGCTCTATTTTCAATCTGCACATTCTGTATAGATAATCAGGCTTTTTGGTACCTTGGATTGCCACTTACATGCCCTTAATATTAAATTGTAAAGGCTGGAATGCATTTTATCAATATCTTAACAGTAATTATATCTGTGTGGAGGGGTAGGGGTGATTTTTATAATTCTACCATTATTTTCCGAATTCTCTACCAAAAAATATGTATTATCTTAGTACACCTCAAACTCAACCTATTCAATATGTAATTCATCCAAACCTGTTCCTCTTCTCACATTCTCTATTTTAGTAATTAGATCCATCAATCCACTTGGTTGCTGAAACCCTGACTCTCTACTCTCCATTATCTTTGACTTTACTTTCCCCTTGTACCAGTGTTTAATTCTATCCCTCCACCATATAGTCAGCCTACAAGTTTTGTCAGTTTTACCTTATAAATACTTCTCTAATTTATCTACTCTTTATTTGCATTGCTACTATTCTGGGCCAAGCTATTATCATCTGACTTTTCACTATACCCTTTCTTACATTTTGAAATTTGAATCATACCTGTTTTACTTGATTGAAAAAATACTTGCTAAAGGTTTTAAAAAGAAATCCTAGTAATCCATTGTCATTCAAAACAGATAACCATCAATTTAGATCATTATACTCAACTTCATAGAGAATTACAAAGATGGATATCCCAGGAAAATGAAAAGCAGGAATATCATCCTGTCTGTCAGTTCTGTTTCAAAGTTTAGGGTGTTAGAAATTACTTAGCATGTAACAGCAAGTCTGTGTGTGTTGCTCTGGGCAACTGTGCTCATTTCATATCTCAGTGAGGGACTCAACATTTTCCTAAATGTTAACTCAGTCTTTTTGTGTGTGATTATTGTGGTATTGTAGGTGGAGATGGAAGATTTTGATGCAAATATTGAAGAACAGAAGGATGAAAAGAAAGATGCAGAGGAAGAGGAAAGCGAACTGGTAGGAGACAGAACAACCACTTTGAACAAAGTGTCTCTTTATTAAAATTCTTAAGGGTTTAAATTCAGCTCTGTGATCAGATGACTATTGTTGATATGCACCTTAATGGTAAAAGTTTCCATAATCATCTTCAAGGAGACTTTTGGATACTTTTTATTTTTCCCCTGACCAAAGGAAAAGAACCCTCTACTGTGTTGTTACAAGAAAATTTTTAGAATGCTAAGAAACTTACCCTTGTACTCACTCATCTATTTGTGGGTGGCTCTAGGGGAATACACTTTTTAAGAAAATCGATTACATTTGAAAGGGTATTCTTACATTCCAGCAAATATGTGGTACAGCCTACCCAATGTATGCATAATTGTCTCTTCTTTGCTATAAGAGCTCAAAATTGATTTTCTATAAACTGAGGCAGAAGAACTTATTGAATGAGGAGGCAGAGGGTTGCCACTGACTGCTGGATTTGTTCTTCCGCATTTTATCCTATTAAGTGATGGGGAAAATGATTTGACTGTGTAGGCAATGCATTTTGCTTAGGCTGATTAAAGGCTTACGTAGTGTGAATTCAAAGTTCCCGTGTACCTACTGTAAATGCTTTTGATCACACCTCTGTAGTGATGTCTGCCTTACCCTGTCATTCAAGAATATGCGACCTATAGACTTAACGTTATTTTCAGTGTTTGCTAATGGGGTACAGAGATGAGCAGTGCCTTGGAATAGTGTTGCTTTTTAAATTCAAAATATTATTTGTTTTATTTAATACTTCAGCCCTTGCTAAAGCTGCTTTTCATATTCTTCTGAAAATGTGCAAAGCGAGAACCCTGATTCCTAACCCCTAGAGAATACATTCTCTCTAAGGAGTGGTCCCATCAACCCATGTGTGTTATAGAGGACTCTGAATAGAAACTGTGTGTTTGCATAGAGATGGTGTCAATTTCTACATTCCTAGATTTCATATGTGGATTAAAAAATAAGCTTTAAAGTTAATGGCATTTGAGTCTCCTATGTTTTTTTTTTTCTTTAAACAAAGTATTTTTATTAATTAGGTTGTATTTTGACATACATGATCTAAGATGTAGGCAGGAAATTCACTTAAAGGTCCACGCTGTCCTGCAATATGGCTAATGACCAGTTTAGCTACTTGCAGCGTGCGTACTAGCAATCAGTCATGTGAGAAGTCTCTAATGTTAGCTTTCTGAAGCTCTGTCTTCCTTTTGTGGAGATTTCAGTTCAGCATATGGTTCATAACATCTGACTTGCTTAGGTGTAGGTCAAAACTTGGAACTTTTAATTGAATGTACTATTATTTTTAAAAGTGAAACACACTGTAATACTCTATTTTTTCATCAGAAACATGGCAGTGAAGCCTTAGAACTCTACCCTGCTGAACTATCTCTTTTATTTCCAAGTAGCCTAATATTTCAAACAGTGAGAAGATGATTTTAAGTTTTAAGGAAGAAAAGGGTGGTTCCAGCAGGGGGAAATTAATGTACTCATTTTGCTTATCTTTATGTTATAAAACTTCTCTTAACCTTTTTTCAAAATGCAGAATCAAGATCTTCTACTATTGGGTTCTATTCCAAGAGTAAAAGATTCTTGGAGAATTGACCCTTGGAAAGGGTTAAGAGCAAGTCTTGTGTCATTCAGACCATTTTAATGGAATTTTCACTGAACTTTACATTTTCTACTCTGTACTGATTACTATAGCTGGGTGAAATCCAAACTTTTCTTGGTTAAGAGACTCCTTTGGGGGGATCATTGGTATGATATTTTGTCTTCTTTAGTGCTTCATTGAACCTCATAGATCTGACTCAGAATTTATAAATATATTATTCTAGTGATGTTTAAGGTTTTCAGATGATTTTTTGAGATACAACTGTACAAATTCCATCAGTACTAAACTTTTAGCACCATCATTTCAGCCTTTGTCTTGGTTTGTTCTAAACATGTATTTGGAAAGGATGGTATAATTTATAATCTGAAATACTACCTAATTAGTTGAAATTGAATTATTAGTCTGGCTTAAAGACTAGAAATGTATAAAACCTGTAGATTTCCTGGAAGAATGATGATGCTCTAGTACACTCTTACACAGAAGCTATTGTCATGAAATGTTCAACATACTTTCCAACTTTACCTGTGTGTCAGTCTATTCTATGAACTTGAACATTCCCAATAGTAGAAAGATACATGGATTCTTAAAAGAAGATGCTGACACCTTTGATGAATCTGTCCTATATAATAAGTCCTAATATTAAAGTTCTGTATGTTAAGACCTAATAGAGAACAGAGTCCAAATGAAGGAAAGGGGGAATCAGTGAATTATGTGGAAAAAGCATACACTTGCTAGGTGAATAAACTGAAAGGCTTACTACATAGCTAAATAGGTACATTGTGAAATTTGAAAATCTTATGTAGGACTTCGTTTGAAATAAACCACCCAGTTATTTTATTAAATAAGATATAAATTGCCTGTGGAGATTTCTGGGTTTTCATATAATAGAAAGATGTAATTTTTTAAAAGACATCAGAAATAATAATCTAGTTTCCAACTGATGAAAAAGTAATGCTCTGAAATTGATTCAGTAAAATTAGTCTTTGTAAGATCTAACTGGTAAATGGATTGAGTCATTTTAAAATGAAGTTGAACTTCATAATTGTGTTCAGTGATACCAAGTTTTCTCCCTTCTTTTGAGTATCTAAAAGTACACTGGGATATAAAGTAACTGTCTTGAAGAACACTTTTTGGACCTCATGGCTACTATATACTAAATGGCTACTATATACTAAATACAACAATAGCAGTTGTATTTAGAAAATAACCTAGCTAGTATTATAAATTCTCTGCTACTCTGAATGATGTTAATTGAGCACAGTAACTACCATACATTCTTACCGTATTTGCTGCATAGCTGTTGTTCAGACTACAGTTGTGTGTCCTGAACTGTAGTTGCCTACAAGCGCCTTTATGATACTATTCTAAAGTGACTATTCTGAAATCTGGGCAGTGAAGTTTGGTGAATTTGGTAATTCAGTTTCTTCAAAGATAATGAGACTGTGTTTTCCCTCAGGATATATTTATAAATAGTGAGTGGAAACTGAATCCATTCCCAGTTTTAATGCTTTTCCAATTCAAAAGTGATGTGCATGTATGTGTCTCTTTCTAACCCTTCGAGCTTCTCTCTGTGTACGATTTAGGGTTACATTCCGAAAAGCAAATGGGAGATGGACACATCTGAGGCAAAGCTAGGTGGGTATTTCCTTTTTCCTGTTTTTATATGTGATACCTGATGGTAATGGTCATAGATCTTTCTGCTATAAGAAGAACAAGTTTCCCAAAATTTCTGCTTAAATGAAGATTTTTGGCCTACCTTACATCCTCAGTCTATTTTGTTGGCTTTCATTTATGTCTTGTGACAGAGTGAAAGAAGAGTATTTTAACAGAACTACCTTCGGTACCACTTAAAGTTTTTAGAGTAAATGGAAACATGTGATAAATTTAGTAATAAAACACTGTCACTTCTAAAGTCCATTCATTTATATTAATCAGAAATGTTGGTGTAGGTGAGATTTCTACTTTTTTTAAAAAATGTTTAACTGCAGTCCAAAGTTGAACCTGATTATGAATACTTTGGGTAATAGTAGTAGTAATAATAATAAATATTGACGTTTAAAAATTAATTAAAAGGCAGTTATTTTCCTTGTATAATAAATTAGAGTTTCTGAGTTGGGGAGGTAGATATATAATTCCGGTCTTTGAGGAGCCTGCTTTGTAAGATTCCGTTTAAATTTTCCTCCAGCTTGTCCTTAGTGCCAGATTACAAGGTAGACTGGTGAAAATGATTGTCTAAATCAAAAATTGGAGTTGCTTAACATGGGGTTCTTTGTCAAGCAGAAAATCATACATATCTAATGGATTTTCCCCCAATATTTCACGGTAATATTGCAGAACAGTTTTTTTTTTACCTCACCTAAAGAGAACCATTTAACATGTTGATTAAGATGTATTAGTAAATAATTTAAGATAATGGTATAAGATTTTTTGAAAGGATGTACCTTACTAATATATGAAGTATGACTGTTGGTCTCTGCATTTCTCCTCCTGGAATTATGCTGTAACTCCAAAGCTGAAGTAACCATAGAAATATATCTTAAATTTATAGAACAAATGTGAGTCATTTAGCTGCTTCACTGTTTGGGGCATATTATCTGTGTTTCTGACATCAGAGGGATGCACTTTACACACAATTGCATAGGCTATGCTTTTCATTTTGCCCAGCTGATCATGTGAGCCATTGATGACGACCAGGTCCTATGTGAAAAGATAATTCCGTAAACTGTAGTATTACCATATTGTTGCGATAGGTGATTTGTTGCAAAGTCTAGGATTTTTTTCTAGTGTATGGCATGTGAAAATTGTATGTGGTTACTGACATATTCTTGCATTCGTCCTCCCTCTGTGGGAAATCTTAATAATAAACCATCTCCTTCCCTAAACTTTTAAAGTATTCATAAGTGTTTAAATGCAATTAAATATGTAGGAAAATAACAATCACAAATTACTTTTTTAATAATAATGCTTTAGATATGTTTATTTTAAGATTAGATTAAATCTGAAGTTCTGTACTTATCGAATAACCTATAAGACTATAAGATCATTTCCCTATTTTCTGGTTCTCTAAGTAGTGATTATCTTTTGGGGCAAAGAGAAGTGGTAATTAAAGAGACATGGGGATTGTAAAATATTTTAGCTAAGCATATAATCTTTAGAGGCCTTATGTAATATATTATCTAGGATAATGCTTTTTTTTAACTTGAGCTAGTCCACTTTCTATTTTCCTTTCTAATTTCTAAAGAGAAAGGAAAATGGAATTTAGTTATGATTATTCAAGATAATATGACATTAATCTTGGTATCAATTTCTGGAAAAAATTCTGGCCTATCTACTATTTGCTTCTCAGAAAATACATTTTATGTAAATTCAGTCCATTTTAAAAGCAGAATGTTAGACAGTGATCCAGAAATAGAACTGTTAAATAAACCATTTCAATTAAAGGCACTGAAGATCTAGTAATGAATCTAGGAAATAAATTCTTACGTGTTTGCAGTTGGGTTTTTGTTTGTGACAGTGATGTTTCGTATAATGACTTGCCTCTTGCACCACTGTGTTATCTTGAGAGCTATATCATCTGTAGAGAAAGGCAGATGGAGTGTGAGCATTCCTGAAAGTGCTTGCTTCTTTGAGATTGGTCCATGGAGCCAATTGAGAAAAAGAAGAAGAGCCTAAAACATGAGGCTCTTCATTTGAGAATTAGCCTATTTATGTTGCCTTCCTTATCATAGCAAATTCAGTAGATTTGAGTAGCAGGTACAATTTATTTTTCTGAGTATTTTACCAACACTTCTTAAATTACTCTTGGTAACATGATTATGCTGGGTGGAAACATACTAAGCTTTAGCAGTGTCATACATTGAGCTAGACAAGCTGAATCTGTAACTGAGGAATTTTGATTTACAAATGAGTCTGCCAGTGAGAAAATACTCACTTACCTATAATTTTTCAAAGAGCTGTTAAATCTCATTGTAGAGTCTTGATCTGTGTTCATTAAGTACAGTATGCAGTTCAGCCTGTGTGTAAGTGTTAAATTGGAAGTGGTGTAATTTTAGAAAAATTCAGAACTGGCCTGAGCTGCATCTGGCATGGGTGTCATGGAGTTGTTGAAGACTGCCTGTGGCCCACCTTCAGTAGCACCTGAATGGCTCCTTTCCAGCTGGGACACAGGCACCCTAATGCAAGGGTGGGTGTTACATGCCACATCAAATGCTGGGATTCAGCATTCAAGCTACTTAAATTCCACTGACATGATTTTGGTTTCTCAAACTGAAAAACCAAAAGAATATTTGAGACTGTTGTCATCCTAATTTAGGCTTCTTCATATCGAGTACTTTTGCTTTTCTCATCTCAGTGTCATTTGTCTCTGCTTATGAGTTATTGTGTACTGGCCTTCTACGTGTCAGGCAGTTTCATCTCTTCACAGTTGGAATGCAATTATTATTTGTATAGGCACGTAACCCTTGTGTGTTCACTGTGATCAAATTTTCAGAAATACCATTTATGTTTAGAAAATATATAGATATAGCTAAAATTTGTTTTCTGTTGTGCTGTAATAATAATATATACTGTTTTGAAGACGTGGTAAAATTCTGTGACCTGCCAAGTTGGATATTTAAACTTTCATCTTCATCTTAAAACTTCACCTTTTGAAATTCAAACCTCTGAAAATCATTAGTATGAGTGTGTTGGACACCAGTCCTCTTCTGTAACTAACAAATACCCCAGATTCCTCTTCCTTCACCTTATGCCATACATCTGTGTGTTTGGGTTTCCAGGATGCCATGTGGAAGAGGTACGAACCTTTCTTCAGCCCCAAGAAGGAAACTTTAAACATGTTGTGCACAATAAAATTTCAAATTAAACATTACAAACAAGGGTGTTCAGACTAGAAATACATGCTCTTCTGAACTTCCATGTTGCAAATATGGGACTCCTGGTGTGTAACTCCTGTCATACACCCAGTGTATGAGGAAAAGTTCTTGCAGTTTTCTCACTGCCCTTCTGTATTGCTGCCTGGCCATGTTCTATTCTTAGAATTGAAATATGAAATTTTCCTTTGAAGTATGTTAATGTGGAAGTTGATCTTATTAAGTTTGGAAATCCTTTGAGGTTTATTCAATAAGTGTATTGGAGCTGCCTACTCTTCTGCTAATACTGTACACTGTTGAACTGAGAACAGTTTTACTGTTTGTGGGACTTCGTTGGTTTTCTAATACCATATTCTATGTCCCTGTGCAGTCACTTCTTTAAGATCTTGTATAATATGGCCTGTCATATACATGTAGGTTAGAGCCATTTGGTACAGCATGTGATTTACAGAGGAGATTAGAAGACTGTTTCTGTTGAACTCAATCCGTGTTAAAAATTTTCCAAAGTGATATGATAAAAATTTCTTGGGTTTTGTAAAGTGTTGTAGTTTGCCTTGCTGATATTTCAATAATATTGCTTTTATGGGGGAGGAACTTAGGAAATAAAAGCTTTGCCAAGTATGCAAAATCTTACTGGTTTTTGAGGCCTGTATGGTATGCACAGTTAGTTGTGTGTATAACTTTTACATTTGAAGCATAAACTCACCTTGCCTCCTGCTTCCATTGTACTTTTCTTTTCATGTCAAGTTCTCTCCACCTTGATGCCTAAAAGGTTTCTATTATATATACACTCTGGACCCTTTATGGACTTAAATGAAGTGTGGTTATTGTGTGTTTCTGAAGTGTTTAGGTTTTCCTTTATTGACCTACTTAATAATAGTGTGTTTATAACTACAGATGATCCAAAAATTTAGTGCTTCAATGTAGTGCATATATATATATATATATATATATATATATATATATATATATATATAATGTATGTATATGTATATATATATAAAACTCATAATATTTCACATGTAGAATTCAAAATCAGAATTAACAACCAATAAACAAACCCACACATTTTCATCGTGTGTTCTTGAAGACACCTAAACTCATATCTAATAATTTCTGAATCAGCAATCCCTGTTCATTTAATTGATTACAGTTTGGGGCTTTTGGAAAGCCTCTCAGATTGAGGATTCAGAAAGAAAATTCAGATCCAGCCACTTTGGCTGACTAGCCCTTAGCCTCAGGATGGTCAACAGCACTTCATAGTATAACCAAAGAAAGTGGTGATTTGTATAATCAACTTACTCATAAACATTCTCATGACGAATCGTCTCACAGCGGTCAGAATCCCAAGAAACTGTTCATCTAAAACCTTTCTGAACGTTAGCTTGGCTCATTAAGTTCTTGTACTACCTGCTTTTCATATAATACGATATCACACATGATTGCACATCTAATGGGTGGTGTTAATATTGTGTTAAAGAAAAAAAAGAATGAAAGAAATTGCTTTTAGAAAAACCCAATGTTGCATTTTCATCAGAACATGAGAGCTGAAGTGTTGTGATTTTAGGTGGGGTGGGAGGATAAGGAGGCCAGGAAACAAGGGCCTTCTCTTGTTCTGCCCATATTTGTTACTTAAACCAACATAGTAATATAAAGGCTGCCAGTATGAACACCAGATAAACAATGGAAATTGCACAGAACTTGATATTATCTCAGCCAAGAAGATAGTTTGGATCTACAAGTGATGCTGCTCTCAGAAATGCGGATGTGCTCTCTGACAGTGTTCCAGCCTTCTTTTCCCTTGTTTGTGTGTCGTGTGCCAACTCACACTCTTCCTTAATGCTGCGGCTCTGTGTTTGTCCCTCAGACAAGTTGGATGGCTTGAGAACTGGTACTAAAAGGAAACGTGACTGGGAGGCTATTGCCAGCAGAATGGAGGATTATCTTCAGCTCCCTGACGATTATGACACTCGTGCTTCTGAGCCTGGGAAGAAGAGGGTAAGAGACTGTCAATAACTACCAACAGATAAAGGGCCCGTTTAGGCATCTGATTTTAGAAAGTTATAGTCAGATAATCATATGAATGCTGTTTTTTTTAGAGTGGTTTGGTTTATACTGTATCATATTACACATTAAAAAAAGAGTCCTTACAAATTATCAGATCAAAATGTACAAGTAACTTAAAAAATGGAGAACAGAACCTCACATGGCTAGCATGTTGTCAACCTTAAAGGAGTTTGGAATGGCTGCTTGTGCCATTTTCTCATGGGGCAAAAGAGCCAGGTGCAAAGTAGAGTATTAAAGAGAATCTATGGGACTTCTTAATGGATTAGATGTCGAGGGTCCAGGATGGATGAAATCAAAGGTGACTCTTCAGGGTTCTGGCCATAAGTATTCCATGTATGTGGTGCCATTTACTGAGTTAGTGAAAAGTAGGGGAGGCATAAGTTTGGGAGTGAAAAATCAGAAGTTCAGGGAGGTACCAGTTAAGTTAGAAGTGATAATAGGACTCAGGTCTCCAAAATTTAGAAGTTCAGATAGAGGTAAATGTTTTAAGAAGTAAAGAATAGTCCATTGTTAAATGATACAGGGAAGACAAGTAAATTGAGAAAAGAGAAATAGCCATTGAATTTG
Organism: Balaenoptera musculus; assembly: GCF_009873245.2. Classification (NCBI taxonomy): domain Eukaryota; kingdom Metazoa; phylum Chordata; class Mammalia; order Artiodactyla; family Balaenopteridae; genus Balaenoptera; species Balaenoptera musculus. The sequence continues at coordinate 148,273,304 of NC_045786.1, forward strand.
GCAACATGGAGATTGTTGATGTTTGATCAAAAAAAAAAGGTCAAGCTTTCTTAGAGAGTTGAAGGACAGAAGCCAGTTTGGAGCAGATGGTAGAATAGGAAATGAGGAAGTGCAGAACAGCAAATGTAGATAACTTTTTGAAGAAGCTTTGCTATGATAGGGAGCAGAGTAATGAAGCCAGGATGTTGGATAAGTCTTCCATGTAGATGTCAAATTCAATAAAAGTGATAATTGTATATATCCTTTAAAACAAAATAAAGTAAGAGGGATCATATTACATATGATTTGCATAAACCTTTTCCAGCTAGTCTGTCTTGATCTTTCTATTTAAGTATATACAAACCTACAGTTCTTTTTATTTATTTATTTTTTTTTGGCTGCGCCACACAGCTTACAGGATCTTAGTTTCCTGACCAGGGATTGAACCCCAGTCCTCGGCAGTGAAAGCGCAGAGTCCTAACCACTGGACTGCCAGGGAATTCCCTACCGTTCTTTTTAAATGCCTGCCTAGTGTGCCATTGTTTGGCTGAATAATCAGTTATTTATCCAGTCCCTTATCGGTGGATGCTTATGCTGTTTTTGTTTTATTGCTAATATAATACTCTGGTTAAAGTCATATGCATACATCTTGGCATCTTTTTGACAGTATATCTCTAGGGAATATTTTTAGCCTTAAAGCTGCAAGCTCATAGAATATGATTTATCATTCTGACAGATATTGTGAGATTGTTTTCCAAAAAGGTTGCACCTATTTATACACCCACATGTAAGGAAATGCCTGTTTTTCCACACTTGCACCAGCAGTGCTGTTATTGAACTTTTTAACTTTTGACAATCTAATAGGTGAAAAAAAAAATGGTATCTCATTTTTCATTTCTCTAAGTAAGAATGAAGTTAATAATAATTTCTTTATCATTACACATCATTTCTTTTTTATGAATTCCCTTAGTAATTCAATATTAAAAGGATATTTATTGTAAGAGAATAAAAATGCCAGTAAAACTTCATTACAGTGGATACCATTACAAAGGACTCCAGGTTTCAAAGCTCTTTCAAATATTGCAGACAGTCCCTAGACCTGCCCTTGTCTATGTCTTGAGACCTGGTTAGTGGCCTTCCGTATGTGCCCAGCTCCATGCAGGGACTACTTGTCTTGATACCTCTTATTCCAGTTTTAAGGTTGGGGCAACAGAAAAGTAGAAATAGCTCTTCCTTGGGCATAATATTTTGGTGTAACAGTGAATAATTCCAAATGAGAAATATTTTTCTCTAGTTCATTTTTAGTCAGGTAACTATTACTCTCTTCAATCAGGAGTATGTGATCCCATGTAATTTACTTTGTAAGCTGGGTGGACAAGAGCATGAGCGATACACATCCTAATTCTTGTGGCTCCTCTTTTCACTCTCCTCCCTGCCTCCCACCCTCATTTCAAATAGCTCTTTTTTTTTTTTTGAGGAGATAGTAATTTTTTTTTAACATTTTTATTGGAGTATAATTGCTTTACAATGGTGTGTTAGTTTCTACTTTATATCAAAGTGAATCAGCTTCAAATAGTTTTTAACACTCACACCACTTACCAAAATCAACATCAGAGCACAGGGAAATCCTACAGGTAGCAAGGAATGCAGGACTCATTACTCATTCCTTTCCTGGGGTCTCTTGATTTCTATAATTCAGCTTTTTATAAATATTGGGCAGGTTTCTGGGATTAATTTACACTGTAACACAAAGGTAGTTCTGTAGAGTTGATCATATTAGAATTTTACCAAAATGGCTAGGTTTTAAAATATAATTTATTTTTTTAAATTTCCACTTGCTTAGTTGGATATAAAATGGACTTTAATTTGTGTTTTTTTGATAACTGTGGAAAAGTGAACATTTCTATTGTTTTGTTTGCTGAACTCATACATTTCAGAAATATTTTTGGTGACAACGGATAAAATATATGTATCTGAAACTTTTGAGTATTGGTCAAGAGTTTTCTTTATTATAACTTTTTTTTCTTTTTACAGTTAAGATAAATGGCAAAAAATTGAGATTGTAAATCTCAGTGAAAGTACCTCTAGGAAGATTAGGAGGGACACTGACATTTAAGAAGCCATTTCTAGTTGAAAGTCATTATTTTGCTCCATATATTTTTAGTGTTTTTGGTAATTATTAATTCCTTCTACAGCGTTGTATGTCTGTGTGTCAGGTCTGTGCAATTGGAGGCCACTTAAAGAGTGGACCTCCACTGGAGGAGCCCAACATGTAAATGAATAATGTTGATACAGCATCAGTTTTAAAGACTTAGAATTTAAACTACAGATTTAAAAATTAGCTCTTAGTTTACTCAGGGCAAGATTGATTAGTGTGTTTAACTCTGTGGTAAGGAAGTACTGTGGACTGGTTACCGTTTCTTTGTTCAGTGGCCACAATCCATCTGTCCATCTGTCCATCCATTCTTCATTCCCCTTAACCATAGTCATCTTTTGCTAAAATGTGTACCCTTGATCCCAGGGAGAGCTGAGAGAGGGTGCATGAATCTGTCAAAATAAATACATCAGCATGAATGGGCAGAAGGCCCAGAGATCTTGGTACACAGAAGCCCACATTGTTTATTAAAATAGCTTTTTACTGAGGCCCATGAAAGAAATTGAGTCATAGGTTTTCTACCCACAAAAAAATCTACTTTAAAAAGAGTCAGGTGTTATCAGTTTTCCCCCACAGCTGTTACTGTGTATCTTATCTTTAGCTAAGTGGTTGCTAAAAACAATGGTGGGGGTGGGGGGGAAGAAGCCTAGTCATTTGATTACCATTCCTATAAATGATAATAGGGAGGGTCAGTGTACCTCTAAGAGCAATTACACTTTTCCAGGTGCAGCATGGTTGAGCATGCTCTGGTTCCCTTTCCTTGTCACAGACCACAATCACAATAAATCACAAGCCATGTTTAAAATACAATCTCTGCAGAATTTGGTACTAGGTACTGCAAACCACAGTTTCATAGTCTCTCTTTTTTAGGTATTTCATTTTTTAGAGGATATATCTTCTTATATTTTTAAAATTACTACTATAACATGTAAGAATCCATATTTTAAAAATATCGGAATACCAATAGAAAATATCCCTGATCTATATACTTGTAGTTATAATCTTGCCATAAATGGTATCAACTGAGTCTGTCTCTTGGTCTCTTCATCTCATAAATGAAAGTAATAATACCAGCTCCCTGTTTTCTAAGGATAAATTTCAAAAAAATTTATTATGTGGAGGTAAATAAAACTTAGTCTTTCGGGACTTCCCTGGTGGCGCAGTGATAAGAATCCACCTGCCAATGCAGGGGACATGGGTTCGATCCCTGGTCTGGGAAGATCCCACATGCCGGAGCAACTAAGCCTGTGAGCCACAACTACTGAGCCCAGGCTCTGAAACTACTGAAGCCCGGGTGCCTAGAGCCCGTGCTCTGCAACAAGAGAAGCCACTGTAATGAGAAGCCCACGCACTGCAACGAAGAGTAGCCCCCACTCGCTGCAACTAGAGAAAGCCCGTGCATAGCAACGAAGACCCAACGCAGCCAAAAATAAATAAATTTTTTAAAAAAAGGAAAAAAACAACAACTCAGTCTTTGATCTAGGGTGTATATAGTCTGTTAGGGAAGAGAGATCTGTAAGTGGATGATTGCAATATAGTATGGAAGTTCAAAACTAGACATGTCAAAATCCAGAATTAACTCCAGGGAAGCAATGATTAATTATTTGATTGGCAAAGGGCAAGAGGGATAAAGCAAGGGTTGATGACTAGACTCATGCCAGGTGGACCAGGTTAGAACAAAGACGTTTCAGGAAGAGAGTCTAGTTTATGCAGCCTTACGGAGATGAGAAATGGCCCAGTATGCTCTGAGAGCTGGAAGTAATTTTGTGTTGCTGTATGAAGTGCATAGGTACTGCCCAGAGATGCTGCAGGAGAATAGACAGGGCCAGATCCAGAGGGACCTGTGTGCTTGGATTTTATTCCGTAGGTAGGGCACAGATTTAAAGCTGTGTGTATTTTAGGACGATTCCTCTGGCAGAGTGGATCGGAGGGAGTGAGAATGAAAATAGGAAGACTAGGTAGAGGTTAGTGCTTTTCTTTAGGTAAAAAAATGAAGCCAGTGAACTAAAAAGGAGTGACAGGAGGGGGAAGGGGATATGACTGAACTGAGGGCTGAACTGTTCAGGAGCTGGAGTGGTTAGGACTTGGTGATTGACTAGAGAGTTTTCTTTCTGTAACTTAAGATATATGGCTTTCTTCAATTCTCCACAGTTAACTTCTCATTTTTTAACCTCCTGGCTTTAAATTAGTTATCCTACCCATTAGACTATTCAGAAAGCTAAGAGGCTCTTTGTGTACTTATTTTTTCTAAAGCCCAGCCTAATGCTGTGTTCTTTTTAGGTGAGATGGGCAGACCTGGAAGAAAAGAAGGATGCAGATAGGAAAAGGGCCATAGGTTTTGTGGTCGGACAGACTGATTGGGAGAAGATCACAGATGAAAGTGGTCACCTGGCTGAAAAAGCCCTCAATCGAACCAAATATATATGAGACTTAGTTTTTGAATGGAGTCATTACTCCTCTAAGGTAAGGGTACACAGTCATATAAATAGCCTACTGTTTGTTGTTTTGAAGAGTTTGAGATAAAGAAGACAGCATGCTTTGCTAAAAATGCTTCTCTTCTTGTATTGTTTTCTGGTTCTAAAAGAGTAAGTATGTGCTAGTTGCCAGCATTTGCAATACAGGGTATTAGAAAAGGAAGCAATTTTCTGCAACCTGGCTTACTTATGAAAATATAAGACTTAAGAAAAGCTTGGATTCTGTAGATTTGGGAAGGAGTGGAGTGATGAGAGAGACTAAGGTCTGCTGAATTTTCTCTCTGTTCCTTCCTGCTGTGACAGCCTTTTCTTTTCTTTCCAGGTGGTTCGCTTTGAGGTGGTCTGAAGCCAAGGCCTCATGGAGCTTCGTTGTGTGTCACCTTGCTTCCACATTTCAGTTTTTGTTTTGTTTCTACTGCTTTAGTTTTTTAAAGTTCTCCAGTGTCCCCAAGAGGTATTAGGATCTTGCTCTACCCAAGCAAGACATTAATTTTTCTTTTTAACTACTTTGGGGAGGGAGGGATTGATAGCTTAACTGCAGAAGCCAGGTGGTGATCTGCCGGAGGACTCCAACAGACATCGTTTCCTCCACTGTACAGTGTCGCAGACTATCTCTATCATCATTGCTTTGTGGCTGTTTTTGTTTTTTTACTGTATGTAACTGGTAGCTGATTGTACTAGGATTAAAAAAAATAAACTTTCATGATAAAGCCAATGAGATTCATGGGCTGTACAGCATGAGCCCCTTTCTCTTGTTTTCTTAATTTTATTTTTATTGCTTTTTTAATATGGTGTGTTCTAATTACATGCTAATTGAACATCCCAAAACCTCTTTTCCATTGAATATTATGTAGCTCAGTGATTCCATAATTCATGTAAACACAAGGCTCAGTGATGTTCACAACACTTACCTTTGTTTTATAGCTGATTTCTTTCTCTATCTTTGTGTCTTGAAGACTAGTAGAGACAATTTCAAATATTCCTCAGTTCCCTGGAGCACATCTGTTCTGTATCATGATGTTTTATTGTTTTATTTATTTTTTGGATCCTTTCTCTGCTCCTCCCTCTTTTCTTTCCTTCCTCTTCTTACTTTCTCCCTTCATGTTGTTATGTTTTGATTTTTCCCTGATCTGGCTTTGAGTCCTGGTAGACAAAACTGATGTACTCCATGAAGCTTGGGAGCTTGTTGCCTTACTGCTAACCTTGAATTGATTTTTTAAGTCAAGATTGCAGGGCAGGAGTATGGCGATGCAGAGTGCTCTGGTAGGCAACCTTTAAGCCTGTCAGGTTTTCAGGTTCTTGCCAGATTGCTCATTATTGGGAAGCATGGCCTTCTGCATAGAATTTCCTCTCTTGTGAATGGTACCAGGTGGAGCCTAGAAATATACAGAGCTAAAACCCAAATATCGTTCCTGTTTAAAAACAGAAAACGAGCTCTTTTCCCTTTTTCATTCTGCAAAGAAAAAAAAAGTTATTTCCAGCATGAGAGAAGACAAGAGAAGAGACTTCTTTCTCAAACATCATTCCCACTATGTAATTTAACTCAGTAAGCTGTAAATTTGTTTACAAAAGGCTTGAATATTTTGAAACATTTACTTTTGGGCTACAAATAAAAACCTTTTAGTTTTACGACCTACATTAAATACTGTGTGAATAGAGATAATATTTATTATTTATTATAATATTTATTACCATTCAAATAGTATCATTTTGGGTTCAAGAACTTGAAATTATAGTACTGAAGACTAACGGGAAATTCTGATGACTCTGTACTTTTTTTATCTTTCCTGCAATTCTGAATGTTTACATGTAAGAGGCTTTATGTTATTAACAATTCAATACTGAATGTATAATTTGCTACATTAAGTAACTTCCGGTGATTGTAGTGTTTAACAAGCTACTTTGATTGCTTATTGGCCAACAAGACATTTCCATGTAGTGATCTTTCTCAGCCGCCTCTCGTGTTGAATTAAGGTACATCACAAGATAGTCAATAGAATTATCATTTATACAAAGACCAACTTACTAATTACTGAATCTACCAAATGTCCGTTCTCATCAAAAAACAAAATTTCCAGAATGTGTTCTTTAGTTCAGGAGGTATATATGTTCTTATAGAGAATGTTTTACTTCAGTTTTCTTAACCTTTATATGTTCTGACTGACAGTATTCAGAATGCCAATGAAATGAGAAGTGTTAATCACCCACGAATCCCTTTAAATCTGTCATGCTTTTGCCTTGCAGCCATGGCTTTGTGTCTGTGATCTTATGCCAAGAGGGGGCAGGGAAAAATGAACAGGGTCAGAAATAGCCTCTGCTGATTTTAGAAGATACAGATTTAACATGACCTTAGGCGATGAACATAGAATGTTGCCTACTTTAGGAAACTGGTATAACACATAACCTTGATGAAAGGAGATTAATGAAAAACAGATCAGGCACCAAAAAGAAAGTAATAGACGGTCAGTTGATATTTGACTTTGCTGTTAAGAAATTCTTAAATTTACATTATTGCTAGAAGCAGAATAGAAGAAAAAGATCAGGAATATCTTGGAGAAATTTGGTGTGGTTAGAAATTGCCTTGATAACACAGATACTTTAAGTTTATTAAGAGATGTCCTTGGAATACAGAGGACCAAACTTGGGTTGCATTTATTTGGTAGCATTTTACTGTTATTTATTAACATTGTTTTCCTTATTTCAGAAAGCTGCTTGGTACGTGTTTTTTCATTTTTATTTTAAACATATTAAGTTTAAAATCTTTTGTGATATCTGTGTCTTAATACAAAATAGTCCGATGTTGGAGAAAGTTCCAGTTATCTTTAATGTTTCAGATCTTTTAAACTAAATATAAAACCTCTCACTTCAGCAATTCAACTCTACTTGTAAACTCCCGTGCAAGTAATGTGGTAGATGAAATGCAGAAATTTTTCTATTTGGGAATCATTTATTTAGGGTTAAGCTGGCATATTCAAAATATGTTGTGACTGATTACAGAGATCAAAAGCCATTAATAATACACGGTAGTCTGCTTGTTGACACTTATTTGATTCACATAATTTCCCAGAAGTTCAAGTTTGATTAAGATATCAATAGTTAATTCAGAAGTTTTTTTGGATAAAGATAAAATCTTAAATTTTCTGGTTGGATTCATTTCCTTTTTTTAATTAATTTTTTTATTTTTTTATTTTTTGGATTCATTTCTTGTGAAAGAATTCTGATTGTTGATTGGATAGATCAAAGTAAGTGCCATCTCATCTGGAGACCAAGTATTAAATTCTGAATTGGATTGCCTAAAAATTTATTACTTTGGAGGCACCTCAGCTTTTTGTTCAGTGTTTTATCTTCCTAACTACACAAGGTGCAGGTATTTTGGTAATAATAGACGTCTAGAGCCAGCTTACTGGTAGCACTGTAAAAGCAGCAGGTTGTCAGCTACAAAGAGACCATACAGCTGTTTCAGATGGATTTTAGAGTTCAGAGTTACCAAAACTGAGGTGAATTTTACTAGGCTATAGAAGAATGATTCCTCATTTCTAGTATTGACAGACCCTAGTACAGGTTCAAGTTACTTTCTTAGAACCTATGTGACGTTAATCAAATTATTTACCCTATCTGAGCTCCAGTTTCCTCATCTATAAAATAAAAATAACAAAACTCACCTATTAAAGGTTTCTGTGAGGAGTAAATTGAGATAATGCTTGTAAAGCTGCTTGGCACAGTATCAAGCTCAAAAATTGGTAGCTGTCATCATCATTATTTTTTGACTTGTTCTCATACATGCTTTTAAAATTAAAAATTTTCACTTGGCTTGAAGATAATTGTCACCTTTTATAGTCAGCTACTATGACTGAGCTAGGCCATATGAAATAGTGCAGTGAGTGTAGGTTGGAAGAGTAATAATTTAGAAGCATTTTCAGGTAACCAGTGAAACTGATCTTCAGAACTAGTATGGAGGCTTAAGAGGATCACTTAGGTACAAAGGCTCATTAATATAAGTACCCAGGAGGGGATGAGTAGTAATGGAAAGCTATTGCCAGACCATATGTATGAGCAAAGGCACTGAAGCATTGATTTGCCTTGTCATATATTCAAAAAGAAAATAGTAATTTTTATGAATAAGTAATACATTCATATGGTATGAAATTCAGAAGGTTCAAGAGTATGTATAGTGACATCTCCCTCCCATCCAAATCCTCAGCCTCCTACTATCCCATCTGTAGAGGCAACCAGTGTTGACTGTTTCTTTTGTGTCCTTTCAGAAAAATTCTGTGGATAAGCATTAACATTTTTGTTTCAGTTTACCCAGATGGTAGAGTGCCACACACACTACTATGGTGTTTTTTGTTTTTTGCTTTGTAGTATGTCTTAGAGGTCATTCTGGTCATATAGAACATTCCCATTCTCATCCCCCCCCTACTCCCCTCTCCCTCTTCTTCCCCTCTTCTCTTTCCTCCTCTTTAATTTTCCAAAGGTACCTTCTTATTGTAAGAAGCTTTACTGATAATTTTTAGAAATGTATCTGTATTTCTCTTCTTTTCATGGCATGGAATATATACTGTGTGAGTCTGTTTCTGTACAGTTTTATCACGTGTGTAGGTTTGTGTATCCACCCCCATCTTCCTCCCCCTCCCACCCCCCCATCTCTAACCCTAGGCAAACACTAATCTGTTCTCCATCTCTGTAATTTTATCATTTAAAGAATGTTATATAAATGAAGTCATATAGTATGTAACCTTTGGGGACTGGTGTTTTGGCTTTTTTCACTTGGTGTCATTCCCTTGACATTTATCCAAGTTGGTTATGTGTATCAATAGTTTGTTCCTTTTTGTTCCTCAATAGCATTCCATCCCATCCTCTTTTATAGCTGTAGAATGTTTTATTTTATGTCTTTACCATAATTTAACTTACCAGGTCTCTGTTGATGGGTATTTAGGCTGTCTTTTGCTGTTATAAATTGTGACTTTGATATATTGTCATCATTCCACCACTTCTATACTTGCCTAATTTCTAGCAATGAAGGAACACTACTAATGGCATCCTTTACATAGACATTCTCAGAGGGTGACAGGTGCTTAAGAGCCAACACAACACATCTCAGCGATGAACTGTCAAGGGAGATGACAAACGAAATGAAAAAGGCAAATCTTATTTTCTGGAAAATCCTGCATGATAGAATTCTGACAAAGTAAAGAACCGTGGTGTGTCTTAGAGGGCTAGAGTGGCCAGACTGATGGTTCATGGTCCACACATGACTGAGAGTTAAGACCTTAGTCCACTGTCCTCTGTACCTAGGTATTTATGCTTCTGCACCTCAGTGACTGATCTGATCTCAGTTCTCAGCCTCTATTGCTTTCACATCAGACTGTAGTCAAGGAGCATCCTCGTGACTGAGGCTGAGCTTCTGCCGTTATGGACAGCCCTCGGCCTGCTAGCAGGAATCTGCATTTGTGATCCTATGAAGGACCTGTAGACTTAATGGTTTATTATGTAGGGAAAAACTTGACTTTGAATCTTCTACTTAAGAAGCTTGAATTTTTTACCGAATATTCACATTCTTGTTTTTGACAGTATTGATCTAGATTATAGATCCCTTTCCTTTGATATTTGAAGAATTAAAATAATTTCTTCCACCATGACTTGAAATCCCACTCTCAGATCTATTGTTTCTGATAGTGAGTTCCTATTTCTTGACTAGGCATGTCTAATTTTTTTTTTCTTTTACAGCATCTAGCTCAGTGCATGGCTCATATATCTGTAGAGTGAATAAATAGAGGGGATGCCTCCTATATGTATGGCAGTGGTCACTCATTCAGAGTCGGACAGGTGACACATGTGTGAGGCAGAGGGTGGAGACTGTGGCAAACTGGAAAACAAGGTAGGTCCTGTTAAAGGGGAGGTGGCACCTGCTCAACCACAGCAGACTGTGGCCATCTGGGGATTTGGATCTTGTGTTGCCAGATTTTCTGGGGTTTCAAGAGAAGTGAGAAAGCTGGATTTTTATGTGAGATCTTCAAGATTTCAGCACCAGGAACTTTTTTGTTTGGTTTGTTTGGTTTTTTTGTAAATGCTTCAGCACACACAGGCTGCCTGTCATTTCACACTTGAAGGCTGCGAATTGAAATTCTTGATACTAGGCAAGAGGTTGAAGAGACCATAGAGCTCATTCCTGTTGAGTTCCTTCATTTTACAGGTGAAGTTTCTGAGGCTGAAAGAAGAGAAATGACTTGCTCACTTACTTGATGGCAGAACAAGGCTAAAACTTGGTTTTCCAGGTCTGTAACCTGGCACTTTCTTTTTCCTTAAGTACAACACCCCCTTTATGAGGGCCTTCATAAGTTCTAGGATGGCACATCCTCCGGTATTGAGTATGTTGTGTGTGCATGTGCACAGGTGTGTGTTTACTAAATTCTGTGGTCCTGGAACAATGTCCTGGAACATTTGATTACCTGTGAAACTATCTTGACCTCTCAAGAAGCAAAAAGTAGCTATACACATGGGCTCTCATTTATTACTTATTAGATTGGTTGACATTTCTTTTTAATCACAGAAGCTTAAAAATTTGACAAGAGTATTGAATCGATTATTGTACAAGTGCAGTGGGGTTTTCTCTAGAAAACCACTCATGTATCTATGCTTATAGAAGCAGCTAGCTTATCTACCTTATGTAGAAGCTTATCTGAGATATAAGCTCAGATAGCTTATAGGAGTAATTTTGTTTTCTGTAATTTATAATTTCTTTTTTTTTTTTTTTTTAATTTTATTTATTTATTTATTTATTTATGGCTGTGTTGGGTCTTCGTTTCTGTGCGAGGGCTTTCTCCAGTTGTGGCAAGTGGGGGCCACTCTTCATCGCGGTGCGCGGGCCTCTCACTATCGCGGCCTCTCCTGTTGCGGAGCACAGGCTCCAGACGCGCAGGCTCAGTAGCTGTGGCTCACGGGCCCAGTTGCTCCGCGGCATGTGGGATCCTCCCAGACCAGGGCTCGAACCCGTGTCCCCTGCATTGGCAGGCAGATTCTCAACCACTGCGCCACCAGGGAAGCCCTATAATTTCTTATGTAATGTAACCAGCCTATTTGCTTTGGCTCCAATGACAAGTGTTACTCCTACTTCACTTGGAACTTCCCTATTACCCACTTTATTAAAGACAAACGCATCAACTTAGCAGTGAAGTCTGTCAGTAACATGATCCCAACTACTTCTCCAGCTTTCTCTTCTACCTTTCTTACCATATGTACACTATACTTCAGGTACACTGTGTGACTTACTGTTCCCGCAACACTCCCTAAAATTTCTTCGTTTACTGCCTCCTTTTTATCTTATCCTTTAGAAATTGTAACTATCTTAATTTGCCTTTCTAGGAAAGTAACTTATATACCTCTCTATTCCTTCTTCCTCATCCCTTCCCACTCCCAAATGCAAGCTCCTAGAGAGTAAGAACTGTTTTATTCATCTTCATCCTTGTAATACTGAATATGCAGTACCTGTTATGTATAGTTGGTGCTCAGCAAGCGTATTTATTTATTTATTTATTTATGCTTTCCTTTTTTTGTTGTTTTCTGGTTTTTTTCAACAAGCATATTTAGAATTGATGGCATGGTATATTTAAATGTGAAGTTAATACATATAGGTAAAAATGTATGTAATTTACAGAACTCCAATTTTTGTTTGCTTCTTCACTGCCTCTGTATCTTTTGGTTGGTGGCATATCCATAAATGTTATATAAATCAGGCATTCGAAATTCAAATGCCTAATATGGACAGGAAGATATCATAAGTGAGAGAATTGGCCAGTAGTTTCACAGTGGCATGTTAAGTTATATTCTTTCAGCAGAAACATACTTTTTTGCAATTGGACATGTAGAAATATTCTTCATTCTCATAGAAAAATGTCCTCTTTTCCATTTTTCTTAAAACATCTGACACTCTGTATCTTTAGCTTTTCCACTTTTGGTAGAAATGTAAGTACAAGTATTAATTTTCTTCCTAACTCTCCTGTGAGAAAAACAGCAGTGGAAACAGAATGATAGTGGCAACTGACTCTCAGCCTCAGTACTGGGGAGGCAGTAAGGCATGGTGGGGACTGGGATGTTGCAGAGTGCTTGCCCTATCTCAGTGAGACAGTTCTTCTCCAGCCAGTGGTTGCCATGAAGCAAGGTAGACCCAGTGTTACCAGATGAAGATAAAGTAGAAATCTGGATTTTTGTGTGAAATAGTCTTCTCAAAAATACCATGGGGACAATACAGTAGAGATAAATCATATCTGAAAGTCACATATTTCAGCTATCATTTTGGGACTTCTGACAGATACCATAAGGGATGGTGAATCTTGAAAGATAGTTATTGCAAAGAAGATATTCTATAGGAAAGGAAACATCAGGTTATATCACATAGATGGTATAAAAATATTTTGACGAGCACCTTTTAACTGATGTTTTGGAGTGAGCAATTCTGTTTTCATAGAGCCAGATGGTAATACATACATAATGTACTAATGCTGAATTTGCAGTGGGTTGATTTTTGTCCATTGCTTGCTTTGACATGGAAGCATGTGTATTGCCCCCCTCCTTGGCTAACATCCTTCCAGTGCTTCCATTTATCAAGATGCAGGTAAGCACCTTATGTGTGCACAGTTAAATAGTGGGCACACACCTGTCCCACAGAAAGAAGACAGCAAGAGTTCCCTTTGGTTAAGTGGAACAGCTAAGCAGCCATACCTGGATGCAAATTTGACCAGAATGTTCTCTTAACTCTCCATTGCTTTCTACTGTTTCCTCTGGGGGAAGAGGATGCGTGTCATTCAGCTTCTTTGTTGGCACCTATCAGTGTCAAGGTGGGTATACTTTTGATATGTTTGATTTCTTAAAGTATGTTTTGGGGCATTATCTTTTTCAAATTCATTTCAGCCATAAAATATGAACTCATTCTCATTATTTAAAAAAATATATGACATATAATACTAAAACCCCCCCATTGAGCAACAAACACCTTAAAGTCTTAGAGGTAGTTACTGTTATCATTTTGGAGTGTGGCTTTCCAAACCATTTTCTGCGCGTTTGTATACATATACATATATCTATAAGGATATAGTTTTATTGTTTTTTTCCATGAGTGATATTCTTTACACGTTGTTTTGCAGACCCACTGTGTCATATACATGTACACATATACATAGGTGTATGTGTGTATTCTATTATAGGTATATAACATAGATTATTTTCCCTTATTTGTGATAATTTTTCACTGTCATAACAATGTTGCATTGAACATCCTTGTAAATGCCCCTTTTGGGGTATATTTTCAAATTTTCCAGGAAAAATACAGAACTAAATTACTGGGCCACAGGGAAACAATTTTTTATGTCCTCCTAATAATTATCTGTACATGTGTTTTAGAGAGACTCCGAACTTAATGTCCAGGGTTCCAAAAGAAATGCTTTTTTCCGGTATTTTAGAATTCTAGTTTTCTATGCTGCTGTCATTTGAATTCTGCCTTTTCAGTTAATTCAGAATTGATATGGGTAAGCAAAATAGGTTCTAAGTTCTAGCTAGCCATGTTTCAAAATTAATAAGCTTTTGGATGATGTGTTACAATGGTGGGGAAATTAAATTTTCAATTGAGAAGATAATCTCCCTTAATCATGAAGTTCTTTTTTCCAAGTCTTTGCTCCCTTTGGAATTATAACAGCTGAATCCACAGGAGCCATGAAAATATTTTCTCACATCACACATTTTTTAAAATACTAGTTTGAATAGTCCTGGAAAGTGTAGGTTTTGATACTGTGCCCTTTTCAGGAAAAAATATATATATATTGTTTTAGTGAAGGTCACTTTTCTTAAGGGAATCTAGTTCATTTATTTAGGTATTAAAACTTTTATTAAAAGAATATTCCTTACACAAATTACTAATGTCAAAAATGAAAGAAGATGTCACTACAGATTCCATGGAAATTAAAACGATAACAAAGGAATACTATGAACAACTCTTTGACCACAAATTGGATAACCTAGATGAAACAGACCAATTACTTGAAAGACACAATCAGCCAAAACTCACACAAGAAGAAATAGACAATTTAAATAGGCCTATATCTATTAAATAAATCAATAATTATTAACCTTTCAAAGCGGGAAACACCAGGCCCAGATGGGTTCACTGGGAATTCTATCACTTAAGAAAGAAATTATACCAACTCCTTATGATATCTTCCAGAAGATAGAAACAGAGGAAATACTTCCTAACATACTATGACGCCAGCATTATCTTAATATCAAAACCAACGACATTACAAGAAAACTACAGACTACAGATTTCTCTCATGAAATGCAGAAATCATCAACAAAATATTAGCAAATCAAATCCAGTTATGTAGAAAAAGAATTATATATCACGACCAAGTGGGAAATATACCAGGTATGCAAGGCTGGTTCAACATTCAAAAATCAGTTAATATAATCCATCATATCAGCAGACCAAAGAAGAAAAACCACATCATATCAATAGATGTAGAAGAAGTGTTTAACAGAATCCAACCTATTCATGGTAAAACTCTCAGTTAACTAGGGATAGAGGGGAACTTCCTTAACTTGATAAAGAATATCTATGAAAACCCTACAGCTAACATACTTCATCATACTTAATGGTGAGAGACTTGAAGCTTTCCCCCTAAGATCAGGAACAAGGCAAGGATGTCCCCTCAGACCAGTGCCTTTCAACATTGTATCAGATGTCCTAGTTAATGCAGTAAGACAAGCAAAGGAAACAACATGTATATAGATTGGGAAGGAAGAAATAAAGCTGTTCACAGAAGATGTTGTCTATGTAGAAAATCTGAAAGAATCAACAGACTCCTGGAAATAAGGAGCAATTATAGCAAGGTTGCAGGATACACAAGATTAATTGATAAAAGTCAGTTGCTTTCCTATGTGCCACCAATAAACAAGTGGAATTTGAAATTTAAAACAATACCATTTACGTTATCACCCCCCAAAATCAAGTACTTAGGTATAAATCTAACAAGACATGTACAAGATCTATGTGAGGAAAAAGTACAAAACTCTGATGCAAGAAATTAAATACAGATATTCCATGTTCATGGATAGGAAGACTCAATATTGTCAAGATGTCAATTCTTCCCAAATTGATCTATAGATTCAATGTAATCCCAATCACAATTCAGCAAAATTTTTTGTGGGTGTCAACAAACTGATTCTAAAGTTTATATGGAGAAGCGAAAGACCTGGAATAGCTAACACAATATTGAAGAACAGAATTGAAGGACTGGTACTACTTACTTGAAGTTGGACTTCAAGACTTACTATACAACTATAGTAATCAAGACAGTGTGGTATTTGTGAAAGAACAGACAAAAATAATTAAATGGAATAGAATTGAGAGCCCAAAATAGACGCACATGAATATAATCAACTGATCTTTGACAAAGGAGCAAAGGCAATATAATGGAGCAAAGATAGTATTTTCAACAGATGGTGCTGGAACAACTGGACATTGACATGCAAATAAGTGAATCTAGATGCAGACTTACACCCTTCACAAAAATTAACTCAAAGTGGATCACAGACCTAAATGTGAAACACAAAACTATAAAACTCCTAGAAGAGGACATAGGAGAAAATCTAGATGATCTTGGCATAACCCAGGAAAGCAAGAATTGATAAGTTGGACTTCATTCAAATTAAAATTTCTGCTCTGCTAAAGACACATTCAAGAGAATAAAAATACAGGCCACAGGCTGGGAGAAAATATTTGCAAAGCACGTATCTGATAAAGGACTATTACCCAAAATCAAAAAGAAGTCTTAAAACTCAACAATAAGAAAACAACCCAATTTAAAAATGGGCCAGGGCTTCCCTGGTGGCGCAGTGGTTGAGAATCTGCCTGCTAATGCAGGGGACACGGGTTCGAGCCCTGGTCTGGGAGGATCCCACATGCCGTGGAGCAACTGGACCCGTGAGCCACAACTACTGAGCCTGCGCATCTGGAACCTGTGCTCCGCAACAAGAGAGGCCGCGATAATGAGAGGCCCGCGCACCGCGATGAAGAGTGTCCCCCACTTGCCGCAACTAGAGAAAGCCCTCGCACAGAAACGAAGACCCAACACAGCCATAAATAAATAAATAAATAAATATATAAACCCAAAGTTTAAAAAAAAGGCCAAAGACCTTGACACCTCACCAAAGAAGGTATACAGATGATAAGCATATGAAAAGATGCTTCACATCATACGTTTTTAGGGAAATGCAAATTAAAACAATGAGGTACAACTACACACCTGTTATAATGGCCAAAATCGAGAACATGGACGGTGTCAAATGGTGAGGATGTGGAGCAACAGGAACTCTCATTCATTGCTGGTAGGAATGCAAAATGGTACAGCCACTTTGGAAGACAGTTTGGCAGTTTCTTACAAAAGTAAACATGTTCTTTTCATACAATCTAGCAATCACACTCTTTGGTGTTTACCCAAAGGAGCTGAAAACTATGGGCACACAATAACCTGCACGTGGATGTTTACAGCAGCTCTATTCTATAATTGTCAAAATTTGGAAGCAACCAAGATATCCTTCAGTAGGTGAGGGGATAAACTGTGGTACATCCAGACAATGGAATATTATTCAGCACTAAAAAGAATTGAACTATCAAGCCATCAAAAGACATGGAGGGGCTTCCCTCATGGCACAGTGGTTGAGAATCTGCCTGCTAATGCAGGGGACACGGGTTCGAGCCCTGGTCTGGGAAGATCCCACATGCCGTAGAACAGCTGGGCCCGTGAGCCACAATTACAGAGCCTGCGCGTCGAGCCTGTGCTCCGCAACAAGAGAGGCCGCGATAATGAGAGGCCCGCGCACCGCGATGAAGAGTGGCCCCCGCTTGCCACAACTAGAGAAAGCCCTCGCACAGGCTCGCACAGAAACGGAAGACCCAACACAGCCATAAATAAATAAATAAATAAATAAATAAATAAATAAATAAATAAAGACATGGAGGAAACTTAAATGCATATTACTAACTGAAAGAAGACAGTCTAAAATGCTACATGAGTCCAACTATATGACATTCTGGAAAAGGCAAAACTATGGAGACAGTAAAGATTAGTGTGATTGCTAGGGGTTAATGGAAAAGGAGGGATTTTTAGGGCAGTGAAACTATTTTGTATGATACAGTAATGGTGGATACATGTCATTATACACTTGTTCAAACCCATAGGATGTACAACACTGAGAGAGCTCTAATGAAGACTGTGGACTTTCCGTGATGCCGATATATCAATGTAGATTCATCATTTGTAATGTACCACTCTGGTGGGGATGTTGATAATGGAGAAGCCTGTGCTTAAATGGAGGCAGGGAGTATATATGGGAAATCTCTGTACCTTCTGCTCCATTTTGCTGTGAACCCAAAATGGCTCTAAAAAATAAAGTCTGTTTTTAAAAAATATGTATAGAAAGAGACAGAGAGGGAGGGAGAGAGAGAGAGAGGAAAAGAGAGGATTTCCTGTTTTTCATATGAGCCTTCCGCTTTCATTAGATATGGACCTGAGCGTGTCAGTAGGGCCTCTACAAGGCATTCCCAAAGTTTTATGGTCAGGGAAGGGTATTGACAGTGGAGGCCCTAATCCAAGAATTGATATGTTTCAAGTTGAATAATTGCTTGTATTTCATGAGCACTCAAGCATATGATTACTCTTTTCTTTATGCATGTTTGGAAGAGTGATGAAATATGAAAAGTGTTCCATGTGAAGAGTTGTATGCTAAAGCAGTAGTTATCGAACTTTGCATATAAGAGTTATCTAGGGATCTGTTAAAACTCCCAAAGTTCAGGCTACACCTCATAGCGATTAAATCAGAATCTAGAGGTGGGACTCAGACACTGGTAATTTTTAAAGTCCACTGGGTAGTTCCAATGTGTAGCCAAGTTTGAGAACTGGTAGGCTAAAGGAGATTTTAAATTTTATTTTATCTCCGTCTGAAGGTAGGTTCATTGATCACAATTTCCAAAGGCCCTGGTCTGTCAGTAACTTTGCAAGTGTGGAAGAAATTGGAGGTGTAGGAAGGCTATTTGTTAATAGGAAACTCCTAAAGTGAAAAATAGAATCCACCTAGCCTGAAAGAGTTCGTGTAGTTTGCAAAGGTACTTGATAGCCAAGGAACAGCTTAGGCACAGGAAGAATCTGGCTTATTGGGAGCAAATAAAGCCAAGATTTAAAATGTCTTTTAATCTAAAACACATATGTGCCCCTGGGCCTGAAAACAAGCCAAGACGTTCACAGTTGTGGTGAAGATTCCTAACAATACAAAGAAATGAATTGCTGTACAATGTTACTTAAACTTGGAAGTGTAGAGGGGAAATGTGATTTGTGGGGAGGTTGTAGATAGAGGAGGAGTGTGGTGAGCACGCAGGACAGGTTGTTTTTCCACGACTTCTTTCTGATCCCAAAGAGAGCAGAACTAGCTGATAGTTCGATTATCTGTGTACTCAGAACAGAACAAAACCAAACAGACCCTAACAAAATGAAAATTGTGTCCTTATAGAAGCACTCCAGTCTATGCTGGTGTGGGCTTTTATATGCTTCTTCCTTAAGAGTACATCGCTCCTTCAATAGAACCCTTTCTTAAAGATTCTGATTCTATGTGGGTTATGTTTTTTCTTTAACTTTTTATTTTGAAATAATTATAGATTCATGGGAAGTTTTAAAAAAATGTACAGGGAAGTCCTCATGCATCCTTCTCCCAGCCTCCCCTATGTTAGCATCTTACATAAGTAGAGTTTCTGTATCAGAACCAAGAAATTAGCATTGGTATACTCCACAGAGCTTGTTGAGATTTTACCAGTTTTACGAGCACTCAAGTGTGTATGTGTGTGTAATTCTATGCTGTTTTATCATGTAGCTTTGTGTAACCACTACCATAATCATGATACAGTACTTCACATGGGATTTTGAAGAACTGTTAAAAGATAAGGAATGAGTCACTTTGCTCCTAGTCCCATCCCCAACTTGAGTTCAGGACTTTGTATTGCTGGGAGGTGCCACATAGCTTTTGCAACCTCAAGTGGCTTTTGGTCTTTTTTTCATGGGATCATCAATACAAGTGTGTTTCTCAGTAACTATGCTTTGAAGAGGTAAATTGTGGTCACTTTATTTAAAGGAAGTGAACTGATAAGTATATACCCCAAAGCCGAAAAATCTGTTATTGATCTTCATTTTGGGGGCAAATTCACCAATTCTGGCACAACAGCAATGGACTGAATGCTTGGGAGTTCTTTTTCTGCCAAGTTTTAGAACATTTGAGATTTGCTCAATAAATAGTGCATCTTTCTAGTTCCTGAAACAGTGAGAAGACTGTCCATCTGCCAGAGAAATGCCCTGATACGTTTGAAGTTGAATAGGCATGATTCTATAGTAAAGAAGTGAAAGCTGTCACTTAATAGCATATTCTCAGCATTGTCAACATATTAAACTCTGCCTCACTCAAGAGCCAAAGGATACATTATCATAACTACCATTCACATGGTATGAGGATTTTAATTATCTTTGCATCTAGTATAGCAAAACTAAGGTGTTTAGGAATGTAAGTCCAGTGTTTTTAAGCTTTCTGTTCCCAGGATTTGCTGACAAATCTACAGTCTAGCAAAAACTGTTTATATGTGTGTTCTGTTCTAATACCTGCACCCCATTCTCTTCTCTAGAAACTCTTATTTCGGACACTGTTTTTGGCAAGAGTTCCATAAGAGAGGAGTTCTGGAGTTTGTTCTGGTTGGTCCAGAGTCAGTAAGCTGAGCCCTGATGAAGTAAGGGGATATATGATGAGGAATGAAGTATCTAAACACCAAGATGGTAATCTTGAATAAAAGCAGCTTTAGGGTATTTATAAAGAATATATTCTACCAAATTTAATTGTGGTTTTTTTGTTAGGGATTCAATAGAGTGAGAATTCAGCAAAGTATCAAATTGATAATCCTATTGTCTCATAAAGCTTGATTTGAAAAAGTCAGTTTATTTAGAAACAGTAGCCAAAAAAACATTTAGAGTCTTAAATATTCTGAAAAAGGTAATCACCAACCCATATTCATGAAGGAGCAGAGGAAGAAAATAATCAACTTTAATGACTATTAAATGAAAAAGAACCAGAAAAGAGGTCAGGTTATTTTCAATAAGAAAGCAGGCTTATCTTTGTGGAAATGTAAATAGATTTTAAATGTTAAGAGAGGAAAATCAGGGTTGTGTCAGTACATGCTCCCCCTACCCACCCACCCACCCAATCAAGAAAACAATGAAAACAGCCTCTTTAACAAGTGGAACAACTACAAAGATGTTTTGAATAAATGTGCAGAAGTTAATTCAGAAAATACTCAAGCCAAAAACAATCTATTCAATGGCTACTGATACAGCCTCAAAAAGCAGTTGCTGAAGACAGCAAGTTGAATAATTTTAGAAATACTACATCAGTCACAAAGCTTATAATTAAAGGGGTGTCAAAAAGGCAATGTATTGGCCTACAGAAAAGAAAAACAGGTTGATGTCTTAGCAACCAGCTAGCAAATAGCAATAATAGCGATGTCATGTGTCAAGTAAACAGCACATCAACATAGGATTGTTATAAAGAGTAAATGAGGGCTTCCCTGGTGGCGCAGTGGTTGAGAATCTGCCTGCCAATGCAGGGGACACGGGTTCAAGCCCTGGTTTGGGAAGATCCCACATGCCGCAGAGCAACTAGGCCCGTGAGCCGCAATTACTGAGCCTGCGCGTCTGGAGCCTGTGCTCCGCAACAAGAGAGGCCGCGATAGTGAGAGGCCCGCGCACCGCGATGAAGAGCGGCCCCCACTTGCCGCAACTAGAGAAAGCCCTCGCACAGAAACGAAGACTCAACGCAACCAAAAATAAATAAATAAATAAAACTATTAAAAAAAAAAGAGTAAATGAGGGAAGCATATAGAGTTTATGGCACATGGCTTTTTTTTTTAGGCTGGGTTTTGTTTACCTCTCAGAAAACGTTAACATACCACTTTAAAGCTAAGTTTTTTGCTATCTTGCTTTTGCTATCAGATATCAGTGCATGTTACTACATGGTTTTGGTAAAAATGAAATTCAGAATATGTTTTATATCAGTATTGTCACACATCAGTGCCGTTCTTAAGAAATAATTCTTCACTGTTAGGAGTACAAGTTCATGATTTTGCTAACAGTTTATGACTGCTGAGTAATAATGTAGCTAATATTTACTGAGCACCTACTGTACGCTAGGAGTGTGCTGAGGATTTCATGTATGATTTTACCTAAAAGTTAGATCAGTACTATGAGGTAGGTACTATTTTATTATCTCTGTTTTACAAATGGAAAAGCTGTAGGCCAAGGGAATAAGTGACTTGCAGAGAGCAGAGCTGGTAGGTACTTGAGCCAGAATGACAAGACACTCCAGAACTCATGCACCTAACCACAGAACTCTACTTAGGAAAGGTATTGGTTGAGGGGGAAAGTGAAGGGGCGGGGGGCAGTAGATCAGATAGCTGAGGATAAAGTGGGGGAAAGGGAAGGGGAGAGACGACATTCTTGCCTGAGGTACTCAGTGCTTGCTTACTTTTCAGACTTAGTTAAGGAGAAGCAGTTGTCAAGGAGATAGGAGTCTGAGCCACAGAAATCAGTAAATGTGGGGAGAAAAAGGGTTTTCTAAGGGAAGACTCTAGGACCTGACGTTTGTTTGAGGGGTGATGCTGGAGAATTCGGAAATGGCAAAACAAAAGTTTGTCAGTGTGAAGCATAAGATTGTTAGAAACAAATAACCCCGAAAGACTCTTGGTGAAAGAAGGCAGACTGCTCAGTGTGAGTAGATGGACATGTGAAACTGGTGGGGTTTGGAGCGGGTGTTCCTATACTGTTTTCGTTGTCTGTATCTGCCCTCAACGTTTCATCAGACATTCCCTTCTTTGGGGTCTAGCATCTGGTTTTCTAAAAGAATATGATTGAGCATTCAACTCCTGGACGCTTGGTTATACTCTTTAGGTTTATATAGTCTGAAAAAGCTTCTTCTGGTCTATAGGAATTGTCGACCCCTGAAAAATACCCTTTTCATGAATTACCTTTTTCCATGGGTGAGCACTTAGTACACATTTTTAAGTGTAGGTACCATGATCTACCTCAGAGATAGAGCATGCATTATTAATGCTCTCAAATATGTAACCAGAGCTCAGTCTTTACAGTGTGTGTTGTATATACTTAAATCTGACCAAGAATATGTTTATACTTTAATGAGAAGTATTGTATTTGCCATATTGTCACAAGCATCAGCCTGACAGAACTGTAACTTTAGCTCTCCCCCTCATCACTTTATCTCATTATCTTTTCTGATTTTCTCAGTCCTGAGAAAATGATCTTACATTGTGTGAAATACAAATACACATGTATTATGTGAAATACAAATTACCTAATAGAGTTTGTGTAAAAAATCAACGGATTTTTAAAATTTCTGTTTTGTTTTGAATGCATGCATCATCAAACTATGTTTGATCTGCTTTACAGAGCAAAGGTTCAAAACTATAAAAGAAAAAAGATAGAATCAAAGATTATGAACATTTACACTTTGCTGTACACCAGAAACTAACACAACATCAACTATACTTCACTTAAAAAAAAAAAAAAAAGATTATGAACATTTAGAATATATACTTCATCCAGGAAACTGGTTACCAAAATTTCAGCAAATTTTATAAAGATTTTAAAAGAAATATTTTCTTAAAGGCACATGTAAAATTATGTTATGGAAGCCTTATTTAAAATTATTTTTTCTGAGGACTCTATATTACATCATTGAAAACAAAGACAATTTTTTAAAGTGGACCTGTGTACCTCCCTGGGTCTGGGTTGCAGAACTTTATTAAAGAGTGCTGTGCTATCGCTGCCAGGTATGCCCTTTCTCTGATGGAAAGAAAAGGGCTCAGGTACCCCTTATATACCTAGGAGATGCCTTTCGCCTTTCACCGTATGAATCCAGTCTGGAGCTGTGTATACTATATACAACCATGTTTGAAATAAAGGGTCCTAATGAACATTTTTTCTGCATGGAATGCCAATTAACTGCCTGCTTTCAATTGATCATTGGACATTAAGTCCTCAGTAGTGCCATCATCTTAAACCACAGTCCAGCCCCTACTGTCCAACAAAGAAGGATTGGACAATTATGCAGTATTTGACCAGACACTGAGCATGTCTAATTTGGGAGAGAATAGTATCCACATACACCTTGATGGAAAGAATAAGCAGACCTTTGGCAATATTATGACTGCTAAAAGAACACAATAACCATCTCAGCTTATGCTCGAATGCGTTCCCACCATACTTGGTAGAAACAGAAAAATATAATAAACTAGAATTCATCTGTTGGCAGAGCATATATATTTATGCATTCTTGTGTGTTTAGCTCAGTGGTTAGAGAACACTTCCTGGAAAGACTGCAGTACCCAAATGTTTTCAATTTGAGCTTGTACATTTCATCTAATTGGTCCCTGGGACAAGGTTCACTGCCCTGGAGGTGGCTTGGCTCAGTGTTTAAAACACTAATGAATTTCAGGTTTGGGACAGAAAGTGGCTGTTCATATTGGACAATCATGTGAACTTGGAATTGTTTCCCATGAATGTCTTAAATAACTATGTAATGTCACTCTGGACAGCAGGTTCTTCTGTCCCCAAACACAGATGCCTGATTGCCCTTGCTCAGGATACTCAGTGCTTGCTTGCTTTTAAAACTGAGGTTTGGCGGAGTCCTTCATTTTTGTAAAGAGAACATTGTGGGAGAAAACAGGGCAAAGATCATCTGAGTGCAGTTGGATGTGATGAAGGACACTTACAAATAACCTTAAAGCAACCCAAAAAGACTGGTTTGGGCTGAGTATGTTTGTTTTGTTTTTCCTCTTAGCTGCTCCGAGTAAGAGAAAATTCAAAAGAAAGTCGTCTTTCCTACCTTTTTATGTTGATACATCTAGCAATAATTTAGGGATTTCATCTTATCTGATCCAGCTGACCTGAAAAGTCAAGGAAGTGGAGTAGTTAAATGTGGAAACTTGTTTTGCACAGAGGGAAAAGAAGTAAACTAATGAAGTCACAGACACCCCTTAATCAGAACACAGAGCTCAAGCTCTGTGTGACGCCTATCCTGGCCTGCGCACCTTTGGCATGCTTTCAAAGACTTGATTCTGACTAGCTGGGAAGCTAGATACAGTTACTCAGCTTTGCAGATGTCTTGCCTATATGCTCAGAGCAAGTCACAATTTGTGTTGGAGCAGTAGGTGAAAGAAATGTTGATTTCATGAATTCCTTTATCTGTGAAAGATTGACCATGGGCTGTAATGTCCTTATAGAGCAGGAGAATTTCCATTTCTGTGTGATGCTGTATTTGTCCCATTTAAGCCATCCATAGTCTGTGCAAAGCCTCCCATCTGGGCTTCAGTTTCCTCCTTCCTCTTTTAAGTAGGGTAGGCCAGATGAGCCCCTAAGGCCCTTCTAGCTTTCATGGTCTGAAGTTCAGTTTCTTCTGCACATAGGAAGTTGGGGCATTAATTGCATTGGTCACCTAGAGACTGTTTGGGTTATTCAGCCGATAAACTCTTCCAGCAGATAAATGTGAATGTACAGCAACACTCAGGTCCTGCAGGAAGTTTGTGTCGGCTTTGCTGGAACGATCAGTGGACATCCGGGTGATGAAGCACTCCTAAGTGCCAGGCAGGGGTTGTCAGAAGATAGTGCCGCATCAGTGCTGGATGCTCACCGGGGATGGTGGCCTGTGTGAGAGCATGGGCGGCAGCATGAGGTGGTCCACACGCAGCCTGGCATCAGAAGGCCATGGGTTCCTCCACACTCCTGACTGCCCCTACCAACCCAAATGCCCTAGCCTCATAGCCTTTGGCGACGTATCTTACAGTTCTAAAACTTCTGTTTGGTTGTTTTAAAAATGTTTCAGGGTAAAAAGCTTAAAGGTAATGTATTTGAAAGTGTCTTGCAAATAAGTGGAGCTTGATAAATAGGTAACTCAAAACAGCAATGTATAAAAACCCTAAATAAGATAGCCTTATCTGAAAGATGAAGGAGAAAAAAAAATAACATTTGTGTAGTGAGAAACATTTCACAGAGCACTTTAGGACATGTCTTTTTATCCTTACAACCTCATTTTACAGATGCAGAGACACCTGCAAGTTCCCAGGGTCATGATACCTGGAAACAGTGGAGTGGAGATTCTTCTGGTTCCAAACTGTTGTGTTCCTTTTACAATATTTTATAGTTAATGTTAAACCTCTGGTAATTCTGGAAAAGGAAATAAATGATCAAAAATGGTAATGGTACCTATTTGAGGGGTTTCTCCTTATGCTCTTTTTATATGACTACAGCTGTACTGACTGCCATGTAAGATAAACCCAGGAAACCCAGGCCAGTCGCTCCTCACTTTGTGGGACCTTAATTCCGAAACAGCTCCTGGGGATAGCTGGAAGATTTGAATATCTCTGGGATGTCACTGTCCAGTTTGGAAATAATTTTGTAAATGGGTTTCTTCCAGGAAGGATCTGAGTCTTTGCCTGCGGAGACAGCCCTGAAGAACTCCTGTAATGTCAAGCTGGCGATTTCCAAGAAGCAATCTGGGACCTGCACTCCCAAAGAGACCCACAAGGAAGAAAAGACGTGAGGCTGTGAAGCACTGGCACCATACAGACCTCGCTGCCTGATGCTGCCTGTTCCTAGGGTTGTGGCCTGATCAGAGCATCCCTGCTCTACTGGCCCCTGACTTTTGTGGAATCTCTTCCTCCCTCATCAAATACATACCTCAAAATGACGGTACTGATGAGACAGCCCTGGGAGAAAGCGTATTAGGGACACTCCCTTTGTAGGAGTAGCTGATTCCACTAATGAGTGAGTGACGTTTTTAGTAAGTGGGAAACTCTGACTCTGATTGACATTAAATCTGTGGTTCGGAAGAGGTTTTTAGTATTCTTTTCCTTAGTGCCTCGTGTGGAAAGAACTGCCCCCAAGCTTACGACTGTCGTACCTCATTCTGCCATCTTTTGGGACTGGGTTCGAAGGACTTGGAATCATTCCTGCTCCCAAAGCCAACCAGGAGGCTTGCGGGGGTGGGGGTGGGGGCCTCAAGAATATGTTCCAGGACCTCACCCAGACTGGCACCATTAATGATGGGACATCCTACAGGGCCTCCAGATCCAGCCTGGCCTGGGGCTTGCCGCCACTGCATGCCAGATGACACCCGCACATGGCAAGACGTGGCAGCGCTGCCTCCCGTCCACATGCCTTGACCCCCACGAGCCTCACAAAGGAGGCATGGTCCATTTTCCCCGCAGGTAGGCTTAGGTTTCCAAACATATTCTGATGGAGCATCTAGCCCGCGGATGGCAGCAGTTCTTCCCTTTTTTGGAGGTGTCAATACACTGCTCTTTGTGATCACAGTCAAGTGAGAAATGAGAGAAGAGGGAGGTGTAGTCAGCGACCAGACACACCCAGCACCTGCAGAACAAGAGGCCAGCCTAACAGAGCTGTCAGCCACACACAAGGAAGATAACAAGTTCTCACCAGCGACACTTAGGCCACTTGCTCACCCTTTACTGATGCTTTACCTCTAAGGTGCCACCAGCGTGCCTTCGCAGAGATCCCCAAGGGACTGAGAAGCTTGAGTATTGTTTATTATTTCCAGAAAGGATTTGAGGTGACTTGCCATGGAAGACCCACAGATAAAACTGTTCAAGGGGGAATAAAGATAAGAACCAAATGATGGAAAGAACAGAGACTGTTGTAAAGAAAACCTAGGCCAAGACTAGGTGCTGCAACTAAGCCCTGCATTCAGTCCTGGGCCTCCTGGCGCTAAGGTGAGAAGGTCGACAGGCTGTGTAACTCGGTCATTGCAGAGTATTGTCTAAAATGGCATAACAGCTGACCTCTGGCCAAGTTGATGAATAAAGACTGGCTGTACATTCAGTTTGCAGCATCCGTCAGTTGCCTAAGAGAAGATGTGCAGGCTGTAATCTTTGTGGATGGTACAGAGATTGGCCCCAGGCTGCCCTGCTCTCAGTGATGTAAGGACAGACACGGAAGGGGATCTTTTCTAAAACTCCAGTCACAAAGGGAAGGCACTCATCAGACCTCCTGGGACCCAAGCACATGATCTTACCTCAAAGTCGTTTCCCTTGTTATAGTGCATATTGAGAGCTCGAAAAAGCTCCGAGTTGCGGAGAACCACCAGCATTTTGGGATTTGTGACACCATCTGAAATTGCTTGCCGGGCAAATTTCTCCATTTGGATATAATAAAACTCACGAAAGTTGCTGAACCACTTGATCATCTGGGAGGTAATGCAGCGGTTGAACTGTACAAACAACAGGGTCCATGAAGTCAGACGTTTGCCATGAGGTGCTTGGAGTCAGAACTGTCAGCTTCCAGTTCAACACAGGGGTTAACAAGAATGGCTTCAACCAACACTAAAAAGGGCTTTCTTTAAAAAAGAAGCCACAGCTATTTTCTAAGCCTATACAGTTATACACAGAAAAATCTGAATTAGCCATAATGCCCATTAGAAAATAATTGTATTTTATAGCCTAGATTTATAAAGGTTTTTTCACTCTTGAAGTGTGACTTTGGGAGGGTCCAGGGTCAAGACTAGTGTGGTCCCAGCTTCTGCTGCACCCAGGTAGATTGCATGGCAGCTCCAGAGCCCTCTGCCAGGTAAAAAGCCAAGGAAAGGGGTAAAGGTGAGATCAGAGAGCCATTTACTGGCAACTCAGAGTTGCAGAATGAATCAAAATGAGAGCTTGGTGCAGGGATCAACCAAGCAATTGGATATGAGGGAAAGAGCTCAAAAAAAGCAAAGGATACAAAGATACAAAAGATACATAGATACAAAGTATTAACAGCCCCTAACCCAACACCCAGGGTAAAGGAGGCCCTCAGAAACTTTATAGAAACAGGCAAGGCCTGGTTCCAACCATCAGACCTTGATTTTTCTTATTGTCACATTGATTTGTATGCACCTTCAGTCGGTTTTGAAACACAGCAGTTTGAATGTAAAGTTGACAGGGACAGTGTCCAACTCTTGATACACTCTTTCTTTATCATAGTGTCCCCAACAAAGACAGAACACTAGGCCAAAGATGCCATTTCCTAGTGGTTCTTTCTAACCCTGCCTCTCTCCCCATGTGTTTCTGGGTATACCTACAGTTCAAAAGCTTAAATTCAGACACCCAACTTTCCTACCCCCAAAGTTACCCCTGATTATTCAGACAGTTTCTCAGCCCAGACCAAAAATGCCACCAATTCCATCCACAACATGAAGGGGAGATAAAGTGCACATATGATGACTTAGGACTTGCCTCACATGGGAAAAACCTGCTGCTACTTGGGAGTTTTGCAGAAGCTGAAACTCAGTTGAAGGACTTTACCTGAACATCAGGAAAATAAGCCTTCAGGAGGTTGGAACTGGGATAGCGTGTGAAGAAAAACATTAGTTTGGCCTTCTTCAAGTGACCAGGGTTGAGGCCCTCCTGGATTTATCCCAGGGTCAAGGAAAACTAATACCAGTTTATCAAATAATTTTGTCAAATTATCCAAATAGTAAATTGCCCTGTTCCTTATGGTTTCTATTTTATTGTTTTCTGGTTGAATGATGTTATTTGCTCTGTTTTTCTGCCTCTAGCAAGTATGATCAGATAAGCTTTTTCTTTCCAGATGCTGAATACCATGTATGTACAGTAAAGTTGCAGAATTTAAAAAACATTTTGATGTGTAAAACTTCTATGGCATATGTGATATCAAATACAGTTTGGTGTACTGTGTGTGTGCTTTCACAATACGATGGGAAGAGACGGCAACTCTCTCCCAGATAAACCATTTCAAAACCTCAAATAGAGATTTACTTCTCTCTGCCTCAGTTTCCTCATCTGTAAAATGAGAGGGAGTTGACTAGATGGTCCCCATTCTGGCTCTCGTCATTGCCTTTGCAGTGTTGATGCCAATGAGCATCTAACCAGACTGAGTACCAGATCACAGTTAACTTTGACTCAAGAAGCTTGAATTGCTGGGCTGCAACTGCTCTCCATTTGCCTGGCAGAATTTTCCCTCATCCTTCCCGTCTCAAATCAGATGCTCCCTCTGCTGTGAAACCTTTTCTTGCCAAATTAGGCCTTCCTTACCCTGGGCTACCAACACTCTTTGTATAAACCTTTTTTTGTAACAATGACATTACTGGAATTTTATTGCATGTTTGTCTCCCCATTTAGACTGTTAGCTCCTTGAGAGCAAAGACCTTATCCTTTCATCTTTGTATTCCACCTGCCTAGCCCGGTGCTAGGAACATAGTAGGTGCTCAATAAATGTTTGTTGGATGAAGGAATGAGTGAGTGATTAAATGGTCAACTTTAATCCATACACAAATATGGCAATTCTATTCCAACTCATTCCTCACTCTGGGAACAGATTCCTTCCCCTTTAATAAGAGTAGGGGGCTGTGGTGTGAAACCTAGCACCAGGGTGGGAGGGAAATAAAAGATTCTTACACAAGAACACTTAGCATTCCCAGGAAAAATCCTAGGGCTGAGTGACAAACATACAGAGTTACCCTGGAGCTCAGGCCTAAGAGCTGTAGCTTTAGGACAATAAAGACTTCTCAGTAGGATATGTCAGTTTACCCGAAGGAAACCAAGCAACTGATTATAATTATAGCTGGCCAGGCACCAAGGCTGCTGTCCAGGAGGCCCCTGCCCCCTGCCTCATTGGCCCTACTTCTTATGCTTCATAAATGCTGTGGACAGAATCCTGGATTGAGTCCAAAGACCCAGTTTCAGATACAGATTTTGCCACCAAGACCCTGTGTGACCTTGGGCAAGCCACTTACGTTCTCTGGACCTCATTTCTAAACTGTGGAGTGTAGTGGTTGGAGCTTGTGCTTGGCAGTCAGATGCTGGGTTTGAATCCTGTCTCTGCATGTGTCTGTCTTTGACTTCGGGCAAGTTATTTTGCTTCTCTGTCCCTGCCTCCCTGATACTGATCTAGAGTGGATGCTTGAGGAAGGTAAGATAACACAGGCCCACAATCAGTTATCTGAAATGCTGGGCCAAATGGAGGCCAGACTTCAGAATCCCTGTTATTTTATAAAGGTAATATGGTGTATGTGTTAGTTAACATGTGCGTGTTAGTTAACTAACGATGAGTTAGTTAACACCCGCAGCAGGGTCTGTGGCAGGAGTCTAATCCGTTTAATATTCCCACAGCAAAATCAATGACTAATTATGCTAAGTGAGATAGTCTATAAATAGCCTCCTATCAGTGCAGGTCAGGTTTTGCAACCAAGTGAGTTCCCATCAACCTTAGGGGAAAGAAATCATAGAGATTTTCATAGTGTTTCGTGTCTCACGATTGTGGCTAAGTGGTGGTGAGCAGGGGAGCTGCCAGTCGCAGTGCCCACCGCAGAGAAGGTGTGCAGTAAATCATCATTGTCTCATCATCATACCTGCTCTGCCTGTGTCACAGGGGTGTCATGTGAATGTGAAGGTCCTTGAGAGCAAGAACCTTGTCCTTTCATCTTTGTATTCCATGTGCCACATGAAGAACTTGCTCATAGGTGGCTTTCATGGCCCAGAGGAATAAATCTCTAATGCTGGAATGAGGGAATAATTGGGGCCAGGATGCTGCCTGGGGGCCCCCAATCATTCCAAAGGTAGCCAAGTACCTGACCCGGGCAGCCGGGCTCCGTGGGTGGCCCCCGAAACCTCCTGAAGCTCTTGGAGCCCAATCCTCGTTTCACGAGGCAGGGCCAGGCACACCCCTGTGTGTGTATTTCTCAGGGCCAGGTGCCTGAGAGATAGCGGCACACCCCTCACAGGGGAAGGACAGCAGAGAATCTTTGGGGACTGAGTTCTTGAGGTTCTTCCACCACCTGACTTTGACAGAGAGTCTTAAGCAGTAGCCTCTTACCAAAGGCCCGACAGATAGCTTTCCTCACAGAGGGCTAGCACCTGATGAGAAATTCTGTGTTGATATCTCTGTGCCTACTGGTGGCTGGTGAGGTGCCCTCAGCGTTGGCTTTGTAGCTGCTCACTGCCTGCCAGGAAAGCAACCCGCGGTGCCAGAGCTTCGGGAGTGTTTCCAACACCTGTGACCAGCAGGGGGTGCTCATAGCATTTAGGACACAAGAGTGGGCCTGGTGTGGTAGTGAGCTGGTTCCACCCCATCCTGCGCCCTCACCACAGCTTGCCAGGTAGAGGTCACGACTGTTCACACTTGCTTGTGCGACTCCACAGACACAAGGAGATTCGATTTAAGGCTGTCCCTGAGAAGCAGCAGCGTGAGCTTGGCTCCCTAAAAAAGCAACATCCAAAATATGTTCTCAGGAACTTGAGTCTTACAGATGCCTGTTGGAAAAGGGTCCTTTGGTCATATGAGTTTGGGGCTGCATACATTCTCCTCTTAGAGCTTTTCATTGGACTTAAGCATGGCTCTGAGAAGTTTCGCAGTAATGGAACTAACCCAGTGTTTACCCAAGCTACTTTTTCTCCTGCTTCAACAACTGTTAACATCCTGAGGGAGGGTTACTCTGAAGAAAAAACTGTTTAAGAGTGGGGTCTGCCTAAGGGTTGCAAAGATGATGCAATAAGATTCAGACCGTTGGGACTTCCCTGGTGGTGCAGTGGTTGAGAATCTGCCTGCCAATGCAGGGGACACGGGTTCGATCCCTGGTCTGGGAAGATCCCACATGCCGCGGAGCAGCTAAGCCTGTGCGCCACAACTACTGAGCCTGCGCTCTAGAGCCCGCGAGCCACAACTACCGAAGCCCACGCGCCTAGAGCCCGTGCTCCGCAACAAGAGAAGCCATCGCACTGAGAAGCCTGTGCACTGCAACAAAGAGTAGCTCCCGATCGCCGCAACTAGAGAAAGCCCGCGGGCAGCAACAAAGACCCAACACAGCCAAAAATACATAAATAAATAAAAATTTAAAAAAAAATGATTCGGACCCTCTCAGACCAGCCTGGGCCCTGAAGCCTTCTCCATGGGGGCCTCCTCTTCCTCCACATGTGTGCAGCGCTAGGCTCTCTCTTCAGCTGCAGCTTAGAAGTTAGTCCTTAAACTGAAATCTTCTTACCCCTTTCAGCTTACCCCTCAGATCTAGTCCCTGCAGAAAACTTCCCCTTCCCCATCTGCTCCAGAAGTTTCTGGTCCCTCATCTCTTCCCCGTGGATTATCTGCTCAGAGCAAGCCTTTTGCCTGTAGAACCAAGAGGTTCCAGGAACCATGCCTCAGGTGAGGCCATTCCTTTGACCCGCTCTGCCAAGGTATATGGGCAGCTGACAACCAAATGATGGGACTCTTCCTTCCACAGGGTATTTTGGGAGCCAATTTGGGTTTAAAAACAGACAAAACCCTTTCAGACCCAAAGGACTAAGTCAGTAGTGGTAGAATCTGATGTGTCACAGAAGACGGTGATGGACCCCTCCAAGCATCCTTAAATCCCAGGATGTGGTCACCACTTTCTCAGCAACCTAACAAATACAAGCCACAGGGGAGGGGGGCCCAGAAGCAACGTTAAGAAGACCACTGGGAAAGAAGAGAGCTGTTCCCTATGCTGGGTAATTATTTGTCCCCCCCTCCCCTCATCGTCCAGACTTCCTGTCTCTCTGGGCTGTGACAACGAGAACTTCGATTACTAGTAAAGGATATGTAAAGGGCTGAAGAGAAAGGAAGTGCGTCCGTGACAGCCTGCAGGCCACCTTGCTCCATTTTCACTGAGGGAACGAGGGGCAGTCTTTCCAAGCAGGTGGACGTGAAGAGCCAGGGGCACTGTTGCTGGCTCAAAGCCAGTGGTCGCAGTTTGGCAGCTCCCCAAGGTCGCAGGGCCACCTCTGAGGAGGGGTGACTCTCGGGAGATGAGTCCTGCGGAAGATTGCCCCTCCAGTGGCCACTGGGTCCATGGCCCAGTAGCTGGCTGAGAATCTGATCTTCCTGGATGTGGGCAGGCACAGTCAGGGGACAGTTTGCTGGGGGACCCTGATAGGGTTTAGGGATCATTCTCGGAGAGACAGGGTACCTGGGAGAATCTAGAGGCTTGGCCAGAGATAAGTTTCCCAGTGGAGCCCCTGTCTGCGGCTGGGCCCTCCTGGGCAAGGCAGCCAGAGGAAGTGGATCTTTACAGGCACCTCCCTCAGGAGGCGAGGGCTCGCTTCTACCGTCTGGCACCAGCCCCGGGAAGCTTCTGCCCAGGTGAGTCAGGTGGCCTGATGGATCCAATAGCACCTTCTGTAATACTGAGTCCACAGCCTGGGATATGGCCCCCGTCAGTTCTTTCTTCAGAATCTCCAGCAAAGCCCGTGCTCCAGAAGGAAGGAACCTGGGTTCCTCAGACTGGTGTTTGACCTCAGACACTCTGTGTTTCTCCACCCTGGAGGGGTCTCCGCTGGAACCGTGGTGGGCACTGTCCACAGCCCAGGCCCTAGACCCAGAGCCATTCCTCTGCTTCACACTCAGAGGACCCTTCCCTGTCTCTGAGCCTCCCAGGCCCTGAGCTGCAGCCTTGGGCTCAGCAGCCTGCAGGATGTGCTCCTGCAGGTGTTTTAGCTGTTGCTTCAGCAGGTGAAGCTGTTCTCTCACCCGAGGGCCCCCCTTCCTGCTTCCCCGGTCCCCGGCAGGGCCTGGCTTCGAGGGGCCTTGCTGCACGGGAACGTTCTGCTTCCTCTTCCGCTCTGGGCAGCACGGGCTGTCCCTGGCTGGGGCATTGCCTGGCACTGGAGGGTTAGGGGAGAGGCACATGCCTCGGACGATGGTCTCTACTCTGGCCCTCTTTGCCTGGATGTGCTCATCCCAAAACCAGTCAGGGTCAGCGAGGCTGGAGCTGGGGACCTGGCTCCAGGGAAATGGGGAGTCTCTGCCCTGTTCTCTGGGGGACGGGCTTCTTCCATCTTTGGTACAAGGTTCTGCCAGGTATGAGCAGGCCCGGGATGGTTGAGAAAGCAAGGTGAAGTTTGGATCCATCCCTTGGCTCCACAGAGGCTGTTAGTCAGGGTTCCGTGAGAGAACTCCTCCTCCTCAGGTCCTCAGCTGGAGGTGCACCTACAGTGAGCTGGGGGCTTCTCTTCACTAAGAGGAAGGATTCAGACTCTGCGATGCCGGGGCTTACCCACCTCCTGGTCAGACTCTGAAATTAGAGACAGGAGAAAACAGTACATGTGACTTTGAGCGGTGCTTTTCAAACTTGTACGTACAAACAAATCACCTTGGAATCTTGTTAAAATGCAGATTCTGAGTCTGCAGGTCTGGAGTGGGGCAGAGATTCCGCATCCCTAACCAGCTCCCAGGTGATGCCATTGGTCCAGACCACACTTTGAGGAGATTCTGAAGAGCAATCCTCCAAGGAGAAGGTTCTTCTCCTGCCAGGGCATAACAATAAAATAATCTGTAATACTAATGATAATGGCAGCTAACTGCATAAATGGCATTGGGCCAAGAACTTTACATCCATTACCTAATTTATTTCTCATAACAGTTCCGTGGGAATGTTGTCAGTCCTATTTTACAGATAAGGAAACAGGCTCAGAGGAGTTAAGAAGTTACCTCCCCAAGGTCATACAGCTAGTAAGTGTCAGGCTGGAGTCAGAACAATATTTGTCTTGATTCAGAGTGACTATCTGCAACAGAATCACCCTGGGCGCTTGTTAAAACAAGCAAATTCAGTAGGCCCGCCAGTCCTAATTAATCAGAATCTCTCGATGCTGGGGCAGGGCACCTGCCTTTGAAACAAGCAAACTAAATTTTGAGAACCCGCTGTTTGACCACTATGCTATCTTGCTCCTGGAAGTGTCAGATTATGCATTTACCTTTCAACGTTTCACAGCTACTTTTTAAGCATCTACTATACATCAGGCCTTCTGGGCACTTGGAGAGTCGGTGGTGAACAAGACAGCAGAGTCTTGCTCTCACAGAGCTGGGCGTGTAACAGGGGAAGAAAGAATAAATAAGTACATTTTCAGGTCGTGCTAACTGCTATGAAGAAAAAGCACAATAAGGGACTGGAAATTGGGATGAAGGTATGGGGAGAAGGAGGGAGCTATGTTAGAAAAGACTGAGTAAAGCTGTTTTATTCCCATGAATATCAAAGTACACTGCACTTGAACCAGGAGGCTTCCGGTAGCAGGTATAAGGCACTTTGAGTTTATGAAACATTCGTTCGTGTAACGTCATTGCATCTCACACCAACCTTGAGAGTCAGTGTAATTCTCCCATTTTATAGATGAGGAAACTGAGGCTCAGTGAGGCTGAGTGGCTGTCAGTTACAAGATTCCAAGTCTTCTGATGCAGCCACACTTCAGCTCCCTCCCTGAAGATGAAAAGACCTGCATAAGAGACCGACTTCTCTGCCTGTTAAAAAGTTTCATCCTTTCCTAGAAAAGGTAAGTGAATTTCTTTTTTCTCTACACATTTTCACTCTCGATTGCTGCTCTAGTCTAAATGATGGCGGGAGAGAGCTTGCTTTCTTCTTCCCACTTTCATCCTGAAGCTTACCTGGAATTCTCTGCTCCAGGAAATCTCAGCTCTTCTGCATCCAGTGGGTTCTAGTCAGTAGACTTGACCACAGCCTCCACCTGGAGCCGGCAGGTGACTGGCAGCCGCACAACACAAGCTCTCTACGAGCAACGTCATGCCAAGTGCCAGGGCGGAGGGTGGGAGCTGGTGGCATCTGCCGTGCTGTCATGGGCGAAATGCCACTGAAAGAAGGCTAGGTTCTCAGGTCAGAGTAATTAGAAGATTCTGGCTTTGAGTAAGTAATACATTTGTAAATTACTAAAAAAAAAATAAGTGACTCGCCAAATTAATATAAATTAAAGAATTTGTTATCGCCAAGTTTTACCAACAGTTTGGATGGTTTACCACCTCTTGGAGAAAGAAACATTTAACTTCCTGGGATCATTTGGCAATGAATATATATTATTTGTATCATATGAAAAAATTATTTTAAAATCATATCATCTAATAAGCATAACTGGATCATTGAGTATGCCTTAGCTGCTTTCTAACTAATAATGATCACTACACTGGAAGAACTGATATTTTAACCAAGAGGAACTATACAACAATAGTATAAACCATGTATATTTTCAGTTAAGTAGCTTCCAAAAAGAAGAGGGGTTTGGTTATAGTTATTCTAACTACTTAGTGAATATTTCCTAAACTCAACATTTTCAAACCCAAACTCTCTAGCTGCCCCTCTGCCTTACCTCTCTGCTACCTATCTTATTGTTCAAGCCAGAAGGTGGAGAGTCTCTTTGACCCCTGCCCACCTCCTTATCCTCAACATTGATTTGGTCACCATGGCTGGTAAATTTTGGGGCAAAAATGGCTCTGAACTATATTCTGCCATGCTTTTCCCATTATGTTTTCCTGATTCCATGTCTCATAACTTTTCACCTGGACAATTCCAATACCTCATGACTGGTCCCCATCCTCTAGCCTCTCCTTACTCTGGTCCTTCTACATTCATTCATTTATTCATTCAACAAGCATGGATTGAGTGCTGACAACAGACGAAATCCTCTGCCCATGTGAAGCTAACATCCATGCAAAGGGAGACAGATGTAAAAACATAGTAAGTAATGGAAGGCCGTTATATAGGGCCTTGTTGGTCATTTGTGAAAATGTTGGCCTTTACTCTGAGACAAGCAAAGACCCATTGGAAGGTTATGAGCAATGTGACCTGACTTAGTTTTAAAAGGCTCATTCTTTACTGGGTGGGGAATAAACTAGGGGATGGGGAGCAAGGGTTGAAACAGGGAGACTACTTAGGAGGCTCTTGCGATAATCTAGATGATAATAATCCAGATGAGATGGCTTGGACCAGGGTGGCAGTAATGGAAGTGGGAACTTGTGTCAGATCTTGGATATATGTTGAAGTTGGAGCCAATGGGATTTACTAATAGATTAGATGTGAGGCCCAAGAGAAAAAGAGGTATTACTGATGATGACTCTGAAGTGTCTGGCCTGGAAGGATGGAGTTGCATGAACAGAGCTGGGGAGGGCTGCAGAAGGAGCGGGCTTGGGGAGGAATATCAGGAGCCCAGTTTTGGACATGATAAATTTGAGGTAATTATTAGACATCTAAATGAGGGTGTTGAGAAAGCAGTCGGATAACTAAGCCTCAGGTTCAGTGGGGAGATCTGGGCTAGAAATATAAAATTGAGAGTTGCTGGTGTGTAGATGGGTGAACTCATCAAGGAGTCAATGTAGATATAGAGGGGGCTGAGGTCTGAGTCCTAGGACTTAACAGCATGAAGAGGCTGGGGCAAGAGGGGACCCAAACAGGAAACACAAGGACCAATCCGTCCTAGGAAGAAAGCTAGTCTAGTCTAGGAGTGTGTGAGGTCCTGGGAGCCAAGTGAAGAAAGTGATTCTAGGAGTGGGGAGAGGTCAAGTCATATAAGGATTGTGAATTGACCGTTCAAGTTAGTAATTCCAGATGTTAATCAGAGTCATTTGGGATCTTGATCAGAGCAGTTGTGGTGGAGTGGAGGGGGGGAAAGCCTGGTTGGATTGAATTTTAGGGAGAGGACAAGAAGAGGAATTGGTGACATTAACTATGACAACTTTTTCAAGGTGTTTTGTAAAGAAGAGAGAAATGGGACAGTAGCTGGAAGGAGAAGTGGGGTCAAGAGAGGGTTTCTCAAAGGAACCCTCCCACACTGTTGGTGGGAATGCAAACCAGTGCAGCCAATGTGGAGAACAGTATGGAGGTTCCTAAAAAACTAAAAATAGAGCTACCGTATGATCCAGGAATCCCACTCCTGCACATATGTCAGGAGAAAACTCTAATTCAAAAAGATACATGTTGGGAATTCCCTGGCAGTCCAGTGGTTAGGGCTCCGTGTTTCCACTGCAGGGGGCATGGGTTCGATCCCTGGTCAGGGAACTAAGATCCCGCATGCCAGGTGGAAAAAAATTTAAAAATAGATACATGCACCCCAGTGTTCATAGCAGTACTATTTACAATAGCCAAAACGTGGAAGCAACCTGAATGTCCATCAACAGATGAATGGATAAAGAAGATGTGGTTTATATATAGACAGTGGAATACTACTCAGCCATAAAAAAGAACGAAATGATGCCATTTTCAGCAACATGGATGGACCTAGAGATTATCATACTAAGTGAAGTAAGTCAGACAAAGACGAATATCTTACGATATCACTTATATGTGTAATCTAAAAAAAGTGATACAAATGAACTTATTTACAAAACAGAAATAGACCCACAGACGTAGAAAACAAATTTATGATTACCAAAGGGGAGATGGGGGGAGAGGGATAAATTAGGAGTTTGGGATTAACATATACACACTACTATATATGAAACAGATAAACAACAAGGACCTACTGTATAGCACAGGGAACTATATTCAATATCTTATAATGGAAAAGAACCTGAAAAAGAGTATATATGTATAACTGTACACCCTAAACTAATACAACATTGTAAATCAACTATACTTCAATAAAAAATAAATTTAAAAAAAAGAGAGAGAGGATTTCTCAAGACAGGAGGAATATCAGGATATTTGCAGGCTGTTAGCAATGATGTTGTAGAAAGATAGTATTTGTTAATATAGGCAAGAGGGGGAGAATTTCTGGAGCCTTGTCCTTGGGTAGGAAGGAGGGGGTGCGATGTGGTGCACACGAGGAGGGCTGACTTTAGAGAGGAGAACCCTCAGTTCATCGGTGGTGGCAGTAGAAAGGCAGGTACGTGGGCAGGTGCTGGCATGGGGGTAGATGCGGTGATGGGAGCTGGGGGAAGTCCCTTTTGATTGTTTCAGTTTTCTCAGCAACATTGTCATTGGCATGAGTTTTCTGAACTGTAGGTCTGCTTATGCCCATCCATGGAATCAAAGCCTTTGCTAACTTCCTATCGACCATACGGTTCAGATGTCTCAGCTCCTCATAACATGGTCTTATGCTAACTCCTCTGGAGCCACTACCCTCAACAGTTACCTGCATTGAGTGGTGAAGAATCTGCCTGCCAATGCAGGGGACGCGGGTTTGATCTCTGGTCCAGGAAGAACCCACATGCCGCAGAGCAACTAAGCCCGTGTGCCACAACTACTGAGCCTGCGCTCTAGAGCCCGCGAGCCACAACTACGGAGCCCGCATGCCACAACTACTGAAGCCCAAGTGCCTAGAGCCCGTGCTCCTCAACAAGAGAAGCCACCTCAATGAGAAGCCCACGTGCCGCAACGAAGAGTAGCCCCCGCTCGCCACAACTAGAGAAAGCCGGCGCGCAGCAACGAAGACCCAATGCAGCCATAAATAAATAAATAAATAAATAAATAAACAATAATAATTTGTAAAAAAGAAAACAAAAAACAGTTACCTGCATTGCACTGTCCTGGGCTGTGTTTCCTGAGCTCACCAAACCCCTTCATGCCTCTGGGTCTTTGCACCTACTGTTCCCTCCTCCTGGAAAGCCCTTCTCCTGCTTTTCCACCTGAGAAACCTCTACTCCTCTTTCAAAATCCAACTGAAATGTCAGCTCCTTTCTGAAGCTATCAGTGCATCTCCCCTTCAGACTCTGAGCTCCCGCCTTGTGTCCCCAAGTAGTGCCTGACCGTGAATTGTCACCAAACAGATTTGTGGTGACTCAGTTAAATAAATTATTCTCTCAGCACTTTAGACTGACTTTTGTCTCCTCATTAGAGGTACATTATTTCACATCTCTCTAGCACCTAGCACAGAGCCTTGTGCATGAAACAAAATCAACACAGACAGACCGAGAGACAGGCAGACAGACAGGTAGAAGAGCATAG
Organism: Balaenoptera musculus; assembly: GCF_009873245.2. Lineage (NCBI taxonomy): Eukaryota > Metazoa > Chordata > Mammalia > Artiodactyla > Balaenopteridae > Balaenoptera > Balaenoptera musculus. Next base: position 148,313,744 of record NC_045786.1, read on the forward strand.
AACCACCAACTGCCACATCTCCCTTGTGGGTTATTGAAGGTACTGTTTCTAGTGTTCCATGTAGTCTTTGTGCCCTGGAAGGCACAACTGCTATAGTAAAAGACAGGACTCAGTGTGTTCAATGAAGCAAAAATCAGCAAGAATGCCTTGAGGTCAGAAACTGGAAGTCCAGCCAGACTCTGCTGTGGTTGGGTGCCCAGAAACGTTTACGCCTGTCTCTGTAGGACAATCATGGAAACTCTGCATCTGGGCAGCTGAGAAACAGGAAACCTCTGTGCTGGGGCCAGCCTGCTGCCCAGAGCCCTTGATCTGGGTGTGGCCTGAAGCAACAATGCTTTCTGTCTGAAAATTAACTAACAGCACTCTCACATTCACTGATCGAAGTAGCCATTGTCACAACCCTTTAAAAATAGGTTTACTGCCTTTCTTAGATTATGAAAGTAATACAGAATCATTTTACTCCCCAAATAGAGAAATATATTAATAGGAGAAGAAAGACACTTATAATGATTCCTCCTAGAAAAAAAATCACAGCTAACATTTTGGTGTTCATCATTTTTTCCAATGTTTTTCTCTGTGTACAGATAAATTTCCATAATTACTTTCATTAAAAAGCCAACAATGGAATCATAAATGCATAGTTCTATAGCTTCCAATTTTTTTCCCTCTTTCGTGTCAATGAATATTCATCTACAGCAAAACTATGAAAGCCAATTAGTCCACTGTATGGATGTACCATAACTTATTTAATAAATTCCCTTTCTAGGGACAGTTAGATTCATTCTTATGTTTTCACTATTATAGCCGTAGCATGGACCTTGGAGTCTGACTGCCTAGATTTTTTTTAAAATTAATTAATTAATTAATTAACTTTTGTCTGCATTGGGTCTTCGTTGCTGCCTGCGAGCTTTTCTCTAGTTTGTTGAGCAGGGGCTACTCTTCGTTGTGGTGTGCGAGCTTCTCATTGCAGTGTCTTCTTTTGTCGTGGAGCACGGGCTCTAGGCACGTGGGCTCAGTAGTTGTGGCTTGCGGGCTCTAGAGCGCAGGCTCAGTAGTTGTGGCGCATGGGCTTAGTTGCTCCGCGGCATGTGGGATCTTCCTGGACTAGGGATTGAACCCAGGTCCCCTGCATTGGCAGGTGTATTCTTAACCACTGTGCCACGAGGGAAGCCCCTGACTGCCTAGATTTGAATCCCTAGAGCCACTTACTAGCTTTGTGACCTCTCTGTACTGAGCCTTCCTGTCAATAAAATGGGAATAACCATAGTACCTACTGTTATCATAGGGGTGTTGTGAGGATCCAACGAGTTAACGTATGTCACATTTTTAGAGCAGCTCCTGGCACATAGTAAATTGCTGATGTGTTAGCTATTGTTATTATGAGTAGTATTGGGTTGAACACGCCTATCTATATCCTTGGCAACTTATCCTATTATTTTCTTATGTTACATTTCTAGAAGTGGAAATTCTGGGTCAAAAACTAGGCGTATGTTAAACTTTCATACTTGTCACCCAGCTGCCCTCCAGTTTACACCCAACTGATTGGGAGTAAAGATGAGGGTCTGAAGGAGAATTTTCAATTTTGACTGTATATTTCTGTATTAATTGAATTTTCATAAGAAAGTACTCATGCATTACTTGTATATACACTTTTATATAGCCAGTTTGCTCTCTTACCAACATATCTTTAAAAGAACACATATCCTCTCATCCTCACCAACACTGAGCATGTCCGTCTTTTGTCAGAGTCAGTCTTTTAAATCTTTGCCAATATGATGGGTGAAGATGTTATCTCATCATTTGTATTTCTTGCTCATTTTTCATATATTTTGGGAGAAATAGTTATGTTGTATATACTGCAAAACTTAAACATGTTTATATCATTTGAGTCAATGACTACATCTACGAAGTAAAATCAAGATGCTATTAAAAAATAAAATACATTTTTAAAAATTAAAAAAAGAAAATGAGGGCTTCCCTGGTGGCGCAGTGGTTAAGAATCCGCCTGCCAATGTAGGGGACACGGGTTCGAGCCCTGGTCCGGGAAGATCCCATATGCCACGGAGCAACTAAGCCCATGCGCCACAACTGCTGAGCCTGTGCTCTAGAGCCCGCGAGACACAGCTACTGAAGCCCGCGCGCCTGGAGCCCATGCTCTGCAATGGGAGAAGCCACCGCAATGATAAGCCTGTGCACCACAGCAAAGAGTAGACCCCTCTAGCTGCAACTAGAAAAAGCCCACGCACAGCAACGAAGACCCAATGCAGCCAAAAATAAATTTCAAAAAATTTTTTAATAAAAATAAAAAAGAAAATGATCTGATACCCACAGATTTATATCAAGAATGATTATCTTAATATAATTTATAAGACTAGAGAGTGGTTAAATAAATTATAAAGTATGATATCATCTATGTGATGCTATATTATGCAGCCATTTAAAAAAATCATGTTTGAGAAGAGTTTGTCAAACATTATTTTATAGTAAGTAGAGGGGAGAGAAAAATCACGTATTAAAAATACAAAGAAGAAAAGGATGAGAAAGAAATACATTAAAATGTTAGCAGTAGTTCTTCATGGGTGATAGAACCATAGGTAATTTTTTTCTCTATTTCTTCTTTTTACTTTTCTGTATTTTCCATATTTTCAGTGGGTATGTTCTCACTCTTGTAATTAAAAAAAAAAGGCATCCCTTGCCTTGGATAATTTAATAAAACTTGCATTTATAGGGTAGCCTATGCATGTTTGGGGTCAGAAAATATATGGGAAATCTCTGTACTTTCTGCTTAATTTTGCCATGAACCTAAAACTGCTCTAAAAAATAAAGTCTATTAAAACAAACAAACAAAACTGGCATTTTTCTCTTATTGACTCTTTCCCAGACATACATTTCTGGGCACCAGACAGGAAGAACCTCACTGGAGAAGAAAATTCAGCTACAAACACAAGCACAGAACACAGGGCTTGTAAGTTAACTCCAAAGGTATGTAGGATTTTATAGCTAGAAAGTGTAAAATGAGGGCGAGGTTGAATTTCAAGTAAATAATCGACATAAGAAAGAAGCTGTGTGTCATCTCTTTTCAGCTGAAGTATTTGAAACCATGGGTACGAGCTGAAAAGACAGCTCAACTGCACAGATCACCTCCTGACATGAGAGCCTTTCTCCCTGTGAGTCTGTGCCCTTCCATGGGATCTCCCTTGAGATCTCCCAAAAGCTCTGCCCAAGAGGGCAGAGGGGAAGAGCTGCCCACAGGGCCAGCTGGGGTGAGACTAGCAGCTCACAGGCTGTGTTTCCCCTTCTGTGGTGTGTCCACATTTAGGGAACAGCGAACACTTCTGACAAACTCCAGCAGGGCCACTAAAAACTATCAATAAAACAAGGTGGGCTTATGAGGAGTCCTTAGATAAGAGGCACCATGTGAAGTCCAAGAGATGCTACGTCATTCTCATCCCTATGACTGACGCTCAGACCAGATTTATATGAGGTTTACTGTTATTTCCTTGATAATGTTCCTGCAAGGTTTTTGTTGGGAAAATTTAGTGTTTGTCTTTGCAGGATTTTGTTCATTCATTTCCTAGACTCAGTTGGATTCCGATTGGACCAGCCTAGTAGATCACCACTCCAATATAGTTGGAGAAATACGGAGGAAAATGCCTTATCCTGAAACAGCCTCTTCTGTGCAGATGTCATGGGATCTAAGGGCCCACCACGGGTGATTCATAATAGCGATCACTTAATCACACATTTATATACGAATACATTTTTGCCTGATCCATAGTATTTCTGAACAGCCTCCCATCCTCGTACTTAGCAGGCTCAGCAAACTTTAGCTGCCACCTAAGACTTGTTCAAGGTGGCACATCTCAAGGACATACAGCATTTCCATGCTTTACTAAGGTGTTTTCATATACGACCTCACCTCTGCTTCATTTTCTGAGGGTCCCCTGCATCATCCCACATGGCTGTGGGCGGGAGCGGGGGCACCCATTCATCTCTGGTCCAGCCCTGAGTAGCTCTCCCCGCTGCACTGGCTGATGATGGAAATGGTGAGAGGAGGTCAGACTGACAGCCCAACATGCACAGCCCTGACCATCGACAGACATAGATACAACCAAGTTGGAAGCCCTGGTGGTCTGCGTGACTAGTGCCCATGAATTATAGAATCATCTACTGGTGTTGGATCTGGGTCAGACTCACCAGCTCTTAGGTGATCTCATACAAGTTAACTTTGCCTCTTCCCTCCCTCTGTTTCTTTGTCTGTAAAATGGGGTTGATAACAATGCCATTTACTAGGGGTTCGGTGAGGATCACAGGTGTTAACACATGTCCAGTGCTTGCACTCTCCAGCACTGATAATAGGTGCTCCTTAAATTGCAGCTTCCTTTCCCTGTAGGGCAGGTCTGGAAGGCCCCATAGCCCTGGAACTTTAGCACTGGAATGGGCTTAGGGATCACCTGGTACAGTGGGTGGTTTCCAGACTTTTAGATTTCAATCATTAATAAAATGAAAAAAAAAAATAGAATCAGCTTGAGAGTTGCTGACACTTTATTTGCAGTTATGGGCACAAAAATAAGTATAAAAGACTGCAACCTACTAACATTTTTATTTCATAAAAAAAGAATCTTAACTACCCTGTTTAAAAAAAAAAAACAGGAAGGGCATAATATCCAAATAAATTTAGCTTTGTAAAAAAACTCTTTACATTGTCTTTTCTGAAAATCAGTGAAAACATCACAGACCAGTGTTAAGGAACCTCTGATTGTCAAACCATGCTTTCGCTTTATGGATGAGGCAGCTGAAGCCCAGAGAGGTAGAGTGACATGCCCAAGGTCACACAGTGGCTGCCATGTCTCACTGTTATCTAGGACAACACCCCTGGACATAAGAGTTCCTTTCATGTGGCTGAGACAGGTGCTCTGAGCTGAGAGTTAGTAGGTCTGGGCTCTACTCCCAGCCATTTGCCCTCAAGCCACACTTTATGCCTTATCTGTTTTTCTAAAATGGGGATGATAATCACCCCCTCACTAAGACTGTCTGAGAACCTAATGAAAGATGAGCTTCAAAACTGCTCGGAGATGCATACCAGGGTATTAGAGAGTGAGGTATGAGGAGTGAAAAGTCTCACTGTCTGTGATTTACTTGAAAGTATTTCTGCCAACAAAAATAGATGAAGCAAATATGGCAACATATGAACAATGGTTAAATCTAGGTGATGGGTTTATAGATGGGTGTTGTTACTCTAGTCTCTCCACTTTTCTGCATACTTGAAATTTTTTAAAATAAACATTCCATCATCATAAAAAGTATTCTGGCAAGGTGAATGGAAGGGATGGTGTTACTCACAGAGAAGACGCCCTCAGGGAGGTCCGGTCCCGGGCTCTTCAGCCAGGTGGGGCTCGCCACCCCAGGAGCTGGAGCAGCAAAAAAGCCACAGTCATGAAGTGATTTTGGTTTCCCTGCTTCCTCCCCAGGCAGGCCTGGTGCCTGTGGCTGGGTAAGGGAAGCCTCCCACCTCTTCTCAGTGCAAGGCACCATATGACAGACCCAGCCCCGCTGCAGCCGCTGGCACTGGGGATAGTGAGGGCTGCCTAGCGCAGCCAACCGGTGTGGGGGGGTTATGAATATGCAGATAGAGGCCAGGGCTGGTTGGCTGCCCCCCCCTGCCATCTCCCACTCCCACCCCATCTCAGATGTCCAGAAAAGCCAGCTCAGATAGGACCTTCTTGAAATGCCATCTCTTCTGTCCTTGCCTAAGGATCCACAGAGCCCCTTGATATTTTGAGGCTGAGTTACCCAGCTTCGCCCATTACACTGGCCTCCAGCAGGGAGCTCCTGACCTCTGCTTCCAGATTCTCCAGAGAGTCAGCTCCAAAGTGAACATCTTTCTCCCTACCTCTCACGCATCCTGAGGATATGGAAACCAGCCCAGCACCAAAAATATGGCATCTCGGCTCTGCAGGAAGGCTATGCGGCTTCTCCCTCCAGCAGAGGTCTGAACACTTTTGGGGAGGCTGTTTGCTGGGCCAAAAGCCCCCTTCTTTGGCAGAGCTGGGGAGAACTCACTGGCCAAATCATTTCCCCCCAACATCATTAGAATTTTAGCAACTTCTCCTCCTTCATTTTGGGAAGTGGAGTGAATGTTGTGAAATACAGCAATGAAAATCGATGCACTAAAGCTCAATTCAACATGGATAAAGCCTCAAAATATAATGTTGAGTGAAAGATGTAAATCACAGAATGACACAGGTACTGTGATTCCATTTATATTACGTTTAAAAATAGGCCAAAATGTCTAGATTTTCGCTGAGTACTCATCTATCCATTATTTTTAATTACAACTGAATGAAGAGATAGACAGATGGAATCTAGGTATCATGAGTAATTCAGAGTGAATATAGGGTAGAGTCTCTATTTTATGGACCCCAGGCTCTAGCTCCATCTATCATCTGGTCAATAATATTAGAAAAAATATAAGTAAGGATGTGAGTGTATAGTTCAGACCACACTTATGAATACTGGGGAATTTCAGTTAAAGAAAAAGAATGCTGAGTGTATTATTTAAGCTGAGCTGCCCTCTCTGTGGTGTTTTTTTTTAAATTAACTGAGCCATTTATTCTTCCTAGAAACACATTTTTTTTTCTTATATAATTTGAAAGTAAATACATCTTTTGCTCAATTTAAAGAATAAACAAAAACATGTGTACAGTTTAGGACACATGCATATTGAAGCTGCAATGAAAGCTTGGGGATGGTTAATATATAATTCAGTATAGCACTGGTTAACTCTGGGATGACCAGCAAGGAGGGTCACATAGGGCTTTGCCATTTCTTAAGCTGCATGGCGAGTGTGGCTATTCTTTTTGTTACTTTTCTTTAAATCATACACATATATTTATACACCCTTTTGAATATATATTTTGCCATAAAAATTTTCTTTTGAACCCTGCCATAAACACAAGTTTATGAACTTGTATTCATCAACTCCTGTCCCAATAGATGATGCTGTGTCCTGAAAGGCTTTAAATACAGAAGAAGGTGTGAACTTATTGACTTGGACCCTGAGCTCCACGGAAGCTCATATGTGACTCTCAAGGAAATCAGTTTTAACCTTTATCCTGTGAGAGAAATTTTGCACGCAACTGTGTGTGTGTGTGTGCACTCCTACGTGTGTGGTGTCTAAGACTGTAACATCTAATTAACTTGGGCAATCACTGAAACTCCAGGAGAAATGCTTTGCCACATTATCCAGGCCTGAGCTTCTAAACTCTCAATCAGAATCTCAAAAATTAATTATTTAAAACTGAAAAAATTAAGTAGTTATCTAAGAAATATTAACAGCAACCCCTGCAAAGGACTGCCACAAGTCCTGATAACTGTTTTTGGACTCTTTAGCTGCATCCAGCAGTGCTGTCAGCATGGCAGTATTTAGTCATTCCACTTGTATTTATTCAGTACCTATGGAGTACCAGCCACTGTGTCCTGTGCAGGGGATTTAGGAAAATAGAGTCATCTCTTTCCTTCTGCTGTTGTGCCCAATAGAGGAGACAGACAGGTAAAAATGACATTACAATCAAGGTAGAGATACAGACACAATGCTTCGGAAAAACAGAAAAGATATCTGTTAACTCTGCTAGAGGGGATTAGGAAGGGATTCAAAAGACTTTTAGAGGATGATTAGGAGTCCCTAGGCAAATAGGAGTTGGGAGCAGCCCGGGCAAAGATGCGAAGGAGTGAAATAGCACTAAAGCTCAGCACCTGGGAGAATGGGGGTGGGGAAGGTAGGGAGAGGATCACAATATAGCCAGAGGCTAGGTTATCAGGTGCCTGGTCAAGTTGAAGAGTTTGGACTTTATCCTACTGACAGAGAAGCAACCGAAGGACTTTAAGCAGGGGAGTGACAGGATTAGATTTGCATTTCAAAGACATCTTTGACACAGGTGTGGAGGATGAGTTAGAGAAAGTGAGCGTGGAGGCCCAGGTCCTTTCAGGAAGCTTTTTTAATTTTTTACTTTTTTATAAATATATTTATTTTATTTATTTATTTTTGGTTGCGCGTGGGCTTTCTCTAGTTGCAGTGAGCGAGGGCTACTCTTCATTGCGGTGCGCGGGCTTCTCATTGAGGTGGCTTCTCTTGTTGTGGAGCACGGGCTCTAGGCGCCCGGGGTTCAGTGGTTGCGGCGTGTGGGCTTAGTAGTTGTGGCTCGCGGGCTCTAGAGCGCAGGCTCGGTAGATGTGGCGCATGGGCTTAGTCTCTCCGTGGCATGTGGGATCTTCCCGGACCAGGGCTCGATCCTATGTCCCCTGTATTGGCAGGGGGATTCTTAACCACTGCGCCACCAGGGAAGTCCCCTGGATGTTTTTTAAATAATCCAGGTGAAGGATGCTGAAGACTTGATCAGGGGCAGCTGCAGGGCAAGGATGTTTTCTCTATTTAAAGTTAGGGCTTCTGCTCATCCCTCCAGAATTGCAGTGGAAGTGCTTTCAGGGTTTGGGTGAGTGAAGGCATCATAAAGCTCCTAAGGATCAGGCAAGAAGACTCAGCTAAAGAAACCAACGTGAGTAGGCACCAAGTGGCTCATTCATTCATTCATTCTTAATTCAAACCGAAGCTTATAGAACACCTTTGCTATTAGGAAGGCGAACTATAAAAGTGGATACTCAGGGGCCTGGGGCTTTAAGGGGAGAATAAACTAAAGAGTAGAGGGAGTGCTACCTGCTTTCACTCAGAAGCATGGTCTGCCCAAAGCTGGGAGGCCCAAATTCAGCCCACAAATATTTATTGCACACCTAAACTGTGACAATCTCTGTTCTAAGTGCTGGGGATACATTATACTTCAAAAACAAGCAAACAAACTCATAGAGAAAGAAATCTTATCTGTGGTTACCAGAGGTGAGGGAGGTGGGGGTATTGGATGAAGGTATAAACTTCCAGTTATAAGATAAATAAGTACTAGGGATGTAACGCACAACATGATAGATTAACACTGCTGCATGTTATATATGAAAGTTTTTAAGAGCATAAATCATGAGTTCTCATCACAAGAAAAAATTTTATTTTAATTTCTCTAATTTTGTACCTATATATGAGACAACGGATGTTCACTAAACTTTTTGTGATGATCACTTCATGATACACATAAGTCATTATGCTGTATATCTTAAACTTACACAGTGCTACATGTCAATTATATTGCAACAAAACTGTAATTTTAAAAAATTGCTGGGGATACATCAGTGAACAAGACAGACAAGGTCCCTAATCTCATGGATTTTATATTCTAGGGGTAGAGTGACAAATGAACAGCCTCCAAAATGCACAGGATGTATGGGGAACAATTAGCTCAGCTGGAGACAGTTTGAGTTGGCACTATGGAAGATCAGGAGATGTGGATGCAGAAGTAAGGCTACTTGGTGAAGATCTTCAGCTCGGTTAAAGGGCAATGGGAGCCCCTTAGAGGTTCCGTTTCTTTGTTCCGGGGTTAGGGAGCGAGGAAAATGATTATTGCTTTTTTCAATATTTGAGGAACCTGAGGCTTAGGAAGGCAATGTCACCTGCCCAAGGCCACACAAGTGTAAGATCAGGCAGGCATGTCTGCCAAGGTCCGAGTCCGAAGCCCATGCCGCCTTCGGCTCTTTTCCTGTAGTGCAGAGGAGGAACGGCGCGGTGTCCCTGGGTGCCAGGACAGATGGACACCTTCGGGAGGACCGGCCCCGGCCGGCTGGCAGCACGGCAGCCTCACCAGCGCGGACAGCTGGCTTGAGGCGGTGGCAGCTCCTCGCTGCCCGTCGGTTCCCCCCGCCAGCCAGTGGTTCGCTCCGAACACCCCTCCCCGTGCGGCAGGTGCTGCGGCCCGCGCCGCTTCCGGTTGTTGCCGGGCCCTATTTCCGGTGTCCGCCTGCCCTCCGCTCCGCCGCCTCCGCTACCGCCGAAGCCGCTGCGGCCGCGATGCTGTCCCGGTCCCGCTTCCTGTCCCGGGCATTCAGCCGCTCGCTCTCCGCCTTCCAGAAGGTATGGTACGGCCGGGCCGGGGCCCCGGCGGGTGAGAAACTCGCCGGCAGGCGGACGGGCGGCTTGGGGACAGGGGCGTGGTGCCCCGGCCAGGCCGGGGATCAAGGGCACCGGGACTCGGAGGCCGCGGTCTGGGCGGCCCAGAGCCGCTGTCGCCCTCGGGGCCGTCTTGCGGAGCCCAGCGGCCCATCGCCTTCCCGAGACAGCCGGCGCCCGGTCCCTTGCTGGACCCCACCCTCCGCGCCGGCGGAGGAGCCGCCGTAGAGCCGCGCCCGTCCCCGCATGAGACTCAGAGTTCGGGAGGAGGCGCCGCGGAAGCCCCGACGGGATCCGGGGGCCCGTTTCCTCTCTGTTAAAGTCTGTAGATATCAATCCGGTTGGGAAGTTGAGATAGTTTGGCAGGCCCCCGTGTGCTGACGGACTGAGAGCCCGCCCAGGCTGTTGCCTTTACCTTTTGGAGTCATGAGAGTCGCCTGTCACCGGCACCTGGGCAGCTTTGAGTCTGTGCTTGAAAGAGAAAGCTGTTTCTTCTCTCCTTTCGTTTTGGATGACGTCGATAATGTCTTCTTTCTCAACAGGGGAACTGCCCTCTAGGGAGACGTTCCCTGCCTGGTAAGTTCTGCCCTTGCCGTCACCTAAAATGCTCTCCTCCTGGGCAGAGCAGTATGCGAGGAAATCGGGGTGTCTGTGTTTCTCCACATCGTGTTCAGATAGATAGGAGTGAAACAGGTGCTGTTTAATAACAGCTATCATTTATTCATTTGGCACATAGCTACACAGTATCCGCTGAGTGTCAGGCACCATGCTGGGCCCTCACAAGGGATACAGCAGTGACGGGTTCTCGCCCTCCTGGAGCTTACAGTATGGTGGGAAAGACAAAATGTGAATTGCTAAACAAATGAACTATCATGAATCTTGGTTAAATGCTGAGAAGGAAACATACGAAGCTGGACAGTAAAGCTGTGACCCAGAGGATGTGACAGGCCAGCCGGATGAAGAGCAGGAGAAAGAAAGGGAATAGCATGTATAAAGTCCCTGAGGAAGGAAGAGCTTGGCAATATTTTGGAACTGGAAAAAGGGTGATTTGGCCAGAGCATTTTAGTTGAGGGAGAGAGTAGCATGAGATAGAAGATGGCATAGAGACTAGTGAGAATTTAGGTTTTATCTCAACAATTTTTTATATGCGTGGCATAAGTATTTGTTGAATGAGTTGATCTTATTGTGGGCATTCTGTGTGCCAGGCATTGTTCTGAGTGCTTTCTGTGCATTTTTTCAGTTAATCATCAAGAAACAGTAAAAGAGGTGTTTTCTCTATTTTACAAATGTGTAACTCAAGACTATGAGAGGTTAAGTGCCTTGACCAAGGTCACTCAGCCAACTATTGGTCAAGCCATGTCTGCCTACTCCTCAGCCCGAACTCCTAACCCACCATGTTATCATTTACTCATATAATCAACAGATTATTGAATTCTTACTACATGCCAGGCAGTGTGCTACGTGACAGGGATAGAGGTGGTCTCTACCCTCCAGGATCTTAGGGGCTACCTGGAGAGAAAACAAATATATATTTATGCATACCTAAGGACATAATTATATTGTGATTACTATAAAGGAGAAGTGGAGTGTAATGAGAGGATGGGATGATGTAGCCAGGCTTGGGAGGGTGGAGAGTGTGGTGGCAACGTCAGTAAAGGCTTCCCCAAAGAAGTGACATTTAAGCCAAGTCTTGAAGAATACATAGGAGTTGGCCAGGAGAACGATATTCTAAACAAAGGGGATTGCTTGTGCAAAGGTTTTCAGGCAGGAAGAGATTTGACTGGTCATAGAAATGGAAAGGAAGCCTGTCTGGGAGGGCTGGACAGGAATATGGAAAGTTTTTGGACTTTATCCTAAGAGTCATGAGATCATAGGCACCTAGCACAGTGTTCGCTCATAGTGGACTCTCAGTAATAAACTTTTTTTTTTTTTAATAGCTACTTTATTTATTTATTTATTTATTTTTGGCTGTGTTGGGTCTTCGGTTCGTGCGAGGGCTTTCTCTAGTTGCGCCAAGCGGGGGCCACTCTTCATTGTGGTGCGGGGACCGCTCTTCATCGCGGTGCGCGGGCCTTTCACTATCGCGGCCCCTCCCGTTGCGGGGCACAGGCTCCAGACGCGCAGGCTCAGTAGTTGTGGCTCACGGGCCCAGCTGCTCCGTGGCATGTGGGATCTTCCCAGACCAGGGCTCGAACCCGTGTCCCCTGCATTAGCAGGCAGATTCTCAACCACTGCGCCACCAGGGAAGCCCAGTAATAAACTTTTTAACTTGGAATTTTGAAAATGTCAGTAAACATTTTCTCCATTTTATAGATTGGCAGGACACTGGCAAGAGCCTTGTACTTGGGGTTTGCGTTGTGGTTCAGGGCTTCTCCTTGGGCTAGTCACTTAACCTCCAGAAGCCCTGCTTATATATGAAACGGGAGGAATGGCAGATGGTCGTTCCACTTCAGGGAGTTGTGAGACACAAAAATCAAAATGAGGTCATTATGTGAAAGCTTTTTATAAACTCTTAAACGCTGTACAAATGAAACTTGCTATAGGATGAACTCTAAATTGGAGTTAGGGTTCCAAAAATCAGTAAGGGCTGCTGACCGTTCTAGCTCAAATACATGCTGTGTTTGGGATTTGTACTGCAGCGTCACTGGTTACTGGATATAGAGGTGACTTAACTTGCCTCTGAAACCCTGGGGGTGTTTGTAAGGAGGTGGGCACAAGAGAGAATTGTCTCCCATTTGGTGTTTACCATGCCCGTGGTTCAGAAAGAGTTGTTAATAGATCTGAAAAAATAAGACACATGAAAGAATATAATCAGGCGAAGCAGATATAGTAATTAGTTGTCAGTTGAGGAAGTGCAGTTATCTGTGATAAGGACAATTGGTGGGGCAGAAAGGAGCTCCCACCTTGTTGAGTATGACCAGAGTGGAAGATCTCAGGAAGAGTGTAGGACAGTCGGTCCTAGAGCAAGCTGGAGACCTTAGGCCTGAAGTAGCCTAGTCTTTGCTGCTGGGGTTCAAGCAACAAGACTTCCAGCTCAGTGCATTTTAAGTAACCAGGGAAACAAACTCAGATCACACAGTCCCACTGCTTCTCTGATTAGGCTATATGTAGTCACAGGATAAGCCATCATGTGTCTTTTTCAAGCTTCAGTTGTATTTGAAGTCTTGGGGAGTAGAGCATTTTATTATGAAAACATAAAGGGATAATGAAAGTTTATGAGTTTTAAGATAAATAAGATTATAGAATTCTCCCCTTTCTTCCTCAAAGCCATTCCCACCCGAAGTCCCACATACCTGTTGTTCTCTGCCATTACTATTGCTATGGTGGAAAAGTTTAAGAAGCAGGACTCTGTGTGATAAAGATTATGTTGTTGCCTGCTGTTGATCCTGTTCTATCTCAGAGTTAGGGGGTGAACAGACTTCTTTTCCATTCCCAGCAGGTATCCTGTATAAGATAAAGAGTTGTTGGTTAAGAGTTGTTTTGTTTCTTGCAGGGATCTCCTTATGTCAGGGACCAGGTTACCCTGACAGCAGGAAGATTGTGTAAGTATCACTGGGGAGCACAGATATGTGGACATGGGGTATTTAAGACACCAGTTGAACCATCTGCTTTCTTCACTGTCTTTCAAGCCTAGTGATCAAGCTGGTTACGTTGAGTCCCTCTACCTAACCTTGATGTTAATTTATGACATGTGCTTGAGCTTCAGCCCCATGTTAAGTGCTGGACCAGGAGTGTGTCTGTCCTGAGGTGTTTAGATGATAATGAAAGTGAAGCTGGAATCCTCTTTTTATGGGAATAGATACAGAAAGGTGCTCCTAAATATTCTGGTTGGATACAAGTGAAGCTGAAGGACTGGAGGTTACATTTATTGTGGAGATTAAGAGCATCCTTTTGGTTGCATAGTTACTCATTTTAGAAACAGTAAAAGCAAAAGACTAGTCAGTTGAGTCATGGGACTTTGACTAGTTCAGAGGGAATGCTATTATTGCATAATGCAAAGTTTGGAGAAAGGCCACCCATGTGTGTTTCAGATTAACTTCTGCTTATGAATGTTGCTTAATGCTACTTTGCATTCCAAGTATTTTCAGGGTGGTGGTAAGAGGATGCTCTTTAGTTACCTGTTGAGCAGCTGTCAAGCTATTTTCTCTACAGGTAGGATCTTCAAAATGAAGGGTGAGCAGATTGGCTCCTTCTTCACTGTGCATTACAAGCATAATCCCATTGTAAATGTTCTTTTTGCTGTTTCTAAGTATTCTACTGTTAACATCTAATACGTTTGTAGTTTAAAAGTTATTTAGGGAGATTCAAAATGTGTTACTCATCTGCAGTTTAAATGAAAAGTGGAGCAGCCACAAATCCTATGCAATAAATACAATAAATAACTATTCAAAAGTAAATTATTTTAAAATACCCTAAACTTTGAGGGATAAGGATCACACGTTAGGGTATTAATCTAATAACTGTTTTTGTGTTGTATATTGTCTTTTTTCATGAATAAGGTACCCATTTTACTTAAAAATCTTTTATTGAAAAACTATTTTTGGCTTTATGTTTTTATTTAATAGCTTATACATTTACATGGTTCAGAAGTAAAAAGAGTGTCCATGAGAAGATTTGTTCCTGTTCTCTGGTGCCACCAAGTTTCTCTTCCCAGAGACAGCCAGTGCTCCAGGTTCTCGGGTGTCCTCAAAGAGCAGTCTCTGCATTTGTACATTACCTGTTAGTTCTTGCCTACAAACATGTACCTATACATGGTTGTAAACTTGGCGCAGAACACTTTGTGTTCTGTATTTTTTTAATAACATAAATTTTCCCCTTGATTTTACATAGACCTTATAGTTATTTTGAAATTATAAAAATAAAAATATCAAAAGGCAACTTAAATCTTTTCTATTATAAAGATGCTTATGGTAGAATATTCAAACAGTCCTGAAGTGTAGAAAGTGAAAGTCCCCATCAGTCCAAATCACTCTTCCAAAATGTGTGTGTATGTAACAGATAACCATAGATACCATATATATCTACGTTTCCCACTCTCCAGTGGTAACCACTATTAATGGTTTTGTGCATACAAGGTAATATCATTCTCCAGTTTACATTATTTAAAGTCAGTGTCATATCAAAGAATACCTTGCTCTTTTGAAGTTCCTCTTGAATGAGTCCAGAATGGACTGATGTGCTGCCTCCTGGCAAGAGAACAGATTAGGAGATACTATATGAGTTTTTTGGTGTTTTGTTTGTTTGTTTTGCATATAACACCTTGTTTTACTTGTTAACTGTCTCATCTTGCTGTCCTATATAAATCTATAATCATGTGGACAGAAATTCTGTTGTATGTGGCACAGTGGCATGTACCCTGAGGGCACACAATTTATCTTACTTGCATTTAGTTAAGAAAAAATGTCATCAGGAAGCTGAGTCCTTTTGGTGGGTATGCAAAGGGCCAGGATGCTATCTTTTTCTTCAAAGACCCAAACGTAGGTCTGTTCTGGGAGAGCTGGCATTTCACTGCAGCACATTTCACTCACCCAAGGGACTCGCTGTTTAAGGCCCCCAAGTCATCCAGGCTTTGCTCTAGACCTGCTGAGTCAGAATCTCTGGGAATGGGGCTTAGACATGTATGCTTTGAAAAAGTTTCCCCAGGTAACACTGATGGGCACTCCTAGTCAAGAATCACTGATTTAAAGGGAAGGTGAAAGAATCTAAAAAAAGTGGATATATGTATATGTGTAACTGATTCACTTTGCTGACAGCAGAAACTAACACAACATTGTAAATCAATTATACTCCAATAAAAATTTAAAAAATGAAAATAAAAAAGGGAAGGTGATCCGTGGTGCCTTATCTAGACTAAAATGTGAGTGAATCACCTGTTAAAGGAGTTTACTTTTATGTTTGTTTTGTAGCATTAACAGCAATAGTGACTTCAGTGTTCGCTTTTTCAGAACTACAGCTGTGTGCAGTAAGTACCTTCAGCTCCCTACCTTATTGGGAATAGAGTTTTAATGGGAAGAACAACAATTGACTGAATTTAATTAAATAAAAAAATTAAAAAGGAGAAATGTGG
Source organism: Balaenoptera musculus (assembly GCF_009873245.2). NCBI lineage: Eukaryota > Metazoa > Chordata > Mammalia > Artiodactyla > Balaenopteridae > Balaenoptera > Balaenoptera musculus. Next base: position 148,329,856 of record NC_045786.1, read on the forward strand.
ACTACGTGATTTTTCCCCCCCCTCTTTTCCTAGAGGATGATGTGATTACAGTCAAAACCCCAGCATTTGCAGAATCTGTCACAGAAGGGGATGTCAGGTGGGAGAAAGGTAAGATTTAGTGCCTTCTCACTTCTTAAGTTTAAATACTTTTGAAAAGTCCCCTTTACCCCCGCGATAATCAGTGGAACCTATGGCTCCACCCTTTTCTTTACATGCAGTGTACTTTCCCCTGGCTTTAGGAAAGGGGTCTTGTAACACACCTGCCAATGGGGATTTTGTGGCTACTGGAGGGTTCCCCCCCGCACCCTAAGAGGTAGCCTTTGACTATCTTTTCAGCTGTTGGAGACACAGTTGCAGAAGATGAAGTGGTTTGTGAGATTGAAACTGACAAGGTAGGCTTGTCCTATTAGTGCCAACTTTTCATGGTCTCCCCTTGGTTTCTTAACCCAATGAAAGGAACAGGGACTTAACTGTTGGTTACAGATAATTTTTAACTGCCTCAGTTGTAAAATTGTTGGAATAGCTCATTAAAAAGAAAACATTAAAAGTTTAATTTTAGATTGTTCTAGGTGTATGTACTATGTACTTTAATAGCTTTAGTTTTATAGCTTGTGTGTGTGTGTGCGTGAGCTGTTTCCAGTTGTTTTTATGTATCACTTGGAAACACATTAACTGAATCTTGCTTTAGTGTTCTGAGAAAGGACAGAAAGGGTGAATCTTCACAGTAACATTGATTACTCTTACTCTGAAAGTGTGGCATTGGTGTTTCTATATACAGGGTCTTGTGTATCTGTGTTGCAACTCTTGTGACTCATTTGAGTTTCTATACAATTAATTTTCTAATGCTGAGTAAAAATTTGGACTCTTTCTCCATCTGTCTTCTTTTCAAGACGTCTGTGCAGGTTCCATCACCAGCAAATGGCATGATTGAAGCTCTTTTGGTACCTGATGGGGGAAAAGTAGAAGGAGGCACTCCTCTTTTCACACTCAGGAAAACTGGCGGTAAAGAAGTTCTCCTGGTTGTCAAGGTCTCCAGTGTTCCCCCTTGGAACTGGGGCTGAGCATAATATACTAATTCCTTGATACCTCAAAGACCATTTGGCATTCCCTCTGCCCTTTATGAGGCAGTAAGAGGGGAGCTATTTATATTGTGAACTTTAAATGTCAAGTTTTAGAAGAAAAAGGTATTAAAAAAATAAAGCTCATAATACTCTGTTCTTTATTGTGCTGGACCTTTTCTTAAATAGGAATGAAGAAGATTCTAAAGACAGTGATTTCCCCCCACCCCAGCCCTGGCGTCAGAGTCACATGGGGGCTCTAAAAATAATACAAATGCCTAGATTCTGAGTCCCAGGGATTCTGATATATTAAATCTGGGGTTTTCAGATCCTGGTTATCTTATCGTAGTTTTCATTGTTGTTGTTGTTTTTAACACTCTCCAAGTGATTCTGATACACAGCCAGGGCTGGGAGCCACTCTTCTAAAATGAGAAGTAGTATTTCATCCTGTCTATTATAGAGAATTTGGTGTAGTTTTTTCACATCTATTCTCTCATAACATTTTTTAGGGAGGGTTAGATTTCTCTTGGGAAGAAATGAGAAATAAGGAAATGAATTCATACTGGATCTTACAGTCAGTATTAGAGATTAGAAAAGAACTTTCTGATTCTTAATTAAATGCTGTAACTACTAAAGTATTTTTTTCATTGTTAAGATAGTTAAGCAGAAAGATGGTAGATTGCATCGTTATGATTGATCAGGGCAAGACCAGCAGCCCAGAATGGAAAGAACATACAGTAGAAGGCTAGGGGATAAGATTGATTCTTCTAGTTGGAGACTTTCATCTTCTGATCATTCCTTAAGAGAATGTTCTTCTCATTTAAATATAAACCCAGATGTGATGTCCAAATTGGTAAAATCAAAAATATTTAAAGTTGTGAATTTATATTGCTTGACCACCTCATTAGTTTATAAGAGTTACCCTAGATAAAATGCTTTGAAGTCTTAAGTCTAAATGTGCCCTTGATTATTTAAACTTTTAATTTTTAAGAGTTAAGAGTATTCTCCCACATGTGCTGTTAAAATAGAAGAGGAGACGATCAGTATTACCATAACTAGAAAGGTGTTGCTCTTATGTGTGTATTTTAACATCTTTAATTACCTGGGTTTCTTTTGCTTTGAAGTTTACATTACCATGGACTTTAGCAGGTGCTTTGAAAGTACTGGCTGAATTTGATGATCAGTAGATATTTGTGAAATCAGGAAGGCAGCTGAATTAAGTCAGTTATCTAATGTAGGACATCTAGGAGCCCTGGAGAATAGAAGCATAGTGCCTTAAATCATTCTGTGTATCTCAAAGCCTTATATGTATAGCACATACTCAGGAAGCATTTGTTAATTGATTGGAGATAGAGCTTTTGCTGCTAAATTCTACTTAGTATCTGCAGTTTGGTTGCTTTCCATTCCAGTTAGTGCCAATGGCATCTATTTTTCTTGTTTTCCAGCTGCTCCTGCTAAGGCCAAGCCAGCCGAAGCTCCTGCTGCCGCAGCCCCAAAAGCAGAACCTGCAGCATCGGCAGTTCCTCCTCCCCCTGCAGCATCTATACCCACTCAGATGCCACCAGTGCCCTCGCCCTCACAACCTCTCACTAGCAAACCAGGTAAGCCTCTGGCTCCCATGTGTGTTTATGTGGGAGAACAACATCTCATCTTATGTCATGTTCCCTCACAGTCTAAGACTAATTATGGCTCTGAAAAGGCTCCATTGGCTGCTTTGTAGAAAGAATTCTAGACTTTGTATCAGAAGACCTGATACAAAGGGTTTGCATCTCAGCTTTATAGCTGAGTGTATAGCTCTGTGACTTTAGGCTAGTTATTTAACTTCTCTGAGCAGATTGTTTGTTTGTGAAGTAGGAATGATACTAATACACCTCAGCATATCTTGAAGGTTAAGTGACAGTACAGTATGAAAACACTGGCATGTACTCAAGTAAATGTTTCTCATTTTCTGATGCAGTGTACCCCTTCTTCATTTTCAGTGTCTGCCATAAAACCCACTGCTGCCCCACCAGTAGCTGAGCCAGGAGCTGGCACAGGTCTGCGTTCAGAGCATCGGGTAAGTCTCTGAGGACCACTTCCAAGAAAGAAGCCGAGGGGCAGTGCTGAGATTAATGGAGTGGGTATGCTCTGCCTACCTTTGAATGGCTGGCAGCTGATTCCCTTGGCCTTGACAAGGAAATTGAGTTTAGGACGCGACTTGTTCAGTGACATGACTGTCAAATGACAGGACTAGAACCAGAGGTCTTCTGAACACTTGTCCATTGGTTTTTCCCACTGTGTTATGCTACCAGCGAAATGCTGTGGGTGAGTAAGATATACTCAGGGGATGGTAGCCTAGTGACGCATCCCCTCCCTCCCACGATAACACCTACTTCAGAGAGGTGGTTTAGTGAGCTCTATTCCTATACTTCGGGATACTTAGCTGAGGGCTACCCAGTGGCAGTCAGGAGCAGACATAAAACCTCAAGGAAGTATGGTCAAGAGAGTGGGTTCCTCTGCCTGAGAATACCTCCTAAAAATACTATAGCCTCAAAAGTTTGTTGCTTCTGAGTTGCCATTCCACAAGTAGCTATTCTCATGCAAGTCTTTATTACCAGAAATTTCCCTTTCTGCAGTGACTCTTGGGCTGGCTAGCCCTACCCCACACTCTTCCATAAATTGGTTTTGATTTTTAAATCAAACCATATCCTAGGCCTCTATTCTTTTTTTTTTTTTAAACATCTTTATTGGAGTATAACTGCTTTACAATGTTGTGTTAGTTTCTGCTGTATAACAAAGTGAATCAGCCATATGCATACGTATATCCCCATATCCCCTCCCTCTTGCGTCTCCCTCCCACCCCTCTAGGTGGTCACAAAGCACCGAGCTGATCTCCCTGTGCTATGCGGCTACTTCCCACTAGCTATCTGTTTTACATTTGGTAGTGTATATATGACCATGCCACTCTCTCACTTCTTCCCAGCTTACCCTTCCCCCTCCCCGTGTCCTCAAGTCCATTCTCTACATCTGCGTCTTTACTCCTGTCCTGCCCCTAGGGTCATCAGAACCATTTTTTTTTAGATTCCATATATATGTGTTAGCATACGGTATTTGTTTTTCTCTTTCTGACTTCACTCTGTACGACAGACTCTAGGTCCATCCACCTCACTACAAATAACTCAATTTCATTTCTTTTTATGGCTGAGTAATATTCCATTGCATATACGTGCCACATCTTCTTTATCCATTCATCTGTCGGTGGACACTCAGGTTGCTTCCATGTCCTGGCTATTGTAAATAGTGCTGCAGTGAACATGTGGTACATGACTCTTTTTGAATTATGGTTTTCTCAGGGTATATGCGCAGTAGTGAGATTGCTGGGTCATATCGTAGTTCTATTGTTAGTTTTTTAAGGAACTCTTCCATACTGTTCTCCATAGTGGTTGTATCAATTTACGTTCCCACCAACAGTGCAAGAGGGTTCCCTTTTCTCCACACCCTCTCCAGCATTTATTGTTTGTAGATTTTTTGATGATGGCCATTCTGACTAGTGTGAGGTGATACCTCATTGTAGTTTTGATTTGCATTTCTCTAATGATTAGTGATGCTGAGCATCTTTTCATGTGTTTGTTGTAGGCCTCTATTCTTGGTCAAACTGCAGGCACATCTGAGTGGGTAGTTTGTGTCTGTGTTTCCTTGTTCTTGCTCAGAGGAGCAAGGCCACCACAGGAAAGAGGAAGCCTGGATCTCTCCCTGTATTTAGATACTACAGTCTGTCTTTATCCACTCCTAGCAAGCCCAGTGCTCCCTCAGACTAAGTGCGAAGGGTTAGGTCCAGAGAGACCAGGTGGTCAATGCTTGTCCCACTTTCCCTTTCAGGAGAAAATGAATAGGATGCGGCAGCGCATCGCCCAGCGCCTGAAGGAGGCTCAGAATACCTGCGCAATGCTTACCACTTTCAATGAGATTGACATGAGGTGAGCGCTCTAGTCCTCTTCCTCCCTGTGCCCATTTTCTTGGAGAACACTTGAACTTGCCCAAGTCCCAACCTAGTGCTGATTCCAAAACTAACTTAACAGGAAAGAAGTACTTCTTTGCAGTGCTTGTTGACTTATACATAGTGACCCACTGGTTTCACTCTCTAATCGACTTTCCTAATACTGTGCCTGCCTCCTCTGTGACCTAAAAAACTTAGCCTTTTACTTTTATACCTGAATCCTGTGATTTCTGATAAACGAGGCTGGTAATAGTCTTAAACTCTAATGACTACTGTCGAGCTGACAAGTAGAGATAGGGCATCCAGGCTGACAAGGCTCCCCTAGGGGTACAGAATCACTTGACAGCATGCCCAGAGTCAGGCACCATGCCCTGCTTCCTTCTCACTGTGACTGCTCCTTATGTATGTTCCTAAGCGACTCAGAATTGAGTGGGTGGAAAGGCATGGGCTTTTCATATCTTTCACCTTTCCCAGCTTTGATAATGAAATGGGAAGCAAGTTGTGCTTTTAAAGAAAAACCTCAGAATTAACCAAAGGGGCTAATTCAGTGTACCCATTTCTGTAGTGAGCTAATCGTTGACTCACTTATCTTCTTCAAGACTTTGATGTTTATAGGTGTCAGGACTGTAGGGAAGAGAATGTAGTTAAAGTCAACAAACAGTTTTTGAATGCTTACTGTGCACAAGATATTACACTATGTTTGAGGGGGATGCAAAGATGAGTGAAAAAGAGCCCTTACCCTCATAGATCTACCATCTTGCTTGGATAAATAGGAAGTAAAATCTCTAGTATCAGTATCAGGAGGACACAAAATGTATGAAGTGGAGAAGAGGATGAGATCATTTGTTTTTGAGGTGGCAGGGTGGAGGTAGGGATCAGGAAAGGCTTCCTGGAGGAAAGAGATTTTTAATAGACCTTAAAGAACGACTAGCATTTTGACATAGTGGAGGAAGGTCATTCCAGAAGATGTTAACAATATGGACCTGGCACAGACAGGAAAGTACATGGCACATTTGAGAAACAATCGCTGTGAGAAATATGTGTAGGAAAGAATGGTAAAGAAAGTTGGATCCATACTTCAGATTGTTTTAAGTGCCAGGGTAAGAGTTCATAGTTAGTACAGGAGGTAAAATCATCAAGTCTTCAGGTCATCTCTTTGTTTTTTATTGTTGTCCGAAGTGTTTAGTCTGTGAATCTACGTTTCGTTAAGGAAATTGGTCTCCTTTGGAAGGGGTCTGAGAAGTGTAGAGAGGGGAGTGTGCTGTGGCACTCACAGAGTAGGGCCCTGTGGCCCATTTCACTAGACGTCATACATTCTATTGTGAAGCTTCCCAAAAGACTGGATGTCATTCAAGCCAAAGATTTCTCTCCTCTCCATAGGATGTAGGGAAGGACCTTGACTAATGAATCACAAGGGCTGCAGCTTATGTTTCAGTGCATTAGGGCCAAATTGTACACAAATCGAATTGGGCTTTGAAATTCTACCCAATTCCTTAAGACACAACATGTAAATATTTGTGGCCTTGAAAGATGCAGTTGGCCCAACAGCTTTGATTGAAGGTAAGTACAATAGCTGGATCTCCTTTCAGCAGCTAATCGAAGTGTCACTTAATGATGGCCTGGGGTCTTACTGCAGTCAGTAATCTGGTTTAGATTGAGTGCCCTTTGGGTCTTGGCGCTGATCAGCTAACCCATAAGGGGCCTTTCTGAGACCTTCTCCTCTCCCCTGTTGTCCCAGCCTCTGCCTACAAGGGCAGAGCTCTGAAATAGAAACTACTTAATGACCAGACAATAGCATTTGGGCAGTTTTGAGAGCAGAGATGTTTATCACTTCTCTTTCCGTCTTCTGCAGCTCTTGTGTCTTGGGAACCAGTAATGTCTTTAGGGTGGTAATCCTAGCACTAAATGAGGTTAGACTCAGGAAAACAAACATTTTAAAACCAATCAGTCCCCCTAGGAAAACTTCCCTTTTAAAAAACAAAAGGTCTAAAGGGGGGAGTTAAAGTTATATCATCTTATCTTTCGTGCTAATGTCAAATTAGGCCATTATAAAGAGAAAGGGAGAACTGAGCATTTGGGCCTAAGATAAAGTTAAATTCGATTTCCATCACGGAACTGTATTCGCATAAATACAGAGGTTTCTGCAGCAAAATGATGGGAAAGCCATTTCCCACTAACTCTGTTGCACATGTGTTGTATGTATGTGAAAAACCAGCCCTGAAGGAACAAAGACTGGTCACCTTGCAAAGGCTTCTCAGGGGCCTTGCTGCTTGTACTTTAAAAAGCTTAGGTCCGCACATGGTCACTTTTCTAAATACCGGGGAAACCACGTCCATCAAACTAATCTTAAGAGCAGGAATTGTGTCTTTATTATCTTTATATCTTGGTGCCCTGCATTGACCCCCACGTGTGGTGGGTGTTAGTACCTGTTTGAAGGAACAAGCGGATGGAACTGCTAACTCTGGGGAGGTGAATGAATCTACTGACTTTCTCATGAGCCTAGAACAACACTGGATTATACCCGTCCACAGACAGTCATGACTGCTGTTGCGCACATGAAGCCCATGCACCTGTGGGGCTTTGGGGGTTTTTTTTGTCTTCAGTAGTTAGGAGACAGGAGGAATGTCACAAGGAAGTCATAATCAGGTTTGGTGGTATTTTGAAAATAAATCAAACAGAGATAAAAAGAATGGTGCTTATTTTGCGGACTTTGTTTATGCTTAAAAAAAAACTTTTTTCGGGGTAGATGGCTCATGATTTTAGTGTAGCTGGAAGTCACTTTCTTGTCCAGGGTGAGGGTGTTGGTGTGCTGTACGAGCTCTCGTTCATATTGTCTGTAACTGAAATCTTTGACTTCTGGAACATGAAGGAGCCCTGTAAAGGGCTCAGTCTACCTTAAAGACAGACTGGATCCGATTCCTTTGGGTCCAGGTTTTGTAAAGGAATAAAGTTATTGTGTTGACCTCTAGTGGACTATTTCAAAACTTGAACTTAGGTAGATGGTCCACAGTAAGGGAAAAAAGCTTACCCAACTGTGTACACGGAGTTAGAAACCAGTATGAAAGTCAGAATTGAGGCTTCTTTTGTGGTCAGTTTGTTTTGTAATGTGTTTTTGCAGTAACATCCAGGAGATGAGGGCTCGGCACAAAGATGCTTTTCTGAAGAAACATAACCTCAAACTAGGCTTCATGTCGGCATTCGTGAAGGCCTCAGCCTTTGCCTTGCAGGAGCAGCCTGTTGTAAATGCAGGTGAGTTTGTGGTGGCTGGAATCACAGAGGTCCTGGGAGGTGTGCATGTAAACACAGACCTGCTCCCACACACAGACACAAAGACGGCGGTCGACAGACTAAGGCTTCTTATTTCATACGTGTGAAAAATTGAGTACCTTCCCTGGGGATTTCTTGACTCACCTTCCCAAATGGGCATCATGATTACTTCCTCCGCACTAGCTGGACAGAACAGGTTCTCTTCACAGTGCATAGCTTGGCAGCTGCTGTGGCAACAGGCAGTTCTGAGCCAGCCCAGCAATCCAGGCTTCGCGTGTCAGTGTGGAGACTTGTGTTCTGGCTGATGCCCACCCTCCCACAAGCCCTGTTATCTTGGGACCTGACTCTTACACCTGGCATAGCTCCAGGGTGACCTTTGATTTCTGGTCAGTGGACCTCATTGGGAGGCCTTGGGCTTGGCCCCTCTTTCCTGGACTTGGTGCCCATTTTCCTTACTTTTTGCTCACCTACGTCATTGGAATGTTGACCTAACAAGCAGTTCTCTTTCTCATTGAGACAATTCTCTGTTCCCTGGAAGATTAGAGAGGACAGTGGCACTTCTGCAACCCTCAGCAGTGCAAGGTCCCTAAAGATCTAGAAATAGAAGTCCTAGTCCCTTCCGCCAAGTGGTGTGCCCTAAGGTAGGTGGAAGGGCTTTGTTTCACCCCAATGTGTATCTCTTTATTTCTTCCGTTCTTCTTATGCTTCCTGATGACTCTCTCCATCTCTTCTGCCTACACATACATGTAGGCGTTTCTCAGAGTTCCCCTGACCTCTTTCTCACTTTACATGCTTTTCCGGGGTGTCTTATCTGTAATACAATGCAGACTTTCTATGGAAAAGATTCCCAAGCCTGTATTTTCTCATGAGCACCAGACCTAAATTGTTAGCTGCTGGTTTGCTCTCTCAGGCTAGCATATTGGAGCCAGACCACCCTGCTTCCTACCGAGTCTTCTAGAAAGAGGCTTGCCTCCTTGTTGAGAGTGGGCAGCAGAACGGGCAGCATCCGCATCCCCCCACTTCCACTTCCTTTACTAATTTGCCCTTTTGGGGAGCACTTTTTAAACCTGCCGTTAGCTAAGGGAGGGCTGGAGTAGAGCTGGCTAACAAGAACTTTGGCACATACTTATCCTGTGTTAGCCTGTGTATTGATCCCTCTGAGGGCTGCCAAGGAAACGAATGCTCCTGTGCTCATGCTTAGGGCACTTGGGAGAAGTTACAGTTGGCTGGCATGGGAGTAAGAGGAGTGTCAGCTGCCACTTGTAATGCGGTAGTTTTTGTGCTAGTTGGTCAGCCCACACTGTACCAAGCACCGTGGATTTTTCCTCTGTTAATGCAAATTTTTCCTCACTAGCCTAGGCCTGGGGAGTTGTATGTAATGTGTGTTTTCTCTCTCATAGTGATTGACGATACAACCAAAGAGGTGGTGTATAGGGATTATATTGACATCAGCGTTGCAGTGGCCACGCCTCGGGTATGTTGGGGCAAGAAGTGGAGCTCTGATCTTTGACTCTCTCCTTACCTGTGTGAAGAAGCAGACCCCTGGGAGAGATCTTTCCTGTAATTCTGTCTTTTTAGAAGGGAGTTACTAGAAGAGTAACCTGTTTTTGACCATACCACGTTCTTCTATCTCTGGCAAGCCTAAATATTTTAGACTCTGTTAATCACGTTGAGTAACTAAGATATTCTGCGGGAGGGGAGACCATAGGCTTGAATCAAGAGAGTTATAACTATAAAGGGTGCTATTAATTTGCAACTGAAAAGAACTTCTCACTCTCATCAGGGTCTGGTGGTTCCCGTCATCAGGAACGTGGAAACTATGAATTATGCTGATATTGAGCGAACCATCGGTGAACTGGGAGAGAAGGTAAAATAGAAAGGATGGCGTGAGCTGCTGGGCAGGTCAGGGAAGAGAGCCTGGGGAAGGCTGGGCCAGTGAGCGGTGCTCAGGGAGCTGGAGCCTCACTTTGTTCTGAAAGGAGTGCGTGGCCCCTGCGAATGGCAGTCACAAGCGAGAGCTGAAGTACAGCTACCTGGTGGAGCTTATCCTGCTCTTATGACTGAAGAGCTCATCAGATGAAACCTGCTCGGAAAAGAAAAGATTCTGAAGTCCTTTCCCCTGGTGGAGCATTAGTCATAGGCATCTCAGCTGAATGCTTTCGTGTTAAAGCTAGACCTTGGATCGTTGATCTCAGTCAGATATGGGCCTTCTGGACTTCCTTTAGGTGAAGAAAGCTGGGTTGACCTTACTTTTCAATTATAAAATCTGTTTTTAGGCCCGGAAGAATGAACTTGCCATTGAAGATATGGATGGTGGTACTTTCACCATCAGCAACGGAGGCGTTTTTGGCTCGCTCCTTGGAACGCCCATCATCAACCCCCCTCAGTCTGCCATCCTGGGCATGCATGCCATCTTTGATAGGCCAGTGGTCGTGGGAGGCAAGGTAGGAACCATCACCATTAATGTCCTAGCAGCTAGGCGATAAGGAGAGGGAAGTCTAACTAGATGCTCATTATAAAGGATTTGCTATAATTTCAGGCATAAGTTGCATCTCCTAGTTTCTAATTACTAGCTGAGGCACTGGTTCTTAAATTGTGTGTGGAGTAGCAGCACCTGGGAACTTGTTGGAAATGCAAATTCTTGGACCCCTTCCGAGACCTAGTGAAGCAGAAAGTACAGATGATTCTGATGCACGTTAAAGTTTGAGAACCTTTGAGCTGAGAAAGCTTGCTCCTTCATCTGGGACTAGTCAACAGGCTTCATTCTCTAGGTGCTGTAGAGAGTGTGGGGATACAGCTGAAGACATGGTCCTTGCTCCTGGGGAACAGAGGACAGCAGGGCAGAGCCATCTACAAGCTGCCGAGTTGTAATGATGAGGCTTAGAGGTTTTCTGGGAGTTCACGGAATGAGGGCAAAGGGTCTTGAGCTGGCCCTGGAAGATATGTTGGTAGGAAAATGTTTTCTGGGACTCCTGTGTTTAGAACCTTTTTGGGTCACTAACTCCTTTTTCAATCTAAAAATCATAGATCTTCCCTGAAAATGCTCATACACCCAACTTTGCATAGAGTTTCAGAGAATTTGTGGACCCCAGGTTAAAAAAAAATTTTTTTTGTTATTATAACCCCAAAGAAGAAACTGCAGGCAGCCAGAACTGAAGAGGAACTTCCCTGTAGACAGCAGACAAGTGAGAGGGCAGAGCATGGTGTTTTGTTTTGTTTTGTTTTTTTAAAGGCAGTTGTAAGGAGACTCCTATTTTCTTGGGTTAAGCTTTGTTTTTGAGTGTGGGAGCTTTGCACTCAGGGCAGGGCTTGGTCTTTGAATATACTGTAAGTATCCAGAAGCAACAAAGCAAAGTAGGAAAGGCTCTGCAACTGGGAACTTAACTATGGGCTGTGCTTTGTCATCTCCCCTTTCATCTGGGCTTTCTCTGCCCCGCTGCAGACAAACCTGTCGACCTCTCTTTGTAGGTGGAGGTGCGGCCCATGATGTACGTGGCCCTGACGTATGATCACCGGCTGATCGATGGCAGAGAGGCCGTGACTTTCCTCCGCAAAATCAAGGCAGCGGTAGAGGATCCCAGAGTCCTCCTATTGGACCTGTAGGAGGAAGCCATGCGCCCTCCACATCAACCATGCAGGAACTGAAAACCAGTCTTCTCCCTGTCCCCTCACGGGCCCCAGCTTAGCCTGGTGACAGACAGGCATATGCTGTTGTTCTCAAGCAAGGAAACCAGGGCACTATGTAACCAGCAGTCACAGGTCTCTTCTTGGTGTTCCTGCCAGGCTCTCTCCCTCTCTGCACCGTTCTCTTACACTCGAATATCTGATTTCCTTAGGCTTGAGGGAGAGAGAGCCTTAATGGATGCTCATTAATATTCCTGCATTTCTCCATTAGCCCCCCGCAGAGATGATTTTACTTCTCCCCCATCCAGTATACCATAGGGAAACTGCCGGGGACCGTGTGATTAAGTTTCTGTCTCTTGAAAGTCTGTTCTCCAGAGACGCCTAGGAGGGTGCTGTGCCTCCCAAGCTCGGAGCAGCCTCTGTCCTGGCTGTGCACGTCCGTACTCAGTTCCACCCGTGTGGAGGTATTGACCACAGGCCAGGAGGAGCTGCTTTGCTTCTTAAATGGCATCTTCATCCTCAGCTGTTAACTGACTTCAAGCTGCCTCTTCTACCTCTTCCAGGAAGCACAGGCTGGGGGATCTGGAGGGGCAGGGGATGGGTAGGCAGTGTTGAGGGGGAGGACAGATTCTGAGGTCAGAGGTTATAAATGAGACTGGAGCAGAGCCCAGGCCTGCCCTCACACTCTCCGTCATAGCTTTGTACCAGGAAGACCCATTTTGGCACAAGCACTCCCAGCTGTGGTCGTGCCGACCTTTCCAGACCACTGGGACCATTCTACCACATTATTCTCATCTAGAGCGGATTCTAGCACATCTTGGCAGTGAGACACAGCGTGTCACAACCAAGGGCTGGATGGCGCCTGGTAGAGATTGGAGTGAAGGAGGCATCCTGTGGACTGGCTCACATTGTCTTGAGCTTTTAAATTCCATTGGTTTAAGCCTGTGGGCTGAAGAGGCAGTTCTGTTCCTTCCTGTATCATGGCCCTTAGGGAGCAGAGAGCCTTAGCTCTTCCTCCACAGAACACAGGTCTGGGAGAGGATGGATTGTGGTGGAAACCAGCCCAAGATGCTAGTACACAGTGGGGAAATGGCCGATGTCACCTTTGAGGTACTGCCTTGGGTCTGGGCACAATCATTGGAATTCTTCGGAGCATGGTTAAATGCACACATCTTGTCATGAAAGCTACTGGGCTTCATCGCTTCGTATCCATCTGCATCCAGGCCTGAGGCTGCTGACACTTGACACTTGACACAGGGAGCTGTTTATTTAGTGCAGGGTGCCCATTTGTATTTTGAGCGACGAAGCAAGCCCTGGGGGTTGGGGGAGGGGGAGGGGGTGGGAGCCAGTACTGAGTGCCTGCAGCATCTCCTACGTCTTCACTATTCAGAACTTGTAACTAAAATATTTAAAGAAACTGATTTTAACTGCAAATTAAAGGGCAAATGTTCGCAAACAGGGTTCCTGCTTCTGTGCTTCTTTTGGTTACTGAGGTTGTACAAGTCTCCAGCACTGTAACTGTCATAGCACTGAAAGCCACGTGACGTCCCTGCCATCCAGAAAAGTGCCCTGGCTTCCTTGAGCCTGGTGAGCCTGGCAAGCCACACTGTTGAAGAGAAACTGGTTCTCACCTGCGTGAAGCCCCTTCAAACACCAACAGACATTTACATTTTGGAGGCGCCTTGCATTATTTCTGGGATGGATGGAGTGGTGGAGCAACATGGTTTCGCGTTTTGCACTTGATTGCCACGTGGGTAGCCAGATGCTCAAGGTTGATTTGAACAAATGAGGGTTGATCACCTCCTAGGAGCAAGTGGTCTGTGAGGGCGAGTGGACGGGGTTGAGAGCTAATCTGCGCTGACTACGTGTGATAGGCTTGATGGTGTCCAGGCTTGAACTCAGCCTGGCTTTTCCGCACGCAGCCCCTGCCTGCTGATGTTGCTTGCGGTGATACCATCTTTATGTGAAGGTCTGTCACGGGAACAGAGTGGCTCCTAGAGGGTAGAACTAGAGCTAGTAGAAAAAACGGGGGTTCAGTGAAAGGAAGAATTTTAGGTCAGGTTTGGGGCATGGAGCTAGAAGCTTTAATTTCTTTAGTAAACCTACAAAGGAGGTATATTTAGCCCCATTTTTACCAAATGGAAATAGACTGTACGCCCCTTAAGGGCTGGGACCACAGTATTCTAAACTCAGGGCCTAGCAAAGTGCCAGAGGTGCAGTGTTCATTGCATGAGTGAGGCCCAGAAGTTCCAGAAGCAACTTGCACCTTGTACAGTAGTTGGAGGTGCTCTGACCTGACTGAGGGAGTGTAGCGGAAGGAACACAGACTTGGGAGCGGGCTCCACCAGGCTCTGGCCAGGTCCTGTCATTTCCCTTTTTGAATTCCAGTTTTCTCAGGAGCCACCATCTGTTGAAGAGGTCATGGTGAGGGTTAGGTCCACTCTACTGCACCACCCCCAGGCACCATGACCCTCTTCGAAGACGTCTTTTCCTGTTTTATTTCCCACGGAGCCCAGTGCCGCCACTTTCCGGGGGGCTCACAGCTGCTCTGCTGGGTACAGGCTGGCGTGCTGTTCACTACCAGCCCTGCTTCCTCCTTCCTAGCAGGATCCAAGCACACTCTTGGTTATCATGGAGCTTGCTCTGGAGGAACCCTCCCATCTCCCCATCCCCTCTCATTGCGTTAATGAGGCAAGGACACCAGAGGCAACAGCAGGCTTTATTGGAGTCGGAGTGGAGGGACGTGGGCAAGCCCCGGGGAGAGCCAGGACCTTCCAAAGGCTGCACCTCCCACGTCCCCCAGACGCGTCCAGAGGGCCTGAGGAGCGTCGTGCCATCCCCACAACAGGTCCCCAGCCCCAGAGTTAGAGCTGGGCCTTCACAGCCAGACTGGAGGGTGGTGTCAGAGGCGCCACCTGGTGGTGTCGGAGACGCAGGCGGGAAGGAGTTGGCGGAGATCTGTGGAAGTTTGTCTTAGATGCCACACCCCAGTGACAGGGTGAGTCCTGAGAGGAAGAAGGCCCCCAAATCTGGGCAGGGAATTGTCTTTGGGGATAACTACTTACCCCAGTTCTGCCGAGACCAGAAACATTTTGCTTCCGGCTAAAAGCTTGGGCAATCATTCCATGTGTTTTGTGGTTTCATTTCAAAAGGAGATGAAGTCACAGTGGGCAGTGGATTGAGTGGACCCTCAAGACTAAAATGCAAAATGGTAAACACGACGAACGTCCGAGAAGGGAGTCCTCGTGGGTACAACTTTTCTTCAAGTGGCTTCAGCCTGGAGACTGAATGGCGGTCTCCCCTCAGACCCATGGGGCAGGTTTTCCTTTCTCTCCACATGGGTGGGCTAGCCAGGGAAGGGAGCTCTGTTTCCAAAATTTCTCTAAGTGGCAGAGCTGTGCCTTCCTCTCTCCCCTCATTCCTCTTTATCCTTATTTTCCTCCCCTCCTTTCCTTTTGCTCTCCAAAGTCTGTAATCACAAGATAAGGGGCATGGTCAGGAGGGGGGAATGGGTTGTCCTGTCCCATTCCCTCACCCCACCCCATGCCCACTACAGACTTCTTCCCTGCTTCCCCAGCCTCCCGACCCCCTGCAAAAGTAGCCTCTGGTGGAAGAGGCCCACTAGTTGCATGGTTAAGATGACCAGCCAGGGCAGTCCTGGTTTGGGACTAGTATCCTGAGATGAGTCTCCAGAGACATTCCGAGTGGGGCACATGGCAGATAATGAGTCACACAATTTCACGGCTCAGCAGGTGGTCAGTAGCTCAGAGCTAATGCAAAGGAAGGCACCTTTTAACATGGTAGGTCCAAGTTCAAGTACAGGGTGTGCACTCAGCCGGTGACTGTTGACTGATGGGTGGAGGGGTTCAAGCTGCCTAACAGGCTGAGATCTCTCTTTCCCTCCCGCTCAGCACCGTCTAGGAAGGGTTTCTCCAGGACGTGGCTGGGGGACTCCGTAGGCCCTTCCTGGTCAGTGAAGAGACTTCTGAGGCCCAAGGGAGGGGCCTGACCAGGAAAGGCAAGCTGCCTTTCATTCTTTGCCAGAGAGCCGCTGATTAGAAGGGCCAGCTCTGGGTGGCAGGCAAAGAGAAGAGAGGAGATCCAGACCAGTCCAGCTGTTTCCATCGCCTACTCCACCCCCTCCGGTTACCCCACCAGTTTGCTCCACTGGATGGTACTGAAAAAGGGGTGGGACTTGAGTTTGTTGACACCGCCTCCTCCAGCGCCCAGTCGCCCGGCAGGATCAAACTGCAGCAGCTGTGGAGAAAGGCCCAGTCAGCACTGGGCAGGCCTTCCCAGCCCCTCTGCTCCCTGCCAGCTCGGCCCACAGAACCCCCAGGGTTACCCTGGGGGGGACATTGGTGTTTGGCCACCAACATATAGAAATTTGTTGTCCCCATTAACCTCCTGCACCCACATCAGACACCTAATACACAGGGTGGCTTGTTCACACACAGGGCTCTGTCCTCCCTTCTGTCCACCCTCAGGCCAAAGAAGCCGCCTCCTCCGGGCCGGCCGCACCTCACCTCAGTCAGCAGGGAGGCTGCGGGGCGACTGAGCCACTCGGGCAGCTGGAGCTGGGTGTGGGGTTGGATTCCTGAGGGGTGGCTCTGGGACAGCGCCTGGGAAGACACACGGGGGCGACCCCAGGAGAGTCTGTACGCTCCAGTGGCGGCCAGGATTTTATTTTTTTCCCCCTGTGTCACATCTCACGGGGATGATGATGATGCAGATCGTTGCCTTTTGCTTTGCATCTACCGCGTGTCAGGCTGTGGAAGATGCCTGAGACCCATTATCCGTAATTTCCACAACAACCTTGAGAGTAAGTATTAGTACCTCCATTTTAAAGACAAGAAGCAGGCTCAGAGAGGTCAAGGGATTTGTGCTGAGTTCAGGGTTTGAACCCAGGTCCCTCTGGCTCCAAGCTTGCTAGAAACATCGGTCTTGGGTTGCAATCAGGGCAGGCACTCTATCAGGAATAGCACCGAAACTTGTCTCCTTACAGAAAAAAAATTTCCATGGGCGACTCATTTGACATGGCGTGCTACTGTCAGGGCCAAGGCAGGGCTGTGGCGAGGGAAGAAGGCAGGACCTCTCTGTGCTCCAGAAGGGTGCAGCTGGGGGGAGCAGAGAGGTCTGTCTGGAGGTCAGGAAGAGAGGCAAGAAGCGACCAGGAGGAAGGCCAGGAGCCCTGATCTGGAGAGGTGGTGGGAGGCCAAGAGGAGAGAACCACTCTGTGGGGCTGTGTGCAGCCAGGGCTCTCAAAGGCCCTGGCTACAGGACCAAACCAGGAGGGAGCCAGGAGGGACCGGTCAGATCTGGACTTCCGGTCACACTGCATCCACTCGGGCATTTCCTGCTCAAATGCAGTTTGGCCTCTCCCTGCTGCCTGACCTAACCAGCCCCAGGTGTGGCGTTGAGCTCACGAGGGAGGATGGGGGGCAGAGGCCACCATCCTGAGCAAGGGTGCTTGCCAGGGGAACTTTAAGCTCTGGGTTGACCCAGGCTGGACAGGGCAGCTGCCAGCCTGGGATGAAGGAGGCCCTCTCTCTGGTCTTCCAGCCAAAGTCTGGGGGTTATAGCTCTGAAGGGTGTGGATGCGGGGAGCTAGCAGCGGGGAGAGGAGGCTTGGGGGATGATCCAGTGGCCTTCTAAGTAAAAGGGCTGTGTCAAACTCCACCCTCCCTCCAGATCCAGGCCCGGGCGCTCTCTTCCAGAAACCTTCCCTGATCATCCTGACTCAACTCCCACTGAGTTGACAGTCTCCCTAGCTATAGCCACTCATCTGGCAGCGGTGCAAAGTGTGGCCATGGCCTGGGTGGGAGCGGCTTCCTTGGTCTCTCATGGCCTCGGCAGTGGAGGCGGGAGCTGTGCTGGCAGAACACTGGGCCCGACGGCCAGGTCTCGGGGACCCCGGCAGGCTCTGCCCCAACACCGACTGGCTGGACTAACCGCAGCCCCTCCTACATTCAGTGACAGCCACCGGGCCCCACAGGCTGCCCACACACCGCTCACCGTTCCCGTCAGCAGTTCATACAGCAGAGACCCAAAGCTCCACCAGTCGCAGGCTTCGGTCAGCTCAGAAATCCCACCCACCTCTGAGGGAACAAGAACATACATGTCTCAGCCTCGCCTGCCCAAGGAGGCGGGTCTCCCCTCCACTCACCCTACCCAGATGCCCCAGTTCCCTCTGTCATCCTCAGTCCCCTGGCTCAACCCACATAAAGACACCCAAGGGCTACCCCCTACCCCTTCCCTTCTTGCCTGGGGCACTGTAGAGTTTGTCCAAAGCCTCCCTGCAGCACTGGGGCTCCACCTCTGACCACTGGCCGAAATACGTGAGCCGGATGTGGCCTTGTCATGCAGTGCATGCAGGGAGGAATAAAAGGGGACAAAAATTGCTATTAGTCATCTTGGAGCGGCAGGCGTGAGGCGGGGGACTCCAGCGCTTCTCCCAACAGCCACAAGGCAGGGGCCAGCGGCTGCGCTGGGCAGAAGCTCCCTAGGGGCCCGCCCCCCCCCACCCGAGGCCCCGAAACAACCTGGTCTTCACGGGAGCCTTGCCCTGAGCTCATCGAGGGAAAGGGTTTGTTTCCCA
Source organism: Balaenoptera musculus (assembly GCF_009873245.2). Classification (NCBI taxonomy): domain Eukaryota; kingdom Metazoa; phylum Chordata; class Mammalia; order Artiodactyla; family Balaenopteridae; genus Balaenoptera; species Balaenoptera musculus. Next base: position 148,348,379 of record NC_045786.1, read on the forward strand.
AGCTCAACCCTGGCCAACCAGGCTCAGCAGAGTCCTTCCTGAAAAGGCCGGGGAGGGGAGGCAAGGGAAGAAGCAGATAACCTCTGCATCCTCCTGACTTTGGGGAAATTTCCTTCTCTGTCTTGAGGCTTCGGGGGCCTCCCGCCGGAGGGGTGGGGTAGGGTGAGGGCCCACTCTTCTCCCCCTGGGCCCAGGGCTCCTACCTGCCTGGTCCAGGAGCAGGTTCCGGGGATTGAGGTCCCGGCACAGCACCCCCTGCTCGTGCAGCGCCTCCAGGGCCACCAGCATCTCGGCCGCCCACTGCCTCACCTGCTCCTCCCTCACACTCCAGGCGGCCCCACCGGTTGAGGGGCGGCTCTGACCTCTGCCTCGGCCACAGCCCCCCAGCACCCGGCCGGCCCCTGCGCGAACCCAAGGGAGCCCCCGAGGGGGCCCTGGATCAGAGCTCTGGCCGGGCCCCCGCCTGGCTTGGTGGTGCAGGTGGCCACCTGGGGCCTTTGGAAGGTCCCAGGAGCAGGAAGGGCTGGTCCCGGCTGAGGGTTCACCTTCAGCCTCTCTCTGGGGTCTGATGGCTGTGGCCCCCCTGGCCAGGGTAAGGCTCTGAGAAGTCCAGGGAGGCTCCAGGGGGATTCCGTCCTGCAGGCAGGTGTGGCCAGGCAGGAGGCGAGCTGGGATCCCGAGGCTGAGGCGGGAGTTGAGCTGAGCCTTCATCCTCTCCAGGCTGGAGCCAGACCTAGTCCCAGACTGTTGGAGGCACGGCTGGGAGAGCAGGTGGGACCACAGAGTGCCTCCTGGGCGTGCAGAGGGTGCAGCAAGCATGGGGACGGGGAGTAAAAGAGCGTGGAGCCCAGGTCCCTGTCCCACTCCTGCCACCCCCCGCCCCCCATCTTGGGCACGGACCCTTTGCCTTCCAGGTCCTCACCTCTGCTCCCTCCCCTCCCTCAGCCTAGGATGCCCTGTCCCCTCCTCTCCACCCACCTAAAGCGGCCCCAGCCTCACAACCTGGCACAAAATAGGTGCTTAACCCCTAAGGAGATGTAAATTATTCTTAATGTCCTTGGTCTAGGTGGTGGGTTCGCCAGTGTTCAATGTATTATAATTTTTTTTTAAGGGAGAAAAGTGTAGTGAAGTTTAAGTAAGTAAAATAAAAACAAGGCCAGGCATGGACCTGCGATGACTGTATGTCATGACCCAGAGATGTGTACCTCATTTTAAAAAAATCATAGCTGATCAATAAATATCTGCTACGTGACCCAGTTCCTGTCCTTACAGCTTCAGCACCATCACCCCATGGGGCTACTCCGAGGGGTGGGCACAGACTAGAAAAGTGAAAAGAGCCAAGACTGGAGGAGAGGGTGACAAAGGGGACATCTGCATAAATGCCCTCTCACCCGCCCAAGATGTGAGCACCCTCCCAGGACGTCCCCTGCCCCCCTGGCACCACACAGAAGCCCCCAGCAGCCATCATCCTCCAGGAAGCCTGGGTCCCCTGGTCTGTGCTGGGCATCTGGGTTCGGCAGTTTAAGAGGATGAGACAGGACGACATCCCAAAGGCCTGAGGAGCTGACAGGGCCCCCTCACCTTGCACATGCTCCAGGTGCAGAAAGATGGAGTCCTCGCTCACAAAATACCGCAGCAGCTTGGTCATGTAGGGGACGCCGTGTGGGATGATGGTCAGCCGCTCCTGGCTCACCGCGTGGCACCTGGACAGGCTCTGGGGAGGGAGCAGAGCAGGCAGATCAGCTGGGGACCAGCCAGAGGCTGCTCTGCTCTTCAGGGGCAACCAGATGAAGGGTGGGAGCCAACCTGGAGAGCAGCTGCCTCCCCCCAGTTCCTAACCTGACCCTCAACCCTCTTTCCACCTTGGAAGGCAGGCCCTCCCGTCTCTGGTCCAAGGATGAGGTGGTGTGTGTGTGCGTGCGCACGTGCACATTTCTGGGAGGCAGGGTGCATGCTGGGGGCAGAACAAACAGCTGTTGGATTTGGAGGGAGTGTGGGTTTCCGATACAGCTTCTGGGTAGAGGTTCCCCAGCGGGTAGGGGTTTCCAAGAGCTCTGAGAAAGTCCAAAGGGGAATACAGAATGGCAGGGGGTTGGGCGGCACCTGCCTTCACCACGAAGGTCCCTCCAGTCGCTGGGTCCTGGACCAGCTGCACCTGCCGAGGTCCAGGAGGCACTAGTCAAGGCACATGCTACTTTCCGGGACTCCATGGCCCCAGCCCCAGCCTCCCAGGGTCCTCCAACAAGGCTGGGCTGGGAGGCCAGGCTTTGGTGGTGCAGAGTGTACCCCCCACCGCCAAACTGACATCGAACCTGTCCTGCTCATCCACCCTTGTTAGATCTGCAGGTCTTAGCTCAGGTACCACCTCCTCCAGGAAGCCTTCCCAACCCTCGTGTTAGGCTGGTGCTCCTAATCTGTCTCCAGTGCTCTCTGGGCTCACCCTATCACACTGTGTCTAATTTCCTGTCTCCCCGCTGGGCTGTGAGCTCCGAGAGGGCAGGGGCCACATGTCCAGCTCTGTACTCCCAGAGGCCTGCATAGGACAGGGAGGTAGTCAGTGCTTCCCACATGCATGGTGAGTGGTCCATCCTGTAGGGTCTGAGGGTGTCATGGCTGGAAGGGACCTCAGAGCCAGTCACCTTCTCTGATCTCTTATTTTACAGGTGAAGAAGCCAAGGCTCTGAGAATGTGGCCCCAGTGGTGCCTGAGACCGTGTGGTCTTGGCATGCTCCTTCAGGTCTCATCCCCTGCCCCCCAGCCCCTTCTTTTAAATGGTCTTTCTTTCTGGAGGCTATCTTTGGAGGGCAGCCCACTCCTTCTCCTGTTGGTGTTGCTTGGAGGCAGTGGTCTGCCAATTGCTGGGCAGAGCCTTGTTTGGAGTTGGGCCCTAGACTCATCTCCATGGTGGGCAGGGGTGGACCCCAGCCATAGGAGAGGACACCGTCAGGGGAGGAAGGCGGAAGATTCGGCCCAGATGAGGGCATGTGGGGGGCAAGACCAGCACCCTGGTGTTGTGGACTTCTTAGCCGTCAGCCTGCCCTGCACACGATCCCCGTAGTGGCACAGGGAACCAGGCCTGAGGCCAGGCCACTGGGCAGTGACGAAGGCTGCAGCCTAGGATTTGGTTTCAGATCTTGGGTGAGCGAATTGATCTTCTCATCTACCAAACAGGAATTACAATGCCCATCCTCCCTTATCACTGGTTTGTTGAGGGCCACCAATGGGAAGGCCCTTGGAGAATGTAAAGCGGTGGAAATGTCAGTTACCACATTTGCCAAGTCACATGGCCTCTGTGAACCTTGGTCTTCTTCACTGCAAAATGGGTCATAGCAGTACCTCCTTCAGAAGGCCATTAGGGGGAGTCTGTTAAAGCAAGCAACTCAAGTACAGCAGCAGCCGGTGCCTGCCACATAACATGCTCTCAATAGTCGATAGTGACGATTATTAATATCATCACAGGGAAACCCCACACTGGCTATACAGCATTTACTCTGTACTAAGGGCTTTATCTAGGTCATTTAGTTTTATTCTCCAGCCCTACCAGGTGAGCATTACTAGTGACTCATTTTACTGATGAAGAAATTGAGGTTCAGAGAGGTTATGTTGCCTACGGTCCCCCTGCTAAAAAGTGGTAGAGCCAAGATGTGAATCCAGACAGGCTGATCCCGGAGCCCTGGAGACATAACTGCAAATAGGGGCACAGCCAGGTGACCTGGCGCATGCCTTCCCCTCTGGGCCTCAGTTTCCCCATCGTCAGTGAGATGAAGGTGTTGGCCTCTGAGCACAGGGGCAGCAGGAGTGAGGCATCCCTTCTGACCACTAGAGGTCTCTCCTCCAACAGCCGAGACGGAGTCCAGCCTAGTCCCGGCTCCTTGGCCAAATTTACGCAAAGCTTGAAAAAGAAAGAAAGAGAACTCTGGGGTCATTTAGGATAATACAGTTTCCCACAAGTGCTGACACCCCGGATAATTCCCCACTGCCACTTGCCAAGTGGGATTCCCCTCCACCTTGTCTTGCCTTGTGCAAGTCTTCTCGTTACAGGGTACAAAAAAACAGCAGTGAAGGTCGGGGAGGCCAGAAATAAAACTTGGTCAGTACATTGAAACAAGTGTGTTAAAAAAGAAGAAGAAAAAAATATATATATACACACACATCTATCAAGAAGAATTAGACCAAACCATGAACAGTGATTATCTTGGAATTAGATAGGATGGTGGGGATTTTTTTTTTCTTTTCTGTTCTAAACTCCTTTCTCTTTCATGATATTTCAAAAGGGTAGAAAAGGGAGCATTTTCCCATTAAACCAAGCAAATTAAAAAAATCCCCTTCCTCTTTTGCTCTGTGCTATAGAGCACTAGTTTGTCCCTTGACCTCTATGAACCTCAGTTACATTCTCTGTAAGACAATGATTAAGATGCAGCACTGTCCAGGGACTTCCCTGGTGGTCCAGTGGGTAAGAAAGACTCCGTGCTCCCAAGGCAGGGGGCCTGGGTTCGATCCCTGGTCGGGGAACTAGATCCCACAACTAAGAGTCTGCATGCCACAACTAAAAGGTCGCACATGCCACAACTAAGAAGTCCACATGCCACAACTAAGACCTGGCACAGCCAAAATAAATAAATACATAAATACCTTTAAAAAAATGCAGCACTGTCCAGTAGGACTTTCTGCCATGATGGAAATATTATATATCTGCACTGTCCATTAGAAGCCATTAGCCACATGTGGCTATCAAGCCCTTGAAAGGTGGCTGGTGCCACTGAGAAATAGAATACTTAATTTTAATTAATTTTTATTAAAATAGTCTTATGTGGCTGGTGACTACTGTATCGGACTGCACAGTATAACCCTTTTTCTCCCCAGGGTGACCGAGTGGGTTTAATGCAACAGCTTGGCAAACTAGAATGGGCCTTAACGAATGTCAGGTGAGTATTGCTATCAGAAAGGTGGAAGGCAGTTCTGGTGAAGGGTGCCTGCCCTCATCTTTTTAAAGGGAAATCTCGGGCTTCCCTGGTGGCGCAGTGGTTAAGAATCCACCTGCCAATGCAGGGGACACGGGTTTGAGCCCACATGTGGCTATCAAGCCCTTGAAAGGTGGCTGGTGCCACTGAGAAATAGAATACTTAATTTTAATTAATTTTTATTAAAATAGTCTTATGTGGCTGGTGACTACTGTATCGGACTGCACAGTATAACCCTTTTTCTCCCCAGGGTGACCGAGTGGGTTTAATGCAACAGCTTGGCAAACTAGAATGGGCCTTAACGAATGTCAGGTGAGTATTGCTATCAGAAAGGTGGAAGGCAGTTCTGGTGAAGGGTGCCTGCCCTCATCTTTTTAAAGGGAAATCTCGGGCTTCCCTGGTGGCGCAGTGGTTAAGAATCCACCTGCCAATGCAGGGGACACGGGTTTGAGCCCTGGTCCGGGAAGATCCCACGTACCGCAGAGCAACTAAGCTTGTGCGCCACAACTACTGAGCCTGAGCTCTAGAGCCTTCGAGCCACATCTACTGAAGCCTGCGTGCCTAGAGCCCGTGCTCCGCAACACGAGAAGCCACCGCAATGAGAAGCCTGCGCACAGCAACGAAGACCCAATGCAGCCATAAGTAAATAAATAAATAAATAAATAAGTTTTAAAAAATAAAAAGGGAAATCTCTTTTTTAAAAATAAAACCCACTGAGTTCTCGGGATTCGGGGACAATGAAAGCTTTGGTGAAACACATTAACCCTTTCTTTTAAAATGTCCACAGTATCAATTATTAGAGAAACGCAAATCAAAACTACAATGAGGTATCACCTCACACCACTTAGAATGGGCATCATCAGAAAATCTACAGACAACAAATGCTGGAGAGGATGTGGAGAAAAGGGAACCCTCTTGCACTGTTGGTGGGAATGTAAATTGATACAGCCACTATGGAGAACAATATGGAGGTTCCTTAAAAAACTAAAAATAGAATTACCGTATGACCCAGCAATCCCACTACTGGGCATATACCCAGAGAAAACCGCAATTCAAAAATACACATGTACCCCAATGTTCATTGCAGCACTATTTACAATAGCCAGGTCATGGAAGCAACCTAAATGCCCATCGACAGACGAATGGATAAAGAAGGTGTGGTACATATATACAATGGAATATTACTCAGCCATAAAAAGGAACGAAATTGAGTCATTTGTTGAGACGTGGGGGATCTAGAGACTGTCATACAGAGTGAAGTAAGTCAGAAAGAGAAAACAAATATCGTATATTAACGCATGTATGTGGAACCTAGAAAAATGGTACAGATGAACCAGTTTGCAGGGCAGAAGTTGAGACACAGATGTAGAGAACAAACGTATGGACACCAAGGGGGGAAAAACTGCGGTGGGGTGGGGATGGTGGTGTGCTGAATTGGGCGATTGGGATTGACATGTATACAGTGATGTGTATAAAATGATGACTGATAAAAATAAATAAATAAAAAAAATAAAATGTCCACAGTATCAAGGCCAGGAGGACTCCTCCTGGAGCAAACAAATCCAGAAGTTTCAAGCAGGTTCTCAAGCACTAAGGTCCACGGGGGCTGGGCATGTGAGCCAATGGGCAGGATGAGAAAGGGGCAGACGGAGGGCAGGTGCCCCATTAAATCGGGCAGCCCGTCCTCTGCTCCAGCTGACATGAACATGAGCCAGCATTTCCAGATCTTCTGATTTCTCAGGATAAGTAGGAAATCTGGACTTCTCTATGAAACCTGCCAATTTTTAAATGCTGATAACTAACAATAATTCAAAAAACACCCCTGTGTTTGAGCCAAAAACACAGAAGTGACTTGGCTGGTCTTCTCTTCTTCCCCATCCCTGACTCAGGGCCTGGCTCCTGGACAAAGCTCAGCAAAACAGGGCAGCATTGTCTCCCCAAGCCCCCCAGGCTTCCTAAAAGCAGACCCTGGCTCTCCTGGCCAGCTGCCTGCCTAGTCCTTGATCTACCCTCCTTGCTGTTCCCTGCCACCCCCTACCCCTGCCAGTATCTCTTCGGCCCCGAGGGACCCCCCCACTCCCCAGCCCCTTTAACCCTCACAATGGGGTGTTTCTGGGGGCACTCAAGGCTTCCTGAGCGGGGCCCTCTGCTCCCCCCGGGTCTGCGAGCTGCTGCAGGCTGGAACTGCCCTCCCACCTGCCTGCCCAGATCTGCCTGGGCAGAGCTGTGGTATGGAATGTGGTGATACTCATCCAGGCCTGGCTGCAGGGACCTGGGCCCAGTGGCCCCAACAACTCTCCTAATTTGGGGAGATTGGTGTTCCTGGCTTGGGAATGACTCAGAAAAAGGAAGCAGGATTTTAGGAGGGAGGTGGAGTAGGTAAATTGAGTGCCCAAGAAAGTATATAAAAAGAAAGAAAAGAGGGCACTCTCAAGACAGAATGGCTGGGCTTGGCCTGAATTTCTAATTCTCATATGCACAGGCCTCAGAATATGGGATTCCAAAAATGCTTTGCACATGTGTGTCCGGGGTTAAATTCAAATTCGGGGAATTCTGTCACAGACCTCCCTCTTGGAGATTCACTGTGTACATCTGCATCCTAAAAGCTTGAAACTTCCTATACTTAAAAAACTGAAGTAATGTAACTTTAACTCACTGTTTCCAAAACTTATTTGACCCAGAAGCCCTCTCTCCAAAACACCACTGGTTCAGTGGGATCCCACACGGGGAAACAGTGGTGGCTGTCACCTCCTCGGCCTGCCCGTGGGAGCGGCCGAGCCACGTGGATCCGCGCAGTGGGAGGGAAGGGCTGGGCAGATGGAAGCTGGCTGGGCCTTGGCTGACAGACTGGGGCCTGTTCCAGGGACCTGGGAGCAGCAGCTGGAGCAAGGCCGGGATGGGAAGCCTGCTCGCCGACACGCTCTCGTCATTCGCCTTCACGGCCATCAAACTTGTATCAGATGCTTTAGCGTGTGCCAGGCCTTTCCCCTGAATCCTTTCACTTTAGTTCCCACATCACGCTGGGTGGGGTGGGGTGGGGTGGGTGGGAGGATCCTTACCCCACTTCCAGATGAGGAAACCAGCGCCCAGACAGGGAAAGGAGCTCGCCTGTGGCCACGCGGTGCCAGCCCAGCCGGCACTTCACCCTCGGCATGTCGGGGAGCACACACCGCTCCCCTTTTCTCTGCGGGGTCCCAGACCCGTCCAAATCCCCCGTGAGTGTTTTTAAATTACAGGTGCCTGGGCTCAACCCTAGAAATTCTGACTCAGTGGGTTTGGGATGGGGCCCGGGCATCTGTATTTTTAGGAAGCTCCCCCAGGGGATTCTGATAAATAGCCAGTTTGAGGGAAAAAAACGCTTTAGCAAATATTCAGATATCCCTGGGCTGGGGCAGAGAGCGATCAAATATTGGGTCAAATCTCGTTTGACCCAACTTGTCTGTCCTTCTGATGAGTGTCCCAGGTTCAGGTTTGGCTGTCAGCTCCTATCTTCCTGGCTGCCCTGAATTAAGGGAAGAGATCCTAGATGGGGTCAGGATGGGGGGTGGCCGGAGGAGCCAGGAGAGAAACGGCAGAGCTGCCAAGACCCTGGACAAGGCACCAGCCCGCTTCGACCGTCCGCAGAACGGGTTTCTGGAGATAAGCGCACTCCCGCCGCTGGAACCTCTGGGCTGTGCTAGGTGGGGAGACTCCTGGCTGCAGCCCTGGGGAAGTGGAAGTGGGGCAGGCAGGGCAGCGCGGGCTGGCTGGGCGCCCCTGTGGCTTCTGTCTTGAATCGCTGAGGGAGTGGCTTTCTGCGTCTGAGCTGGCGGGCTGTGGAGAGGAGCTGTGCGCCTCTGCTTTTTCCTCACGTTTTCCTTTCCAGGGCTGACTGGTGCGGGCTCGGGTGGAGGAAGGGTGGGGGACCGCCGCAGCCGCTCTCCTCCCCTTGGACCCTCTGACCCCTTTCCAACACCTGCCCCTCCCAGTGATACACAACACCTCCCCCCACACCTCGGGCGGTGCTCACTCACCTTCTCGATGACTGCGACCACCTTGCAGCCCCTCAGCTGCTCTAGGGCAGAGCTCAGTGTGCGGATGGGCCGCAGCCTCAGGCTGCTAAAACCCTGCAGAGGCAGGAGAGAGCCACGTAGCGGCCTCAGGGTGAGTCCTCCTCAGCCACGGCCTTCTCACCAGGCAGTGGGCAGGGCCCCGGCTGCCAGGAGAGCAGTGGCCACAGAGGGCAGGACCGGGGTACAGGCAGGGCCCACCTCACAGGGACAGACTGAGCAGAGAAGCTGGCCTTGGTCCAGGGTGGCCAGGCCACCCTCTCAGCTCGGTCCCCACCTAGCCCTCCTCCCAGGCCCAGGGAGTTCTCAGGGCTTCAGAAACCCCCTCTCAAAAGCCCCGTCCACAGGAGGCAGATGCTCCCGGGGAGGGGGGAAATAACCTGGGAACATGTGCATCTTGGGGAACACGCCTCGAAGACCAAGGCATGTGGCCCAGGCACCTGCTTTGGGGGAAGCAGCTTACAAGGTGCAGCAAGCCTAGAAGGGGTGTGTATGTGCACACCTGTGGGCTTGAGAAGTGTGCGTGCATTTTCAACCCTTTCTGAGTGCCCACTGGGTCAAGAAAAGCTGTATGGGGAGAGGACTTTTGCACACTTATATATGCACATATTCATGTGTGTGTATATGCACGTGGGTATTTGTGTCTGCTCCGAATACTCACTGCAGCCCAGCCAAACACAGAGAGATCTGGGAGCCTGAGTGTGCACATAGGTGAGCACGTGTACGGGCCATGCCTGAGGGTGGGGAGGTGTGTGTGTGTGTACTTTGTGAGGGCGTAAGACTGGACTGGAGATGATTCACTAAGCGTCTGAAAATGAATGAATTATGGAGAGTGTGGGATAGAGAGGAAGCCAGGAGGAGGAGGGCAGGAAGGCAGCCCTGGCACACACACCAGCCGACCTGTGCTCTCCACCGTCTGCCTGCGGCCTGGGATGGCAGGCGACAGCCCGCTGGCCTGTGGGGTGAGGGCCTCAGCTCTCTCCCCTCAGAGCCCTCAGGCCTTTGGGGTCTCCTTACCGTGCCAGGGCTGGCTCCACTGCCCAGCGTCCTCTGCAGGTGGCAATTAAAGATCTCCTCCGCCCGCCGCAGGTACTTGGTAATTTTCAGCTTTACAGCCTCACATCTCTCCTTGTTGGGGTCGACTGTGGGGAGAAGGGGTCCTCTCCTTGGGAGGACGCTGGGGTTTGGGCTCCCATTGCCCGCCCTCTGCCCTCCATAGGAGGTAGTGCCTATTTCTGATGCTGGTCAGTGGATTCTGACCCCACATCTGTTCTTGGGTCCTCCTCTGGATGGGAGACCAGCCGGGGAGGAGGAGGAGGGATGGTGGCAGGAGAGGTTGGCAACAACAGTCGCCACTCAGCCTACAGCACTTTACATTTGGCACCTACTAGCTCGCTGGTCACCATCACACCCTGGGAAGGGACAGAGTGTGGATTTCCATGTCCGTTTTTCAGAGTAGGAGACAGAAGCCCCCAGAGAACACACGTTCCTCTATCTCTGATGCCCAGTGTGAAAGAGGCCAGAATGGGGATCAGGACTGGAGGGTAAAGGAAGTCACTGGACAGGCATGAAGCCCAGGTGTTGAGAGGTCTCTTCGGCGGGAGGGTAGGAAGCGTGAATTGGGGCCTGACTCCTACCCCCGGCCTGGCCACCAAGGCCCTCAGGGGTCTCCAAGTGGCCTCAGGGCCAGCCTCTCTCCCTACCTGGAAATGCCTCCCTTTTCCCTGAACAGGCCTCCCCTCTCACCTCCAGGCCTGTGTGGTTCTCTCTCTGGAGCCTCACCCAGCCCTTCAACTGGACAACATGCCCACCATTCTTCAGTACTCAGATTAGGGTTCTGACTTCTAGAAAATGCCCTATGCCAGCCTAGTCTGGCCTCAGTTTCCCTCTTCCCTTCCTTCACTTCCTCCTCATTGTTCTTGCCACCTGGGACTACAATAGTCCATCATCAGCTCATCAGTCTCTGCCCGTTAGAATGCAAGCCCACAGAGGGCAGGACCCCAGCCCAGCTCCAGGGGCAGGCAAGCTTAGTGAGCCAAGCGCACAGCCTCTGGAGCCCACACTGTTCAAACCCCAGCTTTGCCACTTGAGAGCTGTGGAGTCTTAAGCAAGCTATTTAACTGCCCTGTGTCTCAGTTTCCTCATCTGGAAAACAGGAATAAAAATCATTCTTATATATTTGGAAGTACAGGCAAGAACATATACAGTGGTTTGTATTACTGTGAATGGGAAATGAGTTGATACAGGTAAAGCCCTTAGACCAGCGCCTGGTGTATAGGAACCGTTCGATAAATGAGAGCTGTTATTATTGTCCTTAGCAGAGGCCCTGCAGGGCCCACACAGAGAGCCCTGCTCACCCAGCTCAGATGGACAGATGGCGGGATGAGCCCTTCACCACGGGCCTCCGTCCCTGCCCAGCCCCAGCCTCACCATTTACGCCTCGGAGCAGAACGTCCACGCCATTCTGGTAGTGGTTGAAGGCTGCCTCGTAGTCCTCACTGACGTCACGCTCCAGGGCCAGCCGGATCTGTGTGGCTGCATCCACCAGGTAGTCGCGCTTGGTCATGTCAGGTGCCCCCGGGGTGACCCGGTTGCGAATCTGCTCCAGGTACACTAGGGCCTGGGACCGCACTCATGAGCAGGGCTCGGGGTCCAGGCCAGGGCCAGGGGGACACTCACAGGCCACCAGGCTCATGGCTGCCCTGGAGCAGGGACCTGGAATGAGCAGAGGCATTAGGGAGAATCCAGCTGGGAGTAACACCCCATCTGCACCCTGGTTTCCTCCACTGAGTATCGGGAAGACTAATACTCACGTCCAAGGGCTGGAGGGATCAGAGCTAATGTGGGTAATATCCCTCACTGAGCCAGATCTTTCCTAAGTGGTGGTAATAACAGAATAATAACATGCTTTGGGCTCTGGGTTTTTGGCTTTCAATTCAATTTCAGTTCAACAAGTATTTCTCGAGCACTCACTATGTGTTGAGCACTGGAGAGAGCTGAGGATATGCCTGCAAAGGGCCTCTATACACATTAAACATGGAGGTCACACACTCCGAGGCTGAAGCCAGGGCCCGGGTCCCAAAGGCCATTCCTTATACTGTTCCCTCCATCCTGCCTGTTCTCCCCTCCCTGCTCCTCCCATGGGAATCTCATTTATCCTTCAAGGTTCGGCTCCATGGCACCTCCTCGAACAGGATGGATTGCCCCTGCTTTATTTCCCTAGGTCCTGAGGTCAGTGTGGCCAGGGAGTGAGGACCCCCAAGGAGCCAGGCAGAGAGCCGGGCACAGGGCTTGGCCTTAAAGCCTGCGGGCAAATGAAATGACTGAGTGGCAGATTCAGTGCCACTCTGGGTGGAGTTAGAGGAATGAGGTCAGAGCCCAACCAGCCCTAGGAGGGGATGCCTCTGGCCTCCTGGCTCTGTCTCGGAGAAGGCCAGGAGGCCACGTGGCCGCCAAGGACCGTACAGCAGCCCCTCCCTGAGCAGTGAGTGATACAAGTGGCCACAGGGGTAAGAGCAGTGTCTTCAGGAAAGGAAAGGGCTCAGAGAGAGGCCAGCAGAGCTGCCTTTGCCCCTCACTGCAGCCTCTGCACCTTCGCTCTCTCAGGCCCCATTAGGAAGGGGCAGGGCCCAAATTGCCAACTCCAGGTCATTTCTGCCTCTGTGGAGAGAGGGAGGAGAGAACAGGATGGGGAGTGGGGCGGGGAGGAAAACCCACATCGTGAAGCCAGCGGGGAGCTGAACCCTGGCCAGGATGCGGCCAGGAGGTGGAGGGAGGGGGGAAGGGAAGCCGCACCCTCCCTACTCGGCCCAGTCACCAGGGACGTGCCGCTCTGAGTCCTGTGCTCAGAGGCACCAAGGCAGACAGGGCGGGCTGCTCTGTGTCAGGGCCCGGCTTCCGGGGCCACACGCCAGGCCGGGTCCTTCCGGGCAGAACCGCATAGGCGCGCCTGGACCCAGAAAGCGGCGCGTCCAACCCGCGAGTCCCCGGCACGCAAGGTGCACCGCCCCTCGGGGGTCGCCGAGGAAGGCGGGCTGGAGGAGTGAGAAGAGGGGGCATCCTCTCCTGGGGGAGGGGGGATGGAGGAGGAGCCGGGCAAACACCGTACCTGCCCGAGCCAGGAGCTCGGTCCTCGCGGCCAGACCCAGCCCTGCCGCCACTGCCCCTTCGCCCCCGCGGGGGACCTTGCACCGTGGGCGGCTGCTTTCAGCCCTCCACCCAGGTGCAGGGGTCTGGCCGGATGCAGCTCGGTCATTGGTTGCAGATGAGCTCATCCTCTATCCGTTAGAATAAACCACCAATCAGCGCCTGGCTCGACTTCTGCGGGGCCCTTAAAGCAGAAGCGCCCGCAAAGCGGAGAGCTGGGGGAGGGGGGAGGGGGCGGGCAAGGGAGTTGGGGTGGGGGTAAAAGCTGCGGAGAGAGGAGGTCCAGAATCTCTCAGGTATGCGGAAGGAGTTGCTTCAGAAATCTAGGCCGACTAAAGGCACACATGCAGCTTCCAGGACTTTTCTCATCCATTACTTCATTCATTTATTCAACTATTTAAATATTATGTATTGAGAGACTACTGTGTGGGAGGAGCTAGATGCCAAGACACCGCGACGGAGGGGACAGTCTCTGCTCACGTCTTCATGGGGTTTACAGTCTAGGGAGGGATACACGGATTAAAGAACTAAAGAATACAGTTGATACTTCATTCCAGTTGTGATCAGAGTTGTGAGAGAGAAGCACCACAGGGGCCATGAGACAGCAAGGGGAGTGACCTAGTCTGGGGGTGAGAAGACTTTCGGGAGGGGGTGATATCTGAACTGGGCACACAGACCTCACCTGCACCCGAATGCTGCCTGGACTCACGCTGTTCTTCCCTAGTGCACTTGCTCTCTTCTAGATACCTTATCATTCCATTCCCTTCTAATTCCCAACACCTCCTCCCCCTCACTCAGCCAAAGACCATGCTTCTTCCATCCCCTGAAAATTTAGGAACATAGACTCCTACCCTGCCTGCTATCTGCCTGCTGGCCAGGTCTGCACCCACATACCGTCTCCCCATCTCTTTCAATAGATGACCTGTCTGAGCCCCATCAAAGGCCAACCTTCCCCTTGGGATCAATCTTGTCCCGTCACCTACTCAAGGAACCCCTTCCGGCAATTCTCCCCTTTCTCTCCTACATCATTAATTTTTGGCTCCTACTGCATCGTTCATTCCTATCTGAAACAAACATCATGCTGATTCTCCCATCTTGAAAACAAAACAAAAAACACTCTTGGCCTCACTTCTCCCCTATCTACCACCCCAGGTTTGCAGCAAAACTCCTCAAAAGAGATGTCTCTACTGTCTCCAGTTTCTCTTCTCCCACTCTTTCTTGAACCTGCTCTGATGAGGCTTTCTTCCCTGACATCGCTCTGAAATAGCTCTTGGTCAACCAGGAGCTCCATGACCTCCTGGTTGCTAAACCCAATGGTCATTTCTTAGTCCTCATCTTACTTGACCTCTTAGGAGCATCTGACCCAGGTGATCACAGCCTTCTGTCCATGTACTTTCTCCCCAGGCTTCCAGGACCCATACTCTCTGTTGCCTCCCTCTCACCAGCAGCCCCTTCTCTGTCCCCTGTGATGGCTTCTTCTCTTCCAGATGTTCGAGTGTCCCAGTTTTGGGCATCTTCCTTCTCTCTGTCCTTACTCACTTGATGAGGGATTGCACCTAGTCTCATGATTTTAAGTAGTATTCTTCCATATATTGATGATTCTGTATATCTATTTACAGATATCTTATATTTTCTGTATCCCTTAGCTCTCACCTCTCTACCAGACTTAAATATTTAATAGTCTAATAAAACACCTCAAATTCAAAGAGTCCAGAACCTTGGAAAAATTATGTTGAATGAAAGAAGTCAGACACAAAAGGCTACATACTGTATGATTCCATCTATATATAATTTCCAAAATAGGCAAATTAATAGAGACAGAAAGTAGATGTCTGGGGGGCGGGTGGAGAGTGGATAATGGGTATGTGTTTCTTTTGAGGGGTTAACAAATGTTCTGGAATTAGATAGTGTGATGGTTGCACAACTCATGAATATTCTAAGAACCATCGAAGTCACATTTTAAAGAGGTGAATTTTATGATATGTGAATTTTATCTCAATCGAAAAATTATCATAATGAAAAAGAAAAAAAAAACTGAACTCTTGATCCTCCGCCACCTGAAACCTTCTCCACCTAAAGCCTCTTCCACTCTTCCAGCTCCATCCTTCCCATTGCTCAGGCCAAAATTTTGGAGCCATCCTGGCTTCTCTTATTTTCTCACACTCCACATCTAATCCATTAGAATATCATCATGGTTTTTCCTTCAGAATGTATCCAGAATCTCAGCACTTCTCACCACCTCCACTGCTGTGACTCTTGTAGGAGCATCTTCATCTCATACCTGATTTATTGTAGGTGATTCCTCCTGTCTTCCTGTTTCTACCCTTGCCACCCTAAAGGTGGTTCTCACCACTGCATCAGGGGGATCCTTTCAAAGCGCAGTCAGATTCTGTCCTTCTTCTGTTCAAAAGTCTGCAAGGGCTCCCATCTTAGTCCAAGAAAAACTCAAAGGCCCTGCTATGACCTCTAAGGCCCTCACAGTCACCCTCCTCCACTATTTCTCCAGCTTCATCCCTTACCAGGTTCACTCACTCAGCTTCAGTCCTGGAACATTCTCACTGCTTCTAGAACCCACATGGCAATTCCCACCCCAGGGCCTTTGCCCCACTGCTGCCCTCTGTCTGGAACAGTCTGCTTTTGGATACCTACCTAGTAAACTCTGCCCCTGCTTTGAGTCGTTGCCCTGATGTCATGAAAGACCTACTCTGACTACACCCTCCCAACATCTCCATTTCTCCCTTGCCCTGCTCTGCTTCTTTTCTGTTGTACTCAAGACTATTGGCATGCTATCTAGTTTACTTATTTATTTTATATGTTTCTTTTCTTTCCTCCCCCCAGTGTAAGATCCACATGGGCAAGGCCTTTATCTGCTTTGTATCCCAGATGTATCCCAAGTGCCTAGAACAACATCTGGCACATAGCATTGCTCAATCAGTATTGGCTGGATGAGTGAATGAGCTCTAAAGAATGAGAATTAACCAGGAAAACTGTTTGAAGAGGACAGTGGAGGAGAATGTTCTGGGTAAAGAAACAGCATATATAAATGCCTTAACAAATTAAGGGAGAAAAACAACATTTACACATCAAACAGATGACATAAAAACAGTTGATAAAATTTAACACTCATTCATGATAAGGACAAACTCTTTACTTAACAAGTTCTAAACAAACTCACGCACTTACTTCTAAACTTGATAAAGGGTTATCTACCAGAAACTTAGAGCAAACACCATGTGTAACGGTGGAGCATGAGAAGCATTCCCACAGTCCAGCTGTTCTTCTGGCATATGGAAGGATCACACTTCCCTTCCCCTTTGGAAGTTAGGCTTGGCCATGGGACTTGCTTTGAAATGTCAGTGGACAGAACAGCAGTTACTTCAGGGTGGAAGCTTCAAAAGCCAGTACATAATTCCTCCTGCCGTAGTGATTGTGGAAGCACACGTCCATGTGCTTAGCCTCCCTCAGCCTGAGTCTCTGAGAAATAACAATAAGGAACCCCTCCCAGACCCATGACTTGTGTTGAATATGAGGTATAAGTGAGAAATAAATTTTGATTGTGTTGAGCCACTAGATTTTGGGACTGTTTGTTACTGCAGCAAACCTTGACCTATCTTGAATGATACCCCAGTGCAGTCAGAAATAAGCCAAGACCTCTACTCGTCAACAATATACTGGAAGTTACAACTAACACGATAAGAAATTAAAAACAAAGAAGAGAATAAAGACGCAGATGAATAGAACTGACTTGGGGACACGGGGTGGGGGGAAGGGGAAGCTGGGAGGTAGTGAGAGAGTAGCAATGACATATATTCACTACCAAATGTAAAATAGATAGCTAGTGGGAAGCTGCTGCATAGCACAGGGAGATCAGCTCGGTGCTTTGCGACCACCTAGAGGGGTGGGATAGGGAGGCTCAAGAGGGAGGGGATATGGGGATATATGTATGCATATAGCTGATTCACTTTGTTGTACAGCAGAAACTAACACAACATTGTAAAGCAATTATACGCCAATAAAGATGTAAACAAACAAACAAACAAGACAAAACAAAAAAAAGAAGAGGTTTAAAGATTGGAAAGGAAGAGACCAAATTGCCATTATTTGTGATAATGTGACTACCCACCTAAAAAACCCAGAGCAACAATTAGTGAGTTAGAACAGTTCAATATTTACAAATCAAGAGAGCTTTTCTATATATCAACAATAACAATTTGAAAATGTAATAATAATTTTAAAATCTCATTCATCACAGCAACAAAAACTATGAAATACTTATGAATAAACTAATCAGAAGTATATAAGACCTTCATGGAGGAAATAATAAAATTGAAAGTCACAAAAAATGGAGAGACATGTTGTGTTCAATAATGGAATGACTATTGTTGTAAAGATGTCGATCTCTCCAATAATTTAAAACTTCAATGCAATCTCAATCAAAATACTAAAAGGACTCTGTAGTACTTGACAGGATGCTTCTAAAATCCATATGTTTATTCATTCCCTTAACAAAAACTTATGGAGGGTCTACTATGGGCCTAACCCTGTTCTAGATAGTAAGGAGATGGTGGTAAATAAAACAAAACAAAAACGCCTTCCTGGAGCTCTTTTTCTAATGGAGAAAAAACAGTAGTAACACACAGACATACAGATACATAATATCTCATGATGATTTTACACAGTATATGAAAATGTGCAACAATAGCCCCTTGGAAAAAAACAAATGGTGGGGGTTAGGATCTCGCCTTACCAAATCTAAAGAGGCTCTATTTTAGAAGAGGTGACGTTGGTACACATAAATAGGTAAGAATAGACTAGAGTCCCAAAAAAAAAAAAAATTCACGCATCTAGGGGATTTGACTTAAGATAAAGAAGGCATTTCGAACCAGTGGGGTAAGGATGAATTCTTCATGAGAGGTGTTGGGACAATTGACTTAACGAAAAAAAATTGATCTCTTCCTCATACCTTACACAAAAATAAATTCAAGTTTAAAATTCTAAATTTAAAAAAAGAGAACAACCTCAAAATTTTAGAAGAAAGTATCAAAGAATATCAGCATGTTCTTCAGGTAGAAATCACCTTTTAAATATTCCTGGTGGGGAGGGATATGTGAATTAGTATATTTTGGAGGGTGATTTATCAGAACTATTTAAAATGGAAATACACATAATCTATGACCTATCAATTCCACTTCTAGACATTTAATCTAAAAAAAAAAACACTTGCAAGATACGTAAGGATATATATGGATATTCACTGCAACATTGCCTGCAATATTAAAAAATTGGAAAAAATTCCAAATTTAATATCTTGTGAAATATCAATGTAGAAATGAATTAATAAAATGTGATATATTCATATATTGAATTATTATTATTATTCAGCATTTTAAAGGAATGAAACAGAACTAAATCTATGTGTACGAACATGCAAGACCTGAAAAACATATTGTTGAGTAAAGACAGTCAGTTCCTAAGAGCTACCTGCCATATGATGCCATTTATATTTATATATTTTTTTATTTATGTATTTATTTTTATAAATTTATTTATTTATTTTTGGCTGCATTGGGTCTTCGTTGCTGCGTGTGGGCTTTCTCTAGTTGTGGCGAGCGGGGGCTACTCTTCGTTTGTAGTGCGTGGGTTTCTCATTGCGGTGGCTTCTCTTGTTGTGGAGCACGGGCTCTAGGTGGGCGGGCTTCAGTAGCTGTGGTGAATGGGCTCAGTAGTTGTGGTTCACGGGCTCTAGAGCGCAGGCTCGGTAGTTGTGGTGCACGGGCTTAGTTGCTCCGCGGCATGTGGGATCCTCCCAGAACAGGGATTGAACCCATGTCCCCTGCATTGGCGGGCGGGTTCTTAACCACTGCACCACCAGAAAAGTCCTATATTTTTAATATTTATTTTTTATTTATTTATTTTATTTTTTTGGTTACGTGGGGTCTTAGTTGCGGCATGCAGGCTCTTCTTTGTGGCGCACGGGCTTCTCTCTAGTTGTGGCACGCAGGCTCCAGAGCTTGAGGGCTCTTCGTTGCAGCACGTGGGCTCCAGAGTGTGTGGGCTCAGTAGCTGTGGCACGCGGGCTTAGTTGCCCCACAGCATGTGGGATCTTAGTTCCCCGACCAGGGATCAAACCTGGGTCCCCTGCATTGGAAGGTGGACTCTTAACCACTGGACCACCAGGGAAGTCCCTATATTTATATTTTTAAACTACACACACACAAAAATACTATATACGATCTATATATTATAGAGTATTAGGATTCTCCAGAAAAACAGAACCAATAGGTTGGATAAACAATAGATAGATAGATAGATAGATAGATAGATAGATAGATAGATAGATAAATAGGTGATAGATTTCTTACTGTAAGAAACTGACTCGTGCAATTATGGAGGCTGAGACGTCCCATGATCTGCTGATCTGATGTCTGCAAGCTGTAGACCTAGAAAAGGCTGGCATAGTTCCAGTCTGAGTCTGAAGGCCTGAGAACCAGGAACACTGGGCATAAGTCTCAGATCAGAGTCCCAGCTCAGTCAGGCAGAGAGAGTGAATTTTCCCCTCTTTCACTTTTTTGTTCTATTCAGGCCCTCAGTGGATTGAATGATGCTCATCCACATTGGGGAGGGCAATCTGCTTTACTGAATCTACCAATACAAATGCTAATCTCATCTGGAAACACTCTCACAGACACATCCAGAAATAATGTTTAACCAAATATCTGGGCACCCCATGACCCAGTCAAGCTGACACATAAAATTAACTATCACATACAGTAATAGCTAACATCTATTCAGCACTTACTATGAGCCTGGCACTATCCCAATCACTTAACATGGAACATCTCATATAAATCTTAATCCTACACTATTAATTACTCTTATTAATCCATAGCTTACAGATGATAGAACTGAAGCAGAGAAAGGTTAAGTAACTTGCTTAAGGTTACATAGGAAGTAGGAGCAAGCACTGGGACTCAAATCTTAGCAGTTTGGCTCCAGAACCCAACCTCTGAGCCACTATGCTGATCACAGTAAGCTCATAACAGTGGTGTTATCCAGGAAGTGGGGGAAGGCAGGGAGCGAGATTTGGGGGAGGAGCTGGGTAGTGGTCAAATAAAGCTCTACAATACCTGTAATGGTCTATGTTTTTAAAGGGCAAAGTAAACTCGTATATTATTTGTGATAATAAATTAATTTTTAAAAATTACATATGAAATATATATATACATGAAATTATATAATTATTTTTCAGGATATAGTGATTAATGCTACAAGGAAGTAGACAGTGCTCCATAGCCTTTAATGGTGGGCTAGACCTAGTTGGATGGGGAGGGATGTTTGGGAAACTTTCCTGAGGAAGTGTCTTTGAGCTGAGTTGTGGATGATGCATGTGTATTAGTCAGCAAGGGTAAGGAGTTGGGCGTGGGAGGGTGGAAAGATTTCCTGGCAGAAGAAACAGCATGAGCAAAGGCCCTGAGGGGGGCACCACAAATTCCCAGAACTAAGAAAAGGTAAGTGTGTTAGGCTTTAGAGAAAGAGGGGACATGGCTTGAGATGAGGTTGGGGAGGTGGACAGGGGTCTGACCTCATGGAGGCTTGTAGGCTGAGGAAAGGACTGGGAGTTTAACTCTCAGAATATTGTGTGCTGTTGGGTCAGATGAAAACTGGACACGCTGGTTGGCACCACGGAAATCGCTGGAGTCACTTTCGCAGGGCTGTGTTATGATAGTGAGTAGAAATGCCAAGAAAGAGACTGAAAATATAGACAAATCTCAAAACACATGGTTCTGAAGCACAACTCTGGGATAAGGAGGCCCCTGGAGGGTGAATGTGCCATTGAAGTCTGGGTTTAATTCCGGCTGCTGTTGTTATTTTTATGATGGGAAAGACTTTTACACACAAAGACATATCCACAAGGACGTTCATCATAGCATTGTTTATTACAACAACAACAAAGAGAAACTAAATATCCAGCAACAGATCAAGTAATCAAATTACGGGATATCCAAGTGACGCAAAGCAATTCAGTGCTTAAAAAATTATATCGTAGAAGAATATCTATTGTTGCGGGGAATGTCTACAACATATTAAGTTTAAGAAGCAAGTTATAACATAATGAGTATATTACGATCTCATTTTGGTATCAGAATGTCTCCTCCACCTCCTCCTTTCTCCCTGTCTTCATGCCTGGTGGTGGGAGGAGGAGGGGGTCTTTTGACATAATGCAACATGCCAAAAATTATGCCAAGGGAAGTGATCCACTTTATCAAAAGAGAGGTTCATTTGTCTTGTGGATGCTCCATGTGGGTCCAGGATGGAGCTGGAATGTTGGGGGAGGGCAGAGGGATAAGAAGGAAGGCACTTCTGGTCCCAGCTTTGGCCAAATTTATACCAAAGCTGAAAAAAACGTATTGCTCGTTCTCTGGATTTTGGAGGAATTTGTGATAGGTTATAGGAAATATCTGGGCGGGGGGCAAAGTTTTAAAGGGAGATGTGACCGCTCACTAACAGAAACAAGAGTCTTGAGTGTACTGCTTGCTTAAGAGAGCTGTACCTGCAAAGCCATCTCTGAGCAAGTCGGAGAGGTAATCTCATATAGGTTTTGGGGAAGCGTGGAGTTCAGCGATGGGTCAACTCTCAGAGTGTTTAGGAATGGTCGACCTTTGGCTCTAGAAGCACCGCCAATGGAGTGAGGCCGCTGCTGACTGGTTATTCTCTGAAGGGCGGGCTATGATTGATGGAGTGCGCGGTTCCAGGAGCACGGTTACTGAAACAAGTGGTCATAGAAGCCGGGTGGATAACTGGTGCTAAGAGTTACTTGTTACTCTAGCCACATAACAATCCATCTTTCCCTAAGAGGATGGGAAGAGAAAGAAAGAGAAGGGAAGAGATGGTAGGGCATTCTATGCATACATGACGATGAAGGGTCTCAGTGAAACAGCCCAGGTGGAGCCTTTGTGCTGGAGCTAATCCTGATTGGCCAGGACTGGTTTCTAAAGAAGGATCCCAAAGGCACCCAGAGTTTCCTGGATTTGGACTCAGGACTTGGTTGTGAGAGAAGAGTCCTATCCTCTCCTTACCTCCGCAGGTCTGGTGAGAAGTTGTATTCCCAGTTGAGCCGGGGCGGGGGAGGCATAGCTCCCGGGCGCCCCCCTACCCTCAGGTTCCCCCCTACCCTCTGGTTCCGACTGGGCCCTCCCTCTTGAGTGATGACCTCCATGACCCCAAAGGGCTGGCCCGGGGTCCACGAGCCGATCAGAGCCTGCGAGGCCTCAGCTTCTGCCTCGCTGTGTGGCAGCCGCGGCCAGCTGTCAGCCCCCTGGACCCTCCAGAGACTCTGGGGCTGGAATTCCTCAGGCAGATTTCTCACCCTCTCAGTACTTCCTTCCAGCTTGTCTGGCAAATGAAAAGACTTCACAGGCTTCCAGAGAGGACTGTGGCAGGGACAGCTTTGGGAGGGATAAAGAGCTCAAGGAGGGGCAGATATTACCATCGTTACAGTCTAAACCTCAGACCCCCGCTGGGGGCGTCAGGCGGTTACATGTCTGTAAACAACCGGGGCTGCTGGCCTGGCTGTGTGAGCACAGAGGCTCCCGTTGCTGAGTGGCCCACACGATGACTCATGGGGGGCCCGGGCTGACTGCTGGGGGGCGGGGGGAGCCGGGGCCTTAGATGGGAGAGAAGAAGGGGAAGACCTAGAGATGGGGGCTTGGCGGTGGGGGACTCTCCTCTTCCGAGTCCAGTGAGGACAGGGGCTGATTCTCCAAAGTGCCTCGAAGGAAGGTCAGTATGGCCGCAGGGCCCTCTGCCCGTCACCCAGGTAACGCCCTCTCCGTGGGAGGAATGCGGGTGGGAGGGTGCCCAGCTCCGTGGGGAAGCTGTCACCCTCCTCCCCGCCGGACTGTCCTGCCTGGTGGTTGCCATGGTAAAAAGCTACCTCAGGGGCTAGAAACACACTATCTTTTTGGCCTGGAGCCCCACGGCCTGTGAGGTGGGATCCACAGATGGCTGGCAGGGACCAGGCCCTCATCTGCCTCAGTCACAGCCAGCGTCGGGGGAGGGAGAGCACTCCAGGCTTCCCTCAGGAAAGGGTCAGCCTTCTCTAGGAAAACAGCTGCTGGGCTCCGGTGCTGACAGAGCCGTCTTTCCACACCAAGGCTCTGTCCTGTCACCGCCCTGTCTGGAGCCTTCGTTTCCCACCAGAGTGTGCGGAGGGGCCGTTCTGTGGACCCACCACGCAGATGTCTGGCCTGTTTCTTAGGTTTGGAGCAGACACAGTTCTCCTCCCCTCCTCTCCTCTGCGCTCCAGCCTGAGAAGAGCTAATGCAGTGAGGGGTAGAGAGCACGGGTTTTGGATTCAGATCTGGATTCAATTCCATTCCTGTCACTTACTGGTCACTTGTGAAATTCTGACTCACTTAACTTCCATGGCTTTGGATGCACCTGGCCCTCAGCTTCTTCATTTGCAAAATGAGGATGTGGAAATGGATTATTTGTAAATTTTCTTTCAGCCTGGAATTCCAAGATCATGTCACCCTCCTGCCTAAAACATCTCCGTGCCTCCCACTGCTTCGCAAAGTCCTGACACCCGAGGATGGCGTCCGGGGCCCAGCCCACCTTCTGGCCTTATCCATCACTCCTCTGCTGCACCTGCCTTAAGCATCAGCCACACTGAACCACTGGAAACCCCCCGGCTTTTACACCTCTGGGTCTTTGTTAGTGGGTTGCCTCCACCTAGAACACCTTCCCCAGCCATCTCCCCACACTCAGGCTTGCCTATTCCTCAATGTCACTGACTTTGCAAAGCTGGCCCTGATTTTCTCCATGGGCAAATCAGCTCAGCTCAGATTTCTTTAGTAGCACTCCATCTGCCTTTGCTGAAGCTACGTGGCCTTCTTTCCTTCTGTTGTGATCACCTATGCGTATCTGATTCCTTTGACGAGTTTTTCTAGGAGCAGAGACAATGTCTTAGTTATCTGTGTGTAATCCTAGCTAATCCAGGTGTTTCACTGGGTTCGGTTTCTGCCTAAGAACATTAGGGCCTTCAACATTAGGGCAGTGTAGCAACATTCCCCAAACCCTTCCTTCGCTCTCCATGCTGTCTTAAATCATCAGAAGCTCCAAACAGAGCACCAAGCTCTTTCTCTAGCTCTGGCCCTGACATCTTTTATTTCTCTCTCAGAATCGTGCCTTCTGTCTCTTAGTTCTCAGGTAGACAACTTAGTCTTTCCAGCTAAGACCTCTCTCTTTATCCTTATTTCTTCCAGAATGGGATTTTCTTTAGTAAGTGGGGACACTGGAAAGACCTTCATGTGCTAACATATTTTGCCCCTTCACACATGTATCTGTTACAAAATGCCTGGCCCTAGTAGACTCAAAAAATGTTCATGAATGAATGAATGATCGGGGTAACAAGCCCACATGCATAATTAAGACCAAACTCTACTTCTCTCCATCCCATGTGTTTCTTCCTAGACAAAGCCACCATAATTGGTTGTCTGGATTTGCTATAGCCTTCTAGGTGGTATTTGTACCTCCGGTCTTGTGCCCTTAGAGTCCATTCTCCGCATGGAAGGCAGAGTGATCTTTCAAAAATGTATGTAATATCACTTCATTCCCCTGCTTGAAACCCTCCAATGGTTTCCCTCCACATTACAACAAAATTCAAACTCCTTACCCTGCAAAGCCCTTCATGATCTGCCTACCTCTAACATCACATCTCCTGGCCCTTCCTTCCTTACTCATCACTCTCTAGCCACACTGGGATTCCTTCTAGGCTTTTGCATCAGCTGTGTTTTCGGTTCAAAGGGCTCTTGTCCTGTTTTGGATTGATCTTCACATGACCATAACTTCACCATAAATGTCACCTCCACAGAGAGGCTTTCCGTGACCTCCTGGTCTAGAGAACCTTCCCCAGACGCTATCTCATCACATTTCCTTATTTTCCATTCAGCCCCTATTGCTGCATAGCAAACTGCCCCCAGACACTTTGTTTTTATTACATCTCATAATTCTACGGATTAGGAAATCAAACAGGGCACAGTGGGTACAGCTTATCTCTCTCTTCTCTATGGGGTCTGGGGCTTCAGCTGAGATGACTGTAATGCCTGAGAGGAGGCTGGCTGGTACCCCTGCCTACATATCTATACATATCTATACATATCTATACATAGCTATACATAGCTATACATATCTATACATAGCTATACATATCTATACATATCTATACATAGCTATACATAGCTATACATATCTATACATAGCTATACATAGCTATACATAGCTATACATATCTATATTGCTAGCTTGGGCTTCCTTCCAACATGGTGACCTCACAATAGTTGGACTGCTTACATGGCAGCCCAGGGTTCCAAGAGACCAAGGCAGAAGCTGCCAGTGCTCTTTAAACGACTTGGAACGATTATAAAGTCCCTTCTGCTATACTCTATTGATCAAAGCAGACCCAAGTCAACTCAGATTCAAAGGAAGGGCCATCTCTATGCCAGAACCGTATTCTGGCAATAAGACATTTTCTCATTAATTTCTCTGTTTACATGTATAAATTGCTTATTGAGAAAACCGTGGGAGTACAAACAAACCAGTTTCTTTCTCTCAACATTGCTTCTAGATTAACTATGTTGATTCTCCTTTTCCTGTTTCTTAATAGCATCTTGGGCAGATCTTCTAATGTTCCTGTCACTTTAATTTATTAAAGGTCCAGCCCCATCTAGGCTGGTCCATCCAATTTAAGACTAACCTCTTTCTCTCCCCTGGGCAGGGCCTGGACTTGGCTCAAGAGAGCAGGAAGAGGCATAGTCTTCCCCTGTACTCCTCTCTGTTTTCCTCGCCAAGGTCCCTTTCTCTTTTTTCACAGGGTCAGGAAGGAGAAATCAGGGGAAACTTTCTCTTAGCTGTGGTCATTTCTTGTCCAGCTATGAATGTGCCTCGTATGACAGGCATCTAGATGCTGGCTCTCGTGTGGGTGCGCTGCAGGGTTACCCCACGCATTGCTCCATAACGTGTTCCCTTTCCAGAACTATACCCGACACCCCCACTCAGCTATTGTCCCAACCCTACGTCCACAGCCTTGAGCCTCTGGGGTTTCCTCATCTGCACGTATCCCTCTGGGGAGAACACGGGAAAGGCAGCTCGTGGCCATTCACCTACCCCCATGTCCCCCTGGAAACTCCTGCTGGAGGTCCTGAGGTGTCCCCTCTCCCCATCCTCTGTCACTCACTATTCAGTTCTCCATTCCTCCAGCTCCCAGCCAGCTAGCACATGGGCTAATCTGAATGACAAATCCAGCTCCAAGGAGAGGAGGAGAAGGGGCCAGCAACCCAGGTCTCTGGTGACCTCCCCTCCCTCTCTCTCCTTCCCCCTCCCTGGTCCTCCGCTTATGGAGACTGAGGAAGGGGATGCTGGGTGATGTCTGAGCCTAGCAGGATTACTTCAGCCATCTCTTAATAAATCCTGTAGGCGGATGTGTCCAGCCCCAAACTGCTTCTTCTTTGTTTTAGAGTGTGGGATACTCAAGACCTCTTTTTCCTAAGTTATGGTCCAGTCTCCAATTTGAAAAAGAATAAAGTCCACCCAACATCCTTAACCCACGATTATGGTCTCTCTCTCCACTAAATGCAAGATCCATGAGAGCAGGTCCTGGGAGTTTTATTTCCCACTGAGTCCTTGGTGCCTAGGACAGTGTCAGGTACACAGGTGGGGCTCCACAAATATATAAAGAGCAAAAGAAAAGGGCCTTCTAGGTCCTAAATGATCTGAAAGGACGGCCAGTGTAGTCAGCTGGACCAGTCAGCTCCTTTCCTACTGACTCCTGCTGTGAGGCTCTGCCCATGGATGCAGATTTTTGCTTCTGGCCTCTGGATGCTCCCCGGGTCTCCGTCTAGTTCTCTACAGAGGTGGCTGGTCTGGGTGGGGAGGCAGACCTCCATGCGGGTGACTTGTGAATCTGAGAGCCTTGGAGATGCTGCAAGGGCTGCGGTGGGGTCCCTGGGGCCACATCAGAACCTAAGGGGGAAGGGTGCTCTTCTCAGTTCTCAGTACCTCAGAGGCAACGGCTCGGAATGCGTACAGCCCAAGAGTGGAGAAGCTGGAGAGAAAGTGTGTTTCTTCTGCAAAGCGTGTCCCCCGGGGCTGGCCCACCCCTACTCTGTGATCACCAGCCAGAAGCACATTCTGACCAGACTGTCCTAAAGGGGGGCCCAGGCCTCAGTGAACAGACCACCAAGGGCCTCAGCAGGGCCTCCCCACCCCACCTACCTCACTGGACTGTCCATGGCTTCCTTCCAAAGCCTGGGGCGGGCCCCTGCCCCCGGGCCTTGTGGCTTTGTCTGAGCAGCCTGCAATTAGAGAGAACAGGGAGCCCCCCTTCCCAAAACACAGCGGGAAAACAAACACATCTTGTGGGTCAAAGGCAGAAGGGAATCAGAGAGTAAGTGTATGGGATTGAAAAAAGAAAAAAAAGCATTTTTTTCTCATTTCATGCCAAGGTGTTCAGGAGGAAGACAGAGAAAGACAGGAGGTCAAAGGAGGAAGAGAACAGGCAGCATCTGCCAATCCCTGCATTCAGCAGCCAGAGTGGTTTGGAGGTGGTGCAGTTCAGTCTCCCGGGGCCACAATCTGTGGCACCTGGGAGCCCCCATTCACTCAAGGTCCTGAGGGCCGGGCACTGGGCTGGGTATAGGGTGGCCCTGGGGGGAGAGGAAGGGGACTGGGCTCTAGAATTTGAGGGTGATCGGGGGGGCTGGGGTCAGGGCCTCCCAAGTTTGGGGCCAAGCCTCCATCCTGGGAACCCCTCATTATGGGAGGAGCGGGCCTCAGGGTTGTGCCTAAAGCACCTGGGAGAAGATGCCCAGGGAGCTGCAGGAGCAGGCTGGAGCTATCCCCGGGCAGCCTTGGAGCCCACGGTCCCTTTTACTTCTGTCCTGCTTCCATTTCCTGCTATTGCCCGCTGCTCTGGCAGACACACTCCCCTGGAAAGCTGTTTCCAGACTAGAATACTTTATTCAAGAGAATCTGGCTTGGCGGTCAAACAGCCACGCGGGGGCAGCTTGCTCCATGTCCAGCCTGGGGCCACTCTTGGCCTGTGTCCCTGGGAGGGGCAGGATGGTGACGCCTTAGCCGTAAAGAACAATGTCCCAGCACAAGCAGTGGCAAGATGTGAGGCCAGACCTAGGGGACAAGGAGTGGCCAAGGCCCCCAGGCAACCACTGTTCTTCAGAGCTGAACGTTCTGATCTCCAGGGGCAGAGCTGCTGCCTGCTCACCCTCCCAGCAGGGCCACTGGGAGCAAGCTCCCCCACTCCCACCCCGGCCGGGAGCGCCCCCAGCAAGGGCTGCTGGTCCGTGCAGAGCCCAAGGCCGGGGGGCAGGCGGTGGGTCTCCGGTCCTTCCCTCTCCAGCCCCCTGGAGACCCCCAGAGCCTCTGGGGCCTGGCCTGCCCCTCACAAAGCCACACATCTTGCTTCTTCCCAAGCTGAAGCCACATGGGTCTGTCTTCTGTCTTTCTCTCACGTTCTGTTTAAGGCACTGAATTCCTGAGGGTCCTGTCCCTCCCTGCCCCTCCTCTTGGAGGGAGTGAGTCATTCAGCAGGGATACAATTGGCTAATAAATAGAGGGCAGGTGCCAGCAGGGAGGTAACTGAGAGTGTGACGGTAATAAATACACGAGCCGGGTGTGGGGTCTCTCTCCTCCGAGGGGCTGGTTACCTCCGGGGAACAGTATCGCCGCACCTGCCAGAGACCAAACACAGAAAGGGGGTATCAGCCCAGTGTGGAGGGTGGGGTCCCTCCTATGGGAGGGGGGACAAACCCAGAGGGGAAGCTTGGACAGGGAGCACGGGAAGCTTGGACAGGGAGCACGGGAAGCCTGGATCTCTGCTTGCACAAGGCCAAGAAGCAGCTAGGAGCTACCCTTCACCAAGCACGCACCCAGGTGCCCAGCCCCGCGCTAAGCACTCTCTCATTTACCCTTAACAATATCCCATGAGTAAGGCACTATCATCCTTTTGCAGATGAGGAAACTGAGGCTCAGAGAGGTTAAGAAACTTGCCCAAGGTCACACAGCTAGTCAGAGACGAAGTCTACTTTGAACGCAATTTGGCTCCATGCACCAATGCTTTTGCATACTCTGGGGCAGCAGTCTTCAAACGAGGATATGGGAACCCCTAGGTGTACATGAAGATTGTCCAAGGTGTATGTACTGATGGTTTTAAAGGAATTCGTTTTCAGCCTTCCCATGTACTCTGCCTGAAAACTGTCTGCATGAGAGGTCCGCTTCCCCCATCTTCCCCACCTGAGGTCTGCTTCCCACCATCTTGTTCCCAGTTGCCCTCCTCCCTTAGGAAGGAAGGAAGCATCTTGTCCATTCTAAATCCTGTTACAGTAGTTTTCCCCAAGGTAAAAAGGATTCGAGGGGACACTGAATAAAATAACCATCTGAGACATTGTTGTAGGCGTTGAGAAAGGAAATATGGTGACTGGCTGGGTAACCAAGCGTGTTGCAAGTGGGGTGGTTTCCAAGTCTGCTTTCAACAAAATTGAAGAACAGCTTAACCGAATTGTCAGTTAATCTGTCATGAGAAGTAATTTTCGTAGCAGATCACCTTGAGGTTTTTGGCAAACAACTTGGAAGGAGTTCAAGTGATTGAGTGACATCCAGTCCCATTTACGTGTTTATGTGAACATGGTTTTTCAGTCTTTTCATCTATAAAAAACGATGCACAGGAATGGAATTACTATTGAATCCTGCCTCAGTCTGGCAGGAGGTAACATTCGTTACTGAGCTCATTAACTAATTGAAAAGAAATAGCTGCATCCATCTCATTGAGATGCATTCCCAGTAAGATTGATTGTACTTTTGCGTTTAGCATCTAGTAAAATATGATGTATTTGTGCTGTTTTGATCAATTGTTACTACTAATAATTATTGTGATAATTCATTCCAAGAGAAAATTTAATTTCGAGTTTTCTGCTCACAGGAAATTTAAAATAATTCAAACTTATATACCACTGTTGTGGCAGATAAATATGACAAGGTGATACATAAAAGACGTTTGAATATTTAAAAAATACTACATTAGGCTGAAATTCTGTGGGGAAAGTAAAATGGAAAGACAAGTTCAAGGAAAAAAGAAGCAATGGAAATATTCAACTATTAAAGGAGAGTGTTTTGTTGTTGTTGTTGTTGCCATTGTTCATGTTTTTAAGAGTGGATGATGGTGAGTATTAAATTAGGATGGCTTATTCCACGGGATACATTTGGAGAGTGATATAATGGCTTTATATTAAAATATTAATATTCATGATAGGCCAGAAGTTACATCCTTTGCAACTATTTACAATTTTGATGAAAAAGCTCAATGTCAACTTAAAAGTGAACAAGGGAGCGCATGAGTTTTTGAATTTCTTTCAAGAGATTCCCGAATGAAACGTTTGAAGACTGCTGCCCTAGCAGATAGAGGACAGGACCCTTTCCATCTGGGGCTGCCCAGCTGGGGAGCCCCTCACTGACTTCACTGTCAGCTCCTCCCCCAGTCGCTGCTTGGGCCCAGAGGAGAAATTAGGGCCACGTGCCTGCAGGGGACCCACCCAGAATCCTCCCCAGCATTCCTATCTTCACAGAGTGGGGTGGAGGTCTCCGCTTGTGCAGGGGTGGGCTCATGGGGTAGGACTTGGTCAGCCCCAGTCCCATGGCATGAAATGATTTCCTGAGTCCTGTTGCTGGAAGGAGACAGGCCCTGAAGGAGAACCGTGGTGTGACTGAGTTACTGTGCATGTGGAATACTTTATTTTCACTCTTTACTCTCACAGATTTGGGTTTTCCCTTCTCTAATCCTGCTCTCCCAGCACTCAGGCTTGGACTCCAGCCTAGTCCTCCAGATGTGAAGCCAAATGGGCAGGTAACACGGAGAGGGAAAGGGAAGCGAGTGGACCCCAAGGCTCCCTGGGAGGGTGGAAGAAATATTGGTCTGGGAGCCGGTGAGGGGCTACACCTTCCCCCGGGCCACCAGGAGGTAGCCCTGGCTGAGTTTTTGGACGTTTTAGCACTAGAATGTAAGCCCTGTAAGAGCAGGAATCTTGTTGGTTTGCCCACTGACGTACCTGGCACACAGTAAGTGCTTAGTAAATGTAGACTGACTGAATGCTTGGTGGACCCCCCTGACCCCTCATTCTACACACAGAGAAAAACTTGGCTCAGAGAGGTGACGTGACCTGCTCAAGGCCACACAGAGACTTAGAGCTAAGCCAGGACGAGAAGCAAGGCTTCCTGGTTCTTGCCCTGGTTCACCTGAGGCTTCCTAGGCCCTAGAATCTCTAGGTTGTGGCCCCCGACCACTGGCTTTGTCCCTCCCCGACCACTGACCCTGCTGGCAGGGCTGGGCTCCCCTCTGGCCCAGCCTCCTTGCCATCCCTGGGCCCCCCGCGCACTCACAGGTGGCAGTCTGTGTGTCTCTGCTTCTCTCTCTTCCTCTTCCCCCTGCCCTTGGGTCTCCTCCTGTAATAAGCCAAAAGCGTCAGGACAGAGTGGCTGGGGGCCCCCATGCTAGGACAGGGGCTGGCAGGCCGGAGAACAGCCCGGTGCCCCAGCCAGGCTGCTTACCTTTCTGGCTTCATCTTCTCCCGCAGAGGCCTGGGAAAACAGAGAGGAGCAGGGGAGGATCAGGAAAGCAGTAAGCGGGGGCTCCCTGCCCGCCTAAGCCCCCTCGGACATCACTGGCGTTGGTCCTGTAGTTGGCGCTGAAGCCACTAGGGGGTAGCATGGAGCTAGTTAGGGAGAGATGCCCAGAGGCCTGGGGGCTTCCGCTCCCACGCTAGCCTCTGGTGACCCCACCAAGAGAGGTGTGAATGCCCTCTTGGGGGTCCTCTCCACACCCTCTGCTCTCCTCTGCCTCTTGGCATCAAATCTGGGGAATGAGTCTGCTCTCTGCTGCTTTTCTCTGTTCACTTCCTTCCCTCACACCTGCCCTTCCTCCCAGGGTGCCCTCTGGGAGTTTCCTCGCTGACAGTGAATGAGGGGCAAGGCCACCTGTCTGATGGACATCGTGCCACCCCCCACCCTGGGGATGTGTGACGGTGCAGGCAACAGCAGGGGGCCAGGGTGAAGGGTGGGGTGAGGGGAGCTGATTGAAAGCCCCCCAGTCACCAGGCTTGTCCTGGCTCTGCCTCGGGGGGCTGTGGCTGTTGACCCAGAAGAGAGAAGAAAGGTGGCCCTGTTGCCCAGCCCTCTGGAAGGGGACAGGGCCTCAGTCTCCCCTGGGAGCCAGAGTGGGGGCGTGGGGCAGCGCGGTGACAGCAAGCTTTGAGGTCCGGGAAGGCTCCCTAGGCTGGCCATCTCCCTTGGGAGCCAGGGCAGCGTACCAGCGCCTCCTGGGACTGCCTGCTCGTGTCTCTGCCATCTGGGACCAGTCAGAGACACTCTTGGACCCTCAGTCTTCTCATCTGCCTGCCCCAACAGAGAGGCTGTGAGGGCAAAGGTGATGTGGAAGGTGAAAGGTCACTCTCAAGCACTGTGCCCGTGAGGGTTTGTTACTGAACTGTTGTTATATGGCCAAGCCCTGGCAAGGGGGGACAGGAGGAAACAGATTGGGGCAGGGCCTCTAACAGTGGTACAGGTCCAAGAGGGGTGGCCAGAGCCCAGGACACTAGGAAGGACCAAGCCCAGGGCAGTACTGGGGCTCCTGGAGAGTGTGGTAACGGCCACGAGAGGTAGCAAGAAAAAGGGCAAGCTTAGGGGTTAGACAGGCTGGGGTCCACTCACTAGCTGTGGCAAATCACGTAACCATAGCAAGCCTCAGTTTCCTCATCTGTAAAATGGGATGACAATGGTACCTATCTCCTAGGGTTGTTAGGCGAGCTGGGACTTGGTCTATCTTGCTCACCACTGTATCCCAAGTATCTGGGACAGTGCCTAGCATACAGTTGGTGCTCAATGGATGTTTATTGAATAAATGAGAAAACACAGTCAGGTGCCTAGTGCGCGGCGAGGCACAGAGGAGATGCACCATAAATGGTGGTCCTCCCCCTCTTCCTGCCCCAGGATAGGGCTCAGGACCTCTTGCCTGGTGCCTTGGTCTATGGCCCAGGGGTACCAGGAGAGCACCTAAGCCCATTTCTCTCTTCCCTGAGCCTGGTTGGCAGTGCCAGGCCTGCTGCTCCTGGTAACTAATGCTCAGAGTGCCCTGGGCACCAGAAGCAAGATGTGCTGGTGACAGGCTCTTCCAGGTGGGGGAGCGACTTTAAAGAAAGCTCCTTCCCTCTGCCCCTTCCCTCCCACCAGGGCTTGTCCGTCTCTGCGCGCCTCAGCCAGTTGACCCCTCCCGTGGGCACCAGCCTGGCCTATAACTAAGTCCAGTCACTTCTTCCACGGCCGTGGCAGCTGCCTCCCAGTTTGAGGAGGGAGATGGCGTGCCCTGAGCCTGGCAAGTTTGGGAGAGACCCTGGCTCCCTCCATCCCTGTGGTTTCTCAGCAGCTGTGCTCCAGCTGCTGGGGCCAGCTCCCTGGGCAAAACCGGCTGATGGGGAGACACAAGCAGCCGCCACTGGTCGCCGATTTCCCTGGTCTCCCTCAACTAGGAAGCAGGGACGGGCAGCCCCTGGCTGAAGCTGCCAGGCTCGTGGGGCTTGTCCCTGCCACACCCGAGGACCCACCTGCACTCGCAGCGCACATGCTGAGAGAACGTCAGCTCCACGTAGGAGGGCCGGTCCCCGGAGCGGATCTTCAGGAGCTGCGGGGAGAGGAAGGTTGGGTGACTGGATTCGGGGTGGCCTGTGGGTTTCCAATACTCCCTCCAGCCTTCCCTTGGATGAGGACCAGGCTCCCTACTTCCCACCAGCCTTTGGACTACACACCCTAATTCCGCTTTGAGTGTGGGGCAAATAGCCCTCCCGCCTGCATGTGGAGCTGAGGGAGGCCCCTGTCCCTCCCGTCCCAGGGCCACCAGCATAGCAATAGTGTAGGAAGGGGGCCCCTGCTCTGGAGGCAGCGAGATCTATGTTCAAAGCTTGGCTCTTCCACCTGCTGAGCAAGTGAAATAACATCTCTGAACCTCAAGTTCCTCATCTGTGAAATGGGAATATCACTTGGCTCCAAGGATTGAATGTTGAGGTAACATTTCTGAAGCACCTAGCATAGTGCTTGGCATTATTCAACTAGTGCTCAAAAAACCATTGTGGGTGCGAGTGTGTAAGAAAGCTCAGGGCACCAAATTCTCCTGGTATAAACAGGGACATTTTGAATCCGAACAGATTTCTTTTCCAACCTCAACCAGATATCCTGGGTCCTGGGGCAGGGCTAAGCCAGAGGCTGAGAAAGCTGGTAAGGGAGGAGGTGAGGGGGCTCAAAGCTGGGGCAGGGGTTCAGGAAGGAGGGGCACTGTGGCAAGAGGATAGGCCTGGGCATAAGTTCCGGTCCTGTGACCCTGGCCTGCCCTCCTTCCCTCTCCAGGTCCCCGCTCGGGGGCAGGGTCTGTGGCCCTCTGAGCAGCGCGTGGACAGAGGGGCAGGCCCGGACACGCGGAGGAGAGCCTCCTTACCTGCATGGTGACGTTGACCGTCTCCACTGGCACACAGTGCAGGTTCTCATCGCCACAGCAGCCCGTGCAGCGCAGCAGGGAGACGCAGGACGGGCTGAACATGTGCTCCACCTCGCTGGGGTACTCGGACACGATGTCCACCAGCCTCTCCAGGGCCCGGCAGTAGCTTCGGCCCCACACTTCCTGGAAGGGCACCACTGCGAGGGGGCACAGACAGGTGCGTCAGGCCGGGAGGGGCCTGCTCCTTGAAGCCCAGGCCCTGCAGGTCCTCCCAGGTTCAGCCCACACCGCCTCCTCCAGGAAGCCCCCAGCCTATGTGAGCTCCCCCTGCTCTGAACTCCTGATGTGATCCCTCTGGGATGACAGCTGGACCTCCAACTCGTCTGCCGGATGGAAATCCCAGGGGAATGGAATTTCTCAGTGTCTTGAGCTCTCAGCTCTATTCTCAACTCAGGGACCCGCATCTGCCTGGGTGCCTTGAAGCTTCAAGGAGTGTGCTCTGGCAGCTCCCCAGGCCCTCTGGATCTTTCTTAGCCCTGACCTGGTGCTTCCTCAGTCTTGGGGAATCGGCAGAAAACAGTCAGTTCTGCAAGTTCTGCGAGATTGGCTTGCAGAGTCCCACAGGGAGGGTTAGCCTTCCCCTTAGTCCTTGTTTCCTGCCCCACTCTGGGCCAGCTCCTCTGCCTGGTGGCCAAGACTGCAGCCAGCAATGTGCCCCATCCCCGTGCTCCATTTCGGTCAGGCCACCCTCGTGAGAGCTCGGGGCCGCATCACCCTAATTCCCACTTAAGGTCCATGCTCCTTGCCCCCTTCTCATTTCTAACCAAATAAAGCCCACTACCCACTTCCCCAGGCCCGCCTCCCTTCCTCCTCTCCGAAGCCTTCTCCTACTTGTCCAGCATGAACAGATGTTCCTTTTTTGAGCATAACTCAGCCCCAAGGGCTTGCCTTATCTCCGTCACTGGTGGCTCTTATCTTTTTTACAAGCAAGTTGAGGCTCCCTGAAGACACGGACCCAAGCACCCAGTAAACACAGGCTAAGTAATTACTGATTGATTAGATGATAGTTCGCTGAAGATTATCAGGGACATCCCTGACCCCCACGATGTCCTGGTGGTCTTGACCAGGATCTTCTCGGGGCTGATCTGGAGTCTCTCAAAAGACGTTGCTCCTTCAGCGGAGGGCCTGGGGCCTGGCCCCAAACAGAGGCTCACAGGAAGTGAGTAGCCAGAGCCAGGAGACCTGGCTCCTAGTCCTGGCCCTACACTGGCTGTGTGACCTTGGGGAGGTCACTTCACCTTTCTGGGTATATCAGTTTCCTCAGCTGGGGAAAAAGAAGACGGTTGGGAATAGATGGTTGCTAAGGACTCTCCCAGCTCTGACAGGCAGTCTGTGATTCTGTGCACACAACCCAGCCCAGCTGTGAGACCGTGAGCAGAGACACATCTCC
The DNA here is from genome assembly GCF_009873245.2 of Balaenoptera musculus. Taxonomy (NCBI): domain Eukaryota; kingdom Metazoa; phylum Chordata; class Mammalia; order Artiodactyla; family Balaenopteridae; genus Balaenoptera; species Balaenoptera musculus. The sequence continues at coordinate 148,384,529 of NC_045786.1, forward strand.
AGTCCTGGGTCATCCTGCCCTGTACCTGATGGTCGTCCTCAGCTGGTGGGGGAGGACAGGGAAGCTGGGCCACCTGGGGACCCTGCAGCCTCTGCCCTAGAGCAATGGCCTCTCCTAGCAGCCTCTCACTACCTCCCATGTCCCTTCCTAGGAGGCAGAAGGGGCTGAAGTCCATTCTACTGAGCCTACGAGGACGTGAGTCTCAGGGTAATCTCAGAGGAAAAATAAACTTCAGCCCTAGCAGAGGCCCTCGGGAAAGGCTGCAAGCTGGTGGAAAATACCCAAGAGGCAGTGTGTCCACGTGGAGCTGGCTGAGGCGGCAACAGAGCAATAAACTGTGCTTATCTGGGCGTCTGCTGCTCCATTCTGCCCTGTCTGCTTAGGGGGCACTAGGGCTGGGCCCAGGGATGGGAGGGAGACCAGAGACCTCCCTGATCCTACCTCTCCAGGCCACTGGGTCACTCTCCCTGGACCCAAGTGGGAAACAAGGCCCTCTCCTCCAGGCAGCCCAAAGCCCCAGGGAAGCCAGCGTTTGCAGGGAGAGGTCAGAGGAGCACCTCCCTATTGTAACTCTGTGAGTGCGTGTTTAGTCTAAAATCTTCATAAGCACTACACAACTCTGAACATTTAATCTCTGCCTTGGAAAACATAAATAACAGCAGAGGGATAGCCAGCTGCCAAAGTGCCACAGAAGGTTCAGGGTCCTGCCCCGGGACCAGCCATCAGGGAGGGGGAGAGCAGCAGAGAAGGGGCACCCCGTCCCCCTACCATCCCGCAAGCAAACTCCACCCAGCTGGGCCATGGGGCCACCGCCAGGTTAAGCAGAGCCGCAGGGCCTAGGAGGCAGAAGGGATTTCCTTTCCCCTCACCCACCATGCAGACTGCGGCAACAGGACCCAGGCTCCAGGGCCCTGAAGCCCACCGCTTTCTGGGCCTCATGGCGGACGGTGTGGGAGAGGGCTGAGAAGGAGGTGGGCTGGGCCTGGCTTACCTGGCAGCTACCAGGAAAGGGGGCAGCTCATTCCTGGGGCTGCTGTCGGGGTGTGTGGGAGAAACAAAGGGGGCTGGGCGAGGGGCTGGCTGAGGGAGTGCTGTGACCGCTCCCAGCTGTGGGCTGAGCCCCTCAGCAAAGAGCTCTGCTCAGCGGCTCCTGAGAGCACTTCCTTTGGCCCCAGACCTGCTCAGAGGCCGGGGTGGGGGGAGAGGAACGGGAGGCTGTGGCCGAGGCAGGCGCCTGGCTGCTCCCGGGGCCAAAAGTGGGCTCTCGGCTCTCTTGCCAGCCCTTGGGCGAGCCTCCCGTCTGGCTCCAGCTGCCTACCACCCAGGACAGAGGAGACCCCAGATGGGAAGTGTTTCATCCTGAGAGCAAGCTCCTGGGGGGGCCACTGGGAGGGTGGGGGGACCGGGCTGGGCAGAGCCACTGGCCACCAGCCCGAGCCCAGCAGGTATCCTCTTGGTGGTCACCGGCGGGGCACACACCCAGCCTGCGGCAGGGGATACCCTGCTCAACGCCTGCTCAGCTGTGAGCCGTGGGGAGGCTCGGTGCCACGCGCCCCAGCTCTGCCACATGTACTGAAGCGTGTCCAAGGCTTTAGGTGATCCCAAGGGCCTCTCTGAGCCTCAGAGCCTTCATCTATAAAACGTGGAGAATACGAGTGCCTTCCTAGTTCACAGCTTGTGGTCAGCACAGAGTTATAGTAAATGCCTGATAATATTACCATGAATAGTAATAGTAAAAAATCAACGTCTGTGGCTGCAAAGCACAGACCATTCTGTCTCTTGTCTGGTGTTAGGAGGGGATGGCATTTGCAGGATTTTGATAACTGGGGTCCAAAGCTCTTTCCCTGGTCATGATACAGGCTCCCTAGTTGATCAGGATGACAGGTGAGCTGCCCTAATGGATCGACACTTCCCGGGTCCCTCCTCACCCGGGTCCCTGGGCGATATATACTCCTGTGTCTCCTCCATGGAGTCAGAGAATCCTACAATCTGAGAAAAAGAACCTTAGATATCATGTAGTTTAATGCTCCCATTTTATAGATGATGAAACTGAGGCTCAGACTTCTTTGATAGCTGTTATCTGAAATATACTAAAAGCATCAAAAAGGCCATGGGGTGGAGATAGGTGATGGGTCTCTCTCCAAATCCCAGAGAGCATAATATTGTGCCAATCCCAGAGGGCAAGCAGGGGGAGGGAGAGGATATCAATGAAATCGATGTCTGCTACCACCTCCACCTTCTCAGTGCCCAAGGGGCCTGGGACTCAGCCGTCAGAGCATGGCCAGGCCCAGGAGAGGCTGGCTACCAGGCAGTAGAGGGAGGGTGTTCCCAGCTCACAGAGGTCACCACGCGTGTGCGTGTGCACGTCCCTACATGCTCCCTTTCTTCCGTGGGAAGTGGTGTGTGGCCTGGCTGCACGTCTCGGAGAGGCAGGGAGGGAGGAGCAAGGCAGGGGGCCTGGCATGGGCCTCCTGCCTTCTGCACGTATGTCTCTTTGGCAAATTGTCTCTCCCTTTGAAGATTCCCTCTTGATGCAACCCTGGGTGGGGAGTGGAGGGGCCAGGGAAGGCACAACTCATTCTGTCTGTTTATAATCAATGGAAAGGCCTCGTCAGATCCCTGAAGCTCCTCCAGGGCTGGCTGCTGGGAAGGTCCTCTTGCCCCTCCCTGGTCCTCCTGACTGCTGGCCCACTGCATCCAGCTCATAGACCCCCAGTCTGGCCCTTGGCACTCATTGCCTGCACTGCCCTCCAAGACCCCATCTGCCCCCTTACATCATGCTGGGAAGGGGCTCTGATGAACACCAACCTGACGAATCCTGGGTAGATGGGCCCCAGCCCTGCTCTCTGTGTGCCGGGTGACCCTGGCCCAGGAAGACACCTCTCTAGGCCTCTGGGTCACAATGAGGGCATCTCTCAGGCCCTGTCAACTCTGTCGGCCAGGGCATCAGCCAGCTTGCAGACTCTCCCCAACTTAGTATCAGCCTGCACCCACCTTTCATGCCAACCCTTCCCATCCTCTGCAGAGGCCCAGGAGGTGAGGACTGGGCGAGCCACGCACCCGCCCCTCCAGCCCCGCCCCCGCCCCCTGGGCCCAGGCAGCTTACCTTCCACCTCTGAGGAGCCGTTCGCAGCAGACAAGGCCCACTGCTGTGGACAGAAAGGTGCAGAGATGAGGGGACCACCTTGGGCCTCTGCGCTCTGGGTCCCAGTGTGTCGGTAAGATCACAGAGGCCCCTCTGACTCTGAGCTCCTTCCCACCCGCTGCACACACTCTGCCCTGTCTCAGAGCTGGCTCCTTCCAGGTGCAACGAAAAACTCAGGGGACCCTGGGTGGGCCCCACGTGGGCCCCACCCCCTCTCTGGCCTCAGTTTCCTCATTTGGAAAGGGTGGGAGGCTGGAAGCTTTTGGAGACCCTTTGTCTGCTCTGTCCCAAAGATCTGGCGATCCTTTGGGGTCTCCCTTCTACCCAGCCCCCGGGCAGCCCTGCTGGGCCCTGTGCAGCTCGCCTTGGCTGGGTGCCAGAGCCCAGGGGCAGGCGATCAGCTGGTGAGAGCCGAGGCGCTGGAGCGGGTGGCGCCAGGAGCTGGTGCTGCCGGTAAAGTGACACCTCTGACCAGCCCTGCAGCAGGCAAGCGGGCGGCGGGTGGTATGGCCCTTCCGCCCCGTGAAACTGCCCAGCCCACCCACTTCTGGGCTGGGGCTCGGGACTCCCAGGGCAGTGGGACAGCGCAGTGGGAAGGGAGCTCATTGGCTTTTTCAGGATTTCACTGCCCAAGCTGGCTCACAGCCAGACTCACCCAGCTCCTGGGAAAAGGGCCCTGCTCACTTCCCCAGGCCCTGCACTCAGGACCTCCGGCTGCCCATCCGGGAAAGAGGGCACAGTGGGACCCTTGTCTTGCCCCCAGCCCACCCAGGAGCCCTGGGCTCAGCCTGGAGCCTCGGTGGGGGCAGGGCCCAGCCTCCCCACTAATAGTCTTTTCAGCCGGCTTTCCCTCCACCAGGCCAGGTCAGAGGTCCTGGGGGCGCCTGCCTGGTCACAGGGCCTCGACCCTGACCACAAGGCCAGGGACCCGCCTGGGATTAGTGGAGAGATGCTTTTAGCAAAGCCACCAGGGCTCCAGGGGCCAGACAGGAAACCTCCCTCCCTTCCCTGTGGCTTCCCTGCCCCCGCCAAGACAGACCCCGGAGCTGAGGTCTGGGACAGCCCAGCCTGCGGACTCCTCCCAGACGACGTGGTCCAGCCTGGCTCCTGGGAAGTGTGTGGACATCCTTGGAGGTGCTGCTCCCGGGAGTGGGTCTGTGATTTCAGAGCCCCCTGTTCCCAGTGCTGGGGGTGGGAAGATCAGGGAAGCCAGGCTGGGGGGTGGGGGGTCTTACCTGGGGGGGCACAGCAGGCAGCGCCAGCCCAGCCAGGAGCTGCAGGAAGCAAGTGAACAGCCTCATGGCAGGCATCTTCTCAGACGTACCAAGCCAGGGGGCTCCAAGGGAAAACCACCATGCTCGTACCCGGGGGGAGCCCCTGGCACAGGAGGACAGGAGCTGAATGGGGGGCTGCGTGCCCCCCTCACTGCTGCCCCGAGGTCCCTGTCGGTGGCCCGAGCATCCTCTGGAAGCCCTGGGGATTCTGGAGCCCGCAGGTAAGGCTGCGGCTGGGGAACCTGGTGCGGAGGGCCCGGCAGGGCCGGGCGGCGTGGGGCAGGCGGGTCCCTGAGGAGGGTCCGTCGGGCGCCCAGCGCGACCCCAGGTCCTCTCGTGGCTGGCGAGTGAAGATGCAGTTTCTTCCTCAGACAGCAGCTCCCTTCTGGGACTGAAGCTTGTCGGCCGCTGGGTTTCAGGGGCCGCGAGTGGGGGCGGGGCTGCAGGCCCGCCCCGCCCACCGCCGACGAGGCTCCAGACCCGAGTCCTAGGGAGCGGCCGGGCGCCGAGCGGGGCCAGAGGCCGGCCGGGCGGCGCGGACCTGAGCGAGCTCGGCCGGCAGTGCGTGGAAGGGGCCCTCCCGACGCGGGCTTCACCGCCCGGCGGAGCCCAGCCCGCAGCTTCTCCCGGGACCTTCGGAGCCTGCTGCCCGGGCCGCCGGCTGAGCCAGGCAGCACCCAGTGCTGGCCCAGGAGAGGGGCCCCCAGCTTGGCTCCCGCTCTTCCAGGCCGGCCACCTTGGGCGGGGACAGCCAGGTGTGGAGCCCAACGCCTGCGAACAAGGCTCCTGACGTTAGGCCTCTGCAGAGATGCAGCTCCAGACCCCCAGGAAGGCAGCGATTTGGTCTGGTACTTCACAGTGCCACCTTATGCCATCCCCATAATCCTCAAGGGTGAAAGAATTATCAGCCCTATTCTATAGATGAAGAAACTGAGGTTCCAAGAGTGCCCCTCCCTGTATATGTTGTACATACATATGTACTCCTGAAAAGTGTGTGTGTGTGTGTGTGTGTGTTTAACTTACAGAGACAAAACCCATGCCATGTGGCTGTGTCTTCAGCCCATGCACCATCCTCCTGGCCAGGCACTCGGACGGCAGGCACCTGGCTGGGGCTTCAGCACTATTTCCTCTTGTGGCAAGCAGTTTTCCAGGCCCTGCCTGCGAGCCGGCCACATGTGGCTTGGAGAGTGGCCTACTAGTGCAGCATTTCCTCCTGGTCCCGGGAGGAGGAGGAAGTGCTCCAACATGGCAGGGGTCTGCCGGAAGGGGTCTGTGTGTGCGTGTCTCTGTGCCTGTGTGTGGGCATTTGTGTGTGGTTGTGAAGATCCACATGTGCTATCAGTCTCTGTGTGGTCTGAATGTCTGTGTGCATCTGCTGTATGTGCAAATGTCGCTTTGTGAGCGTCTGGTCTCTCGGTATCTCTGTACGCCTGTGTGATTATGTGTGTGTGTGTATGTGTCTGATTTTTCTTCTGTGTTTGGAAGTGTGTCTGAATGTGCATTTCAGTGGGATTGTGAACTTGTATGCCTGCCTGTGTCTTTGTGTGTGTGTCTTCGTGGGGGAATATCTGGGCCAGCTTCTGTGTGTGACTGTGCATCTCTGTGTTATTTGTGTATGCCTCCCACGATCCTCGAGTGTTCATCACCACCACCACCCTCCGCGCACACTTCCTGGCTACAAGAACCTGGCAGGACTTGGGGTCATGGGTTTGCCTGGGCCTGGGGCTGGTGGGCGGCTGTGGGAGAGGAGGGGGGCCTGAGAGGCGGCCCCTACATCTCACATTCCAGCCAGGAAAAGAGAGGCCAGGGCAGCCCCAGCTCTCACCCCAGTGACCTCTGCGTCCGTTGCCTGCCCGCCCACCCACGAGGGGCTGCCGGAGATGCTGCCTCCTGCCTGGCCGGCCCCAAACCCGGAGGTCCAGGAGCCAGGGGCCAGTCACCAGCCAGCTAAGGGGTGGGCTGCAAAGAACTTTCTGACGAGCTCCAGCATGCTAAGGCTCATGGAGCAGACAGACGCCTTCCTGGGCCCAGGGTCTTGGTGGAGGATGTCTGGGCATCGCTGGGGTGAGTAGATGTGTGTTTGTGCATATCTGGATCATATATGCTTGCCCATGATATCTGTGTATACATATGCATGTGTTTATGTGTGTCTTTGTTTTGGATTTGGATTTGTGAATGTGGACACGGGTGTGTTTTGTGTATGAGTGTGTGTGTTTAAGTATCTGTTTTGTATATGCTTGTCTATAACTGAGTGTTTTGAGCACTTATGCATTGGGCATCTTTGCCTATAACAACTGTGTATGTATAAGGGTGCATAGACTGTGCATGTTGTGTGTGTTTGTTTTCATTTATCTGTCCTTTCATGCAACATGTATTGCTTCAGCCCTACTATGTTCTAGGCACTGGGCATGTGGTGTGGTGGTTCCCTTGAAGTTTACATTCACAGCCAGGGCCGAGGAGGGGGGTGCTGGGTAGGTACAGATGGGTGGGAATGCTGCAGCTCCCTTTCTACTCTCTGGAGTGAGCTTGATGCCTGGGCAGTGTCTGCGATTCCTACAAGTGCACCTCAGTCTTTTTGTCACTAAACTGGAGACCATATCCTTCTAAACTTGGCTTCTTGGGTTGTGAGATGAATTAGCTAGGGTAGGCTAGGGGAAACCAATTAGACTTTCAAAATGTCCATGAGTCAGATAGAGGTTTACTGTTGCTCACATCCAGTCCAGGGCAGGTGTGCTGGGGCTCTGCTGTCCTGGATTGTGACTCCAGTCCTTACCAGCTGTATAACTTCAAGTAACTTCCTTTACTTCTCAGAGCCCAGACTTCCTCCATCTAAAGTGGGAATAATAACAGTGCTTACCTCATAGGTGAGGACTGCTAAACACCTGGGGTACAGGAAATGGTAGCTGTTAGGCATGATTTCTAATTCAACTTTAGATTCTTATTAGAGATATAAAGACACTGCAGAGTAGAGTCCTCACCATCCTGGACATGAGACAGAAAACGAAGAATCTTATGCTTCTGCCAAATGCAGAGGAGAAAAAGGATGCAGGGATTTGCGTGCACGCGGATGTGCATGTGTGCATGCACGTACACGCGTGCGCACACACAGACACACACATGCAACTTCTCACCATCACCATCCAGGCAATCAGTCCCCAGCTGTCCCTGACACCTTCTGAGTAGATCCAGGTGCTGAGCAGATCCACTGGTAGCGTCAGTGTTCACAACTCAACATTTAGCTGTAGCATGGTGATCATTTGTTGTTGTTTCAGGGAGAGAACAAGTATTTTTTGAGCACTTATTATGTGTCAAGCAGTGTGCCTGGCGCTTTTAGCACTTCAACTCATTGAATTCTCCTAACAACCCTATGAGGTAGGTTTTAATTATTCCCATTTTGAAGATGGGAAAATGGAGGTGCAGGGAGTTTGAGTAATTGGCCCATAGACATTTTTTAAAAATTAATTTATTTATTTTTGGCTGTGTTGGGTCTTCGTTTCTGTGCAAGAGCTTTCTCCAGTTGCGGCCAGCGGGGGCCACTCTTCATCGCGGTGCGCGGGCCTCTCACTGTCGTGGCCTCTCCCGTTGCGGAGCACAGGCTCCAGACGCGCAGGCTCAGTAGTTGTGGCTCACGGGCCTAGCCGCTCCGCGGCATGTGGGATCTTCCCGGACCGGGGCACGAACCCATGTCCCCTGCATTGGCAGGCGGATTCCTAACCACTGCACCACCAGGGAAGCCCCTGGCCCATAGACATTTAGCTACCAGGGAAGGAACAGAGATGGGGATCAAGCTTAGGTCTTTCTCCAGAGCTCTTTCCAGTGAGTACAAGCTCTCTCTGCAAGCAGATAGCAAATACCTTGAAGGCAGAGCTGGTGTCCCAAAGCTTTTCTGGATCTTCCCTTTGCTGGAGCAGAGTGGCTGCTTGACAAGCTCTGAAGGTTGGTGTGTGGGAGAGAGAAACTGTCATCCCGGGCCTGGAATTGACCCTGTCACAGGTAAATACAGGTAAACACAAGGGTCTAGGCCATAGAGACACTGATTGGACCATGACAGTAGTCATCCTGAGCAGCCATGGGTTCTAGTTCTGCATGCTGGGCTGCCTTCCGAGGCTGCCCTAAAACACAGGGCTTCCCACACCTTGCATTAGTCATGGTCTTAGCCTGAAATGCTTGCCTCAACCCATCCCTATTTCTTGGCTTTTAGCTTCCTGACTCACTTTCTTATTTTGGCCTGGCCTCTTCATAGTCTTGACCCTCTGATCTATTTCCCAACTATGATCTCTTCCTTCTGCCTTGATGACATTGAGCATCAGCCTCTGGAGTGGTATCTCAGGTGGCGCTAGAGAAGCACACTCCCTCTGACCTTGTCCCTGAGCCCCAGATCTGGATGTGGCCAGAGGTGGGTGAGAAGCAGAGCATGCAGGGACTGGAATCTCCTGTTTCCTGGCTGGCAGCGGGCAGTGCGGGCTGAAGGCCTTTCCGCTATAGGCTGGACACGCTGCAGCCACCAGCTAGCCGAAGTCACCAGCAAGGAGACGGCTGGTTGGCCTCTCTGCCTTCTCCTCCTGCCTTCTGGGCTGGGATTTCCTCAGCCTCAACCCTGAGCCTCTCTCCTTCTCTCCATGCACTTCATCCAGGCTCCAATGGCCTCCCTGGCTGCCACCACTGGGTGAGACACTCCTCACCTAGGCTCCCCCAGCACTTGGAATTTCCCTCCCATCACGGTGCCTGGCCCTCAGCATCATCACTGCCCAGACGCTGGTCTGTCTTTCCTCAGTCTGTAAGATCCGAGAGGGCAGACACTTGTTCACCCTTGGATCCCCAGCACCTTGTGCAGTGCCCGGCACACAGTAGGGGCTTACTTGTTGCTTGTTGAGGTGGGCCCATCCTCAGAGTGCTCTCTCCTCTCTCCACGGGGAAAACGTCCCAAGCCTGCTCATTCTTTACGCAGATGCCCTTCAGTTCCCAGAGGTGGCCCTTCTGGACCCCATGCTCAAGACAGCTTGTGTGGGCCTCTCTGGTGGGGTAAGTGTGGGAAAACAACTTCCCGTTGCCATGTAATCACGCCCTGGGCTGGTCACCACAGCCCCGCCAGCCCCCAGGGGACAAGGCTCACGCCTCGGCCCAGACACCAGAACCCGGTGGGAGGCCTAGGGCGGGTCCGAGTTGGAAGGGAGACAAAAGCAGAGCCCACGGGAGACCCAGTGGTTCCCAGGGCTGGAGACTAAGATGGCACCCACCACGAGGCTGCGAACAAGGGCGGCCAGGCAAGGTGCCTGCGGCCTTGTCCCAGGCCTTTGGGGCAACATGTCGTCACCAAAGGATCAGAAACCCGTACTTTGGGAACTTGGCAGCCGGGCCTGGGTTTTTTGTGTTTTCTGTAATTATTTCCCTTTTGTTCTCCCTTAGTATTTAGTAAAGCCCTTTGTGAAAATGCCAGCTGGTCTCAGCTGTGCTAAGTGGAATGACAAAGGGGTACTCTGTGCATGCTTGGCCCTCTGCTTTAACGGAGGGATGTAGCTTAGTGGCGGCAGCAAAGTCAAGGGACACCAGGGGCACAGGGAGGCTCTGGGGCCACAGCCAGCACCTCGTGTCCAGCAGCCACACTGACACTGAACTTCCTTCCAGGCTCTTCCAGACTGGAAGAGCTTTATTGAAACCAGACGGGCTGGAGGGCCGGCCAGCTGCTTTGAGGGAGGGCATTTGTTCAGATCCCAGGGTGTCCACAGCTCTCGAGAAATCCAGAGGCGGGGCACCTGCTGTGCTCCGGCTACCCAATCAGGGGCTGTCCTCCCAAGCTGGGGGTCCTTGGCAAGCTGCTTTCCAGGAACTGAGCCTCTGAGCTGGTGCCATAGCTGCTTCCCCTTTCTGCCCTCACAACTCAGGACCCTTGCTAAGCCTTGGTGCCCTGCCTGCCTGCTGCCTACCAGGGTGGACACAGTGGCTCCCTTCCCAACTGCTGGGACCCTCCGCATCCTATTTCCTGTAACTATTCCCCCTTTCTCCTCCTAGCCCCTCCTCTCTTTCCCATTGTGTCTCCCAGCTGCCCTGGTGAGAGGGGCCAGGGAGACTGTCCTCCTCAGGAACAATCTCCCCTTTCTCTCTGTTGTGTAAGTGATACACGAGGAGAGGAAGCAATTTGTAACTAATCGGCTGTGATGTGGAACAGAGCTTTCTGAGAACTGGAGAGTCTGTGACAGCCCCGGGCTGTCCTGCCTCTGCAACAGCTGGGTGGCTTGGGTGGCAGGTCAACCTTCTCCTCCCCCACTCCACCAAGGAGGCCTGAGGGATGATGGTGGGTAGTAGCTCCCGCCTGTGTAGTACCTCTTGTGTGCCAGGCAAGCAGCAGAAGGGAGAGGGATGGGCAAGGACTAGCTGAGGCTGTACAAGGAAGCAGTGTCAGGCAGGGATTAAGAGCCTGTCTCTTTCTAGCTATGTGACCTTGGGCAAGTCTTTTCAGCTTTCTAACCCCATCTCAGAGACTGGTTGTGTGGCTTAAGTGAGAAAGTGGAAGTCGATCACATAGCAGAGTGTCTGGTACACTGTGAGTGTTTAATAACTTCAGCTGCTATAATCATTTCCTGGGGAGAGCGGAACGAGGTGGGCCAGATTACCCCCACTGAGCTTCAAGCAGACCTTGCCATGGTCACCGTGGTTACCACGGATGGCAGGAAAGCCATCCCAGAGGAGGCAAGGCTTCTGGGTTATTCTTCTGCCCTTCAAGGGGTGGAGCCAACCTCAGAGACCTCCTTCTCCATAGAGTGGGAGAGGATGGGAGAGGAGAGAGCACCACATCCATCGGGCCCCTTCTCTGTGCCATTCGTCTAAGAGAACAGAGATGCTCCCAGGTCATAGACAATCACAGTTAATTATGAATTGGCCTCTACAGAACCAGAGTCAAGGTGCAAAGTGCTACGGGAGCAGAAAGAGCGGGGAGAAGGTTGCTGGTGTGTGTGCGTGTGTGTGTAGGGAATGGGGGATCGAAATCAATATTGGATCTCCCTGGCCTGAGAATCCTGACCGTCCCTTCCCCCAGAGGAGGCACCCACCCAGAAGCTGGAAGGGGAAGGGAGATGGGCCCTAGAACCAGGGCCTAATGCTTCCTGGGGAAGGAGGTCTTAATGCCCCAGCCACTTCGTCAAGGTGGCAGTGTGACAAAAGTCTTCTGCAGGGACTCCCCCAAAGGAGAAACGTCATGCCTGCTTTCTGGGTAGTAACTGAAGGACTTCCTAGCACCTGATGGGGGAGGGGGCACTTGGGGAGAGGTAGAAGAAAATAGCAACCAAAGGCCCCATCCCCACGCCTCACCCTCAGAGCACCATGTCCAGAGGCTGCGGAGTCTGGGCAGCCAGTCTGTCCTCCGTTCGGCCTCCCAGAGCTGGCAGGGGACGAAGGATCCAGAGTCTTGGCTCGGTGTTTCCCCAGTGTCGGGAGCCCAGGGGGTGGCAAGGGGTTTCTGTTCTCATCAGGAATGACGTGGTCTCTGTTATGGGGCGAAAGGTCAGTGGAGACAGTATAGACTAAACATCTCATAATTGGAACGGCGTGGATCTGGGTGAGGATTGCTGTGAGGGCCCGTATCTGTTCCATTTTAATGTCATCCCTTAGAGTGTTAGTCCTTGGTCAAGCTGTCATTCTGCACTTCGGAGGGAGGGGGCCAGGCCGGTGAATCAGCAGGGCTCTGAGCTACAATGGGAGAGGGAAGGAGCTGCGTCTTCTGTGGGTCCTTCGCTCGTTCAGCCCTACTCAGTGCCAGCCCCTGGGCTCACTGCTGAGGACACCAAGACAGCGATGGTGCTGGAGGAGCTTCTGGTCCAGTGGGAAGGGCTTAATAATGCTGTCTTAAACAATCCTAAGTCTGTGCAAAGCAAAGCCTCCAAGGCCACTGCTGCAGACCCATGGTAGCATGCGGGTGGGCAGCTCTGAACCTTAGATGGCCGTCCTCTCGAGGGCATTCAGACATGTGAGAGAGTGTTCCAGAGACTTTCCATGAGGTCCACAGAGGACAGAAGTAAGGCTTCACGTGGAGAAGGTAATGCTTGTGTAGCATCTCACAAGATGAATGGAAGTTTATCAGGAATCGAAGGGTGGAAAGAGCATTGTAGTCAAGGAGAGTACCTTGGTGAGGTGCGGATCATTTGAGGGACATAGAGGAATCTGGTGGGGCTGGACTGTGAGCAGGGTGCAGAGGGTGTGCATCTGTACCTGGAGATGAGGCTGGAAGGGAAGTCTGCAGTCAGACTGTGAAGAGCTTTGCAGGCCATACTGGGAGCTTGTAGTTTATTCCAAGGGCTTCAAGGAGCCACTGCAGGTTCTTGAGCAAGGGAGTGATATGGCCAGATGTGGAGGGTTGGCCTGGAGGCAGGAAGACCAGATCTGTGCTTATCATAGAGTTGAGAGAGGCCTGAATCAGGACAGTGGCTGTGTGAGGAGACGGGATGGGACTCAATGCCACCCAGATAAAAGAGCTCACTTCCCAGCCATCTCTGGAGCTGGCAATGACCTTATGACTAGGTTCTGGCAATCCTTGCCCCTTAGGGCTTCTTAGACTTTTGGGTGTACGTGGAAGTTTGGGGTTTGACCTTTGGTAAGTCTCCTTAAAGGAAGAAGCATGTCTTACTTCTCTATCTGCCAAGCTTTTGCCTGGAACTTGAATACGATGGTAGGAGCCCTTGCAGTCATCTTGCACCTTGAAGATGAGTTGGAAGGAAACTGGGTCCCTGAAAGCTTTGCAGGGTCTTCATACCAGCCCTGGCCTATTTAACTCCAAAATTATTTCATGTGAGGAGAAAATAAATTTCCATCTTGTTTAAGTCACCATTATTTTGGAGTTTTCTCTTAACACATGTGCTATTCCACATTTTGCCTTATAAAGGTAAGAACATGAGTTCCACAGTTCTATATGAGTTCTGTGGAAAAAAGGCTGCTATCTTCCATGGCTTATCCTGGGGAGTGAGTCAGATCACTGCTTCCTGGGGAGAACTGGTGCTCTCCAATCCCCTCTCAGTTCGAAGCAGGAATGGGGAGGCCACGGTTAAGGATACAGATGTTGTGGGCCAGCCGAGCTGGACCTGCCTCCCCAGCCGCATCCCTCTTTTCCCAGCTCTCATCTTCTCCCAGAGAGCACAGGAAGGAAACTGTGCTGGGGGCAAGGGATGCAGAGGGGAGCCAGATTAGTTACTCTTATGGTTGGATTCCCAGGGGTAGAGGAGACAGAAAGTCTAGCAGAGCTTTCAGCAGACAAACAGTGGACCTCCAGCTGGCCCCTTGCGCCCCCGGCTCTCTTATGAGTCAAAGAACACTTGGCTGCTTCTCCAAAGATCCTCCTCTTCCTCCAGCTCCCCTCATCTTGGAGAATACCAGGGGCCTCGAATCTATAGCTCAAGAGACCCTAAGGGGCAGAATTGGCTCCTGCCTTGGGTATTATGCAGTGAAGGTGGGAGATGGGAGTGGAGATGGAGCTGACAGCTGCACTTTTACTCTCTAACTTTCCAGCTCTAGCTTTAGACCAGAACAGCTTTGGGGAGGCCGATTCTCCCCAGTTATGAATCAAATGATCCAGATAATGTCATATACTGTGAATCACTTCCTTATCTTTCTTCCAGGAACCTGCAGGAGTTCTCTGGAACCCACATTTACTGAGCTTGCTATGTGTCGGGTCTCTTGTACACATGTGCGATCTCACTCCATCCTCACAATAGTCCTGAGAGTTGGCATTGCCCCATTTTAGCGATGAGAATGATGAGGCACCAACAGGTTAAGTAACTTGCCTTAGGTCACCTAGCCAGTAAGTGACGGAGCTGGAACCTGTCATGTGATACTAGACACGTGACTCCAAAGACCAGGTTTTTTGTGCTGGACAGTGCTGGGGAGCCCCAGTGGCAGGGAGGCCTATGCTCAAAGTCACAGAGGGCAGTTTCCAGGTATTCCCAGACCTAGATCAGGGTGTGAAGGAGGGTCCTTGGCATCCTCCCTTTCCAGCCCTCCTGCCTCTCACCCCATCTTACCACCCTCTTTTCCTCCAGGCTCATCTTCACGTCTCGTTTTCTGTATGCAAAAGGTTTTGAATGACACTGGATTTGTGATTCGGCCAATAATACTACTAATGAACCTTATGGAGATTTCCTGATTTCAAACCCCTTTCACATTCTTAGTGTGCTGAAAACACTCCGTGAAGCAGCCAGATGAGGAGATGGAAGGGACTTGTCCAGGGCCACACAGCTATGAGCGTAGGTAGGGGTAAGGACCAGAACTCAGTTCCCCAGCTCCCAGTTGGTACTTGGATATGGCAAATACCATATGCCATATGCTCTGACCTCAGACCTCTTAGCCCTTTTTGAATGACATCTATCTTATTCCAGGCCCTGTACTAGGTAGTACTGGGGGAGATTCCGAGAACTAAGACACTTTCAGCCCCTGTGATGTTCAAAACCAGCACTAGGAGGAAAAGCTGAGGAGTCGCCCCTAAGACCAGAGCCAGTATAAGCAGCGATGGGTGAGGGGGTCTCAGAAGAGTCAATTTGAAGGATCACTCTCCGCAAGTGTGCCGTATCCCTCCAGGGACCAAAAATCTTCATAACCATGTGCCGCACTCATGAAGCTTGCTGTATCCTAATACCACCTACACTAGTATTTGTTTGTTTAGATTGATTTTTTTAACTTAAAAAATTTTTAAAGGAAACTTTATATCACTACCTTAAATAGCAAAGTAATTGTAAAAATAAATTAAATTATAGCTGAATAATGCCAGTGAAGACTCTGAGCCTAAGGTCTGCTCTTTTTTGTTAAAAAGGACATTTAGCACGTGTTAATGAGGTGTTAGAGACACATTAGCCCCTAACTGAGGCTTTCTTTTTAACTCATTAGATGGATGGAAAGAGAATTGGAAAGGGGACAATTTTCTTACTCCATGACTCCGTACTATTAAAGGCTAGCTAAAATCATCTCAAACACACCCCAGATCATCTCATATGCTGTCTATACTTTGAGAACCAGTGGCATAGAAAAATGAACATTCCAATCCCATAGTCAGGGTAGGTGTAATGTCTGGGGAGCAGATTCTCACTGGCAAGGAAGGCTCAAGTCATGTTCTCTCTGAAAAATAACAAAAAGGATAGGCAGGCTTCTCAGTTTTGGTACATGTTTTTCCAACTTGCAAAGAGTTGTGTGTTGTTTTTTTGTCTTTCCCCAAGCATACGAAGCTCACAGCCTTATGCAGCCCAAAAGATCTTTGGGTAATTTTCCTCTCTATTATGGCTGAGAAAACTCATGTAGAGAAGGTCACTGGGCCCATGCAAGGTCATCCAGCAGGTTACCCCACAAAATACTTTACAAATGCTTGATGGTCCTCTCTAGTCACCCCATCCTCAGGTAGGTGAACACAGCATCACTTTGTGTGGGAAGCCTGTCCTGCATTGTAGCAAACCCAGACCCTCAGAGGTTGGTCCTGGAAGAAGAGCTTCTGGAAGAGCCATCCTGTGAGTCTGATCTCTGCCCTGAAACAGGATTCACCTTCTCATGGGGGTCTCTCTGTTCCTGATGCCCTCTGCTCCCACCCTGTTGGTCCCAGTGGGTACTCAGGGGAAGGAAGGACAAAGGAGGTACAAACACTGAGGGAAGGGGAATGGGTCACTGTCCAGAGCCTGAGATGTCTGCCCTCCAGTGTCAAGGGCCTGGGATGGGGGCCTCAGTTCCTGGCCTGCACCTGCCTCCATGAGGACAGCTCATCTGCAAGCCTACCACCTAGGATTCCTCCTACACTTTGCAGTCTCTTCCTGGTCCAGGTCCAAAGAACCCCATTCCCAGGCCTCTGCCTGGCCAGGCCTTTCAGCTCAGGGTTGGCTCTTGCACCAAGGGATGCAATTTTCATAACTGGTCTCAGCAATGCTTTCCCTTCCATTGAAACTCACCTCTTACATTCAGGGTGTGGCCTAGGGGTATAAACAGTCACTTTGTTTTAACTAAACAGTATACAGTCAGCCCTCCGCATCTGAGGGTTCTGAATCCAAGGATTCAAATAACCACGGATTGAAAATATTCAGTAAAAAAAATTCCAGAAAGTTCCAAAAAGCAAACTTGGGTTTGCTGCATACTGACAACTATTTACATAGCGTTTACATTGTATTAGGTATTGTAAGTAATCTAGAGATGATTTAAAATATATGGGAGGATGTGCATAGGTTATATGCAAATACTATGCCATTTTATTTTATTTTATTTTTAAAAATATTCATTTATTTATTTTATTTATTTGGCTGCATGAGCCGGGTCTTAGTTGCGGCACGTGGGATATTCGTTGCCCCATGCGGGATCTTTTAGTTGCATCTTTTAGTTGCGGCATGGGGGCTCTCAGCTGAGGCATGCGGGATAGTTCCCTGACCAGGGATCGAACCTGGGCCCTGCACTGGGAGGGTGGAGTCTTAACCACTGGACCACCAGGGAAGCCCCGTACGCCATTTTATATAAGGGACTTGAGCATCTTCGGGGGGGTCCTGGAACCAATGCCTGGCAGATACCGAGAGATGACCATATATCCATTGTAGAAAATACGAATTAACATAAAGAATAAAATAAAAATCACCCAACCGCGTCACCCAGAGAAAGCCTCTATTAACATTTTGTTTTATATTCTTCTAGATTTTTTTTCTATGCACACATATCTTTTATAAAAATGGCATCATATTGTTTGTAGCATGCTATTCTTCATTTTATCATACTTTGGTAATGTCTTTTCATATTAAAAATTCTTTTCATAAATAAAAATTCTACAGCCTTGCTGCTTGAAGTGTGGTCCAGGGACCAGCAGCATCAGCGTCCCCTGGGAGCTTTGCTGGAAATGCAGAATTTCAGGTATCACCCCAGACCTGTTGAATCAAAATATTCATTTTAACAAGATCCCAGGGATATTCTTGTGCACGTGAAAGTTTGAGAGCGCTGCTATTTGGCGTCATTTTTAATGGTTGTGGTCCCAGGGAAGACTTATCGCTGCGTGATTAGATTTTTCTTTTCAAATCTACCTATAATTGGGCATTTAGGTAATATCAATGTTTTCTCCATTATTAACAGTGCTACAAGGAGCATGTCTACACATATTTGTTGCTCGCATCCCTTAAATTCCTAGAATTTCTGGGTCAAAGCCTTCTTTTTTTTAAAAATTTTATTATTTTATTATTTATTTATTTTTGGCTGCATTGGGTCTTCGTTGCTGCACGCGGGCTTTCTCTAGTTGCGGCGATAGGGGGCTACTCTTTGTTGCGGTGCGCAGGCTTCTCATTGTGGTGGCTTCTCTTGTTGCGGAGCATGGGCTCTAGGCATGCGGGCTTCAGTAGTTGTGGCACGAGGGCTCAGTAGTTGTGGCTCGCGGGCTCTAGAGCACAGGCTCAGTAGTTGTGGCGCACGGGCTTAGTTGCTCCACGGCATGTGGGATCTTCCCGGACCAGGGCTCGAACCCGTGTCCCCTGCACTGGCAGGCGGATTCCTAACCACTGCGCCACTAGGGAAGCCCTGGGTCAAAGCCTTCTGATGCTTACTGTCGAGTTCCAGTAAAGCTGTTCCATTCCTCCCTGCAATGTCCAGGATGATGAGACCCCTACACCTTGGCAGTCCTCAGTATCACCATTCTTTTACACCTTTGCCATCAGATCTGGGAAAGTCATGTCTCAGGTTTGTTCTGGATACATTTCCTTGGTTACTGGGCAGTCGAGTGAGTTCTCCAAGTGAGTATTGGCTGTTTGCATTTGTTCTGGCTGAGTGTCTGCTGGGGTTTTTTATACCTCAAGCCCACCGAGATAGTGAGAAATGTTGTCAGTAAGGGCTGCAGGGACAGTGGCCCAAGTCCAGTCCTGGTGTAAAGTCCTGTGCGGACACTCCTGTTGCTGCTGCTAGAGGGCACAGTGGGCTAGGGCCAAACTCAGACCCCGCCTGGCTCTCTTGTGGGCCCCAGCCTCGTGCTGTGTCCAGACCCCAGAGCAAATGCCCAGCCAAGCCCCTGCCTCCTGGCCTGGTGCGGGCTGGGGACTGGCTGCCACCCAGGATGATGTTCTCAGGCCTGGCTGGTTGCCCCACAGTTCCCCGGGCAGGCAGGCCTGCCAGGTGTGCCGGGGGGAGCCGGCGGCCAAGACAATTCAGGGAAGTGACCCTGCCGCGTTGCTGAGCGCCTGCCCCAGCAAGCATTGTGAGCCGCCCTCTGGCCACCGTTGCTGAAGCTGCTGACGGGGGCAGCAGGAAATGGCGCTCACTCAGCCCCGGCTGCACGTTTGCTGCCTCCCTCCGCCCAGCCTTCCTCCCAGGCACAGCCTGCCCAGCCAACAGCTGGGGGAAGCAGGGCGTGGGGAGGAAGCTGGAGGGGGCCCCCCCCCCCCCCCCCCCCCCCGCCCCCCAGGCGGAGCACCTGCACTCTGCCGGCCCTGCCACCTGTTGCCTGGCTGGGCATGAGGCCTGCCTGGGGGCCTCTGTGGCCAGTCAGGCTCGGGGCTGGGACATGGGGTGGGTCCTGGCCCCGGGGCAGGCAAGCTTAGAGCGGGACCCCGCCTTGACATCTACTCACTCACTCCCCACAGCCACTGGGATGCATGTATTATTATTTTCCTCTGACAAACAAGGAAATCAGGCTCAGAAAATGAGAGTAATAATAGCCTAACCTAGAGATCGCTTGTTCGGTGCCAGAAACTCTGCTGAACACTTTGCAAATGTTAACTCATTCCATTCTCTCAAGAATCACGGGTACAACAGCAGACCCATTTTCACTGAGGAAACCGAGGCGTGGAGAGGTGAAGGCGCTTGCTCTAGGTCACATAGCCCGTGAGTGCCAGATCTAAGTGCCTCACTCCAAAGCGCACACCCTTCACCACCCTAACCACCTGCCCACCAGGTGACCCCGCCGGAGCTCCAGACCTGGCGGTCAGTAGCAGCGGGGAAGCTGGGAGGGGCCAGCCCTTAATTAGATTGTTTCAGCACTGGCCCCGCCCCCCCACGGGAGCACCCACGAAGACCCTCATGTGGGCTGCTTAGTGGGAGTCGCCTGACCCTGGGCCTCTGTCTCGCCATCCTCTTCTGTGTCTTCTTCTGTCACCAGATGTCCTCGGGGACCGTCTCAGTGGCTGTGTCCTCTGGCTGTCTCTATCCTGCTTCTTGACCCTGACTCTGCGTTCATCTGGCTCCTCTCTCTGCAAAAGGAGCAGAGAGGGAATATGCACGGAATGTGGCAGACCAATTGTGGCACCAGATGCCATGGGCATCAGAAAAGCGTCTCCTGGCTGGGAGCTGAATGGATGGAGGATAAAGCAGAGGGAAGGGAGCGCAGAGCCTGCTCAGGGGCTGGGGACCCAGGGGGCAGGTGTCTGGAGGATGAGAGGTGCCGGCTCCCCAGAACTAAGGAGGGTGCCGCAGCCCTGCACCGCACGCGCCCAACCTCCTTTCACCTTCAGCAGGGGTGGTGGTGGCCCCAGGCTGCCCCGAGGGCTGCAGCAGCTGTTGCTGCTGATGCTATCTGTTGGCTGAGGGTGGGGGTGGGAGATATGGAGGGCCAGGAGGAAGGAGGGAGTTGTTCTCAGAGTGAGGGTCTCTGCATAAGCCTGTTGACAAGCTTTCAAATCTGCAAGATGGGACTCGGGGTTCTCAACCAGATTCACTTCTGTCCCAAGTGGGGCTTAAAGACAGACCTCCAGGCCTTTGGCAATCAGGGTGGGGTCCAACCACCCGCTGTTATGGTAACCTGTATCACTTAGGACTGCGCAGAAAGGCCTAAAGCCTGCAGTCAGGGGGCCAGCAGCTCAGAAGTACGTGGCAATGGGCAAGCCCATGGGTGTGCCAGGGAGAACCCTACGGGGTAGGGCCCAGAAAGGGTTTGGCCCTGCAGCTTCCTTCCAGCCCTTGCCTCTTCCCAGCAGTGTCTCCTGGATCTGGCCTAAGTTGGATTTCAGCCAAGCTGGCTGGCCTCCAGGTGGATTTGGGTCAGACAGCTGGGATGTGGTGTTTCCCGCTCTGAAGAGATGGAGGCTGGAAATGGGGCCATGGTGGGGTTGGAGCCTGGAGTGCTGAGCCTCTCAGCCACAGATCTCAGCAGGATGGCGGGGTAACTGGTGGGTGGAGGTTGGCTAGAATGTCTGTAGCGAGGTTTCCAAGGGAGGGGACGTGTCAGAGGATCAGAGCCAGGTGGTCCCTATAACTCTACCCATTCTTTATCCGGGTGACCCTGAGACATGAGTGGTCCCTTGGGAAGGCCAGCCAGCTGGCCCTGAAGGCTCCTCCTGTGTCCTCAACCCATGGCTCTCCCTCATTCAGGAGAATACTTCCTCTCCTCCCTGAGGTCAGGTCAGCCTGCCCCAGGGTAGCATCAGGCACTGTTCACTGGCCTCACTTTGCATGTCCCAGTAGACTTGGTCATAGCTGCCTGGACTCCTGATTCCAGCATAGATGGAATAGCTCAGTTCCTCAAGACAATCTGTGCTTGGCTCTACGGGGTGCATGTGAATAAGAGCACAGCCCTTCCCCCACCCCCAGCTGCCAGGTTCAGCTTCAGGCCTTCTTCCTGTCCTTCCTTGTCTGGATGACTGTTGTCCATCCTTGGAGGCCCATGCCAGATGTGAAGCTGTTCCTGCGCCTCCCCATCGGTACCAGGCAGAATCGTTCATCTCCCCACTCTGGGCTCCCACAGCACAAAGCACTGACTGAATGAAGCTACCTAAGGAGCCGCTCTGATCTTGACACTCTCCAGCTCAAACATTTGCCGTGGCTCCCTGTTACAAAAGGCCTTTTGCACTTTTTGGCTGCATCATCCCCTAGGATGAACCCTCCAGAGAACCCTTCACTCCAATCAAGCCATCCCCAAGCCTTGCCCCAAACTTGGCCTGAAACTCCCCCTTCTCTACTCCCCTGCTCAGGCCAGACCCTCTTCCTGGTACACAGCTCCATGCCTACCTACTGAAATTCTACCCACTCTGCAAGGCCTGGGGTCTCCTGGTGCCCTGGGAGGCTGATGGCTCTCAAACGGGCATGAGAGAAACTTCCCTTGGGGGCCCAGGGTTCCTCTTCTACCCCCTCCCATGCTCTCCCGAGCCAATGGCTTTTGAACAACTTCCATCATATATTCCATAATGTAAATCAAGCAGCAGCTGAAAACCTTCCATTAATGTCCCATGTGAGTACACATGAAATATGTCATTGTATGCAGATGAATATACGTACATTCATGGGAAGATATAAGGCAGCATGTGCATGGGGAGCTGTGTGTGGGTTTGGAAATGTGTGGGAATGAATGTGCCTCTGCTTGTGTGAAAGTGGGTGTGTACAGGTGCGTGAACGTGTGTGCACATGAGCCTGTGCAAGGAGACCCTGTGCTCATGTGCCAAAGCATGTGCTTTGTGGGTGTGTGTGTGTGTACAAGGCATGTGCTCACATCTGCAGGAGAATCTGTCTGTGCATGCAGGTGTCCGTGTCCTGGTGTGCTTCCTTCTGCCCTGCCCACGGGTACCGGGGAAGGCCAAGGCCAGGCAGTGTGCCTTCCACGCACCACCCACCCCCAACTTCCAGGGGCACGAGGAGGGGGCTGCACACCGCATCCTGACTTTTGACAGAGATAAATGAAGCATTCCTGTGCGGTTACCCAGCCATAGCAATGAGCAGCTGTGAGTGGCAGGGGTCTGGCCCCATGGTGATCTGGCCCCTGGCCTCCAGCCCTCAGGAACCCCTGTCCCCCACATAGCCAGTAACCAGGTCTAGGAGGGCTCAGGAAGGGTCCAGCAAGAGGTAATGGCTCTGTCCTTGTCCCAGGCAATGGGAACCCTCCCTGGGCCTGTGAGGAGCGGCATATATTGGATACTGGAGGTGGGGACAGTGACAGGGCCAGAGTACCCGGAGAATGCCAGGGCTATGGTCCTCTTTCCTCTGGGGAGTGAACTTTAGAGGAACGACGCAACAGGTTAATAATGCTGAGGGAGGGTCCATCTGTGTGAACCCACTTTAGGTGGAACGAGGAGCTACAGGTTTAAAATGCAGCAAGGAAGCTTAGGCTAGACCGAAAGAAAGAGCATCCTTCATTGACCAAGGCCACAAAATCTACGTCCGCAAAGATCCCCCAAACAGGATCCATATCCATCCACAGGGTGGTGGAGGGGATGGGAGGCAGGAGACTGGCCGGGTGTCCTCTGCAGCTCTGAGGGGGCCCAGAGGGGAGTGTGGGGAGAGGATAAGCCAGGCGCGCTTCTGGACACTGCCCCTGAGATCTCTCCCCTCCCCTTCTCCCGCCAAAACCTTCTTATCCTCCACTTCCTGTTGCCCTCCTCTCACCTCCAAGTGGCTGCCCCAGCCTTGCCCCCAGAGTGGCTTCCTCACCCCCTCCCTGCTGCTCCAGAATTCGGGAAACAAGCCACAGATTCTCCCAGCAGACCACCCCCAAAGGCCCAGCCCAGTCCCGCCTGCCTGGTCCCTGGAGTGTAGCCCTGGGCCTCCACCCACAGGAATAGTGTTTAGAGGCCCAAACTGGGAGGGGTGCCGCGGGAAGTCAGGGCGCCTTGGGAGGGCAGGGAGAGGGCAGGCCTCGGTGGGCACAGGCTCCCACCAGGGTGGTCCTGAGGGAGCCAAAGCCAACTGAACGTGAGGGTGTGCCCTGGGCCACCACTTCTGTGCTGGGTCCCCCTCCTCTGAGGGGCTTTGGGGCCCCTGCCTTGCCTTTCCTGGTGGCTTCCTCTTGCTCCTGAGGGAGTGGCTGTGGGACAGGACACGCAGAGGTGCTGGGGAGGGTGTGGAAGGAGGGTGAGTGCCCGCTACACCCTGGGCTCCCCCCTCCTCCTTCTGGAGCCCCCATGCTTTCCCTGGGAGGTCTGACCCAGGCGAGCTCAGGGATGTGGGGAGGAGGTCATTCATCATCGTTATTTATTATTTCTTATGTAACGGGTGTTATGAAACATGGGACCTTGTACCAGGCGCGACTGGGAATGTGCGAAAGATGGTCCCTACCAATAAGAGCTCCCCGTGGGAATGAACAGGTGGGCCAGGAGCCGTCAAGCTGGTTCCTACAGACCAGCCTGGAACAAGCGGCAGAGGCTGGGCTGGACTCAGGCAGGAGGTGGTCAGCCTGCCGTGATTGCCTGCTACCTCTGGGAGCCTCGAGGTAGGAAGGGAGCTGGGTTTGGGGCCCCCTGCACCACAGCAGGCTCGGATCAGCTCTGGCTCCAGGGTGGCCTGGGTCACAGCTGGAGTTGTCACAATATTGACCCAGGAGGAGATAACATCCAAAGGGCTTGGAGTCCCAGTCGGATAAGGAGGGGGATGTCGCCGGAAAAGATCCCTGGCCCCCAGGGGATCAAACTAAATGGGGCTTTAATAGGTCTCTTCCAGCTCAGATTTCATGGGTAATTGGAAGCAGGTCTTGAGTTGAGCAGAGTGGGCTGGCCTAGTGGCCTGCCGGGCGGGTGCCGCCTCCATGTCACCCCACACATCCCACTGAGGCCTCACTAGGGGCTTCTGGACTCCGTTTACTCTGCTTTGGAAGTGCTGCTGTTTTAACCCCTTCAGGAAAAGAAGGTGGATAAGTGGGGAGTCTGAGTTGGCTTGGCGGATGTGGGGGTGGGAGAAGCAGGTCCTGAGCCAGACATGCACCAGGCCTTCACCCATCATTCATTCATTCAACAAACGTACATTAACATTTAAAGCTGGCAATAGCCCTTTAAGTTAGAACCCTTACATTTTTTAATTACAAAAGAGGTACATACGTGGGGACTTCCCTGGCAGTCCAGTGGTTAAGACTCCGCGCTTCCACTGCAGGGGCCACAGGTTCGATCCCTGGTTGGAGAACTAAGATCCCACATGCCATGTGGCATGGCCAGAAAAAAAAAAAAAAAAAAAGAGGTACATACTTGTTGAAATAAAATTCAAGTAATATCAAGGTATATTAAGTAAAAATCGCACACTCACTGCTCTGTCCCTCCCTTAACTCCCACATTCCTGGATAACCTCTGTCTACAATTTATTGGATGTCCTTCCAGACCGTTTTCAATGCATTCTGTGCTACATCCTGCTGTTTTCATTCAACAATGCATCGTCAATATCCCTCTAAGGCAGTAAATACAGTGTGGATATTCCTCACTCCCATTTTAAAGATGAGAAAACTGAGGTCCAGAACAGTTTAATGGCTGTCCCAGGCTGCACAGCCAGGCCTCATTCTCATCCTGCCACAGCTTCCAGCCCCTTCACTGCAGAGAATGGATATGATGGAGCAGAGAGACTGGAAAACCCCTGAGGAAGGGCTGGGGTGGGAGAAAGGGGCTGGAGAATGAGAAGGAAGCAGCAGGCTAGGGAGGGGTACGGGGTCAGCTTGGAGTGCTGTGGTGCCTCTCCTCCAGTGTCCCCCAGGAGCCCATGCTGTACACATGCTCAGGGTCTTGGGGTGCTGGAGGCCTGGGCTGGGCAGGGCTGGTCACCTGGCAGGGAAGGGGTTTTCAAACCAAACCTAGCAAGAGGGAAGGAAGGATTGTATTTCAGCCCCCAATGTGCCTGGGGCACATACATTCCTAGGCTTGAAGGGACACTTCTCACCTGACACCATCGGTGGGTGCTGGCCACTGCCCCTGCCCACCGGTGCTGACCTGATGGGCCTCCCTCTAGGGCTCCAGCTACCTGGCCTCCAGCATATCGTCCCGTGGAGAGGGGGCTGCCCCTTATCCCAGCCAAGGCCCTGAGCAGCCAGGACCAGCTCCTACTCACAGATGGCTTGGGGCACCCCTCAGGGAGGGGACTGAGGGGACAGGCAGGTGGGAGGCCAGCCTGGCCTGTGCCTCAGGCTGAAGTGTAAATAAGACAGGCTCTGAAAAGGTCATGACCCAGAGGCCTCCACACCAGACACCTAGCTTTCCTCCTCCTTGCCTGGGACCTCCAAGGGAGGGAACACAGAGGATGTACAGGAAAGAAAATATCCAGTGTTTCTCCAGGGCAGCACACATACTCTCCCCCAGCCATATGCATGGACGTGCACACTTGTGCACACACACACTAATGCAAAAAGGAAGAACTTGGCCGAAGTGTAGCACAACGGCCCATCAGAGATGGCTTAAGGGATGCTGCCTGTAGAAGCAGGGGCAGGGCCGCTGGCCCAAGAGCTCTCTATTCCTCAGACTGTCTGGAAAAATGCTCCCACAAGGACCACCCAGACCTTGAAGGGGATCACAGAGATTCTCCCACAAGGCGCTCAGACCAACTGGGGAAGAGGACACCGATCCACTCACTTTGCCAATATCCTTGGCAAACTTACTCTGTGCCAGGCACCATGCTGGGCCTGGGAGTACAGAATGCACCTGCAAGGCTCGACTGGTACCAGGCACCAGTGGGCATATGGGGATGAGGGGCCCTACCAGCAAGAGATGAGCAGACCTCTCCACACGGGGTTGGCTGAGCAGTCACTGAGGGGCTGCAGAATACTCTTTGGCCAAGCTGAGGCCATACCTAGGATGCGGACCCTCGCCCTGCACCCTGCCCCAGCTGGTGCCTGAGTAAAAAGAGCTCCGGAAGACCCATGTCTCCTCCCTGTCCGCAACCCACCCACCCCCACAGTTCTGGCCCTGGCTGGGGCCCCAGAAAGAAAATCACCAAGGAGGATTGAATGTCAATTCACAAACTAATCCGATCAGTGCAAACAGCTATAGCACATGCTGTTCCCTGCGCCGTGGCCCCATCCCCTGCTCCACAGACCCTGGCGGCTGCTGGCTGACAGGCCCGGCCCCTGCCTGGCTGCGAGGCCAATTACAGCAGCCTTAATCACCATGGTGGCGGTGCGTTAACAACTGTCTGCCCATCAGTCTCCTTCCCAGGGCGTCGAGGAGGGGGTGACCCCTCACAGCTCTCCTCAAAGGAGCAGGAGTGTGAAACTGGATCCCAGCAAGCCGGTGGCCGCCGTCCAGGGTAACGCCTGACTCCTCTCACTGCTTGCTGGTCTCCTGTGTGTTTGCCTGGCTCCTCCTGGCCCTGGGGTGGAGGGCCCACCAGGACAGGCCTGGAGACTGTGCATCCCCTGAGCACTAACGCCATCGCTCCCTCCCAGTCCCAGTGGTGCTGGGGAGGCGGGCGGTCCCAGCCAACCAGCGCAAATTAGGTGCCTGGACATTGAGGTCTGCTTGGCATTTCCTGTGTTGGCTTTGGCTGGTGAGGCCAGGCCAGTGGGCCGCCCTCTTGACCTGAGCCGAGTCAAACAGGCACGTCCGGAACTCTAGAGCCTACTGACTTCTGCTCTGCGCCCCACAGGGAATCCTGTTCCGGAAAAAAAAGATCACCCCTCCCCGCCTGGGTTCCCACTGAGCTGCCTTCCCTTGCCTTGTAGGGTGCTGTGACCGCCCGAGGCCTGGCCGGCCCCCAACCGGCCTCATCTCAGTGCATGTTCCTCAGGCTGAGGGATGGAGCCCAGGGAATCTGTGGATCTCTGAGCCTTTTCCAGTGCCTCCTGGATGTGGTGAGGCCCCTCTGCCTGCAGGCCAAGGTTGGGGTTCAGTGGGGGGCTCCAAGCACCTCAGATCTCCTGCTCCCATCTGTCCGTGGAATAATTAATTTTCTTAGCTCAAGGCTTGTCCTTTGACTGGACCGCAAGGAGCCTGCTCTGGGTGTCAGCACCCAGGTTCCAGCTTGAGAACCCGCAGGAGCTCCCTTGTCCAACCCCGGAAGGGCCAGCTTCACCTGCAGGCTTCAGCATTGCTGGCTCCGGTTCTTCAGTCCATGTTTTCTTTGGCTTTGGGTCTCTGGGACACCAGATTGTACAAAACAAGATGACTTCGTGATACTCATTTTCCCAAACAACAGAGGCTGCAACACAATCAGGTTCTTTGTGTGCAGTGTGGTCCCCAGCTGCTCCCTCTCCAGTTGCCCCCATCCCTGCCCCACCCAGGTTCCCTTGGGGCATAGAGCACTCCCCATTCCCAGTGGCCAGGGGGCTCTGGTCTAGGATTTGACCAGGCTGGGCAGAGAGGGCAGACCCAAATCCCACCCCCATAGACCATCACTGGTCCACAGCCCTTCCCTCTCTCTTCCTTTGGGTGCCAGCAGAGCCCCTGTGAGAAGAAGCAGGAAATGGGAATAGTCTAGAGCAGCGGTCCCCAACCTTTTTGGCACCAGGGACCAGTTTCGTGGAAGGCAATTTTTCTATGGACTGGTGGCGGGTTGGGGGGGGTTGGTTCAGGCGGTAGGTAATGTGAGCGATGGGCAGCAGCAGATGAAGTTTCCCTCGCTCACTGCTCACCTCCTGCCGTGCGGCCTGGTTCCTAACAGGCCGTGGACCGGTACCGGTCCATGGCCCGGGGGTTGGGGACCCCTGGTCTAGAGCACAGGGTCTAGAGTTAGACACCTGAGTACAAATCCCAGCTGTACTACACACCAGCTGTGTGCCCTGAACAAGGTACCAAATGACTGTGAAACTCACTTGCCTTGTCAGTAAAATGGAGACAATAGAGGTACCTCTTGCCTAGGGTTTGTGAGAGGAGTCATTGGGCCTAGCCTATAGTAATCCCTCAGTAAATGGCTATCCTTTTGCGTGGGATTGGCTGAGCAGTCACTAAGGGGTCTGCCAAGTGGTCCTGGGCCAAACTTAGGCCACACCTAGGATGGAGACCCTGAACCCCTACCCCATAGATGCTTCCTTGTTCCCAGGCCGGCTCTGCACTGCAGTCTCTCTGAGTAGGCTCCAGACCTAGGCTGGCTCTCTCCGGAGTCACTCTACTGCATGGCCATTAACGACTTGTCACCTCAACTGGACAGACCAGCCCAGAGGGCACTCAAAGATGGTTGGGTACATGAATCCCTGCTAGTGGAGGCCTCCACCTTCCTCTAGGGAAAGAGGAGTCATGGACAAGCAGCCTTGGCTCCTCAGGGCCAGGCACATGAGTGCTCAGAAATGTGCTAAATGTGTGGTGAAGGAAGGAAAAGGCTCTGGATTTCCTACACTGCTCATGGGACAGAAAATAGAATGGTTGCCAGGGGCTGGGGGGAGTGGACAGTTACTGTCTAATGGTGCAGAGTTTCGACGTGAGAAGATAAAAAGTTCTGGAGATGGTAATGGTTGCACAAGAATATGAATATAGGGATTTCCTTGGTGGCGCAGTGGTTAAGAATCTGCTGCCAATGCAGGGGACATGGATTTGAGCCCTGGTCCAGGAAGATCCCACATGCCGCAGAGCAACAAAGCCCATGCGCCACAACTACTGAGCCTGTGCTCTAGAGCCCGTGAGCCACAACTACTGAGCCTGTGCTCTAGAGCTCACGTGCCACAACTACTGAGCCTGTGAGCCACAACTAGTGAAGCCCGCGCACCTAGAGCCCGTGCTCCGCAACAAGAGAAGCCACTGCAGTGAGGCGCCCGCGCACCTCAACGAAGAGTAGCCCCACTCGCCGCAACTGGAGAAAGGCTGCGCGCAACAGCAAAGACCCAATGCAAGCCAAAAATAAATAAATAAATAATTTTATAAATAAATAAATAAATTTATTTTTAAAAAGAATACGAATATACATTTAAAAACAAACTGTACTTTAAAAAATGGTTAAAATGGTGAATTTTATGTTATGTATATTTTACCACAATTAAAAAAAAAAGAGGTCATAGGAAAATACATCAAAATGTTCTTAATGAATATTTTTGAGTGAAGGGATTACGGGTTGATCTTTATTCTTTTTAGTTTCCGACATTTTGCCCCTAGTAAATGAGAT
Organism: Balaenoptera musculus; assembly: GCF_009873245.2. Taxonomy (NCBI): domain Eukaryota; kingdom Metazoa; phylum Chordata; class Mammalia; order Artiodactyla; family Balaenopteridae; genus Balaenoptera; species Balaenoptera musculus. The sequence continues at coordinate 148,413,620 of NC_045786.1, forward strand.
TTTTTTGTTTGTTTGCTGTTTGTTTTAAGGAAGCTTGCTCCAGCATCTGCCAGATGTGTGCGGGGGTGGGGTGGGGGGGAGGCTTGGTCCAGCTGCAGTTGGAAAAAATGAGGGGAGAAGCACAGCCTGCTGGGCGAGGGCTGGCTCAGAGAAGGCCCGGGGTCTCCCCTAAGCTCTTGCTCCCCCCGGGCTGGCCTCTTTCTCTGCCTTCCCTTCACACTCTGAGCCTTGCCCAGGGGCCTCTCTGTAGGAACAGTACAGTTGCTAGCCTGAAGGGGCTGTCCCAGCCCTAGTGGGAATGCGGGCTTGGGGCTTTCTCAGATGGTCGGTACCCGCGAAACCTTCCCCGCTGCTGCTCCGCCCCAGCCCAGCTGCAAAAACAACAGTCCATACCCAAAGCTCTGTTATTGCAGCCCAGAGTGTTGCTTCAGTGTGCAGCAGAAGGAGTAGGGATGGGGCCAGTCAGCCCTAAAGAGACCTAGGGAGATGGGAGGTTCCCCTCCTGCTCCGCTGCGGGAAACCTGGCTCCAAGGTGTAGGGGGAAAGGGCTTTGGGAGGCCTGGGGACTGAGAGCCAACTCTGCCAGTGGCTTCCCTGGCCCCCTGGGGGCTGTGAGGGGTGGTGGTGGAGGGGGGCAGGAAGTCAAGCCACTTGGGAACCCGCTGAGCCAAGCCGTGGGCAGAAGGCGGCACCACCGTGGCTCCCAGGCAGGCCAGGGCCAAGGCTTTCCCACGGGGTGCGACTGGCCACTGGGCTCCAAGGCTGCATCCACCCCAGGCTAGGCTTGTGAGCCCTGGGAGGTTTCCATTCAGGTTTCCCTTCAGCGGGTAGGGGCTGGCAGGGAGATTCCCTTCCCCACCCCCAGCGCTCTCAGGTGTGCGCAGGGCGTCCTAGCAAGGCTGGGGCACAGCTCTCAGAGGACTGCCACTCAGCCTTCTCAGCATCAGCTCCGGTCTCATCCTTTGGCTCCTTATTCATGCGACAGGGTAGGGACACAGAGCTTTATATCCCCAACATCCTGAAGACCTCAGGGACTGGTGGGAGTCTGGCCCATTTGACCCATAAAGACCATTCCTCCCACTAACATGAAGGGTATAGACGTTGTGGAATTAGGAGGCACTGTGGAAGTCACTGGAGAAGACAAACCTGGGTTAGAACCTAAGCTCTGTCTCACTGGCTATATGCCTGGGCATGGCATTTAACCTCTCTGAGCCTTGGTGCCCTCCAGTGTAAAATGAAGAAGTTAACATTTACCTTGTAGAGACTTGGACGGTTTCGTTGTAATTAATACATAGCCTCTGGCACAATGTAGGTGCTTAGTAAGTGGAGGACACTGTGATTCTTATTACTCAAGCCCTAAGAAGTGAAATTAGCTGAGATTAGAAAGAACTTTCTGGGACTTCCCTGGCAGTCCAGTGGTTAAGAATCCGCCTTCCAATGCAGGGGATGCGGGTTCGATCCCTGGTCAAGGAGCTAAGATCCCACATGCTGCGGGGCAACTAAGCCTGCGTGCCACAACTACTGAGCCCACGCGCCTCAACTAGAGAGCCCACGTGCCACAAACAACAGAGCCCGTGCGCCACAACTAGAGAGAAGCCAGAGTGTCACAAGAAGATCCCGCGTGCCGCAACTACGACCCAATGCAGCCAAAAATAAATAAATATTTTAAAAATAATAATTAAAAAAAAAGAAAGAACCTTCTGATCTCAGTACTCAGTTCAGTTCCCCCATCTGCCACGTTCTGCACAATGTAGACAGCACGCTTGACAAACCTCCTTGCCTCTCCTTTTTCCACTCTGGTCAGGAACCAGTTAATCAAACTACCCTCTGCAGTTAGACAATCACTGTCTGTTGTTAAGGATGTTCCTGGCCACAGGCCTCAAACCAGGGATAGAAACTATTCCAGGGAAAGAAGGAGGGGAGCCAGATGGGAGACGGTGGGCCTTGGGCCCCTGCAAGCCACCAGCAGCCTCTGCCCGTAGGTTAGTTGCTAAGTGTCATTTATGCCCCAAAAGTGGTAGGAAGTGCAGGCACCCAGGACCCAGGCTTCCTGACTGGGCTGCCCCATCATGCAAGGTCTGTAGCTGTTCTGAAATACTCTCAGGTAGTTACACTAACTGATTCATTCTTGAAGAGAGGAGTTATAGAAATAAAAGCTAGCATTATTTTTGTCTGGACTATCTGGTCTTCAAAATTCTAAGTACATCAGAATCATGTTTTACTGGAGATTTTAAAAAATTCTCTTGATTATGGGTATGGGTATCCAGACCTACTGCTTTAAAGATCAATAGTAGTACAATGTCTCTAAATCTTTAAGATCACTACCCTTTATCAAACGTCACTGTTATTATCATCTCCACTGACAGATAACATCACTCAGTTTCGGAGGGGCAGACCTAAGATTTCAACTGAGATTTACATGACTTCCAAGCCCAAGCATTTAAACATTTAACATTCCATTACACTGCTACCATAGCTAAGAGGATAACTGTGGGCCTTGGTCTCCACATTTTTTCCCCCAGGATCACTGACTATTTGTTTTTGTCTATCTATGTGCTTGGTACAATTCTCACTTAGGATGGACCTGTCAATTGCGGAATAACGGATCTCTTGACCAGAGCCAGCCCACTTCATAGGGCTCTTTAGAGACCAAAAGAGATAAGGAATACGAGTATCTTTAACTAAAAGGCAAGATCCTTTAAGTGTAAGGGATGCTGCTGCTTATTGAGTCTCCCCTGCTACAGGGGCTATTTTCCAATATGCAATTTGGTGCTTATATTTATTTATATGCTCAATAAAATTTGTTGCCTATTGAATATGTTGTTCTATGAAGAGCAAATGTTAATACAGTCTTAATAACAATAGTGGTAGTAGTTTTTTCTAATCACATGCTCTGGGACTACCACTGTGTCTGTCAGTAGAATTTCCCTCCAAATCCCTAGCAACGAACCACATTTAAGTGCCAGGGAATCTCAAGAACAGAGCCAGTTTCCAAAAAATATAAATCCACATTTAGACCAAGATTAGCTTCTAGTCTAGCAGAATCAATCAAATAATAATAAACTCCTACCTTAGCTGAGAATAGGGTTGGGTCCCTTGGAGGACAAAAGAGAAACATAGTCAAGGCTCTAGCAACTCAACAATTTAAGCCAAAGGGGAATATGTTGAGAAGTCCAAGGGTGGCTCCACCTTCATGCTCCATTTGCTCTTTCCCCTCTCGCTCTAGGACTTGGCTCTGCTTGCTTCTGCTTCTCCTGGAGCAGCTGCCTGACTTTCTCCTTCAGACAAGCTTTTCTCCATGACGCAGGAAAGCTGGCCACACTGATAGTCCAAGCCAACTTCCCTAGAGCAGATGAGGAGGAGAGAAACCTGCTCTCTTCCAGGTCTGTATAGCAAATCACAGGGAAGAACTGAATGGCTTTGCAAAACCAGCCATCATGGAAGTGGGTGACTGACCAGACCTGGGTGGTGTGCCATCCCTGCGGTGAGGGGCCATGCTGGGCACCAGGAGACCCTGGGATTGACAGTTTCACCTGAATGACATGGGATGAGGAGGCGCAGTTCCCAAAGGAAAGGGGGTGCAGGGCAGACAAAAACAACAGGTGTCCACTACAATAGCACTTGTTCTCAGGTTGCATAGAGACATGACTTATCCACCAAAACAATCAGAGAGGGATAAAAACAGTAGTGCATTCACATGCCCAAGCCTTGAGTCAAAGCCCTTCAGGAAAAGGAAGTGATCTGATGGCCTAAAGGAGATTCTTTAGAATAGGAGGAGAAAGACACAAATATTTTGGTCGGCTTCCCTCCCCCTACTTGAGAATTATCATCATCATCACCTTATTCTCCAAATTAAGTTTGGAAACTGTGATTTGATAATTATGCAGACAATTAGCCAGAATGTTTGAGATTGGGCTCCTTTGGGAAAACCTGGAAGATTTGGTCAACATAATCATACTCATTGAGAGAATGGGCCTGATGAAGGATTTTTTTCTTTTTCTTACAAATAACTTTTCTTTCTGATTATAAATGGGTGTGTTTATTGCAGAAATTTTGGAAAATACAGAACAGTACACAATGAAAATAAAAACCACTCTTGTATTTGTTAGGACTGGGTGTGACTGCAAGTGAGAGGAACCCCAAGATAACAATGGCTTAAACAGGAGTGAAGTTTATTTTGCTCAAAGCTACATGAAGTCCAAAAGTCCAGGCTGGCATGGGAGTTCTGCTCCACAGAGGCCTCAGGATGCCCAGGCTCCTTCCAGTTCACTACTCTGCCATCCCTGCAGCGAGGCCTGCATCCTCATAATCTAAGCTAGCAGAGCAGAAAGGCAGCAAGAAGAGAAAAGGATAAAGAGGCCAAGGACCCATGATGGCTATCTCCTAGGGAAGGTTCTCAGAAGTAGCAACACAACACGTCCATACCACCCCATTGGTAAGAATGTAGTCACATGGCCACATCTACCTGCTGGGAAGACTGGGAAATGTAGTCTTTTTTCTGGGTGGCTATTTGCGCAGGTAAAACCCTATTACCATAGAACAATGGCTTTTGAGGCAACTAGGGGTCTCTGATAAACCTGTAACCATAATACACCCAGAGATAACCACTGTTAACATCTTGGTATACGTCATTTATACACACATACAAAAACACACACACACCTGCATATAGAAAAATAGATATAGGTATATGTAGACATGTAGATAATGATACTTGGTGTATATGTGTGGTGTGTGTGTGGTATGGGTGTGTGTGTGTGTGTAAGTATATATGTGTGTGTATTTTTATAATTTATATGAATAACATATATAAATATTTAAATGAAATTGAGGATCCCACCAATTATACTATTTTCTCATCCCGCTTTTTGAAAAATTGCAGACCTTAAATAAAGTCTCTTTTATTATCTATTTAGCACTGAGTCATTTAACAATTAGAGTAATGTAATGCTTTATGATTTTCTTTTAAATACCTGTTTTTCCTTTATAAATCCTGGTTCATGAAGTTTTCGTTTATTTATTTTGAAATCACTGTAGATGCACAGGAGGTTGAAAGCAAGGTACACCAAGGCACATGCATTCTTCCCTTGCCTCCTCCAATGGTAACATCTTATACAGCAGTGGTACAGTATCAAAACCAAGATATTGACACTGGTACAGTCCATAGAGCTTATTTAGATTTCACTAGTTATACATGGACTCATGTGTAGCCTTACATAACCATCGCCACAATCAAGAAACTCAGTTCTACTATCCTTTGTGTCATGCCTTCAGAGCCACTCCCATCCCCCCACTCATCCCTAACTCTTGGCAACCATGAATCCACTCTTTATCTCCATAATTATGTTTTTTCATTAATGTTTCATTAATGTTACGCAAATGGAATTAGGTAGTATGTATACTTTTGAGATTGGCTTTTTTCACTCAGTGTAATTGTCTAGAGGTTCATCTAAGTTGTTGCATACACCAATAGTTCCTTTTTACTGCTGAGCTGTATTCCACGGTATGGATGTACTGCAGTTTGTTTAAACATTAACCAATCGGAGAACATTTATTTGGGTAGTTTTCAGTTCGGGGCTATCATGAATAAAGCTGCTATGAACATTCATGTACAACTTCCTATTTGGACATAAGTGCTCATTTCTCTGGGATAAATGACCAAGAGTGTAACTGCTGGGTTGCATTATAAGTCCAATTTCAGTTTTGAAAGGAACTGCCAAACTATTTTCCAGAGCGACTGGAAACGTAACAATATGTTGTCAACAATTCTCCTTATCATTAAGCACTTCCTATGTCATTAAATATTCTTCTAAAACATGATATTCCATTGTATGGCCGTACTATAATTTCCAACAAGTTCCTAATTTTGAATTTTAGGAATATTCTTATTTTTGTGTTATAAATAATAAAGTGAAAAATATTGTGGATAAATCTTTGTGCCTTTCCTTAGGATAAATTTTTAGACATAAATATGCTGGTTTAAAGGGTATGAAAAAACATTTTAAAGTCTTTTGCTTTTTTTTTTTTTTTTAAATTTTCCTATTAAAGGTTTCAATTTACAATCCCACAGCAATATATGAGAATTGGGCAAAGTTTCTAAAAATACTAATATTTCAACATAAATTGCAGTCAAACAGTTGGTATCCTTAATATATAAATAGATCTTATAAGTCAACTAGAAAAAATAAATACCCAAAATCAAGATGCTTTGGGCTGCAAATGACAGAAAATTCCAATTAAAATTATATAAGCAATAGAGAAATTCATCACTTCATATAATAAGAAGTCTAAAGGCAGGGCAACTTCTGAATTTGTCGATTTCACACAACTTTAAAAAAAAAGGCACCACGATATATAGACTAATGGTGCAGGCTCTGAAGCTAGATTGTTGGGTTTACATCCCAACCCTTCCATTTACTGAGTGTGTGACACTGAGCAAGTTACTTATCTTATTTATGCCTTAGGTTCCTCTTTTGATAATGGTTATATTAATAGTATCTGTCTCAAAGGATTGTTTTAAGGATGAAGAGTTAATATATGTAAACTATCCATTAAGTATTGACATTATCAAGAGTCTAGGCTCTTTCTGTTTTTCTGTTCTGAAATCCTCAGAATGTTAACATTATCCTCAGTCTTAAGACCTCGTGGTCACAAGATAGCTGCATTAACTCTAGGAATCTCATCCAAGGAGTCCAGAAATAGAAGAGACTACGTAGTCTTCTCTGTTTCTTTCTTAAGAACAGGGAAACCTTTCCAGGAAGTCCTAAACAGATTTTCCTTACATCTCACTGACTAGAAAATGGGTTATTCTACACCACTCTGTAAAAAAAAAAGTAGAATGGAATTACTATGATTGGCTTAGACCAATCAGGATTTATTCATAAGCTAAAACCACCTTCCCTGTGGGTAGAAACCAAACAAAATCAGTTCTTTTTAACAAGGAAGAGAAAAAAGGATATTGAATGAACAACCAGAATGTCTGCTATACATCATATTAGAAAAATGGGCAAACCACATGCACCAGTAATTCATAAGAGAAGCAATGCAAATGGTAAATAAACATGAAAAAGGCTCATCTTGATTAATGAGCAAAGGAATGAAAATTAAAAGGAGCTTCTGTATTTTCTCTATCAATTTGGCAATGATGAAAAAGAATGATAATCATCTACAATAGTGACAAATATATAAGATGCCTAGGAATAAATTTTATACACAAGATGTGCAAGACCTAAATGGAGAAAATTATAAAATTTTACTGGACAACATTAAAGAAGACCTAAATAAGAAGAGATATACACCATGTTCATGGATAGTAAGACTCAGTATCTTAAAGATGTCAATTGTCCTCAAATTGATATAGAGATTTAAAGCAATGTCTATCAAAATCTCAATAGAGTGGATTTTTTTTTTGAGAAATAGACAATTTATTTCTAAAATATATATGAAAGAGCAAAGGCCCAAAACTAGTCAGGACACTCTTAAAGAAAGGAATATGGTAAGGGAGTTTTTCTTACCAGAGAGCAAGACTTTTAAAAAAATAAGACAGTAGTAATTAAGATAATGTAATACTGGCTCAGGGATAAGCAAATTTAGCAATGGAACAAAATAGAGGGCCCCAAGCAGACTCACACAATATACAAACTTCACATAGTACAATGGTAGCACTGGAAATCACTGAAGAAAGAATGGAAAAAGAAAATAAAATTGGATCCCAGCTCTTACCCTACATAGAAAGTAATTCAAAATTATATGTAAAGGCAATTTTTAAAATACAGGAGATTATCTTTATGCCTTTAGATTAGGGAAGGATTTTCTAAATAAAACACAAAAAGCATTAACTATAAAAGACAAGATTGATACATTTAATCACATTAAAATCAAGAACTCTGTTCAAAGACATCTCAAAGTGAGTAAAAAGACAAGCCCTAAACTAAGAAAAAAATTAGTATTCAGAATATATAAGGAACGCCTACAAATCTATTAGAAAAAGTTTTTTTTTTTAACCAAAAGAAAGTAGGTAAAAGACACAAGTAGATATTTCACAAAGGAGAAAAAACACACGGCCAATAAACATGTGGAAAAAAAAAAAAGAACAACCTCATTAGTAATCAGGAAAACAAATTAAGATTCCAATGATATATCCTTTTATATCCACCTGATTCCACCCCTACCCCCCAAAATAGTTGATAATACCAAGTGTTGGTAAGCTAGAACTCTTTAAGCCCTACTGGAGGGAGCATACATTGATTTAACCACTTTGGAATACTAGCACTATTTGTAAAGTTGAATATTCACATAGCCTATGACCCAGCTGTTCCACTTGTAGGTATGCCAAGATATACAAAAGAATATTTATAGTTTATATTCTCTCACCCCCCAAAAAGATTGGAAACAACCCAAATATCTGTTGAAGGAAAATGAATACATAAATTGTGGTATAGTCACATGATGGAACATTACACAGCAGTGCAAACAAGAGAACTACAGATACATATAACAACATGGATAAATTTTAGCAATGTCATACTAAGTAAAAAAAAGCAACTTGTAGAAGATTACATTATAATACCATTTGTAAAAAAACTCCAAAACAAGCAAAATTAATCACTATGTTGTTTAGGGATTGTAAATATAAATTATTTTTTCATAAAGCAAAGGAATATCAATCAAAATTTAGTTTAGTGGTTATCCTTGGGTGTGGTAGAAGGCAGGGAAATGGGTTAGGAGAATATCACACACATTGATGTGATGGTACTGGCAGTATTCTAGGTGTTTTTTTAAAATATCACAAATTATTTTTTAAAATTGTGGTAAAATACACGCAACATAAAATTTACCATTTTAACCCTTAAGTGTGCAGTTCAGTGGCATTAAATGCACTTACATTGTTGTACAATATAAATGCACATCCATCATCAACCATTCATTTCTAGAATTCCTTTCATCTTGTAAAACTGAAACTCTGAACATTAAACAATAAATAATCCCTCCCTCAAGCCTCTGACAACCACCATTCTATTTTCTGTGTCTATGAATTTGAGATTTTTAGTTTTCAAGTTGACAGATGGGCCCACGGGTGTTCATTTTGTTGTCAAGTTTCATAACTTGCATATACATACTATATACACATGCGCACATATTCTTTTGTATGTTTAAAATAGTACGTACCTTATTTTTTAATGGCTTTATACCTGGAAAAATAATGACAATATCCAAAATTGGCCAGAACATAAGTGCCAGCAAGCATGTAAACTCATAGAATTTTTTGGACATTTTAAACTTAACACACAGTAAAATTGACAAATATTTTATGGCTTTTGGGAGCTACTATGTTTTCAATTTTGGTTTCTGATTATTCATCAATAGTATACAGAAATATGATAAATTTTTGTGTGTTGACCTTGTATCCTTGCTAAATTCACATATTAGTTCTAGGAGGTTTTTTCTTATTATTGTTGATTCTTTGGGAATTTCTATGTAGACAATGATGTTTTTGGTTAATAAGGACAGTTTTCTTTCTTTCCAGTCTGTATGTTTTTAAAATTTCTTTTTCTTGCCTTATTGCACTGGCTAGATCTTTTGAGTATAATATTAAATAGGAGTAGTGACAGTGGACATCCTTGACTTGTTCCTGATCTTAGAGAGAAAGTAGTCTTTCACCATAAAGTATGATGTTAGGTATAGGATTTTGTAGATGCCCCTTATCATGCTGAAGAATTTCCTTTCTACTGCTAGTTGTCTGAGAGGTTTTGTGTGTGTGTTTTTTTAATTTAATGACTGTTGATTTTTGTCAAATGCTTCCTGCATCAATTGATATGATCCTGTGGTTTTACTTTTCAGAATATTAATATGGTTTCTCAAATTGATTTTCAAATACTGAAACAGCTTTGCATTCCAGGTTTAAATTCTACTTGATAATTATACATTAATCTTTTATGTACTGATGGATTTGGTTTGCTAATAATTTGTTGCACATCTTTGTATCTGCATTCATGAGGGACACTGGTCTGTAATTTTCTTTTCTTGTACTATCTTTGTCTGATTTTCATACTGATATATTTTTTTGGAGGGCAATTTGTCAGCTGTAACAACAGTCTTAGAAATGTGTGTGCCCAAGGACTTCACTTCTAAGGATTTATCTTAAGGAAATACTTAGAGATTCTCATTACACACAGACTTTGGGTTCAGACACACCTGGATTTAAATATAAACGCATCCCCTTACTAACTGCTTAAGTTCTGTGGCTCTGTTTCCTGATCTGTAAAATGAGGATAAGAGGACCTACCTCACAGAGATGCATTAGATGAGACAATTCACACACAGTGTGCAACACCTAGTAAGCTTTAAGTAAATGGTAGCTCTTGGTGTTATGTTATACTCTCTAGTCTCTGTAATCTGTCCAGATGGAAGGACATCATCTTTGCTCCCATATTAACTCCCACTTTGAATCTCCTTATTGGTGGGTATTCGATCTCCTCATCCCCGATTCCTCCGTCGTATATTATGCGTGCTAGACGTTGAAAAGGAAAAGGCAAACAAACAAAATATATATATATATATTGTCCCTGCCTTCAGGGAGCTCAATCTATTAGAGAGACAGAGGCGCAAACGAACCAGTAACACGCAGTGTAACAGCACTATAACGGGGCGTCGGCCCATGGGGTAGCTGACCCTGGACGCACACTCTGAGCGTCTGTGTCTGGAGGCTGGGCCGTCACCGGAGCTGAGGGAACGGGAAGGAGGGCGGCAACTTCTCCAGCGTAGCCTCGGGTAGTGGTGGGGGACGTTCAGACTGGCTGTTTCCACAACAACTGGTCTAGCCACCCTCCTGAGGCCTCACTTGCGAGGTCTTCTGCGTCTGAGGAGGCAGGAACGGTCACTTCCGCTCCTCCAACCTCGGAGGCGCGCGGGCGCTCGGCCGTAACTGAACAAATCGAGCTCCAAGTCTCTGATTGGCTCTGGCAGGTGGCGGGGCGGGATGTGGCAGCGAGGGGCGTGGCCCTGCCGTCTCCCAAACTGGAGTCTTCCTCCCAGAGCGGAAGCCGACCTCTCCTGCCCCGGAAGTGCAAGCCTGGAGGTCGTGCAGGTGTGGATTCCGCCGGCGAGGCGGCTCCTTTCGAGATGCCGGGGGCTGAGGCCAAGGACTCGGAGTTGTCCGAGAGGATCGAGAGTTTCGTGGAGGCACTGAAGCGGGGCGGCGGGCGGCACAGCTCCGAGGACATGGCCCGGGAGACCCTGGGGCTGCTGCGCCGGATCATCACGGACCACCGCTGGAGCAATGCAGGTGAGGCAGGCCTAGCTCCATCGCCTCCCTCGCCACTTTCCGTTTTCGATCCTCGGGCGGAAAGTCGCCCAGGCCCTACCGCGCCCTTGCCGCGCTTACCCTCTCTCTTTGGACGACAGGGGAGCTGATGGAATTGATCCGCAGAGAAGGCCGGAGGATGACGGCCGCTCAACCCTCGGAGACCACCGTGGGCAACATGGTGCGGAGAGTGCTCAGGATCATCCGGGAGGAGTATGGCAGGTCAGGCCCACGTCCTGGGCCGGGGGTTGGACCCAGTGACGCTTTTTGCATGGAGCCTTTATTGGAGCTGAGCAGCTGTTGTTGCCTTAATGACCACATCTCTTCCCCACCTCCCTCTTTGGGTCTTGTTGCCTCCATAGACTCCACGGACGCAGCGACGAGAGCGATCAGCAGGAGTCCCTGCACAAACTCTTGACATCCGGGGGCCTGAGCGAGGATTTCCGCTCCCATTATGCTCAACTCCAGTCCAACATCATTGAAGCAATTAATGAGCTGCTTGTGGAACTGGGTGAGTCCTGATCCCTAGGTGGACAGGACAGGTGGCAGGCAGATGAGGGAACAGAAGACCCTGGAAGTTGTTCATCAGCAGAGATGGGAGATAACCAGTCCTCTGGTTCTCGGAAGTTTGCCCTCATCCTGATTAGGAAGGGTTGGAATAGGTGGCAGACTAAGATAACCCTCTTTACATTTCCTTACAGACTAACCCCTTATCGACTGCAAATCCCCTGTGGCAGAGACTCTATTTGGGAAGAGCTTTATTTTTATTTTAAAGAAGATGAACCCCCGAAAACCACAGTTGATAGACTCTCCTTCACTAAACTTCCTCTTGAATTTTTATACAGACACACATACACATATACATATACATACACGTACACACAGGCCACCTCCATCCCCCTTGTCTCTGTGACCCGGGAGAACTGCAGATAATTATTGCAATCAGCGTTGCCAGGGGAGGAAGAAGCCGGGTCTGTCTGTGCACTGAGCTGCTGCTTCCAAATTCCTCCCCCCCCCAGTTTTTCTGCCATGGCCTCCCTGTCAGGTGGAGGTGTTGTGGCCACCTTTTGGAGGAGTTTTTTTAGGGGGAAGCTCTGTTTACCCCATGCTCAGCACTTTAGAATTTCCCAAATTGGACCATTTCTTGCCTAAATTCATTGTCTTCAAAGTCAATTGTAAAGAGCTGGTGTTGGGACCCAGCAGGGGCGAGGGGAGTAAGTTGATGAATAGGGGTGCTGCTGGGCAAGAGGGTAGACTGAGAACTTGGGAGGTGGAAGATCATGGAGGAGCAGGGCTTTTAAGGAAAGGTGACATTCTACATTAAGTCCATTGACCACATGTTACCAGGGTCTGCTAGGTGGGCAGTCTAGAGAAGGGCGTACATCCCTTTCTGTTTTCTGTCGTGTCTGTCTGTGTTGTAGCATGGCAGTGTCATATTTTCCTTGAAAAACTGGCTTCTTGCAGAAGGGACAACGGAGAACATCGCAGCCCAGGCTCTGGAGCACATCCACTCCAATGAGGTGATCATGACCATTGGCTTCTCCCGAACAGTGGAGGCCTTCCTCAAAGAGGCTGCCCGAAAGAGGAAATTCCATGTCATCGTGGCAGAGTGTGCGCCTTTTTGTCAGGTACGGGGACTGCTGGAGTTGCTAAGAAAAATTTAAAATGAGAGAATAAAGGAGGCGTAGGTGGGCTCCATGCCATCTTTGAATTGATAAGCAAGGCACAGTGAGAAGACAAAGTAAAACACTAAGGGAATTTTCAAGTTGTTCATCCTGTTAACATTCTTAAACATTGGTTTAGGAAAGTTAGGTGACATATTTTTCATACCATATAAAGAATGAAACCTTTGTTTTTAACCTTCAAGACCCAGTTTAGATATCATCTCCTCTGGGAAACTGTTTTTCACGGCTATTCTTCTCCCCCTTCTCCCCAACCCTTCCAATAGAAAATGAATCAATTCTAGCTCTATACTACTTCCTACTTCAGTACCTCTATTATTATATCTATTACTGAATGTTAGAGTTTTATATATATGCCTCTCCTAAAAACTCCTTGAGAGAGTCAGTGGTATTCACTTCTGTAAAATAAAGACTCAATAAATGTTTTCATAGAACTGGGTAAAAAAAGAAAAAAAAAAAAAGAAAGTTGGGTGAGCTGCTAGGCCCAAGAAAAGATAAATATTGGTTGTTTTAGGCATCAAAATAGGGTAAATTACCTTGAGGATGACTGATGCTTGGTCTAACCTCACTCAATCTTTAGGTAAATAGTAGGTCTCCAAAAAAGGAAATATGTAAGGATGCAAGGATGTTGTAAAATAATGAGCTAGGATCTGTCTTGTCAGCTCTGCTGGATTATGCAAGCAAGTCATATTTCCAGTTTTGTGGCTGTCTTAGTGCTGCTGGGGAGTAATAAACATTTATTAGAGTCCCCTGGGCTTCCTCCCGCTTCCCAGAGAATACCTACCAGATGAGTTAGTTATCTGTTGGAAGTTGCGTGTTGGATATGTCCAGTATCACAGAATCCCCCAGAGCTCTTTCATTCTCTCTCACTCTTCCTCCCAGCATCAGCCTTTCTCTCCTATTGCAGGGTCATGAGATGGCAGTCAATTTGTCCAAAACAGGTATTGAGACAACTGTCATGACGGATGCTGCCATTTTTGCTGTTATGTCAAGAGTCAACAAGGTGGGTGTATTTGGGTTATAGTATGTCGAATTCATGAAGATTATACTTCTAAAATGTTGGTTCTCCACCCCCACCCCACCCCCAATATCCATGAGAAGAGAGGAAAGTTTCTAGCACCTTTTAAAAATACATACATGGGCCTTTTTAATCTATTAACTGATTTTGTTTCCCCCTTTATCTGAATCATTGTTCCTCACTTGGAGGAGCCTCATTTTGGTTAAAGCATTGAAAAGAAATAAGTGGGACTAAGTTAAGTGTGTCAGCTGCTGGGGATCTGGTAAAGGGCTGCTCACTTCTGCTCAGAGAGCTTGGCGCTGGTGGATGGTGGAAGAAAGGCTCCCCGCTTCTCAGGAGGTATGACAGATAGATTTCCAGGAAAGACAGGGCTAAGAACAGTAGATATTGCAGTTTCCTGTCCTGTACTATGTTCATTCTTCCCTTGCGAACCCACTTTTATGCTAGAACTTGTGGTCTGAGCCTAGACTCCCTTTCCCTTGGGTGTACCAGTGTGTGACCCCCCCCCAGTACACCAAGACTGAGGCTGAGCATTCAGGCTCTTGTGCCCAATGGCCTGTTTAAGGCTCTATTCCCAGGATGGCTCACATTTTCTTTCCTGTCCCAAAGGTGATCATTGGCACAAAGACCATCCTGGCCAACGGTGCCCTGAGAGCTGTGACAGGAACTCATACTCTAGCACTGGCAGCAAAACACCATTCCACCCCACTCATCGTCTGTGCACCTATGTTCAAGCTTTCCCCACAGGTATGTCTGTCCGGCTCCAGCTGGTCTCTCGTCTGTCTCTAGCCAACAGAAGGAAGTCAAGGTGTAGGTCTGAACTCTGGGCCTTCAACCCTCTCACTCTGGGGCTTCTCTTTTTCTGCATTTACTCAATGGATTAGACCCAGTTGAGGCTGGAAAAAGCCACAGAAGTCTTGATCCAGGAAAAGCCATTGATAGTTACAACCTGTCAGCTTCAGTAAGTCAAAATTGTAAGGTCAGGACAATACGCAGTTGGGGAAGGCCCTTTGTTTACATTGCCACCACTTGCTGACACCATTTCTGAAAGTGCCAAGTAAGTTGAAACTAGAAACATAGAATTGGTTTTATTTGTTCCAGGGACTGTCCTCTGTAGCCTGAATACAAGAAGTTACTAAGGTGAAGAGCAATTTCACCAGTGATAGAAGCTACTTGCTTTGAACATATCAGCCTATCTATAGGTGTTTCCTTTTTTAAAAATTGAGGTGAAATTCACATAACATACAATTAACCATTTAAAATTGTATAGTTCAGTGGTATTTACTACATTCACAGCATTGTGCAACTACCACTCTCTAGCTTCAAAACTTTTTCATCATCCCAGAAAAACACTCTGTACCTATTGAGTAATCACTCCCTATTCCTCCTTCTCCCCCATCTCCTAGTAATTGCTAATCTGCTTTCTGTCTCTATGGATTTGCTTATTTTTGATATTTCACATAAAAGGAGTCATACAATATGGACCCTTTTGTTTCTGATTTCTTTCACTTAGCATAATGTTTTGGGGCTTCATCCGAGTTGTAGCACAGTACTTTGTTCCTTTTTGTGGCTGAATAGTATTCCATTGCATGGATATACCGCAATTTAATTATCCATTCATCTGTTGATAAGCATCTGCGTTATTTGTACCTTTTGGCTTTTGTGAATAATGCTGCTGTAAGCCTTTGTAATCAAACGTCTGTGGATGTATGTTTTTTATTTCTCTTGGGTGTATACCTAAAAGTGGAAGTGTCAGATCTCTCTCTTTTTTTTACTTTTTCCCTAATTCTTTTCCAGTTCCCCAATGAAGAAGATTCATTTCACAAGTTTGTGGCTCCTGAAGAAGTCCTGCCTTTCACAGAAGGTACAGAAGTTGCTTGAATGTATGTGGCACACGCGCTTGTGTGTTTTGGGTTTTTGTGTATGTGTGTTTCGGTTTTTGGTTTTGGTTTTGGTGGCCAATGGGATTGAATGCCGTCAGGTTGTGTTTTTTTTATCATACTTCTTGTGGGGACTGTTCTCTTTAGCAGCTTAGAGTGCTTGGGGTCCTGATCTAATCCATGTTCATTTTCTTCTAAAACTAATATATTTTAGCTGAGTTATTGGGACCATGGCGGGTTGGATCACCCAGCACTGACTGGGTTTGGCCTTGAAAGTTGTTTCAGACACAGGCGACAACCCAATGATAAAATGTTCTTGTTTTCGGCTGCTGCAGGGAGTCATTTTGGTACTGTAAGGTGACTGCCAAAGAAAGCAGGCTCTGAAATGTTACTTCCGAAACTCGCCTGTAGCCTGGACACCTTTGTGTGTTGGGGTCCATTTCTCTCACATATTCTGAAGGCAGCTTTGCTCAAAGAGCCTGCTGCCTCATCAACAGTTCGCATGGGCTTTAACACCCTCTTGGAGCAAAGCATAGTACTCGGAGTGCTGATTCTTCTTGGAAATTGAACAGCTTCACCATTTATCCAAACATTCATTCTTTCAAGAAATATTTATGACTATTGAGTACCCACTGTGTATCCAACACTATTTCAGGCACTAGGGATATAACAGTGAATAACATAGATAGGCCCTGCTCCCCCAGAGTTTACATTATGTTTCAAAAGACAGACAAGAATATGTCAGGTCATGGGATGTTTTAGGAAGAAAACAAATACGAAGGATGAGCAAGAGAGAGAGTAATATGAACTATAATTAGTGTAGTGCGGTGGCGAGGGGCCAGATCTTGAAGGTTGCAATCCCAAATTTGAATATTACTCTAAGGGTTTTCTATGGAAAGGCATTAGAGAGTTATAAGCATAGGGTGTATCATGATCTGAAGTCATCTCTTCTGGTTTGCATGTTGCTGCAGTTTCCGTTCCTTGGGGTGGCGAGTATACTTGCATTACTGAGCCTAGAATCTATAAGATATTTAATTATTAGAACAGGAGCCTTGGTTTTATCTTTTGCTCGTGTGATTACCTTTCAGGGGACATCTTGGAGAAGGTCAGTGTTCATTGCCCTGTGTTTGACTACGTCCCCCCAGAGCTCATTACCCTCTTTATCTCCAACATTGGTGGGAATGCACCTTCCTACATCTATCGCCTGATGAGTGAACTCTACCATCCTGATGATCATGTCCTATGACCACCACGCGTCCTAAGCAGAAGCTGCTTAGGCACACACAGAATGGAGTGGAGACTTCAGCGCCACGGCTGAAACACATCTTCCTTGTAATGGGGGAGTGATCTGGAGTCAAGCTGAGAAAACTTGATACTGATAATGTTCCCTGCCGTTTCAGTCATCCTATAACCAGGACGCACATCCAGGACTATTTTTTGCCTTTCAGGTCTCAGCAGAGCAGCAGGTCCAGGACTATTTTTTGCCTTTCTTGACCTATTGATTTTGGAGCCTCTTAGTGACTTGGGGCGTCTGTTTCAGGAACTTAAACTTTCTGGTTCAGTGGTGTGTTAAACACAACACTGAAGACCTTGCTGGGCTACAGGTTTTTGCTCAGAAATGACTGCCACGCCTTTTCTGAGGCTGTGCCAATAAAAGCTGCTCGAAGGTTCCTGAGTTGGTTTATTTATTGTCCTGCTCTGACTGAAGTGCCTGCAACAGCAGCAGCAGAGCCCTTTGGTGTTTTCATAGCAGGCAATAATCAGAGGTAACAGCCTAAAACAGAAATGCAGATGAAAGTATTTATGATTCCTTTATAATTGACTGGAATTCATCCCAAACAACTTGTTAATAATCCAAGACAATGGTTCCAAAATCACTGATCATCAGAATCATCTGGGAGTTTAAGAAAATATACAATCCCAGACCTACTGCATCTGATCTCTGGGATGGCACGTGGGAATCTGCTTAGAGTGTCCCAGAAAAGGACCCCCTCATGTACTGTTAATAGGATTGTAAATTGGTACAACCTTTTCCAGGGCAATTTTGAGTCTTCTAGAATTATGTTTATAAGCACACAAAGACACAGACAAGAGTATCCATTGTAGCAGCTGTAACGTCACAGCCTAAGTGTCCAGCAATATAGCATTTTGTATTCTGTTAGTTAAAAACAAGACAGGTTTTAAAATAAGTATGATGTACCATGGAACATTATGTATACACTGCAACAGAGGTTTCAAAGGGCGGCTTGAGACCAGTGTCCGGATTAGACATTTTGGCTGCTTCATCTAGTATTTAATTTGAATTATTTACCAGTATTTTAAAATCTGGAGGTTACACATTAAACAAATTCAGATTTCTTGCTTCTCCTGAAGATTTGGCAACTCTGGGCCCACATTCCCAAATGGCAGCATTTGGCTATAGTTGAGTAGCTTCTAATTCCATTAAATGGAAAACCCCCAGTTTTCTGCAGTTCCAAGCCATGTCCACTAAACTCATTTATGTTGTCTGCCGAACCCTTGTAGGCATCTGAGTGGTGACCCTTGTGTTAATGAATGGGATAGATTTGTAAGCAAGTCTATTTTATATTCTGTATAAAACCAAAATCAAGCTGGGAAAACAAGATGCAGAGCAATCTGCATGACATGACCCTAACTTCCTTAAAACAAAATATATGCATGCATAGGATAAAAGTCTGGAAGAATAACACCAAACGGCAAGAAGGAGGACAGCTTCTAATTTTATTTAGTGTGTTTGTATATTGTTTCTATTTTTTATGTGTACTACTTTAGTAATTCTGTTTTCAAAAAGTCTCCCCAGGTTATCGAGATTATCTGGATGCCATGTTTGGGAAGTTTGGTCCAAAACAGGGGTCCAAGGTCCACTGAGTGTGCAGGGGGAACCCCCTGGGATGCTTGTCACAAAGCCGGCCTCCTGCCTCTTGTAGCAGTGTCTATGAGGTACGGGAGGAAGTTCTAGGAATCTGCATGTTTAACAAGCAACCCAAGGGATTTTAACAGGGCATTTGATAACCTTGTTTTGATAAACACTGGCCAAAGGTAGACGATGAGGGAAAGGCCTCTACTCTCTGTTAGCTACTTGACATGGGCAGATCTTTTCCTTAGGACTCTTATCTTCCCTGAGACAGGGAAAAGGCAAGACTGAAGAGGGTCAGTCTAAAGGACTGACCTAAAAGCTCTCTGACACAGAAGAACCTGGCTCACTTAGGTCTCTGTCAATTATTTCTTAAAGCATCTAAGACCCCACGCTTTCTCAGTGAAGTGGCTTATAGCTACCAATTTCGAGCGATTGCCTCCTCTGAAGGCACCAATTCTTAACGGCAGCTCACTTGGGTACGACCATGTGCTCTGGAGTAAGAGCAGCAGTGAGTCAAGGAACTTAAATCTGTTTCTGGCTCCAAAAGTGCTTTATGATGCTTGTCCTTTGTGCATCTTGGTCTCTGGGTCTAAAATTAGCACCAACATCCTGCCCAGGCAGAACTGAGATGGACGAAGTTTACCAGGGTAGAGGCTGTCTCTTTGGTCAACACTACAGTGCCTAGAACAGAACTGCACAAATGCGTACTCTTTAGAACCTCAGTCAAGTAAATCCCACAAAGCTGTTTATATGTCTAGTTTTTCTATTTCTCTCTCTCCCTTTTCCCAGTTGAGGAAGAGTAAATATTGGAAAGGGAGAACCTGTTCTGAACAGGGAGAAGCTAAGGCGTTTGTGTCAGCTTCCTACCTTATCAGCCTTTGTTTGGGCTTGCCTCCCACCCCAGCTTTTGCAGCAGAATCCAGAAGCTCATTTAAAAACTGTTGTAGCTTGGAGAATTAATAGAGGATTCCATGGACGTGGAGGTCTTCCTGAATATGCTAAATAAACCAAGTTAGATCACTTACTCAATACAGTTGTAAAGACGCTTTTTCCCACGGTTTATGTCTTCCAATTTGGACGGAGGGCAGGAAAGGCACAATTCCTGGAACTCAAATAAGGAATAGAAATTCCCAACATAGCCTCTTAAGAGAAGTCTCTGAAAAATACTTTACCAAGAAAAACTGAAGTGTAAAGTGATACCTCAAAGAAAAAAATGCTGGTACTCGCAAGACCATAAGTTTCACAGATGTGCTTCAAAACCACTTCTCAAAGTAATCTGTTGCAGCAGTCTTTGGGTTTATGAAGGCTGCCAGGCTCACAGTTCCACCATTGAGCTCCATGACTCTGTAATACCGCATGTGTAGAACTCGGTACATCAGAATGCTTTGCCATAAAGATAGTACCAGATGGTGATGTAATTATTGTACAGGCCGTACACTATCCACCTGTCCTTGCAAAAACTCCCTCTGCAGACATGCATCTAGTTGACACAAAGGAGCTATTTTGAAATGTGGTTTGGAAGTGTTTTTTTATCTCGTCTACTTTGCTTTGGATTATCCTTTCATTCACCAAACAGTTGTTCCAGGATGTTGTGCAATGGCTAAGCGATTACAACCAATAAAGAGCTATAGTCTAAGCTTTCAGTCTTCACAACACACAGCAGAGGGCTGCCTTCAAGCCTAACCACACTTGAAACGACGATCGCCTAATGTTTAAATTAAATATTGTGCTGACGAGAAGAGGCCTTTCAGTAGTGTTTTTGCAGGCATGTTAGTTACATTTATTTATTTATTTTATAAATTTATTTATTATTTATTTTTGGCTGTGTTGGGTCTTCGTTGCTGTGCGTGGGCTTTCTCTAGTTGCAGCGAGCGGGGGCTACTCTTTTTTTTTTTTTTAGAATTTTAGATTTTTTTTTTTTTAAATTTTATTTATTTATTTATTTATGGCTGTGTTGGGTCTTCGTTTCTGTGCGAGGGCTTTCTCTAGTTGTGGCAAGCGGGGGCCACTCTTCATCGCGGTGCGCGGGCCTCTCACTGTCGCGGCCTCTCTTGTTGCGGAGCATAGGCTCCAGACGCGCAGGCTCAGTAATTGTGGCTCACGGGCCCAGTTGCTCCGCGGCATGTGGGATCTTCCCAGACCAGGGCTTGAACCCGTGTCCCCTGCATTGGCAGGCAGATTCTCAACCACTGTGCCACCAGGGAAGCCCGGGGGCTACTCTTCATTGCAGTGCGCGGGCTTCTCATTGTGGTGGCTTCTCTTGGGGATCAAGGCTCTAGGCACGCGGGTTTCAGTAGTTGTGGCACGTGGGCTCAGTAGTTGTGGCGCACGGGCTTAGTTGCTCCGCGTCACGTGGGATCTTCCTGGACCAGGGCTCGAACCCGTGTCTCCTGCATTGGCAGGCGGATTCTTAACCACTGCACCACCAGGGAAGTCCCTAGTTACATTTAGAATTAAGACCTGCCTAGAGAAGAAGGAAACTACTTAAAAACTTGACAAGGTTCCAAAGATTCATAATTTATATGTAAGATTCTGCAGCTAACTCCAAAGTACCTTTTTTTTTTTTTTTTTTGATCATGATTGGATGCTCCTTAGAGCAAGTTGTTTAGTCAGGCAAGTTGTACAGGGAAAGTCTGGCCAAATCCAGCTTCTTCACACCGCTACTTGAGTCATGCTAGCTTGCTGGCTCGATAGATTGCAATATGTAAGACACTCAGATCCCACAGGCTTTGATCAGGTTGCCTGAACTTTATCAGATGTTTCTGGATAAGATTGAGTGCTCTATGACAAATGGGCATGGGATGAAAGTGATTCAAGGGCTTGAAAAATCCTAAACCATAAGATAACTTCTTTTTTCTTTATCTCTTCCACAGTTTCTGCCTCAATACATTTAGAAGGGACTCACTAAATGTTACTGAATGATAAATAAATGAATAAATGGAGAGATAGAAGGAAGGAAGGGTTTATTTGGTGCAGATTATCCAGATTTTTGGTTTCCCAGGCTTGCTTTTCCTCTCTTCTGAGCCCACCTTTTTGCCATCTCACTGTTGATGAGCAACTTCATCTGAGAAAGGGTGAAAATTGGCACGATATACAGTGGCAAACATACCAGTCAGTTCTCATCGTTAACCTGCTTTTGTGAAGGGTTTTGATGGAAGGAGGTGCACTTCAGTGGAAAACAGGTAGGGAGAGTCTGGTTCTTTGTGCCAGAAACTGCTCTTCCCTTCCTTCAGATACGCCGGTACTGGCCCCCACCTGAAGCTCCGGCTGAGCCTGGTTGTCAGTGCCGTCTAGGAACTGATGGGCTGCATCTGTTCTTGCTTGGCATGGCTTCCGCAGCCCCCTGCACATCTCTAGAACTTGGCCTTGGGCCCCTTCCTGCTCTGACCTGTTTTGGTTGCCTTGTTCTTTTTACTATCTGTTAGGCTCAGATCCCAGCTGTTCATTTGTGTCTGACCTTTTGCCTTGCTCTGACGTCTGATTGCTAGACCCTCTCCGTTCTCAACTACTCATGGCGTTCCAGATCCCCAGGTGGGTTCTGGACTTTGCCCTAGCCCCCTCCCCAGACTCTCCTTTTCCTTCTAGCCTACACTCTAAGCTTTGCCTTAAGCTTTTCTGATACTAGCTCCTATTGCCATCTATATAGTCTTAATTCTGACGGTAGAATTGTTAATTTCCATTTATTTCAGTAATAAAGACATAGCTGTAACTCAGGGTGATTCCTACACTAGAGGAAGTTACCTAGTCTATCATTAGTTTCCTTGTCTCTCTCCCTGACTGAAGCTAAGCTTCTTGACGGTATGCACCTTTATTTCTCAATACAATTCTGATGAGTGTTTCTGACAAAGGAACTTGTTAAGAATGGCTTCGTTACACATCTCATCTCTCAAGTTTTACTCTCAAGTTAACAAAGCCTCCGCTAACCAGAATCAAGTACAGTTAAACCACTAAGTTTACAAACTGATAAATCCCTAATAAATTAAAAAGATATAGGGCAGTGTGGGTAATAATGGGAATGTGCGCAGTGTGAAGTCCTACAGACCTGGGCTGGAATTCTCCCTCTCAGCAAACCGGTTAACATCTCTGAGGTTTAGTAGTCTCACGGCAAGAGAGAGATACTAGTTTCCTAAGAGAACTGTTGTAAGGATTAGAGATCATGTATACAAAGCATTTGGTATACAGTGAGCCCTCAGTAAATGGAAGCTAGTATCGGGACTTCCCTGGTGGTCCAGTGGTTAAGAATCCACCTTCCAATGCAGGGGACGCAGGTTCGATCCCTGGTCAGGAAACTAAGATCCCACATGCCGCGGGGCAACGGAGCCCGTGTGCCATGACCACTGAGCCTGCACGTTCTGGAGCCCACGTGCCACAACTAGAGGAGCTCACGACGAAGAGCCCGTGTGCCACAACCCGGACCCGACACAGCCAAAGAAATAAATAAATATTAAAAATAAAATAAAATAAAAGCTTAAAAAAAAAATGGTAGCTAGTATTCTTGTTCTTGGAGCCAGAAAACTTGGATACCACTCTCCGCTTTACTTATTAGCTACGTGATCTTAGAGAATATTTTTCAGACTTACTTTCCCACTTTGTAAAATGGGGAGAATAATACCACCTTATCTCATGGGTTGCCAAGAAATTCAAATAAGTTATGCAAATATTATTTGTAAACCTTAAAACACCATATAGGTGTTAATGATTACCGTCATGTGTTTGAAGATTAAATGTATCTCTGCTCTTATGGCACCTGAGTTAAAAAACAAAACAGAATGAAACAGAACCCTAACAGGCAATAAAAGTAATGTTAGATATTTCTGGCTAATTGGTTGGTTTTATGCTGATACATGCTACTGAGTTCATAAATTATTAAGATAGGATAATTATCTCTTGCATTGCTAGAGTCAGGCTGGGCAGGATGATTGGTTACATGATTTCTGGAGAACTTTTTCTAGTCCTCTGCTGTTCTCAAGAACACAGGGGTTTGAGATTATTAGCAAGACCTTGTGAAATCGCACCCCATCACCCTAATATAAGAAGTATCGTAATGCTTTTTTTTAATTGTACAGATTGGTCTGACCTAAAAAGATTTTTAAAACTCCCAGGACAGGGCTTCCCTAGTGGTGCAGTGGTTGAGAATCTGCCTGCCAATGCAGGGGACACGGGTTCGAGCCCTGGTCTGGGAAGATCCCACATGCCGCGGAGCAGCTGGGCCCGTGAACCACAATTACTGAGCCTGCGCGTCTGGAGCCTGTGCTCTGCAACAAGAGAGGCCGCAATAGTGAGAGGCCCGCGCACCGCGATGAAGAGTGGCCCCCGCTTGCCACAACTAGAGAAAGCCCTCGCACAGAAACGAAGACCCAACACAGCCATAAATAAATAAATAAATAAATAAATAACCAAAAAAACCTCCCAGGACAGCTGACCTCCATGTAGCTCTGGAGAGGGGAGACAGAGGTCCAGAGGCCACGGCACCCCACCAGGCCTGGAGGCTGAGCCCCTGAAAATAACCTCCTTTCTAAGGCTAGACCTCCCAGTCTATGAAACCACTTATACGTATTTAGAAGAATAAAGGCCAGTGGTGCCTATTCTTCAGGGTTCCAATTACGTAATTCTACAAGGATCTACGAGGCTCCCCTTGAAAACTAGTGAAGGCTTTCCCTAAACCTTCTGTGGATGCACTACTTCATCACTCCCGTAAGATTCACTGCAGGGCTACCGGCAAACGAATTTTTCTCCCGTAAGCACAAATTTGTTTCCTGTATTAAAAAACGAAGAAAATCATTCCATTTGCTACAAAGGCCAGTGGGAGCAGGCTGGTCGGGAAATACAAAAGTAGATATTCTCATTGCAACATCTTTCTCATTGTATGGCATCCCAGATGCAAAAAACATTACCAGCTGTTTTTTTGCTTTTTCTTTTTTTCTTTTATAGGACTTCAGTCTTTTGAGTCTTATTAACCAGAAATCAAGTCATCTAAAAAGGTGGGGGAAGTACGGATTAAGAGTGGCATAACAAGCATCTGCAGAAAGATCAGTCCTGGTCCCAAATGAAATTACGAGGCCATTAGTTAGGCATATGTAATGAAACCAAGATACAATTGGAAAGGGACCAAAATAACATTTATCTCCTGAAAAAGTGTAGAGAATATATCTGGCTAGGTTGAAAGAATAAATGCTGCATTTTTGATATGAAGATTGCTTTCACATAGAGATACTTAAGTACAAAAAAATGTTTTCTAAAACAAGTGCATAGTACTTTCACCATTTTACTGGTTTGGGATATGAACAATATGTCTCTGAAAGGGGGTTTATTTTTTTGTCTTACATTCTTTTATTTTTTATATATATGCAAATATGTTTTATGTACAATAATTGGTTCTATCAAATGATCAGACCAAGACATTCTATTGGAAATCTTCCCCAAAATAGATTCAGGTGAAATCAGATATTTGTGCACTTCGTGGACTACCAGCACTTGAGACTGCATTATTGATTTCAGTTTTGAGATCATATACATAATTCAAAATATACATGAACTGGGTTAAGGTGATAAATGTGGGCTGAAAGAAACCACAGGATTCAGAACAATTAAACTGTGTATTTTGCTGGCATTTGAGCCACACTGTGAACAGAACACGTGGGTATCCCATAGCTCTTTTACTGTGGGAGAGGGGAAGCAAACAGCTGATATGACCTGGCAGAGGCTTCTTCGCCAAGGGCTCCTTTCTTCTCCGCCTCTGCCCCCTTGGGTTCTTGTTTCCGTGTCATCCTCCAGGGCGGCCTGGGCTGCACCTTCAGCCAGCAGGGAACAGTGCAGCCACAGGAGGAAGGAGAGTTCCTTGGCTATGCCCGTGGGTTTTTTTTTTTTAATTTATTTATTTATCTTATTTATTTAGTTTTGGTTGCGTTGGGTCTTTGTTGCTGCGCATGGGCTTTCTCTAGTTGTGGCGAGCGGGGGCTACTCTTCGTTG
Source organism: Balaenoptera musculus (assembly GCF_009873245.2). Classification (NCBI taxonomy): domain Eukaryota; kingdom Metazoa; phylum Chordata; class Mammalia; order Artiodactyla; family Balaenopteridae; genus Balaenoptera; species Balaenoptera musculus. The sequence goes on from NC_045786.1 coordinate 148,439,347, forward strand.
CGGTGCGTGGGCTTCTCATTGCAGTGGCTTCTCTTGTTGCGGAGCACGGGCTCTAGGCGCACAGGCTTCAGTAGTTGTGGCTCGCGGGCTCTAGAGCGCAGGCTCAGTAGTTGTGGCGCACGGGCTTAGCTGCTCCGCGGCATGTGGGATCTTCCTGGACCAGGGCTCGAACCCGTGTCCCCTGCATTGGCAGGTGGATTCTCAACCACTGCGCCACCAGGGAAGTCCCTATGTCCGTGTTTTGATGGTCAAGTCTTCCTCTGCCGGTTCCCTTTTACCCACGGGGTGGCTCACCGGCTGGAGGCAATCGGAACCACAGCCAAATCTTAAACCTTGTGTCCACGTTCGTCCCCTTTTCATCCACTTGAATCTGGAATTTCATTATGTCACCACGTGTACAGCCCCCACAAATCCAGTCCCAACATGTTTAGATGTCTTGTCGAGGGACCCGTTTCTAGAATTTTCATATGATCAACAAGCTTGTGACAGAGCGGGGCTGGAGCTGACAGCTCCCCTCTTGGGCAGGCGGAGGCTCCGGAGCTGTGGGCCGCCTGGGGCGCCAGCTCCAGCCACCGCCCCTTGTGGGCTTGCGCCTGCCTGAAGGGTTTTAAGGAGGCAATAAAACAAAGAACGAGGAGCAGTGCTTTACAGTTGCTCTATTCCATCCTGGTCCTTGCTTCTCTTTATCAGTCGTTTTTATCCTTAAAATAATCCAACTATAGGCCTGGTGGAAGACTACCCGGCACGTTTTTAATGAGCGTGGAGAAACTCTTTAAGGCTGAGATACAGAATGTAAAGCAGCAGCAGAGGGAAGTGGAGGAGGCTGGTGGGGAAGGAGGGGCTGAGGGAGCAGGCTGTGGGAGGTCTAGGAAGGCAGGCTTGACCCCTGGGAGTTCAGCATCAGGTAGATCACATCAGCGCAAACTATGAGGCTGGAAAAAAATTGCAAAACAAAACCAAAAACCCCCATCCCACCCCCCAAAAACCCCACAAACAACAGACAATCAGAAAATTAATCATTAGATTTTATCCCCAAATAAATTACAAAAAGTAGATATTATAGGGCAACCTCCAGTGTCCATGGATGCCAATGAATGAACTGTCTTTAGGCTTGAATTCCATCCGGCTACTTAACTGGAGGGATCATCTGCTCAAGGAAGACGGAGATGCTGATTGGTGCCCTGGGCCCATTCAGTCAAGACCCTGCCAGTGCCTGCTGCTCACATTCTGCCCAGAGGCCTACAGCTAGCATCCCTTCGGTTCCTTAGAGACAATAATTCTGTTCTCATGGCAGCTCACAAGGAGGCGCGGATGCCTGCAGGCTTTGCCCTGTGTCACATCCTTCTGCTTTTCCAAAGAGATGCCAGGCCTGAGCCATTCTGCGAAGTTTAGCAAGATTGGGTTTAATCTATGGGAAGAAAGAGAATAACTCCAATTAGCAGTATGAAAAGCCAAGGAGCATATAAGTATTTCCTAATTATGGCTACTCAAATCAGTTTTGATTTCTAATTTCTGGATTCGGAAAAGATTATAGATTTCCTTAGGATAACTGGGACTGAAAACTCAGTCTAGGGGCACATCTGTTCGGGAATGGAAACAAAACTTTTTTCATTTTTTTCACTGTCATATGAAACAAAAAGTTCTTAATGGAGTAAAATGTACTAGATGAGTCAGAAAACATTAGTACCTGAAAACTCCATGCAAGAAAAGACTTTGTAGCCCTTGACAGGAAAGGTAAGCAAAATAAAAGATTTTGGAAAGCGGCAACGTAGACATTCCTATTATGCTCTCACGTTCTGTTTCATTTAAGATTATAACAAGGAGAGAAAATGCTCTTTAGTTTAAACCACTTGGTGCCTTTATTGCATTATCCACATCATTGTTCCTGGACTGCTGAGCAATCAGGGTCAAAGCATAATGTGAAAATGTCCTAAGCTTGGTTTCCTGCCTGAAGGTCCTCAAATCATTACTCTAGAGATCCCTGGAGATGGCTACCATTTCCAGTAAGTACTATCAAGCAACTGGCTGTTTTGGCTACATTTGCCAGCAGTGAATTTGCTGTGTTTCTACCAACCTTCTGTGGCCCCAGAGAGAACTTCTGCATCTTATCAAACCTAGAGCCCGTAGGCAACAAATGTTCAGGATACATCAGTCTGTACATGTGGTAAACTTAAAAAATACAAAGGCATCATATGTAAAATGAGATAGTTCAGCCTAAAGTCCATTTTGAATTTGAGCTAGAAGATGAAATGGTGAGACTTCCAAGAAAACTTCCAATGCATATTTTCAAAACTCTCGTAATTGGGAAAGGATTAAGACAGATTACATCTGGTTAATAGGAACTAGTCTCCTGTTAGTCATTGCTCTACCTGTTTTTCCTGCTCCAAGTGGTCAATGTCAGCTAACGGCAGCATGGAGGGCCTGCCATGAGCACACTGGAACGGCAGCTGGCACCAGGACAGAGCTTCAATAAGGCGACAGCTCTCCTCTAGGCTCAGGTCATCATTAAACTTAATGGCCCCTAAACAAAAGACAGAAACAAGAGGGTATGGTGTGTATGGTGGGAAACCGGTGTTGGCCCTGGGTCAGAGCCAAATATCTGGGAAGAGCAACGTGGTTCTGAGGCTTCTTTCATGTGACTTTAATACTGCTTGAAATTGGCTTCAGGACCAACCTGCACTCAGCTTTTCCTTATGGAGTCACTGTCTGTCTAATCCCTGTAGCAGGCATTCCTTAACTTGTTAGGATTTTGCCTTCAGAGTTTTTTCAAAGAGGCAAGAGCAATATTTTTGCCTACTTCTTAGGTTTGTGAAATCAAGGTCATCTTTCATCCAGAGCCAATCTATCACCAAGATCTCTAATTGTTTCCCTACAGTGTCCATTTTATTTGCTGCTTTTTTCTATTTCTAGCATAACCTTCCTACTCTAAACTCTCATATTGTCAGAAACTGCCTTTATGTATACATTAATTCACTCAGTCAACAAATATTTATTAAGTATATACTCCGTGTTGGAGCTACGCCAGGCAGTGAATGAGATGGATGCCCTCCACCCTCATGATGCTTACAATCTAACAGGTGAGACAAACATTTAACAAATAGTTACACAATAGTTTAAATTATAAGTACTATAAAATATAGAATATCAAAGAATATATAACCGGAAGGCCAAACCCTGTTTAGGAGGGTCAGGGAAGGCTTTCTTGACAAAATGATATTTAATCTGAGATCTTAGGTTAAGAAAAACATGGCTAATTGAAGAATGAGCAGAAGGGCATTTCAGACAGAGGAGAAAGGCAAGCGCAGAACTTAGCACACAAGACCAAGACCAAGGAAGCAGGCTGGAATGTGAAGGGCAAGGTGGAGAGTGATGTGAGAAGAAACTGGAGAGGCAGGCAGAGGCTGGACCATGAAGACCCCTGCAGGCCATGGTAAAGAATAAAATGTTCATCCTAAGAGCAATGGGTAGTCATTGTCAGGTTTTTGGTAGAAGAATGACATGCTCAGAGGAATGTTTCAAAAAGATTCCTCTGGGTGTTGAGGGAAGAATGGCTTGAAGGGGAGCCAGAATAGATGTGGGGAGACTAAGTCAGAGGACTCAACAGTGGCAAGAACTAGGGAGGCAGCAGTAGAAACTGATCACATCGGAGACATTTAAGATACACTCTGAAGGCAGAGATGATGAAATTGGGGATGGAGTAATACGAGGAGTAAAGATAGGATAAAGGGGGGAAGGAGTTTGTGATATTTATAGGAGACAAATTAATGAGGGACTGAGGTTACAAAGCCAGAAAAGACAGGAAGTGAAGAGAGGAGAAGGTTGATGGGGAGAGATCAAATGGAGGGAGGGTGTCTGGAGTGGACACCCCACCATGGTCAAATGATAGTTGCAGGGGATTCTTTGGCTGTCATGATCCCTAAAGTAAGTTCCTACAATACCCTTTTGTATATTTTATCATATTGCGCTACTCAAGAACCTTCAATGATTCTTGCCCTCTGTATAAAGTCTAAAGGCTTTGCTGTGACCTTCTAGGTTTCTATGCTTCCTCACCAGCTTAATTTCCTGATATGCTTTGCTGCTCCTCATATAACTAATTTGTTTCTGCCTTTGGATCTCTGCACAGGCTATTTCCTCCCCTGTAGTAAACTCTCCCTTCCTCTGAATCCATGTCCCTCAGCTCATTCAAAACTTGACTCAAAATGCAGTTACTCCTCCACTCATATAAGTCAGTCTGCATTATGGTCCAATATATATGGTGGTATTTTGCTTTGTAAAAGTAATTTTTTAGGGTTCATTTTTAGTGTATTGTTTCCTGATCTAAACTGAACCCTCCAAGAGGCAGGTGATAATTGTGTCTTCTACTTCTTTCATAAATGCTGAACCCTGCCAGCGCACAGCATGCAAAGGCACTCAATAGCTGGTGTGTCGAGAGTCTTACCATGGCAGGCTTGGGATGCCAACACCTTCTGGACAGTCAGTGGCAAAGTCCCTTGGATGCCTCCTGTGGTCTGGAGTAGCTAATGCATAAACACATCCTTTGTTAATGGAAAAGCAAATGGGACAATGGAGCCTTCTGTGTGCGGTGTCTCTGTGTGAAACCCCAAAATAAGAGAAAAGCTTACCTCCACTTGTTCTTGAATAAATTCCTACAAGGAGAAAAAGGAAAACAGGCATTAATCGATTGCTATGTTATAATTGCCCTTTGATAATTTACAAAATATTCCAATTTTCTTCTTTAAAATATGCCTCTTGAAGAAAAGAGTTCCAGCAATATAGCACTTAGGTGCAAATAATTTATTTGTTGTAAGGCACTTTGAATACGAAATACCAAGACAACTGAAAGAACTCTTACTGAATGGAGAATGTATTTAGCTACTGAAGCTTTCTCCAGAGATAGCTCATCAACTCATGAGGTTATATAACTGGTAGCCTAATGCCTCAACTGAATATCAGGGAGGTTTCTCACTAAGAGGCTGTCTGTTTGCATTTATAATCTTAGCTAGAACATGTTTAATACTGCACATAAACAGAATAAATACACAACAATCGTCAATACAACTATGCACTCAGTAAAACACTTGTTTAAATATCATAAAAGTAAGTAGTCACTTAGTTCCCACAGGCATTTTTTGTGTGTGACAATTCCCTTCAGGTCAAAAAGCTTACTCTCTGAGGCATTTTGTTGAGAAATTTCTCCTCCTTTGCATATCTCTGTCCCTAGGGTAGCCTTTTCAATAGTAACATCCCTGCAGATGTTAATATTTACAAAAGCACTAAAGAAATTTAAAGCAGACACTATTTCATGCTACTAATTTGTTTACCCTCTGGAGGTTAAAAACTGTTTTGAGATATGGCACATTTAATAATTTCTTTATAAGAAAACACAGGATTTCTTTACTCCTAGAAATGGCTATGTATAAATTAGCTTCCTGGGAATTCCCTCGTGGTCCAATGGTTAGGACTCAGAGCTTTCACTGCTGGGACCCGGGTTCAATCCCTGGTTGGGGAACTAAGATCCCACAAGCCAAGCGGTGTGGCAAAAAAAAAAAAAAAAAAAATTAGCTTCCTAAGATTACAACATGATAGACTTTTTTTAAACCACACTCAGAAAGTTCTCTTCCCGAAAACTTAGGAAAAACAACACTCTGACATAAACCACAGCAAGATCTCTTTTGACCCACCTCCTAGAGTAATGAAAATAAAAACAAAAATAAACAAATGAGACCTAATTAAACTTAAAAGCTTTTGTACAGCAAAGGAAACCATAAACAAGACAAAAAGACAACCCTCAGAATGGGAGAAAATATTTGCAAATGAAGCAACAGACAAAGGATTAATCTCCAAAATATACAGACAGATCATGGAGCTCAGTATCAAAAAACAAACAACCCAATCAAAAAATGGGCAGAAGACCTAAATAGACATGCCACCAAAGAAGACATACAGATGGCCAAGAGGCACGTGAAAAGCTGCTCAACATCACTAATCATGAGAGAAATGCAAATCAAAACTACAATGAGGGACTTCCCCGGTGGCGCAGTGGTTAAGAATCCACCTGCCAATGCAGGGGACACAGGTTGGAGCCCTGGTCCGGTAAAATCCCACATGCCGTGGAGCAACTAAGCCCATGTGCCACAACTACCGAGCCTGCACTCTAGAGCCCACAAGCCACAACTACTGAAGCCCGCATGCCTAGAGCCCATGCTCCACAACTAGAGAAGCCACTGCAATGAGAAGCCTGTGCACCGCAACGAAGAGTATCCCCTGCTCGCCGCAATTAGAGAAGGCCTGCACGCAGCAACAAAGACCCAATGCAGCCAAAAGTTAATAAATAAAAGTAAATTTAAAAAACTACAATGAGGTATCACTTTACACCAGTCAGAATGGCCATCATCAAAAAATCTACAAACAATAAATTCTGGAGAGGGTGTGGAGAAAAGGGAACCCTCTTGTACTGTTGGTGGGAATGTAAATTGATACAGCCACTATAGAGAACAGTATGGAGGTTCCTTAAAAAACTAAAAATAGAATCACCATATGACCCAGCAATCCCACTGCTGGGCATGTACCCTGAGAAACATAATTCAAAATGGGCAGGGTGGGATAGGGAGGGTGGGAGGGAGGCTCAAGAGGAAGGGGTTATGAGGATATGGGGATATATGTATACATATAGCTGATTCACTTTGTTATTCAGCAGAAACTAACACAACATTGTAAAGCTATTATACTCCAATAAAGATGTTTTAAAAAAAAAAAAAAGGACACATGTAACCCGAAGTTCATTGCAGCACTATTTACCATAGCCAGGACATGGAAACAACCGAAATGTCCAACAACAGATGAATGGATAAGGAAGATGTGGTATATATATACAATGGAATATTACTCAGCCATAAAAAGGAACGAAATTGGGTCATTTGTAGAGATATGGATGGACCTAAAGTCTGTCATACAGAGTGAAGTAAGCCAGAAAGAGAAAAACAAATATCGTATATTAACACATATATGTGGAATCTAGAAAAATGGTACAGATGAATCTATCTGCAGGGCAGGAATCGAGACACAGATGTAGAGAACGGACATATGGACACAGGGGGTGGGAAGGGGAGGGTGGGACAAACTGGGAGATTAGGATTGACATATATACACTGCCATGCATAAAATAGATAGCTAGTGGGAACATGCTATAAAGCACAGGAAGCTCAGCTTGGTGCTCTGTGATGACCTAGATGGGGGAGGGGGGTGGGAGGGAGGTCCAAGAGGGAGGGGATATAGGTATACATATAGCTGATTCATTTCATTGTACAGCAGAATACAACATTGTAAAGCAGTTATATTCCGATAAAAAAATAAAAATAAAAAATAAAAAGAATTTAAAAGTTTAAAACTTCAAAAAAAAAAAGAAAATTCTCTTCTCTGCCTCATTTACAGACGAGTCCACCATACTTATAAATGAGCACAGTTACCAAGAGCTAGTTGGTAGATACTATGTAGTTTTTAAAAGCCACATATTTCCCCAAACAAACCTAAATAGAATGATGTCTCATAATACCTGACCCACTAACAAAGTTTAGTGTGGATACAGATCAAACCTAACTTCTTTGCTATTCTCTCTTGTGCTTATATATCTGGGACTTGTAAAACATCAGTCTGTAAGCATGCAGAAGGGGAAACGGATCTTATTCTCTATTCATTTCATATTTCAAATGTTCAATTTCAAATTGAACATTAATGCTAGATAATTTAATATGTAAAAGGCTCATTCATTAGGCTAGAGGATAGAACTTCATAGAAAGATGTCTTAGTGATCTTTCAACTGCTAGATCCAAGTAACTACCTCTTCTTCAAGATACCAGAACTGTTCCAGCTTCTTTCAGAATCAACAAAATCTCTCCTGATCAGCCTGACTTAACATAATCAAGACTTGCTGAAACCATAAGCCTTGTTTCAGTTTGAGGTAAACTTCTTGCCAGTACTCTTTGAAGTCACTTTAGGAAAAGTTTTCATTATAATTTTCTCGTTAAATACTTAAGGATTGAATTACTATAAAAGATTCTAACAGATCCTATCTCTTGGATTTAAGACAATTTGGAGGAGGAGCCTTGGAGAAAATAAGCTCTGTTGGGAGAAAAGAGCGCTGCTGAAAGCCAAGCAGAGGTGGTCTGATCAAAGGGCAATTCTGGGAAGGGTAAAGTCAAGATGATCCCAAAGCTGGCACGTTAGCTGCCTCTTCCTCTCAAATGTCTTCTCACACTTAGACTACAAACATGTTCAAGTCTCTCCCATCTGAAAAGAAACAAAAACCTTTCCTCCACCTGTGTCCTGCCCCATACTTCCTGACACCCTTAACCTTTAGCTGTCGCCCCCATCTCTTCGGTATGTAGCCGAAGTCCGGGAAAGAGAGGGCTCCTTAGCTCCCCTTTCTCCCTTCCTGCATTCCTGACGCCCTGCCCACCCCTAGGAACAGATTCCACAAGGCAGGCAGTGTCCTCCGACAGTCAAATCCAACTCCTCAGGCTTTACTCTCCGGCCACTGTTGACCATTCCCTTCTTGCTTAAAACTTCCCTTGGCTGTGGCAATATTACCTTTCCCTGCTTTTCCTCCTCCTTCTCTGACCAAATATTTTCAATCATCCTTTACAGTCTCTTCTTTTCAGCAGTAGCTTTCCGGACCTTTGCCAAAACATATACACCCTGAATGCTGGTGTTCCACAGCCTCCATGCTTGGCTCTCTTTTTATCCTCATATTCTCCCTGAACAATCGCATGTCTGTTAGACCCTTCTCCAGCTTCTGATATTATCAAAATATATACAGTTGACCCCTGAACAACACAGGAGTTAGGGACACCAACCCTCTGTGCGGTAGAAAATCCTTGTATAACCTTACAGTCAGCCCTCTGTAGACGCGGTTCCACATCTGGGAATTCAAACAACCGCAGATCCTGTAGTAGTGTAGTGTGTATTTTTTGAAAAAAATTCGAGTATAATTGGACCCGCACAGTTCAAACCCATGTTGTTCAAGGGCCAACTGTATACTGTTAACCCCCAAATAGATACTACAGCCCTGACTTCTTTCCCAAGTGCTAGATCTCAAAGTCTGTCCATCCACTGGACATCTCCATTTGAAGGCACATTCAATGTGTCTAACCTAAGGCTCATAATCTCACTCCCTAGCCAGGTGTACTTCTCCTCCTCTGTTTCCTTTTTCTGTCAACGGCACAATCCCTCTAAGTCATCTGAGTGAGAACCCTCAGAATCATTACTTATCTTTTCTCCTTTATCTCTTTTATATTCTCTTGCTCACCAGGTCCTCTTGATTCTACCTTCCAGATTATGTTTCAAATATGTCCCTCCTCTCCATTCCCATTGCTACTGACTTAGTCAAATCTTCATCCTGCCTTACTTGCACCAGTGCACTAGCCTCTCAACTGCTCTCTACCTCAAATCTTTCCTATATCCATGTATCCCACACTTTATCCACTAAATCTATCTTCTACTTTTTATTTTTAAATATTACTAAAGTAATTCAGATTTCTGGAAAAAATGATAGACTGAGTTGATGTGGATTTTCCTGTGCTCCAAACAGAAAGAGCTAAAGAAGGAGTTAAGAAACCACAATGAATAAAAAAGGACACCATGAAAAAAGAACAGATAGATCTGAGAAAGAGCCAAATAAAATTTCTGGAAAAAATAATAGTCATTGAAATAAAAAACTCAGTGGACAAGTTAAACAACTAATTAAATAGTAGATGAAGAGTGAACTTAGTTTACTGGAAGATAAATGAGGAAATTTCCCAGAATACATCACAGAGAGATAAAACCATGGGAAACATGAAAGAGAAGGCAAAAGACATGGAGAATAGAATGATAAGGTCCAGTAGACATCTGATAGCATTTCTAGGAGGCAAGAGAGAGAAGGGGGGAAGAAGCAATGTTTGAAGTGATAATAACTATATTTTCCAAATTGAATACGTAAGATGAATCTCAAGAAGGAAATCAAAATAAATCCACACAAAGATATATCATAGGGAAATGGCAGAACACCGAAGACAGAGAAATCTTAAAAGCAACCAGAGACAAAATCAGGTTACCTACAAAGTAATGATAATAAAATTGACAATGGACTTCAGTAGCAAAAATAGAATGTCAGAAGTAACAGAATATTTTTGAAATGCTTGAGAGATAAATAAGAATATGGAATTCCATTTTTAGCTAGACAATCATGCAAATGTGAAGGTGGAATAAAGATGTTTTCAAAGATATTTTATTCCTGGACTCTTAACAAAAGAACTTTTAAGAGATTTACTTCAGTGAAAAGAAAACTGAACACAAAGAATAAGTAGGATGCAAGAAGCAATAGTAAACAAAGAATGGAAAACATTTTGGTTAAGCTAAATAAACATTTACTATAAAATTAAGGTCTACCAGGGGGATTAAAGACAAGGTGGAATTAAAATAGGCAACAAAATGGAAGATGGGAGAAAAGTGGTACAAGAGAAAGGGTGGTAAGGTTTGTGTACGGTTTATGAAGAGAACAGAAGAACAAATTACCTTTAAACTGTGTTATATATGCAAGCTAAAATTCCCCTTCTAAACCAGTAGAGGGGAAAAAAAGAGAAATAAAGAAAACTCTAATAGAAAACAGGAAAGGAGGAAAGAAAAGACAACAAATACAAAATAAATTGTTTTAAAAAAATGAAACACGTAAGTAAAGTATTTAAAATGCAGTGCTAAAGTGTATTTTGCTCTTCTTCATTGGCTGCCTACAGGATGAAATGCAAACTATTCAGCTGAATATGCTAAATCCCTTTATGAGTTGGCCTTAACCACCTATCTAGCCTCATCTAGGCCCACCACTACCTTGTGTGTATCTTAATTCGAGCCATGTGTATTGGTAGTTCCCTAAGCACGGGATCTGCTTCAAGTCTCTGATATCTGTTATTCTGTCTAGAATGACCTTATCCCCTCTTCTGTACTCGGCAGGCTCCTACTGTTCTACAAGACTTTTTCTGAAACAAACAAACAAAAAAACAAATGCTTTTCTGTGATAGTTTCCATGACCTCCACCCTCCTGGGCACAGTAAATATTCTGTATTTCCATAGCACTTTTGAACATACCTCTGCTGGCCAAATTTCATTATAGTATAATTATTTAAATGTCCTTCTCCCTCACCTTGAGCTAATTCATCTTTGAATCTCTGGCACCTGGCACACAGCAGGTTATTTCATAAATGCTTGTTGAATAAAAGATGAATATAGAGAATTTCTAAACAAAGTAGGAGGTTATTAGCACTCAGCAGTTTTCTCAGCTTTTGCAGCTGTCTTACCTCCACAATGCTCTTGGTCACAGTAGATCTCCCTCTTCGAAGTTCACTGGCTTCTCTTTCCACAAAACAGAGTGGTACTTTTCCTACAAGGACCAGAGAATCACTAGTGTCTGGAAATATAATTTCAAGGCCCAGATCTTCCAGATTTTTGTGGTAACACCTAAAGAGATAACCTCAAATGTAAAAGAATTACTTCATTCACATTTCAGTATCAGTTCCAAATACTTGATAGTTTCTCAAAAGCTGCCACAAGCTTTAAAACTTACACTATTTTTCTCACACTTATGGTTGTTTATTTAGATTTTATTATCAAATTTCCTTTTTGATTTACAGTAACCTTTTTTTTCCCCCTCTTTTCCATTGAGAGAATCAATTTGTTTCTATGTCTTGTTCTTAAATTTTTTATTCTTCACTGAGGAATTGCTAACTTCTCCTTGCTGGCACTTAAAGAAGTCTGGCACAAATAAAAGGGCTAAGAACGTTTTGAATCAGCATTAAAAGCAGAGAGATAATTAACAGCCGGAGGAACTGAGAAGTCCTGATTAACGGGATGTAAATAAATGGATCTGCCTCTAATATAAATTATACCCTAGGGAAAATGATTTATTGGCAGTGGCATATTCCCAAACCTTAAATAAATTTAGAGACAATTCTCTCTTTTTTATTTCCAATAATTTGTGCCACCCCGAAGTAGGAAAATGTCCTATCTTGTGACTCATTATATGATTTGCCCCCTCCTTGTGGCCCGGTGTTTTACTTTCTTCCCAGTATGATTATGGTAACAAAAACTAAGAATCTAGAATGTACCAAGGCAAAGCAGAATGGAAGCAATTACTGCAGTAACTTCACTTTCAGAAACAGCACAGCATAAATATTGACCATTCCAAGAAATGGTAAGAGTACTCTAAGCCAACTGCTGGAAAAAATTATCAGGGAAACTCTATCCTATACTCAATAGCTGTGATATAGTGGAAAGAACAGCATTCGGAGTCAGACGACCTGCATCTGAGTGCCTGCTCCACCACTTAAAACTTGTTATGACCTTGAACAAGTCATGTAACCTCTCTTGGTCTCAGTGCCTCAACTGAGATAAGGAACAATAGTTATGCTTATACCCTAGCCAGAGAATGTACATTAGCAACATCACAACCTCATGGTGGTACTAACGATAAGAGTCTCCTTTGTTCCTCTGTCACTGTTATCTCTAGTGGAGGACTTATAGTGGAAGACAGTAATTTTTTTCGACCAGAGCCTTGTGGCTGTTGCTTCTCATAGGAACCTATTGAGAGAAAGATGAATGGGTTAAGAGCAGGAAGTGAAGTCTTCCAGATTCAGATAAAAATGAAGACACAGTCATGGAATTATTATAATGCTTAGCAGCATGTTCAATGTTCAGTTTTAGGCTTTGAATTTCCATTATTAAAGTCAAACTAGTAAATATCTAGTTTGTTTATTCATTTTAGCAGTATTTTCTTAAATAAGAAATATAAGACTTAATCTTACATTCAAATGAACAATGCGATGTTCCTGTAGATAGTCAACAAATGTGGTTTCAGTAACAGAGGCTGACTAATATGGATTACTGGGGAGATAAAAGGGGTTTACTTCACAACCCAGTGGCTCAAGAAGGCTCCCTCATTCTTCCAAAAGGATTTCCCAGGCTCTGAAGAGAATCAGTCAGTACTATTCTCAAATGGTCCAGGGCCTAGAGCAAGAAAGTTTTTCTAACACTTTTTATTGTATCTTTCCCAACTCTTAGGTCTTCATTTTATAAGGAAAAGTGAACATGGAAGTAACATCACTGCCATTCGTCCATGAAATACCTCCCTAGGTCCTCACCTAACTCTACAACATTTGGGGTTTTTATTACGTGACCACAGGAGTAAAGATTTTCCTGGTATTTTACACCTTGGGGAACAGACTGCCTCATATGAGAAAAATGGGTAGCAAAGATTAAAAAGCACATATTGACTTTGGAAGAATCCATAACACATTAGTGATACAGGTTGCCTCTGGGGAGAGAAACTAGGTTGGATGAAGGGCAAGGGTAGAAAAGAGACCTTATTTTATTCCCTTTTGTACCTTTCAGACTTGAGCCTATTGGATTATACTACCTATTCAAAAACAAATTAAATTTTAAAATAAAAACAATATATTGGGCCTTCTGAGCTGCTTGGTAGTCTCTGCCTGATGAACTGTGAAGGTAAACCAAGATCACATGGGCACGTGGAGGGGCATATCTTTGTGCTGAAAGTTGTAATAAAGTAGCCTAATCTTTAGGGTTGATGATAAGGATACAGCAAATATGCCTTTGACCATGTGTTAAGACCCACATCTTTGAATTAGTAAAGTGAACTACTACATTCTTTCAATTATAAAAGAAGCCATACCAGCAGGCTTCAGCTTCATTTTTTTTTTTAATAGTTTTTTTTTTTCAGCTTCATTTTTTAAAACGTACAATTCATCTTTTTTCACAACAGTCACAGCTAGAAAAACTCTTTCAGGTACATTAATTCTGCTGGGGAGTCTCGAATCGTTCCTAGTCCTCAGCAGATCCTTACCAATGGTCAGCTGCTCCAGTCGGATGCGCTCATGGGCAGCATGCTGGTCCACCAAGACTAGCAGGTTTCCACCTAGAAGACCAGCAAGCACCACCGGGTTTCAAATTCTCAGGTCAAGATTAAAATAATCATGTTGTGTTGAGGGAGAAAAAGCTTAATTCAAACTATTTAACAACGTGAGCATAAGAGAAGCATACAAACTGAGCAGTAACAACTGTATCTTTGATTTCCTAAAAAGTTAAAGTTATGGGAAAAACTACAACAAATGTATCCCTGATGAGAAACTCTTTAGTTCATTAGTATTTCATTTCTAAAACATGGTGAAAGCCCTACATTCTTAATGTTTAAATACTGATTTTGCTTTATTAATTCAAATTTGATACAATGAAGGATCATTAAACCACACATTTTATAATCAGCCGACCTTGATTTGCAAGCTACCCCAGAACCCATGAAGCATTCTACTACACTTTAGATCAGAGGTCAGCAATATTTTTCTGTGAAAGGCCAGACAGTAAATATTTTAGGCTTTTGGGACACATGGGTTTCTGTCACAACTACTCAAATATTCATTCTGAACCAAAGCTGCCATAGACATGTGAATATTGTAGCTGTGTTCCAATAAACTTTTTACAGACACTGAAATATTAATTTCATATAATTTTAATGTGTCAAAAAATATAACTTTTCCTTTGCTTTTTTTTTACTATTTAAAAATGTAGTAAACCTGAAACTAATGTAACACGGTAAATTAACTACACATCAATTAAAAAAAAAAGTAAAAACCATTCTTATCTCCCTGGCTGTACAAAAACAGGTTATGGCTGGATCCGGCCCCCAGGCCACAGTTTGCCTTGCTTTAGACTCAGGCTTCGCAAACTTTGAACAGCAGACAAATCACCTGGGGATCTTTTTTTTTTTTTTTTTTTTTGTGATAACTTCTCAATTATATATATATATATATATATTTTTAACATCTTTAATGGAGTATAATTGCTTTACAATGGTGTGTTAGTTTCTGCTTTATAACAAAGTGAATCAGTTATACATATACATATGTTCCCATATCTCTTCCCTCTTGCATCTCCCTCCCTCCCGCCCTCCCTATCCCACATCTCTAGGTGGTCACAAAGCACAGAGCTGATCTCTCTGTGCTATGCAGTTGCTTCCCACTAGCTATTTTATGTTTGGTAGTGTATATATGTCCATGCCACTCTCCCTGGGGATCTTATAAAGATGCAGATTCTGATTCAGTAGGTTAGGGGTGGGACACAAGATTGTGCAAGTCTAACAAACTCCCAGGTGATGTTATTTACAGACCTTGATTTTGAGTAGCAAGGCTTTACACTCTCAGGTGCAAGAGAGAAGCAGAATGTCCTGACCCCAGAGCCAAACCTACAGGGAAATAAATCCCTTTCTCACTGACAGAAGGACTGATTCTCAATTACATTCGTACATCTTTTTAGCTTGTAATTTTATTACTTTTGGCCAAGGGGTTGAGGTTTATTGTTACTGATTATATTGAAATAAAAGTTCTCCTCTTGAATTTGATCAAACTAGATAATGCCTGTTTTTCCTATTTCTACGAAAGATTAAAAAAATTGTTTGTATGACACCATCAAATTCATGGCGTAAGAGCTACTGACTTGAAAAATAAAAAGATTATAATTTTTCTGACAGCATGTTCAACCACAGAACAGGCCCCAAAATGTTGAATTTTAAACTCCTTTGAGGATAGGAGGAGTTGCAGCTGGTTGTGATGAATACTGAACATCCTGTATTGGGCAGAACAATGGAATAAATAATAAATTATGAGGGAGTAACCTCAAACTCAAAACCTGAGCCAATGTGAATTACCAAGAGTCAGGGACCCTATGAAATCAATCCTGCACCTGACTCTGGAGGAATGATTTATAGTCTACAAAATGTTCATGACATTTTCCATTCCTTGAATGAAGCAGAATATATGAAGGTAATTTACTCATGTCAGAGCTGTATTTTTGATATTCCAAAATAACAGAATAGAAGCTTCATCAGGGCAAGGATTTTTGTCTGTTATATTCCTGGCATGTATAATAGCACCAGGCACATAACAGGCACTCAATAAATATTTACAGAATAAATGAATGAATCGTTATTCTTTTTTTTTTTTTAAATGTTAGGTTAATGCTTTTTTTTTTTTTTTTTGGCTGTGTTGGGTCTTCGTTTCTGTGCGAGGGCTTTCTCTAGTTGCGGCGAGCGGGGGCCACTCTTCATCACGGTGCGCGGGCCTCTCACTATCACGGCCTCTCTTGTTGCGGAGCACAGGCTCCAGACGCGCAGGCTCAGTAATTGTGGCTCACGGGCCCAGTTGCTCCGCAGCATGTGGGATCTTCCCAGACCAGGGCTTGAACCCGTGTCCCCTGCGTTGGCAGGCAGATTCTCAACCACTGCACCACCAGGGAAGCCCTGAATCCTTATTCTTTAGAGGATCATAACTGAACAACTGAATTTTATTATAGGTGGAAACATGCAATAAAAAATGCCATTATATGGCATTAATTTCACAATAATTTAAAACAATAATATATTTAACCATTAAAAAAGATGTGCAAATATTAAAATAAAAGTAAGTCAATTATAGGAATAGGTTGCTTTTGGTATTTGTGAGCAACAATAAAAATACTTATATTTTGATTTAGAAAAATTTTTTTATATAAAAATACTCCTTGGTGGCAGCTAACCAATACAGTGACAATCCAGAATCTCAAGAGAAATTTAAATATCTGGAGATTTTGTGGCTACACCCATCTCAGGTGCCATTGGTAGAGATTTTGGTATTAAACAACAAAGAATTCCAGGTAATCAAAACTTTAGAAAACAATCTATTCACTTTCTAGTAGTAAGACTACTAGAATTTGACCTTCACTAATTCTATATTTATGATAATTACGACAAAACTTTTGGTTACTTTACCTTTGATCTGTGATGACATTTACTAAATAAACTTATACTGTAAACAAGATAAAAAAGAATATTTTGAAATACAAAGAGAATGAACTGCTTTCAAACTTTAGAAGCTCTCGTCTGCAGGTCTACCCATCGGGAACCAACTCTTCCAGTGGTGCTCAGGACTCAGCCACTCAGGCCTTTTCCAGAACCTGACAGGATCAAGCATTCCTTGTAAATGGCTCGAGAGTCTCCCAGTTTAAAAAAAAAAAAAAAAAGCCTTCTCGCACCCTCACTCTCCTTAGTCCCTCTTCCATGTCACAGATTTTGGAGTCTCTCCTGTCCTATGTCTTCTCTGAAACAGCTCTCATTTGAAGTCCCTGACCTCCACTGTCTGGAAATCTAACAGATATTTTTGGTCCTCATCTTAACCTCTCGGCAGCACTTAGTACAAAGTCTTGGCTTTGCAACACAACCTTTGCTTGTTTTCTTCCTATTTCTGTTCCTTCATAATCTCTCTTGCTGGTTCACCCTTTTCTACCCAGCTATTAAATGGCGGAATTACTCTAGATTCAGAATATCTCTTCCCCTCCTCACTCTTCACTCTTCTTCTAGGTGATAAAATTTATACACACGACTTCAGTGACCGACTTTATGCTGACAGCTCAGATTTAGATCTCCATGTCAGAATGCTTCTCGCATCCTAGACCTGTAATATTCCTGACACATTCTTGAACATTTCAAAGGGATTTCAGACTGAACTCATGATTTTCACCCTTCTTGCCTGCTTCTTCTCCAGCCTCGTCCTGCAACATCATCCACTCAGTTACATAGGTCAGAAAACCAGGAGTCATCTATGATATACCTTCCCCATATCCAATCCATCACCAAGTCCTGCTGACTTCATCTCCTAAATATCTTTCTCTCTAGGTCACCCTGATCCCAGCTAACCATCATTTCTTAGATATTGCAACATCCTCCTAACAGTCTCTCTGCAGTTACTGGGACTCCATCTCCACACCCGCTCTAGGCTCCACACTGCAGCCAGAGCAGTATTTTCAAAATGCAAATGTGATGTGACTTGTGCCGCTGCGAAAACAAACAATACAAAAGAAAACAAAAAGCCTTCAGTTGTTTCCAATTGGTGCTGGGACGAAGACAAAGCTTGTAACTGGTCTTTAAGATCCGGCTGCAACTTACTTGTCTAGCCTGTCTCCTGCTCTCACAGAAGGAAGGGCTTGCCCTGCTTCCTATCACTGAAGGAGAGGAAAGCACAAATTGCATATTATTCCCTCTGCCCAGAATACTCCTCCCTCCTTTCCTTACCTAGTTAACTTATACTACATATCTCACTTTACCCACAAAACCTTCCCTGACCTCCCTACTAAATCAAATCTCCCAACATAGATTCTTACAGCATCTTGTTTCTCTCCTCCATAACACTAGAGTTAAAATTTTGTTTGTGTAACTATCTGTTTCTCTTGCATGTATATTTTCTCCCACCATTGTATCCCTAGCACAGTCCCTGGCATGCAATAGGCACTCAATCAATATTTGTTGAATGAGTTAATGTTATTATTTACAAATTGTTGTTGTTTTATTAAAGCAGGTCACCAAGAGGTTACATGTAACTCTTGATAAATCTATCAGAGTTCATCATATAAACTTTCTATTATTATAAAGGGAACACATTAAAACATTATTAAAAAGTCAAAGGCTATAAAATATTTTAAAGAGTAAAAGATGAAATTTCCCCTCTGCCCATTTCCATTCTCACTCCCAAGGTAACCACTCTTAATAGTTTAACATGTATATACATGTCTATGTGTATGTATATAAAACTAAATGTACTTTAAAAGTGTTGTTTCATAATATTAATTTAGATTGGTTTTCCCTAATCTGTCCAAATCATTGAAACTGTATCGTATATAAAAAAATAACCTTAAAAGGAGGCTGTCAGAAGACCAGCTGGGGCTTCCCTGGTGGTGCAGTGGTTAAGAATCTGCCTGCCAATGCAAGGAACACGGGTTCGCGCTCTGGCCTGGGAAGATCCCACATGCCGTGGAGCAACTAAGCCCGTGCGCCACAACTACTGAGCCTGCGCTCAAGAGACCGCAAGCCACAACTATTGAGCCCATGTGCCACAACTACTGAAGCCCGCGCGCCTAGAGCCCGTGCTCCACTACAAGAGAAGCCACTGCAATGAGAAGCCCACACACCACAACGAAGAGTAGCCCCTGCTCACCACAACTAGAGAAAGCCTGCGCACAGCAACGAAGACCCAACGCAGCCAAAAATAAAAAAACCAAACAAATAAATAAATAAATTAAAAAAAAAAAAAAAAAGAAGACCAGCTGGTTACTGAGGCTAAACCTCATTCTTACCTGCCTCACCATTCTCTTCAGTCTTAGTGCTCATTACACAGGCAATAAACTTGTTATCCACTTGCTGGAGAACCTGCCATACATTCAAATAAGTGATACAATACTAAATAAAGATTAACAAAGGCATATCTGCATAGAGAGAGACAAAACTGTACTTAATTTAAAGTTGTTTGCATTATAACATTCATATCTAAGACTGAGGACAGGTGCGGATGAACCTGAGGGAGTCATTAGGAAGGAAAAAAGAATAGGCAAGTAGAGTGATCAGAAGACAAAAGAAGAGACTACAAGGAAACAGATAATATGACCAGAGATTGCTAACAAATAGGTCTGAAAAAAATTTGGAAAATGTATGCAAAAGCAAGGAAACCCATTTTGTAGGAGCTAGTCCGTTAAAGCAGTAAGTTAAAAGCCACCGGTGGCTTCAGACCTTGGTGGCTCTGCTCTGCCTAGATCGGTCTAACCTCCTAATTTGTTTCCATACTGAAAATAAGGAGATGAAGACAGCCTGAGTGGTGCAGAGAGAGGGCAAACTAGAAAAGCAGATGAGAGAAGGGGTCGCTTCTGTTAATGGAACTCCTCAATCTGGGGTCTCCTAAGCCATATCATTTGTAGCCTCATACAATAGAGGGTCATTTAAAAAGGGGCATTGTTGCACAGTTAAGGACAATGTCTCTACATTACTTAGTCGATTTACAAATTATTGTCAATATAGAAAGTCAATATATAATCCTTGAAACTGTGAGCCTGAATCCATAATTCATCCCTCCAAACCTGCTCACACTAAAAAGGACACTTTTTTCTTTGAAATTATAATTAATCCTTCGCTTTTTCTTCTGATGATAAAAGTTTCAGAAAGATTAAAAAGAACACATGTGCCTTGACCAGGATGGTCTATATCATCAAATAAATCCAATTTCACAAGAGTTAGTCTAGCTTAGGCCTTTTATATATATATATATATATATATATATATTTTTTTTTTTTTTTTTAATGAGATTTTAAAGTCAATCTTTTACCTGCATCGAGTGAATCATTTCTTTGGTGAAACGGTAAGGATACAAGATGTTGTGAATTTTAACTGCTAGGCTCTCAGCCTGGCCGCTGCTAACGTCAACAGCAACCTAGAAAGACCCAGAACAAACGTCATTTACATTGTAATCTTTTATGTCTGCAGAACTGTTTTACCAAAGATCTCAAAGTGCTTTACAAACATTCATTTTCACAGAATCTATTAGAGGTGGGTTGAATTCAGGGAACTTATAAAAATTCAAAGGCTTTATGAATTATTACTCTTAAATAATAATTTTTGTTTATACACAAAATTACTGACAAACACCAATACTTTCAGAATAACAATTTGCCTGCGCTTCATGAGCAAGTCCTTAAAGACATCTTAACTGATGAATCAGTAACAAATGCTCATATACTCTACACCCGTATTACAACACACAAAGCACATTGTGTGATAACCCACTGAGGAGAGGATGCACACTCAGGTCCAATGGCGAACTGTTCCTCTAGCAGAAGATTCACTGCTTTATCTAATGATAACAGTTTTTATTACCACCACCCTAAATACTTTGCCAAAGCTGCAAGTCAGGGTTTCTGAGAGTGGTAAACACATTCACTATTCACACAGTGGTTACACATGTCTAATCCAAAGTGTCCGAGCTTCCAAACTGCTATGAATTCTGATTCCTCCTCTCTACAGTAAGTATTAATTTCCAAATAAATTATTTGGAAACATGCTCACTTGCCATTCATAATTACAAATGAATATAGTCATTCATGCCCATACCCAATTTAAATGAAATTCAAATTTTTAAATAACAAGCAAAGAAGAATTGCTGCAGACCTACCTCTGGATAACGGGCAAATACTGGGTTGTCCCATTCTGAGAACAAAGACTGAAGCGATTCGGGACCAACAGCATCGTCCCCAGTAGCTACAGCAAAAGGGGACAAGTAAAGTTGGCATCAAGAGCCTCAGAGAAGAGGGTGAATGGTGAATGGTGTCTCATGCTTGGTGTGGTGCAGCCTCAAGACCAAAGATCAGACACATTGTTCCCACATTCTGCAAATGTGCAGTGTTTGCTGTATCTCTAAGTTGTTTTGATCTGTTACTTTTTAAATGAAACTTGATGACTGTATCTTCTGGTATTATAGCTTTTTCTCCAAACTATTTTCACCAGATATTTCAGAATACAAGTCCAGAAGAAAAACCAGTTCAAATTAGTAGCCTCACTTCTTTTAGGTAAAAATATACCTTATCTATTTTTAGAAATGAAGAAAAGAAAAATGATAAATGTCTGTAGCTTTTTTCGCAGATCAGAATTTTGCTTATATAAAACTAATGCAATATGGACTCAGCTCCAATCTTTAAAAATAAGAAACATTTTCTCAATCACAAGACACCACAGACTGCATGATCACACAGTACTGACCTCCTCTGGAAAAGTAATTTCTGATCTAAATGCATGCACTGAATTACTTAGTTCTGCTGTTAAATAGGACCGTGGGGAATTCCTGGTTCCAGGAAGGCACAGCTGGCACTGATCAAGCTCAATAACACAACCATGCTTTGTTTTCTTTAAGCTAGGTGGCACAGTATGTACTAGGTGTTCTGGCAATCTCTGTTAATGCCCCTACCTCTGTTATTCTGTCTCATCACAGTCCTCTCTTCCCGAGCTCTAGGAAGGAAAGGAAGAACAAGGTCGCTTCTAAAAGGATGACACCTGTACTGAGATCCTAAATATAAAAAAGAAAAATCTAGACATTTGAACTCAAAAAATAAACTATTAAAAAATTAAGTTACGTAAAATCTCTTTCTGCACAAACTGAATTAAGACATAAGGCAGACTATTAAACAACAGATTGAGTCAGAAGTTCTTTAATGAAATTATTCTGCTAATTTAGGAATCTGCACTAATGCTTAGTCCTATTATCCATCTATACCAGACAGAATGAGGAAGAATAGATCCCCAATTTACATGCCTCTTATTCCCAATATATGTGTCTCTCTATATGTGTGTGTGCCCAGTATGTGTCTAACATTTATCTCATCATATTACAATTGTTTAGATGGCTGTCCTCTCTAATAGACTGTGGACTCTTGAAAGCAAAGCCAGTTAATCTGCAATGTGGCAGCTCCAAGCACAGTGTGAATGATCAGCAAATGAGTGAATAAATGAATAGATGAATGAATGAAAGGTTCTCAACTTAAATTCCAAAGTCCACTAAGATCTGGCCCAAATTCTACCCTCCTATCTGAAGGATGATAAGATTTGAGTTTTAGGAACAATGCTGAATTTGACAGTTTTGAACGGGGGCAAAACATGATGAAACTATTATTTCAAAAAGATAAATCTGTTGGACAAAAACTGGAGAGAGGGCTTCCCTGGTGGCGCAGTGGTTGAGAATCCGCCTGCCAATGCAGGGGACACGGGTTCGAGCCCTGGTCTGGGAAGATCCCACATGCCGCGGAGCAACTAAGCCCGTGAGCCACAATTACTGCGCCTGCGCGTCTGGAGCCTGTGCTCCACAACAAGAGAGACCGCGATAATGAGAGGCCCGCGCACCGCGATGAGGAGTGGCCCCCGCTCGCCGCAACTGGAGAGAGCCCTCGCACAGAAACGAAGACCCAACACAGCCATAAATAAATAAATAAATTAAAAAAAAAACAAAAACAAAAACTGGAGAGAGATAAATTCAGAATGATAAAAGTAAAGTGTGAGGTGAAATAAGGTTGTGTCACTATTAACAGAAAGGACAGCGTTAAAGACATTTTAAAGAAAAAAACTACCAGGGCTTGGAGACTTGACACTATTCCTTAAAATTACCTTTATAGATCCTCTCTTCTGTGCAATTAAATTTACCTCTTAACAGTTCATCTCATGTGATGTTTTATGTGTGGTTCAACAAGTCCTATTGTTCTGCTACGCAACAGCCATTTCCAGAAAGGTAACTCTCCCTGTGAATGGAGGGTGCTCAGAAGCCATCTTTTCTTCGAACTAGTTTCTAGACCCTAACTACTTAATTTGTCATTATGAATCTCTGACTTAACATGACTCTCAAAAGTTCACCACAAGACTTGCTAACGCAGACGTTAAGCAGGTAGAAGTGTTTTACACATCTAGATTTGTTTAACAGGAGCAGGTGTTTAGGTTGAGTATGGCAGCCAAGATTGCCCCCCTTTGTTTTAGCAACAACCATCTCAGTTTAATGTGATCCAGTTATTTTTTGTCACCATATCAGAAGCAGTTGCGTTTCAGGAAGACGAGGTGCCAGTGCCTTAGATTTACCTCCGATAAGCATTCACTATAAATCAGGACACAAAACTACATACGTTGAAAAACACGTGTGTCTTTACGAGCCGCCTGCTAGTCTCAGGAGCAGTACTGAAGAAAAGGGTTTTCTTCTATTTAATACTTTGAAAGTTACTACAGTGATTATTTTTTTTCACAAGGAAAAAAACTGGAAACCACTGAAAAATAAAAGTCTTATTTAACCTTAAATAAATCAGAGCCTCCTGTTAGAGATACTTATCCTAGGAAGAAATTACAAGTTAATTTGCAATTACCTTCATACTATTTACATTCTTTTGCAACATTCAAGACTTTTAATACAGATGAACATTTAATGTTTATCATCCTGATGCAAAACCAAGATTATTGCCAGATGGAAATCAGTTTTACCATCTCCCAACATCTGGCTCTCAACACGCTGCCAAAACAATGTCACTTTTAATGCTGACTGAGACCTGGGAACTCAGAGTCCTAGCCTAGGCTCCAATGTGGCCTTATGGTCTGATCTAAAAGCCACATTACTGTCTTTCTGAATAACAGCCACTTATACAGATCAAGATTATTAGCATATGTATTATAATAAAGTACATTTGAAAAGTATGATTATAAAAATACATACTTAAACTATATTCCCCAAAATTTACAGTCAAGTTTTTTTCTTTAAAAAAAAAAAGTTTATAAATATACTACTGTACTGAGCCATAGATTTTCCTGGGAAACCTAGGATGATTACAGGATCATTCTGGCCCTTTACCTGGGAGCTGCAGAGAGCAACTTCCAGAAAAATACCACGCTGGCATTGCAGGTGCCTTTAAAGACAAATTTCTTAGACAGCTGTATGTTTGGGAGAGAGGGGAAAGTGGGGTAGGGAAACACTGTAGATCTTCTCAACGATCAATAGCACCATTTTCATTAAAAACTGTCTCACCGAGAGTGGCATGGACATATATACACTACCAAATGTAAAACAGATAGCTAGTGGGAAGCAGCCGCATAGCACAGGGAGATCAGCTTGGTGCTTTGTGGCCACCTAGAGGGGTGGGATAGGGAGGGTGGGAGGGAGGGAGATGCAAGAGGGAAGAGATATGGGAACATATGTATATGTATAACTGATTCACTTTGTTATAAAGCAGAAACTAACACACCATTGTAAAGCAATTATACTCCAATAAAGATGTTTAAAAGAAAAAAAAAAAACTGTCTCACCCTCTTGCACATACCTACACCCATAGACACATATACATACACTTCCATTCTGTATCATTCTTTCACTGTATTTTTATGTTTAAATAATAATAGACCTGGAGAATTTTCACATACATTTTATAATTAAACTTCAAAATGTTCTATCTGCTGAGATAATCTCTTTGAACATGATTATCTTACTCCTCAGCCATTATTCCCACCTTCCAAAGCATCCATGCCAGTGAACACCGTATACTTACCATTCTCAAGTAGAACATCCACAGCCATAGTTGTCAGGTCTTTAGTACAAGCAGCCCGAACATCCTCAGTAGGAGCAGTGAATGTGCTAAGTCCTGTTAGCTTGTTGATATAAACCATTCTTCCCAGGGCTACATCAAAATGCTGCTGCCAATCCAAAGAACATGTGTTCGACTCTTCATTTTCAGAACAAGTTCTTGCTATAGACTCCTCACTCTGACAACAAGTTCCATTTTGGCCAGCTGTGGAATCTTCTCCGTGACTCACTAACATTCTACTCGGAGAGTCAGGACTTCCAATCTGTTGTTCTGAAGCCGTAAGAACATCTGAATCCTTACCGATAACTGTAGAATGATCATAGGGCAGTACTAAAGGAGTTTCTGACATCACAGAGTTCTCTGTTGTATTGTTGTTAGAATATGTTTCACTGTCTTTATTGAAGGGATTACCCTGTTTGACAGAGTCCGACATTGGGATATTGCCACTTTCTGGTTTTTTATGCTCATTTTTAAATAACTTACAAGAATCTAGGGTTAACCCACTGGACAAGTCACTGTCTTTCCTACTGGAATCTGATTGTGGAAGTTCATTAAAATGACTCGTCATCTCCATTGTTTGAGTCTCTCTTTCGGAGCCTTTCAATCTGAATAATTTAGAGGCTAATGATTCAGGTGACTTCTCAACATCCAAAGGCTTTCTGTTAAAATGAGATAACTCCTGTAGAGTCATAGGGCTTTCTCTTAAGCAAGGCATCTGTTCTTCCAAACAACTGTCTTCCTTGGAGAATGGTAACTTTTCTGAATAAAACATGTGACTTACTGGTTGACAACTACTATTTGAATCATCATGTTTCACAGTAGTGAGTTTACAAATACCAGAGTTGTCTAAGTGGTTTTTGTCTTTCCACAGAATGTCAGGTTCAACCTGAGGATTGAGATTGGTAGTGATTTCTAAAGTGATATTTTCCTCCACTTCTGTATTCAGAGTATTTTTAACCTTCCCATATTGCCTCTTAAACTTCTCTAAAGATCCTAGTTGTGAACTTAAGCTTAGCTTCTTATGAACTATGGGTTTGGCAGAACAAATCAACTTACTTGTTTTCTTAGTACCATTTGAAACATGTCTACCCCAAGAGAAAGAGGATGCGTCAGGTAGTAAGCAACCTGTGTGCGATTTTTTACTACTTTCCTGAAAAACAGCAAAATTTTTATAAGTTGCTATAGGTTTGTTCTCTAGCCCATAACTTATATTTGTTCTGCACAATCTTTTGTTGGGCAGTTGAGCAAATTCTTTACTTAAAGTGGTGGTTAAATCTTTGGTGTTTGGAGTCTCAAATGAATGGTGTGTTCTATTTCCAAATGTTTCTTTGGCACTCACAGGACCAGGTTGAACATAATTTTTAAATAAATGTTCTGTTTCAGTTGATTTAGTTTGCTCATTTTGTACCACATGAGTTATGAAGCCAGTGGAACATAATTTAACTTGCCCATAACTAAAAACATTTATTCTTCCACAATTACTAGGTTCTTTTTCTCTTTTCTCTTCTTCTCTCTGAGCACCATGTGCTCCCGATAATGTCCTCTCAACAGGCAGAGGTTGGCATCCCATTTCAGTAGCATCTTTAAATCTCTCTGGTTGATTCTGAATTCTATTATTTTTCAGGATGTTGGCAGCCATGCCATCAGCAGTAGTACTTACTTTCTGTATTTCTAGACCTTCTCCACTCCCCTCAAAGTGATAAAGTGTCTGAAAAGGGCTTGCAAACATTTCTGAACTGGTTCCACATGGATTTTCTGAAGAGTTAAGTTCCAAGCAAGATTTTTTATGTTTCTCATTTGCTCCTGATTCTGATGCTTCAGCCGTCTCTTGTTCTAAGATCCTTGACTCTGAGCAAGCGCTATCTTCGTTTTGTAAAGATGACTCCATTTTACTATGGGCTGGCCCATCGGATTTGTAAGTGTACAAAAATGAATCATTTGTCTTTTTTCTGATACCTTCCGAATCCCTAAAATTCTGTGTGTTTATGTTTTCTACAGGAGCTTTTCTTTTCACAGCTTTTGACTGCAAATTAAACATTTCACAGGAATCCAAAATATTATTACATGCTTCTTGGAAATTGACCTGGTCACACTTCTCATCAGAGGATACTTGCTTCTGAAGAGTGGCACTAAATAAACTAAAATCATTTTCTTCACTAAATTCCTTAAGGTCTTCACTTGATAATTCCACAAATAATTTTTCTTTCTTTAAAAACATTTTTACTCCTTCCTGAATGCAAAGCAAAACAGTATCCCAGTTCTGAAACTCAATCAGAGTTTTTGCTGGCTCCAGGCACACGTCATACTCACAAAAGTGGCACTGCATATTGATTACATATATACCATGGAGTTCTGGGTTAGACCGATGCCGAGGACTTGAATTCGTTTGCCTACTGGCAGAGCCGTTCTTTGGCTTGCATATAATGCTTTCTTTCCTTAATAAAAAGTCAATGAGTTTATGCAACTTAGTCCTTAAAACTAGCCTCTTGTTCACAAACAAAAACTGCATATTCTTATTATAATGTGCTTCAGAGCTGATATAGCCACTAAGCTCAAACTCCTTATATTTAAAATCTATTTCTCTTAACTTTTGGGACTTACCCAGTCCATAAATTTGACAAAATCGGGAACATATGTCTTTGGTTTTAGGGAGCTGAAGAACCATGGAACCAGAAACATCATTTCTCAAAGAGAAAGAAATGGAAGGGTGCATGAGTGAGAGAGCTTCTATCCTCTGCCTAACCTTCTCAAACTCCAGTCTAGGATCCATGCATTTCCTCCTTACAGGTAACTGATAAAATAGGTTATATACGGTGACTGTTGTCCCAGCACTTGGTCTAGTCAAGTCAGCTTCACAAGCTTTCAGGACTTTTCCATTCTGAAACAGCTTCACAAAAGTTTTCATTGACTTGTTTTTCTTGGATGAAATTTCCACAGCACTGGCCATGTCAGCTATACTGGCCAAGGCCTCCCCTCGGAAACCATAAAACCTTGGGTTCTCCAAGTCCTGTACAGAGTCGCATTTACTAGTGAAATAACGATTTCCCACCTTGTCTACATCATCACTCCCCATCCCAAATCCATTGTCTATCACCTGAACTTGGAAGGTTTCCATGTTTACCCTGACAGCCACACATTTTGCTTCAGCATCAATACTATTGAGGGCAAGCTCCTCAACACATTGGCCTAAGGAGCATATAGCCAAACCAGAACGCAACCTGGCTTGTACTTCAACTGACAAGCACTTGATCATGGCAGGTAGAAAGCTGGTGAGAAAGCCAGGCACTGGTTCCCTTTTCTGACTGGAAATAATTGCCTATGGGAGGAAAAACAAAACAAAACACACACACACACATTTAAAGCTTCGGAGTTACATGGCATCAACCATTTCTCTCAAGCTTTATAAAGAAATATTTGAGGTAAATGAAATCTCTTACTAAACCACATTGTAAAACAAAACAAAACAAATTATAGCTCTGATCTCTAGGCAGATCACACAGCTCTTGTTTGGTGCAGTGGATTTAACATCCAAAACAGCATTCATAATTTCATAATTTTTACTGCTCCTCTCTAAATCCCATATGCCCTAAAGTGAAATCAGAATCACACTTGAAGTTGACCTGCAAAGACATGTTCAAAATGCTAATCACTTCACCAAGAACAGATGCCTAAATTCCGCTAAGAAACATTAGCTAGAAATTATTCATGAAAAAAAAGTCCAAGCTAGTTTCATAACATTTATACATTACACAATAACCATGACTTTTAGAAAAAACTTATAATGAAGTGTTAAGACACTGTAATAACTAGGGTGAAGGAACAAGAGAAAATAAAATCAAATTATGTCAAGAAGAGATTAATAATTATTATTATTGGCTAAATGTAGTTATCTCAGGGGAAACAGACTAAGAATGGGAAAGGATAGGGCAGGAAAATTCCTTGTCATTATAAGCCGTTCTGCATTTGATTTTTAAATCTTGTTCATGTATTACTTTGGTAAGTTTTCAGAAGGCCCTTACTATTATTTTGTATTTTGGTCTTCACAGATGGCTTCAAACTACCTTGGCAATAATCATGATGGCAAGGGGCTGTTTAAACTTGATTTTAAGTTTTCTGGCAGGTAAAAAAAATAAGATTATAGTGCAATTAAAGGTCCCCTCCCTTCACAGCTGAGAGCAGCATGGCGGGGGGGAACCTCTCGCAAGTGGTAGGGCTAGTTTTTCAAACCCGGTAAAATCAGAGCGATAATTGCCGATCTGATGATTTCTAACATCATGAACTTTGCAGCCGGCAAAAAATGAGAGGTAAACGTTTAATAAGTATTCTGACTGCTACCCAACTCAACGATTTCCTGATTATACCCAGTCCTTTCAGGGCTCCTGGGACAAATGGGACGACTCCATCCGGGTTCTGAGCTAATAAGAAAGCTTCGGGGAGCAGGGCGGAGGCCGCCTACCCCGCCAGACCCAAGTTCCACCCCCATCCCCTCCCCCAGCTGGCAACCAGAAACCCCAGCCTGCCCAGGCTCGGGCGCCCAGCTGTAGGCAGGCCAGAGGGCCTCCCGGAGCCCCTGCGCAGCCGGTCCGTAAAGTTAGCCCGCAGCGGTCGCCAGGGCCCTTCTAGTGGTAGAAGAGCTCCCGGAATCATCCTTCCGTCGCGTGCTTTTCCCCAAGTCACCTCGTATGGCGCCTCAACAACTCCCTGACACCAACCGCCTCGGACGCCGGACGCGCGCACGTTGGCTCGCAAGGCTCGTGAACGCGAGGCTCATGCACGCGCGAGCCCGCGAGCATGCGCTTCTCAGCTACCCCGCCAAGAACACCCGCTCGTCCCTGACACCCCAATGCGCATGCGCACCAGGTGTTCCCGGCTTCGGTACTCATGTGTGCCGAGGTCTCTTCTCACTAGTACCCCGAATTCTCAATCCTTATCCCGTTTTAGCATGGCGTGAAAAGCTGTTTCTAGCAATTTTTACTTGTTTTTTCTTCTTTCCCCTTCTCTCATCTCTCCTTTGCACGTACTACCATTTAATTCAATATATATTTTATTTGCTTATCGTCTATCTTCTCTCACTAGAATGTAAGCTATATGAAGGTATGGATTTTGTCTATTTTTGTTTGCTGCTGTATCCCCATGGCAAGAACAGTGCCTGGCTTATGTTAGGTACTCAATTAATTAAAAATCCAAAGCCTTCCATTAGAGATCTATAGTATTATTTCAGAGCTGGAAAAGACCGAGAAACTATATAGCTCTATTCTTAATTTACAGATGAGGACAAGACTCCCTTCACTGACTTTTTTGGTATCTTCCCAATACCACCGCAGCTGTCTTTTCTAGTGGAATGAGAGTGGAACTCTAAGGGCATTGTGAGAATAGGTGTTTTGGGACTCGTTAACCAACCTTCAGTTTTTGCTTTGTCCTGTTTTCATTGAAACCTTGTATTTTAAAAAATTGGAATTTATGACAAACTTGTCAAACCCAATAAGCATTTGATATATACTTTTTTTAATGGCTGACTAAACCAAATCAGGAGATTATCTAAGTCTGATGAAGCAAAAGGCTTATTGCTTGTATTAGTTTGCTAAGGCTGCCATATCAAAGTACCAAACTGGGTGGCTTGAACAACAGAAATTTATTTTGTCACAGTTCTGGAGGCTAGAAATCTGAGATCAAAGTGTTGAAATGATGATTTCTTCTGGGGCCTCTGTCCTTGGCTGGTAAAATTGCTGTCTTCTCCCTCTGTCTTCACACATGTTCTTTCCTGTGTGCACACAGGGCTGTGTCCAAATTTCCTCTTCTTATAAGAACACTGGGGCATAGTGGATTAGGGCCCACCCTAATGACCTCATTTAACCTTAATTACCCCTATAAAAGCCCTGTCTCCAAGTGTAGTCCCATACTGAGGTATCCAGAGTTAGGACTCAACATATGAATTTGGGGGGGGTGGATAATTTAGCCCATAACATCAATTTATGTGAATTCCTTACACAGAGGACAGGAACGACAGCAGAAACTCCAGAAAATGAAAAACAATTAGTCCAAAATATCATTTGAACAGCTAACAAATTGAACTTGTGGTATTTGTTCTTATTAGGTGCAATTTCCTGAAGAAAAGCTCATGGAAACTATTAAAAAGAAATGATTAAAAGTAACTGCTTTTTCTTTCAGACTTCTTTAAATTACCTCAAAATTCTCTTCCCAAAGATGTTTATTAAGTAAATACCTCTTATTTTGCCCACAATGAAGTTTACCAAAAAGAAAATAAGTATCCTACATGGAAGGTTCTGTGTTTTTATTGATTAGAATTGTGTACAGTTGTAATCCTTCCATCATACACATAATATACAGTAACTATCAAATATCTGATACTAAAATAACTTACTGACAAATTCTAATATTGAACACAATAATTCTATCTCTATTAAAAATAAAAAAACAAAACCACTGAGTATCTTGGAAAATTTAAATTCAGACCGTTATTTAACAATTTGGAAATCTGAGTAATCCAACTTTAAGATGACTTTCTCATTGTTGAAGCTTGCTCTGTCAATGTGTGATTTGGGACTTCCTCTTGTCTCAAGCCATTCCTGCATATGACGTACTTTGGAGGTGGGACCTTGCAATTGTCCTTGCACTGTGCCCTGGTCAGTGTTCTGGACCCAGCCTACTAATCCGAGCTTTTTACCCTCAGCCTAAGGGAAAGAAAAAGACAAGAGAGAGAAATCCAGTGAGATTGAACAAAACAAAATTAGACTACAATCTCTTGCCAGAATCTTGGCCTAGAATCAAGCCACTGAAACTAATTTGATATTGTCCAGAACAGTCAAAACAGAACTACAGCAAGGAAAATCTCATTGCTGATCTTAACATGCAGTGTTGACCACTTGACTCCATTTCCTTCTTCCACCCTATAAAACCAGGCACCAGAATTTTTCACTATGTCGTCAATCTGGTTAAGTACTAAAGATTTAAGACCAAATCAGATGCTTTCAAAATGATTCCCTAAGGCTGACTGTTGTTAGGATACTGGAGTATATCTTGTTCATTTTCCATCTCCTAATCAAGAATCTACTGGGTATATTAAATAGAAAAAGCATGAAGCTATTTGATCCTTCTTTTTTTCTTTAACCAAGACCACACCTAAATAAATCCAGATGATTAAGTGTCCAATATCTCTTTAAAGATCATTAGAGACTATTTTACAATTTCCTGGGCAACGCAATCCATTGTTCTCACTGTAAAGAAACTGTCTAACCCAAGGTCTTTATGTTGCATCCAAAGCCCACTTTCTCTCATCCTCCTAGAGAAGGAAAAAGCAGCTGGTGATCAGCCTCTAAACACCAAAGTTTCATGAGACTACATTAACTATTGTTTTCACTTGACTTTCTTCTGTCTAAATAATCACAATGTCTTTAATGTTGCATGAGTTTATGAAAATCATCTAATCACTGTAGTTGCTCTTTTCTTAGACTTTCCAATGTTCTTTCCTTTAAATCATTAACTGTGGAATGACTGAAAATTGGGGAAAGGTAGCAATGTTTTAGAGGCAATTTTATTTTTGTAAAATTTCCAATTAAGGATATTATAAAAGTTATTGATTGTTACATTCTATCTAAATAGAAGGGGTTAGATTACAAAAGAAAACGGGAGTTAACTTGATTGCATGTCCAAATGCCAGACTAGTGACCTAGTAAATATGGGAAATTGCTGGAGTTGGCCAAAGAAAATGTTACGCATAGCAAAATTTGTTTGATGAGGAACTGAAGTATTCATCAAATCAGTTACGTTCAAAGCAAAGACATGTTTGCATAATGAACAAAAGAGACTTTGGTCAAATAAATAACAATTTAAAGGATACAGAGGAAATTAAGGAATGAAGAAAAATAAGAGATACCTACAGCATGATTGAGTGTTGTAGATTGTGGCATTAAAAAAGAACGCAGAGAATGGATTTGAATAAGACTCCACATCCAGCTGACTTTGTGTAACAACTGCACTCTTCTACTTCATATTAACCTAGGGGAATGGGCTATCCCTAGTTCTTAGTTACCTTATATGGTAAATTGCTATAGGAATGATTGTGTTGAGTTTTGAGCAGGAGGTTATAACAGTACTGCTCAAAACGAATTTATTTAAATTTTAAATTGCAATGTGATTTATCTGAACTCTGAGAGTGAACAAAACACTCCCAACTTTGGTGTTGAGAATGGGGATTTCCTATGGGTTTTATTTGTGCACTCGATTCTGTTCTTATTTTATATATATATATACACACACATATATATGTATTTATTTATTTATTTGGTTGCACCAGGTCTTAGTTGTGGCAGGTGCGCTCCTTAGTTGCAGCTCACCAGCTCCTTAGTTGTGGCATGCGAACTCTTAGTTGTAGCATTAATGTAGGATCTAGTTTCCTGACCAGGGATCGAACCCAGGCCCCTTGTATTGGGAGCATGGAGTCTTATCCACTGTGCCATCAGGGAAGTCCCTGTTTTTATTTTTAAATGATAACATAATATTGCTGAGTCACGTTCAGTTTTGAATATATATCTAAACAAGTAAGCAGTGTTTTCTCCTAAGAAAATTCCAAAAAGCTAATTCTCCTTCATAATAATATTTCTGCTTGGATGGTCATCTGGAAACATTTTAAAGAATATAATCACCAACTCTAGTCTCAATCTAAAAGGAAAGTACCCTCAAACTAATAACCTAGACTTCCACCTTAGGAAACTAGAAAGAGAAGAGCAAACCGAATCCAAAACAAGCAGAAAAAAGGAAATAATAAAGATTAGAGCAGGAGTTAATAGAGATAGAAAAAAGAAAGAAAAGAAGAAAGGAAGGAAGGAAGGAAAGCAGGAAGAAAGAAAAAATAAATGAAACCAAAAGTTGATTCTTTAAAAAGACCAACAAAGTTGTCAAAACTTAAGCTAGCCTGATCAATAAAAAAAAGAGAGAAGGCTCAAAGTAGTAAAATCAGAAATGAAAGAGGGGACATTACCACCAAACTTACAAAAAAAAAAAAAAGGATAATAAGGGAATAATATGAACAGTTGTATTCTAACAAATTAGATAACTTAGATTAAAAGAGCAGATACCTAGAAAGACTCAAAAACTACAGGAACTGAATTAAGAAGAAATAGAAAATCTGAATAGACCTATAACAAGAGATTGAATTAGTAATCAAAAACTGCCCATGATATGTCAATGGACATTTAGGTTGGTTCCATGTCCTGGCTATTGTAAATAGTGCTGTAATGAACACTGTGGTGCACGTCTCTTTTTGAATTATGGTTTTCTCAGGGTATATGCCCAGTAGTGGGATTGCTGGGTCATATGGTAGTTCTATTTTCAGTTTTTTAAGGAACCTCCATACTGTTTTCCATAGATATGGCACATATATACAATGGAATATTACTCAGCCATAAAAAGAAATGAAATTGAGTTATTTGTAGTGAGGTGGATGGACCTAGAGTCTGTCATACAGAGTGAAGTAAATCAGAATGAGAAAAACAAATACCGTATGCTAATGCATATAGATGGAATCTAAAAAAAACAATGGTACTGATGAACCTAGTTGCAGGACAGGAATAAAGAGGTAGGCATAGAGAATGGACTTGATGACATGGGATGGGAGGGCAAAGCTGGGGTGAAGTGAGAGTAGCATCGACGTATATACACTACGGAATGTTAAATAGTTGGCTGGTGGGAAGCAGCAGCATAGCACAGGGAGATCAGCTCAGTGCTTTGCGATGACCTAGAGGGTTGGGATAGGGAGGCTGGGAGGGAGGCTCAAGAGGGAGGGGATGTGGGAACGTGTGTATGGGTGTGGCTGATTCGCTTTGTTGTGCAAATGAAACTAACAAGGTATTGTGAAGCAATTATATTCCAATAAAGATAGTATTAAAGGGCTTCCCTAGTGGTGCAGTGGTTAAGAATCCGCCTGCCAATGTAGGGGACACGGGTTCGAGCCCTGGTCTGGGAAGATCCCACATGCTGCGGAGCCCGTGCGCCACAACTACTGAAGCCCGTGCACCTAGAGCCCGTGCTCCACAACAAGAAAAGCCACTGCAATGAGAAGCCCGTGCACCACAACAAAGAGTAGCCCCTGCTCACCACAGCTAGAGAAAGCCCACGTGCAGCAACTAAGACCCAAAGCAGCCAAAAATAAATAAATAAATTTATATTTTAAAAAAATGGGTAAAGGATTTGGAGACATTTCTCCAAAGAAGAAATATCTTCTTTCATGTGCCAATAAGCACATGAAAAGATGTTCAACATCATTAATCATTAGAAGACAAACAAAACCACAATGAGGGTATACACATACACCAGAATATTACAGAGCCTTAAAAAGGAAGGAAATTTGAACAGATGCTACAACATGGATGACTCTTAAGGATGTTATGCTAGTGAAATAAGCAAGTCAGGAAAAAAACCGAGTACTATATGATTCTACTTATATGAGTTACCTAGAGTAGTCAGATTCATAGAGACAGAAAGTAGAACTGTAACTGCCAGGGGCTAGGGGAGGGGGAATCAGGAGTTATTGTTTAATGAATACAGAGTTTCAGCTTTGCAAGCTGAAAAGAGTTCTGTGGATGGATGATGGTGATGGTACCACAACAATATGAATGTACTTAAGGTCACTGAACTGTACACTCAAAATGGTTAAAATGGCAAATTTTACATTATTTTACCACAATTAAAAAAAATGTGTTCTATAGTTTCCAAATATTTGGGAATTTTCCAGTTTTCTGTTATTGATGGCAGTTTAGTTTCATTATGGTCATAGGAGAACATGCTTTATATGACTGAAATCCTTTTAAATTCATTGATACCTCAAAACAAAACAACAAAAAACCACAATGAGATACCACTTCACACTCACCAGGATGGCTATAATAAAGAAGACAGACAATAACAATTGTTGACAATTCGGAGAAATTGGAATTCTCATGCATTGATAGTGGGACTGTAAAATGGTGCAGCTGCTTTGGAAAACTGCTTTGGCAGTTCCTCAAAAAGTTATACATGGAGTTATCATGTGACCCAGCAATCTACTCCTAGGTATCTATACCCAAGGGAATTGAAAACAATGTTTACATAAAAACAGGTACATAAATGTTCACAGCATCATTATTTATAACAGCTAAAAAGTAGAAACAACCTAAATGTCCATGAATTGATGACTGGATATATACAATGTGTTATATCCATACAGTGGAATATTTTTTTAAACAATTATTTTATTATTTATTTATTTGGCCGCACTGCGAGGCTTGTGGGATCTTAGTTCCCCAACCAGGGATTGAACCCAGGCCCTGGCAGTGAAAGTGCCGAGTCCTAACCACTGGACCGCCAGGGAATTCCCTATACAATGGAATATTACCCAGCCATAAAAAGAAATGAAGTACTGATATAAGCTACAACATGGATAAATCTTGAAAACATGTCAAGTGAAAGAAGCCAAACACAAAAGGCCACATATTGTATGATTCCATTTATATTAAATGTCCAGAATAGGCAAATCCATAGAGATAGAAATGAGGTTAGTGGTTGCCAGGGGCTGGGGGGATGAAGAGTGAGTTCTAATGGGTGTGGGGTTTCTTTTTGGGGTGATAAAATGTTCTGGAATTAGTGTACATCTTTATGAATACTAAAAAACCACTGTATTATACACTTTTTAAAAAATAAGTTTATTTATTATTTATTTATTTATTATTATTTCTGGCTGCGTTGGGTCTTCGGTGCTGTGTGTGGGCTTTCTCTAGTTGCAGCGAGCAGGGGCTACTCTTTGCGGCGGTGCGCAGGCTTCTCATTGCAGTGGCTTCTCCTGTTGTGGAGCACGGGCTCTAGGCACGCGGGCTTTGGTAGCTGTGGCTCGTGGGCTCTAGAGCACAGCCTCAGTAGTTGCAGTGCACAGGCTTAGTTGCTCTGCAGCATGTGGGATCTTCCCGGACCAGGGCTCGAACCTGTGTCCCCTGAATTGGCAGGCGGATTCTTAACCACTGCACCACCAGGGAAGACCTGTATTATACACTTTAAAAGGGTGAATTTAAAAAAAAAATTTATTCAATTAATTAATTAATTTATTTATTTTTGGCTGCGTTGGGTCTTAGCTGCCTTAAGCGGGATCTTCGTTGCAGCGCAGGGGCTCTTCGTTGCGGTGCGCGGGGTTCTCTTTAGTTGTGGCGTGCGGGCTCCAGAGCACGTGGGCTCTGTAGTTGTGGTGCACGGGCTCAGTAGTTGCAGCGAGTGGGCTTAGTTGCCCCGCGGCATGTGGGATCTTAGTTCCCCGACCAGGGATCGAACCCATGTCTCCTGCATTGGAAGGTGGATTCTTAAACACTGGACCACCAGGGAAGTCCCAAAAGGGTGAATTTTATGGAATGTGAATTATATTCCAACTTTTTAAAAAAATCCCTTTAAGTATTCTCATCACTCATTCTAGGAGTGATGGAATTTAATTAAGAGGCTAAATGATATCAACACATAAAAAGACTGTAGCCGGGGCTTCCCTGGTGGCGCAGTGGTTGAGAGTCTGCCTGCTAATGCAGGGGACACGGGTTCGAGCCCTGGTCTGGGAAGATCCCACATGCCGCGGAGCAACTAGGCCCGTGAGCCACAACTACTGAGCCTGCGCGTCTGGAGCCTGTGCTCCACAACAAGAGAGGCCACGATAGTGAGAGGCCCGCGCACCCCGATGAAGAGTGGCCCCCGCTTGCCGCAACTAGAGAGAGCCCTAGCACAGAAACGAAGACCCAACGTAGCAATCAATCAATAAATAAATCTTAAAAAAAAAAAAAGACTATAGCAAAACAAAATAATTGTTAAAATGAACACATATAATAAAATGATTATAAGTAGTCAAGAATAAGTTACAAGTCTAATTAAGGGGGAAAAAGGATGACATTTTCCTTGCAGTTTTCCAAATCAATATTTGTTTTTCTGCATTCTTTTATTCTCTCTTTAAATTGAGGGGTGGGAGGCGCAGTAGAGAAAGATGGAGTATACTGCCATCTGGTCCTTTTCCCTCAACAACTTTAATTAATCTTTGAGGCTGCTACCTCCATTTACTAAATCACAGGAACTTACCATACATAATTGGTAGCAAAGCTAATTGGAACATAGCTCTTGCTATGACTTTCAGTAATTCTTTTTTTCCAACAGGCACTTTATATATGAGCATGAAACAGGAGGAAATGATTTGCAAGTAACTGGAAAAAGAGATAGTGATATTTAACATTCATATTTCAAAGATTCAGGTTTGAATTTTAAGTACCACAGTCCCAGGAATGTGACACGTGGCAAGTTCTGCAGTCTTAACTCAGTATCTTTGGGGTTGGAGATACATTGGGAAGGCAACAGCCTGATACCCCTCTATAGAAGACAGAAGGCAAACTGAGATTGCATCTGTGTGTGCCCATTGAGGGAGGATTAGTGACATTAAGACAGAGGCTGTCAATAGTTTGTTCATCCCCTCAACTACTCCCTAATATCAAATAGGAATACCAGGCTCCATGTTTAATGTTACCATTACTTATCCTGGAATGGATAAAGTATTTTCATTAGAAAAGCTTCACCTGGAAAAGGTAATTGTTCTTTAAAAGCTAAAATGAGTGGAAAGGAATTACATAGGGGAATGGCAGAGGTTGAAAAAGGAAAGAGGTCTGAAGAAAATGTAGCAGCTGCAGAGCAAGCAATTAAATGTCACAGGTTCACTTAAATGCCACCTCTTTGATCAATGTTAACTTTCCTACAAGAATTGTGACTTGGTTTGATGATGCCACAACAGGGAGAACTGGGGAAGCCCTCTATTCCCCTTTGGAAAAGAGAAGCTCATCCATATGTGTCTAGGTACTCAAGTACCACTGTTAGAAAAGACCAATAGTAACAGTAGACAAATTTTCCATTTGCATTGTGTTTTACCCACTGCAAAGCATTTTCATACCCATTGTTTTACAAACCACCTCTTTGCCAGCCAGCTACCAAATAGAAAGCTTCTCCAATGCATATTTTTCAGGAACATGTCTCTTGTTCCCATGCTCATAACCTAGGTATGTCCCCAAAGCCTGTAAGCCACATACCTGAGTGTACTTGCGGAAAAACACACCTTGCACTTTCCCAAAAACTTCATAATCCACTGATATCAGGGTGTCCCCTTCTGCCATACTCATGCTCAGACCTGTCAGAGACCATGAAAGCAGAAAAGTAAAGGACTCATTATCCTATTCCCGGGCCCCCAATCCTGAGGCAGAAAGGGTCACACACACACCTCTCCATCGTTAACCACTGTGACCTCTCCCTGACCTTAAGGTGCCAGTACTTCGAAGTAAGCGGTCACGTGTAAGCGCGGGTGTGTGAAGTTAACAGGAAGACACCCGGGCAAGGGAGCCCACAGAGGTCTCTTTTGGGGCAATTACCTGCTTATTCAGTTACCTCCCTACACCCATCCCCGGTCCCGCTCCCTCTCCATCCCTCCCTCTTCCCACGCGAACCTGGCTTCCACGCCCCTACCAGAATGCCGTCCTATTAATATTTTAGGGCTAATCGAACTGATGGGCACGCCCCGGGGCCCTGTCCCAGGCTCACCCTCCTCGTCCTCCTCTCCAGTGGACTACCCCGGAGACCACCAGGCCAACGGTTCCCCTGGTTGCGTAACCGCCGCGCCCGGTAGCTTAGAACGCGGCTCCTCCTTCGCTGTCTCTCATGCCCATCACCTCCGCCGGCCAATCA
This sequence comes from Balaenoptera musculus, assembly GCF_009873245.2. NCBI lineage: Eukaryota > Metazoa > Chordata > Mammalia > Artiodactyla > Balaenopteridae > Balaenoptera > Balaenoptera musculus. Next base: position 148,479,070 of record NC_045786.1, read on the forward strand.
CGCACGGAACGCTCAGCCCAGAGCCCGCCCAGAGGGTGGGATTTCGGGACGCCAGTGTCTAGTAGCTCCAGAGCCTCCGATTGGCAGGGGGGCGGGATCTGTCCAGGGTCTCGGCTATGGTACTGCAGACCGAGCCCTCACCCCACCTCGGTCACTAAGCGCACGCCTTTTTTCATTTTCTCGCGGGGATAAAGACAAAGACGAAGAGACACGAGATAAATCCAATCATTCTGTAAATATTTACTGAGAGCCTCTGTGTGCCAGGCACAGTTCTAGGTGGTTGACATAGGTTAATGAACAAAAAGGATCCCTGGACCGGAGGAGATTAAATTCTGGAGACAGATGATAAACACTAAACATCATAAACAAACAAACAAACAAACAAATTAAATAGAAGACATACAACTTTTCCGCCCTTTTTCTCAGTTCTCCTCCAATTCTGAGTCATGCCTAAGTCTGGAATTGGTAGCAGTGGAGATAAGTGTATAGGAGGTCCCAGTGGAGGTTATTTCTCCCTCTGTGATTCTGGAAGCGGCCCACCAGAGTCTACATTACTAAGAAAACTACAAACAATGCTTATCTAAAGCAATCAATCCATCAATCACAAGCACAAGCAAAATAACCCATAATCACAACTGAATCAGTCAATCTAAGCCAAGGGACCAAGTTGCATGAATTTCTTTTGGGAGAAGGGAATTGTCAAGGGGAGTTGTGGGTGATGATTGTTAAAAATAGGGTCACTTTGCACCTATGGTCAACTAATCTATGACAAAGGAGGCAAAGATACACAATGGAGAAAAGACAGTCTCTTCAATAAGTGGTGCTGGGAAAACTGGACAGCTACATGTAAAACAATGAAATTAGAACACTCCCTAACACCATACACAAAAATGAACTCAAAATGGATTCGAGACCTAAATGTAAGACCAGACACTATAAAACTCTTAGAGGAAAACATAGGAAGAACACTCTTTGACATAAATCACAGCAAGATCTTTTTCCATCCACCTCCTAGAGTAATGGAAATAAAAACAAAAATAAACAAATGGGACCTAATGAAACTTCAAAGCTTTTGCACAGCAAAGGAAACCATAAACAAGACGAAAAGACAACCCTCAGAATGGGAGAAAATATTTGCAAATGAATCAACGGACAAAGGATTAATCTCCAAAATATATAAACAGCTCATTCAGCTCAATATTAAAGAAACAAACAACCCAATCCAAAAATGGGCAGAAGACCTAAATAGACATTTCTCCAAAGAAGACATACAGATGGCCAAGAAGCACATGAAAAGATGCTCAACATCACTAATTATTAGAGAAATGCAAATCAAAACTACGAGGTATCACCTCACACCAATTAGAATGGGCATCATCAGAAAATCTACAAACAACAAATGCTGGAGAGGGTGTGGAGAAAAGGGAACCCTCTTGCACTGTTGGTAGGAATGTAAATTGATACAGCCACTATGGAGAACAATATGGAGGTTCCTTAAAAAACTAAAAATAGATTTACCATATGATCCAGCAATCCCACTTCTGGGCGTATACCCAGAGAAAACCATAATTCAAAAAGACACATGCACCCCAATGTTCATTGCAGCACTATTTACAATAGCCAGGACATGGAAGCAACCTAAATGCCCATCGACAGACGAATGGATACAGAAGTTGTGGTACATATATACAATGGAATATTACTCAGCCATAAAAAGGAACGAAATTGAGTCATTTGTTGAGACGTGGATGGATCTAGAGACTGTCATACAGAGTGAAGTGGGTCGGAGGGAGAGAAACAAATATCGTATATTAACGCATGTGTGTGGAACCTAGAAGAATGGTACAGATGAGCCGGTTTGCAGGGCAGAGGTTGAGACACAGATGTGGAGAGCGGACATATGGACACCAAGGGGGGAAAACTGCGGTGGGGTGGGGATGGTGGTGTGCTGAATTGGGTGATCGGGATTGACATGTATACACTGATTTGTATGGGATTGATGATTAATAAGAACCTGCAGTATAAAAAAACAAACAAACAAAACAACTAATACTAAACTTTCATTGGGTTACCTGTATGGAAATATGTTAATATAAATGTTTCAGACATTATGTGAAATTTCTAAAAATCTTATATGTTCTGGTATAATGTTATAAGTCATAATTCTAGTTATTACTTTAAAATGTATATCTCAGAAAAAACTAAATTTCCTTGTCAATTGCAAAAAAAAAAAAAAAAATAGGGTCACCTTATAGATAACTAATGAGAACATACTGTATAGCACAGGGAACTCTACTTAATGCACTGTGGTGACCTAAATGGGAAGGAAATCCAAAAAAGAGGGGACATATGTATATGTATAGCTGATTCATTTTGCTGTACAGTAGAAACTAACACAACACTGGAAAGCAACTATACTCCAATAAAAATTAATTTAAAAAAAAAAGTAGGGTCACCTTGAAGGCATTTGAATACAGATACCCTTAAGATTAAGAATGTATATGAAGGAAAACTGTGGTGTTTATTGTTGCTCTTTGGAGTGCTTGTGTACCTTACATCCCTTCATAACATAAGACTCCATTTGTGAATATGCCAGGTTGGCAGACTTGGCAAGGTGAGATGGATTTGCAATGGAAGCCATGGAGATTCATTATTCCATTAGTTCCCCACTACAAAGTGAGGATCCAGATGCTGGAGAATCATATAACCTCAGTGCTGGCATTGGGGTGGGAGTGGGGTGGGAAGCTGAACTGAATTGTTACGCTTGGTAATATTTGAAAATAATGCTGAACAGAGTAACTGGCTGATGTTATTTAAAATTTATTTTTTAAAAACTAGTTTCTCTGTAGAATTAACCTATTGAGTATCTACTATGTATATACACTGCAGGATATACAAAGATGGATGGTATATCATCTTTGCCCTCAAAGAGTTTTTTATTTAGTGTAAGGGACAAATACGCGTGCAAATGATGACAATACAATGCACAACATGCTAATTCAATTCCACAAGCATCCATTGAGAGCTCATCATGAGCCAGCCCTGTGCTATAACAAGGACAGAAAATATTATGAGAACACAAAGGAGCAAAGAGATTCATTCTGGCTGGGAAGACTGGGAAAGCATTCTTGGAGGAACCAACATATTACCCAAGGTTACACAACCACAAACAGTAAGTGATGGAGCTGGGATTTAGTTCCAAGCAGTTTGAGTACAGAACCTACTCCCATGAATGCTATGCTCCGCCACCTCCCAGTACGTGGAGCTTGGAGTAAGGCCACTGAGGTAAGAAAGAGCAAGTAGTCAGGTGTGGCTGGACCAGGGTTTCTCAACCCTGGCTGCACATTAGGACCTTGGGGAAAGCTTTGTAAAATACTGATACCCAGGCCTCACTCCCAGAAATTGCTTTCCAGGTAGTCCTAAAGCACAGCCAAGGTTCAGATGCCCTGGGCTAGCCTCTGGGGAGGCAAGACTAGAAAGGTAGGCTGGACCTAATCTGGCAAGCTGAAATACCATGCTAAGTTACCCTTTTCAACTTTATCATATAGGTAAAGGAGAAGCCACTGGGTAGGAGAATTATGGGGTCAGAAGTATTCAGGATAATTATTCTGGCAGCAGCCAGAAGGATAGGTTTGGGGAGCAGATGAACAGCAGTTAGGAGAGTGGTGCCATCCCAGTGAGAAGTGAGGAAGAAACTCACCTAGGGTTGTAGAAATGTAAAGGAGGGGACATATATGAGACATCGCAGAGCAACTTCAACAGAGCCTGCTGACCAGTTAGAGAGAGGGGGTGACAAAGTGGGAGGAGTAGAAGATAACTGATGCTTTCAGCATGAGAGGGAACACTGGAGAAGTAGATTGGGGAATGCGGAGGTGTTCACAACTTCGTTTTCAGTCATATTGAGTTTGAGGTTCCTGAGGAACATTCATGTGCAAGTGCTACATGGGAATTTGGAAATTTGAGTCCGTAATTAAGGAGAGAGAACTAAGCTAGATATCATTTAAACATAGGTGAGACCTGAAATTTCAGCATTTGGCTGAAATCATTAAGGAAGAGAATGTCTGAAACTACATTTGTATGAGAAATACGAGGGCCTTGGAGAACATCTACATTTGGGGGGCAGGTGAGGAAAAGACATAAATGCAAGGACATGAAAGAAGAAACCAAGAAGGCACACAGGAGCAAGTGAGAAGAGAGTTCCAACAGAGAGAAAAATCAATGTCAAATGAGTAGGCCGAAGAAATAGCAGTTTTTGTCTTTAGGGTCATTGGAAGGTCACTGGTAGCCTAGCAGTTAAATAAAGCGGACAGAGGGGAACCAGACCACAATGGACTGGACAATGAGGGGGAGTCGAGGAAGTGGGGGCAGGAAATGTACAGTTTTCTATTAAGAAGTGGAGAAGAGGAGAAAGGAATGGGACCCTAAGGTGAAAGGTGTGGTCAAGGGAAATGAGGCTTTTTTTGCAGGGCAAAGTTAAGCATATTTTAAAACCACAGAAGAGTGTGTGGATAGATATAACTTGAAGTTATCAAGATGCAGGGGTAAAGTGAGTCAATTCCTGGAGGGTACTGAAAGGGACTAAGTCAAGAGAACTCAAGGAAAGACAAAGATTCTTCTTCCTCATAAAAAAGAGGGAAAGAAGTCAAGACGGAGGGAGGCACCCTGGGAAATTCTGCCAGGCTGGAGGGGAGCTTCTGGAGTTGATGACAGGCAAGCCCCATGCTGAGATAATTGGGACCTTGAGAAGAGTGGGAAATGTCTGGAAATGCATACATAGAGAAGGCAGTGGAGAGTCAACTAGGAAAGAAAACAAGGCATAAAAGGACTGCCTTGGAGCACCACCAAGGCATTTCATGTAAAAGCTGTATTATGACATGTTGAAGTATTAACACCGACCACTGCTGTCTGTATTATTTTCCATGTGCATGAATCTTTTAAGTAGTTACAGGGAAAAAAGTAAGTTGCCTGTTCCAAAGAGCTTACACAAATGAATTTAAGTATGAAGACAAACTCTCTTCTGATGTTAGCAAGTTATGGAGTATCTTTAGCGCTGAAACCAGGCTATACTGAGCATTTTCGATCTGGTAGTGAATTTTATTATCATTACACTTGTCTGAGTCATTCTTGGGCCCTAAGAAGAGAGGGCCAGAGCTACCACGTGAGAGTAAAACATTATATCAAAATAATTAGATTGGCTACAAAAACTTCCCCCCTTCTGCGTAGCAAAACCTAGCCGAGTTGCTAAAATTTGACGCAAGCTACAAACTATTTGCGACGAAAAGCATGGAGAGATAGTATACAGCCGTACCTGGGGCCCGTACAAGGCAGCCGAACGTGCTAAGAAAGGCTATCAGCAGGCCCACTCCCGCTAAGGGGGCAGACACCGGAATCCTGCGGCAGAATGACTTGAGGGCACATCTAGGCGCTCCGTCTTTTGCCAGAGAAGGGCACACCCCAGGATCTGAGACCATCGCTCTGAGAAAAATCCAAGCTCTTTGATGGAGCCCCAGAAAAGCCTCTCCCACCCCATTCCCCCGTCCCCTAAGGGAAGAGCTGGACGGAGCTGCAGAGTTGGCGGGACACCGGGTCAAGCGACACTCTGGTCGACCGCGCCCGCGCCCGGGGCGGTGCCCGGTGGTGTGCGGACTGCGCTTGCGCACGCCTCACCCACCCACCCACCGTGGAATTCGCGGCGAGGCGGGGCTGGGCGCCCACGGTCTCCCGTCTCCAGGCAACCGAAAAAACAGAGGCTGAGAGCGCCTGCGCGGCCGTCGGTGGAGGTAGGGTGTGTGGTCAGGAAAACTAAGTCCTGGGGTTTCCCCTGAGTAGGAGCTGTCCTCGAGAGCCTCAGGTATGCGGAAGGGCGGGAAGACATGGGGTCAGCACCTCGACCTCCCAAGGGCCCGACAGACTGAAGAGCGAGGGCTTGTCCCCAAAGCGGAGTCTCCAGTAGAGGCTTCCCGGCTGAGCCCTCCGGGACAGAATGCGACTTAGGCGTTCCGGATCTAAAACCCGTGGCGGCCAGATCAGGTGGTCCCCGCCTCTCAGATTACAGACCTTCTGCCGTCTGTGCCGCGGGGACTCCTTGGGTGAGGGTTTGCCAGCCAGGCACCTGCTGCAGGCCCTGAGCTGCAGCAGCTGTGCTCTTTGGGGTCAAGCATTGTTCCAGCAGGAGGGAAGCCCCGAGAACTCTTTGTGCCAGTCACTTACCAATGGGCCGCAGTTTTCTCACCTATAAAATGATGGGGCTAGACTCGGAGTCCTAAGGTCCCTAAATTCGAGTCCTGTAACTCTGAGAGAACCCCTCAGTTTACGGGTGAAATAACTGGAGCCAGCGAGGGGAAGCTGCTTGTCCTGTGTCACAGGCCTAAAAACTGACTTTCAGTCCAATAGCTCTTTCCACCTGCTACGGAGTATGCTGTGTATGGCAGAGGCTGGTACTGATGCAAAGGAAAGCCAGGTGACAGGAACACCTGTATCACATTCCTTTTTCTATCCTCAGGACCTAATAAGCACCCGCAAGACATAATAAGTGTTCACCAAATGTTTATTGAGTGAAAGCTCTGGCAGACCCAGCACCACTGTCCCTAAAAAGTCTAAGGGAAAATGTGGGTAGGACAAATGTAGTAACAGTTTACTTTAGCAGCCGAGGTGAACCTCAGACAAACTCCTCACATATGTCTGGTTTAAATCTCCCCTAGGCTTCAGTCCATGCCCTGAATGGCTGGTCTCCAGTTGGCACTGCCTCTGCCTGTGGGCATTATGCTCCCACATAATAAAACGGAAGCTCCAGAGCTCCACTCAGCTAAGCAAGACCCCTCTGAAAAAGGTGACTCTTCCCAGCGGTCCTCTATGGGGCACCCGAGGAACAATTTCCAGCAGAAGCTTTTGAGCAACCAAGAGCTGATGCTGGATAATCTCTACACTCACCCCAAATGGAACACCTGCACGAAAGCCCGGAGCTACTCCTATCCCCGCTGTGCTGGAATCAGCCAGCAAGATTCAAGAAGCAATCCCCAGGGCCAAGCAAAGTGTTTGTTTTACTCACCAGGCCCTCAATCCCGGTATCCCAAAGCAAATAACCAGGAATTCATCTCCTTTACGAAGAAGCGAGTTGGGGTGGACCGGGCATACCCACTGAAACCTGTGTTTCATAGGAAGCCCCATAGTACAGGTGAGGCTGGCACTGATGGGAACCAGAATGTCTCTCCAAGACCCCCTGAGCCAAGAAAGTTTTCATACAGTAGCTTTGGTTCAAGGAACTGGGTGAATTCATCTGTGGTTGGTACAGTTGCTGCCAGTCAGGAGGACAGGGTCATGGCAAACCCCAACAGGATGGAGTGGACGCAGATCCAAAGACTAGAAGCTGCAGGGGAGAGTTTAGAGGAGGAAATCTGCAGAAAAGAGACTCTTCTGAGGGAAAAGCTGAAGAAGACAGAGGAGGAACTCCGAAGGATCCAGAAGGAAAAAGAACAGGCTGAGGAAAACGAAAAAAGAGAGCTACAGAGAATGGTACTCCCCAGGAGGAGAGTTAAAGGCAACAGCAATACCACATACAAACCTATCTTCTCCCCAGAATTCATGTCTGAGGAGGTCTTCAGTAGAGACACGGGAGAGGATGAAACTTGGGGACGGTCTCAAGAAAATTCTAGTCCATTCCAGTTCTCTGATTATGGAATTCAGAAGCTCAAAAGGGAAAGACTGGTGGCAAGCAATAACAACATCCGAGACCGATTCTCAGGGCGATTGAAGGAGACGTTTTCTCAAGCTTCAGAAGCGCCACTCAGTGCTTTGCGGAGGTCCACCAGCAATTCTAGCTCGTCTAGGGCACCACACTCCTCGGGCTCCAGCTGTTGCACTGAAGAGCCAGAACTGGGCGAGTGCAGCCACTGTGGCCGAAAGTTTCTCTTGCTCAGGCTGGAGAGACACTCCAACGTCTGCCGCAGGATACAGAGTTCCAAGAGGAAAGTGTTTGATTCCTCCAGGGCCCGGGCCAAGGGCACAGAACTAGAGCAGTACTTGAACTGGAAGGGACCAGCCTCAGTCAAGGTAACAAGGGCCTTATGGATTTGCCTTGAGTGGGGATCATTTTAAGAGCCTCTTATATCCTCATCCATTTTCTTTAAAAAAATTTCATGTGTCATATAGGGAGAAAGTGAGAATTAACGTTTGATTTATTGATTACTACTGTGTGCCAGTCACAGTGATGGGAGCTTTTCATATGATCCTCACCACAACCCTGTGAAGATTTCATTATCTTTTATCAGTTCAAAAATCAAGTGTCAGAGAGGTTAACTTGCTTGAGATCACAAAGTCTTAAATGACAGTCAGCATATAAATCTGGGTCAGAATTACTCCAAAAATCTTGACTTAAAAAATATATGTCCTTTTGATTATAAAAGTAATAAACACTTACTTTAGAAAATTTAAGAGAATGAAAAATATAAAGAAAAATATTATGAAGCATTTCACTACCCTGAGAGAATTCTTCGCTCTCTGCAATATATTCTGCTACCTCCCAAGATTAGGACTTGCTACCACTCCTATAACTGTATCTATTTTTTCAAGATTGGCTAATTTTGATATACCTTCTTAGTAAATACATGAAACACAATTGTTTGGAATTCTTTTTCTCCCCATTTAGAGCGTAAACACCTTAAAGTTAGAAGACTTTATTTTTTAAATAATTTTTATTGGAGTATAGTTGATTTACAATGTTGTGTTAGTTTCAGGTGTACAGCAAAGTGGATCAGTTATACGTATATATATATATATCCACTCTTTTTTAGATTCTCTTCCCATATAGGTCATCACAGAATATTGAGTAGAGTTCCCTGTGCTATACAGTAGGTCCTTGTTAGCTATCTATTTTATTTTTTATTTTTTAAAGTTTATTTTTGGCTGCATTGGGTCCTCATTGCTGCGCACGGGCTTTCTCTAGTTGTGGCAAGCAGGGGATACTCTTCGTTGCGGTGCGCAGGCTTCTCATTGCAGTGGCTTCTCATTGCGGAGCACGGGCTCTAGGCATGCGGGCTTCAGTAGTTGTGGCACGTGGGCTCAGTAGTTGTGGCTCGTGGGCTCTAGAGCGCAGGCTCAGTAGTTGTGGTGCATGGGCTTAGCTGCTCCGTGGCATGTGGGATCTTCCTGGAGCAGGACCCGAACCCGTGTCCCCTGCATTGGCAGGAGGATTCTTAACCACTGCACCACCAGGGAAGTCCAGTTATCTATCTTATATACAGTAGTGTATATATCTCAATCCCAATCTCCCAATTTATTCCCCCCCAGCACTCCCTCCTGGCAACCACAAGTCGGTTCCCTACGTCTGTGACTCTATTTCTGTTCTGGAAACAAGCTCATTTGTACCATTTTTTTTTTTTTTTAGATTCCACATATAAGTGATATCATGATATTTGTCTTTCTCCGTCTGACTTACTTCACTCAGTATGACAATCTCCAGGTCCATCCATGTTGCTGCAAATGGCATTATTTCATTCTTTTTTATGGCTGAGTAGTATTCTATTTGTGTATATATACACCACATCTTCTTTATCCATTCATCTGTCAATGGAAATTTAGGTTGTTTCCATGTCTTGGCTACTGTAAATAGTGCTGCTATGAACACTGGGGTGCATGTATCTTTTTGAATTATGGTTTTCTCCAGATATATGCTCAGAAGTGGGATTGCTGGATTAGAGGACTTCATCTTTGGTGAACATTCCTAGATGCAGAAAAATGTTGTAAAAAGTGACTTTGAGACACTTCCATACATTTGGGGGAACTTCATAGGCACATTTGGACAGTCAGATCTGGAGAAGATTGTCTGGTGAAGCTTCTACCACCTTGTCAAGGTTATAACACTGGGGTTGTAAATGAGTGTTTCTCAAAGTGTGGCATGCTGACATGCATTTTTTATTTCAGTAATTGTAATGTGTATTAGAAAAGTAAAACATAGTAAGCCCTTGATTTCTAGGAATCATGAATTTAAAGAAAAATAGTAAGGGGGATGAAGTGAAAGTGGTATGCAAATGATCAAAATGTGGGAAAGCCTAGACCACATGATCTCAAAGCCCCGTCCAGCTCTGAGTCTCGTAAACTATGAGAGTGTTATTCTATTTTCATTTCCTTCCAACCCTCCCACTGCCACGCTAGCACCTCTTGTCCATTAGCACTTTACAGTTTACGTGTGTATTTGCGGGGCCTTTAAAAACTCACGCTTATGTGGTGGCTGTTAAGAGAAGTCTTTTGCAGTTAGTTATTTCTTTCAGTACGATATGGGAGATCACTACAAGAAAGTCCTTTCCATGTTTAGCGACCCTCTCCCTGAAATCCGGTTTCCAACGAGAAGTCAACATTTTGCCCTTGCAGATAATGATATGATCATCAGTTTCTGTTCTTTCCTGTTTTCTTTCTGGTCAACCCAATAATCCACTGGGGTATTCTCTGTCCCACTATAGTGGTTTATTTCTGGCCAGAACCTAAAAGAATCTTGTGTTTCTTAAATTCCCAAATACAGTAGCAATAAAGCAAAAAAAAAAAAAAAAAAAAAGAAAGAAAGGGTTTCTGAGATCAGATGCCCTAGCTTTGTGGAAACTAGTTTGAGGAAATATGTTGCATTGAGGACATCAAGGCAGAAAGGATCTTGATTGAGATGGACTCCTCTCCTTGGACTGTCCCAAGTTCTATTACAAAGCTTTGTGCCTTTGTAAGCTGAGTGGTTTGTGTCTCTCTGTTATTCCTTCAGTGTACTTGCAAGAACAGGTGATTTTTCTTTTATCCTTTAATATTCACATAACTTCCAGCAGACTCATACTCTTGTCTCTCTACTAGACCTTATGTATTTGAGCACAGAGACTATATCTTTGTGCTTTGTGATTAATAAGTGTTAATTGAATAAACTTCAATACAATGAAGAATTAAAGTATAAGTATCATATAGTTGAGGAACTTTCCCCTAATTCAATTCTAAAGGTTCCTAGATACCATCTCTAACACTCTGATTCTCTTGCCTTGTCTGTTTCAGTAAGATTTTCCTGATGGATCCTTCCTTTTCCTTTGATAACAACTCTTCCTATATTCATCACCAAGCAGCTACTTGCTTGCTTTCTTTTTTCTTCTTTTGAGAATTAATTTTATTTTCATCTAAGCAGTATTTGAATACATTTAAAAAATCATGTAGTACTAAGTGACCTATAATGCAGATCAACAGTATTTTGCCTCATCCCTTTCTGGCCCCTCATCTAGCTCCCACAGGCAGTTCTGATAGATGACTCTTCTGGTATGCATTTCCATATTTCTAAATAATATACTTATTTGCTTGATTTATCAATTTTGCACATTATCCGTTGACCTCCTCTTATGGACACTCTGGGTTCATATCCCCTCTCCTCCCACTTTTCTCCTTCCCTTATCCTTCCATTGTAGTGAAATCACAGTTTTGGGTTAAACCAGTAGTCAGCTATTTATGTGATAATAACCACATAAATTTTGTTCACTGCTGAGTGAACAGATTCTGCCCCTGCCCACATGCACCCAGAGTTAATAATTGACCCATGTTTTAATTTGCTTGGTTTCCTACATACCTAACTCTATTTTTTTTCCCCTGAATGATCTGCCCAGTATCAGACACCTGTTAATGTTTTTCTATCAGTTTGACTTTTTTTTATTCTGGAACCTCCATCCCACCATTCTTTTTCTTCCTGCTCCAGTCCAGACTGGTTCTTCTCCAGGCCTGGTGCAGACCTGTTGTTTGGAACTTCTCTCTGCTTCTCTCCTGTTTCCAGCATCCTGTGTCTTCCTTTTTCTTGCTTTACTCTTTGCTTTGCTGAAGCTTTATTAAGAAAGGTGCATGGGAGGCATATTTTTTGTCTTGGGATGAATTAAAATATCTATATAATAGCTTTATTTTTGATTGATGAATTGGCCAGGTAGAGAATTCTAGCTGGAAAATTATTTTCTGTTAGAACTTTTATGGCATTTCCCCACTAGCTTTTAGCATCCAATGTTACTGTTGAGAAATCTAATACCATTTTGATTTCTGCTCCATTATATGAAACCTATAGATTTTTTTCATTTTCTTAAAGCTTATAGGATTCTCTCTTTATTCTGAAATTCTACAATGATCGTGTTGGATAGTGGGTAGGCCATTTCAATCTCAAGGGTAGTGATATTTATTTCTAGGAATGTTTATTGTCTTCTTTCTTTAATAATTTCCTCCTTGTGCTTTCTGTTTTTGGAACTCCTGTTAGTCAGTGTTGGACTTTCTAGATTGACTTCCTAATTTTCTAATCTTTTCTACTTTCTATCTTGACCCTTTTTCCCATTCTACGTAACTTTTCCGACATTATTTTACAACAGTTCTATTTTTATTTTTAGCTATCACAGAATTAATTTATAATAGTTCTTTCTGGTTCTCTCATTCCTTTTTCATAGTATATATATTCTTGTTCCATAGATAAAATCTCTTCTAACACTCCTTGTTGATATTATGATTTTCTGTAAAAAAATTTCTTCTGCTACCTGCCTTGTTGCTACTTCCTGAGTGTGTATGCATGTGTGTTCGTGTACTTGTTTGGTCTCTTCCTTGTTAGAGCTTTACTGACTGTCCGTTCATATTTAAGCTTAAGTGGGGCTTGTTGACTGAGGGCTTTCATATTAGGGTTATCAAACAGTGAGCCTTTTAATTGGGGTCCCTCAGAATCAGCATCTCACCTTTTCTCTCAACTGCTTGGTGCATCCAGAGAACTCTTGCCTCCTATGAGGGTACCTGTGTCTGGTACTCTGGGAGCTGAGTCGGGGAAGGAAGCTGACAGTTAATTCCACAATACATTGTGTACACTTGCCCTTAATCTCCATTTTCAGCCCCTAGATTAACCCTGTTCTCCACTGTGCCTGGATGTCCTGAGTCTGAAACCTGTCTGGTTCAATTTCTCCAGAGAGGGTGCTGGAAGTCTTGGACACTTGGATGTGCAAGGTGGAGAGGAGCCCTGGGAGCCAACCTGTTCTCCGCCCTGTACCTCCCCCTTCCCACTACCTGTATTTCCAAGCACTGAGCCTCTCAGGGGTTCTGCTGGGAAATACGGCTTGCCTCTCAGTACTATCCGCCTTTGCAGGCCCTTAGTTTAAGTCAGCGGTCCCCAGACTTTTTGGCACCAGGGACCGGTTTCGTGGAAGACAATTTTTCCACGGATGGGGCAGGGAGGGGGATGGTTCAGGCGGTAATGCGAGTGATGGGGGAGCAGCAGATGCAGCTCCGCTTGCTCGCTCGCCTGCCACTCACCTCCTCCTGTGTGGCCCGGTTCCTAACAGGTGGCGGACCAGAACCAGTCTGCAGCCCCGGGGGCGCTGGGCGTCGGCTGGTTTAAGTGCCTCCACTCTGGCAAGTCAGTTATCATTGTTGCTTCTTTCCTGTTCTCTTTGACCTTAATTTCCTGTCATTCTAACGGAGACTCAGGAAGGGGATGAGATAGACACCAAGTTAAACGATCAGTCTTCCTTCAACTTACAGGCTGAACCTCCTTGGAAGAGCAACTGGAAACAGAAGCACGAATCTTTCATCCGTACCCTCCGTCAGGCTCGAGAGGTCCAGCAGGTAATTGCCAAGGGTGGAAACCCCTCCGACCTGCCTCCCATCCTGCCTGCAGAAAATCCAGACTATATTCAGTGTCCTCACTGTAGCCGCCACTTTGCTCCCAAGGTGGCAGAGTGGCACATTCCTAAGTGTAAGACCATCAAGAACCGCCCTCTGCCTCCAAGGAAGCACTGCAGTTGAGCAGACAGCAGTGGAAACCTCCTCGATAGTCCAGAAGGCTCTGCTTCTCTTCAGCAGTAAATGGGAGTAGACTAATTTGATGCAGAGCAGAAAGAACTACAACTTTTACATCTCCCAGGTCTGCCTGCAGAGCTGAAATCGGTGAAGAGAGAGAGCCCCATTGCTAAGCAGCAGGAGGCAACAGGAAGCCTCAGCTTCCCACTAAATCACCGCCTCCGGCTGGTGTGCCTCATGTTATTGCCCTAAGAACTGATGGGTGAGGACACGTAAGAGTAGCGAGTAGGCTACATTAAAGCTCTCTTCTTGCAAGCCTGATTGTGGTTTGTGCTAGTTAAGTGCCTGCATTTGCTGTGCCTTCTTGCCGCTGCCTCTACATGTATGTCTATGGCTTCTGTTAACTCCTCTTGTTCTTGCAAGAAGTTGGCTCGTTGGTATCAGAGGATCATGGTATCTTATAAAAAATACAGTTTTGCTGTAAGGTAAATGACCTCCCCAATACATGGTCCTGGCCAAAAGTCAATACAAGTATGGAAGGTTCAGGCGCCAGTATGTCCTAAACCCTCCCCATGTTGTACTGTGTAATAAAGGGAACCTCATCTTTATGTACAATACTTTACAGGGTAGGGATGGGGGAAAGCACACTATGTCTCTGTAGTTGTTCCTTCCTAATGGATTTCATATGTCCAAAAAAAAAAAAAAAAAAAAAAGATGGAAGGAACTTCAGTTTCAGCTATTGCTAGCACTCTGCTTTCAAATCAGGTTGGTTTAACGACTTTTAAAATGAAGCAGCAAAATGTACCATCAAAGCAACCTGGACCTGGGACATTCTGGTGTCACATGTCCCTGCTGATCACATCACAGTAAGCTTCTATTCTAGAAACTAAACTTTGAAGGAAAAGATACCAGATCTAAAATTTTCTCTGGGCAGAATCGTGCCTACTGCAAGTAACCTTCATAATTAGGCCTTCAATAAATGGGTTTGGGGAATTTAAAATTAAACAAATAATAAAATGAGTGAGTCTTAGACTTGTCAAATGGGAGAAGTGATGTGATAAGGTAATGTCTGATGGGGGAGATATCAGTTCAGGTAGGATGAAGCTAACACAACAGATCTGAAATACTAGTAAGATTACTGTCCTGAGAGCATCACTCAAATTGTTAGTTTAAAACACTGGAGAAAAATCACCTAACCTGACCTGGGCAAAGGGGACTGTGCAGACCACAAAACCACATTTACTAAACTACAGATGGCCACTCACTCTTGTTCCGTTTCCTCTGCAGCTTCTGCTCAGTGGCTGGGCTAACAGATCAGACCAATTTGATATGCAAGTTTAAGGCTTTAGCTGTGAAGCTGCTAGACACTAGGCTAAAAAAAATCATGTTTCAAAAAGCAGCATATATTGCTTTATGCTCTTCATAACTGTTACAAAGAAAGAGAGGTATCACATAATAGGGCTTTTGGTTGGTCATTTAAAGAAAACTCAGAGAGACACTGGATATTTAACCCAATATATACATTCTCCAGTCAAGTTTAATGAGGTACCCACTTTGTTTCACACTTGATGGTAAAAGCAATAGGTGACTAGAATGAGTGGTGGCCAAGGTCACACAGTGGTAGCCTGTGGACTGCTTTGCCCTGCAGGTATGTTTTATTTGACTGACATAGTATTAAAAATATAATCCGACATTAAAAAATTGGGATATGGAGCATCTTTTGAAAAACTGCAAGTTCTGGAAACCCTGGGCCTGCAACCCTATATAGCACCAACTGAGTGGGGTTTAGAATCAGTTGCTCCTTCCAGATGGGGTGGAGCACGCAGATCACCACAGCCCCGCCTGGCGTGCTTCACTTATTTGCCTTGCCTGCCTGGTCTGGAACCCCTGGATGGTTATAAAGGTCACAGACCAGGGGCCTCCAGGGAGAACAATTGTTGTGTGTGTGAGGAGTGCTTTCTTATGCTGCTAGAGGAACAAACGTCAATGCCATAGTGTTCCCTTTGATCTCAACATGTTTAGGCCTTTGATTATATCAGGAATATCTATTAGCCTTTTAAATTTAGCTTGATCGGATCTTTGGGAAGAAGAACCTTTTTCTATCTACGTCTCTTCCTAGATAGCAGAGGATGACAGAGAATAAATAAATGCTGCTTGTTAATGTCCGTGTGTTATACTACTTTATCCAAGAACCTTTAGTGCAAGTAGATGCTATAAATTTTAAAGTTCAAAAGGTTAAGCAATGAAAAATAATCTTACGGTGAAACTCACTTCGTTAAAAAGTATATGCAGTGTATTGAATGCAGCACAGCACCTTTGGCCAACATTTGCTTTAGGTCATCAGTTTGTCACTTTTCACAACTACACAGGAGGTAGCAGAGATGTGATAGTGTTTTTCTCCCTAATGTTCGTAATTCTGTGAGGTTTAGTGATCAGCATGTTTATTTCCATAGTTAATCATTGAAGCAATAAATGATTTTTTTGCTTTGTGGCAGGAAGGAACTTGTTTCGTAGTCCTGACTACAGCCCACTCTGCCCTGACACTATCATGAATAATATTTCTTTGGAGGCCCAAGGATGCTCATTTGAAATAATTCATTTACAATACATCCTTGCACCAGAGTTGTTCTATTATGAATGTTTCCAAATATACGGCAAAATCAAATGAAATGTGAGTTAAGTCTGCTCTTGCTCTAAACTTCAGTGAAATGTTCAGCCAAGAGAAGTTACAACTTGGCTATGCCAGGGAGACCAAATACAGTTCAGCCTTTGTGAGGGAAAACAGTTTTACAAACATAAACTGGCAGTATCACTTGAAAAAGCCCACTGTGGAGATAAGTACAAGACATGACCCTTCCTCTTTTAATGGCTCATCTTTTTCTCCTTCTGCATTTTAAGCACTATATTTTAGAAGTTTTGGGGGGAAAAAAGTTGTAGCAGCAAAAATGATTCTATTAGTAAGAAAAAGAAACTGGCAAGAAGCAAAGATTATTTCTGTGCAAATGTCCCTTGCATTGTTTCTGTTACAAGACCATTTATTTCTTTATTTATATAAAGACTCACTGAATCAAAAATTCACGAAGGCCTAGAGTCTGCGTGTTTTATCCCCAGTGACTAAGGTCCATGCGTAGGCTCACTGAGGCATAGCACTGATTGAGAGTTTAAATGTTTATTTAAAACAGAAATGTCAAACCACTCCACCCTCAACCTTTCAAACATCTGGCTAACAATAAGCTAATTCTTCAGCAACAATGTCAGAGCAGAGGGGTAACTCGGGTTATACTATAACTCAAAAGCAATACTACTGGAAAACTTAAAACACCTAGCACTACATAAAGAAAAGTAGGACGCAATTTAAGAGAATTAGCTACAGAAAACCATTCAAAGGCATTTCTGCTGCCTCACCTTTTTCTCTTTATCTGATGCACGGCTACCACCTTTGAACTGGTTTCTGTTTGCGTAGCTTTTTGGTGGGAAAAATCATATGGCTATCCCAGGCACAATTGGGGAAAGTGCAAATTGTCTCTAAGGCACAGAACTTAGATTCTCAGCCAGATTAACAGCAAACCTAGACTTCCCAAGGGAACATGCTAGAGAAAACGACCCCAGCGTTCCACTGCTAGAGAGTGACTTCCCCTCCGGACCAAGAGCCCAGCTCTCACCCTCCCTTCAGTGCTCACTTTCATCCCATAGTCTCAGCAACGTGCCCATGTTCCTCGGTTCCATGGCAGAAGCAATACTCATGATTAACACCCAAAATGACCCTGCCTCTCAGGCCTGCTGAGATGGTGAGCATGAGGGATACAGGAACGTGAAAGGCCAGTCAGTCCTTAAAAAAAAAAAAAAAATCAAAGTTGCATTTACATGATGAATCAAAACCCATTGTTAGGGTTTGTTGCAAACCCCAAGTCCCCAGAACTTGCAACTTTAATCCAGGGTTGGCCCCTTCCCTTATTTTAAGAAAAGGCTTCAGTGATTACATTAGTACCATTGTACTAGGCTTCCCAGAATTGAGAAAACAATGGGAATATTAAACCAAAGAAGATCCCATTGAATAGAGTTGCCCATCCCCAGCTGAGGGGTTTTCCCGGAGCAGCAGCCTTTACACCACCAGTTTTAGGGAAATGGCAAAATTTCCATTGCACAGGTCCTTCCAAAATATTAAATAGATATCAAACATTCATTTTTTGGTTGGGGAAAATGAAACAAAAATTAATTTAGCTCTTTCTAGGGAGGTAGAATATGAGACTCATCAAGGCAGCTCCTGTGACTCAAAATACTAAAGGCTAGGTGGAAACACAATGCTCACATCCTTAAGTAAAGCCATCAAACGTTTCTAGGACACTTTCTCTCTTTGGGAAAGCTAGCTTGCTCCTGTCTACAAGGACATGAAGACACGGGGATCGGAAGGGAGCTCTCAGCCAAATTCCTCTCACTTGGCAGGCTCCTCCTGTTCTGCTAGGCTTCAGGGACTGCCTGGTCTGGGGGCTGGCTTTGGGCCGCTCAAGTAGGAAAGATGATACAGATTCACTGATATGGCTTCATAAAACACCAAAAGGGGAAACATACTGACTAGACATACAGAAAGGGAGCGGTTGGGGCTGCTGTCAAGATTAGAACCCTAAGAGCCATGAAGGCAGAGGCACAAGAAGTCTTCTCAGGGCCAGAAGACTCAGTCACTCTTGGCCCTCTCGAAGGCACCGAGTAGAGGCAGCTGAAGCAGGACCTCCCCTCACGGTTTCCTCTGAAGTCCATTCCTACTGCCCCACAGACTCAATTCTCTACGAGATGCCTCATCTCTCAGAGGAATCTTCCAAAGCTAGGAAATCCCACCCTGCGTTGGCCACAGCCTGACACTCCTGCTGTGTGACGAGGAGGGACCTACCCTTCTTTCTCTACTCCTCACTGAAGAAGTCTCACTCAACCCTCAGAGGAAAAGCAATCTAAGCCCACTGCTCCTCCTCAAGCATTTAGCTGCACAAAATAATTGAACTTTCTGAAAACAAGCCGGAGATTGACTCCACCAGACATACTTTCCTGGACTAAGGCTCCTGAGAGGGCTTAGAACACTTCACCACTCTCCAGATGACCCTGGATGGGCCACACCTGGTTCCAGCCCACTCCAGCTTTACACTTTAACCTCCTCCACCCAGAGGTGCAATGCCTCATGTTGAATTCCCAAGGCAGCTTCCAATTAATGGTGAAAATGGTAAGTGGGATGTAAGCTGCTACCAGCAAAATTAAGGTAAGCATTGTGTCTCCTCTTCAAAGGTGGGATCACCAGATGAGGTACAGAGCTGCTGTTGCTATGGCAGTCACTGAGGACAAAGCCAGGGCCATGGGGCCCTTCCATTCTCCAACACAAAACCACTCCTAGATCCTATCTAATAGGCAATGCTACTCTCCAAGTGTACATGGAAAGTGCTTCAGAGCCTCCGCCGCCCGCTCCTTGTCTGCAAGTGAACGAAGCCAGGAAAGCGCTCTCTGCGTTCAGTAAGTGTGCTGTGAAGGTCTTTGGATTCCAGTTTCCTGGAGGCTATACAGGCTCAGGAGACTAGAGGCTGGGTCTACAGGAGTCTGTTCCCAGGAGGCACCAGGAATCTGAATCTAAATCAGGCTTTGGATCCATTTCCATCTCTTCCTTTGCTGTCTGAGTTCCTTTGGAATGCATCCCCACCTGTCCAGATAAAACACAGGTCCAGGTTAACAACATTGCCATCTAGTTACAGCATTTCAGGACTAGATTTTCAATGCCGACCTCTAAGAATGTGTAGCCATGGTTTTGTGAGGAGCTCATACTACTACCTTAATAATAGGACCTTAGATAAAGTCCACACTTGTACATTTGTTGCAGGTAGGGTGACCAAGTGTCGTGGTTTGCCCAGGACTGCAGGATTTTCTGGGATGCAGAACTCTTCAATTTTAGAACTCAAACAGCCCTAGGCAAAACAATCCTCCTCCCTCCTACAGCTGCCAATCACTCCATGCTTACTTCAAGTGTGTATATTACTTTCCAAAGTACTTTCATAGACATTATTTCATTTAATCCTCAAAACAACCATACAACAACTATTTTCTTCTTTCACGTGAGAACCAGGGCTCAGAGAAACGAAGTAATTTGTCCAAACACATAAACCTGGTAAATGGCAAAGCCAAGGTTGACAGTATTTCCCTAACCTAGTTCACTCTATATAGAGCAATACTATGGCCCTTTAAAAACGATGCAAGCAGCATCACCGGTGAAGTATTTTTACCAAAAATGTTTAACTTGAACCTAATCAAGGCTTAAGTCTAACTTCCAGTTCACAGAAATGACAGAGTGACAGAAGAATAAGATAAGCAATGTCTCAGGAAAATAAGGCAAATCCAGAATGTAGGACATTCTGTTAAACTGACCCTGTTTCTTCAACAAACCAATGCCATGGAAATTTTTTTAAAAAACGGGGGTAGATGACAACAACAATAATCCAAAAAGAAATGCATAAGACTTCTAAGAAATGATAAAACTTTATGTAAGAACATAAAGGAAGACTTGAATAAATAACTATTCAAAGCTGGGAAGACTCAGCATTACAGACATGTCAACTCTACTCAAATAAAGATACAATTCAAAGCAAATCTAATAAATTCCAATATAAATACCAAAGGGAGTTTTGAGAAACTTCACTTTTGAGGAATTCTAAGATTCATACAGAAGAAGCAATGTGCAAAAATAGCCAATGTAACCCCGGAAAAGAACAAAAAGGAGCACAGGACTTTCCTTACTGGGAATCAAGACATTCAAAACTCTAGTATTTTAAATAGGACTAATTAAATAGCTCAAAGCAACAGAGAGCCTAAAAATGAACCCGTGTGTATTTGGATATTTACAATATATTAAATGTGATCTTTCAAATCAGTGAGGGAAGTATGGATCACTGAATAAAATAATTTTAAAATGTTAAAAAAAATGGGGGGGTAGGAGTGGTGATGGAGGGAATTGTTCTAGATTAAAAGAAATGAGAAACATAATAGTGTAAAAGGGGGTTCTTGACTGGTTTCTGGTCTAATAAAAACAGTTATAAAGGACATTTTTATGGGAAAACTGGGAAAATTTGAGTATCAACAGGGTACTAGATGAGAATTGAGAATACTAGTGTTATTTTTGTTAACTGTGATAATAGTACTGTGGTTCTCCAGAAGAATGACATCTTTATTTTTAGATATGTGTAATAAAGTATTTAGGGAGGCTATGTCATGACTTTCATAATTTACTTGAAAATGGTTTAGCAAAAAAAGAAAAAGGAAAAAAAATACACGCACATACACACACTCATATTTCAAATACACAGATAAATACCTACACATATTTTAAACATACACACATACACAGACACAAACACATTTGAAATAATTACAGCAACATGTTAACAACGGTTGAACCTAGATGGTGGATGTATGGGTGTCCACTGAACTGTAATGTTTAAAGTTTTTCATACTAAGGAGAAGAAAAAACAAAGGTAACAAAAATACAATGGAAGTTAGGTGATGAAATGATTCAATCCAGGTGCCTGAAGAAGGACCAAGCATCTGGGATTAATTACAAACGTTACATCATCAAAAGGTAAGTACTTGCAAAGAAGTAAGCCTATTTCAGGCATTGGTGTTTTGTTTCTGTGATTCTTCAAAACAGAATTAGAAATTCAATTATTTTTTTAATGCTCTCACCTGCTGCCCTCCTTCTAATTTCTTGTTCAGCTTCTGTAGCTGGGTAAAAATCTGAAGGTTTTCTTGCTGTAACTTCTGTTGTTCAGCCAGACACTTCAACACCAGACCCTGCAGTCGCTCAACCTCCACCTGCAGAGTGCTGCATGCACAGGTAGGAGTCAAGGGTGTTCCCTTCCCAGCGCATGTTCCTGCAGGGTTCAGCCGAGGTGGCTAGAGAGACAGGAGAAAAGGGTCATAGGAGGTTCTGCCCGGATGCTACAGCTCCCCAATCCAAATGTCCTCTAAGTGCTACCAGATTTTACTTTTAAAGTAACAATGTAAAACACATACACACGAAGTAAATGGAAGAGAAACAGAAAACTGCTGGGATTACAATAGAACCTGGCTCTAACACAACAGAGCAAGAGAACTCTCAGTGCCTCAGTCTGCATTATGGTAAGGTAAAAGAATAATCATCTATTTTGGAGAACTTTGTGAAAAATTTTAAAGTCATTGATATCTTCCGATTTAAAATGCTGAAGTGAGAGAATGCACAATTTGGTTTGGAACAAGTCTTTTTTTTTTTTTTTTTTTTGCACGCGAGCTTTCTCTAGTTGTGGCAAGCGGGGGCTACTCTTCGTTGTGGTGCGCGGGCTTCTCATTGCGGTGGCTTCTCTTGTTGCGGAGCATGGGCTCTAGACGTGCGGGCTTCAGTAGTTGTGGCACACAGGCTCAGTAGTTGTGGCTCACGGGCTCTAGAGCGCAGGCTCAGTAGTTGTGGCGCACTCTACTCTATGTGCTCCACGGCATGCGGGATCTTCCCAGATGGAACAAGTCTTTCTGATCACAGTGAGGACACCATGATTCAAAGGGTCAATATTCATGAAATGTAGTGGATCACACTTTAGAAGAGATTTAAGAGGTGTTCAGTAAATAGGATCGCCAAAACAATTCAAGACGGCTAACTGACAGAGGAATTAAAATGTTTACCTTGAAGTTTCAAAGGCTTTATTTCCTCTTCTGGGAAGCTTTTCAATTATCCTAGCCTGGATTTTTCTCCCTTCTTCTACTGTACTTTGTTTATAGGAAGGGTCAACAAATGATAGCCCATGGGCCAAATCCAGCCTACTGCTTGTTTTTCGTAAATAAAGTTTTATTGGAACATAAGCATGCCCATTCATTATGCATTATTTTTGGCTGCTTTTGTGCTACGATATCAGTATTGAATGGTTGCAAGAGACTGTATGGTCCGCATAGCCTAAAATAATTACTATGTAGCCCTTTAGAAAAAGTTTGATGATCCCTGGTTTACAGTTTTATTGAGATATTTACCACAATTTGATTTCTACCAAAGTTAGGTAGGTATACATGCATTGCTCCCCCAGCAGACTACAAGTATTATTTCTTACTTACATTTAGAACCTCCAACCTACCCCAGCAGTGTCATGAAAAATTGGATTTGAATTTTGGAATTTCAGTTTTGGTACTTCTGAGGCAGAGAGAAAAGAAAGACAATCATCTGGTATAGAAAGATGTGGGCCTGTCAGAAATGCGAAAGGGTAGATACTTTTCCACAGAAATCAGTTTAGCCTTGCGTAGAGGCTTTAAGCACTACTGAACAGACAGTATGAGTTGATGCTGGGCAGCTGGGAAACCAATGAAACTAGAGGGGAAGACAGTGAGGCCAGGAGAACTGGGCAGAGCTTACAGTCACTGTTTACCTAGTTGTGATTTAAAGGCAAAAGCTCAGTTACCCAGGCTCCTGCTGGGGGCTTGTGTTCCAAAGGAGCTTCAGAGCCCACCTTGAGTCCTTGTAGCTCTTCGTAGGGCAGAGTATCTTTCTCAGATTCTGAAAAAGCTGCACTTAGGGGGGATGGGCTGTCAGGCATAGGGATGAATTCTGCATTTTCCAGCTCCTATGTATAAGAGAAAGAATCTCATCAGTTCTGTTTGAGCCATTTACTTTCGCCCAAATTCTCTTCTTGCTATAGCTTTCACTCTGTCGTGACATCAGCACCCTCTAGTGGAGCAGGACAGTTGTGGTTACAACATAGCTCGCCCTACCTGTCAACATCCTGCCATTCCTTCCTTCCTCTGAGGAGTGAATAGTGAAGCGAATTCAAACTCAAATCCAAGAACATTTTGGAGTGTCTGACATGTTTCTCTAACACACTCAGTCTACACAGGCTGTTCAGTAAGTTGGGAAGCTCTAAGGTGATGGCAGTGAGGCCAACTGCCAGGTTGCTAAAGGCTGAGGCTAAAGCTTTAGATAGAAACGTGTGCTGCTTCCTCCATTCATATTCCTATGTAGCTATCAAGTTTAATCTTATTATAGAGGGAGGTTTAAATCTACAGGTTCTCTCTTTGGTGCGGGGGGGGGGTAAAAAATTTAAAATTTCTCTAACTATAAATGTTGACTGTAGAAAATGTGAAAATACAGATGGGCAAAGGGAGATGATAAAAATCACCAGTAATTCCATCACTCATAGATAACCACTGTTAAAGCATTTCTATACCATAAGGCATTCCAATTGCCCCAATATTCTACTTCTACGAACCACAGTACAAAATCTAGAAGCTTAATCTTTGCATGCATGCATTATAAAAACTGCCTTCAAGGAAGGTTGCATTAATTTCCATTCATTTAAGTAATACAGGTATGAGCACATCTTATATCTTTTCTTGTCAGGAAGAAAAAGGATTAGAGATTTGGTGATTTCGGTTCAGGTAGAAATCAGAAACCTAGATGCCTGCTGCAAAACGCTTGGATAGGACACGGGAAACAGATCCTTTCTAGTCCCTACAGAGGTACCTCTACCAAAGGAATTACCTTTCGAAGCCAGCCAGGACAGGAGCTGCTGGCCCCACTACCGATCCTCACGGCCTCCGTGGGACTGACTAAACCTTCCATTCCTCGGTCTGCTTCCATTGTTCCTCGGAAGCCTCCACTTGGATCAGGAGTTTCAGATTCCTGCTGACTGTCCTCCTCTTCTCCCCTACCGCCACCGCTGCCACCTCCTGGGCTAGAGCTCTGAACCACTGACAGATACACAGCACAGAAATAGAAAGCTTTGCTATGCAGCAAGATTTACCATCTGATAGCCCCACCGACCCCTGGAGAGGTTCCTAGAGTTGCGTGAAGCAGAACAGCAACAGTGTAAGTCAGATACTTGGGACTAAATTTTTAGTTTTATACAAGGTACTGTGTATCAGTATCTTTATAGCAATATTCACTTCTACTTTCCAAACTTGCTTAAACTTATGTCCACAGCAGATTATCAATGTTCTACAGCATTACTGAATACTCACCCCAACCACAGCATCCATGCCTTAACAGATATACCCAGACTCCAACATCCTTCATAGAGGTTCATCTTATACACAAAGCTTTTTCACATTTGAGCCAAACACCTCTTAAAGTTGCCAGATAAACTCACCATTAACTCCCTTTCCGGGGAAACACCTGAATGGAGAAGTCCTCAACCGTTAAATTCATTAAATTATTTAATGACTATTCGTAAGAATTTAAAAAATATGATGGCTGGTTCTTTAAATATCATGCAGCATATTCCAAGTTACATTTAATGAAGATGAGTTGATGTACAGTCAGGAAATGAAACTGAGTTTTAATATGGACCAAAGAAAAATATAACTAAGAAAGTAATTTGCCGAAGCTAAAAAAAAAAAAAAAATTGCGTGGTATATTCTAAAGTTAAATGTAAAAGCTTATTTATGATCACCAGCTAACCTGGCTTGAGGACTGACTATGCCACACTGTGATCCTACCGAAGCAGCAGAACTGTAGATGCCAAAATAACCTTTCAAGCTTGCTTTTTTGTTTTAAATGGCTTTTAAAAATTATGTTACATTTGACATACACATTAAGACTATTTTTAACGTATGTGTAAGGTTTGATGCCTAACAAAATAACCATACATGCATCTACTACATGAAAGTACAACTAGTTTCCAATACGGTAGCCATTAGCCAAATATGGTTATTTAAATTTAAACAGAATCAAAAATTCAGTTCCTCAGTCGCAAGAGCCACTTTTCAACTACTCAACAGCCACATGTGGCTGGTGGCTATTATACTGGACAGCACAGACATAGAACATTTCCATTATTGCAGAAAGAGCTATGGGACAGGGCTGAACAAGAATATTACCTGTATTGCTCCATCTGCCTTGTGAATTCCTTCCTTCTCTGGCCTCCTACCTACATATAACTACTCTGATTAATTTTGTATTTTTCATTTCTTCTTGCAAAAAAAAAAAACCTTTATCACATACTTAGGTATCCTTAAGCAATATATTATTTATTTTGCTTGTTTTTGAACTTTATAAAAAGGCATGTAGTCTGCTGCAACTTTCTTTTTACATTTCACATTATGGAAATATTTGTACATGTTGTTCATTTTAACACATATAATATTCCACTGGATGGTTATAACATATTCAACCAACAAATATTTATTGAGCATTTACCATGTGCCAGGCATTCTTCTAGGCAATGTGGATAAAATTATTGAATAAAAAAGACAAAAATCGTTGCCCTTACAGAGTTTATATTTTCCAGACAATGGACATGTGCTTTTAATCTTATGTTTTTCCTTTAAATACTGTTCCAGTAAAACGGAGCTGTAATATAACAGCTGTGCTTAGCAAAAAGGTATTTTATCACTTGTGACAGATATTAATATGCACAAACAGATGCTGAGCAATGGATTACTAAAGGAAACTAATAAAAGGTATGATGTGTGTTTGTGTAAACTAGAGCTCAACAAGTCTAGATCAGATTTTCAACTGCCTTTTTGGAGGATTAGTCTGCTTTCATTCTGGGTCTTCATCTGTTTTGATTGCACAAAATATCAGAATCCAGTTCTGAGACATCAAAGACTACAGGTACTCTAGCAAATGGAAAACCAAAAGGAACACAGATTCAATTTCCTAGCGTGGCCCCAAATAAGAGAACCATGAAGAAAGCAGCCAAAGGAAAAGTATTAGAGAGGTTTGGGCTGATTTTCCCAACTACATTGAAAGTTTAGCCAACTTTTAATTCTAAGGGCTTATTCTGAAGGACTACTTCTATAGATTGGAATACCCCTGGGAACACTATGGAAGTAAAGGGTAGACAGAACCCATAGCCCCTAGCATTGTAAGAAAAGAAACAGTACGTAAGTCACAATACAATGTTGGGCAAGCCACATAATTACTCCCACATGTGTCGTGGCAAAGATGTACTCTCCCTCTGACCGCAATGTAAAAGTCATAACTTACTGTGAAATCTACCAAACTATGACCTTCCCTCTTGATCACTGTATTCCTCATTTCCCAAAGATATTTCCTATTTCCTTTTTTGGGAGGCTGCACGGAATTCAACCCAAAGACTCACATCTCAGAAAACCACTGGTACCTGAGATACTACTACTTACCAGTTCCGATGGATAAACCACTGCTATTCGAACGGATGGTCTTAGAATTCAATACTTTCTCTGAGGAAAAATATTCAGTAGGTAAGCATTGTTTACAGCCAGAGACAGGAAAAGTGACAGCCTAGGACAGGGAGTTAATCTAGGAGATAACTGCTATCT
Organism: Balaenoptera musculus; assembly: GCF_009873245.2. Taxonomy (NCBI): domain Eukaryota; kingdom Metazoa; phylum Chordata; class Mammalia; order Artiodactyla; family Balaenopteridae; genus Balaenoptera; species Balaenoptera musculus. The sequence goes on from NC_045786.1 coordinate 148,506,109, forward strand.
CTCATACCAGGTATAAATATTATAAGCCAAGCACCAATAGCTACTCTAACTATATTCAACTATGTAGCAATTCTCCACCTTAACTATTCTTTGGAATCACCTGGGAAGCTTTAGAAAGTAGAAATGCCTAGGTCCCACCCCAGAGGTTCTGATTTAATTGGTCAGGACAATGGGATTTCTAAACTCCTCAAGGGATTCTAACGCGCAGCCAAGATTGTGAACCACTGACCTAAAGAATGAACTTCTAAACCTTCACACAGACCTTTATAATTTGTTCATAACAAAGGAATCTTTATGCAGGAAGCAGTTATGATTCAGTTTCTTTTTAAAGGTGTACTGTATGTTTCTCACAAAAGCATGAGCACAGATAAACTAATTAGTGGACTACTAGAAGTAACAAATTCTACAGTGAGGGGGGCAGAGCCTGAAGTTATCATAAGACAGCAAACGACAATGTTCTACTCCTACCACTAGATATGGTATCAATGACAATTATGAAGACTTACACGAGTAGCTTCTTTTCTTCAGGACACTTCTGTTTGCCAGAATGTGACCACCAGTAACTTAGATGTGGGTCTATCCTCTGTCAAAGCCATCCTAACCAACACATATGGACCCTTACCAACAATGAGAATGGTGTGCCAGCCTCGGCAAGATAAGTCTGGGACGTGATGCAGAGATCCAAAGATAGGCCGAGGCCATGAAGTGCAGATATCAGAGCCATGTGGTCTCTCTGTGGGGGTCATTGCCAGGCGACCATTACCACCATTGCCCCAGGCAAAAATGTGATTATCTAGACAAAAAAAATTAAACAGCAGACAATTGAACAGAACACTGGCTTCCCAACTCTTCTGGGTTCCCCATCTTTATGCCCTGGAGCTAAAAAGATTTTCCACCATGTATAAAACAAGGGAAAGCTATTTATTCCCCTATATAAAGCCTACACAACTCCTGATGCCACCCAGGTAAAAATGACCACCGCTCCTACATACTGCTATCCATTCATTCACTCATTCAACATTTTTGGTCATTCATTCAAATAATTATTGGGCATCTACTTCATGACAGGCACTGCTGGAAGTGCTAGGAAGAGAGCAGAGAACAAAACAAAGTTGCTGCCCTTGTGGAACTGACATTCTAGTGGGGAGAGACTGATAAATAAATTACTTCAGGTAGCATTAAGTGCTAAGAAGGAAGATAAGCAATAAAGAAAAGTGGAAATAAACAATAATAGTAGGGTATCATTACTTTAGACAGGGTAGTCAGAGAAGTACTTGTTGATACTTGAGCAGAGACCTGATTGAAGTGAGAGAGAACCAGGTGGATATTTAGGGGAAGAGCTTTCTAGGCAGAGGGAATAGCAAAGTGCAAAGTATGTATCACAAACACAACACAGAAGTCCTCTGCAGCTGGAGCAAAGTAAAGGAGGGGACGGTGGCCACAGAAGAGGTCAGGGGGTGACTGAAGTCTGGGTCATGCAGGCCATTCCAATGACTTTGGTTTTTACTGTTTGAGATAGGAAACTAGTAGAGATTCTGAACAGTAGGTATTTAAAAGGATCCCCCAGGCTACCATGAGGAGAACTGACTGCAGGGGCCCAAGGATGGAAGCAGGGAGATCAGTTGTAATAGTGAAAATGGTAAAAAGTGGTTGGATATATTCTGAAGATAATCTATAGAATTTGCTAATGGATGGGATGTGGGGTGTAGGATAGAGCTGCCATTTTCTGCAACAGGAAGGCTGCAGGAGGAACAGGTTTGAACAGAAGATCGGAAATTTGATTTTGAATACAGTAAGTTTGTTTGAGACGCCCATTACCTCTTATCCAAATCAGGGCATTTTTTAATGAAAAGGGGGTGCTATTAATGATTAAGCCCGGACAGTAGGCATGAATCAGGACCAACCTGGGAAGACCGGGCTATAAAGCCACTTTATCTTTAGACATCCAAATCAAGGGACTGTTGAACCAGCGAGTCTAGAAGTCAGGTACGGTAATTAAAGCGATCAGTGCTCAGGGAGGATTTAAGGTAATAAGCTCACTTAGAAAATAAAGGGAGAGGGACTTCCCTGGTGGCACAGTGGATAAGACTCTGCGCTCCCAATGCAGGGGGCCTGGGTGTGATCCCTGGTCAGGGAACTAGATCCCACATGCATGCCACAACTAAGAGTTCACATGCCGCAACTAAGGAGCCCGGGAACTGCAACTAAGGAGCCCACCTGCCGCAACTAAGACCTGGTGTAAACAAATAAATGAATAAATAAATATTAAAAAAAAAAAAAGAAAGGGAGAGAAGGATTGAGCCCTGGACACTCCAGGCTTTAGACTTGGATACTACAATCATGGCACTGAACCTACCTGACTGCACTAATCTGTTTATACGTATGTCTCCCCTACCCTACTAGACTGTGAGTTCCCTGAGGACAGGGGCTTTCTGAAACTCACTTTTTTTTTTTTAATTTGAAGTATAGTTGATTTATAATATTATATTAGTTTCAGGTATACAACATAGTGATTAAATATTTTTATAGATTATATTCCATTTCAAGTTATTATAAAAGAATGGCTATATTTTCCTGTGCTGTTCAATATATTCTTGGTGCTTATTTATGGTATACATAGTAGTTTGTATCTTTTAACCCCATACCCCTATCTTGCCCCTCCCCACTTCTTCTTCCCCACTGGTAACTACTAGTTTGTTCTCACTCTCTCTGTACGTCTGTTTCTGTTTTGTCATACTTATCCATTTGTTTTATTTTTTAGATTCCACATATAAGTGATAACATAGAGTATTTGCCATCCTCTGACTTATTTCACTAAACATAATACCCTCTAGGTCCATACACATTGTTGCAAATGGCAGAATTTCATTCTTTGTAATGGCTGGGTAATATCCCATTCATTGTATATATGTACCACATCTTCTTTATCCAGTCATCTGTTGATGGACACTTAGGTTGCTTCCATGTCTTGGCTATTGTAAATAGTGCTGCTATGAATACTGGGGTGCATGTATCTTTTCGAATTACTGTTTTCCTTTTCTTCGAATATACGCCCAGGAGTGGAATTGCTGGATCATATGATGGTTCTATCTTTACTGAGACTCACTTCTACAGTCCCAGAGCCTAAAGGAGGACCTGGAGCATAGCAGGCACTCAGTTTATGTCTGCCATGTGAATGAGGTGATCAAGTACAGTTCAGAGGAGTAGAGGAACATTTATCAACAGGTAATATGCCCAGACACAGAGTCTAACTCTATACTCGTCATTCTGAAGTTTAACTTGAGAAGTACACAGATACTGAAGAAACATTACCTCTCTGAGGCCCTGTCAGAAAGTGCTACTGAACTTGCTATACTATTTTTAATCCTCAGTGACATCCTGATTCTGTCTTTCTAGGTACCATTTCCATTTATCTAGCCTGAACTAACCAGTCTGTTCCCTAAAACCACTTGTTTTGGGACAAGCAGGGAAGGTTAATGTGCTGCTCTGAAGGCTGGTTCACTTAATTAAATATGGTAACAGATCACTTATCTGACACTATCGCTGGACCTCTCTTGTGTAAGTGACAGGCACAGACTGAAAGAAAACAAAGACATCCCAGAGCATGAGCAATAACAAAAAAAGCCAAAATGAGTCAAAAGATAAGAAGATGAAATATGTTTTTTTGTTGTTCACTAGTCACAAGAAAGAAGTGGCTACAAAAATCAAGAGAGTTTAGAAGGTGATACAGGAAGAGAGAAAAAAGAAAAAAAGAAAGCACAAGAAAGAGGAAAGGGAGTGAAGGCTAGCAGAAGCTGCAGAAAAGAAGTGGTGATAGGAGCAGGATGCTGAGGAGAAGAAATAGCTGAGAGGAAAGAGAGAAGAAAATTCCATTAGACCAATTCAGAAAGTTGAGAAACACATGGTATATAGCCCTTCAAGCCTTAGCAGTCCCTAAAGACATCACTGCAGTGCAGCTGACCCCAACCAAGGAGCAAGGTTAAATTATGTTGTTCTCCTCTCTAGCCACCCAACATTTATTGGAACCAACACGGTACTGGGCAAGGTATATGTATAAGTATTTAATAATTCTTAAAACATTGTACAAAAAAAGTTAAAGTAAAAAAAGTAGGGATTTAAGAGTACTAACTTGCCATTTTCTAGAAATCTGACCTTTTTACAGCAATCACTATGTTGGACACATGAAAAGTTAATGAAGCTCCACAGGCATAAAAATTGGCCACCAATTTAACACAGATAAAAAAGTAAACATATGATCCAGCTACACAAATAACCAGTCCACCTCTTTTGCAAGCAAAAATTAAAATTTAGCCATCTATCCAGAAAGCCTGAAATAACATGTACAGACTCACCATCAGTGGCAGCAATGGTAAACTCATCACCGCAGGAGACTCTGATCACCTGCTTTCCACCTAGGGGGCCCCCCAACAGGTTGATTCCTAGACGCTTCTTATAATTTCCAACGCCCAGCTGTCCACACTTGTTGCAGCCAAAGGTCAGCAGCCGGCCTCGCTCTGAGACAGAAGCAAAAATAAATAACCAGGTACAAATGGGTCATGAAACAGAGGGAAAATGCAGACAATGTAGAGTCCCATAGACTAGCTTCTGGTTGTTAGAGTATACAAATATAAAGCTAGCTACACAATCCTGGACCTAGGGCAGCTAGGGCATCTAGAACTATGACCAATTAGACCCAGGAAGTGACTCAATATTATATATTCTATTTTAAATGTGGAAAATGGGTACTATTTAACTTAGAAAACTTATAGATGGTGCTAATTACAAATAGCAGTTGCCAGAAATTACAGGTATGGTATTCTCATTAAGGAATGTATTGATTATATACTTATAATGATTACCAACAAAACATTTATTCGAATGCCCAATTTGTTAATAAGATAATACTGGATGATGTGGGGAAATCAGGAGAATGTACATATAGTTAAGAAGAGCTACTACTTGATAGAATAAAAGAACCTGAAATACTAAGGCCTGTGTACACAGTCGTACATCAACTCACCATCAATAGCAGCAGTGTGAGTCTTGCCTGGGGCAATTGTACGGATCTTATAAAAGGACAACTGTTTGGCCAAGGTAAAGGAGGTTGTGTAGGGGACTTCGTGGTATGCCTGAAACAAGGTAGAACACAAAGCAAAGACTCATGAAGTAAAAAATGGAGGGGAAACAGGCTGAAAATGTTGTCGTGGTAACCAAAAGGCCTTTCAAGCGAATATGTTATTAAGAAGGTGCCAGGTAGCTTTTCATCTCCAATAGATTAAAGAAGAAATAAGCTCAATATGTAATCGGAGAATTTAGTATGAGGCAGGACTTTCTGACCACAAAAGTCTTAAGATTCCTAAATTAGGGTATGCAAAACATGAACTCTCCATCCCAGAAGGCATCTATATAAGGACAGAATCATTGACTTTTGTCTTGGTTATACACTCTACATACCTAACAAAAGCAGGGGAAGGAATTAAAATCCTGAAGACTCTGTCCAGCCCATCAGTTTACTGTGATCTAATTTTACCTACAATATTCTCAACTTGTTAAAACCCACGTTCCCTTTAGATTAGCATAAAAATAAATCTTCCCATGTAAGTTTAAAATTTCACAACAAACACAATGTTATAACAAAACCCAAATCAAGTAATGGTAATTCTGAATATGCCTTTTCAAACTACATGGACACCCTCCCCAGACCTGCTCCAAATTTGCACTCTCCCATTTCACAATCACTACTTTAGAGATTGCTTAAAAATTCTTACCTTTTCCATTGAGACAGCAAACTTGTCTCAATATGACTCTTTAGAAAATGACAAAAACTCATCATACTAACACAAAGAGGGGACTAGTACTTAATATCAGTGGCGAATTTATGACATCCTTGAAGGAGGTGAATGGTAATTACATTTAATAAGCCTGTATAGGATCAGTGATTTGAGAGTAATCATAAAAACTCCCTAGAGAGGTGGTACATGGAAAAATGTTTCTTTTCATAATGTTAATTTTCTTGTACCTACTTCAGTGATAAGGTAGAATCTGAATTCCATCACTGATTGTTTGTAGTCAATTTATTTATTGAGGTATAACGTACTATACAATATTGTACAGCTTGATACATTTTTCTAAAGGTATATAAATGTAAAACTACCATCCAGATCAAGATATAGACCATTTCCATCACCCTAGGATCCCTCCTACCCTTTTTGTTAACACCTATGCCCCTCTTCCCAGAAGTAACCACTGTTTTGACTTTTGCCATCATAAGTTAATTTTGCCTGTTCTTAAACTTCATATAATGGGCATCATATAGTATGTACACTTTTGTGGCTGGCTACTTTACTGGACATAATGTCTGTGAGATCGTCACTTTATTCTTAAGTCAAATTCCACGGTCACAAACCAATAATAGCATTTCCAAAGAAATTCCAACCTAGAGAAGTTCTGATGATGTACTTAGGATACCAAGCGGGGTACTCACTTCATGATTGATGATTCCAGACATGCACTGATTCAGACCCAGTTTGTTGAACTCATTGAGTCCACAGGCCAGCACTTTGCCTGACTGGGTCAGCAGAAATGTCCCATCACAGCCACATTGAACTGCGACAATAATCAAGGCCTTGGGCACATCCACCTGCAAGAAAAAAAAAAAAATCAGAAAATCTCCCAAACATAACTTGTATTAGGGAAAAACCCTCAAATTCTTTAAAAAATGATGTTCTGCATTTAGCAGAATGACTACAAGGAAATAAAGGTTGCTCTATTTTCTTCAGATTTGCCCAGCAGCTTAGAGGCTACTGTTTTCAACAAGGAGCTCAAGTTTTATAATAAAGTAAAAGAAGGCAATTCCAGGTCAGCTAAAAGTTTTAGCAATAGGTCCTACTTAGGAAGACTTCTCAGAAAACACTGGGAAAAGAGAAGCTTCGATCTATTACTGATTTAGCCCTCTGAGATGCAGAGATCCCATGATAGTTACAGAAGAAGCTCAGTAGCCCTGTGGGGTGCCAGTCTGGTCATATAATAAGTGAGGTGACCAAGGATTGAGGCAGCAGCCAAGACTTCTGAAGGCTCACATCCCTCTGCAGCTAACTAGACAGGGCTGAAGAATGGTGGGGGGACATGATGGATGTCTGTGAAACCTGAAAACTCAAACCTCAAACCTTCTCCTATAGTCTTTTCAGGAGAAGAGGAATAGCTGTGAATCCTATTGATTGAGAATGGTCCCACAGATATATGTTAATTTTTAAAATGTAAATAAACATTGTTAATAGTGAACAGTGGGTGAGCCTGTGTCCTACGGTGCATGTGACCGTGCTCTCTCTGCTTGTTTCAGCTCCCGTGCCAGCTCTTACAGTGCCAGCTCTTGCAGTACTGAGAGGAATTAGATATTACATTTCATACAATATGACCCCTAAATACAAACAACTACTTCATTTGGTATCCAACTGTGGAAAGGGGAAGGGAAATGGCTGTGCTGGGTTAAGGGATACTCTACTGCTTTCCAATATTTCCCATCCAGGGTGTGTTTAGCTTGATGTGACTTCTTCATTATACATTCTGATTTTAGTGCTCATCCCCAAGCAAGATGTGACTCCAGAGTGTCCACAGTGGCTGCATCTTCTTTCGCAACTTTTGATGATTTAGTCAGATGACAAGACCACATAGTGCTAAAGGAATCCTGGATTGTCAGTCTCCCAGATAGGAAATATTTCAGGGGTAAACACCTTGATATGAGGAGTCAGGTAAAGAGGACATATTACTGGAGTCTGTGTGACCTAGATAGGCTCTAGGAAGAAGTTGCCTCTGATTTTACCTTTTGTGGTGTATAATAATCCTCTTCTGAATCCAAACCCAGCCTTCCTGAGACACACATAAGAAAGAAAATCATTAAAATGAGGGCTTCCAGGGACTTCCCTGGTGGTGCAGTGGATAAGACTCTGCGCTCCCAATGCAGGGGGCCCGGGTTGGATCCCTGGTCAGGGAACTAGATCCCACGTGCATGCTGCAACTTGGAGTTCGCATGCCACAACTACGGAGCTGGTGAGCTACAACTAAGGAGCCCGCGAGCTGCAAATAAGGAGCCCACGTGTTGCAGCTAAGGAGCCGGCAAGCGGCAACTAAGGAGCCCGCTTGCTGCGTCTAAGACCTGGTGCAACCAAATAAATAAATAAATAAAAAAGAAATAAAATAAAATAAAATCTACTATACCTCTCAACTTAAAAAATAAAATAAAATAAAATGAGTGCTTCCTTCCCAATGAAAATATTCTATAAGATTCTCTTTTACTGGACTTCCCTGGTGGCACAGTGGTTAAGAATCTGCCTGCCAATGCAGGGGACATGGGTTTGAGCCCTGGTCCGGGAAGATCCCACATGCCATGGAGCAACTAAGCCCGTGCGCCACAACTACTGAGCCCGTGTGCCACAACTACTGAAGCCTACACACCTAGAGCCTGTGCTCTGCAACAAGAGAAGCCACTGTAATCAGAAGCTCACGCACCGCAACGAAGAGTAGACCCCACTCGCCGTAACTAGAGAAAGCCCGCGCGCAGCAACAAAGACCCAACGCAGCCAAAAATAAATAAAAAAAAAAAAAAGATTCTCTTTTACTGAATTAACACTTCTTAAATAGAGGCTGCATGATGTGTTTAGAGGCACACAAGCATGAGGTCAGGTTATCCGCCTGGGAATAAATGGACAGAGTCAAGGCTACACCTACCATATTCACCACAGCCCCAAGAGTAGACTTCTTTGTTTCGTGTCAAAACCACCACATGATTATCTCCACAGGAGACCTGCTCCACTGGATTGTTTAGGAAGAAGTCCAGCTGCATCGGTTCTAACAGTTCAGGGCCAGCAATCTTGTCCATGCCCATGCAGCCATAATAGTCAGATCCAAACGCATAGAGCTGACCTTCATCTGTGAAAGGAAGGAAAGCAGAACCCATCAAAGGAATGACTTATTTTGTCTAATCAGAAAGCTGGGCAGGGCTGGAATGAGGATGACCTCAGCCAATGAGCTCACATGGGATGATTATATCAGAGAAATCTGATAGACTGTCTATCAAACCTAGAGTTGTTGGTATTTAGGGGGTCATGTGTACTGTTACAGTAACAGTTAAAAAAAGAATGGTGGGATGATATATTAAAGAGGCTTAAAATTTTACCGGGGCCATCTCTATTTTACAGAGAAAAAGGGAAGCACCAAGGAATCATAAAGCGAGTACTGGCAAGACCCAAACTAAATTTGAGCTCCCAATTCCTGATTCAGCGTTATCTACACCTGACTAGGTAGTGAGGTTATTTCTGCTCCCCCCACAACTGGGACATATGATATATTTCTCCTAATCCCACCTCTTCTCTGTTATCCATCTGCCTTCTCCTTGCTCATCACTACTCTAATGCTATAGCAAGTTGGGCATGTTGTTATTAATGTGTATAATATTTGCTCACTGTCTTTGGTTCTTTGGATACTGTCTTTTGTTGTAAAATCCCAACTAAAACTGCATAGAATTAAGTAAAATACCCCACATTAAATGCACCTGGGTGCTTTCTGCTGCTGGCTTACCTGTTACACAGACAGTGAAATCATCGCCACATGACACCTGATGGATAGCTTTGCCTTGCAACTTTTCCACGTGCTTTGGCTGTCGGTAGGAGGCTTTGTCTCCATGGCCCAGCTGACCATGGAGTTTAGTACCCCCTTGCATGTTCTGTGAAATAAATAGGTCTTGTGAAGTTTTAAACTTTTCACGCCAAATCTTTAATCTAGTCTTTAATATCACTTCTTATTAAGAAAAACAGTAGGAAAAAAATCAGTTGGAAATATAGAAACGGGAAAAAAAAAGGTAAGAGGATTAAACCTTTTAATGGTAGATAGTAAAAAACCCCTGCCAACAGATAAAGATTTTTAAAGTATCCAGACTGATATCCATCGGGCCTTAAAAGGTCCCATTCTCAATTTTGTCTTTCTTCTTCAAGTCTAAGGTGAACTGTCTATTTAATTATGGGTGATGATGAAAAAACTCTTTATGCAGTCTAATTTGATTGTTTTTTTACAGGAGTACAGCCTCTTGGAAATCCTTATAAAAGTTTTACAAATTTTGGTCACAGTTTCCCTGAAATACGTAACCGTCATAAGGAATCTGGTTACATCAAAGACGCTGCTATAAAGCACTGAGAATAGTCCTACGTGACTTTTCAACAGTTTTAAAGACATAAGTAATTCTTCCCATTCAATAACTCAACTGTAAGTCCTTACACAAATGTTTTTTAAGGCACTAATTTCAATCCACCTCTGGCAGCCCCCCAGAAACTAGTTCTTTAAGTGAGAGGATTTTAGGAAATAACAGCAAGTTAAAACTCTATAACAGAGGCCAAATCACTCATTCTTTCTCTCAATCCAATAGTTGAATGTCTACTCTGTCACACACTGGGGATAAAGCCTGTCCTCATGGAGAAGTTATCTGAAACTACTGGAAAAAATGAGCTCCCTCAGGAAGGAGGAAGAGCAGGAAGGAGGAAGAGTGGGAAGAACCGGGAACCTAAGATAAGACAAGGTCGGGTAAAGAAAAAGCAGCCTGAAGTGAGCCTGAGAAGGCACAGCGGAAGAGACAGGAGCAAAGTCAAGAGAACATGCTCTTGCGGCAGCCAAGGGAAGACCAGGCTTCAAGAAGGAGGGAGTGACCAACTATGTCAAATACTACAGGAGATCAAGCAAGGACTCAAATGTACATATCTGTTTTATTTTCACAATTTATAGGTCATTTTGTCAAGAGTAGTTTCAATTGAGCGGAGGGATAGAAGCTGCACTGTAGGTGAATGAGGAATGAGTGGGAGATAAGAAAAGAGACAACAAATAGAGGCAGTTTGTTCGAAGTGAGAGAGAGGATAGAATCTAGAGGTGAACAAAGGAAAATTCTACTCAAGATATTCCACCTTCAATCACTGACGGAGGTCTTAGAATTTTCCTGACATGGTACACTGCTTCATTTGTTTACAAAGCTATTTCACAGGTATGAGTTGCTCTGAAATGCATGGTAATAGAACAGAGTAATTAAGTGACCTTCTGAAATCACCCAGTGGTAAATGAGAATCCAATCTCCTGAGTCCAAGCCTTTTAATTCTTTCTCTCCTTCTTTCTCTCTCTTTCATTCATTCATTCAAAAAACATTTATAAGCGACTTAACATGTACCAGGTATTGGGGATACATCAGTGAACTAAACAGACAAAATCCCTACTCTCAAAAGAGCTTACATCCCATCATACCACGCTGCCACTTCTGCAGCACATGTTCAACCAACAAAATTCTTAGACATCCTGGGCCCAGTAAACAATGAGGCGCACGTCACTGTTCTAAAGTACGTAGCTTTCACTTACCACCCAGGTGTATAGTTCCTTCTCCACTGTGACCACAGCAAAGTGGGTATTCCCTGCACACACCTGCCGGGCACTACAGCCACTCTTGATGACATCCAGTTTCTGGGGAGTGGATTTCCCACCACCCCAAACATAGACTTCACTGGTTCGGGATGTTACCACAGCAATGGGTGCTTCAGTCACAGTGCTTGACCTGCCGACAACCCCCAGAACAAAGGAACATTTAACATAAAAATTATATCAAAGAAAAATGCTTCCAGTCTTTTCCCTGAGAACTGCCAATTATGGTATGAGAAAGTATGTTCTTTCTCGACAACTTATTTCAACCCTCTATCATAGCAGGCTTTGCAATTCCTGCCTTAAGGCTTCATCACAGCTCAGCCAGATCAGATAGCAGTCTGATCCATAACACCTACACTTTTCAACTTTTCAACATTCATCATGATAATGATGTCCACTTTAGCATGAGGGTAAAATTATAGCTTTCTTTTTCTCTGACATGACTATTTGACATTTAAGCAGATGTTGCCTTCTGAAAGGATGCCAAAGGCTTCTTACTGGGATCAAACAATGTCCAGACCCAAGAAAGAAAGACCCCCTGGTGGTAATTTAAGATATATTACTTTTCAAGAGTCTCTTGAGCATTACCTTGGTCTCTTTGTAGGTGCATTAAGCAGTGTGACTTTTTCCTCCATCTCTCTACCAAAAGAAAAGCAAAGATACATGAGAGAAATAATAGGTTCCTATATTGCACTAGTGTCTCTTTAAAACCTTTCACAGACTTAATCTTCTATAAACCATATGCCTCCCACAATGTTACAATACTTTTAGGAAAGTGCTTCGATACAACTGAAACAGTTCTATAGGCCTAGCATTAGACAATTCATTAAATACAAGGGGGCCAGTAGTCTGGGGCCATTTGTTTTCTGTCTCTGAGGAATGTTCCAGGCCGGACCAGAGAGCCTTGAGAACCTCTGATGCTCATTTTAGGAACCTGCTGACATCTTCCTTTAGTCTGCTCACTGACTCCCTAAACTCAACATCTCTAAAGCTCAGCTCATTATCTTTTTCCAATACAGCTTTTCTTTCTGACTCTCCTAATTCTATAGCGGGCACCCTCTATTCTCCCAGTGAACTAGGTTTAAAACTTCAGTGGTTTTGGACTCAGCTGTCTTCCTTTCTTCAATATTCAAGTTTTATAGATTCTACTTATACAATGCCCTTTCACTCACGTCTCCTTCCCAGTCTCACCACCTTGGTTCTGGGCAGCTTTACTTCCCAACTGGGCTGTGGTAGCACCTAATTGGTCTCACCACAGTTTTAATCCACTTTAATCAGTCCTATACTGATTTAACACTGATATTAGTACTGCTAAATAACTCTTCCTAAGGCGCATCTCTCATCACATGAACTGCCCTCTCATAAATATCCAACACTTCCGTACTATTCCTTGAATAAAGCACAGATTCCTTCATCTGGCATTCAACATTCTCTGCCTACCTTTCCAGCCTTCCTTCCCTGTATCCACTCCCATGTTCTAACTCAGGGTTCTCATTCTGCCTAAATCAATTATAGCTGAAGACCTGGGGTGGTGCTTAAGAACCAGCATTTTCTTTAAAGTTCCTGAGGTGTTGCTATTGAGAACGCCAGGTCTAGAACCTCTAGCCAAACAGGACTTAGTGCTTCCTGAATACTTCCACAATTCCCTGTGTCTGTGCTTTATCTGGAAAGCTCTTTGTCTTCTGGTTTTCCATCAAAGAACAAAGTTCTAACAAAGTACTACATGTAAATCTCCAACTCTCTCAATAAAAATTGCATTATCAATGGAAATATTTAAATAAGAGATTTAAACAGTGATTATATTGTTAGAAAATAAGCCAGATAAAGAATTAGAATATGCTTAACCAGCCCTAGAGGGTGATATTGCCTGAATACGAATAGAACATAAATGGAAGGTTACAGTGCTGCATCTGGAGTGTTATACATAATTCTATGCACTAAAACACTGGCTGGAGATCAACTGGAGAACCAGAAAAGATTAATTTAATACAACAGAATAAAGGTTACTGACCAAACAGCAGAGATTATGGAATTAGGTATACACTTAATGCGTCTAAGGGCAACACTTGAAAAAGAGCACAGTACATGTTTGAATATTGGGAAGACTCAAAAACAAAGAACTGGTAGAGGAGGAAGAAGGGTTGTTAGGCAAAAATAGTATAATAGGATGAAACAGAGACTTGAGCATTTAAGAAGGATGAAGAACACCTCTTCCTTTGAGTTAGGGTTTGAAGCCTCCTACAAAAAGTGAGGGATAAAGGACCTTCTTCCTACCTCTAGAGACCTTTAACACTAAATAAACCTCAGGAAATAACCTGTCAGGAATCAATCAACCTCGACTACAGGAAACGGGCAAAAGGTATCTGAAGAGGACCCATCCAATTGCAATCCACCATCTAAACAAATGCACTAAAAAGCAAAGGCCTGGTCCAAACCCACACTACTATCCAACAATTGTTGAGCACCTTGTGCCAGGCCCTGGGCTGAGCACTTTATATGCATTACCTCCTTTAATCCTCACCCTACCTCACTTTATAGAGAAAACTAAGGGACAGAGATGTTAAATAACTTGACAAAGATAATGACACAACTCAGATACAAACATAAGGATGTCTGAGTCCAGAGCCCTCCTCTCTTAATTACTACACTCTAGTGCCCAAACTCTAGATTAGAACTCACAGAAGATGGGGAGGAGTGAAGGGCTCTAGGGTCTCATCAGTATCAATTTAGAACAAAGTAGCACAGGTTAAGGAGGTGAAAGTCAGGAACTACATCAAGCAATGAAAGCAGAGATGTTGGAAGAAAATAGCAGCAGAGTGGCAAAGTCAGGAAACACCACCCTCTCTTTGTAGTACTCTGGTCAGGCTTCTAATAGTCAGTCAGCCATCTACAGAAAGAAAATGAAGCAACTTCTTTGTTCTTTACCTTCTGCGTTTCCTGAGAAGAGGGCGATCCAGAAGTTCATCTGCAGTGGGTCTCTGCTCAGGATCCTAAAAAGTATCAGTGGGTTAGTTTTAACTTAAAGGGAATGCGCAAGGGACTTCCTGGTGGTCCAGTGGGTAAGACTCCATGCTCCCAATGCAGGGGACCGGGTTTGATCCCTGGTTGGGGAACTAGATCCTGCATGCATGCTGCAACTAAGAAGTGTGCATGCCGCAACTAAGAGTACATGTGCCCCAACTAAGCCCACATGCCGCAATGAAGATCCCGTACGTCACAACGAAGACCTGGTGCAGCCAAAATAAATAAATAAATAAATATTTAGATAAATAAATAAATATTTAAATAAATAAATAAATAAATGGAATGGGCAAAATGGATCTAAAGACACATTTACTTCCTCTTAGAAGGCTGTAGGTTTGTTATTCAAAGATCACTGTATATCATCCTTCTGTTTCAAAAAACCTATTTCTTATGTCACATTCTATGCTTCATGCTCACTATCATCAACACTTATATGTGAATGAGAATGCACCTTCCTCACTTGTTTTAACTGTTAGGGCAGTGGTTCTCAAATTTCAGTATACATAGTACATAAGAATCTCCTGGAGTACCTGTTACAAATAAAGATTTCTGGGCTTTATCCACAGAGGTTCTGATCCAGTCAGTCTGGAGTGGGGCCCAGGAATCTTCATTTTCTTCTTGTAAAAATCCCCCATCCCCTGGCGATTCTAATGCCTGTGGCTCCTGGACCACCTTTGAATAATACTGACCTAGAACTGCACTGCAAGGCAACTGTGACATTTAGAACTGTATACATTCTGCACATTAGGAATTCTAAATTACCTCTAACTATTATTTTATAAAATCAATTTTAAAAAATTAATCTTGATCATAAAAAATGGAGCACAATTTAGATGGTAAATTCATTTCGCAAATTAGTAAAGGAAGAATTTGTTGGCTGAAGCACACAACTATCATGAACTGCCAATGCCTATTCTCCCGGATATAGCCACAAATACATCCTACCCTGGGGAAGTGGATGTGGTTTTGTGCAGGTTCATCTATGCCATACTCCAAACACTGAGGCTGGAAGGGAAAGCACTGAACTGAAATCAATATGTTAAGTCACGCTTACCTGGTCAAGGCATGCATGGACCATTTGGATCAGTTCCAAAGAGTACTGGCTAGAATCAACTTCCATGGCCCGGATTCCTTGTACAATCTTCACACACAAGTTGAGTGGGTTCTATGAGAAAATGATTATTGTATTGTCCTTGGTTATATAAAGATGACATTATAATCTACTAGTAGGGGCTTTGAGATGTCTGTGACTATCATATAAAGAAATGGCAATAGTTCTGAATTGGGTCTGACTTCTTTTTACAACTGTTGGTATACATCAGCAAGAAATGGTTAGGGATGCACTACTGCTGTCAGATAATGAAGCCAACTGGCCAACATGGGGTATGACTATGTGACCAATAGAATAATACTCAGAGTATATTATAATCTGACCCTTCAACTGAATCCTAAGAAAAAGGAAAGCAAGGTTAGCTATGCTTCTTGGCTTTAAGTATGTCCTTTGCCAACTAATTTGCCTCCTAATTTATATATCCTAATAATGGTTATACAGGTGATACTCTGCTGTAACAGACAAGGCAATGAATAATAAGTTCATAATGATAAGAAATTATTGTAACAGTGCCACCACACCTTTACTGAGACCAATAGAAACATAAGTTGCACATATAATGTTTTTTAACCCTTGCAAACAACATGCAGGGTTATCATTACCAATTCAGAGACGTAAAGTAACTTGCCCAACACTACACGGATAGTAAAAAATGGAGCCATAATTTCAACCAAAGTCTATCTGACTCCAAAACTCATTTTCCTTCCACTATGTTATTTAAGAGAACTAGATGACAGATCAGAATAAACTTCAGGACTTAGAAAAATAAACAGGTCTCATAAAAGGCCAAAGAATTCTGCATTATCTTACATTTGCATTTTCATATCCATTAGCAGAGCATCTCTATGAGAGGAATATGTATTTTTTCCCTTGTTATAGCTAATGAAATAGAGGATGAAAGAGATGAAGTGATTTGCCTAAGTTCTCACATCTGGCTTGCAGAGGATATTGGATGTGAATCCACTTGTGCTACTCAGATTGTGATCCATGGACGAGTAGCGTCAGCATCATCTGGGAGTCTGTCAGAAATGCAGAATCTCAGGCCTCGCTCCAGATACACTAAAACACAGTCTGCATTTTAACAAGATGCCCAGGTGATTTCCTATGTATATTAAAGTTTGAGAAGCACTGCTTTATACTGGGCTTTACTTAAGAAGAAAAGAGACTTAAAGGGATTTGTTGTTTATAAAACAGTAGCAATCTTTAGTAAGAGTCAGGATGTAATTTTTCATAAAAAAGATCAAAACACTTTAATGAGTATTATATAACTTGCCTTAGCTTTTATAAAACGATGTAGCTGAAGCGTAAGAAATGAAATGGCTTATCTAAATTGCTGCATCACACAGTCGATCCTAGAGCCAGTTTTAAAATTACAGTCAACGGATTCAAGGACCGTGCTCAAACTACTTGATTATGATTATTTCAGTGGGGAATTCAAGTTGGAAATAAATCTTGTCTATAGAATTTTAGTAATACACTACTAAGCCAGTGCCTGAATACTGGTTATTTTTCCTATAGCTGATTTCTGTTCAAGAAATCAGAAGCTCAGGGATAAAGTTGATTCTCTCAACCAAGCTGTACCATTTGCAAGGACAATGCAGGGATAATACATCAACTTACTGTAGCATCAAACGTTCTCTTTAGCGTAAGCAGTTCAAAAATGACACAGCCCACTGCCCAGATATCAGACTTGAAATTGTATTTAACTCCTTGGCAGAGCTCTGGAGACATGTAATATGGAGTTCCCACAAGCTGAACAACAAAGAAAGCAATCAAAAAATGACTTCTTTTCTGAGGTAACTATATTAATATTTCAACAACTAAATTAAATTTCCTAGAACTAGTGATAACCATTACAAAACATTCATCAGCATATCCCAAAATGGTTTTTATGAGATGATGCCACTATGAGGAGAAATCTTATTCATATCAGATCTCTTGGGCCAATTATAAAGGGACAATCTCTGTGGTAAAGACCTATGGTAATTTGGGAGACAGAAAAGCTCCGTGGTTCCTGGATCACAGAGGATTTAGGCATTCAAGACCCACTGAAGACTTCACAGACTTTGTAAAAAGCATACTTGGTAAAAGTTCACTAATAGAGAAAAAAAAACTGGTAGTGGGGAGATGATAATTGAATAAACGGGTTAAAAGTTCTAATTGAAATGCATAGTAGTGAAACTTTGTAAATGGCTCAATTTAACATTTGTAATACTAACACAGTTAGTCAATTTCTTACAAATTTAAAAAGACCTTCTGAGTTCAAGAATGTGTTGGAAGGAAAAAAAAATGCCCTGAATGGAGGTCAGGCCTCTCCCAAGATGACAGACAATGAGTACCCTGGAAATTCTAGTAAAACTGATAGCCATCCTTCATCAGCAAGGCAAAGCAGTTTTTCAGATGGCTTACATGGCATTTATAAATTTTCATATCGTTCCTTCTTTGCATTTAACTGGCTTAAAAAAGTTAAATCTTGGTTTTATCAGATTACTCTTGATGAGAAAAATCCATGCAACAACATGACTACTTCCTCAGAAACTCAATATGGCACCGTCATACAAGCAAACTGAGTCCCTGAAGCCGACTCCCAACCTTGGCTATCAGTATCCTTGGATGTTTCTAGATTGCTTGCAGGCACATCCCAACATTATCAAAAATAATCATCAGGACAAAATTAATTTACATTTTCAAGTTCTTTTAAAGACAAAGCATTGTGAAACCAGAAGAGTAATAATTGGGTTTTATAAGTCCTAGAAGGATCAGATCACTGTCTTTAAAGATCAGCTTATGTCTACTCTTTACAAATGGTCTTTCATAGGATTAGGTAAGAAGGGAGCTCTGCGGTTTAGACTGTGTATCATATTAAAGATGAGATTGTTCTCTCGGCATCAGCCTTTATTTGTAATATAGGGTTTCTGAACCAGAAAAAACTCAAAGGAAACACAAGAGATGTCTAACACCCTAAGAACAAACATTAAATGAGAGATAAAGTGAAATCTACTAAAGATCCTAGGCTGGAAAAAATGGTAAAGTATTTTATTGCTTTTAGAAAAGTCTCTAGTCAGTGTTGGAAAGGGCAATGATGTCAGAGCTGTTATGTGGACAATGGCTCTTGAAAAAACACCTGAGCATGTAAATGACTGTTAGTGGGTCCAGGAAAAAGACTCCTGAAGACTTGCTTTATAAGTATGGAGAACTTGCAAAAATATTGAGAAAAGTGTGCAAAATTTAGGGGGTATAGTTATATCTCACAGCGCAGGAAAGGAACAGAAAAAAACTACGTTGCAGGGAATTCCCTGGTGGTCCAGTGGTTAGGACTTTGCTTAAGATCCCACATGCCACGTAGCGCCACCAAAAAACAAAACAAAACCAACCAAGTCAAGGATAACACATACTTACCGTCTCAGCCATGGAATACTCAGAATTAAGTTTCTTTGCTAGGCCATAATCTCCAAGTTTTATCAGGTTTGCTTTGGTCAGAAAAATATTTAATGTCTTTATATCTCTGAAAAAAAAAGATGCTGTATATTAAACCCATATACTCAACTATTTTATCTCATCCCCCTTCCCGCCCAAAATTAGTACAAAATAAAAAGAGTGTGTTACCACTGCTCAGGCTGTTACGGGATCCCAAAGAGTGGTCATCACTTTCTCATACATTTTAACATTGAGAAGGGGACTTGGGGGAGTGGAGGCAGAGAATTAACTTCATCCTCCATGGCTTTGCAGCACAGGCATGTCCCCCAAAACACTGAAGTCTTTAGGAAAAGTTGAGAGGGTCAGACCAAAAAAAAAATGGTGCCCTAGGTAATCATAATTCCTATAAGGTGTACTGCCTCTTCAATTAACACTTGTGCCTTGAAATAAGTGATTATCAAGGCAATTTTAACACTTGGTTGGTGCCAAAGTTTCAAATTTGTTAACGCAAGAGAACAGAAGAGATAGCACATCCCAGCAGCAAAATGATTAGGCTATGTAGGTCATCTAAATAAAATCACTATCTTTCTAAAGATGAACTGACCATAAGTAACACAAATAAACTGTGTCTAGTTCATACTCTGGCTTTCTTTACTGAAAGATGTGAAAAAAACAGAACAATATTCTTTGTCAAAAAGAAAGTAACAATACACAACTGTAGCCACTTGACAGCTATCAAGAAATATATGGTAACTGAATGGACAAACCAATAAAAAGGGAAATGCTAGTGTATTAACATTAATCTCTAACAATGATCCATGACTCACTTAAGCAGGGTATAATGACGTGGAAATATTCTTATAATGGTTCTCTCCTATAGCTAGAAGTGAATAGAAAGCTGTTTCCCCTGGCCAAAGCTCTGGTAAAACTGCATAATTAATTGTACAAAATGAATAAGCTTTTTACTTAAATTATTTATTTACTTATTTATTTATTTTTGGCTGCATTGTGTCTTCGTTGCTGCATGCGAGCTTTCTCTAGTTGTGGTGAGCGAGGGCTACTCTTTGTTGCGGTGTGCAGGCTTCTCATTGCGGTGGCTTCTCTTGTTGTGAAGCACGGGCTCTAGGCACATGGGCTTCAGTAGTTGTGGCACGTGGGCTCAGCAGTTGTGGCTCACGGGCTCCAGAGCGCAGGCTCAGTAGTTGTGGCACACGGGCTTAGGTGCTCCGTGGCATGTGGGATCTTCCCGGACCACGGCTTGAACCCGTGTCCCCAGCATTGGCAGGCGGATTCTTAACCACTGAGCCACCAGGGAAGCCCTTTTTACTTAAATTAAAAGACTTAATTATAAAATTAAAAACAATTGCCCATTTTATTGCTCAGAGAAAACATTTACTATGAGTTCCAACCAATCTAATACCACTTTCATAGTGGCTTTCTAGGCTTTACTGATGAATTAATGAACTCACCTCTAAAATACTTCTTAAAGAGATGACTGAGCAGTACTTAGTTATTGAGGAGGTTCTTCCTAGATCACAAACAGTTTAACTTTAGGAAGTGAAGATAACGCCCCTCATTACTCACTGTTTCCTTCCTAAATTATATCAAGGGAAAAGCCTTGACTGCTTAATCAAGAAAATAATAGTGCTGATGGGAGGTACCCAAGGTGAGGGTTGGATTGGTGGAAAGGAATACATCCCACATTCTTTCACTCATTACCTATGAAGGATTCCAGCTTTATGGATACAGCTCACTGCTGAAACAATCTGAAATAGGTACCATACCACCATCTGCAGAGAAAAAATAAATTATACTTGGACTGGAAACAAACCAAAAAAACCATATAAATAAACACACACACTTGAACACACAAAACAAATGAAGCTGCAACCAGAGGTTATGATTCAACATGACTTGACATTTCTTGCTTGTAGGTTGAGTAGGCAAAGAAAAGTGGTAGGGGTTTAAAAAAAAAAAAAAAAGCAGATCATTATAAAATAGTTCCAATACTGTTATATAGTATGATGAAGCAGACTTGTGGAAAGAAATCCAGGAAGAATGCAAAGGTATAGAAAACTGGGCATACCAGTATGCAGTAATAGAACCAGGAAAGAAAGCTCATAGAGAATCATGATGTGGAGGTAAACCATTTAGGAAGCAGCTATAGACAGCTTCCTTGTTAGAGGTTTCCTTTCTCATGAATATCAATCAGAGCCTGGAAGGAGTCTGAATAAAAGGAAAAAAACACTCTTCATTGTTGTAAGAGTAAATACAGAACTAGAATGCAAGAATCACAACATTACAATTCTAGCTTCTTTCCACAGAAATATGAATTACCTCTTCCTCAAACAACTTGTCCTTCTGACGAAGGATTTTGTCATATAGGTTCCCTCCTGCAATAAACAAGAAACAGGTTTGAATTGCTTAATAGAGATCAACGCTCCTAGGGTTTTAACAGGTGCCACAGTAAGTGAAGGATTCTGCTTCCTCTTCAAAGATTCCCCTTCTTCCTTCTCAGCTCTTGGGTACATGGGTACAAAATTCTTCCCATCTGTCAAGGACTATATCTGAAATATTCTTCAGAGATTCCCCTCCCTAACAGAAGAGACTCAATACGAAAACGGGAAGTACAGCATTTTTAGAAACGATGAGAGTAAAGACACTTTCTATAGTACCCTAATTTATAAAATTACTTTGAAAGTCTTCAAAATCAGATGATTTTCTTTTCCAAAACTCCTTTTAAAGGAATCTGCAATATTTTGGTAACAACTCTCTCAGTGTGACTATTAGAACATTTGGGTTATAGCTGTGATGTGATGTTTTGTATATATAGGTGTATATCATCAACTTCTTTTTCTTTCCACTTCACGCTGAAAAGGTTTCCCAAAATTTAGGGTAGACTCTAGATTGTTTCCAATCATTACTCCCTTTACTAACTCCTTCCTGAAGAGTAAGTCTGAATTTGCTTCTCCTTTCATTATCAAGTAATACAGACTGCAAATGATGATGGTTCATTTTATTTCCTACCTGCAGCTGCAACTTACACTGTAGTCCTGGTTCAGTTTCACAACTTTTTTTCCCCTTGCAATTTAGTAACTCAGAGTTTCAATAAATACACCATTCGTTCTAGTTCCTCCTAACCACAAAGGAAGTTAGCTACTTGAGGCTTCTGCGACTTCAAAAATTTCTAATATAATCTCATACATTTAGGGTTGAACAAAGGAACAATCATGGTACACAAGAATCCAGTAAGAAAGTTAGAAGTCTAGGAGCTTTCTCTTAAGAGATTTAAGTCAAGAATATGCTGGGACCTCTTTAGCATGCAGCTCAAGAAAGGGCTTTGGGGGTTCTCTTACATAATAAGGATAATAGCTTGTACAGTATTTATCAAAAATTTGCTACATATCAAGTACTATGCTAGGAGCTTTACATATTCATTTCATACAACAACCCTAGGAGGTAACTATTGCTTATCAACAAGCTCACTTAAGATAAGGAGGCTGAGGCACAGAGAGGTTAAGTTGCTCATGCAAGATAACAGAGCTAAAAAGTAGTGAAGCTTAGGATATGGGTTCAGGGTCTATTTTCTTAACAAACAGGCTATACTGCTATTTTACAAGCAAAAGGGTTCAAAGAAATCATTTTCATTTTCAGTCAGCTATGATCTTTGAACCACTTTTCAATAGGATGGCTTTAGCTGAAGTCAATATAAATAAATATTACCTACAAGATTTCATTATATATCAAGTCATTTCATTATATATTATATCAAGTGTCAAACCATGCTATGTCTCTAATGCCTGACTAATGTCATTTCATAAGGAAAAAAACCTTGAAAAATGAATGTAAAATTCAACTGAACAAGTAATTTGAAGATGGAATTATCATCACAAAGGAGAATTTGAGTATGCAGGGGAAAAATTCCTCCCCTCATTTTGTAGATCATTTCAAAACTCTCCAGGGCCTGAACTATTTCTCTTAAACTCTAGAAATCCATTTAAAGTTCTTATTCTTTGTATATGTATCTTCTTTTTCTCTCCCCCTTAAGGTAAGTATAAGCACAAGAATGTCTCACTGGAGGAAGTCCCACTGAATTCTACCTTACCATTACAATATTCCAGCTCAATCAGCAGGGTGGTGTTGTCCATGAAGTGATTGTAGTAGGCAATAATGTTGTCATGCTGCAGCAGCGCCAGAATAACAATCTCATTCAAGGCATCACGACGTTCCTTCTCAGACAGTCGGGTCAAATCAACTTCCTTCCACACGACCAATGAGTCATCCTGTAACACAGTAATAGAGCTATCATGTTTTCCTCGCGCCTGGCAGAGAATGAATCCACACCCAGATCTGTAAGCCTAGAAAGAAAACTTCCTAGACTGACTCCTTTTTTTCCATTAAACATGAACAGACTTTAAAAGGTTCTGCATACAACCAAGCAACATAATTTACTGCAGGCCTGGGAAAGCATTAAGATGCTGTTACATTGTTTCTACACTTAATTTACACGATGTCAATTCCAGGTAAAAAATATGGGATGGAGGTAGGTCTCAAAGATTCTATTGAGGGACATGAAAGACTGCTAGTCATGATGAGGATTGTATTGGAGAAACAGAGAACAGGAAAATGGTTACCTATGGCTGACCACAGTTTCTTGTAAAATAGAAATGTTAAAATTGCCTCTAATTTTATAAATTTAGATTTCTCTAGTGATTGTCATTTATCCTTTCTGGATAAGAATAAGCCAGGTCTAAGGGCTCTGAGTTCAGTTTCCTCACCCTGTCCCATTCTGCAACTCTGTTTCTACTGTCACTTTTATGTTATCATGTTTTCCTCTATTCATGAAGACTTACCTGTGGCTCCCAATATTCACTCCGTTTTATAATATCTCTAATTATTTACAAATACTGCTCCCCAGCCCGCGAGCACCCCCACCTAAATAACCCTCCCTATCCTTTAGAATGGCTTCGTTAGGCCTTTGAAACTTTGGGGGAAGATCAATGAACCTTCTACTGGGCATTTCCTTAATTTTCAGAGCTCATACACTAAAATATTTGTCCATTCTTTTCCCCTTATATACACATACAACTTAAATGCTATTTGTCACTAACAAGACTAACATGTCTTCCCAATGAAATACACGCTTCTTGAGGGAAAGGGCTGCTTCTAATTATACCCCTGTAAATTCACAGATGTAATAAACATTTGGTGTTAGGGATAATACTGTGCAATTTTAGGGAAAGTGCAATCAAACTTAAAACAACCTTGGTAATCAAGTTCAACATGATAATAATGGAAAGGCATGCACAAGGAGATGTGAAACACCATTCTAGCCCAGGATTTGCTTCTAATTTAAGCGGGCAAGTCCTTAAATATACTATCTTAGTTTCTTTAACTATAAAATAGGAATACCAAAGCTCATCTCCTCATTCCCGTATTTTGAGTACAAATAAGAAAACAGAATACTAACAGTAACTCTAACATTATACATTAATCTTGCAACTACCTCTCTCCTCCTCCATCTTTTAGCCTTAAAAGTACCTTGGAACACACACCAGAACTGCAGACAGATAGATCACTGATAGATCAATCACCTTCAGCAACCCCAGCAAGTTCTCATTGATGCTTACCTATTCTAAAACTAGTTTTAAGACTTTAGTGATCAAACCCTGTTATGATTAGTTTTTGGAAGTAGACTCCCCAGTATAGGGTTTTAATCAGTATACATTCTGAACTTGAGGGTCAGTAATCCACGAATCTCTTCAAAGGACTTGTATGTGTGCAGTAGTGGACTGGGGGGAGGGCATGTTTACATTAGATTCTCAAAGGAGTCCTTAGCCCTCCCAAAGTTAAGAACTGATGGCTTAGAATATACCAAAATAAAAAAGTATTTCCCACGCATAAACGCTGCTGGATAATCACTGAAGAAACTAACACGTTACAATCTTCCCCATGATCTTCAAGAAAAATCTCCAACTGAGTGTTCATATCTGAACATAAAGATATGGCAAAGGCAGGGGAGCTGCCACGGATGTGGGAATTTTGAAGCTATCCCCTCCTCTCCACCTCGACCTTGGAGAGCTGTACAGCACAATAGGAAGGAAGTTTTGACAATACCCCACATTCATAAACTACTTTAATTTACAGTTTGCAAAGTATCTTTGTTCGATTCTCAAAATAACCTTAAAAAATAAATATTACGTTTAAAGTACGTAGCTATCACTAACTCCAATTTACAGATGGGAAAACTAAGGCTCAGAGAAAGTTCAATGACTTGCTCAGTTGCCTGATTTAAACAAAAACGACCAGTCAGTAAAACCAATGCTCTAACGAACTCCTAGTGCAGGAGAGTTGAACGAGTGATAAAGACCCCGAGACAAATACCCTGCGGGGCCCTAACACTAAGCGAGGACGACGAGCAGGGAGAGCAGGGCCGCGCAGGCGGGGCGGGGGCGACCGGAGCCGGGGGCCGCTACCTCGGTGCGGCGGTACAGCGTGGCCTCCCCGAAGGCGCCGCGGCCCAGGATGCGGATGGGGATGTAATGCAGCTCCTCCTGCTCCGCCGCGCCGCCGCCGGCTCGGGGCCCCGGACCAGCGCTGGGCCCCGGGCCCGAGTCCCCGCCACCCACGGACTCGCTCCCAAAGTCCGAGTTGAGGGAATCGCAGTGTCGCTCGTACTCGCCCAGCACCGACATGGCGGCGGCCGCGGGACCCGCCTGCGTGTCCCGGGCGGCGCTGACGGCGCTGCGCCTCTCCCGCTTCAGACACCAGCCCGCGGCCCCGTCAGCCCAGCCACCCCGCCACCCAGCCAGGGTCCATGGTGGCTCCTTCCCCCTTGACCCGGAAGCAGTTCTGGGTGCTTCCGGCCCGGCGGGGTTTCCTCCGCTTTCGCTGGTCGCTCGTTTAGCATAGCGGCAAGGCTGCTTTTCCTCCAGGCCGGCTGGGAAAGCGAGGCCTCGGGCGGGGTTGGCGGCGCCTGGTGGAGACCGCGTGGAGTCCAGTGGCTCTGGCGGGGGCAAGGGCGTCATCGACGGGTCTGCAGACCCCTCCCCTGATTGCTGGCCAGGTCCCCAGACAGTTTTGGTTTTTTTTAATAGATCTTCATTGGAGTGTAACTGCTTCACAATACTGCGCTAGCCTCTGTCGCACAACAAAGTGAATCAGCCACATGCACACATACATCCCCAGGTCCCCTCCCTCTTGATCCTCCCTCCCACCCTCCCTATCCCCCACCTCTAGATCGTCGCAAAGCACCCAACTGATCTCCCTGTGCTATGCAGCTGCTTCCCACTAGCTATCTATTTTACATTTGGTTGTGTATATATGTCCATGCTACTTACCCTCCTCCTACGTCCTCAAGTCCATTCTCTACGTCTACGTCTTTATTCCTGCCCTGCCACTAGTTTCATCAGTACCATTTTTTTTTTTTTACATTCCATATATATGCATTAGCATATGGTATTTGGTATTTGTTTTTCTCTTTCTGACTTCACTCTATATGACAGACTCTAGGCTCAGACAGTTTCGATGTCCAGAGGTCATCCAGTCTCAGATGGGCGCCAGGCCTATCTCAAGGGCAGTGACGGGGGAAACAGTCCCTTCCAACATCGCACAGTGCTCTTTGTTTAGTAAGCAATTTATACCTTTTCCCCTCAATTTATACTTCCCCCCCACCCCCAAGCGGAAATACTTGCCTCCTGTCATCTCAATCAGTGGGCCCAGCTGTTTCTTCCAGAACTACCCAGGACTACGCTGGGTCCCTCCATCTTCCACATAACTTCAAAAATATTTTGTCAACTCCCCTGACACTCTTTCCAGATTTCACATTCTCCTTCCACGTGTCTTTCCAAATCTTTGACCAACTGACCTCATGCAACATTCTTTGAGCACTAAGTGCCAGATACTGTATTTGGAGGTGGGGAATCTGCAAAGGTGCTCCCTGCCCTCAAGTCACTAAAAGAATTGCAATACAGTGGAAAAACATGTTCCATCAGTTATGCGACCTTGGGCAACTTTACATCTCCAAGGTTACTTTTTTTTTTTAATTAATTAATTTATTTTGGCTGCATTGGGTTTTCGTTGCTGCGTGGGGCTTTCTCTAGTTGCGGTGAGTGGGGGCTACTCTTCGTTGCGTTGCACGGGCTTCTCATTACAGTAGCTTCTCTTGTTGTGTGCAGAGCACAGGCTCTAGGCGCATGGGCTTCCGTAGTTGTGGCATGCAGGCTCAGTAGTTGTGGCTCGCGGGCTCTAGAGTGCGCTCTCAGTAGTTGTGGCGCACGGGCTTAGTTGCTCCGAGGCATGTGGGATCTTCCTGGACCAGGGCTCGAACCTGTGTCCCCTGCATTGGCAGGCGGATTCTTAACCACTGCGCCACCAGGGAAGCCCCAAGGTTACTTTTTAATCGTAAAATTGTGGGAATATGTCCTACAGAGATAACAACTAACATTTATTGTTATGTTCCTGGCACTATGCTAAAGGTTTTCTTGGGACTTCCCTGGTGGTCCAGTGAGTAAAACTCCCCGCTCACAATGCAGGGGGCTTGGGTTCAATCCCTGGTGGGGGAACTAGATGCCACATGCATGCTGCAACTAAGAAGCCCACGTGCTGCAACTAAAAAGGATCCGGCATGCCACAACTAAAACATGCTGCAACAAAGATCCCACGTGCTGCAACTAAGACCCGGACCCAGCCTAAATAAATAAATATTAAAAAAAAATAAAGGTTTTCTATGTATAATCCCATTTAATCCTCATAGTATTCCCATTCTACAGAAGGAACTGAGAGAGAAGGGTTAAGTAACCTGCTCTGTGTTACATAGGTAGTGAGGGGAGCTGGGAGTCAAACCCAGCAACATGGCTCCAGCTCTCTTTCAGAGAGCAGGATGTTTGGGGGCTAAGAGAAGGTAGTGTGGCCGGAGGCCATGGCATATGTGGGGTAGAAGCAGAAGACAAGGCCTCAAACGTTTATTTAGAGAATTTGGCTTTTCCTGTGGGCAATGGAAAATATTGGAGATTTTTAAGCAGGGGAGTATATGATTTGTGTGACTATACGTCCTGATTTGCTGGGGGATGTCCCAATTTATACCTCCCCCCCCACCGCATAATTAGTAAGTCTTCTTTTGCTCATGTGCCCAGCACAGACAAAAACCAATATGATCACCTTACATAGACCAAAGCTATACTTTACAAAGAACTCTCATGACAATATGGAAGACAAAGACTGGAGGCCGGGAGACAAGCGCTGAGGTACTATCACTGAGAGTGGAAAAGGGGCCCAGATTTAAGAAATCCATCTGAGGAACATTTAGAACTTTGTGCTCAGTTAGGATATGGTTGGTGAGGCAAATCTGAGTCCGGGAGACTCACATCTAGGTTTTTAGGTGGATAGTGACAGCAAATAGAGGAGGAAGAGAATTGCTAGAATGGGGTAAAGGGTATGAGAGCTAATGAGCTCACATTCCCCTGACCTTTCTAGAGTTCATCAATGTTCCTTTTAAAGTATGATATCCTACACTCTGCATAACCTTCCACTTTGGGTCTGAATAGGAGGGTACAAGGGACTTCTGTCCTCCTTGATCTGGATCCATTTTTTCTATTATTGTACCAGACTTCATGATGATCTATGTACGCTGTGCTTGTATTTAACTAATCCTCTATCTCTTTTTCACAGCCAATCTGATGCAAAGTAACACAGCTCTCCCACCAGATCACATCACTCCTTATTTTCTTCACAATGTTTATCTATAAAATTGATGTCTTGTTTGTTTACTTTATTGATTATCTCCATTCATTGGAATATAAGCTCCATGAGAGCCTGGATTTTGCCCTCTTGTTCACAACTATGTATCATCAGTGCCTAGAAAAGTGCTTGATATTATAGGCCTAAAAATTATTTGTTGAAAGAATATCAGGTCGTTATTATTTCATACATATATAACATTTTTTAAACCAAAATGCAAGACTGACTGACTGATAACCCCTGTTAAAATTTTTGTTGGTTTCATTCTGGGGTTCTTAGATTGTACAGATAGGTTTCAACTTTCAATTCATTCATCCAACAAACACTGAGTACCAACTTGCGCCAGGTGCTGGGTTACAAGAGAACAAAATAAACATGGTTCCTACTCTCCTGGAGCTTACAATCCATATAACAGACACATAAACAGGCAATTACAACCGTATATAAGTGCTATTATAAGGAAAGTACAATCTTCTAGAAAGGCATTTAGGAGGGGCACCCTTCTAAGCCAAACTAGCTGGGTTAGTGAAGGCTTCCCGGAGGAAGGTCCAAAATGTTAAGTCAGTGGTGGCTAAAGAAAGTAGGGAGATCATGCTGGAGAGAGGACATTCCATCTACCTCCTCCTATTAATTAGAAGGCACTTGGAGTGAGGATAGGTATTGCTTATTCATCTGGGTCTACTCCAGAGTTTAGTTCAGCACATTAAATAGAACAGATGATCAATAAATGATTTTTTTTTTTTTTATTTTTAGAATTTTTGCTATGCCAACTGGTAGTTTTTTTTTTTTTTTTTTATAAAGTAGGCTATTTAATTTTATTTATTTATTTTTGGCTGTGCTGGGTCTTCGGTTCGTGCGAGGGCTTTCTCTAGTTGTGGCAAGTGGGGGCCACTCTTCGTCGCGGTGCAGGGACCCCTCTTCATCGCGGTGCGCGGGCCTTTCACTATCGCGGCCCCTCCCGTTGCGGGGCACAGGCTCCAGACGCTCAGGCTCAGTAGTTGTGGCTCACGGGCCCAGCCGCTCCGCGGCATGTGGGATCTTCCCAGACCAGGGCTCGAACCCGTGTCCCCTGCATTAGCAGGCAGATTCTCAACCACTGCGCCACCAGGGAAGCCCCAATAAATGATTTTTGAGTTGAATGGAAAAAACAATTACTTATAGCTAGAAGTGCTGACTTTCATTCAGAGAAGCTGAGTAGGTTTCAGCCAAAGCTTAAAAATTCACTTTTCTGGCATCTTTGCAATATGGAACTAGACAGTTTTCTATAACTTGTTTAGCCTGATATTATGTTCTAGTTATAATGCATAGATAAAAAGCTTAACAAATGTCCTGTTCCATCTTAGAGAATACAAAACAGAAACTCAAGTTCAGTACTTCATTGTACTAGATATAAATGAAACTAAATATCTGACTTTTGAATATTCCTAAGTCCAGAAATACTCACCATTTTAAAGGTATAACTGATTTTAAAGTGCTTCCGGTAAAAAACAGTATTTCCATTTTATATTTTAACAAGTGAATAATTAGGATGCTATATAGCAGAAGTTCTCACTTGTGAATGGATGATTTCCAGGGGCCATAGAGTTACTGGTAATATTAAAGAAACTACCAAAGTACTTAGCAAAGTCTATAGCTTCACTGTCCAATGTGGTAGCCACTAGCTACACGAAACTACTGAGCACTTGAATTGTGGCTAGTCTGAAGTAAGATGTGTTGTAGCTGTAAAATGCAAACCAGATTTCAAAGAATTTATATGGAACAAAGATTGTTAGATATCTCAGTCATTTTTACATTTTTATATTGACATTGTTGACATTCTATTTTGGATATATTAAACTTAATGTATTATTAAAATTAATTTCACAATATTTACAATAACCAGGACATGGAAGCAACCTAAATGTCCATCAACAGATGAATGGATGAAGAAGATGTGGTACCATATATACAATGGAATATTACTCGGCCATCAAAAAGAACGAAATAATGCCATTTGCAGTGACATGGATGGACCTAGAGATTGTCATACTTTAAAAAATATTTATTTATTTGTTTAGGCCACGCCAGGTCTTAGTTGCGGCATGTGGACTCTTAGTTGCAGCATGCATGTGGGATCTAGTTCCCTGACCAGGGATCAAACCCGGGCCCCCTGCATTGGGAGCACAGTCTTACCCACTGGACCACCAGGGAAGTCCTGAGATTGTCATACTGAGTGAAGTAAGTCAGACAGAGAAAGATAAATATCATATGATATCGCTTATATGTGGAATCTAAAAAAAAAAAGGTACAAATGAACCTATTTACAAAACGGAAATAGAGTCACAGATGTAGAAAACAAACTTATGGTTACCAAGGGGGAAAGGGATAAATTGGGAGATTGGGATTGACATGTATACACTACTATATATAAAATATCAATATATAACTAATGAGAACCTACTGTATAGCACAGGGAACTCTACTCAATACTCTGTAATGACATATATGGGAATAGAAGCTAAAAAAGAATGGATATATGTACGGGTATAACTGATTAACTTTGTTGTACAGCAGAAAAACACAATATTGTAAATCAACCATACTCCAATAAAAATTATTAAAAAAATAAAAGAAAATAAATTTCAACTGTTTTTTTTTTTACTTTTTAAATGTGGTACTAGAAAAATTCATATTATTCATGGGGCTCATGCTATATGAGATACCATTGTAGCAGACTGAATAGCTAATAGTTTGTAGAACATGTACAACCATTTAACATATATACTGTTGAGACAATTTACATTCACTTACACATTTTGCTGAATTCATTCATTATTTATGTTCTCTAAAATATCAGTAAGAAATAAGACATTTTTGATGTTAAAGTATTTACACTTAATGTTGGGAACCACTACTTTATAAACTACAGATTCACTGACATAATTTATTAACTGTTTTTTGGGGGAATGGAGGTAGAGGGTAAATAAGAGGCCAGATAGTCAATGTGTAAATCACTTCAGGTTGACTCTTAAAAAGAAGCTTTATGGGGTTTCCTTGGTGGCGCAGTGGTTAAGAACCTGCCTGCCAATGCAGGGCACACGGGTTCGAGCCCTGGTCCAGGAAGATCCCACATGCCGCGGAGCAACTAAGCCCGTGTGCCACAACTACTGAGCCTGTGTGCCGCAACTACTGAAGCCCGTGTGCCGAGAGCCTGTGCTCCGCAACAAGAGAAGCCACCATGAGAAGCCCATGCACCGCAACCAAGAGTAGCCCCCTCTCGCCACAAACAGAGAAAGGTTGCGTGCAGCAACGAAGACCCAATGCAGCCAAAACTAAAAATAAAAATTAAAAAAAAAAGAAGCTTTATGGAAAAGATTCAACTGCAAGTAAAAGGAACGGAGAAAATGGCCTTTACCTGCTGGAGTGGGGTTTTGCATAGATGTGATGGGTCAAAAAAGCAAGTCCTGGGGGGGGGTTCTAAATTGGGAGGGGTATTTTAAGAATTGAGGGAAAGGGAGAAGACCCTCTGTAGGAATAATTCCACTAGCAGTTTCTAAAACAGAGAAGCTACAGAGAATTCCTGGCTTACAGAACCCTATTTGATCTTTCTGAACATGTATAATTAAGTATTATTATTTTAATATAGATATTATATACAGTTTATACATTTATATATAAAGTATAATAAACTTTTACTAGCTCACATAAACTTTATCCATCTGGAGTAAATTACAAACATTTTTTCTCTAATTCGTCACATATAATTTGCCATACTTTAATACTGAGGAATATGGAGGAATTATTGCCAATCCAGACAAAGAGATACTCAAGAGTAACAGAAAAATACACCTAAAATAGTTTCTGCTAGCCTTTATTTGAGAAAATTTACACAAAAATCCCCAATCCAACACTTACAAGTGAATCTGTATAAATCCATAAATCCCACATGCCTCTTTCCATTAAACAAACAGAAAAACAGCTTATGACAGGGGTTTATGACAATGGTATAACAAAGCTTACTTAAAACTATCATTTTCATCAATAATTTACAGGCTTTGTTGAATAACAGGTTCAAAAATGGAGGAAAGCAGATAACATATTCGTTTTTAAAGCTGATTTGCTCTTGCACTAGTCTTTTATCAAAGGCAAATAATTTTACTTTTTAGATAAAATCAAATTGTGATATCAACGAACTTTAAACCAAAAGCACAAATTCCAAGTTTGTAGTCTTGGCATGAGTAAAAGGAAAGGACAGGAAAGAATTTCAGTTTCACAAAGTCACATTTGGGAACAAAACATCAGCAAAATAAAATATTTTCCTCTCCTATCTTCTTCTTTGACATTTTGTCAGAACAGAAGACTATAACCAACTGAGTAGCTTTCATTGTTTCTAAAAAGGGGAAAGGCACCAGTCAGAAATATGAAAGAGTTTCTTGTTAGGCTAATGGTACAGAACAGTATTTCACCTTTAAACGTCTAAGGATGGATCTTAACTCACAAATTTGGTTATTCTCTTCCCTGCTTGGATGTATCCTCTGTTGTTTAGTATATGTAATACCACAGATAGACTTTCTCAACATCTGCTGCCCTTATGGTGAGATTTGGCTGCCAGGTTCTCAGAAACAGTATCTATCAATTCTTAACAGCAGATGGCAATGTTGCACAAATTAATGAAAGAACTACTTTTATGCCACACCAGAGGAATGCATACAGGGAGTCAAAAGAGGGGGAAAAAAGGCTTTTGGGTTCACAATAGCTGGAACATTTACAGAACAGCCTGAGAGTTTAACAACATAACTCACTCCCTCTTTCCCCTTTGTACTTTATCCAGGTCATGACAGCACCGTTCTCTGTTAATTCCAACATGCTGCTTCTTAACTGCAAGCTGCAGAGCCCTAAGTCCTGTAATGCTTGTCACTGCGATGGGACAAGCCCTGTAACAGTCAGTAGGGTTAAAAAAAAAGAGATTACAGAAAGGACAAACTCCCACCCACTTTATTGGGAGAAGTGGGGAAAGTATCAAGTGATGTTATTTTTCACTGTTGTTTATGAACATGGTCATTCGTGTCCACACTTTCTCTTATTTACCTTAGTATTGGCCTTTAGGCACCTCATATTCCCAAAGTGATTATTGGATTTGCTTTTATAACATACATTTTCAGGTATTTACTCGATTCATGATCCTTCCAGATGTGTTACTTTTTAATACTTCATATGTCCTAATTCTCTAGATGGAATACATAAGAACAGAAATTAAGTCAGTGACTTGCCATGTAAAGTCTTCATAAATTTTACTTATTTTTTTCCTTTGTAGAAGTTATGTTAAAAATTTAAGCAACCACATAACTGACAAAGGACTTGTATCTAGGATATATAAGGACTCCTCAAACTCAAAAGTATAAATCAACTATACTTCAATTAAAAAAAAAAAATCTCAGTAGTAAAAAGAACACACAATCTAATCATAAAATGGGCAAAGGAACAGATATTTCACCGAGGAAGATATACAGATGGCAAATAAACACATGAAAGGATGTTCAACACCATTTACTAATAGGAAAATGCAAATTAAAACCACAATGAATATCATTACACATGCCTCTCAGAATGACTAAAAAAATTTTTAAAAAAATAGCAAATACTGGTGAGGATGTGGAGAAACTGGATTGGTCATACATTGCTAGTAGGAACGTAAAATGACACAGTCATTCCGAAAAAAGAGCAGGACAGTTTCTTACAAAAATAAACATGTGTTTACCATATAACCCAGCAACTGCTCTATTGGGCACTTATCCCAGAGAAATGAAAATTTATGTTCACATAAAAACCTGTACATGAATGTTCACAGCAGCTTTATTAGTAATGGCCCAAAACTGAAAACAACAGCGATGTCCTTCAGTGGGTGACTGGTTAAACTGTGGTACATCCACACCATGAAGTGCTAATGAGCAATAAAGAGGAACAAACTAGTGATATATGCAACAACTTGGATGGATTTCAAGGGCACTATGCTGAGTGAAAAAAGTCAATCTCAAAAGGTTATATACTATGTGATTCCATTTATATAACATTCTTGAAATGACAAAATTAGAGAGATGGAGAACACATTAGTGGTGCCAGAGGTTGGGGCTTGGGGTTAAGGAAGGAGGTGACTGTGGCTATAAAAGGGTACCCCAAGGGATCCATGTGATGAAACGGTTCTGCATCTTGTGGTGGTGGTCACACATCCATACATGTGATAAAACTGCATGGAACTAAACACACATAAATACACAAAAAGAAAAAGTTCAAGCGGCTGAGCACAAGTATTTTAATTCTCTAAAATGAAATTTTCTTTAAGAGTAATCTACAGTTCAAAGCTCAGTTCTATGAGGTGTCACATCCATTACACTTTCAAGAGACATAAAATTATGAAAGGGTATCACCAGAAGCTATCTAAACATTTCAGCTAAGGGTCAAGAGAAAGTTAATAGTGTTGTCACACAGAAATCCAAAGAGGACAATCAGAATGAAACAAGTTCAACATGGTCATACAAATGTTGGTAAAAGAACTAGAGTGGAAGCCCAAGCTGGTGAGCAAGTGGAGAAGGAAAGAAAACATGGTTCAAACAGATCATACGAGGAAACCCAGTACAAATGCTGGCTTTGGCATTATCTAGGTAACCCCTATTTTTTGTCATAGGTGACTCTTATAATAGTCTTATTGTTGCAAAACCAGTCCAAATCCTACCAAGTTAAAAAGAAGTCCCTCTTTGACTTATTGGGTGTAGGTGGTAACCCACGTCCTCCCACACCAAAAGACATCAGTTCTAGCAAGAAAGCTCCAACGTGCCTTGATGGTGCTGCTGGTAGGATGCCTTAGGCCACGCACATCCCAGCGATGTTCTGCTGGCTAAGATACAAGGTGGGAGGAGACTGGGCTTTATTACTCAATCAACTTCTTGGCCTTGAAGAAGCGACGCAGGTAGAAGACCTGCCAGGTGGCTAGACCAATGAGGCAGAACATTGAAAAGATGCTGAAGTACAGGACCCGAGTGTTTGTGGACTCTAAAAAAAAAAACAAAAGCAGTGTAAATGTAATGAAGTGAGGCTCAGTAGGCTAAAACGGCCAGGGGGAAAAGGCAATTAATTAGCTTCACTCTGCCCCTAGGCCTTACAGTAGGACTTCAGATAAGTTTTTTTCTTAAATTTTTATTATTCTATACATAAATGTTAAAAATTACAAAGATTAGTACTATTAGTTTGATACACTAAAAGCTGACTGAGAATATGGTCAACTGCTTATCACAGAAAAAACTGCTATTCCCTTGAAAATCTAACAAGGCTCATTTACCTGTAGAGCAACAACACCGAAGTAAGCAATTATCCTTCCACACAACTCCCTCTGGCAAAACTGAGAAAAAGGTACACCAGAATTTAAAGTTTGGGGATCTATCTCCTTTACGGTGCACGTACTGAGAAACAAGAGCTTCCCTCCCCTCACCATTGGTATCACGCATCTCTTCCTCTCGCTTCTTCATATAGGCAAAATCATTAACAATGGATTCTGAAAGGTCTTCTAGGCGTCGTAGCTCTACCTCCAAAGGTTTGAGCTTCTCAACTTTTGCAATCTGGAAAAGAAAGGAATTATGAACACACTCCCTGAAAAAGCTGCTCCAGTCAAGAACACAACGTAACAGAGGAGTCTTTTTAAAAGTTTCGCCAAACTTAAAATTTCTTCTGTCATCATTCTAACACATTTTAAAATTTGGGCTTCTTCCCTTCCCTACTGTCTATATGTTTCCATCTCAGACTTTTTTTATACTTTAATTTTGATTAAAACCTCCTTAGTAGTTCTATAATATGGTAGCCTATAAAATAAGATATATTATTTTTCCAAGATTTCTGACTTTAATAAAGCATTTTACTTTGCCTTTCCACTTTTGTCTAAGAAATAAGCAATATTATTAGCATAAGTGTGAGCGCCATAGTATTAGTCAAATGTGGTTTTGAGAAGAAAACACACCAAATTCCCAATAGGGAATGCACAGGAATGAGAGAGTACATATAACTATAACATTAAGATAGTAACTCAAGATGCAAAATTAGAGAATTCTGGTTTGCTCATTTAAATCCCACAACAGCTTTAAGGTTTGTAACAGAGCTCTAGAACCCAGATGAATCCTAGCTCTCTGCTTAAAAAAAAAAAAAAAAAAAAAAATTGCACTGCGTGTTTTTTTGTTTTTGTTTTTTAACATCTTTATTGGAGTATAATTGCTTTACAATGTTGTGTTAGCTTCTGCTGTATAACAAAGTGAATCAGCTATATGTATACATATATTCCCATATCCCCACGTGTTTTTAAATTACATGGCCAGTTATCAAAATAAATCTCCAAGGACATCGCTGTGTGCTAAGGAATGAAGGGTATGAGAAATAAACTGTCTTCCTTTTTCACCCCAGACCACTGTTAAACCTCCAAGGGTATCTAGTAACTAAAGGCATATATGATCAGAGAGAGGATTTCATTATTCTATTTGTTTTTTCTTTACCAATCTTAGATTATGATTTGTATTAAAATGGGGATATAACACCAGAGTTTTCCAGATCTTAAAACTCATATACCAGTTGCTCTTAAATTTTTTCCACAGAGAACTCTTCAAAAAATATTTCTACATCTGCTTCTTTACTCCCTATACATTCTCTATATAACTCCCTACTTTTTCTTCTCTTCTGTCCAATTCACCTTCCTTGTTCTTTTTCTCTGTTAAATGTTAATAGCAGTTAATGTGGGATGAATGGGAATAGTTTGAGGGTGTTCTTGTGTTCTCTTCACTAAACTATATTCTGCATTGAACCTGTGAAGAACAAGACAAAGTTATTTAAAATAAAAGAAAACTAAAAACTGCTGTTAAGATAGGGATATAAAAATTGAGTTTATATTTAAGGTACCTAAAATATGGTGATGGATTTGTAATGATCCACCTAAGTTTTCTTTCACTGGATGTACATTTTCTTACAATTGTAAAATGTTGAATACAGTTAATAGCTTGACTGACAGCTAGCTACAGAACAGAATAAAGCTAACTGGGTATAAGATTTGCAATGGTTAGTTAATACACTGAGCTAACACTCTTAGCTGAATACCTAAACACCAGGTTTTGCCATTAACCTACAATATATATCTGTTAATTGATTTCATATAGAGGTGCAGAGCATAGAAATCCCCCCAGGAAAAAGATACAAGACATATATGATAAGCTGAACCTTAGGCTGTTTAACATTTTCCCTCCTGGTATATGCTTTCCCCTCCAAAGCTTCTTGAATGAGACAGTATGAAGGCAACAGCATGATACATCTTTAGAGATAAGTGCTTTAAGGCTCCTTAAATAGAAACTTATAAAAGGAACTGGAAGTGAAACTATGGCTGTACCCTCTCTGCCAGCTGAAAATAATATTCTTAAAAATTACTTTGAAGACTACTTCTAACTCCCCACCCTTTTTTTGGTTAAATGACAATAGCTCAAAGGCCTAAAACCCCAAAAAGGAGCTTGGAATGAAAATAAATTTAGTACTGAGAATAGCCTTTGTAGAATATAGTCCCCCAAACCTGTTCCCAATCCTTTTCCTTTCCGGTGTTTCATTTATTTTTTAGCTGTACAAGAAACATATAAATATGTCCCCTTACTAAAGAATTTAAATTATTCAGAAGCAAAGGAAACAAAAACAAAAGGCCCATCTTCATAGCTCCTCGATCCCCACATCCACACATTTCTTCCCAGAGGTGGTTATGAACTTGGTGTACATCTTTCTAGACCTTGTCAGAAGATAACACACTATTTACGCCTTTGTATGTATATAAATGTACATAGGAAAATATAATTAAAAACATACTTATAAATGCGATCATAATGTATATGTTGTTCTATGGCTTCCTTCTTTTCATTTAATAAAATCTTTCCAAAAACTTCAGTGCTTGTAGATTCACCTCATACTTCTTAACTGCTACATAGTATTCCATATGGCATATGGGCCACTGTTTACTTAATCATTCAATTTCCTAACCCCTTTTCTAGTATAGGACCTACTCTAGACTCTATACTTCTATTCATAACATATCATCCAAGTCGATTTCATTTTCTCAATGAAATCCCTACTCAATCCTGTCCTTAATTCAGTAAATTATTTGCAGACTTCTTGAGTGGGATGAAGGTCTCTTTCCCTAAAAAACATCTCTGCCTGATAACTACCTTTATTCTTGATACTAGTTTAAAATCTAGCAAACTTAAAGAATTGCCAAAAGACTAAAACAATATTGAAAACCAACTTGCTATTTCAACCATCTAACACATCATGGATACTCAGTGGAAATAACAAAAATAATGAATGTATTTCTACATTTAATCTAAACCTAGAAATCAAAACAAATGTAAAAAGGTTTTTCTGTTTTGTTTTTTAACATTTTAATACCCTAACAATGTTTTTTTGAGTGCTTATTATGTGCAAGGCACCAAGATAAATTATCATCTCTGCTCCTAAGAAGCTCAGTCTCGTGGAGAGGCTCACCTAAAAAGCTACAACCATAATATAAAGCACTATGTATTAACTTCTACAACAAAGGTACACATTGGAAGTGGAATGGAAAGAAAGTAGCATGAACTTAATTACAATTGGAAGAATAAAGGAAAGCTTAACAGGAAGTAGGGGAGTTGGGTCATACAAGTTGTACAGGATTTTAAGAGATGGGAGAGACAGATATGGGAAGAAAGTGCAGGCCCTGCTTAGGAGGACATGAGTAGCCTAGTTATAAGTAGGCAGATGTACGCGTGTGTGCGTGCACGCGTGCTTGGGGGTGGGTGGTGGGTAATAGCAAATATAAGGCTCAAAAGTTAGGCTGGAGCTAAATTGAGGATGAGGATGAAGAAGGTAATATAATGAATTAGACCTATTACTATATACCCAGAATGTGATCCGTATTTTATATCTTATACTCTCACTTAATCCTCATAACATAATCCTATATGTGGTGAATATTATTATTCCTAAATTTCTCAGATGAGGAAATTAAGGCTCAGAGTGTTAAATAACTTGCCCAAGGTCTCAGAGCTTGGTTGAGCTAGAATGCAATCCAAGTCTGAGTTTATATTTTATTCTGTAGGTACAAAAATTTGGTGAAGAAAACCAGATGACTAGACTAAGTTTTATCTGGATCAAAAGTGAAGTGAATGAGCTATAGTAGGCCACAAAGATCTGGGTAAGTTGTCCAGGTTATCAGTCAAACTTCATAGGTTTCATACTGCATTACTCTAATTTTTATAACTAATAGAATAAAATTTTAAAACAAATTATCCTAAGTATTTTAAAGTAGACCCTCTTCGCTTGCCCAGGACTAAGCATTCAAAGAGTATCATCAAGGGACTTCCCTGGTGGTCCAGTGGTTAAGAATGCGCCTTCCAATGCAGGGGACGCGGGTTCAATCCCTGGTTGGGGAACTAAGATCCCACACGCTGCGGGGCAACTAAGCCCGTGCACCACAACTACTGAGCCTGCGCACCACAACTAGAGAGCCCACGTGCTGCAACTACTGAGCCCATGCACTCTGGAGCCTGCACACAACTAGAGAGAAGCCTGAGCGTCACAACGAAGATCCCACGTGCTGCAACTAAGACTCAATGCAGCCAAATAAATAATTAATAAGAAGAAGAAGAAAAGAAGAGTATCATCAAGACTTTACATCAGTCAGTACAAAAAGCTAACAAGAAAACCTCTATCAATATCCCCACTGACTGTTGTTCTGCTATTCAAAACATCTGATTCAATGTTCAAAGCGTCTGTAAGAATGTGAAATTATACATTTCACGAAGGCAGGCCATTATTCTAGTCTACTTTTCTCTTCCACGGTTGGAAGGATGATGTGTGTTTTGCCAACAGTCTGATAAAAGCAAACCCTATCTGACAATGTGTACCATAGGTTCTCCACTAGGAGGTAGCATTCCCCTTGTAGACTGCATTTAACCATTAAATAATCAAAAATATCAGAGCTACAAGAGACTTCATTTTACAAATGAGGAAACTCATGATTCCATAAAGTTATTCAGTCCTTTGAGGGGAAGACCAAGACTAGCAGTACCACGGTCTCTTGACTCCCTACCCAGGGTCACCAAAGCATTTATTTAGCATCAAAACTGCAAAGCGGGCTTCCCTGGTGGCGCAGTGGTTGAGAATCTGCCTGCCAATGCAGGGGACACGGGTTCAAGCCCTGGTCTGGGAAGATCCCACATGCTGCGGAGCAACTGGGCCCGTGAGCCACAACTACTGAGCCTGCGCGTCTGGAGTCTGTGCTCCGCAACAAGAGAGACCGCAATAGTGAGAGGCCCGCACACCGCGATGAAGAGTGGCCCCCGCTTGCCCCAACTAGAGAAAGCCCTTGCACAGAAACGAAGACCCAACACAGCCAAAAATAAATAAATTAATAAATTAATTTTAAAAAACAACAACAACAACAAAACAACTGCAAAGCTCTGCTGTAAAATGTAAGCAAAAATGAATCCCTGACTTCCAAAAGCATACACACTCAGTGTATCCAAATCGTACCTATCTTTCCAGCCTTAACCATGAAGCCTCCTTTAACCACTACTGTTAACACTGATTCCCTCTTCCCTAATGCCCTACAACACTTAGACTGTGTCACACAATTAACACTCAATCATATATTGTCATATTCACATTGTTTTTGCTTTTTATCCTTTTCCCCCACACTAGTTTGGATCTTGAACTCAACAGAATTAGAATGATATATACTTTGTGTAGTCCCACATGCCTGATACATGGTACACACTTGTAGCTAACCCACTAGGTCCATTCTATGCCTTCTTTAAGGAGCCAACTTTCTCATAGCAGATATGTGCTGCTGGTCCCCTGAAGCACACACTCCCTGTATGTTAAGAGCACTCTGCATTTACTTTCACTCAGCATTCATCTTCACCAGGCCCACTGCCTAGGAAAAAGTTCTCTCTACCACAATATCTATCACTCTTCATCTGTAATGGTAGGTACTGTTTGGAAAAGCTTTTCCTGTGTATCTACGACACCTCCAAAATAAATGTAAAATTACTCTTCTTAAACCATATCCAAATCTTCCATTCCTCTAATGATGATGTGAATCTAAAGAGTTCAGAGTTCTATGTAATTGTACCAAGGAAAGGTATTAAATCTGAAAGACTGCTTCTTAAAACACACATGTGAAACCAGCCTCTAGAGAATCACTAGATTCTTTCCCTTGGTGGAACACTGAGAAACTCAAGAGAGAAGCTTCTTGAGGAGAGCCAGATTCAGATATAACAGACAAATGACTCTGTTATCTCCACACCCCACTCCACAGCCCCTGCAAATTTTAGAAGCATAGCAATAAAAGTGGAGACCATCCAGTCTAACACAATCAAGATAATGAAGACAGTTGTACACCCAAAGGCAAGTCTACTTATGCATGGGGGCATGTGAATCACAGGCTTCTTCAATGAAGGTCAAAAGGTCAACAATGTGCCAAAATAAGTCCAGCTAATACTGCCAAACTTAGGGCTAAATGAATGAAATTTAGAAAGATCCTATTTACTCTGTCATAGCCATTTGGCAGTTTCTAGAAAGGGTAGGTAGGAGAAGGGAACTAAAATCTACTGAACTGATCACCTATGTGTCAGGTGCCTCCCATGTTATTTCATTTAACTTATGTCAAGAAAGGGATTTTGGATCAAGTATATAAACCCAGAGTTCCTCCTTCATGAGGGCGTTCAGAGAAACAGAACCTTTGGAAAGCCTTCAGCTGTTGCTCCAACAACTGCAACTGTGTTTTTGGTGTATTTGTTGGTAGCAAATGGCATACTAATAGAACCCCTAGGCAAAACATGACTTTAGCTGAGTTGAAAATGCTGACATCCAAGCAAGAGGGGACATACACAGCCCAAGAGTTAGAGGATATGTCAGACAGCTCCTTCTTGGTGGGATAATTGCCTTCATTCCCACAACTGTAAGATTAGACAGTAAGTCCCTCCAAACCGCTGTTCTAGTTCACAGACCACAAACTAAAAAGAAATGGCTCAATTCACATACTGATTCTACAAAAATGCCACCCTCTGAGGGGCAAATGCCACCCTCTGATAGTGGTGAGGTCCTTAAAATACAACGGAGGGAATCAAAAGTGTTTTATTTCTGAGGAAATACACATTCTTTCTCTTTAAAGAATGCAAACTACAAGACTATGCTTCTTTACAAAATGGCAACCATTCTGCCTTCAAATAATGTCACCTTACATTTGTATCATGTTTACATAGCAATTCACATGCATTAACTAATCCTCCATAACAATTTAGTAGGTAGTGTGGTACTCTGTCCAGCTATTTAGACAGTGATTACTACTGAATCTTACAGGACCACATGGGATTTCAGAATTAGGAAGTCTGCAAATGTGAGGGAGAGCTGTGATGTGAAAAAAAACATTAAAAGAAATGTGCCACCTTCCTGAATCTAAATACTGATGCTGAAGGGCCGCAATCCTCTGGAGATAAAGTCTCTCCCTTGCCTCAAGGGCCTGAAATTAAATGCCTCAAAACCTCTACATATGCTCACTGCTCTCTGGTAAT
The DNA here is from genome assembly GCF_009873245.2 of Balaenoptera musculus. Taxonomy (NCBI): domain Eukaryota; kingdom Metazoa; phylum Chordata; class Mammalia; order Artiodactyla; family Balaenopteridae; genus Balaenoptera; species Balaenoptera musculus. Next base: position 148,549,438 of record NC_045786.1, read on the forward strand.
TAACCACTCAACAAGTGCTTCTACTATCTATGTTCTTGTCACAGGCATTAGCCCAGAGACAACTAACTAATAGCTATTTCTGAGCAAGGTTTAAGGCAGCCTAGCCACAGACTGAGAAAAGGGCTAGTCTTTGGCCTGTGTAATAACCACTTGTCCTCCTCTGTCTCAGTCTAATCTGCTTTTTGGGGGGTGGGGGAGTGGGGAGGTAGACCACCGAAGAAAGCAGTGGGAGGAGTTTCTTGGTTAAGAAAGAGAATTTAGAGTTGTGTTGCAACCATGTGCGTAAAGAAAGGCTTAGGACATGCCAGACTTCCGAAGCAGGAAGCAGGCAAAGGAAGCACTGTGGTTTCCTTTCTGCTAGGGATTCCCCTCTTGGGTAAGTAAAAGGTCATGAAAGATAAAGGCCCTTTCCCAGTGTCAACAAAGTCCAAGGATGATGGAAATTCCAGGAGGTATGGGGATTCTAAAATGCCACATGGGGGGGGCGGAGTCAAGATGGCAGTGTGGGAAGATGTGGAGTCTGCGTCTCCCCACAACTAGGGCGCCTGCAGGATGCTGGTGGGGGACCTCCACGCCCAAGGTGACGGGAGGAAACCCCAAGTTAACTGGTAGGATGTGGGGGGACTGAGAGGGGAGGAGAAGTGGAGGCCAGATAGGACCAGCGCTTCTGAGGGGTGGCTGAGGGTGGGAGGGTTTCCCATGCCTGCAGGGACCCTTGGGGGCTCGGATCAGGGGGGAGCATGCTATCCCCTGCCCAATCGGCCGGAGAAGTCTGCCTGGCTCTCAGGCTGGGTCCTACGCCCTCAGAGGCCCCCTTGGGGCCGCGTGGGTCCTGGGGGCATAGGAGGGAGGCCAGGGAGATCAGGAGAGGCGGGTGGGAGGGGGCCCTCTGGGATGGCCCTGCCCACTTGAGCCCAGAGACCTGCTGAGCTCCCAGGTGGGGTCCCCCACCCTCTGAGCCCCTTCTGTTCCTTGAGCCTAAGCCCCCCCCCCCCCCCCCCCCACCCCCCCCCCCCGGGCCTTTTCCAGTCCTAAGCATAAGTCCTAAGCATAGGTCCCACCCACCACCCAAACCCCGCCCCTGCTTAGGTCCCGCCCTCCACAGCCAAGGCCTTTTCCACCTTTTATTTTTTTTCCTCTCCTCCTCTTTCTTACTACTGTGGTTCTGTTTTACCTTCTGGTTGTTGTTTCATCTATATTTTTATTTTTATATTCTTTCTAACATATCTGCTAGTTTCCTAGTCTAATTTTATTTTTTTCTTTGTTATCGTTCTCCCCCTCCCCCCTTTTTTTGCCGCTCCGCGTAGCTTGCAGGATCTTGGTTCACGAGCCAAGGGTCAGGCCAAAGCTCCTGTGGTGGGAACTCCAAGTCCGAACCACCAAACTAACAGAGAACCTCAGACACCAGGGAATAGTCATCGGAGTGAGGTCTCCCAGAGGTCCTCATCTCAGCACCAAGACCCAACTCTACCCAACAGTGTACAAACTCCAGTGCTGAAAGCCTCAAGCCAAACAACCAGTAAGACAGGAACACAATCCCACTCATCAAAAAAAAAAAAGGAAACAGCAAAAAAATATGTCACAGATGAATGATCAAGGTAGAAGCCTAAAAGATCAAATAAATGAAGAGGAAATAGGCAATCTATCTGAAAAAGAATTCAGAGTAATGATAGTAAAGATGATCCAGAATCTTGGAAATAAGATGGAAGCACAGATTGAGAAAATACAAGAAATGTTTAACAAAGACCTAGAAGAACTAAAGAACAAACAGAGTTGAACAACACAATAACTGAAATGAAAAATACAGTAGAAGGAATCAATAACAGAATAACTGAGGCAGAAGAACGAATAAGTGAGCTGGAAGACATAATCGTGGAAATAACTGCCGAGGGGCAGAATAAAGAAAAAAGAATGAAAAGAACTGAAGACAATCTCAGAGACCTCTGGGACAACACTAAATGCAACAACATTCGAATTATAGGGGTCCCAGAAGAAGAAGAGAAAAAGAAAGGGTCTGAGAAAATATCTGAAGAGATTACAGTGGAAAACTTCCCTAACATGGGAAAGGAAATAGTCACCAAGTCCAGGAAGCAGACAGTCCCATCCAGGATAAACCCCAGGAGAAACAGACCAAGACACATATTAATCAAACTAACAAAAATTAAATTCAAAGAAAAAATGTTAAAAGCAGCGAGGGAAAAACAAAAAATAACATACAAAGGACACCCCATATCAGCTGTTATCAGCTGACTTTTCAGCAGAAACTCTGCAGGCCAGAAGGGAGTGGCAGGATATACTTAAAGTGATGAAAGAGAAAAACCTACAACCAAGATTACTCTACCTAGCAAGGATCTCATTCAGATTCTACGGAGAAATCAAAAGCTTTTCAGACAAGCAAAAGCTAAGAGAATTCAGCATCACCAAACCAGCTTTACAACAAATGCTAAAGAAACTTCTCTAGGTGGGAAACACAGAGAAGAAAAAGACCCACAAAAACAAACCAAACAAACCCAAAACAATTAGGAAAATGGTAATAGGAACATACATATCAATAATAACCTTGAATGTAAAATGGATTAAATGCCTCAACCAAAAGACACAAACTGGCCGAATGGATACAAAAACAAGACCCATATATATGCTGTCAACAAGAGACCCACTTCAGACCAAGGGACACATACAGACTGAAAATGAAGGGGTGGAAAAAGATATTCCATGCAAATGGAAATCAAAAGAAAGCTGGAGTAGCAATACTCGTATCAGATAAAATAGACTTTAAAATAAAGACTGTTACAAGAGATAAGGAAGGACACTACATAATGATCAAGGGATCAATCCAAGAAGAAGATATAACAATTATAAATGTTTATGCACCCAACATAGGAGCACCTCAATATATAAGGCAGATGCTAACAACCATGAAAGGGGAAACTGACAGTAACACAATAATAGCAGGGGACTTTAACACCCCACTTATACCAATGGACAGATCATCCAAACAGAAAATAAATAAGGAAACACAAGCTTTAAATGACACAACAGACCAGATAGATTTGATTGATATTTATAGAACATTCCACCCGAAAGTGGCAGAATACACTTTCTTCTCAAGTGCACACAGATTATTCTGCAGGATAGATCACATCTTGGGTCACAAATCAAGCCTTGGAAAATTTAAGAAAACTGAAATCGTATCAAGCATCTTTTCTGACCACAATGCCATGAGATTGGAAATCAATTACAGGAAAAAAACTGTAAAAAACACAAATACAGGGATTTCCTGGTGGCGCAGTGGTTAAGAATCCGCCTGCCAATGCAGGAGACGCGGATTTGAGCCCTGGTCCAGGAAGATCCCACATGCCGTGGAGCAATTAAGCCCTCGTGCCACAACTACTGAAGCCTGCCTGTGCTCCGCAACAAGAGAAGCCACCACAATGAGAAGCCCGCACACTGCAACGAAGAGTAGCCCCTGCTCGCTGCAACTAGAGAGAGCCTGCACACAGCAACAAAGACCCAATGCAGCCAAAAAAAAAAAACAAAAAAACCCCACAAATACATGGAGGCTATACAGTGCACTACTAAACAACCAAGAGATCACAGAAGAAATCAAAGAAGAAATAAAAAAAATACCTAGAAACAAATGACAATGAAAACACGACAACCTAAAACCTATGGGATGCAGCAGAAGCAGTTCTAAGAGGGAAGTTTATCGCAATTCAATCTCACCTCAAGAAACAAGAGAAATCGCATATAAACAATCTAACCCTACACCTAAAGCAACTAGAGAAAGAAGAACAAAGAAAACCCAAAGTCAGTAGAAGGAAAGAAATCATAAAGATCAGAGCAGAAATAAATAAAATAGAAATGAAGAAAACAATAGCAAAGATCAATAAAACTAAAAACTGGTTCTTTGAGAAGATAAGCAAAATGGATAAACCCTTAGCCAGACTCATCAAGAAAAAACGGGAGAGGACACAAATGAATAAAATTAGAAATGAAAAAGGAGAAATCACAACCGACACTGCAGAAATACAAAGGATTATAAGAGACTACTACAAACAACTATATGCCAATAAAATGGACAACTACGAAGAAATGGACAAATTCTTGGAAAGGTGCAATTTTCCAAGACTGAACCAGGAAGAATTAGAAAATATAAACAGACTTATCACAAGCAATGAAATTGAAACTGTAATTTTTTGTTGTTGTTTATTTATTTTTTCTTATTAGTCATCCATTTTATACACATCAGTGTATACATGTCAATCCCAATCTCCCAATTGAAACTGTAATTAAAAATCTTCCAACAAACAAAAGTCCAGGACCAGATGGCTTCACAGGCAAATTCTATCAAACATTTAGAGAAGAGCTAACACCGATCCTTCTCAAACTCTTCCAAAAAATTGCAGAGGGAGGAACACTCCCAAATCCATTCTATGAAGCCACCATCACCCTGATACCAAGACCAGAAAAAGACATCACAAAAAAAGAAAATTGGAGACCAATATCACTGATGAACAGAGATGCAAAATTCCTGAACAAAATACTAGCAAACAGAATCCAATAACATATCAAATGGATCATACACCATGATCGAGTGGGATTTATCCCAGGGATGCAAGGATTCTTCAATATACGCAAATCAATGTGATACACCACATTAACAAATTAAGGAATAAAAACCATATGATCATCTCAATAGATGCAGAAAAAGCTTTTGACAAAATTCAACACCCATTTATGATAAAAACTCTTCAGAAAATGGGCATAGAGGGAACCTACCTCAACATAATAAAGGCCTTATATGACAAATCCACAGCAAACATCATACTCAATGGTGAAAAACTGAAAGCATTTCCACTAAGATCAGGAACAAGACAAGGGTGTCCACTCTCGCCACTCTTACTCAACATAGTTTTGGAAATCCTAGCCACGGCAATCATAGAAGAAAAAGAAATAAAAGGAATACAGATTGGAAAAGAAGAAGTAAAACTGTTACTATTTGCAGATGACATGATACTATACATAGAAAATCCTAAAGATGCCACCAGAAAACTACTAGAACTAATCAATGAATTTGGTAAGGTTGCAGGATACAAAATTAATGCACAGAAATCTCTTGCATTCCTACACACTAACAACAAAAAATCAGAAAGAGAAATTAAGGAAACAATCCCATTTACCATCACAACAAAAAGAATAAAATACCTAGGAATAAACCTATCTAAGGAGGTGAAAGACGTGTAGTCAGAAAACTATAAAACACTGATGAAAGAAATCAAAGATGACATAAACATATGAAGAGATATACAATGTTCCTGGATTGGAAGACTCAATATTGTGGAAATGACTATACTACCCAAAGCAACCTACAGATTCAATGCAATCCCTATCAAATTACCAGTGGCATTCTTCACAGAATTAGAAAAAAATTTTTACAATTCATATGGAAACACACAAGACCCCGAATAGCTAAAGCAATCTTGAGAAAGAAAAATGGAGCTGGAGGAATCAGGCTCCCCAACTTCAAACTATACTACAAAGCTACAGTAGTCAAGACAGTATGAACCGGTTTGCAGGGCAGAAATAGAGACACAGATATAGAGAACAAACGTATGGACACCAAGGGGGGAAAGTGGTGGGTGTGGTGGTGGTGGTGGTGTGATGAATTGGGAGATTGGGATTGACATATATACACTAATATGTATAAAATGGATAACTAATAAGAATCTGCTGTATTAAAAAAAAAAAAAGACAGTATGGTACTGGCACGAAAACAGAAATATAGATCAATGGTACAAGATAGAAAGCCCAGAGATAAACCCACGCACATATGGCCACCTAATTTACGACAAAGGAGGCAAGAACATACAATGGAGAAAAGACAGCCTCTTCGATAACTGGTGCTGGGAAAACTGGACAGCTACATGTAAAAGAATGAATTTAGAACACTACCTAACACCATACACAAAAATAAACTCAAAATGGAATAAAGACCTAAATGTAAGACCAGACACTATAAAACTTTTAGAAGAAAACATAGGAAAAACACTCTTTGACATAAACCACAGCAAGGTCTTTTTTGACCCACCTCCTAGAGTAATGCAAATAAAAACAAAAATAGACAAATGGGACCTAATGAAACTTAAAAGCTTTTGCACAGCAAAGGAAACCATAAACAAGACGAAAAGACAACCCTCAGAATGGCAGAAAATATGTGCAAATGAAACAACGGACAAAGGATTAATCTCCAAAATATACAAACAGCTCATGGAGCTCAATTATCAAAAAAACAAACAATCCAATTAAAAAATGGGTGGAAGACCTAAATAGACATTTCACCAAAGAAGACATACAGATGGCCAAGAGGCACATGAAAAGATGCTCAACATCACTAATTATTAGAGAAATGCAAATGAAAACTACAATGAGGTATCACCTCACAACGGTCAGAACGGCCAGCATCAAAAAAACCTACAAACAATAAATGCTGGAAAGGGTGTGGTAAAAAGGGAACCCTCCTGCACTGTTGGTGGGAATGTAAATTGATACAACCACTATGGCGAACAGTATGGAGGTTTTTTAAAAAACTAAAAATAGAACTACCATATGACCCAGCAATCCCACTACTGGGCATATACCCTAAGAAAACCATAATTCAAAAAAAGACATGTAACACAATGTTCGTTGCAGCACTATTTACAATAGCCAGGACATGGAAGCAACCTAAATGTGCATCGACAGATGAATGGATAAAGAAGATGTGGCACATATATACAATGGAATATTACTCAGCCATAAAAGAAATGAAACTGAGTTATTTGTAGTGAGGTGGATGGACCTAGAGTCTGTCATACAGAGTGAAGTAAGTCAGAAAGAGAAAAACAAATACCGTATGCTAACGCATATATACGGAATCTAAAAAAAAATGGTACTAATGAACCTAGTGGCAGGGCAGGAATAAAGACGTAGACATAGAGAATGGACTTGAGGACACGGGGTGGAGGGGGAAGCTGGGGCGAAGTGAGAGTAGCATCGACATATATACACTACCGAATGTAAAATAGCTAGTGGGAAGCAGTTAGTTGCATAGCACAGGGAGATCATCTCGGTTTTGCAATGACCTAGAGGGGCGGGATAGGGAGGGTGGGAGGGAGGCTCAAGAGGGTGGGGACATGGGGATGTATGTGTGCATGTGGCTGATTCACTCTGTTGTGCGACAGAGGCTAGTGCAGTATTGTCAAGCAGCTATACTCCAATAAAGATATATTAAAAAAATAATTTAAAAAAATGCCATACGATAGTGACGTCCACATCATTCTATACGTAAACTCACAATAATACCATCTGTTTTAGAGAAAAACAAGCTATGTCTAATAGCCAATTTGAGGTTGAGAATATAGCAGCAGTACTCAAAAACTGAAAATCATTTTACCTATTCTTCTACCGCATGATAATACAACATTTTTCTTAGTGTTTTATACCGTACAACAGTGCTTTAACTTACATGCTCTTATTTAGATATAATTAGGATTCTTGGATTTTTCAGTTTACTCTTAAGTTCATCAAACAAAGAAGCTCTTGCTTTATTTCTTTTACTTAAACTAGCCTGGAGACAGAAACAAGCAAATCAAAGTCTCACTAGGAATTGTCTTCCATTCACAACTGCATCACTTGCTCCTGTTTATTCCCTACAAATAACTCAGTCTAGTTTTGTTCAATTGAACACACACATGAACTAGGAAAAAAGAGGAAAGACCTGGAAAGCTGCAATCATTGTAGTACTACTTCCTGTTGTAGAACCAGCCAGTCGCTTCCAATCTTCCATTTTAGGATATTTCCCTTCCAAGTTCTGACCAAAGATAGAACAACTTCTCCTGTTTCATCATTCCTAGAAAATTCTCTTAAATCACTTAAAACAACTTTCCTTTGTTTATTCAGTTTACATTCTTCAAAAGCCATTTACATTTCCTGTACCCCACCTCTTCTTCATGCCTTCAGGTACTGCTGTAAAAAGACTGATCTCGGTACAAACACTCTTATCTTTCCGTAAAGATCAATCCTCCAGTCTTAAATAGTTCTTGTGGTTTTTCAAAGGTGCTCTTCATTTGAAGAACCATTTTGTGCTGCCCCCAGAGTCTCTCACAATAATTGAGATTAAAAGGGCTTGGTCTCCCTTCCCCTAATTCTATGCACACTTCCACCTCCCTACCACCCAAATAAATGCCTATTTTTATTCTCTACAATACTTCCTGTCAGCAAAACTCCTAGTCTCTTGCAGTTTTTTCTTCCATCTTGCTCTCTCTTTGAAAAACTTGAAATTATTTTAACTAAAAGCTACTTTTGATTATTGTGTTTCTCAAAGACAGCACAACTGTTCAAGTCTAAAACAGCACTGAATCTATGCCCTAGCTATATATATAGCTGTCAGTCTGGGAATAAAAGCCATAGGAATTTTTTTAAAAATCACTTTTCTTAACCTTGAACATTAACATAAATGAATTCCAGCTTTTAAAAATTGTAAATATATATCTGGTTTCAGACACCTCAAGAGCACTAATGGCATAGGCTTGAGTTTTATCACACCAACATTTCTATGGGACAGTTGGTCCAGTCATTTGGCTGACAGCACAGCCAGAATTATTGTTCAAGGCTGTTAACACAACTTTTTATATCAAGCTGGTTATCACATGACTGCTGAGAAAACCACAGCCTTCTGGGCAAAGCACAGCCTGTTGGCCTGACTAGGTCACAGAAACCTCACAGAACAGCAAGCTACTGCCTCTACTGGCTGTTACAGCAGGACGTACCTCTTCGTAATTTTTCGCCTCCACTCCATGCTTCATGTCTAGGATCACAAGTTGGTCAGGTATCCGCCCTGTTCCTGAGAAAGAAATCAAAGGATTCATTGTGCGGAATATTTAAAATTCCGGGAAATCACCCACCCACCCTCCCTCTCCCTAAGCCCTACCCTCTCAATAGAGGGAAACAGCGGCAACTCCTCCCCCTACTCAGCTGCAGAAAATTCCTGGCTCTGGCTAAAAATCACAAGCATTCCAGACAAAGCCTCTATCTGTGTGGGGTGCCAGAAAGTGACAAGAACATGCTGCTGGCAAACATCTCTGAGGGAGCAGGACACAAGATACTGCAGCTGGTACTACAGAGGAACAGAACAGGGGAAGAGAAAACACACAGGCTCACTGGATTAGGAAATAAAAGTCACAACAGCATACAACTGAGTGGCCTATAGACCAATAGGTAGTGGGCACCAACTCAGGCTGAAAAGGCACATTGCCACATCTGAAAAGGTTGACCTGTGAAATTTTGAGAGAAGGATTACTGGGTATATGCTAAGCTTGAATTTACTTAATACAAATATGAGTACTGAAAAGTACACAGGATTTGTCTACTATTCCACTTATTTCAAACATTTTGGTCAATGTAAGGCCATTTCGATAGGTAAATAAAGTGTTATGGGACTATTCCCACAAAGCCTTTAGAAGAGCCCAAGAAGAAACTTAACAGTAAGAGTAAAATTCTCAGGGATACTTCTTACAAACAGAAAAGTCTATTTGGGATAGTAGGACCAACAGAGCAATGTTCATATTAGAAAAGATAATCTGATTCAGCTTGATCAAAAGGAATCCTATTCTTAAATCATCAAGTAGGAGAAAGGGAAAGATTCAAAAGAGGCCCAGAAAACTGCTCAGTCTCAATCTCCTGGAATTCACCTGATTACTTGTATAATTAAACACTGCCTGCATGAAATAAGGAGTTTTGGGAAATACTGCCAGTTAAGCATCGTGGTTCCTGAGACCATAAGCCATAGAGAATGGTACTGTACCCTGAGAAACATTGGAGATTTTCTGAACTGTCAGTTCAAAAACTACTCATTGAGAACTCACAAGGTGCTAGAACCGTGCTGGAGATTGCAATCTCTGCCTTCAAATAATTCTATGGGCATCTAAGATATAAATATGCATACCAGCTACAGTGAAAATGCAAAGCATATAAAACTTTAAGGAAAAAACAAAAATGGTTCAGGCAATCCCAGCTATGGAGCAAAGGTTAGAAGAGGGAAGAGATTAGTTGTGGACAGACTTCACTTGAGAGGTAGCACCTGATGGCAGACAAAGTATCTGGACAGAAGGGAACACATGAACAAAGACTCAGCTATTGAAAGGATTGTGGCATGTTTAAAAGACAGTAAAGAAGTTCTTTTGGATAGACTAGAAAGATCAGTTTGAAAGCAATAAAATAAGACTGAATAGGTAGGATCAAGAAACTAAGCCAAGGACTTCCCTGGTGGCGCAGTGGTTAAGCATCCGCCTGCCAATGCAGGGGACACCGGTTCGAGCCCTGGTCTGGGAAGATCCCATATGCCGCGGAGCAACTAAGCCCGTGCGCCCCAACTACTGAAGCCCGCGTGCCTAGAGCCCGTGCTCTGCAACAAAGAGAAGCCACCACAATGAGAAGCCTGCACACGCAACAAAGGGCAGCCCCCGTCTGCTGCAACTAGAGAAAGCCCGCATGCAGCAATGGAAACCCAACGCAGCCAAAAATAAATAAATAAATAAATAAATACATTTATTAAAAAAAAAGAAAAAGAAAAAGAAAGAAACTAAGCCAAGTCACAGATACCTTCTGAGCATTAAACCAATTAGGTTTCCAAAACAAAAGAAAGCAAAACAAAAAGTGACACCCAGAGAGGTCTCTTCTCCCAAATCCAATGTGCAATCCTGATCACAGCACTGCCCATAAGAGATTCAATGCAAATATTTGTTTCTCCTTCCTCACTTAAAAAGTTGTGAAATCCAAGCAGCTCACAGCTCCGCCTGGTCCGAATGATCAAGATATTCTCTTCCTACCAGACTCTTCCCACTATCTCTGTTTGCCACAGCACAGCTTTAGCATTATTCAAACACAAATGAAACCACAAAACCACAGACCATCTGAGTCCAGACCATACAATTTCTTGCACAGAACAGCCAGCCTATCCCCATAGCTGACATCATGACCATAAAGGGTCTCCCTTGTAAAAAGACCCTTTGAAATTTCTCTCTGCATTTGCCTGACAAATAGACAATCTTTTAAAAGGTGCTCCAAAGACTACAAGGTATCAGGTCTTCATAACAGAATAAACAGCTGAATAAACACAAATGAAACTAGAAATTGAGTGCTGGCTATAACGTGTGTTTACACATACATTTATACATATATACACACACATTTTTGAACTAGTTCCTAGGCATTTACATGCACAGCATCAGCATATAAGAAATTCAGAACAAAAGATAATCTGTGCCTTCAAAGAGTTCAAAATTGGGAATGTAAGATATACACATGAGACACTTAAACAACACAAGGCTGTGTGTGTGAGAGATATATATATTCAAATACTTAAATAAACAATCCAATCAGTAAGTGATGCACTATTCAGAGGAAGCCACACTGACCTCCTTGCTGTTTCTGAGACATGCTCAGCATCTTAAGGTGTTTGCTTTTTCTTCAAAGCCCTCATTACCATCTGACTTTTTTAAAAAAATAATAAATAAATAAATCTATTTATTTACGGCTGCATTGGGTCTTCGTCGCTGCACGCGGGCTTTTCTCTAGTTGAGGCAAGCAAGGGCTACTCTTTGTTGTGGTGCGCAGGCTTCTCTTATTGCAGAGCATGTGCTCTAGGTGCACAGGCTTCAGTAGTTGTGGCTCGCGGGCTCTAGAGCGCAGGCTCAGTAATTGTGGCACGGGGGCTTAGTTGCTCCGCGGCATGTGGGAGCTTCCTGGACCAGGGCTCGAACCTGTGTCTCCCGCATTGGCAGGTGGATTCTTAACCACTGCACCACCAGGGAAGCCCCCAGTTGACTTATATTTGTCTATTGTCTGCTTGCTCCAATGAAAATGTAAGCTCCACTGAGAACAGAGACTTCTGTTTTATTCACTGCTATATCCCCAACACCTAGAACAGTGATGGATGAATCAATCAACTGATTGAGATATCAAGCAGACTAGAACGGCTGAGGAATGCATTCTAAAAGAACTAAAGGTAGGGACTTCCCTTTGGTCCAGTGGGTAAGACTCCATGCTCCCAGTGCAGGGGGCCCGGGTTCGACCCCTGGTAGGGGAACTAGGTCCCACATGCATGCCTCAACTAAGAGTCCGCATGCTGCAACTAAGAAGTCTGCATGCCACAACTAAACACGCCGCAACAAAGATCCCGCGTGGGGCAACTAAGACTTGGCACAGCCGAAACAAACAAATAAATAAATATTAAAAAAGAAAAACAAAAAAACCCCAAAACTAAAGGTAAATCTATGTTCATATGGGGAGAGAGCATTCCAACAAATGAATAAATGTGACATGTTTAGAAGGCAGAGCAAACCAGAATGACTGGGGCCTGATGGGCAGAGGAAGATAAGGTTGGATGGAGCAAGAGTATAAAGACTATTAAAAGCCATGATGCCTAAAATCCCTTCTAGCTTGAAAATTTCATGATTCTGTGTTTCATTCTATAGAACAGGAATATTACTGCCACTACAAAGAAGGGAACGCTTTTGAAAAAGGACTGACATAATGAAAGATGTGTTTTAGGAGATATATCTGGTGGCAGTATTTGGATATATTAAAAGCAGGGATATCAGTTAGAAGGCTAATGACATAATCCATGATTTGAAAGATTAGAGTTCAGATCTGTGTGGTGGCAGATACAGGAGGTATTTTGAAAGAAGTATCAGCATAACTTGATGACAGACTGGAAAAGACAAAAGTATGTAATTTCAAATATGTGAGCCCAAGTAACTGGAAGGATGGTGTTAATACTGATGAGTGAGGGGAACTAATTTGAAAGAGTAGGTCATGAATACAGTCTTAGATGTCTGAGTTTTGAGGTAAGAATAGCACAACTATGTGGAAATGTCTAGAATACTGTTGAGACATCCTGGAACTGGCAGGGGTGGGGGCAGGGAGAAGGGTATCAGTCATGATTACAGTCTTTTAATTTTCTATTCTTAATCTATTATTCCATTTACTTCAGGCAAACTCCCTTAGCTTTTAGGCTAAATTGACCCACTTTAGATCAGGGGTCAATTTCTGGTTAACTGTTGAAAGCAGCTGGTTCTTTTGTTATTCCTGGGAATATGTTGGAGGTGTTGGCAAAGGTGCTTGCTTTTCTTCTAGGATCGTATGTTCTGAACATTCTATAAATGTAAAATTGCCAGGAGTCCTTTTGCTACCATACAGAGAAAGCCTGAGAATAAAGCCAAATGGAGGCAAAAAGAGGAAGCACTAAAAACAATGTAAGTTTCCAATGATACCGTTAAAACCCCAAGATACAGCCCTGCCTGAAGTCAGTACCACACTGTAGACTTCCCGGTTCAGAGAGTCACATGGTCTTTCTCTTCTTCCTCTTTAAGCCAGTTTGAGTTATGTTTTTGTGTCCTGCAGCCCCAAAGGGTCCCAGGTAATATAACAGGTATAAATGCATACAGCTTTTAGAGTCTGGTGTCCTTGAAGCTGAAGAATAGGGAGTGAAAAGGCATCTGCTTTTTCCCCAACCACTGAGCACAGAAGCCATCAGGTAATCAATCAGCCTAAAAGTTACTAAGGACTCTTGGCCTTGAGATGCACAGAAGAAGCCACAGCAAGTTATCAGGACTAGGAAATAGCAAGTGCCCTGGAGATTGAAACTGCTTCTGACGATACATTATTTGTCAGACAGACCCTACTTCTTTTTTTTTTTTTTTTTTTTTTTTTAAAGGTTTTTTTTTTTTTTTTTTTTAATTTTATTTATTTATTTATTTATTTATGGCTGTGTTGGGTCTTCGTTTCTGTGTGAGGGCTTTCTCCAGTTGCGGCAAGTGGGGGCCACTCTTCATCGCGGTGCGCGGGCCTCTCACTATCGCGGCCTCTCTTGTTGAGGAGCACAGGCTCCAGACGCGCAGGCTCAGTAGTTGTGGCGCACGGGCTTAGTTGCTCCGCGGCATGCGGGATCTTCCCAGACCAGGGCTCGAACCCGTGTCCCCTGCATTGGCAGGCAGACTCTCAACCACTGCGCCACCAGGGAAGCCCCAGACCCTACTTCTAATCCCAAAGAAAACATGTCACTAGCATATAAATGCACTATTTTCTAGCATCTATACCAAATTCAACTCTATCATTCAAGCCAAGTATATCACAGCATTCAAGAAATGCCTACTCCTGCACATGAAGAACTCTACCAATTTGCCAACTTTCACTTATATGTGTGTGCACTCCAGCAAATGTAGTTTTCACTTCCTCTTCCTGCCCAGACCAAGAGAGAAAGTTCATGCTCTAACTTGCTTAGAAGATGATGCTTAATTCAGGGAAAATACTCTGATTTACTTACCCTTGCTCTCAAAACACACTTCAAACATGTCATAATCTTCAGTGGTAAAGGCAAATTTCCCCTTGGTTGCATCCTCCTTGGAGTAAAGAATATGGCCAGCAGAATCTGTAATCTAAAAGTAAAAAGTAAGTAAGAACAGGCAGCAAATAATACTCGGGAAGAGAACTTATAGAAACTGGAGAAATGGAAAGTAACACTGTCTATCAAAGACAGTCTAGGGCTTCCCTGGTGGTGCAGTGGTTAAGAATCCGCCTGCCAATGCAGGGGACACGGGTTCGAGCCCTGGTCCGGGAAGCTCCCACATGCCGCGGAGCAACTAAGCCCGTGCACCACAACTACTGAGACTGCGCTCTAGAGCCCGCGAGCCACAACTACTGAAGCCCGCGTGCCACAACTACTGAAGCCTGCGCACCTAGAGCTCGTGCTCTGCAACAAGAGAAACCACGACAATGAGAAGCCCATGCACCACGAAGAAGAGTAGCCCCCGTTCGCCGCAACTAGAGAAAGCCCGCACGCAGCAACAAAGACCCAACGCAGCCAAAAATAAATAAATAAAATAAATAAATGTATCAAAAAAAAAAAAAAAAGACAGTCTGTTATGATCACTATGGTCCAACCATTCCCAAAGACAGGAATTGGATTAGAAGGTGAAACCCAAATACAGCAAATTTCACACAGTCGATATAGTTGATATAAAGTGGGTTTATTAGCAGAAGTTCACTTTATAGAACGTAGACCAGTATCATTTCCTAGAAAGGGAAAATGGAAGTGGACAATTACCGAAAGAATATACTACAAAAAGGAGAAAGATATATAAGAACACATTTCCTGTATAAAACAAATCTTGACACGCGGGGCGGGGCGGGGGGGGGGTGGTGGGTGGAGAGTGGAAATGGAGCACCTGACACAAGGAGCGAAGGAAAAGAAGGCATGCCTGGAGGAAAAATCTGGGAGAGCTATTCCTGCAGATTTTATGTGGATTATGTCAATGGCTACAAGGGGTGGGGGAAGGCAGGGGGATAAACAAGAAGTTACTCCTAAAAAAAGACATCTTTGGCTTCTACAAATGATAATTCCTGTCTTCCAGGTTGTTGGCTCTAGTTTTCCAAACTTAAACCGCTCCATTCCTACAGAATGGCCTGTAAGCACAGACGAAGCGGCATATATTGGTAAGTGAACGGTCGCATATAAAGCAAGGCCTTGACACAGTAATATGACAGACTGGGTCTCAGGCTTCTTTTCTAGAGCACATGGTTGTCTTGGCAGAAGGCACATTTCATGATCTAAGACAGGAAGCTACTTGAAATGTAGAACACAAAAATAGTGGATTATATTAAACTTGACGTTCTAATGCTGTTTGTAAAACAGGATTCAATTATAGATGAGATTTTAAATACAAAAATTGAGTAGTATACATATAAACCTATATATTTAAAGCACTTTAATAACACTAGTTATTTCTGAGTAGTGAGATTTCTTTATAATTTTTTTTCTACAAAGGTATGTATCACTTATGGTCAGAAATAAAGTTATTTCAGTTTTGGGAAGAAAAACATAATGAAAGAATAGTTATCACTGCTAGACAAATTTGAAATGATGGGTTAATAAAAAAGGTTTTATGGCACATCTAAATTCCTTAAGAGTAACAGCAGTAATATTAACCAAGTATCTTCTGCCATGAATGATGTTGATCATTCATTAATTTGTCAAACATTTAAGATGCCTGGATCTGCACTGGTCACTGGAGAAATAGGATGTGGAAGATGGTTCCCATCTTCGAAGGGCTTAAGAGTATAAATAGGAGAAGAATAAGAAACGAGACAACTTCACTGCAGTGTGGAGAGCGCGTCTGTGCCATGGGATTATGGAGGGTCACAGAGTGTATCGTGGAGGAGGTGACACAGGAGCTGAGTCATGAAGGATGAGTTGCAATCAAGGGAAGAATAGGAGTAAAGACATTCAGGGTAGAAGAGACAGCAAATATGAAGGCTTAGGTCCAGAAAAACAAAACAGAACAAAAACATGGTATCATCATAACACTAATAGCTAATATTTATTAAGCACTTACTAAATGCTGAGTACTGTGCCAAGGGCTTTATATGCATTTTTAACTTGATCTTCACTATAACCCTACCGGTAAGAAGTATTTTTTCTCCCATGTTCCACAGGAGGAAACTGAGGCACAGAGAGGTTAAGTGGCTGGAGAGATACTAGCCAGATCATGTAGAACTACAACATCATGCTAAGGCATTTACTGCGCACAAAGTGGGAAGGCAATGAAGAATTTGAAACCAGAGTGATGTGATTCAACTTGCAGTTTATAAAGATAAATCTGATAACACTGTGAAGACAGACTCAAGAGGGACAATACTAGAGATAAGAAGATGTGTTAGGACACTAAGCCAGTACTCCAGGTTAGAGATGATGAAGACTTTGTGTATGGAGAGAAGGGGCCACATTTGAGGAATTTTAAAAATGGAGAAAAAATAAATAAAAATAAATAAATAAATAAATAAATAAAATAAAAACGGAGAGCCCGGGGACTTCCTTGGTGATTCAGTGGGTAAGACTCTGTGCCCCTAATGCAGGGGCCTGGGTTTGATCCCTGGTCGGGGAACTAGATCCCGCAAGCATGCCGCAAGGAAGATCCCGCACGCCTCAACTAAGACCCGGTGCAAGCTAAATAAATAAATAAATATTTAAAAACAAACAAACAAAAAAACCAGAGAGCCCACAGGACAAGACCAAAAAGTGAATGCCCACAACGACCAAGCAAGCAGCATAAACTGAGTCTAATGGGCCAGCACAAGTCCACGGGGTGTGGTGAACAATGTGGCAAACAGGAGACAGGCCTGTCTCAAGGGAGAAACCAATTACTACCATGGCACGCCAGCTTTTCAGACAATCTAATTCTCCAAACGAACCCAAACATTTTAACTGCTATTTGAAATCTCCTAGTTTTTAAATCCTCACAACCAATCCCAACATTTGAAAAACTATCTCAAGGCCAAACAAAAAATGTCTATAGAACCAACTTCTGGGCCACCAATATCTGACCTCTGCATAGGACAGGAAGGAAGCTGGCTAAAATCACACGAAAGAACTGTTGGGCAGCACTGAGGTGAGAGCTGAGATCAGGGACCATGGATTTCTAGTGGCTGCACCTAGCAGCCAGGATGCAGGAGCAAAGAAAAGTATTATATGATTTAGGTCTGGGGTCTACAATTGAGTGGTTTGGAAGGATGAGGGGATAAAGGAATTATGTTATAGGAATTATGTTATAAACTTTACCTACATAGTCTTTAATCCTCACAACAATTCCAGAGAGGCCAGTCTTATTATCCCTATTTTACTGAGGCAGAAACTTAGTAACTTGTTCATTATCACAGAGCTAATAAATTGTGTATGTAGATTTGAAGACAGGGTCTAAAACCTATGCTCTTTCCAAATTCCATGTTGCAGCCCCACAGCAGGAATGGCTGAAAGAAGTGGAATGCACAGAAGCCAAGAAAGACTAACAGAATCTGATGGATTCTTTGGGTTGGTGCAAGTCAGAGAGTCTGAGAGTCCTCTTGAGTGGGACATGGCACTGTTCAGTCTGCATTCTCCACCTTAGAGGGATTAGCAGGCGGCCACAAGGTAGAGGCCTTGAAGTCAGCAATAAATAAACAATCTGCATGGGAATATTTGGCCCTGAAAATTCCTAAAGGCCTCTTGTTCATGTGATACTTTTCCTGAATTATCAACTAAAAGAAAAAGCCAAACAAAGGGCAATTCAACTTAATCAGACTTACAAGACTTGGCATAAATTTGCCCAGCCAGGTTATTTCCTAGAAGAATAGCTTATGATCTCTTTGCATTCTCCTAAGATTTTAAAAGCGTTCTTCAAAAAAGATTATTTAGGCTTCCCTGGTGGCGCAGTGGTTAAGAATCTGCCTGCCAATGCAGGGGACACGGGTTCGTGCCCTGGTCTGGGAAGATCCCACATGCCGCGGAGCAACTAAGCCCGTGAGCCACAACTACTGAGCCTGCGCATCTGAAGCCTGTGCTCCGCAACGGGAGAGGCCACGACAGTGAGAGGCCCGCGCACCGCGATGAAGAGTGGCCCCCGCTTGCCGCAACTGGAGAAAGCCCTCGCACAGAAACGAAGACCCAACACAGTCAAAAAAATAAATAAATAAAAAATAATTAAAAAAGAAAAAAAGATTATTTAAGGACAGGAGCCTCTTTAGATGACAAAGGATCCTAGGTACAGGTCAGAAAACTCTTATTAAGCAGTGGCAAAAATCCTTCATTGAGTACTTTGCAAAATGAATTAAGAAGTCTGCCATGTTCTTCTGAAAGACTCGAATACAATCCACACTTCCAACTGGTTCTCGGAAGGAGTAAAAATTGTTTAAATTGTCTTCTTCTACACTGTACTGAGGAACTACAATCATGGTAGAACCACTTGCATTGTTGGTTCTTTCTATGACATCTGAAAATATACTAAAGACGCAAATATTTTACAAGAGGCTGAAGGCAAAGCACCCATCATTGCCTATACCATTTATCAGCATGAAATTTACCTCCTGGAAAGAGTGTGTGATAATGATCACATTTCCATCAGTGTCTCCACATTTCTATACTCCCTATGACCTTCAGTTGACACAACTATATAAAGGTATCTATCCAGATATTTGGAAATCCAGACAGGCAACTTGATAATTTAACCTTCAAGTTAGGCTCTTATAGACTGTTGGGGATTCTAACAGATCGCAGAATTTTTCTGAAAATCAGGTTTCCCACGTAGTTCATAACTTTGCAGCTATTAAGGGGCCAAGCCACTGACCTTAAGAAAGAAAGAAAAAAATCACATGCCCTAACCCCAGCATAATTACATAAATCAGCAGGTAGCTAAAATCAGGGAATAGAAAACTGGGCAAATCTCAGTGACTAGCCAGAGCCGGCAAAGTCTAATAGGCCGAAATGATGGTTTTAAATTTCTTTCATTAAAATGCTCTGATTACGGATCACTTTAAAAGATCATCTGGTTTCTCAAAAATTGAGAGATTTTATTTTTTCTTCTTAAATTCTACTACAGAACCACCTTGGGAATATGATAACTGCCACTTTCACCTACTACAACAGCAAACCCTTAAAGGATTCACCCTTAACAATAAAAAACACGGGCTTCCCTGGTGGCGCAGTGGTTGAGAATCCGCCTGCCGATGCAGGGGACACGGGTTCGAGCCCTGGTCTGGGAAGATCCCACATGCCACGGAGCAACTAGGCCCGTGAGCCACAACTACTGAGCCTGCGCGTCTGGAGCCTGTGCTCCGCAACAAGAGAGGCCGCGATAGTGAGAGGCGCGCGCACCGCGATGAAGAGTGGCCCCCGCTCGCCACAACTAGAGAAAGCCCTCGCACAGAAACGAAGACCCAACACACCCAAAAATCAATCAATTAATAAATAAATTAAAAAAAAAAACAATAAAAAACACATAAAATTTACCCATATGACATCAAGGAATGGGAAGTAATAAAGATTTGTTTCTAGATAACACCTTCTGAAGAAAAGCAAACCAAAGTTCACAACTTATAAAGTAGGGAAGAAAGTGTTAACTGTATATGCACAGTAGCTGATGTCAAGAATATGTGAATACTCACACCAAAACCATCAAATATGTGAGAATACAGGTCCACTGGGAAAACAGACTCATTTAGAATTGGATTTTCTTGGACGATTCTAGGCAGTGGCCAGAGAAAACAGGTTCTTGAGCAGTTCTTCTGCTCCTGAAGCGTGCCCCCCTTCCTTGACCACACATTCAAGATAATACCCTGCCTACTTCAAAAGGATCTTTAAGTAGCTTAGGCCCAAACACTAGGCAAATAAAGCAATTAGGAATTAAGGAATAGAGTTCACCTGGAGGAAGAAACTAATAGGCACTATCAAGAACCTGAACTAAGCAAATGGTATCTGGATAATAAATTTGGCTCTCAGTTTTCTGGAAGCCAAGATTAAGAGAGAAACAAGTTGGGTTACACATCATTTGTTTTCTGATGAAAGCTCACAAATTTATCTTCAGAGATAATTTTCCTGGAACTAAACAAGAACAATTTATCAGGAAAGGTTCTTGTGAAAGGACTGTGACCCATATTAGACTCTCCACTTTCAACCACGGCCTTGCTAAAGACAGAAATACAATTCAGATGGATGCCTTTAGTGACGCTCCATAACAATCTGCCTGACCTAATGCAGAGGTGGGACCTGAAGGAACTGGATGAATGCTCGCGAACCCTGGGCCTCTGCTCTTTAGCACCACCACCTCTCTCCCCATCCTAGCTCCTCTTGCTGCTCAGGGAATTCTCAGCCTTACTCTAAAGTTGCAAGAAGGCTGGGACTACTTTTGGCCACTTGCTGCTACCACAAGCGTGTTTGGAAAAAAAAAAAAAAAGTGTCAGGAAAAGATACCTTAAAAATAATACTACCCATCCAGATCTTGGTTTCTAATACCATTCTCCAATAAAAGGGAACCAGGGCTCCTTGGAGAAATGGCTGACCCCAGGACTGGGACAAGAAATACACAAGATGAGCCTGGAGCATCTTGTAGTGCCAGAAAGTAAAGAAGCGCTTGAAAACAAAACAAGACAAAAAACAACAGGGGTTTGTCAAAGGGACACAGGAGCCAAATGAAAGAGCTCCCAACAGCCAAAGCTGTAACGATTTGAGCAACAAAATAAAGCAGTGTTGGATTGTAATCCAAAATATAAAATAAACACCCAGGAATCCATAATGATATAAATGACTAAACAAGCAAACAAACAAGCAAGCTGGGGAGAAGAGAAAAATCTCCCATGCAGAACACTCTCAGATAATTTATGTAGAAACAGCACCCTCAAGGAGGTCAAGCATAACTCCCCACTCAAGTGTGGGCTGCACATAGTGACTTCCTTCCAAAGAGCACAGCACAGAAAGGGGAGGGGGGGCGGGGGGAAGTAACTTTACAGCAGAGACACCTGACAAACACTACCTCTGCCAGATGATCAAGGTCAATATAACAGTGATAATTCATGCTGACAATATGCTCCCTTGATATGATATGATGAAAATGACCCTTTACCTTTGTGGTCTTCCTCCCCAAAACCCTTAATACCAGTTTCATCATGAGGAAAACATCAGATGAATCCCAATAGAGGGGTATCCTACAAAATACTTGACCAGTACTCCTCAAAACTCAAACGGCTGTCAAAAACAAGGAAAATCTGAGAAACTGTCATAATCTAGAGGAGCCCAAAGAAATACGACTAAATGTAATATATCCAGGATGGGATCCTGGGACAGGAAAAAAGGACATTAGGTAAAAACTAAGGAAATCTGAATAAAGTATAGAATTTAGTTAATAATAATGTATAAATACTTGTTCATTGTGACAGACAAAATGTATCATACTAACATAAGATATTAACAAGAGGGGAAACTGGGTGTGGGGTATATGGGAACTGTATTATCTTCACTGTTCTTCTGTAAATCTAAAACTGTTCTAAGATAAAAAGCTTATGTAAAAAAATTACTATTCAGAAAGATGAAGTCAAACACATACATACACATACATATACACACACACACACACACACACACACACATACACATACACCTCCAGATTCTCAAGAAATTTATAATCAAAGCCAAGCAAGTAAACAAACATTTTCATATACTTTTTATGTTGTAAATACAAATAGTTAATTTGGACAAGTCTATACCTACCCTTGTAAAATGACATATGATGTATGGGGGAGGTGGCAAGTCTGTGTCTTTCTAATGGCACAGGTCACACATTGCTTTCATTTGCTGAATCAGCTCCATACCCCACCAGTCCAAGAATATGTTAAAAACCAAAAGCCAAATCCACGTCTTTCCGGGCGTGCTACCATAGCAGCAGAGGTCAATCAGCTTGCAGCTTTAGTGTAGTTGGTGAAACTCTGAAGATGTAATTTCCTTCACATAGGCTCCTACCTGCACTCTGTCTTCCTCAGGTTTATGACCAGTCTGGGGTATAATACTGAGTATACAATGTGTACATATTATTTTAAGGCTAACCATCAACCTTGTAGCTCCTGAATGACTAACTCAGGAATTCAGAAATAGCCAAGTCCCTTGGAGAAGCTCTATACATTGAACAAAAATGAGCCAAAACAGAAACACCTACCCTTTTCTCCTTTTGAGAGACAGTACAGCATAGTAGTTAGACTGAAGGTTCTAGAGTCAGGCCTCAGGTTGGTGTTCAAATCACAGTTGTGCCACTTACTAGCTGTAAGGCCTTGGATATGTTCCTTAACCTCTCTGTGCCTCATATGTAAAATAAGAACAAGAGTATGTACTTTACGAGGTTACTGTGAAAATTAAATTTAATATAGGTAAAGTGCCTAGAACAGTGTTTGGCAGTTGGCAAGCACTCAGTAAGTGTTATTATTATCATTGTCGTTGTTACTGTTAGCATTTTTGCTATTATGGTAACTGCTTGTTAGTGATAACTCAGAACTCCACAAACAGTTAGGTCACTAACCATACTTTCAATCTAAAAGTGCTAACGGATGGCAAACTAGATAAAGTAGTCTGCATCGACTAAACCCAGGGATGACTAGGGCCTAAATGGTTGTTGCATGGAGATAGGAAAAGACAGATAGGTAAACCTCAAGGAAGCAGCAGTAAGATTTAGAAACTGAAGAGATACAAAATGCCTGGGCTTCCCTGGTGGCGCAGTGGTTGAGAATCTGCCTGCCAATGCAGGGGACACGGGTTCAAGCCCTGGTCTGGGAAGATCCCACATGCCGCAGAGCAACTAGGCCCGTGAGCCACAACTACTGAGCGAGCCATAACTACTGAGCCTGCGCGTCTGGAGCCTGTGCTCCGCAACAAGAGAGGCCGCAACAGTGAGAGGCCCGCGCACTGCGATGAAGAGTGAGAGGTCCGAGGTCCACGCACCGCAATGGAAGAGTGGCTCCCACTCTCTGCAACTAGAGAAAGCCCTCGCACAGAAACGAAGACCCAACACAGCCAAAAATAAATAAATTAATTAAAAAAAAAAAAAAAGCCTAACAAAGCAGGTATTCAACGAATCATTTTAGCTGCTAACAGGGGATAGAAAGAAATACCAGATGACTTCAGCAATTCCTGCAAGTGTTTTACCCAATAAATAATAAACTACATGAAGGACCCAATAACATTAAGTGTGGGGAGAGGAGAAGAGAGGACTGTGGGTGCATATATAATGATCAGGGCTTGTGGGTCTATACGCTTCATTTGCTAAGAGTTCACGATGACTCGTAAACTGTGGGGTCTATTACTCCAATCAGAAAGAACACCAAATCACTGAAGATGCTGCAGTTTTACACTAGAAAAATAGTATCAGAAATACTTTCAAGAGACTACCACAAGTACTACACACTAAGAACATGGACGACTCTGTCAGCCCAGAAGCTATATTTAATGGGCAGAAAACAAATTTACTCTGATCTTTCAAACAAGAGCAAGTACCAAGTCTACCAACAGCATCCCTGAAATCAAAGGATCACATCTAGATTTTACCCAGAACAAAGTCAAACTTAGAAAGGCCATAAGCAGCATCTAGCAACACTAAATTCTTTCAAATTTCCAACACGATTCAGCAATGGCAGAGCACAGCACAGAAGTAGTTTAAGAAGGCTTATAGAAGTACTGAAAACTAGACATGGAAAATTTCCAGGCACTGGTATGATAATGGATAGATGCTCTCCTGCTTCTATCAGCATTTACGACATTAACTCAACATAGGCAATACGTCATACTTGACTAGGGGGGTGGGAATTGGGGGGTTGCGGGGGTGGGCGGGGGGAGAAAGCTGGAGAAAGAGAGGGAGGAAGGGAGGGGAATGAGAAGGAAAGACCAGTTGCTGCCCTAACAATACTGCTGCGGGGGTGACGCCAGATCAAATGTTTTTTTTCATACTGTTCCAAAGTTATTTACGGTAAAAACCTCCAGCGTGACCCTTTCAGGCACAAACAAAGCCTTGTTCTTTCTTAACAACTAGTCCCTTGATTTCCCACACGTTGTGTTGAACAATGAGGTTGGGGGCACAGGATAAAGCAGATGACATCAATCTCCCTCAAGTCGGAGGCTTGTTTCGGAGCCCAAATTCTGGTCTGTGGCCAGCTGGCTGATTTCACAGAGGGCTCTACTGTCCAGGATGCCAGGCTGCGTATGCATTTGGGGGCCATGGCTCAGGATCAACCACCAGTTAGCAATTCACACAAGAAACAACACAGAAGTCACTGCACCTCACTAGATTACCTTTATAAATCTGTTCCCTTTTCCTAGAAACTAGGCTCAGTCTTCAGAAGTCATCATAAAGATATGGTATAGCAATTTCAAATTCTAAGCAGCCCCCTTCTCTAGACCAGTTGAAAAGAGAGAAGGCTGGGGACAACTGTTGAACAAGAGAAATTTAAATGAAGTAACAGAGGCAGGTTCAGTCGTTTGCCAGTGGCCAGGGGGGTGGGCTGTGCCATGGGCTCCAGTTCCCTCCCCCTTTCCCTCTAAGGATCCATAAGGAGCCTGTCTATGCATGGCCCTACGGCCAGCAGATGGCTCAGTCTGGCCTCAACACCCTGCCCCAGAGAGTCCTCCGGAAGGAGCCTGTCACCCCATCTGCACTTGTCCTCATGAGCTGCTCCAATGCCCAGCCCACAGTGCCCCTGTCCAGAAGGTGGTGGAGAACAGCAGTGGGACCCCCAGCTTCTCAATCTGTTCCTTCCCAATTGACGACTTTGAGATTGGGCGTCCTCTGGGCAAAGGCAAGTTTGGAAATGTGTACTGGGCTTGGGAGAAGAAAAGCCATTTCATCGTGGCACTCCAAGTCCTCTTCAAGTCTCAGATAGAGAAGGAGGGTGCGGAGCACCAGCTGCGCAGGGAGACTGAAACCCAGGCCCATCTGCAGCATCCCAACATCTTGCGTCTCTATAGCTACTTCTATGACCGGCAAAGGATCTACTTGATTCTGGAGTATGCCCTCCCAGTGGGAGCTCTATAAGAACCTGCAGAAAAGCCGCACTTTTGACGAGAAGCGAACAGCCACGATCATGGAGGAGCTGGCAGATGCTCTGATATACTGCCACGGGAAGAAGGTGATTCACAGAGATGTAAAGCCAGAGAATCTGCTCTTGGGGCTCCAGGGAGAGCCGAAGATTGCCGACTTCGGCTGGTCTGTGCACGCCCCCTCCCTGAGGAGGAAGACGATGTGTGGCACTCTGGACTACATGCCCCCAGAGATGATTGAGGGGCGCATGCACAACGAGAAGGTGGATCTGTGGTGCATCAGAGTGCTCTGCTACGAGCTGCTGGTGGGAAACGCCCCCCTTCAAGAGTGCTTCCCAAAACAAGACGCAACGGTGCATCGTCAAGGTGGACCTGAGGTTCCCCCCTTCCATGCCCGCAGGAGCCCAGGAGCTCATCTCCAAGCTGCTCAAGCATAACCTCTCAGAACGCCTACCGCTGGCCCAGGTCTCAGCCCACCCTTGGGTTCGGGCCCACTCTCGGAGGGTGCTGTTTCCCTCTGCCCTTCAGTCTGTCCCCTGAATTGTCCCTGTCATTTTCTCAGTTGTGTCTGTATGTCTGCATATGTGTAGTTAGGAGGAGGGGATCCTGGCCTGTTCCCACATCTATCTTCTACCTCCTCTTTATTTAATAAACACTGAAACTGAGAGAGGAACTAAGATGGCGGAATAGAAGGATGTGCTCTCACTCCCTCTTGCGAGAACACCAGAATCACAATTAGCTGCTGGACAATCATTGACAGGAAGACACTGGAACTCACCAAAAAAGATACCCCACATCCAAAGACAAAGAAGAAGCCACAATGAGACGGTAGGAGGAGCACGATCAGAGTAAAATCAAATCCCATAACTGTAGGTGGGTGACTCACAAACTGGAGAACACTTATACCACAGAAGTCCACCCAGCGGAGTGAAGGTCGTGAGCCCCACATCAGGCTTCCCAACCTGGGGGTCCGGCAACGGGAGAAGGAATTCATAGAGAATCAGACTTTGAAGCCTAGTGCGAATTGATTGCAGGACTTCAACAGGACTGGGGGAAACAGAGACCCCACTCTTGGAGGGCACACACAAAATAGTGTGTGCATTGGGACCCAGGGGAAGGAGCAGTGACCCTGGGGGAGACTGAACCAGACCTACCTGCTAGTGTTGGAAGGTCTCCTGCAGAGGCGGGGGGTGGCTCTGTTTCACTGTGGGGACAAGGACACTGGCAGCAGAAGTTCTGGGAAGTACTCCTTGGCGTGAGCCCCCCCGCCCCCCCCCCCTCCCCGAGTCTGTCATTAGCCCCACCAAAGAGCCCAGGTAGGCTCCAGTGTTGGGTTACCTCAGGCAAAACAACCAACAGGGAGGGAACCCAGTCCCACCCATCAACAGTCAAGTGGATTAAAGTTTTACTGAGCTCTGACCGCCACAGCAACAGTCAGCTCTACCCACCATCAGAGCCTCCCATCAAGCCTCTTAGATAGCCTCAACCACCAGAGGGCAGACAGGAGAAGCAAGAAAAACTACAATCCTGCAGCCTGTGGAACAAAAACCACATTCACAGAAAGATAGACAAGATGAAAAGGCAGAGGGCTATATAACAGATGAAGGAACAAGATAAAACCCCAGAAAAACAACTAAATGAAGTGGAGATAGGCAACCTTCCACAAAAAGAATTCATAATAATGATAGTGAAGATGATCCAGGACCTCGGAATAAGAATGGAGGCAAAGATCGAGAAGATGCAAGAAATGTTTAACAAAGACCTAGAAGAATTAAAGAACAAACAAACAGAGATGAACAATACAATAACTGAAATGAAAACTACACTAGAAGGAATCAATAGCAGAATAACTGAGGCAGAAGAACGGATAAGTGACCTGGAACACAGAATGGTGGACTTCACTGCTGCGGAACAGACTAAAGAAAAAAGAATGAAAAGAAATGAAGACAGCCTAGGAGACCTCTGGGACAACATTAAACGCAACAACATTCGCATTATAGGGGTCCCAGAAGGAGAAGAGAGAGAGAAAGGACCAGAGAAAATATTTGAAGAGATTATAGTCGAAAACTTCCCTAACATGGGAAAGGAAATAGCCACCCAAGTCCAGGAAGCACAGAGAGTGCCATACAGGATAAACCCAAGGAGAAACATGCCGAGACACATAGTAATCAAATTGGCAAAAATTAAAGACAAAGAAAAATTATTGAAAGCAGCAACAGAAAAACGACAAATAACATACAAGGGAACTCCCATAAGGTTAACAGCTGATTTCTCAGCAAACTCTACAAGCCAGAAGGGAGTGGCATGATATACTTAAAATGATGAAAGGGAAGAACCTACAACCAAGATTACTCTACCCCCCAAGGATCTCATTTAGATTTGATGGAGAAATCAAAAGCTTTACAGACAAGCAAAAGCTAAGAGAATTCAGCACCACCAAACCAGGTCTACAACAAATGCTAAAGGAACTTCTCTAAGTGGGAAACAGAAGGGAAGAAAAGGACCTACAAAAACAAACCCAAAACAATTAAGAAAATGGTCATAGGAACATACATATCAATAATTACCTTAAACGTGAATGGATTAAATGCTCCAATCAAAAGACACAGGCTTGCTGAATGGATACAAAAACAAGACCCATATATATGCTGTCTACAAGAGACCCACTTCAGACCTAGGGACACATACAGACAGAAAGTGAGGGGATAGAAAAAGATATTCCATGCAAATTAAAATCAAAAGAAAGCTGGAGTAGCTATACTCATATCAGATAAAATAGACTTTAAAATAAAGAATGCTACAAGAGACAAGGAACAACACTACATAATGATCAAGGGATCAATCCAAAAAGAAGATATAACAATTATAAATATACATGCACCCAACATAGGAGCACCTCAATACATAAGGCAACTGCTAACAGCTATAAAAGAGGAAATTGACAGTAACACAGTCATAGTGGGGGACTTTAACAGCTCACTTACACCAATGGACAGATCATCCAAAATGAAAATAAACAAGGAAACAGAAGCTTTAAATGACACAATAGACCAGATAGATTTAATTGATATTTATAGGACATTCCATCCAAAAACAGCAGATTACACTTTCTTCTCAAGTGCGCACGGAACATTCTCCAGGATAGATCACATCTTGGGTCACAAATCAAGCCTCAGTAAATTTAAGAAAATTGAAATCATATCAAGCATCTAGTCTGACCACAACGCTACGAGATTAGAAATGAATTACAGGGAGAAAAACGTAAAAAACACAAACACATGGAGGCTAAACAATACGTTACTAAATAACCAACAGATCACTGAAGAAATCAAAGAGAAAATCAAAATATACCTAGAGACAAATGACAATGAAAACACGACGATCCAAAACCTATGGGATGCAGCAAAAGCAGTTCTAAGAGGGAAGTTTATAGCTATACAAGCCTATCTAAAATAACAAGAAAAATCTCAAGTAAACAATCTAACCTTATACCTAAAGGATCTAGAGAAAGAAGAACAAACAAAACCCAAAGTTAGCAGAAGGAAAGAAATCATAAAGATCAGAGCGGAAATAAATGAAATAGAAACAAAGAAAACAATAGCAAAGACCAATAAAACTAAAAGCTGGTTCTTTGAGAAGGTAAACAAAATTGATAAGCCATTAGCCAGACTCATCAAGAAAAAGAGGGAGAGGACTCAAATTAATAAAATTAGAAATGAAAAAGGAGAAGTTACAACAGACACTGCAAAAATACAAAGCATCCTAAGAGACTACTACAAGCAACTCTATGCCAATAAAATGGACAACCTGGAAGAAATGGACAAATTCTTAGAAAGGTATAACCTTCCAAGACTGAACCAGGAAGAAATAGAAAATATGAACAGACCAATCACAAGTAATGAAATTGAAACTGTGATTAAAAATCTTCCAACAAACAAAAGTCCAGGACCAGATGGCTTCACAGGTGAATTCTATCAAACATTCAGAGAAGAGCTAACACCCATCCTTCTCAAACTCTTCCAAAAAATTGCAGAGGAAGGAACACTCCCAAACTCATTCTACAAGGCCACCATCACCCTGATACCAAAACCAGACAAACATACTACAAAAAAAGAAAATTACAGACCAATACCACTGATGAATATAGATGCAAAAATCCTCAACAAAATACTAGCAAACAGAATCCAACAACACATTAAAAGGATCATACACCATGATCAAGTGGGATTTATCCCAGGGATGCAAGGATTCTTCAATATACGCAATATACGCAAATCAATGTGATACACCATACTAACAAATTGAAGAATAAAAACCATATGATCATTTCAATAGATGCAGAAAAAGCTTTTGACAAATTTCAACACCCATTTATGATAAAAACTCTCCAGAAAGTGGGCATAAAGGGAACCTACCTCAACATAATAAAGGCCATATACGACAAACCCACAGCAAACATCATTCTCAACGGTGAAAAACTGAAAGCATTTCCTCTAAGATCAGGAACGAGACAAGGATATCCACTCTCACCACTATTATTCAACATAGTTTTGGAAGTCTTAGCCATGGCAATCAGAGAAGAAAAAGAAATAAAAGGAATACAAATTGGAAAAGAAGAAGTAAAACTGTCACTGTTTGCAGATGACATGATACTATACATAGAGAATCCTAAAACTGCCACCAGAAAACTACTAGAGCTAATTAATGAATTTGGTAAAGTTGCAGGATACAAAATTAATGCACAGAAATCTCTTGCATTCCTATACACTAATGATGAAAAATCTGAAAGAGAAATTATGGAAACACTACCATTTACCATTGCAACAAAAAGAATAAAATACCTAGGAATAAACCTACCTAAGGAGACAAAAGACCTGTATGCAGAAAACTATAAGATACTGACGAAAGAAATTAAAGATGATACCAACAGATGGAGAGATATACCATGTTCTTGGATTGGAAGAATCAATATTGTGAAAATGACTATACTAACCAAAGCAATCTACAGATTCAATGCAATCCCTATCAAACTACCAATGGCATTTTTTACGGAACTAGAACAAATCATCTTAAAATTTGTATGGAGGCACAAAAGACCCCGAATAGCCAAAGCAGTCTTGAGGGAAAAAAACGGAGCTGGAGGAATCAGACTCCCTGACTTCAGACTATACTACAAAGCTACAGTAATCAAGACAATATGGTACTGGCACAAAAACGGAAACATAGATCAATGGAACAAGATAGAAAGCCCAGAGATAAACCCACACACCTATGGTCAACTAATCTATGACAAAGGAGGCAAAGATATACAATGGAGAAAAGACAGTCTCTTCAATAAGTGGTGCTGGGAAAACTGGACAGCTACATGTAAAACAATGAAATTAGAATACTCCCTAACACCATACACAAAAATAAACTCAAAATGGATTCAAGACCTAAATGTAAGACCGGACACTATAAAACTCTTAGAGGAAAACATAGGAAGAAAACTCTTTGACATAAATCACAGCAAGATCTTTTTTGATCCACCTCTTAGAGTAATGGAAATAAAAACAAAAATAAACAAATGGGACCTAATGAAACTTCAAAGCTTTTGCACAGCAAAGGAAACCATAAACAAGACGAAAGACAACCCTCAGAATGGGAGAAAATATTTGCAAATGAATCAACGGACAAAGGATTAATCTCCAAAATATATAAACAGCTCATTCAGCTCAATATTAAAGAAACAAACAACCCAATCCAAAAATGGGCAGAAGACCTAAATAGACATTTCTCCAAAGAAGACATACAGATGGCCAAGAAGCACATGAAAAGATGCTCAACATCGCTAATTATTAGAGAAATGCAAATCAAAACTACAATGAGGTATCACCTCACACCAGTTAGAATGGGCATCATCAGAAAATCTACAAACAAATGCTGGAGAGGGTGTGGAGAAAAGGGAACCCTCTTGCACTGTTGGTGGGAATGTAAATTGATACAGCCACTATGGAGAACAATATGGAGGTTCCTTAGAAAACTAAAAATAGAATTACCATATGACCCAGCAATCCCACTACTGGGCATATACCCAGAGAAAACTGTAATTCAAAAAGACACATGCACCCGAATGTTCATTGCAGCACTATTTACAATAGCCAGGTCATGGAAGCAACCTAAATGCCCATCGACAAACGAATGGATAAAGAAGTTGTGGTACATATATACAATGGAATATTACACAGCTATAAATAGGAATGAAACTGAGTCATTTGTTGAGACGTGGATGGATCTAGAGACTGTCATACAGAGTGAAGTAAGTCAGAAAGAGAAAAACAAATATCGTATATTAACGCATGTATGTGGAACCTAGAAAAATGGTACAGATGAACCAGTTTGCAGGGCAGAAGTTGAGACACAGATGTAGAGAACAAACGTATGGACACCAAGGGGGGAAAACCGCAGTGGGGTGGGGATGGTGGTGTGCTTAATTGGGCGATTGGGATTGACATGTATACACTGATGTGTATAAAACTGATGACTGATTTAAAAAAAAAAAAAAAGCTGAAGCTTTTTGTACTAAATAAATAAATAAGTAACACATTGTTTAACTTTTATGGAGAAGGAAACACAGAGTCAGGTTTTAATTTAAAGCTAGAAAGCTGTATATAATACAAAAATAAACTAGATTTTAATATTATTAAATTTTAATGTACCAATTAGCCTTCTGTACTAAACCATCTATTTATTGACCTGTTTCTAACCCACTGGACAACAGTCACATCAAACGTAAATTTGAAAGAGACATATTTTTCCCAACAGAAAAAGATCAGCCCTCAGTACAGACAACAGTAATCATGAGCTGAAGTGTAACTGTTCCAAATAAAATCAATTAAAGCTATAACATAGGGACTTCCCTGGTGGCGCAGTGGTTAAGAATTCGCCTGCCAATGCAGGGGACACGGGTTCAATCCCTGGTCCGGGAAGATCCCACATGCCACAGAACAACTAAGCCCGTGTACCACAACTACTGAGCCTGTGCTCTAGAGCCCGCGAGCCACAACTACTGAGCCCGCGTGCCACAACTACTGAAGCCCATGCACCTAGAGGCCGTGCTCCACAACAAGAGAAGCTACCACAATGAGAAGCCCGCTCGCCGCAACTAAAGAAAGCCCGCGTGCAGCAACAAAGACCCAATGCAGCCAAAAATAAGTAAATAAATAAATAAATTTATATTAAAAAAAAAAAGCTATAGCATACACACACACACACACTCTTTTCATACAGCTTTTAGTGGGAAAAAATGTTATAAGCCAATGGTTTCCCAACTGCCAAGATGCTTCTTGGTAATTTTTATGCTTAAATTGTGATAAGCCTACGACTCAAGGCTGAACTCTCCAAATGATCTTGTTTGGCTTTCTCATCTGTAAGCTAGTTGGGAAACACTGGGACCATAACTGAGTGTAATATCCAAATAAAAGATAATCTCATTTAGCAAAATGAATTATTAATAGCAACAGCACTCTTGAAGAATGACAATGAAAAAAACCCTTAGACCAATTAGATTATTTGGAAGAGGTTAAAAAAAGTATAAGTGATCTAATTTACCAGTAGGCTCTTCTTTCTTTCCAGTGATGATTATGACATCTCCTCACAATTGCTTTCTCTCTTTCTGTATTTCCAAAATATAAATCACACTTAGGCAATAACTAACTCATCTCATCCCCTAAAATTAATTCATCCTCCAATTTTCACCATTAACAAGGATTCTAAATAATAAATGGTACTGGAACCTATTAAATTATTATGGTATCATCTAGTCTTTATGAAAATGTGGTTTTCAATTCACAGATTCTGAGTCCCTACAACGGGCTTTTATTATGGACCTGAAGTAATGAGAAAACTTCTATATTCACTATGAATGATGAGTTGGTACTTCCTGTTTCAATTCTGTGCAGCAGTCTTTAAATCTGAAACTATTTAGCCTGGTTTAGCCTCATTTTATGAAATGAGTAGGGAAGGGATAACCTCAATTGGAAATCTTAACACAAAACACATCCCAACATGGGCCTGAAGGAGAAATCTTTGCAAAAGAGTCCCACCCATCATTTCAATCCACTTCTCTCTCTATTCAGAAAGGCCTTCGCTGGCCACTTAAATACTCTACCCCATTAATCACGCCTTACCATCTACTGCTTGATTTTTCATTATAGTACTTATCACTACCTGACATTGTATTTTTTTTAACTTGTATTTTGTCTTTGTTCTCCACTAGAGCTCAAGGACCTTGTCTGCAATTCATTCCTATAACCCCAGGTATGTCTGGCATATACTAAGTATTAAATAAATATTTATTGAATGAATGGGAGAAACACAAAAACTCAGAATTCCTCTCATTAAAATATTCTTTATCTGGTCACTGCAATGACATAGGGCGGGGGGGTCAGATAAGCAATTCAATTTTCATTCACTAGACAGGAAAGAAGAGTACCAACATCTATGGCCCACCACAATGGGCCCTGAACAATTAAAGAAACCATCTCCATTAGCCCTTCTAACAATTCTATGAAGTCTATCATCCCTATCTTACATATAAGAGACCCAAAGAGAAAGGTTAAGTAATTCCCCTAAGACCATACACCCTTTAAATGGTGGAGCTGATGGGATCTGAACCCAAATCTGTCTGACTCCAGGTCCAGGCTCAATAAGACTAAGATATTTAACTCAGTTGTACAACAATGCCTACATAGTATCCTAAACCGAAGACACAAAGATGAATAAAACAACAAGGAGTTCACAAAGTAAGCCGTGTCAAACAGGATGTAATGGAAGCACACAAGAGGGGTATACAGGCAAAGACCGGTCCAGGTTAAGAGAACACTGCGTTCAAAGAACTGCAAGGTATTCAGAACAGCTAGAGTCAGGAGTAGGAGGAGAGAGGTGAAGAGGAAGGAAGAGGTAACGATCAGAGATGAGGCTAGGACAGTGCCAATTCATTTGTTCATTCATTCCTTAAGTTGAAGTCCTACTATGTACCAGGCACTGTATTAGACACAGGCATTTCAATGATGATTGAGACACAGCCTCTGCTCAAGGAGCTTAAAGTCTACCTGAGGAGATGGGTAAACACAAGACTACAACACAGAGCGATACATGATAACACTGATGTATTCATTGGACATTAAGGTGCTCCTTGACAGGAAGATGATGAACGAGACAGGTCTATCAAGGCACTACATTCACAAAGATCCTTCTAAGAGAGACTGCCTCAATTAGAGCAATAACTAAATGCCAAGCCCAGTTGGCCAAGTTTTGCACTTCAGAAAGCATCCAGTTCTCCAAACCTCAACCCAAACCACGGCTGCTTAAACCAGGGGTGGATATATGACCAAAGAGAAGATAATCAACAGGCTGTTCAGAGACTTAGATATAAAAAAAGAGCTGAACCAATCAGATCCTTGCACTCTGGAGTCACACCTCAGAAGCTGAAATGATGCATACAGAGAATCCTTGAGGCAGAGTCTGGGCCACGAGTGGTCAAAATTTAAGACAAAGCAGAACTAAGTGGACAGAGGCTAAACTGTGCTAAGGAGTGGGATCAAACCACAGATAGGTTCTGTGGCCTGCACAGTATATTAAACTGTTAAAAATGACACCCAACTTACGGTCTCTAAAATACCATTTCTCACAAAAAGGAACCACAACTTCTTGGAGGAATAGCTGCATCCAGGTCAGGGGTTTGACATACAAAAGATGAGCCTAGGGCACCTAGTTGTTCCACACAACAGGGCAGCTATCAAAGTCTAATAGGATTGTGTCAAAAGGATACAGGAGCCAAAGAGACAAGTGAGCACAGAGAACGAATGCAACTGACTAAAACAATGACTCCAAAAATCGAAATAAACAACAATAAAAAATGATCTCAGTATAATACTTAAAACAACAACAACAACCTTCTTCAGACTACACTGGAAATGACAAGGGCAACTTCCTTACTCTGAAAACTGTCAATAAGAAGGAATAAACTCTGCACTTACCCTGACTTTCCTTCCTGAATTGTAAATTTTAGGGTAACCAAATGGCCTCAAGTGATGAATTCTTTAATAATTCCAGCTAATAAATATGAAAGTAACAACAATTAGAAAATCATCATTTCACAACCTTAATGAAATAATTAATTTACGTAAGTCATCAATGGCTTCCTAAGTGAAAGATTAATTGGAAGTTTTACATTGGAGGCTGCGGGCTGTTACCACCTTGGTAGGCAGGATAATGTCCCCACCCCCCAAGAGATGTCCATAGCCTAATTTCCAGAACCTGTGAATATGTTATCCTACGTGGCAAAAGGGGTTTTGCAGATGTGGATTAAATTAAGGGTCCTTATAAGGGAAAGAGGGAAGCAGTAGAGTCAGAGGAGATGAGATGATGGAAGCTGAGGAGGGAGACAGGTTTGGGTGGGAGAAAGGAAGAGAGAGAAAGTTTTGGAGATACTATGCTGCTGGCTTTCAAGACGGAAGAAGGGGTCACCAGCCAAAGAATGCAGGTGGTCTCTAGAAGTTGGAAAAGGCAAGTAAATGGATTCTCCCCTAGAATCTTCAGAAGGAACACAGTCTTGCGGACACCTTGATTTTAGGACTTTTGACCTCTAGAACTGTAAGACAAATGTGTGTTGTGAGCCACTAAGTTCATGGTAATTTGTTATAGCAGCAGTTGGACACTAATACACCCAACTGAACCCACTGATCTATCTTAGCAGCACTAAGGGGCACAAAAAGTACTGTGTGCTCTACCATGATGCCACATGAGGTACACAATACCACCCTTAAAGTAACCTCACCAAAAGATAAACCTGAATCTAGTTACATCTTTACAGCTGATTCCTTTTACAAGAAATATGGGGGAAAGAACTCGTTAAGTGACACCTCAAGGAAGCAGAGACAAATCCAAAATGTAGGACGTGATTTACAGATCTCTGACTCCAACAATACAATTTCAAGCATATAAAAAAGGCAGGGGCAGGGAGGGAGAGTGGACTGCTATAGATTAAAGAGACTTGAGTGATACAACAAATTAATTTTAAATAGATATTTTTGAGACAAGTGGAGAAATTTGAATATGAATTGGGTATTATTAGATAGCATTATGGAATTATTGTTAACTTTGCGAGGTATGATTATAGCCGCATAACATTGTGATTAAGTTCACAATTTTTAAGAGATTCATCCTGAAGTATGAAGGACTGAAATACCATGATATCTAGGATTTACTTTAAAACAGTTCAGCATAAAATGAGAAGGGAGAAACAGTTAAGATGAAACAAGTGTGACAAGATCCTGATAACTGTTGAATCTGGGTAATGTGTACATAGTGGACTGACTGTACTCTTCTCTATAAAACTGAAAATAAACAAATGCCAAAACTGATTTGAATTAGTTGGTGACATTTTAAAATCAGGAGCTTTCACATGAAAATCTGGATTTCTGACTTCATTTGAAAAATCAGATGTGGCAACAGGCCCACATCAAGAGATGAGTACTGGCTACTCCATACGGACAGTTTCCACTACTCCCAATTATCTCCCATTTAACATCACTGCTGTTTTTCTTACAGCTGGCCCAATTCCTTCATTTACATTACTTACTTGGTGTTTAGGTTAAGGACCCCAGGAGTAGTCCGATTAAGCTGGCTAGTAGCAAGAGAACAGAGCAGACATGGGGAGAGCAACTGTGTGATGGTAAAATGCTAGTGTGTAGATGCACAGACTCCTGCTGTCGAGGTCCCTTCAGCAGCCTTGGATACAGATGTAATTCCCATAAGACTATGCTACACTATATGCTTCCTGTATTCAGTGCTTACTAGAAGCAAGGCAGTATGCTTGACATTCTGGAAAATACAAACATGAAAATAATTCCTGCCCTCAGGATACTAACAGTCTAATGAGGAAGACAAGATACAAATATAAGTAATTACAATATAAGATGAAAATAAGTGAGTTTAGGATACTGTTCAGGGTGGTTCATATGTAAAATGCAAAGTGGGGAGTGACAAAGCATATAAAGCTTCAGGAACAGGTCATGAAGAATGCTACAGAGTATGCTGGGAAATTTACACTTTACCAGATGAAGAATAGTGAGCCACGGGAGGGTTTTAAAACCTAAGTACAAATCAGAGGGGGCAACACTAAAGATGAGAGTAAACTCTCATTGCTCAAATTCTCTCACTCTATGCACTACACATCCTTTGAAGAGCCAGAAGCACGACCCCCAAAATGTTGTATCTAAGCATATAAAATTATGCCATCATCTCTTTCTTGGCCAAAGGAGTTTGGTACCTGACGAGAATAACAAAAGGCTGGCTCATTATGCAACAGCACTGAAAATAGTTTATATCTCTCAAATAAAGTTTATATAAACTGCATCTGTTACCACTACTGGGTTCCAATACCTTAAAAATAAATTATGGTCTTCTTATACCTGAAGCTCTATTAAAATGTAAAAATGTTTCTTCCTGTTTAGTTCAAGACCCATTCTGTTAAAAACAAAAACCACGTGCTTATAGTGAATGAATAAAATTACCTAAAATACAACAGAATCTTGACAGATATCAAATTATATTAACGTTTCAAAGATCAGGCCCGGTCATCCTAAATGTAATATGGGACCAAACGGCACTATAGTAGTATTTGTCACCATCCAAGAGTATCACCGAAATTTACTGAAAACTTGGCTAAGTCCAGACTCTGGGGTACCAGAAAGGAAAGGACTAGAGACTGAAACCGTCTTGTGACCAATAATCGACTTTAATCAATCACAGGAATTACAAATAAAAAACAAGAAGAGAATAAGATTGCAACACTTTTCTGTCACCTTACTTAACTCCCAAACTAAAAATCAGTTCCAGCTCTGACACCAGTATGTTCTACTACCTCTCTGAGGCTCAGTTTCCTCATGTGTATAATGAGGCAAACAGTACCTACTTCGTAGGGTAGTGTACGAACTAAATGGTAATACGTGTACAGTAGCACAGGACCTGACACACAGCTGATGCTCAAGAAATAACAGCTTTTTGTTATTCACAGTAAGCTTCAGTGCTTCCGTCGTTTTCCTGCAGGTATCGATGTGTCTTAAGACGCCGGTCCCTACACATAATCAGCATCCAAAGACTTCTCTGGAGACCCTAGTTACAGTTCAAGGTACCTAAGACCAAAACAAGTATAGGACCGCGACAAGGACCCAAAGTCAAGGCCGTCGCCGCTCAGCTGT
Source organism: Balaenoptera musculus (assembly GCF_009873245.2). Classification (NCBI taxonomy): domain Eukaryota; kingdom Metazoa; phylum Chordata; class Mammalia; order Artiodactyla; family Balaenopteridae; genus Balaenoptera; species Balaenoptera musculus. Next base: position 148,588,099 of record NC_045786.1, read on the forward strand.
CACCACATCCGCCAAGGCCGGGAGGCCCTTCAATGGGTTCCCGGCTTTGGCGCCCAGCCCCGCCCCGCGACAGCCAACAAGCGGGGTGAGGGGGCGGTCTCGACGGCTCGCCCTTCGCGCTCCGGGAGGCCAGGCCGCCCTCCAGGCCTCCGCCCGCCGGACTCTCGGATCCTCAGCTACCTCGCCGACGCCTTCGGTCTTCTCTCCCAGCCCCACCCAGTACCTCACCTTAAGATGGGTGCGTAGGCCGCCGGCGCCCCCAGACTGGTCGGTGATCTCGTACGCGCCCGTCACCAGCAGGTCCTTGTGGATCTCTTCGCGGAGGCACTTGCGGGAGTTAACGGGCAGATGGAAGGAGATGGCGAGGACCGAGGTGGGGCCAAGCAGGAGTAAAAGCAGCAACGCTAACGGGCAAGGGCCACGCTGGGCCTGTGGGCCAGAGAAACCAGACATCGTGCCGGAGATCGTTCACCTCCCTGGGCCTCTATCGCGCCGGAACCGGGAGGGATCACGTAGCTCACCTCTGACCTTCCAATGCCGCCGGCGCCATTTTGGAGGCTGGCAAATAGATGAAAAATGTATAGTGAATTTTTTTAAAGGGAAAGAAGGCATATGATACCACGTAATGCCTTCAAATTAAAGTGGTTAATGAGGTTTTCTAGAAGCTTCCGGAAAAAGTTTCATTTTTGTTAAGCTCTGTGACCGCTCAGTCGACCATAGCAAGTACGGGCAGCCCAGGAAGCAATTCTCCTTGAACATCCGGAAGTAGCGCCCGCGAGTTTTAAGGTCGGTAATACCATAGCAACCAAGCCCCAATAGGAAACAGCCACAAAGCCCATCGCTGGGCCCGCCCACCAACCTCCCAGGCGCACCGGACGTGCGGCAGAGGCAGAGGGTGCGCTGTCCCAGCGCCTTGGTGAATTGGGACATTGAGCACTTGAGAGGAAGACTTCGAGAGGCTGAGAAAAGATTCTTATTTGGCTATTAGGCGAGCGGGGGCCAGAACCTCAGAGAAGGGGTAGAGGTCACCTGGTGAATGTGAGCTGGAGGTGTCCAGTTCATGCTCCTGAGCCGGGTATTTGGGCTGGAATAACTGATTTCTGAATCTGCGTCTTAGTTAGCAAACATTGAGCACCTACTCTGCTAGGTACTATTCAAGCTAAATTTGGATTCTGTATTTAAATTGAATAAAACCTTGTTTTAGCCCACTGTGGGAGATGAACCTAATGCAGTTTACCAGATAAGCGTTATACAGGGGAAGCAAGTATTGGTGTGCTTTAAATGTTTAAATTACTTTAGGGATCAAATTGGCTAGTCTGTAGTAGGAAAATTTACATGGTAATCATTCATGCTTTCATTTAACACATATTTACTGACTACCTACTGTGTGCCAGACACTATAGCATGCATGCATACCGACATGTTTATTGATTTAACAAACCATTATGGGGATGCTATCAAATACTCAGGGCTGAAGAAAATAGGAAGATGAAAAAGGAGTACTCCACAGCCGATGTTTAGAATTATCTACTTCGATTCATGTTTATTGAGCATCTACAGAAATACCCAGAAGATGGACTGTCTGCTCTTAGTAAATTAAATAATTGTTCTGTATTTATAACTTCTTTCAGTCTTTTCCTGGAACTGAAGTCCCACAAACAGAACAAGAACGAACATAAAGGAGCTGTAAAGCATTTTAAAATTTGACAAATGTCATATAATAATTACTTTATGAGGTGTCTACTTAGGAACATTTAGTTTGATTATTTTATCCCTGATCTAAGATATGATTGCTCATCTACTCACTACATCCTGATAATCTGCACTGGCCTTTTCCCTGCCAGTGCAGGGAATCAGAACCAAGCCGTTATCGAATTCATTGTTTACTCTCAGTCCTGAGGCTCTGCTGACTATCAGCAAGAGATCTGCAACCCATAAAATACCTGTGTGTGTGTTTTCTTTAAATTTCTTACATTTAAATAATAGCTTATATGTTTTAAAATATTTTCACAAATATTAATGATCTCATTTGGCATTTTCAAAACCCACGGTACATAGGCTGGGGAAATCTGTTGATTTTACAGATGAGGAAACTGAGGTTCTGAGAAGCCAGAGAACTTTTGTACCCAAAGTCCCATAGTTTAAAAGTGACAAAGTCAGTCTGAGGGCCTGAACCATCTTCAGAAAGGTGCTATTACATATTATTTTACAGGTGAAGAAACTGAGACTTAGGGAAATTGAGTTACTTTCCTCAGTCACAGCTCTTAAGTCCTTTCCTGTTCTGTATTCTCGCTTATCCTGGCCCCCAGCTCTTTCCTGTTCCCCATTCCCTCCTTTATATTTTTCTCCTTAGTACTCATCACTATCTAGTTTCTGCATACATTTTACTTATTTACCACACTTATTGATCTGTCTCTCTAACTAGGATATCTGTTTTGTCAAGGGCAGGAATTTTTGTCTATTTTATTCATTGCTTTATTTCCTGAATCTAAAATAGTGCCTGGCACTTAGAAGGCACAATAAATAATGGTTCAGTGAATGCAAGATTAATTCCTTAGCTCCTAGCAGAAGGTCTAACAGCAAATTTCTTCCATTATTCCTTAGCTGTTTTCAAACAAATTTATTTAATCCATAATGTATCCAAAATGTAGGTACTATTTCAGTTTCACCAACAATGAGCATATCTTTTTTTTTAAATAAATTTTATTTTTATTTATTTTTGGCTGCGTTGGGTCTTCATTGCTGCGTGCGGGCTTTCTCTAGTTGCGGCGAGCGGAGGCTACTCTTTGTTGCCGTGCACGGGCTTCTCCTTGCGGTGGCTTCTCTTTGTTGTGGAGCAAGGGCTCTAGGCACACGCGCTTCAGTAGTTGCAGCACGTGGGCTCAGTAGTTGTGGCTCGTGGGTTCTAGAGTGCAGGCTCAGTAGTTGTGGCACACAGGCTTAGTTGCTCCACGGCATGTGGGAACTTCCCGGACTAGGGCTCGAACCCGTGTGCCCTGCATTGGCAGGCAGATTCTTAACCACTGCGCCACCAGGGAAGTCCGCATATCTTTTTTTTTTTTTAATTGAAAATGTGATCTTGTTTCCATATAAGGACAGAGGGAAAAAAAAAATCTGCCCTCTGTGCTGTGTAACTAGAGGGCAGAGTAGATATTCCTAGGGAACTAGAATTTTTTTTTAAATTATTATTAATTTATTTATTTATTTGGCTGTGTTGGGTCTTCGTTTCTGTGCAAGGGCTTCCTCTAGTTGCGGCAAGCAGGGGCCACTCTTCATTGCGGTGCGCGGGCCTCTCACTATCGTGGCCTCTCTTGTTGCGGAGCACAGGCTCCAGACGCACAGGCTCAGTAGTTGTGGCTCACGGGCCTAGTTGCTCCGTGGCATGTGGGATCTTCCCAGACCAGAGCTCAAACCCGTGTCCCCTGCATTAGCAGGCAGATTCTCAACCACTGCGCCACCAGGGAAGCCCGGGAACTAGAATTTTTGAACTCTGCATCAGCGCTAAACAAGGTACAATTTTACATTTGTTTGGGGAAAAGGCCTCATTCTGAATTGGAGAGCAAATGGAAAGTGTCCCACAACTAGAGAAACTGTTTTTTCCTGGCCTAACAGTCCTCTGCCATCCCATCATCCTGAAACTTCCCCAGCCAGTCTCACCTAAGATTCCTGAACCACCACCCCCCCACCCCCCCAGACTCTGGAGATGAAGAGATGTCACTAGGACACACCCTCCACCCAGTCTATCCTTAAGCCACAGGTTTCGCAAACTTTTGTTTGTATGAGAGGGAGTTTGTTTAAAACACACCTCACTCCAGACAGTGAATCAGAAGCTCTTATTAAAAATTTGCATTTGTAATAACCTTGTTGGGCAATTCTGTGGTTGGAAGTCCCTGGAAGAGCTATGGCCCTTTGATGCCTCCTTTAAGCAGCCTAATCCTCTGGTGTGGCTTGAGGATCCCCAGCTCCAACGCAAAAGCTGTCAAGGATTCCTAACTCCAGTGCCCCCGCCCATTCGTTTGTACAGTCCCACTCACAGGGTGTATTTGAATAGCTAAAACAAGATGCGTTCTGTGAAGAGGCAAAAGACCCTTTTGGAAAACAATTTGTCATGTGTCATACTCTTTGACCCAGAGAGTGATTCCAAGGACCTTTTCTATGGGTCCTCTAAGTTATAGAGTCCCCCAGGAGCTGGTCCTGGAACCTCTGCACTGCACTCTGTGTGATCTCATCCAGTCCATGACTTTAAGTGCATCCATAGACTGATAACTCCCAAATGTGAATATCCAGCCCTGACCTCTCCCCTAAACTCCAGAGTCTATATGAGGCTCCCTACTTGACATCTCACTGAATGACTAATAGGCAACTCATACTTAACTCTTGATATCCCCTCTCCCCCTATTCCCAAATCTGCTGCTTCCCCATCTTAGTAAATGACACCACTTTCTACTTCTTCACTGAGGCCATCCTTGTTTCCTCTTTCTCTTAACCCTACCCGCACAGAGCCAGTTCATCAGCAAGTCCTACCAGTTCTGTGTCCTAAATATATGCTGATCAGTTTCTACTTCTCTCTAAGCTAGGGGTCGGCATACTACTGCCCAGCTGGTCAGGCCTAATCCAGCAGGCAACCTCCTGTTTTTGTATCACCCAAGAGCCAAGAATGGTTTCTACATTTGTAGAGGGTTGTTAGAAAAGAAGGAGGCGGAGGATCAGGAGAGTGAGGGGGAGAAACGGAATGTGTGCAAGAGAGCTTAACATATTTACTATCTGACCCTTTACAGAAAAGTTTCTTCTCTCACCTAGATAAGACAACAGCCTCCCTACTGTTGTCTCTGCTTCCATTCTTGCACCACTACAATCATGTTCCTTAATACACCTCAAGTGATTTTCTTTAAAAAATATAAATCAGGCCAATCAGAATAAAGCTCAAATACCTTTCCACAGCCCCAAAGCCACTGCAGTCGGGCTCCTGCCTACCTCTCTAATCTCATCTTACCCAGTGATCACTTCTTCCTACCACCCACCCTTTCACTCTCCTACAGTCACCTGGCCTTCCAAACAATGTAAGCTCCTACCTGCATCGGGCCTTTGCACTTAATGCCTACCTGGAACTCTCTTCTCCACATCTTGTCCCATGGACTCTGGGCTCTGGCAAGGCTGCTCCTACTGTTCAGGTCCCAATTCAATGTCACCTCCCACCTTACATAAGTAACCTTGCCCAGGTTACTTTCTATCACATGATCTGGTGGTTATTATCTATACTAGCACTTGCGACTATTTGAGAGTATCTTGTCCTTCCTTTCTTTTCGTTCTTTTTTTTTCTTTCTTTCTTTCTTCTTTCTTTCTTCTTTTCTTTCTTCTTTCTTTCTTCTTTCTTTCTTTCTTCTCTTTCTTTCTTTATTTTCTTCTTTCTTTCTTTTCTTTTTTCTTTCTTTCTTTTCTTTCCTTCTTTCTTCCTTTCTTTCTTTCTTTTTCATTTATTATCACCAAACCCAAATGGAACTTAAGTGCTAAGGAAGCCAAGGTCTTTTGCTTTGTCCCTGAGCCAGGCACAATGTCCTGTACACCTGGGTGCGTCAACAATATTTGCTTAATGAAATACTGCAACATAATATAAAGCACTTAGCACATTGACATAGAGCAGTTGCTCCATAAATGCTAGTTCCTCTATCTAGTATTTTAATTGTCATTTTTTCAACTGGAGAAGCTGAGGTCAAAGTTGTTTAGTGACTTGCTTCAAACCATATGATGAGTCAGTGTTAGAGCTGAGAATGGAAATGAGAGCTCCTAACTGCAGACTGGTTTTCAGACATAATTACATTTGATAAAACATGATCTTTATTATTTAGTTCCCACTCTACTAAGAAGTTTTAGATTCTTCTGGGTTCTCTTTTTCTACCCTCACTTATATTCAAAATACAACTTTTGTGGGGTTTAAGTAAATTTAAGTCTTTCAGAAAATCCATAAAGATGTTAATAGTTAATGCAAAACTTGTAGCATCAATTAGCGTCTCCCCTCAATTCACTTTGTTTGAATAAACAAGATTTATCTTCCTCTCCAGATTCCCATGATGCTGAATTTTTATCTTCCTAGTAGGAAGCATGACCTCCTCACCCAACCCTCCATCACAATTAATGCCCTTCATCAGTGTTGTCTCTAGAACATTGTCGAGTTAAACTATCAGGACCCAGCCTTTAAGTCACAGCCTGTAAATCCTATTGCCAGGATCAAAGTTCTTCCAGTGATATATATGAGCTGAGAACACTAAGTCTGGATTTAACAAAAAATTACTAGGAAGAATTTTAGAAATGATGTAAGCAAAAGATAAAAAATATGTCCCCAAAGAAGAAGTTTCAGAAACATAAGAACCATGACATGAACTGTCACCACTACCCACATGTCTTGAGAGCAAACCAAAGCTGAAAAGAACAGGAGTAGAAGGCAGGTGTCGCCTCTGCGCCATCAGCACTGTTTGCTTATGGAGAATACCAGCCCCAGAGCCCAGGCAGAGAGATTGAAGTCCTGGAGGCCAGGAAGGCAGAATCCCAAGACAAGAATGAGATGAAAAGAAATCCACTGGGCCATTGGAGTGGAAGAACCTAGGGACAAAAAAGAAGAGCTGTGAAAATGAGACTCTAGTCGGGGAAGGAGGTAGGGTCAGGGAGGGTAAGATGGGAACTGCAGGGACCCCATGTTTACCTTATGTCTGTAGCCACTTATGCTTCTGAGAAGAAATAAAGTATTGAGAAGGAAAGAAAGAAAATGGGGAATTGCTCAGTGTTTGTGGAAGTAGCCCCAGAGTTGAGGCACTCCAAAGGAGGATTAATAGAGAGCCAAATGGCATCTACCCCCAAACCCCTGGAAACAGCCATACCGGAAGCCTGTACACATGCAGATCCTAAGAGCACTTGGGATTACTTTAAAACTGTTTGAGACCTTAAAGCTTTGGTGACATAGAGCAGAGGATACACCATTTTTGGCCGTCACTCCTGGTTCTAAGGAAGTTTTGTTTCTCTCCATGCATTTTCCTTGATAGGCTACTAAGTGGTCAGCATCTGGTGTCTACCATCACCAGCTTGTCTCTGAAATCCACCAAAACTCATTCTCCCTCCACAAAGCTCCATCCTGTGAGCGATACAGACCATATAGATGGGAAAAGACCACCAGCTGTGGGCATCTTGATAATGCCCACATGCCTTTCCCTTTATTATTTACCTTGAATCAACTTTGCACACTGAAATCACCCTGGCAGCTTTTTAAAGACTGCCAGTGCCTAGGACCCACCTAGGACACAATGCAGACCACTGAAAACAGAATATCTGGGTCTTGTCCAGGGCAATAGCCTATTTCAGTGGTCCCTAACTTTGCTGCACACTGGAACCATCTGGGGATCTTTATTAAATAATGATGCCTGACTACTTCCACTACCACCCCCCCAGACATTCTGATGTAAATGGTATGGGTTTGCAACCTGGGCGTTTGGATTTTTTAAAACTTCCCTGTGATCCAACATGCATCCAGTAGTTGAAAACTAATGCTCCACCTAACCCGTGGCATTCCTATTTCAATACCTAACCTTTCCACACCTTCCAAGCAGCATGCACTCAATAAATATTTCTCAGTCTGATTTACATCCTTGTTTTCTCCTGCTCAAGCACTGCTGCCTTTTCTCCTGGAACACGACACGAAATTAGACCTCTGGTAAGGAGAGTAGTATCTGGAACACCAGCTTGGGGACAGGTTCATTCCTGGGCCAGCCACGTTCTGCCAGCTCAAGTGTTAGCAAAGAGGGAGGAATGGAAGCCAGGGCTTCAGATGAGGAGGAAGCTCTCTCCGCAGGCACATGAGGGAAGCTTTTTTTTTTTTCTTTCTTGCAGAAAATCATTGTGGCACGTGGGCAAAGGAAGTATTAATAACCTTTCTAAAGAGGTACTTCTCCAAGATTTGGTGTTCACAGACCACAACCAGTGCTGTCAGTTCTACAGATGTCCAACTTCTGCATTTCAGATAGCGGCTTCCGAAGATAGCTCAACTTGCATCCCTAAAGCAGAAGACCCAGCTGTGTGGAAGGGAACCATCAGAGTCTCTAAGCCAGAGGTCAAAAGCCACTACCCAATGTGGTCAGGGGCAAAGAGACTGACCACCAAACCAAATCATTAGAGAGTATCGATCTTTTGGAGTGAAATTAAAGTAACACATTCCACATTACATAACCAGGGCTTCCTGGCAAGCCCACACTGAGAGCATGAACTGGGCTTCCCACAGGAGGTGGGAAGGACCTCTAGACAGGGGTCCTGGCTCTGCCCTGCCACCTACTCACTGGGTGACCTTGGGCTAGAAATTACGCCATCTAGGTGTTGACTTCATCCTTTGTAAAATGTGAAGCCAGAGGCTGAGAACAGAGCCTTTCTTTGACTTCTTATAAGCATGCATCCAAAACATAGTGGAGAAATTCGCAGGTCGCAAAGGTGAAGCCACCACTTAACTCACTGCACTGTCTATGTGTTCTCTTCCCACCTCTAGACCACCTGCATCAGAATCACCTATGGAGCTGATTAAAAATACAAATTTCTGTGCTCCCTTGCCCCAGCTCTACCATTCTCACTGCTGCCAGAGTCAGGTTTTCTGGGCATGGCGCCCCAGCGTGCGCATTTTAGGTCACCTCCCTGGGAGATTCTGACACAGCAGAGGTTTGAGAAGCCCCATGCCATGCTGTGTACTCCATGACCAGTTGTCTGCTGTATCTCTAGATGTCTTACATTTATTTAAGCAGATGAGAGGCAGGATGTAAGTGTGTGGTCCTGGAATCAGAATTCCCAAGTTCTGTTACCCACTAACTGTGTGACTTCAGTCTAGTTACCCAAACTCTCTGTGCTTCTGCTTCCTCACGTAAATGAGGAAAATTATAGTGTCTATCTCCTAAGCCTGCGATGAGGATTAAATGAAATAAAATATTTACAGCATTGAGAATAGTTTCTGGCACATAGTATGCACTCAGTAAATTTAAGTTGTCATGAAACAGAACAGGCTGGCAGTGGCTTATTTTTTCACTGTATTCCTAGATCCCTCCCTCCCAGGAACATACCTCACCATCACCAACTACTGCTAACATTTATTGAATCTTTTTCTTTTCTGGGCACAGTGCTAAGCTCAGTACATATTTTATCTCATTTTACCCTCTCAGCAATGGTATAAGACAGATGGTACTATTATCTCCCATTTTATGGATAAGGAAACTGAGGGTCAGGCAGGTTATGTAACTTGCCCGAAGTCCCACAGTCAGTGAACGGTGAGGCCAGGATGTGCAGCATCCGCTTGGGTCCCCACTCCGTCTGCTCCCCTGCACCTCTACTTCCGTGGTCCCCCCGAAGGCACGCCCTGTGCCCTCGTCAGGCCCAGCCGTCTCTCGGAACCAGCTTCCTCACATCAAGCTCCGCCTTTTCTGATCCCTCCAAACCATGGTTTTCCATGCTTTGCCTCCTTGGTCTGGGGTCCTCCAAGAAAATGTCTTCTCCTCAGAGGTGTTGAATCAAACCATATTTCTCCTGCATCTTCCTAGGGAGTACCTTCAAAGCATATATCTGCCCCCAGGGGCTCCCAAACCCAAATCCCTTGCCTCGCACACAGCCACTCCGTCAACCCCCAGGTGGCCCTGGTGTCCACTGAGAGCATGCCTCCCTCTTCCCTCCCTGTCTCTGTAGCCCCTTTAGGTGGTGGAAACCTGTAGGCATGGATGCCAGGGAAGCAAAGCCAGTCAATCTGCTCCCATCCTCCACTAAATCCTAGGTCTCAGGCCTCCCCCCCCCAGGACTCCCTTCCACCGCTGTCAGGGAGGCGCCTCTGACCAGGCTCCAGTCTGCTGCCCACCCGCCCACTTCTTGTCCCTGGCCCAGGGCCTGGGGCTACCATCAGGCACACAGGCCTTATCACTACACAAACACTTCCTCGTTCTCCCAATACTGTTTCTCACACAATAGGTAATCAGGGTAAACTTCCGCTGACAATTTACTGAGCAAACACTCACTATGTCCCTGCTCTACGCTAAGGCTTGTGGGGAACCCCAACCTGGTCTCCACCTTGAAGAGCCTTGAATCTGGTCAAGATGAAGCACACACAGGAGCGTCAGGCGCCCTGACACTTTGTGGCCCAGCACACCTGGATTCTGATCCCTTTTCTGCTCTTGACTAGCTGTCCTTACGTACCTTGGAGCAAGTTACTTACCCTTTGTGAACGTGAGTTTTCTTAGCTGTGAAATGGGAATAATGCTGCCTAGGTTGGCTGTGGGAATTAACTAAGATAAGATTCGTAAAGGGCCTGGCAGAGCCCCTGAGATAATGACGTTAGCTCCTGAGTTCCTGGGGGAGGTGGCGAGGCTCTGCCAGGAGCTGGAGGAGGCTTCCTTCAGGTGGGAGAGGATCGTGGTTATAGGAATGGCTTCCTCCAGGGACTGAGTTCTGCGTTGAAAGCAAAACAGCATAAAGAATGGCTTCTTTCTCTAGTCCCTGCTCTTTTGAGGTCTAGGAATAGGTGTGGTGCCACCTTTCAGGTTTCAGTTGAGTGGTCCCGGCATACAGATCAGCCAATCAGTTAGTCAGCAAGAACTCACTAGTAACTCAGATGTTGGGGAACACAGATGTAGTATAGAACGTACTCCCGCAGTTTAACATGAGTTGGTGACAGTGGTTGGTCATAACATGTCCATATGCAACAACAAGAGAACATTACAGGGGAGGCTTCCCTGGTGGCGCAGTGGTTAAGAATCCGCCTGCCAATGCAGGGGACACGGGTTCGAGCCCTGGTCTTGGAAGATCCCACATGCTGTGGAGCAACAAAGCCCGTGCGCCGCAACTACTGAGCCTGTGCTCTAGAGCCCGAGAGCCACAACTACTGAGCCCGCACGCCACAACTACTGAAGCCCACACGCCTAGAGCCCGTGCTCCACAACAAGAGAAGCCACCGCAATGAGAAGACCGCACACCACAACAAAGAGTAGCCTCCGCGCGCTGCAACTAGAGAAAGCCAGCGCGCAGCAACGAAGACTCAACGCAGCCAAAAATAAATAAATTAAATAAATAAATTTAAAAAAAGAAAGAGAACATTACAGGATAAGCTGATTTCCTAGGTAAGTGCTAATACTGTGGGCAGAGCCTTTAAAGGAGAGATCATCGGAGGCCTGGAGCAGCTGGGAAATTTCCCACGGCTGAGGAGTCAGCATGCAAAATCATAGCAATGCTGGTAAAGCGATGGGCTACATGTCAAAAGAGGAGTGAAAGCGGTTCCCTCCCTAAGCCCTTGCATCAAAACATGCAAGCAAAATGGACAACCTTTCAACCTCCATGTTTGGTTTTTTTCTGAATACTTTAGGGTTTCTTCGTGCTCTGGAAATATGGTTGAGGAAGAGAAAAGAGAGGCCAGAAGAGGCTGGGCACTGGTAGAGGGTACCCAGGGGACAGAGGCCACAGAGTGATGGGCAATGGGTAGCAGGAATTGGAGAGCTGGCTCCTGGCCTCAAATGGGGTGACTTGGGGAAAAGGTGATGCTGATTATCCCTCTACTGAAGGAAGATTCTAGAGAAGGATACCAAGAGGGAGCATGGTACAGTGGTAGATGAAGGTTGAGCCCTGGGCACTGATCTGCTGTGTGACCTTGGCCAAGTTACTTTACCTCTTTGAACCTCAGTTGCCTAATCTCTCAATGAGAAGAACAGCATCTGTTCTGTGGAGCTTTTGTGAGGACTGTAAATTATAGAACACAAAGCCTGCCAGAATGTAGTTGATCAAGTTCCCTTCCCCCTTCTCAAGCTTCTAGGAATGCCCCAGAAATACAAAACTGACTATATTTAGTGTCTGGCTCCCTCCCCCGCCCACCCATAGTTAAGTTAGAATTAAGCTACTTATGCTAAAGCCCCTTCCAGTTCTCAAATTCTCTGGTAGCACGTGTGGACTGGGTGGGAGAGGACAGTCATCAATTCACCTCCTGGTCACGTGTTGGCCACTGCTGCCACAAAGCTGGGCTCTGAGCAGCCTACACAGTGTCCTTGGGTGCAAGAGCCTGTTAGATGGGGCCCTGCAGGGGTGGGAAGGGAGGGTGCCCAGAAGCCTGACAACTCCTTCTTTCCTATCCAACGTTTCCATATTTCCTTCATTCCCCTATGCCAAAATTTGCCTTGGGTGATGGTGGGTGTGGCGTGCAACAATGGGGGTGAAGGTGGGGGTTGGGTAGAAGAAAGAGAGTTGCTGACTGGCCCCCCAAGAGTGGGTGTACAGGGAAGCTACCCAGGGGCTGATTTTTAGCCCGCTCTGAAAAAGAACATCGTAGTAATGGGACGTCCAACACTGGAAAGGTGTCTCAGGGAGCAGAGAGAGCTTGGGCCCTGGAGAGTTCACCCAGCCACAATGATTCTGAACTCTGAATATATCCTGGGGAGTTTTGTTAAAAAAAGAAAAAAAAATCCCATTAACCTGACCCCATCTTTGAGATTCTGATTCTCTTGGCCTGTAGTGGTGGCTGTGGATCCTTGAAGTTTTGTTAGTAATGCCCCCAGCTGATTGTGCAGGTGGGGATGAGGACCTGTGTTCCCCAGGCTGGTGACCCCCCTAGGCATTCCTGCATATGCATCTCTGGGCCAGAGCTCCTCTGCCCTCCTTTCTAACTCTGGGAGTCCACGTGTCTGGGGTGATGTGTTGTAGTCACGTGGACTTGCTTCCATCCTGGCCTCTTGTAATCCACTGAGACACAGCAGCCAGAGTGATACTTTTTAAACATAAAATCGGATCCTATTCCTTTCCCACTTCAACATCTCTGCCCTCTGCCTGGGGTGCTCTTACCTGGTCTGGTTCCAGGTTGACTCCTCCTTGTCCTCTGGATCTCACAGGCCCCCTCTTCAGAGAAGTCTTCCCTCACCTGCCCAGTCCACGTGGCACTCCTCCGCCACACCTATGCCTCCCTGTCACATCACTCCCCTACTAGAAAGTAGGACCCATGAGAAAAGTGAACTTGTCTAACTGGTTTAATCACAGTGCATGGCGCAAATGGATTCTCAATAACTATTTGTTGAACAAATGAATGAATATGTAGATAGAATATGTTTATATATTAAAATCACTTGGTTTTATGTACATGTACCAGTATATAATGTGATTAGAGGTCTGGAGTGGAAATTAACAGATGTTACTAGGGAAGAGGACATTGGAGGAGAAGGGAAAGGAACATTTATGGAGCACAGACTCAGAACAAGGCACTGGGCTTGGCTTTTCATACATTTGATCCTCATAGCAAAATTCCAATGATCCACAGCCACCACGGACCAACAGAATCAGAATCTTGGAGATGGGGGACAGTGTTATTGTCCCCATTCCACAGATAAAGAAACTGAGACTAAGGGAGGGAAAATAACTTGCTTGAAGTTAAACTACTAACAAGTGCCAGAGTAGGACATAAACCCCAGTTTATTGGACTCCAAGGTTGTCTTGTTCATTGCATCATTCTTGAAGGAGCAATTACCTTAATCATTACCTCTCTCCACTATCAGGGAATATAAAATCTCTGGTGAATGTGGCCCCAGATAGCAATGGCTAGTTGGTGACTGGAGCTAATAATGTTAGCAGAGGGAGCAGGACAGATAAGGAGGGGAAAGAGAATTTACTGATAGTCTTGCCACCAGTTAAGTTATTTTTTGTTAAGATCAGTTAAGAATTTTTTGTTTAAAAAAAAATTATAGACTTCTTGATTTAAGTTCCCAGAACTGAGCACTTATGAGTAAGGTTTCGTGGGTCATCAGGATGTCTTGATGGTACAAATAACCTTTCTGAACACCCAAAGGCATAACTCAGAGGATTATAATATATAAATCCAGGAGCATTTGGCCTCATTGAGCATCAGTTGGGCCCTCTATCTTAAACTTCCAAAGCTAATTTCTAGCCAAAGGAATAGGATATGTCCTTTAGTATATACTTTTACAAATATCCCCAGAACTTGGTTGATACCCAGATTCTCTGTAATCTTAGTCTCTGGGAAGTATTTCTGCTCTGAGCCACAGGATGCCTTTTCTTACTTTTAAATGTCAGAGCTAGTTCTCAATTAAATCTGATCGAAATACATCAAGCCATCTGGCATAGGACACAAATGAGTTAGACCTCGTTCTTGCCCATAAAATGCCAACAGTCACATAGCTAGCTCCCAGGGGGTTGTTACACAGGGGCTTAAGCTTAGTTAGGGAAGGGCCATTAAGTGAGATATAAACACAATGTGGAGAATCTGTAACACAGGATGAGAAGTTAACCTGCTTCATTCTGTAGATGATGGGGAGCTGTATCATTTAGGGCTCTTTAGTTTCAGAAGACTCTAGGTTAGCTGAAATGAAAAAGAGGACAATCTATTGGAAGGACATTGGAAAGTTTACAGAATTGAAGGAAGAGCTGACCAAGCGAGAGGGGATCTCCAGAGGATGAATCTATGACTCAACTTCAAACCTCTCATCCCTGAATCCCCACTCAAAGTTTAAATTCCCAGGACAGAGTCTGATTGGCTTAGCTTGGGTCATGTGCTCACCACAGAGGCTTTGGGACTGACTGTGCTACAGAATCCTGCAGAACAGGGAAAGGGAGAGATGGAAGAGATGCCAAAGGAAGAGATGCCAGCCTGACAGACCAGACAAGACATGTAGGCTCCAGTAGCCATTGAGTGCTTCTGAGCACAGAAATAATGTGATTAACTTAGATTGCATGTCACTAGGTGTTTGAATCAATAGTTTTGTTTGATCCTCATAACAACCCAGTAATGTGGGCACATTTATTAACCCCTATTTTTAAAGATGAGGAAAAGTGCAGTTTTGAGAGGTTACATGATGACTTTTCCCAAGAAGGAAAGCTCTTTTTGGACACTAAATCCTATTTCTCTTTACTGTATGATTTTCCTGTCCTTTGGAGTCATTGGTTTGGCTCTAAAGTGTTTTAAGATAAGAGAGAGGCACGAAATGTGTTAGCGAGCTTTCAGTGTCAACCAACATGGAAGAAGTGAACCAGGCTGGGCCCATGGGTAATGAAAGGAAGCAACGAGACACGAGTCACAAGGTCTCAAAAAGTAGTTTGAAAAGTTGACTGAACATTGGAATTGTCAAGGCAGCTTGTTAAAAACACCAATCCTGAGAGTCCAACTCTGACCTGAACCAGAATGCTCTCTGGGTGGTGACTGGGAATCTACAATCTTAAAGCACCCACCTATCCTATGGTGGTTATCATTTTGCCATATGTAAGTATATAAATGAACATGTTGCACACCTTCAACGTACACAATGTTATATGTCAATTATATCTCAATAAAGCTGGAAAAAAATTTGAAACACGCATCCATCCCCCATTTAGGTGATCATTCTGTAGCCAGCTGGACACTGGTCTATAGACCAGCATTTAGAAATCACTGACCTATTAGACCCTGTTTTCTAAATGTCCTGTAATCCAGTTTCTTGTCTTATCTCTCTGCTGCTGCAGTTAAGCTTTATCAAGGTATAGCTTTTGAGTAGTTGCAATTTGTACTCATTACATTTAGCGTCATACATATCTGCAGTATCTGAGGTCTGAGGGATGAAAACAAGGACAGAGAAGTAGGGTGGCTCCTGGCTGTCCCCTTATTTTGTTAGTGTGTCTGGGGTTTGTGGCTTTTGACAGGGACCCTTGGGAGATTACTTTGCCAGCTTTCCCTTTGAGAATAATCCTGGGTTCTTACCCTCCCTCTCACTGTAGTAAGTCTCCATAACAAACACACCCAAGTCTGGTATGTCTGAACTTATGGTTCTGTGCTGAATACATGCTGTTCCTGGAGCCAGGCTCATTCTGCAATCTCTCCTCCCCACCCCACCCTTTGGTTCCACTGATGGGCTGATCCAGCCTTGACGTGTGATAACCTGAAGGTTCTGGGTGTTCTCTCTGTGACGTTCCAGAGGAATATAGACTTTCCAGCATATCTGGAGTGAAAAAGAATGGTGATCTTTGGGATGGGGCCTGGTACAGGTTGGAGCACAGGATTTATGGTCTCAAGTTGCTTCCCCTCATTCATACAGTGAGGGGACTCAAGAAAGAGCTACTAGGAAAGGGTTTTCCAAACCTCAGTCGCTTGAATACCATCTCCGTGGTTTTTGCCAAATCTGTGTGCCATCTATCTATTATTTCCTTCCTATTTTTCATTAAATTAAGTAACATATTTTGCTGGAGTGCTCACAATCCACTCTAGCCTTCCCATAAGCAATATATTCATGAAGTCACTGATTCATGAAATCAGGTTTGATATGCTACCTGTCCATTTTCTTCTAGAACATTTTAAAATAAATATGCATCCATTAAAACTGTGTAAATGTTCACTCATGTACTATCTAAAATCCTCCCATAGAGGGAGGTATACGTATCATTAGAGGTATATGCATCACACCTTGGGAACATTATCCTAGAAAAGCCCATGTGCTAAGAGGCATGTAGTTCCAGACCCCTCAATTCAACACAGTTTGGACGTCAACCCTAAGAATGTTTTTTGAGAGTCTATCTAGTGAAAAACTATGCTTTTATATCCTCTTGCTGCAGAAGTTAAGGTTCAGAGCAAGAAACAGAAGCCACTCAAGGTATTTTAAACCAGAAGAAAATTAATAATTTTATAATTTTCTGAAGGGTTAGAGGACTGAGCTCCCTCTTGGAATGAAAACCAGAGCACTGCAGAACTGACCTGCCAGGGGAACCATGACTCCTCCATAACCAGAAGGCTACTAATGAGACTGCTCGATTTAAGAATTCACCACCATGGCTGTAATCCAGGGATCAGGTACCATCTCTGCCACCTCTGCCCAAGTTCCACTGACACTCATGGATCTGGAAATTGAACACTGGAACTGCTGCTGCTGTAGATGTCCACAATGGCTTTGACATTGCTCTTGCAGCAGACGATAACCAAAGCAATCAGAAAGGTGCCCCTGACTCTCTTCTGCCATTTAAATCTCTCACGAGTGCACTTAATGGATGAGCCTAAGTGCATCAATCCAGAACCCTAGCCATGAGGGATTTGGAGAAAACAAAGTTTATAGCTCTCCTCTTCTCGCTTTAAGAAGACCCAGTAAAAAGTGGAACTGGATGCTGAAAGCCAATTAATCTCACCTAATACATTACCTTCAGTGGCAGCTCTGCTGCTGATTCCCAGTGAACCAAGGAATCACTGAGCCAAAGGAAAAAAAAAAACCAAGATCAATGTAGGTTGTTAACCAACAGTTGCTCTTTTGTGAATTGGAGGTGTCTCTGGGTGTGTGTGTGTGTGTAAAGGGCGGGTTTTGTGTAATCTGAAAGTATAACATTTGCAAAACGTACTGGCTAAGTCAATAAAAGTGACCTTGGTAGCACAAATTGACATGCCATGCCGAAACCTCAGTGGCTACTCACCGCCTGTGGAAGGGAAGTCCGGTAATTGCCTCCTGTTCTATGCCTTTTATCAGTTGGCCTTGACACCCAGCATGTTCTGAGACAGGACTCGACTCTAGTCGAAAAGGTCTGGTAATTGACAACAAGCCCCAAATCCGTCCTTCTCCCTGCCTTCCTGTCAACAGGGCTCTGCTTGGAAAGCAGTTTCTTTCTTCTCTACTTACCTGAATCTTAATCTTCCTTCAAGGTCCAGTTCTGGTGCTTCTTCGTTTTCTAAAACAGGCTTTGCTCTCTCACTCTCTGCTCCCTCTTTAGTAAAAACTATTCCCCTCAGTTGGGACCTGATTTCCACCCTCCTAGGCTCCCTTTCTGGTCTTCCCCTCCCTGTAACCCACTAGGGGAAGTGCTGCAACCCTGTGCTCTCCCTATGCTTGGCAAATTCACCCACAGCATGTGAAACCACCCTCGCATTTCACTGCCCTGGAAAGAAAAAGGACTTGGGAGGAGGGTGTCTTGAGTTAAGGACTGAATCTGGTAGATCCTTACAAGTGGTGACACCAAAGCTTTAGCCAAATCATCAGCTGTGCAAAAGAAAACCTGGAGCTGTTGAAAATGGAATTGCTCTGCATATGATAAAGGGAGACATGGGGTTGGCTTCTGAGAGGGCAGGAAGAGGTAAGTAGTGCAGGATGGGAAGCTGGAGAGAGGAGAGAGAGCCAATCATCATGAAGGACCTCTAAGGAAAGAAATGCTTAGTGCTCTTGGGGGATGATAGGGGTGCATGTATCAAACCCTTGGTAAGGTCTCCTGCTCCCACCAAGGCCACAGTGAGTGGCTTTTTGGGCCAAGACTGAAATGGGACTGAGCTCCAGATCTGGGCTGTCATGGAACAGAACAGAGACCCTTCACAGGGATGGCAAGAAGATTCACAGACTGACTTAGTTCAGGGAAGGAGGAGCTTGGCCCCAGAAGTAACCATGACCACCAGAATCCTTCAAGAGATCAGATAAAACCATAGGGTTTTATGTGTGTGCAAGTCACTGACTGTGTGCAATCAGAATGGTGCAAGGGCACACCTCCCGGGAGCTCATCAGAAGGCAGACTCCACTTCCACACTCACCATAAGCCTCATGTGGAACCAATACCTGCCAGTTAGGATTCCAAAACTCCATCTGATTCCTAGCTCCTGTAGTAGACAGAATTTCCAAAATGGTCCCTGACCCCACCTCCACCCCCCACAGAGAGCCTAATCTCTGCCTATGATGAGACATGACTCCTGTGATTATGGCATGTTATATGGCACAGTTGACCTTAAGACAGGGAGATTATCCAGGTGGGCCTGATCTAATCACATGGTCCCTTAGGAGCAGAGAGTTTTCTCGGCTGGCAGCAGAAGAGGATGTTGGAAATTCAGGGCATGAGGGAGATTTGATACACTGTTGATGGCGCTGAAGATATAAGGGGCCACTTGAGAAAGAATGTGGGTGGTGTCTAGGAGCAGAGAGTGGTCGACCCTGGCTGGCAGCCAGGAAGGAAACTGGGACCTCAGTTCTACAGCCACAAGGAACTGGATTTCGCCAATACCTGGATGAATTTGGAAGTGGGTTCCTCCCCAGGGCCTCCAGATAAGAGCCCAGCTTGGTTGATACCTTAACCTCAGCCTTGCGAGAACCTAAGCAGAGAGCCCAACCAAGCCTGCTGGGCTTCTGACCTACAGAACTGTCAGCTAATACATGGGTTTCATTTTGAGCCAGTAAGTTTGTGGTGATTTGTTACGCAGCAGTAAAAAATGAATACACCCCCTGTCCCCTGCCTAGTGTTGACCTCGGCATCACCTTCTGGCCCTATGGGCCTCATGCATCCTTTTATTATAGGATGATTTAGTTGGGACCCCTTTTCTTACCCACTCAATATTTGTCACACTCTACTGACCCTATGTGAACGCAGGTCTAGCCTCCCTTGGACTGTTCCATCTGGGGGATCCTTGAGCTGTACCTGCAAGGCCTCTGGTGTACTGTGCACCTTTTTCCCTCCAGTTGTTTAGGTAATTGCAACATTTAACTGACCTGGACTAGAGTCCCATATCTAATGGGACCATGATATTTATTACCTATATGCCCAACACCTAGCACAGTGCCTAGCACATAGTTGGTGCTCAATAATATTGTTGATGATGCTGGTGAATACAGAGAGAAGGAAATCTCTGGATCATCCCCATCATACATTCCCAGAGTTGGCATTTGGTGCTCCAGCCATGTTGCACTATGTGCAGTTCCCAGGAGACACCATGGTCTCCCTTGCCTCTGAGTTCCTCCACCCCTAACCTGATTTTCCTCTGCCCTCACCCCCTGTACCTTCCTCCCTCTTTCAACTGGCTAACTCTTCTTATTTTTCAGCTCTCAGCTTAAATATGACATTGTAATTGTCATTTGGCTTGTCTTAAATCCCTACTAGGTGGTCGTATGTTCTATGATGGTGAGATATGCTTCCCTTTTTCTTTTGTGACTCCAGCACGTTTATAGTGTAGGTTCTCAGTAAACATTTGTGGAATGGCCATGCCTCTTCATCACCTGGGAATCCTGTTACAGTGCAGATTCTGATTCTTATATCTGGGTGGGGCCTGAGATTCTGTATTTCTAACAAACTCCAGGTGATATTGATGCTGCTGGTCCATGGGCCACACTTTGAGTAGCAAGGTAATAAATAGGGTAGAGACTCCCACCATTACCCCATTGCGGCAAAAAGTGTGCATTTGAGAGAATCTGAACAAGGTTTAGGGTGCAAATAATGGCCAGGGGACAAAACTTCCCCTGTCATTGCTAAGCCGGCTGACTCATTGACAGAGATGGAGCCAATAACCTTGGTCTTATTAACAACTGAGCTAACTGCCACAGACCGATAAATAACAACATTTGGCTGATTTGCATTTCAAAATTGTTTCCTTCCCTTGTTCACACTCTACAGCAGGTGCTAATGAACCATGAAATGTCTGAAGCATTGGCAGCAAGGAAGAAAAGAGGCAGAGTTGACCCATGCCTAACAAATAATGATCCTTAAAAAACAAGAGCTACAAAATTCACTGTGGTATTCTGGATTGGATCCTGGAACAGAAAAAAGATATTAGCAGAAAAACTGGTGAAATCAGAATAAAGTAGGGAGTTTAGTTAATAGTAATGTACCAGTGTTAGTTTCTTAGTTCTGACAAATGTACTGTTAGGAGAAACTGGGCAAGGGATATATAGAAACTCTCTGTATTATCTATGCAACTTTTCTGTAAATCAAAAATTAGTCAAAAATAGCGTCTCACGCGGGGCAGGAGTTGACAGACGGTCTCTGGCTGGATTTCGGCGGCCCGGGACCGCGGAAGAGGCTCCCGAGGGCGGCCGCGATGCCGAGCCCGCAGAGGATGCCTTTGGTGCTTCATGAAGAATATTTCTAGATATATCACAGACGTTAAGCCTTTGCCACCCAACATAAAAGATAGACTGTTCAAAATAATGAGCGTGCAGGGGCAGATAACAAATTCAAATATCAGTGAGATTTTACATCCTGAGTCCAAACTCTAGATCTACGAAGCTGTGATATTTCAGATACTGCTCTCCTGCACATATGTAACTGCAGAAAACTGAAGAAGTTAAATTTAAATTCCTCAAAAGAAAACAGAATTTCCATAACTTCAAAAGGAATAAAAGCTGTGGCTTCACCTTGTTCTTACCTGCACGAAGCTTCTTTGAAAAGATGCTTCAATCTCACTGATGAAGGAGTCCTTGCTCTTGCGCTCAATTGCCGGCTGCTAAAGTTAGGGACTTCCCTCGTGGCGCAGCGGTTAAGAATCTGCCTGCCAGTGCAGGGGACGCGGGTTCGAGCCCAGGTCCGGGGGAGATCCCACATGCCGCGGAGCGACTAAGCCCGTGCGCAGCAACTACTGAGCCTGCGTGCTGCAACTACTGAAGCCTGCACCGCCTGAGCCCATGCTCCGCAGCAAGAAAAGCCACTGCAATGAGAAGCCCGCGCACCGCAATGAAGAGCAGCCCCCACTCTCAGCAACTAGAGAAAGCCTGCACAGAGCAACGAAGACCCAACGCAGCCAAAAATAAACGAAATTAAAAAAAAAAAAAGATCATTGATTTAGGTGGCTGCTTAGATATTACTGATGTGTCCTTGCAGACATTAGGAGAAAGCTGCCCATTTTTGCAGAGTGTTGATTTTTCAGCTACTCAGGTATCTCACAGTGGTGTGGTTGTGCTTGTTAGTGGACCTTGTGCCAAGAAATTAGAGGAAACTCATATGGGGTATTGTGTGAATGTGACTGATGAGGCTGTAGAAGCTGTCCTTACTTGCTGTCCTCAGATATGTATATTACTCTTCCACGGATGCCCCCTGATAACAGACCATTCACAAGAAGTCTTGGAGCAATTAGTAGGTCCAAACAAACTAAAGCAAGTGATGTGGACTGTATATTGATGCTTATTGAAGCTTATCAAAGCTATGATCTTCATACTACTTTCCCAGGAAACAATGATGTAGAGATTGGCTTTCCAATAATATGATTTATGCTTTGAAGTTAACCAGACTCTTAAACATTTTAATAGTGCTATTATTTCTAAGTTTGTTTGGGGAGTGATAGTTCTTGAAATGGCAATCCTAGCATGCCCTCTGATGTATTTGGGGAGGGTAATGTGTTTGTTTCTTAAATAACAAAGTTTTAAATTACCTGTTTTCCCTGGAAATTTCCTTCTCCTACCTAGATATTTGAACTACTATAAGAGAAATTTACCAATATGGATAAACATTAGGAGAATTCTAAGTAAAGGTATTTTTAAAAGCAAAAAAAAAAAAAAAGTCAAAATAAAAAGTTTATTAAAAGAATCAAGAGCTAGACTGTATTGGTTTTCTTTACTTTGCATAATGGTATTATAAGTTTCTGAAAATGTAAAACAATTGCCATTGACTTAATAAAAAATTGGAAATGTGTGTTCATGGGAAAAAATCTCCAACTAAAACTCAGTAGCAATCAAGGAAAGAGTTAGAGGATGGCTGGTCCCAACGGCACACCTGCAAGATAGCATACCAGTGATACCTACACTCCAAGTTGCTTTGCCATACATCATGACTCCAAGATATTCTGACTGCTGTTTTCTCCTGATTCCCACCTTCATTTATTCAGCATATCAGGAGTTTCTTCCATTCTTGAGAATCTCTTGATTCTACACTCTGGATTCAGGGTATCTTTGTTTGTTTGTGTAACAATATTATCTTAAAGACTTGGTCATGGTGTCACATTTTACCTCAACTGTGTTTGCTTATATACCAGAGATTCTAAGCCTGGTGAGGCCATGGACTTGAACTGATCCATCATTGCATGTCCAGCACCTGACTCTTAACTGGGCAAATAATTATTTGTTGGATGGATGAATAAAGGAGATGCTTCAGCATTTG